>NC_135173.1:30463864-31736364 GCF_041146795.1 Maylandia zebra | reverse complement strand
TTGGTAATATTGATAAATAACAACACTGGCTGATGATAAAATACAGTCAGCTGGCATGGTGACACTGACAGTATTAACCTGCAGGGCTGGACTGGGACAAAAAAATTGGGCATTTTTACTACAGACCGACCCACCAGGTATTAAAGCCATAAAGACTTTGAATGAAAACAAATGCTGTTGTGACAGTGATGTACAGTCTTGTTGGTATATGTATGATTTCTATACATTTTACGTCAGATAAAAACTTTGGTTGTAAGATTTAGATAATTATTTAATAAAAACTAGGTATTTTAAATGAGAATAAGAAAGAAAAGTATTTCTTTGTGCCCACCTTTCCCTGTTAATGCCCTACCTGGCCCCCTGGCAAAACTTTGCTAGACCCGCCCCTGCACAGTTACCAGCTGTCAGCTACATAAAAAAGGATCCTGGTGTTATTTATCTCTCAGAAACAGTTGATAACTTCAACTCATTCATGTCACCTAAAAGGTAAACCTGTTTCTCCATCACCTGTTCAGCTCTGATGATCCAGTAAGGACATCTCCTGGTTTCATCTTCATGTTTCCCTCTCACCACATATCTAAACAGACATCATGACCAGCAGCTTTACAGCTGTGGCTCCAGCAAACATCAGCTGATACTAGAAATTAATATTAAATACATTCTAACAACAGCTGATCAAGCTTAAACGTGCTGCTGTTGTTTAGCGCAATATCTGCTGGTTTCCTCTTTCTGGCGCAAAGTGGGCGATAAATAAACAAGAGAGAAAAGCCGATCAGCTGATCATTGATCAGTTTCATGATTGAAGTAGCAACAGGAGAGGGAGGGGGAGAGAATGAGAGAAGAGGCAGCTGTGCAGCATAAAGACAGAATAAATCCAGCTTTGTGTCTTTTTTCCATTCTAGCTGAAGTCCGGGACAAACTGCGTCTCTTCTCAGCTCAATACGAAACGTGTAATATTTTCTCTGAATGAGGGACCATTCCATTTTTTTAAGGAGCCGTTGGCAACTCTACTAACTAACCTTATGAATAAAATAAAGTTCACTATCAGTAACATCATAGCACCCACCCAGCTGTATAAAAACTCCAAGCTGGCTAGAACGCAGTATGAGTTATTGCAACTGACAGTAAAAAGTCAGCAACATGAAAATAAACTCCACCTAAACTTGGTTTATATCTGACCCAGATAGACTGCAGGTCATAACTTCTTACCTGAAGTTCAGTTCACCTGACACTCGGACTGGCGGCTGCCTCGGGTCTCTCCTCCTGCCTCCCCTTCCCTCATCCACCTGCTGCCTCTGTGGAAGCCCCGTCATAGCCACCACCAAACAACCGAGTTATTGCTACACATCGACCTGCATCTGGCCAATCCACCACCTCTCATTGTTCATGCCGTTACAAAAAAAATAAAAAATAAGTCACTGGGGATATGCCCGGTATGCCCGATGGCCAGTCCAGCTATGTTAACCTGCAACCAAATTTGCAGCTCCATACAGCAATGTTACGACTTAGATTATATCTTATAACTCATAACTCTTATGTTAGCTGCCCTCTGTAGCATACTGTCTGAAATATTCCACAGCTGCAATAATTCTTTAAGTGTTATTTTTTCCTTGGTATTCTAATTTCGCCGAAGTTTACTAAACTCAACAAACTTAATATTACTTACCGGGACATTTATTCTGTCCTCATTTTCTTTCACCGAAAAATTGTTTCCTGCAGTGCCGTCTTTCGTGCTTGGCTCTCCTACCTTTGCTAACGTGATGCACATAGCGCAGAAGCCGATGCTGCATTCACTTACACTCGGATATCTGAGCGTCACCGTGAAAACATAATCGGACATTTGATATTTGATTGAATTTTATTGTTTTGCCTTTGGGGTGGCACCTGGGGTGGCCAGTCTGGTTGGGGGGGTGGCCTGTGCCCCCCCCCAGGCCACCCCGCTGGACACGCCATTGCAGACCTTTGACCACTCATAGCTAGTTACCATCTTCAAAATGACCTCATCGTAACACAGGAATAAGAAGAACTCAGTCTGCGATTAGTTTGGACTGAATGGAGCCATGTTTGCAATCCATCAGCGATAAATCAGTGAAAATCCCAAATCTGTCTACAAAAGAAAACATACATACTTCAAGCAAGAACCTCAGATATGAAACAGAAATTTAAACAGTGACTTAGCTGCTGCAGGACAGCAATTTAAGTGCAAACATGAGTGCTCAGTAACTTTGGTTTGATATAGCAATGTAACCAAAACACAGGTTGCTAACTGAGTCGAGTCCTGGGCCCTGTTTCAGGAAGCCGGTTTAGTGGAAAAACTGAGTAAGTATACCCTGAGTTAACGAAAACTCTGGGTTTTCGGTTTCACAAAGCGAGTTCAGATGAAGCCTCAGTGAGTCACTATGACGACACACTCCGTGAAGCTAACCTGCCCCCTAGCAGGTTTACTACAACTAACCCTGACTGTCTCCGCCCCTTTGTCGGAAACCTGACAGTAGGAAGTGTCGGACATGGCGTGTCCCTTCCTTGAAGAGCCAGTAGATGTTGAAGCCCAAATTCTCCGCAGAGCTCTCCGCCGGGAGAGAGTGATTAGAGCGCGTTTGGACATTTTATCATTTCCTGATGATTTTCTGTGTGAACGTTACCGTTTCTCAGCACAATCTATAAGTTATTTGGATAACATCCTCAGGCCATATATTACGCATGTGACACATCGTGGACATCCTCTCAGTTCTGTACATATTATTTGTATTGCACTTCGGTTTTTTTGCAAACGGGAGCTTTCTGTATAATATTGGTGACGCTGAGCACGTTTCCAAGGCTACCGTCTGTCGGGCAGTCAGGAATGTTACAGTTGCACTGAAACGTCTCCTGTACTCGTTTGTGTTCCCCGGTCATAGACCCACAAGATTTATCAAAGAGGGATGCCACAAAATTGCAGGTATCAGGATGACCAAAACTTAATTTATGATGTGGTGCTACTTGGACTACTACTTAAATTTCACATTTATTTTCAGGGTTCCCAGGCGTGATTGGCTGTATAGATGGCACTCACATTCCAATCATTGCTCCTTCAGTAAATGAAGGAGACTATGTGAACAGGAAGTCTTTCCACAGCATTAATGTGCAGGTACATAGTTCCCTGTAGCATTTCAAACTAACAAATTATTTCATTATAGTAATGGATGCTAATTTGTGTTCTCTGCACTGTGAAGATCATGTGATGCTGCCAACATTATCACAAATGTGGAAGCCAAGTGGCCAGGCTCTGTCCATGACTCACAAATATTCCGTGAATGTACACTGAGCACAAAATTTGGACATGGTGAGTTGAAAATACTTTAAAATATATAAAGACCAATTGCTTCAGGGACATTTGAACTGAAGTGTATCCTTCTGTCTTAGGAGAGTTCACTGGCTACTTGCTTGGTGATTGCGGGTATCCATGTTTACCCTATTTGCTTACCCCTTACCCTGACCCTGAACCGGGCCCACAGCAGCGATATAATCTGGCTAATTGCAGGACAAGAGCCAGAATTGAAATGACTATCGGAATGCTTAAGGCCCGGTTCCAGTGCCTGCAAAGACTCAGGGTCACCCCAGAAAGGGCATGTGACATTATTGTGGCATGTGTGATTCTTCACAACATTGCCACAATTAGAGGAGAACACTGTCCTTCTGAACCAAACATCAGCAGTGATCCAAACCATGAACATCCTGACCCTCCCACGGACATACAAGATGGAAGAGCAGTCAGAGACACCATATGTCACAATCATTTCTTTTGACCCATCACCTCAACATGTTGAAAGAAGAATAAACAGATTTTTTGTTCAACTGGCTTTATTGGTCGCCTGTGTTTCCTGTACACAAAGTATTAAAAGATGTAAACCTCATAAAGTGTCTCTGTTGCTTCCTCCTCTGTAACAGCTGTCAATGTTTCTTCATTATTTTCCTGTAGTAAAGAAGTTAACAACATTGCTGTTCTACTGTAAACTCATATAATCTGTGGAGTATTACTCACAACTGCATGTTGGTCTGGCTCAACAGGAGGCTGCACCAGATGCAGTACACCATCACCATCAACTGATAGAATATGAGGTTTATACAGGTCACTTATAACTTACAAGGGACCAAATGGCAATTAACAAACATACCAATCACCTTACACTTCATTGTCATTATGCTCTCAAAGACAACCAAGACTGAGGGAAGGCAAAATCAGTAGGAAAATAACTTCACTACAAAATAATCCATTATGGTAAAGAGTTTATCAAATGAATGAGTAGCACTGCAAAGGTGACTGTGAAGAAAGGATGTATGCACATCATGTATTATTTTGAATTTACCCCCTATGTAGGCACTTGTGTCTTGCGGGGTTATTGACTCAGAGGATGTCCCCGCAGAGATGCCTTCGGCCACAGGGCGCCCACTGTTTTGGCTGAGGGCCAACTGCTCAGCCTCTGTGAGTGGTGGTGGTGGAGGACCCCCACCTGTTTTTCGGGCCTCCGCTTTTTTTCTGTTGGCTATAACGGGCCACATTTGAGCATACAGAGTAAGCAAATATGTACTTGTAATGTGCTCAGATAATTTCAATAAGTGCTTACAGAGGGGAAATTAATGTAGCCTCTAACTGCAATTGATTTACATCGGACAAACAGACCAAGCACTATGGCTCATAATACAATTACACCTCACCTGTTTGGACTATATTTTTATATTTCATTTTTACTTGCTGCCAGGCACGTTTGGGGCCTGTTGGGTTGCACCTGCGCTCACATCACATCACAAAATAAAATGTATAAAATAACAAATAAAATAACATATGATAAAATAACGTGTTAAATGGGTGGAAATCCCTAGATCAATGTTTATATTAACACTCACGCATTGACTCTGTCGGCTATGTTTTGCCATGCATGCTCCCTTTGTTTTGCAGCTGAGGCTGTGTTACTTTTTTTCTGAGAAATTTGCATGTTATCGGCATATGCTGCCATCAGAATTTCGGCCTCAAGCGCTGTGAAATACATTGACCGCGCCTTCTTTCCCTCCGTCTCCATGGTGACTCGCTTAATCTGTGCTCCGCTTATCAGGGCTTTATGTATCCTCGTCCGCGCGCTTCACTTGGGGTTAAAGCAACTCCGCGTTGATTGAACTAATTGTTATCAGCCTTTCTGAAACCGAATATTCCGAGTTGGACAGTTCGGGGTTACTCAACCCTGCGTATCATTTTTAACTCTGAGTTTTCTAAACCGGCTTCCTGAAACAGGGCCCTGTACTGCAGAAAGAGAAGACGAGTTGAGCTCATCGGTTTAGACTGACTCAGACTGACTGTAACATTTGGCAATCTGTGTTTATAAATTAGTGACTGCGGTCGGTCTGAGTCATGATAGTTTGCAGACTTTTTGATTAAGTGGTTTTGCACGCTCATACAATAACCAGTTGGTCACAGTAAACACTGTGCAAATACTTGTTTAATATTAAAAAAATAGTTCATTCTGTAAATGACGGTTATAATTAATGGAAATGGGATGATATAGATGGAGTGGTTTAGGGCTACTAAAAACTCTTTACTGTAAGCAGTGTTTCCAGTTCAAAACAAAAGATGGTGAAAAACAGTAAATGTGACGTTCTCTTAGTGTTGCTCACACTATTTCTGTTCATACGTTAACCATAGTGAGAGACGTTAGTGTTTATTGTGCTTAGGAAATTCTGTATTTTGAGTCGAGGGTCCATGTGCTTTCATTTAAGTTTCTGAGTGAATCTTTGGTTTCGTAATTTCCTCAGAAGAGCTAGAAACTGAGACAGTTGTTTAGCGTGCTCACTTTAAGTTCTCGTTTATTCATTGTGTTATTTTTTCATCTTGTGTAAATAAAGTCCCTTTCACTTCACACGTGCTTCTCCGCGTGCTGTCTGCATTAGACTATGTCCACACTAACCCAGATAGATTTGAAAACGCCGTTTTCATCTGAAAACGCTCTGCTTCCACACTAGTGTTTTCAGTCGTTTTCACAAAGTTATGCGTCCACACTGAAACGGCCGAAAACGCTTATGTTCCAGTACTGTGCATGCGTGAAGCGCAAGAAGATTCGGCCTGCCTCATTTCTGTCTGACGTTTATTTACTTTCTGGCTCTTTGAAACGTCGCAGCAAAAGGTTGAGGAAAAGCACCAAGTTTTTTTAAATAGACTAACAATGAGGTGGAGTTGTTGCTGCGAGTAACACAAAAGTACAAAGTTGCAAAAGCAAGTGAGAATTAAAGAATTTGAAGAAAAGCTATCTGGAGCATGTACAGACTGATATTAATCTTTAATAGGGCTGTCCAAGTTGAGAGCAAACAAAACAACTGCTGTATAATGCCCTTTATAACAATACAAGCATCACATGACTAAAATGCGTCACCGTTTTACAAAGTCTGCGTTTTCACTGTCCACACTGCGATGCAAACGCACCGTCTTCAAATGTATTCTTTTTCGAGAGCATTTTCAAAACGCGGCGTTTTCCTTGAGCAAAAACGTAGTCTCAGTGTGGACGGGAGGCCAAAACGGAGAGAAAACGATGCGTTTTCAAACGAAAACACATTAGTGTGGACGTAGCCTTAGAGTCCTCCCTTACCGCGCTCTCAGCCGTGAAAGCTTTGTTCTTCTAAAGCCAGCTACCCATATCAAGACAGGCCATTATTTCCTCACACCCAAAACATTAAAGATTTTTCTTCCTAGACCAGAACAGAACATCAAAAATGCTCAACCCCGGGCTTCTGCTTCCGGCCGATGGAGTAAGTAGCAGCGAAAGGCAGCTCCGCTAAGATTTTTGATTATCCAAACCTCCTGGGACACATATTGACTTTGATTTGGACCAAGATTCAACTGTACAAACTCCTCCTGACCAAAGCGAGTCATGAAGAGTAGTCGGAAATACACGCAAAAAACTTTGTCGTCAGCTTCTGCTACATCTGGCGGCGAAGAGCCACAACACGATATGGCGGACGAGAACTCGCCAATCTCCGTGAGGATCCTTCGGAGCGAATTGCAAGCCTACCGAGACGGTATGATGAACGATATTAAGATGCAGATAGATAACATGCATGAAAACTTACGTGAGGACATTTCCTCGCTAAGAGAAGAAGCTAAAGCAGACACCAATAAGCTTCGACATGAGCTATCACAGAAAATAGAGGCACTGCACGAAACTCATGCAGAAACAACAAGTATACAGAAGGACATGGAGCGGGCCCTCTGCGACACTACAGACAGGTTAACAGCCTTGGAGAAAGATCACGAAACCCTAAAGAAAGATTACAACAAGCTACACGACAAATGCCTGGATTTAGAAAATAGAAGCCGCAGAAACAATCTGCGTGTGGTGGGCATTAATGAGGACGCAGAGGGGGGAAACCCCAGCCGTTTCATGGCAGAATTTTTCTCAGAAGTGCTCGGGAAAGAAAATGATGATTCGCTTATCATGATAGACCGAGCCCACAGAACCCTCGCCCCGAAACCACGGACAGGGGAGCGCCCAAGAGCCATGATAGTCCGCCTGCACTACTACACCGACAGAGAGAAGATTTTACGATTGTCCAGGGAAAAAGGTCGCCTCTTCTACAAAGGATCACCTGTACACATCTTCCCGGACATGAATCCTGAGGTCAGCAAACTTCGAGCGTCATTCAACCCCGTGAAAGGGAAACTGCGGAATGCTGGCGTCCCGTACAGTCTGTACTACCCCGCGAAGCTGACTATAACGGTGAACAACGCTAAGCACTCATTCACAGATCCGCGCGAAGCAGAGAAGTTCGTCAGTACCCACGTCCAGAACCCAGCCACATCTACCGCTTAGCCACATCTTTACAAACATGACCCAGGAGGGAATAGCATATAATAATAGACAATCTTAAGGAGTTTAGTGGTGAGTCTGATGTCTACAGCCTGTAAAAAGCTGGACAAAAATTGTTTTTCTTTTCTTTGCAAATGAAGAAAGGGTTCCGGTTTGAGTTCATGAGGTTGTTCTTTAGTTTGGTTCAAGAAAGTTGTGAATTTCAGAGGATCACTTTTAGAAAGCTCAGAGTAAGATCCATCAACCACTCAGTAACAGTTAATAACTATTGGTACCTCTACTGAGAGAGCACCACAAAATCTTGTCAACTTTGTAACATGGAACTGTAGGGGACTCAGGGGACCAGTGAAACGAGGAAACATTTTAGCTCACTTAAAAAAAGTAAACGCGGATATAATCTTTTTGCAAGAAACGCATCTATAAGTACAAGACCACAACAGATTACGATGCAAATGGATAGAACAAATATTTCACTCTACGTTTAAAGCTGGAAGCAGAGGCACAGCCATACTGATCAAAAAATCGGTACCATTTACAGCAGCAAAAATACTACCAGACACTCAGGGTAGGTATGTTATTGTAACTGGCAAACTTTATGGTCATTTAGTTATGTTAGTAAATATTTACGCTCCGAATGTGGACGATGAGCAATTTATACGGTCGATAATATCAAAGCTTCCGGATATCGATACTCATCAATTAATCATAGGAGGTGATTTTAACTTGGTGTTAAATACTAACCTTGATAGATCATCGAGTAAACCTGCCAAAATATCTAAATCGGCAAAGGCCATCCAGGAATTTATGGGAAATTATGGAATAATTGATCCGTGGAGAGTTCAGAATCCTAATGTGCGACAATATTCATTCTATTCTCCGGTCCACCAGACATATACCAGGACTTTTTTTTAATCGATTCTAAATTTCTGCCATCAGTAAAGCGCTGTGAATATGGCACAATAATGTTGTCGGATCACAGCCCCCTCCTTTTGCAACTAGCCCTCGGGTTCAATCACACAACAAAGATATGGAGATTTGATAATAGTTTATTATCAAATAAACAGGGGATAGAAGACATTAAGAACCAAATTGATTTCTACCTGTCAATTAACAACACTCCGGATATTACCAAGTCTACCTTGTGGGAAGCACTAAAAGTGTACATTCGGGGGCAGTTAATTTCGCGGAAGAGTCTAATGAATAAACAACAAAGAGAAGAAGAGAGACGTATAAAAGACAAGATACAGGAAGTAGATAGACAACACACAGCGCGGCCCTCAACAGTCTTGCACAAGAAGAAACTGTCCCTGCAAGCTGATTTAGAATTGATGTATACCGCAAGAACAGTCAAGCTTCTAACCAGGGCAAAATATAAATATTATGAACAGGGGGAAAGGATGGGTAAAGTTCTAGCACAACAAATCAAGAGACAAGCAGCAACAAGATTGATCACAGAAATTCGCACCAATACGGGACAAATAACGAGGGACCCAAAGGAGATAAATAGTATATTCAGAAGTTTCTATGTAGACTTATACGCCTCAGAATCAAAAAAGAACCCCGCACTATTTGAGATGTTCTTTAACAAGTTTAGTGTACCTGTGATCAACCCAGACAAAGTAGAACAACTCGAAAAATCCATAACTATACAAGAGCTACAGCAAGCAATAGATAATTTACAGAACTCCAAAGCTCCAGGTCCAGACAGTTATACTTCGGAATTTTACAAGGCCTTTAAAGACCATATCTCACCCCTGTTACTAGAAGTATATAATGAGGCGCTGGACAAAAAAGCCCTACCGCCGACTTTATATCAGGCAAGCATCTCTTTGATCTATAAAAAAGAAAAAGATCCTTTAGACCCGGCTTCATATAGACCGATCAGCTTAATTAATGTAGATAATAAGATACTTGCAAAGATTTTGGCAACACGCCTGGAAACTGTTCTGCCAACAATTATATCTCAGGACCAAACAGGATTCATTAAAGACAGGCAGCTGTTTTTTAATATTAGAAGACTTTTAAACATTATCTATACGCAAGACAAGCACAATCCTAGTCCTGAAATTTTGCTTTCTTTGGACGTGGAGAAGGCCTTCGACAGGGTCGAGTGGGATTATCTCTTCTCGACCCTGTCGAGGTTCGGATTTGGCCCTAAATTTATTTCTCTGGTTAAACTACTATACATCCAACCAAAAGTGTCGGTACAAACAAACAATGTCCACTCCGACTATTTCGATCTGAATCGTTCAACAAGACAAGGCTGTCCTCTTTCACCTCTGCTTTTTGCGTTGGCTATTGAACCTTTAGCTCTTCTACTGCGCTCAACAGACGAATATACAGGGATCAGAAGGGGAAAAGCAGAACATAAAGTCTCGCTTTATGCAGATGATTTACTACTGTATATTTCTAACCCTGCAAAATCAGTCCCAGTCATCATGGAAATTTTGCAGAATTTTGGAGAAGTGTCAGGATACAAATTGAATTTATCTAAAAGTGTGCTATTCCCAGTCAACTCTAAAGCAATAGGTAACCCAAGTTGTTTCAATACCTTGCCATTTCGGATTTCTAATCAGTTCCAATATCTTGGAATAAATATCACTCAGGATTATTATGGTTTATTTAAACACAATCTCTCTAAACTATATGATGAAACCAAAAATAACATAGACAAATGGATTAATCTACCAATTTCACTAGCAGGGAGGATAAACATTGTTAGAATGAATATTCTTCCCAAATTCTTATTTTTATTTCAGTGTATCCCTATTGTGATTAATAAAGCCTGTTTTAATAAATTAGACTCCTTAATATCCTATTTCATATGGAACAGAAAGAATCCAAGAATCAAGAAAAGCTACCTACAGAGACCGACATGTCAGGGGGGGATGGGGTTACCATGCTTCCGTCTATATTATTGGTCATGTAATGTTCGTTCCATGTCGTTTTGGTTGCAGACTAAGGGGGCCGACTGGACAACGATGGAGAATGAAAGCTTCTCCTCATTAGAAGCTATGATCTATTCAGCTCTCCCTATCCCTAAACATGACTTTAAAAATCCTGTAGTCTCTCATACAATTAAAATCTGGACACAGATAAGGAAACATTTCGGGTGGAGGGAAGCTTCCATACTAACTCCACTCATGAATAACGCAACATTCACACCATCACTTTCAAACATTTCATTTCTCCAATGGAACCACAATGGGCTGCACTCAATAAAGGATTTATTCATCAACAAGGTTTTTCCCACATTCCGGCAACTGCAAGAAAAATTTGACTTGCATAGTAATGACTTTTTCAAATACTTACAGAGCAGAAGCTTTGTAAGGAGGCTTTTTCCATCTTTTCCAGGTCGGCCCCCAGACTCTGCCTTAGATAACTTATTTCAGTTTGATCCACTCAAGAAAGGACTAATAACAAAAATTCACAACGCACTCACAACTGGATGGAACTGTCACACTTGACTATCTGAGAGAGGCCTGGCAGTGTGACCTTGGTACGAGAATTACAGATAATCAATGGACAAAAGCCCAGGAAAATGTACACTCTTCCTCTGTTTGCATTCGTCATGGACTCTTACAGTTTAAAGTGCTACATAGACTCCATTTATCAAAGTTGAAACTGTCAAAAATGTTCCCCAATGTAAACTCGTCCTGCGAAAGATGTAAACAGCAACCTGCTTCACTGGCGCATATGTTTTGGAATTGTCCCTGTATAACAACATATTGGAATAATGTCTTTCATATCTTGTCTAAAATTCTAAAAAAACCACTTAAGCCAGACCCAATCTGTGCTTTATTTGGAGTGAAGCCGGTTGTTGTAGACCTATCAGCCACCCAAAATAATGTGATACGTTTTGTGACGCTGCTGGCACGCCGTTTGATTCTACTAAATTGGAAACAAAAGGTGCCTCCAACCACATCAGCGTTAATACAAGATTTATTGAGACACTTGCAGCTGGAAAGAATTAAACTCCTACTAAAGGGGAGGTTGGAGGAATTCCATTCAACCTGGCAATCTTTTATAGATTTCTTCAATACTGTACAGATATAAATGGTCACTGAGCCTCATTGTTAGTTCGATAAATAGCATCCTCTGTCCAACGTTGTTTGTTGTTGCCTTTTTTTTTTTTTTTTTACTGTGTTTAATTTCTATTGTATATATGTAATCATTTATATTTGAATCTTAGTTGCCTTTTATGATAAAGAACACTGGAAAACCAAATAAAGAGATTTGAGAAAAAAAAAAAATGCTCAACCCCAAATCAGAAAAGACAGACAGAAATGGTGCTACATGGCTCAGTCCACGACATCTGCTGGAAAAATAACCAAAAATATGTTCAAGGTCACGGCGTGTCCAAGGGGTTTTTAGGTTTTGGAAAGTTGTTCTCTCAAATCTTTGAAACATCAACATTTTTTCTTTAGGACTTTTTCAGAAATATAGGGTTGTGGTTTGTGTGGCCTGAACTTTAGAAGTTAAACTACAAATGTCTGATCTGACATTAAACACTCTTTCAAGTTCCGTCTCTTTAGTGCAAACCCTGCGTGATAATAATGACTGCACTATTGCAATCGGGGGATTCACAGCCTGTCAATAGATATCTTTTTAAAAGTTGAGAATCATGTCTCGACCTGACGTCGGGATTTTAGGCCAATGAGTTTTCAAAGGGATCACAAAAAAATGCTACACATGCCCATGCGCTCTTTCTATTCATACTCGTAGCCTTAGGCTCAGGAGTGTCTGAGACGAAGGCAGGTGCTGGTTTGTCTCACATGCCATTGAAACAAACACTAACAGTTTGCATTGTTTTGGACAGCTTATATCTGTATTTTGTGTGGAAACATTGAAAGCTGCAAAAAGATTCCAAAAAAAGGCGACCTATAGCAATAAGGCATTTGAAGAGCCACACTTCACTTACAAGTGAAGTGAAGTGAAGTGTGTGTGTGTGGTGACTCAGCTTGACTCTGCTGTACCTCATCAGCCAACAATGACAGCTCACTGGTGTCGTGGGCATCATAATCATACAGGACCCTGGCCTTCCTGGCACCCGTGACGGGCAGCTGTGACTGCTCCATGGCGAGCGTGACCGGCTTCTGGCTGGATGAGGAGGAGGCGGCAGGGACAGCGGCTCCGGAGGATGCCGGTCCAGACAGAAAGGCGGGGGACACAGGGTTGGGGCAGACGGAGGCAGAGGAGTGGGGTGCACTGACAGCATTAGCACATCTGTGTGAAGACACATACATGGTAGGTATGGTTTACTTACTGTAAACAAACATTTTATGCCTTCCAAAAAGGAAGAAATAAAAATTATTATTTACAAAAAATAATTTAAAGCCTATTTTTATTGAAAGAATCTCAAAAACTTTAAGGCGTTATTGGTGTTTCTTTTTTTCTTCTAGTGTATGCAATTATTTCGGGGGGGGGGGGCAGTTGGACTTTTAGCAACAGTTTTATAAGCAATAAGCTTTCATCTCTCACTTCATAACCTCATACACGACCCCAGGATCCACTGCTTCAGAATTACTGGCAGGCCTGTTTAGAAGCTGGGCTGTCCTGATGTGGAGTCATGCAGCTGAAATACGTACAAAATGTTAAAACCACATTTTGCTGATGGCCATTCCCCCAAAATCTCCTCATATCTTCCATCCTCCAGCTCCTCTGAGGAGACTGAAGTGTTCCCAAGCCGGCCAAGAGATGTAACCCCCCCACAGTTACAACTTTCCCCACGATGGCTTAAATCAGGGGTGTTAAACTCAAATACACAGTGGGCCAAAATTCAAAACTGGAACAAGGTCGCGGGCTAACATCAATATTTGGCCCGCAGGCCAGAGTTTGACACCTATGGCTCAAATGAACGTGGGGTCCAGTGAAAGCAGCAGTTTTGTTTACATGGTTTGGCATGAGCTCTAAAACTCATAGACCAGGGTCAGCATTAATGCGAGCATCACTGATGATGATGTAAACAAGCATAACAAGACAACATCAAAAAAAGTTTTTTCCAGTTTAAACTATGTTACCGGAGGTTAAGAAAAAGATGGCAGCTCAGTGTCTGGACCTCGTGTACATGTTTTGACACCATCCTGGTTTCTGATACGATTGAGTCCACATGCTGTCTGAATACTGACACCAACAAGTATTAGTTTTCAGATTTGAACCAGATCTCAAGATTACTATGAATCAAGTCTTTCCAACTTGGTCTTGAGGGAACGTCTTTCTGTTTTTTTGGCTCAGTATGGCATATTTCAAAACGTTTTACAAACGTAAACACTCCATTTTAATGTCATTTGATGATCTCTTATTTTTAATCAGATACTGGCATTTAATGATTTCCAAAACACTGCATGGCTCTTTTATTTACATTTTCACATCAGTGGGAACAAACGGAGAGCAGTGTGTTCAGTGACCTCTGACCTTCACTGACACAAACGCCTCCAGATTCTGGCCAATGACGGGTCCAGCTTCATAAATCAGCCTCCCTGTCATGGGCTACATCCACACGTACCCGGGTATTTTTGAAAATGCAGATTTTTCTATGCGTTTGCACCTTTCGTCCACACGTAAACGGCGTTTTTGGTCACTGAAAACGGAGATTTTTAAAAACTCCGGCCAGGGTGGATATTTTTGAAAACTCAGTTTTTGCATTTATGTGTGGACTAGAAAAATGGAGAAAACGCAGCGTCAAAGGTGTGCGCCTTTTTTGACGTCACACTGTGCGCCACGTTATTGTTTCGGTGAAATGAATTTCTACAATACTGTTACTGTTAATTCTACTCTCTGCAGTGTTTAAATGCTTACATATACACACAGTTACTGTCCCTCCACACATACGACTCGGTTCTGCTTCTATGCCCCAGCTTTGTTTACTTTTTCCCACCAAGGCTTCTAGACTTCTGATTGGTCAACATTTCTACAGGTTAGGAATATATCGCCACCTGTTGCTTTGGCATGTTCATAGCAGCGTTTTTCTTCATTTCTGCCTTTACGTGTGGACGGGATTATTTTTTAAAACGAAAACGGAAAATCTCCGTTTTCAAAAATACCCGTGTACGTGTGGACGTAGCCATGGATGCCAGGATTTTATTCCAACACCCGAGACATCAGCCAAAGTCATTTCACTGCAGTGGAAATAATTTGGACCACTTTTGACTCTTTTTGACATTAGACTGAACAGGCAAAGAGTGACATTACTAAAGGATGATGCAGGTTAGCTCAAGTTACTACAAGTAGGTGAAGAGTAAAGTGCTTAGTTTAAATAGTAGCTATTTTGAGGTCTTTAAGCTACACTGTATTGCCAAAGGTTTTTACTCAGTCATCCAAATGATTGCGTTCAGGTGTTTCAATCACTTCCATGTCCACAGGTGTATAGAATCAAGCATCAAGGCATGTAGACTGCTTCTACAAACATTTGTCAATGAATGGGTCGCTCACAGAAGCTCAGTGAATTCCAGCGTGGTACTATGATAGGAGCTCACCAGTGCAACAAGTCCAGCTTTGAAATTTCCTGAATACTAAATATTCCACAGTCAGCTGTTAGTGGTATTATAACAAAGTGGAAATGACAGCAACTCTGCCATGAAGTGGTAGGCCATGTAAACTCAAAGTGGGGTCAATGGGTGCTGAGGCACATAGAGTGCACGTCCAAGCTTCATGTGCCCCTCAGATTAGCTCTAGTGATGTGTCGGTCGCGAACGAAATGGCTCTTAGAGCCAGTGTTGCCAATTCCTCAGTAAGGAAAATCGCTATTGGCCACCGCATATATTTATATATAAACATATATAAATAAAACCACTTCTTTTTTTTACATTAGTAATTCCTTTTGTAAATAATTAAATATTATTGTTAATAATAAATTAATTAAAGCAACAAAACAACCTGAAGAGTCAGTTCGGAGCCGAAACAGACGGTTCTCTAAAAAGAGCTAGAAATCCCATCACTAATTAGCTCCAGGGCAGTGCATAGAGAACTTTATTGAATTGGTTTCCATGGTGACCAGCTGTATCCAACCCTTCCATTACCAAAGTGTTCACTGTTCTGTGTGCAGATGTGTTCTCTGGAGTGATCAGTGTTGGGGAGTAACGTAATACATGTACCGCCGTTACGTATTTAGAATACAAAATATGAGTAACTGTATTCCGTTACAGTTACCGTTTAAAAAGGTGGTATTCAGAATACAGTTACTTTGTTGAAATAAATGGATTACACTGCGGTACTTTCCTGTTTCATTTTGTCGCGGGTTAGGACTGTTTCGGTTTTGTTTGACAGCTACGCTCTTTGTTCCAGGCGGCAGCGTTACGGTTGCCATGGTTACAGGGCGACGCTCTCTCTCTGCGACTGTGTGTTTCCTGGGTGAGAGAGTGCCTTTTCGTTGTTGTTGTTGTTGTGCTAAGCTAACAGGCAGAATGCTACAAGCATAGCTCTAAAGAATGTAGCATCATGGGCAGTGTAGTCCGTGTTGCAGGGAGAATGGACTGCCATACACGTTATGGGTCTGTGAGCGCGAGGAGGTAGAAAAAGGGGAGTGGAAAGGTACGAGTTGTCATCGAGGAAAAACGGGAGCTGGAAGCATGTAAATATAATAATAACCACTTCAGCCAAGAAGAGTGCCTGACGAGCCCAGTTGTAAGTAAGCTGTTAAGACTCGACTGTACACCGTGTTCGTGTTTTCCTCCGAAAACAATAAGTTCCGTTGGAGCAGCCTTTCAACGCCTCTCTCTGTCTTTCGCAAGAAAAGTTGACCCACACAACAAAGTAAAGCTATTTTTCGGCTACGAGCCGACAGGGACCCCGCCGTATTAGTCAGAGGTCCCTTTACTACAGTTCGGAGTCGCGGACCTTCAGTAACAGTAATAAATCACACAGCAATAGTACATTCACGTTGTTGTAAAAAGCATGATAATATATTAAGTAATCCAAAGTATTCAGAATACGTTAATGTCATTGAGTAACGTAACGGAATACGTTACAGAATACATTCTGGGGCATGTATTCTGTATTCTGTAATGGAATACATTTTAAAAGTAACCTTCCCAACACTGGGAGTGATGAATCACACGTCTCCATCTGGCAATCCGATGGGCAAGTCAGGGTTTGGCGTTTGAGAGGAGAACAGTACTTGTCTGACTTTACTGTGCCAAGTGTAAAGTTTGTTGGATTATGGTGGAGGGTTGTTTTTCAGGAGTTGGTTAGTTTCAGTGAAAGGAATTCATGATGCTGAAGCACACCAAGATATCTTGGAGAAGTTCATGCTCCCAGCTTTGTGGGAAGAGTTTGGGGACCATCCCTTTCTACTAATATCTTTAGTTCCTGTAAGTAGCAGCATTTTGGATGACCCTGAGGTCAGTAAGGACTGGACTAGTTTTGGGTATCTCTTTGAGTCTGGATGTTTCTCTGGATGTTTTTTTATTGCTAACATTATTCAGGTACCCAGGAGAAATCTCAGTGTTTAAGGCAGAGTGACTGTGTACCTGTTTTCTGCTTGTAGATGGTGTGAAAACCTCTGTGACTATATCCTCCCCTTTAGAGGTGATTTATATTGTAAGGTCAAAACCCTCCAATAACACAGAGAAAATCATAGTCATGAACTATTGATCATTGTGATTGCTTAGTTGAAGGCCTTACTGATAAGTCAGACATTGGATCCGAGTTAATTATTGGAAACAAAGCCATCATGGGTCCTTGAGAGACTGCACCAACTCCCAGCTGCACATAACCAGACCCAGACTATGTGGTCATTTTCAGTATTTTATGATGTGACTAACTCTGATCTTTCCCCATAACTTAAACAATTCAAGAAAAGGTAAAAATGTTTCTGATTCAAGAAATATTACGGTCAGTGGGAGTCCTAGCAGTCTCTGCAAATAAATGCCGACCTGTTGAGCTCCCGCTGAAGGTCCTGCATGTAGTGATGACACTGAGCGTAGTATGTGGCCTGAGCTTCAGCGAAGTCCTGCAAACAGCGCAGGTGGTTGAGCTGGTGGGAAAAGAAAGGAGATGATTTACTCAACAGGAGTGAAGGACACCAAAGATTTTATAAATCATCATGCACCTTTTACAGCCAGTTTTCCCACTCATGGATGAAGATGGGACTGAAATATTTAGCTCTAGAAATGACCACTGACAGTCAAACAGTAGAATCAAAGCTGTACAGTCACCATTTACTGCCCAGCTTTGTGCCATGATTAAAGGCACAAAAATGCTTTAATCATGGCGGCCTGATAATATTCCACAGGATGCTTATATTCACAGCATTACAGTAGGATGGACACATTAAAAGAGTCCCCCTGTGTGTTTTAGTCACGGCTCTTTTTTTTTTTTAACTTTTGATTATAAGGAAAATGTATACTGCATAAACTGGTAATGGTTCAAAAGGAAAATGGTTATGTTGGAAGGGCATGCTGGGAAAAATATCGCTTGTGTTTCCCTGTCGTCTGTGCAAAACAGCGGTGAACCCGTAGACGTTAACTGTGCAACAGCTTTTTTTTCAGTGAGTGTCTTATCAAGCAGTCAGCCGGCATTTTAAATTATGCTTAATGAGTGTCGCACACCTGAGAGATGAAGCTGTGATGATACTGAAACATTGTTACCACCGATGTGTTTCGTATGTTTCCACTCATACTGTAATACTGAGACATATCTACAAGCTGGTCGTCTGGAAACAATGAGGTGTGAGTGTGTTTGTGTTAGTGAGAGGGTGTGTATGTGTGTGTACTGGTTTAGAAGTCTTTGTGAAAATTGGCATGCCACAATACTTGTGGGGACAAAATGCCCGTCCGCACGAATTTGAAGGCATTTTTGAGGCTCAAAATGTGGTTTTAGTTTCAGGGTTACAGTTAGTTTATGATCAGGTTTATGCTAAGGGTTAGGGTAAGTGGCTAGAGAAAGCATTATGTCAATTAGATGTCCACACCAAGATATGAAAACGTGTGTGTGTGTGTGTGTGTGTGTGTGTGTGTGTGTGTGTACTTTTATTAAAAATAAACACATATATTACAATATAAACACACAGACAAAGATGACGTCAGGCCACTGAAATGCTCCCAAACTCCCACACAAACCTCTCCGCCTGAAGGGTGGGCTCACATAAAAGTTTCTCAGCACCATCGACTGGATAAAAATCCAGACAGTTCAAAAGTTTTCTAAAGCCTGCCAGCTTCGTTGATGTGTAAACATGTGTAAACATCAACAAAGCTTTATCTGGCACCTAAAAGCTGTCTGCCTTCATGTATTTCATTTCAAGCTTATTTAAAACCAATTTAAGATCACCGTGAGAATAACATGATTTGGTTCCCATGTGTTCATCTGCAATATTTTGACAAAAACATTGAAGTGATTTACACCGCCAGGCCTTTAACAGGAGCCCAGTGGGGTGACTGGCCTGCGGTGACTCACATGTGTGCTGCTGATGCCTTCAAGCAGCAGCCTGGTGACCTCAGCCTGGCGATCGAACTCCGTCTGGGCTACGCGAAGCTCGTGTTCTGCCTGGAAAACAAGACGAGAGGAAGGAAGGAAGCTGACAACACGAGTCATGCTTTAAATCTAGAGAGCGCTTCCTGCTGGTGACGGTACTCACTTTGTCCACTTCCTCACTGAGCAGCTGAGACGAGTGTGGCAAGGACAGAAAGAAAGAAAAAGTCACACACAAAGACACAACTAAATCTACATTAGGGCTTTAGTTTCACACAGGGAAGGGGGAAAGCAGCCATCAGGGTAGATTTAAGGTGGATTTAAAGTAATTTTTATTGGCAATTTTTAGGCACAAACTATGGAAGAAAAGTATACTTTAATTAAGTTTATTTAGCCCACTTAACTTTAACTTCTATCTTCTCAGAACATCCCATCTTTTACTTGGGGTCGAGCCTGCATTACATTGCATTACATACCAAAACAAAAATTTATTTCAGTTACTTAGCGAGACGCAGTAGGACTCTGAGGATTTTTGCAGGTTTTAAATGTTCCCATGTTGGAAAATAATGCTCAAGTTTCATCATCCAGCACACAGAGCTATAAAAAGATGCCAAGGCAGGAATCTCCGTTTGTAAATAAGACTGGTGGGTGGGGTTATCCTGTGCTGTGGGAGAAGTGAGATGGATTACAAAGGGAAAGGATAAAATCGTGTGAGTCACCTTCCAAATGAGAAACAACAAATTGCTTTTTGTTGTTTGCATTGAAAGCAGAAATCACAGGGGAAACCCCGCTGCTGAACAATTCCACTACAGAAAGGAAACATTTAAATCAAATAAAAGCAGTTTTTTGTTTGTGTTAGTAATGCCAAACCCTGCATTAGCGACCTTTACACACTTTGCTTTACAAACACTTTTTGGTTCGTTGGGATCTGGTCTCCCTGTGAAATGATCCCAAATTCATGCCCTTCTACCCGGGCTATGACGACAGCATGCGATATAAACTGTGCTAATGTTTATAATTAAGACTCAAACGCATCATTTCATTGAGTGAACCTGAGTTACAGGAGATGCTGAGTAAAGGGAAAGCATGACCTCAAATGCACTGTAAACACAGCGATGACGCGCCTCTTGCAGCTGCTGCTGAACTTCACACGACCTTTACTCTGCATTCTGCAGATGCTGAAGACTGGAGGAACTAGTGTGGAGCTGCGCCCCCCGGTGGTAAACATGCAGTATTGTAGCAGGGAGGGAGCATCTTTCGCTTTGAAAAGACTTTATGGACAGATACTTCATGTTTAACCATCCTAAATGTAGATGTGTATCCCTGTGTGCAGGTTTATACTAGTTTATGTGAAAAATTGTGAGTTCTTTGGTCTTCACGATGCAGTTTGTTCTCTAATGTTCCTCTGAGGCTGTCACAGAACCGTGTTCTGTATTTAGACTGAGATTAAAGGACATACTCTGGACTCTGTTTATTTATTAGACGACCTCTTTTATTTAGGGCTGTTAGAGTAAAGGGGCCTGAATACATACGCAGGCCACACAGATTTTTATTTGTAAAACATTTTGAACAACGTGTTGGTCTGAATGTGAAAAATTTAAAGAGGCTATGATATATTTTTTTTAAAACACTGCATGTCTGTTATAATGTTATTAACATTAAAATAAAAAATTCCCCTGTCCATTTGGGATGAATGAAACGGTAACCTTGAGGCTCTTTTTGTGAATAAAAGGTACGGTCCTTCCTATCTTGTGTCACACAAAGAATACAATTTATTGCATTTCTCCAGCTTCACAGATTTTTATAAAGTTAATTTATTTCCCAAATTTACCAGAAAAGTCTCCAGTGGAAACTGTGTGACATCTCTTTGGTCTAGTTTGCTGATTCAATCTGCAAAAGTAATCAGTGAATTTCCTAAAATCTGATCTTCTGAGAGTGTCCTAACCGATGCCTAGTTTATCTCTGTGTTCTGTGCGCTCTAAAAATAACAAAGGGAGGGAACAAAACAACTGTGAATTCTAAACAGGGGGGGAAATAACCATGAAACACCCTAAAAAACATGTCTTTTCTACCCAAACTACTAAACAAACACGGGACTTCTAGTCTCTCCACGTGTCCAACCTTCCTCTGCTCTGACACGACCGGGTCGGGCTCCACGTCCCAGCTCTCCCAGCCGCTCTGCAGCTGGTTTAATGAAACCACAGAGGGGGTCAAAAAATCAAAAATAAATAAAAAATCATACGCTGCATAAACACTGTAACTGTCTGAAATAACATAACAGATTATTTCCTGTCACATACATTTCCAGCACTAATATTAAACACGGCCAATAAATAACAACATGAAGGTATAACCTCAGGTTTCAGTCGACTCTAAACCAGGTATTTGAAGCTCCAACCACTTCTGCTTAAATCAGAAGAAAGCCCTCTGAAAGGGGGAGGAGCTAAAAAGGCTTGTTTCAGACTGAGCATGAACTGAGGCTTTGCACAGAGGCTCTTTAAGGATATTTTAATTTTATGGTAAAATAAATGGTAAATGGCCTGTATTTGTATAGCGCTTCACTAGTCCCTAAGGACCCAAAGCACTTTACATATCCAGTCATCCACCCAGTGGTGATGGCAAGCTACATTGTAGCCACAGCCACCCTGGGGCGCACTGACAGAGGCGAGGCTGCCGGACACTGGCGCCACCGGGCCCTCTGACCACCACCAGTAGGCAACGGGTGAAGTGTCTTGCCCAAGGACACAACAACCAAGACTGTCCAAGCCGGGGCTCGAACCGGCAACCTTCCGATTACAAGGCGAACTCCCAACTCTTGAGCCACGATCGTAAGTGAAGCCATAAAAATCAGGCAGGTTACAAATACAAGATAGTTGAATATAAAGTGACAAGGATCCCAGGGACTGTATTTATCAGGGAATGTGATTTGATCATAAAAATAATTAAGAACTTATGACTCCAATGAATTACAGTGATTTTTCAAAATAAAAGTCCATGCTTCTTCCAGGTTCTGCTGAGCGGTGTTTCTGTTTGAGCTGAAGCTGCCGTTTTTGTTTTATTTCACATGGACATACAATAAACTTCAACAAGGCCTCATTTAAAAAGCATCAGAGCCAAAACTAAACAATAATAACCATGCTCAAACATGCTTGTGTCATCTGTAACACGTCATGCACAAACACGGTTATCTCATGGCTAACACGACATGCTTGACTAAACATTCAAAACACAGCCCTGAAAGATCACTCATGCTGTGAAATCTGCAATCTGACAACTTTTTATTTTCTAGGTGTTAGCACAAAATAAAGGAGCCAGTGAAGTGTAAACTCCAGAGCCCTGATGGGTTCAGCTGAGATAAAACAAATCTCACTTTCAGATCTTTGTGTTCCTCATCTGTGCTCACAGACTTCTGTAAACAGCTTTTCTTCTGAGAAGACACGGCCAGGTTTAGATTACATGCTGTGTTGTGTTTTCATTTTTATACCTTCCTATTGTTCATCCCTGAGCTTTCTTTGAAATTATAAACGTTCCAGCAGAAGTAAAGAAATAAACTCTTGTGTTGTCCTCTAAAAACAACAGGTCAGGATCTCACTGGGTTAAAAAGCTGTCACGTGTGCGTTTCAGTCTAAAAAAAAAAAACTTTTTGAGTGCGATTTGCAGAAAAATGCTGCTCAGATTAAAAATCTGAGATCCTGGTAATGAAATTAGATTTTTTTCCCCTTTTCTGTTTATTTAACTTTCATTTAAGCAGCAAATTGTTAGTGACAGCAGCAGCCTGCAGTGTTCGCTAATACAGCTGTGGCAAAACTACATTTTGATTTGAACAGTTTTTTAATACATCTGAGAACCATTAAAAAAAACTGAAGCAGTGAAACACAAAACCTTTAGCTTATTGGGTTTCCTTTTCTCAAGCAAGCAAAAAAAAAAAAAGAATACATAAATAATAATAATAAAAAAGAATAATAAATAGTATTTCTGCCCATTATTGGGAAATTCTATTTTACAGTAGCTGAAATCATATTGATAGCAAGACTGGTAGCAGAAGCAGTAGCAGCACTAATAACAGTAGCAGTACTAGTATCAGGGGAGTGATAGTTCATTTCCGTTTTATTTCACCACAATAACAGCGGCCTTGACGTTCTTTACACTGTAAATTAAAGACACATTAATACGGAGAAACCCCAACAATCAGATCACCCACCATGAGCAACACTTTGGCGAGAGTGGGAAGGAAAAACTCCCTTTTAATAGGAAGAAACCTCCATCAGAACAAGGCTTGTTTCATTGTTGTTATTATCATTATCATTAATAACAATAATGATAATAATAATAATAATTTAAAACTAAGAGAGTAAATCAGACTTTTACGTTTCTGCACCTACATTATGGATACAATTGATTTCATTTGGCTTTTTTCTGTTTGTCAATGTAACCTTTGTGTAACCTGATGAGTCATTAATTATAAATTCATATTTAATGTGACAGAATGGCTGTTTTTTTAATGACGGCTCACTTTCCTCACCTCAGGCTATTTTTGTTTATTTGACTAGTGAGGTTGCTTTCTCAAAAAGAAAATAAATAAAAATACAATTAAAAATCCATTTTCATATATTTCCAACATATGCAGAAATTGTTGCATTTTGGGGGGTTTTTTTTAGAAAAATCATACGGCTGTTTTTCCCCCACTGTCCTCACTTCCGGTTCACTTTGTTCATTTGTGATTGCCATGAAATTAGTATATTTTAATATAAAAAGAAAGAAAAACTAAATTTTTGATAATAAGTAAAACCAAAGAAAATACATAAACAGGTTGATGGTAAATGGAAACCCGGTTGTTAAACAAGCCTGTGTTAACAGCTTCAGCTGCCAGTCAGACTTAAAGATGCTGCTGTTAGCTTCTTATGGAGTTGTTTGCATATGACATGTTAAAAATGCAGTTTCTTGATTGTCATGTGAGCCATGAGCTCTGCGGTGCTGCTCGTTTCTCTTACCGCTGATGCACTGGCAGAAAGAACATAATTTCGAGGCCGAGTCTCCTGAAAATCAGGTGTAGCCTACAGCAAAGGAGAGCAAGGAGGAGGAAACAAACACAGGTTGTCATGCAGTTACAAACCGTGAGCAGACAAAGAAAAACATGTTAGCAGGAAGCACAAAGCAACCACAACGAGAGCGGATCATTGAGCCTGAAGCTGGAAGCATCCACAGCATTTAACCTGTGACTCCTGCTGACCCCAAAGAGACGTCACAGTGAATAATTTATCTCCTTTTAAAGCTGCTGTGTGGTTTTATTTTTTAAAGTTTACTAAAAGGACACTTTTGATTTGATTTTTTTTTCACAAACAGAGGAAGGTCTGATCATGCTGGTAGATTTTTCTTCCACTTTAAAAATTTTGTGTTTTATTGGAAATAGAAGTTTTTCAGCTTCTATAATTTTAGAAATCCTATCGTCCTCCATGAAAAACCTCATTCATGCCTGTAATTCTCTACAGGTGTGTCTTGAAAACTCATCTGTAGTTTGTCCAAAATACTGCTGCTCATCTTTTAACAGGTGTTAGAAACATGATCACATCACTGCGGTTTTAGCAGGTTTACACCGACTCTACCTCTGTTCAGGTTTCTAGATTTAAAGCAGCTAAAGTTCCTCTGACTGCTGAGGCCTCGAGTTGAAGCCCTGAGACTCTGGAATAACCTGAAACTCCATATTTGTGCTGGAGATTCTTTTAAATCCTGTCTTCAAACTCACTTCGTTTACCTTTGCTTTAAATTAAGTTTCACGTTGAGTCCCATCTGGCTTTTTTTTTTTTTATCTTGTAGTGTCTTTTTTTAGCTTGTTGTAAGTTAAATTTATTGTTTGTTTTCACGACTTACTTTATAATATTTATTTATTGGTCTATGGTCTTTTCTTGTTTGTTTTAAACTAACTTGTAAAGAACTTCCATCAACTTTGTTGCTTTTAAATATGCTGTAGAAATAAAATTGAACTTAAAGTATCTTGTGTTAAAATATCTGAATTACTAACATCAATGACATTGATTGGATTGATTGGACCTTCCATTTTTAAGCTTAAATATGTTTTGTGGCCCCATTAAGATTTTTGAGGATCAAAAATCCCCATAAAATGTCTCTTGTGATGTAAAAGATTATTAATCCCTGTCATAAATCTACTACTGAAGGGCTCATTTGATCGGAGTAAACCGGTACTGATGTTTTGTTTTGTGACACGGGCGCCCCCTGCTGTTCCTGATTCAGAGTTGTTGGTACCACAGGCGTCTGAGATAGCTCACCAGCATCAACTAATATCAGGTTTACCGTGTTTGTTTTCTTACATTCCTGCATGCATAGGATAATCTGAGGTAGCTGTGTTAGATTAAATCACTTTAAAATCAATGCGATGGTGAACAGATGAACTCTGAAGGCTCCCAGTGATCACTGAACTGGACTTTAGTTCTGATAATCCGGTCATGGCTGAGACATCTGCTGCTCTACGAGTGTTAACAGAGCAGCCATCAACCCGTCTGCTAACGAGGCGTCCACTGCATCTGTTGGAGTTTTTAAAGACTAAACCAAAAGACTGTTTGTAATATTTCCATGCAGAGTTGGTGCATAAAGAAGCGTTAGGAACTTTTCCTTCATGAATCTGACAAACATGCGACAAGCAGCGCAGCCAGCCAGTAAGCTCTCCAACATGTCAGAGGTGAATCTGCACACATGCACTCTGAACATGTGACCAAAACAAGAACAAAATGAGCACCTGACTGACTTCACTTAAAGCTGTCTGAGTCTGGCTGTGCTCTGATGGTTTCTGATCTTAGGGTAGAAGAAGAACTGTTGAAATTTGATCTCACCGCCGCTTTGGCTTCTGCCAGCTTGGCTTTTTTCAGGCGTGCCTTACAGATGTCCAGATCCAGCCGGCGATTCTCCAGCAGCCGCCTCTCTTTCTGCACGAGGAAGAAAAATGATTCATTCAGGAACAACCGCGAGGATCAAACCTGCAGCAAACCTGTGCAACACATCATCACCCTGAAGACCTCCAGCAGCGAGTACATCACTCTGACTCTGAGTTCAGGATTTGTGTTTTGATCACCATTTTATTTTTACTGATATTCTTTCCCTTCTTTATCTTTGCGTTAGGAACATTTTCTTCTTTCTTTCAGCTTCCCGCTTTATTTTGGTAAGCACTTTTTCCTATGTATTGCTTTCCTTTCCCACTTTCCCTTTCCCAGTCACTCTTTTTTTGTGGAAAAAGTCATGAGGTTAGGGAAAAATGTGAAGAAGAACTGGTCAGGACAGAGGAAAGGAGAGGTTTGCTGCTCAGAGAGCCTGACTGCTCTCAATACGATACGATATTATCACAAATCACAATATGATATTACTGCGATTTTTAACATTTTGAGACTTGCTGAGATTTCCAATAAGTGCAAATTACAAGTTAAACTTTGTCAGTAGTTTAACTTTGTCCAAATTCTCACTTCAGGTATGCTTGAGATCATCATGCATGCCAACGCTGTCACTGAAACCTACTCATCTGTTATTGCAGCTGTGTAAAGGTCAGAGTTCAGCTGCGGTTTTAAAGGTTCAAACATATCAGCAGGTTATGGCATTAAATGAAAAACACACTATTAATGAACATTTTCATGATATTCACCACACAGCCATGTTGACTGTTTGTTTTTTAGTGATGGGATTTCCGGCTCTTTTTAGAGAGCCGGCTCTTTCGACTCCCAACCGGCTCTTCAGGTTGTTTTGTTGCTTTCATTAATTTATTATTAACAACAATATGAAATTATGCACAAAAGGAATTACTAATCTAAAAAAACGTGGTTTTATTTATATATAAATATATACGGTGGCCCCTAGAGACAAGGCACACGCAAACTCCAAAACACATTCCTAGAGTTAACTGAACTTCCTAAACAGAGCTACCTAGATCACTTAAATAACACAATTGAAAGCATATGTGTATGGTTTGTGTATTTATACACAAGCACTCATATATATACAAAAAATAGAATAAAAAAATGTTCATTTACCTGTTACTACCACACACCAAATCCGGTCGTTGGTACTTCCTGGCTTGTGTAGCCACCAGGTAACAAAAGCTCAACACTGCGCCCAACATCCTAGAGCACTTCTGTTGTGTTTTGTACGTGTTTTGTCTGTACGGGCCACCGTAAATATACTTTTATTTATTCACTCCACATAAAATGTAATAAATAAATCATATAATACAAAAACCAACTATTCACATTTCAACTTTTAACTATTTAAATTTTCAGCTTTTTCCTTTTACAAATTTAAACTGAAACAACACAAAACACTGCAAACCACAACACAATTAAATATAAATTAAAATATGAAAATAAAAAGAAGATGCATATTCTCTGTCATATGGGCCTGCATGAATAAACTTTCTGAATCCTTTATCATCTGCAACTGAATATAGTTGTGGATGATTACTATACCTTTCTAATGTGACGTTGTTGTCCCTGGCTCTCTTTCTCTCTCTCTCTCTCCCTCCCGCTCTGTTCCTGTGCTACTGTGAGTGTAATTACTGCCCCTCCCCCCTCTGCCCAGCACAAGCACAAGGCTCGCGTGCAGAGTGAAGCGGAAAAAAGTGCGAGAGAGAGGGTGAGAGAAAGAAAAAAAAAAAAAAACAACCCACGGCTCGCGTCATTCACTTCAAAGAGCCGGCTCTAAGAGCAGTTTCATTCGCGACCGACACATCACTGTTGTTTTTAATGATGCTGTGAATTCTGGGACGGCACTTTCTCTTTTGCTTTCCTAAAGGATGTAATAAGGATGCTTACAGCTGCAAAGACTTCATTCCTATTTTGTATCAGCACGTCCGTATTTACATATACTACCATATTTTCATACTACACACTCACTGATATGGTCCTCCAGTCTCCCTCCAGGAAGTTGCGCAGAGGTGAGAGGAAAGTGACGGCTGAAGTGTGGAGGAACTCGCGCTCGGCTCCTCCGAGCCTCTTCTGGTATTCCGCTACTGTGATCAGGGTCTTGCCTACAGTTACAACAGCACAGCAGCACACTCAGGTTCAAACCACAGGTTTGATGGAGACAAAACAATCAAATCGGTTTTTAAATACAATTTGGACTAAAGTGTGTTTTAGCTGTTTAAGCAGCATCCACATCCACATTTTTTTTTTGTTTTCTCGAAAATGTTGTAAAATGGTGTGCTCTTTAACTGCTAACAGAAAGAGAGCTGCTTCAGAGGAGCATTTAGAGCTTCATGAGTCATTAGCTGCAGCAGTGTCAGTTTCAGCTGCAGGTCCACTCACCGTATGGCGTGTCTGAACCGAATTCGATGGCGGCGTCCAGCATGTACTGACCCAGCAGCTCCGCGTTGGTCGTCCTGGAGGGAAGCTTCTTGTCCAGCTTGTCATAGATGAACTCCTCGATCCGAGCACCTGGATACAAGGTGATAAAAAGACAACTGTGACCAACACATTAAAAGGAATATCCCACACTGTTTATTATCCTACATTTAAGAGTCCAATTGTACGAAAGGTGTTATTAATCTCTCTGAACAAAGAGAGTTTAACAAAAGGTAATTTGCTGTCATTTTTGTCTTGAATTTATCCATAGTTTACTCTTAATACCAAAGGTTATCTTTGCTTCTAAAATAAGTTTTTTTTAAATGGGGAAACATTCCTCCAAATTCCTCTGATACGCTATGTGTAAACACCAGTTCACTGCAGATGCTTAATCTTCAGTTAATCTTCAGTAAGTGCAGACATGTTGGCGGTTCTGAAAAACATTCACTTATGCACAGATGTAACCTTGGTTATTAATAATTCAAGCTGCATCAGAGCTGGCAGGAGGTGGTTGGGGTCGGTGGTGGGCGTGTACAGCTCTTGAAGCGTTTTTTAGTGGGAACCCACTAGTGTCATAATCTTCTATCTGATATTTTATCTGACATTGCCACATAAGTGGTCTTCCTATGGTATCACATTTATGTTTCTCTGGGACCAGAATTGCAACTGACCAATCCCACCAACAGGGCTATCCAGGGGTAGGAGTGGATCGGCGTCTTTGATCATTAAATATTGGCAGCAAGATCAAAGCTGCAGCCCAATGTTCCGTTCAGCTAATGAAAGTATAGCCTTTGCTTTCCATGGCAGCTGGATCACAAATGGATCTGTAATCTAGACTTCAACCTGTTTTTAACGACAGCATATAACAGCAGATAAATGTTGTGGGTGGCATCATATCTGTCGTGACATGATTGGTTGAAGTGGCCCATGAAAAGCAGTGACAGACAGATGGTTCAATCGCCTGCTAATCATTATATCAAAGAACCAGCCCTTCTCCAAATAGTTTCCAGGATGACTTCAAACCATCTGATGGGTCTGATTGGTATAATGTGTGATGGGAAATAAAAATACAAGTACATACAATTGTACCCGAGTATGGTATTTGAATCAACCAGGCCTCACGAAGGTATCAATGGCTGTATCCCATCAAAAGTTGGCAGCTGTCTTCCTGAATAGAAGGTCATTAGTAATTCAACACCTGTTTGTATCTACAAGCTCCAGTTCAGACCTTAAACAGCACAGCAGACGGTGCCTGAAGCTTAAAATGTGGGGCCGTACTGTAGGTCTGTGGTATGTGCTAGACTACAGATGTCGTCAGAAGTTTATGTGCATGAAAAACCAGAGTAATTTTGGGCTTTTAATAAACTATCTAGAGCTTTACACCACCTTGGATTGAGAGGGTACCAACCCACAACGAAGCCCCTGCTCTAAAATGAACACCGCTATTTGGCCACAATGACAATATGTGTGTTTGGAGGAGTAAATGTGAGGCTTTCCAACCTTATGCCACTACACCACCTCTCAAGCCCAAGATTACTTTGACATTCCTGCCCATGATGAGTTTATGGAAACTTTTGACCACAGCTATGTATGTATAATATGTAGTCACATCACAATGCTGAGGAGGCTTTTTACACAAAGCACTCTGGGAAACAAGGCCAAGACTTACCAGTGTGGTCAACTGAAGCATGGAGGGTACAAAATACACAGGTCAAAGGTTAGGCATTACTCCCAAAAACCCAATCATGTTCACGTTTAACTATAGAAGCTTCTAAAAGGCACATTTCCAGAGAAAGTTCCCAAAACACCCAGGAACTAACGTCCAGGAACCTTCCCCAGGGTAAAGGTTCCTCCAGCAAGTTAAACTGATTAAACTAAAATTAATTTGGGAAATTGTCTCAAATTCTGACCTAACAACCTCAGAAGCTTCGACTTTCTTGTTAGTCCAAACACAAAATCCCCCTGGCTAATTATTTTCAATTACTGTCAGACACTAAAAACAAATCCTGCTTTTAGTAGTGGTTTCTCAGAAATGTAGAGCATTAAAAAATTGCAAGATTAAAAAGCTTTTATACATGACCACTTAGCATTAGTTGTTAACACGGGAAGGTTGTCAATCTTCAGAAAATACTAGCTCCTGAGCAAAGACTTATTACATATACAGTTCAACAAAAGGGGAAAGGGGGAAATAATCTATCGCTGGAATTCGGGAACTTCTGGTGGAAATGATAGAGCTCAACCGGTTTCTGCTTCCCAGGGAAATTTCTTTAGTAGAAACCTTAACTTTTAGTTTCAAAGCTTAATGTTACTGAGCAACAATTAGCAAAACACGTATGAACAGATCTTTTGTCAACAAGTTTAAGAACTACATCTTCTTTAAACCCCGTGCGCAGAGTTGAAGATGCGACTTTATACAGGGAGTGCAGAATTATTAGGCAAGTTGTATTTTTGAGGAATCATTTTATTATTGAACAACAACCATGTTCTCAATGAACCCAAAAAACTCATTAATATCAAAGCTGAATGTTTTTGGAAGTAGTTTTTAGTTTGTTTTTAGTTTTAGCTATTTTAGGGGGATATCTGTGTGTGCAGGTGACTATTACTGTGCATAATTATTAGGAAACTTAACAAAAAACAAATATATACCCATTTGAATTATTTATTTTTACCAGTGAAACCAATATAACATCTCCACATTCACAAATATACATTTCTGACATTCAAAAACAAATCAGCGACCAATATAGCCACCTTTCTTTGCAAGGACACTCAAAAGCCTGCCATCCATGGATTCTGTCAGTGTTTTGATCTGTTCACCATCAACATTGCGTGCAGCAGCAACCACAGCCTCCCAGACACTGTTCAGAGAGGTGGACTGCTTTCCCTCCTTGTAAATCTCACATTTGATGATGGACCACAGGTTCTCAATGGGGTTCAGATCAGGTGAACAAGGAGGCCATGTCATTAGTTTTTCTTCTTTTATACCCTTTCTTGCCAGCCACGCTGTGGAGTACTTGGACGCGTGTGATGGAGCATTGTCCTGCATGAAAATCATGTTTTTCTTGAAGGATGCAGACTTCTTCCTGTACCACTGCTTGAAGAAGGTGTCTTCCAGAAACTGGCAGTAGGACTGGGAGTTGAGCTTGACTCCATCCTCAACCCGAAAAGGCCCCACAAGCTCATCTTTGATGATACCAGCCCAAACCAGTACTCCACCTCCACCTTGCTGGCGTCTGAGTCGGACTGGAGCTCTCTGCCCTTTACCAATCCAGCCACGGGCCCATCCATCTGGCCCATCAAGACTCACTCTCATTTCATCAGTCCATAAAACCTTAGAAAAACCAGTCTTGAGATATTTCTTGGCCCAGTCTTGACGTTTCAGCTTGTGTGTCTTATTCAGTGGTGGTCGTCTTTCAGCCTTTCTTACCTTGGCCATGTCTCTGAGTATTGCACACCTTGTGCTTTTGGGCACTCCAGTGATGTTGCAGCTCTGAAATATGGCCAAACTGGTGGCAAGTGGCATCTTGGCAGCTGCACGCTTGACTTTTCTCAGTTCATGGGCAGTTATTTTGCGCCTTGGTTTTTCCACACGCTTCTTGCGACCCTGTTGACTATTTTGAATGAAACGCTTGATTGTTCGATGATCACGCTTCAGAAGCTTTGCAATTTTGAGACTGCTGCATCCCTCTGCAAGATATCTCACTATTTTTGACTTTTCTGAGCCTGTCAAGTCCTTCTTTTGACCCATTTTGCCAAAGGAAAGGACGTTGCCTAATAATTATGCACACCTGATATAGGGTGTTGATGTCATTAGACCACACCCCTTCTCATTACAGAGATGCACATCACCTAATATGCTTAATTGGTAGTAGGCTTTCGATCCTATACAGCTTGGAGTAAGACAACATGCATGAAGAGGATGATGTGGACAAAATACTCATTTGCCTAATAATTCTGCACTCCCTGTATATGTAGGGGAACTTCCGCGATGTATAGAACTTACTTGGATTGGGCTGCAGTAGCACCTCTGTTTGTTTTAAGATCTTTTCAGTCCAATTCTTGGTGGAGTCGGCACGAGTGATCAGGTTCTCCAAGTGTGGATCCAACTCAGTCTTCTCAGCCTGGCCAAGCTTCTCTTCTGTGAACTAAGAGTGAAAAGCCACAGGTAGATGACACTGATAACAGGCAAACAAGCTCTAGAAGAACAACGACTGTATGAATCTAAACCAGGTCATCCACTGCCCATCACCACACAGTTCTAGTGCCGGTTTGGATTATGAAAACCAGCTGATATTTTGACAGTTTTGAGAGTTGATCATCACATAGCATTTTTACAGAAGTTGGGGTAACTTCATGGGGAATATTCTGATCTGCATCTGCCAAAAGCTTTGTAGGGGTCCAATAGCCACTTCAACATCATTCCAACTTTGCTGGCACCAATTGTTTTTTTGGTGGAATCCATTCTCGTTTGGGCCACGGGCCCACGTAGGTGGAGAGGGACTGCATGGGGCTGATGTTTGGAGCTTTGAGTGAACATCTCAACAGTTATTGCCTAGATTTCTATGGAATACTATATCAGAATCAGAATCAGAAAGGGTTTTATTGCCAAATGTTGAGCAGGTTTACAACATTAGGAAATTGCTGCGGTGCTTCAGTGCAAACATACTGTCATAAATTACGCTTAAATAGACATGAAAATAAAAATAAGAATAAGAATTAAAAGTGCTAAGTAGATAGATATATACATGATATATACATGAGTGCAGGTGGTGATCAGTGCCAAACATGGAATGATGCAGTGAACACAGCGTACATATCGTAAAATCTCTAATAATGCTTAATCTGTGATCATATTAGAAGAAGTGCGACATAATCAACAAGTCACAGATTGAATTACTTACTTAACAGAATGAATTATCTACCAACAAACCACCAAATCAATAGAGTTTGTCACTGTTCGGTTGGCATTCCCAAGATTAAAAGGTAATCCTTGACTAAGTCCAAAGGTTCTCTTCATCTACTTCAAAAGGATGTTCATTAAAAAAAAAAAAAAGGATCACATGGCATTTTAGTTTTTATTTATACAGAAATTACAGAAAATCTCAAAGGTTTTACAAACCAATGTGAAAATATCTTAATTTTTAAAGTTGTCCTCATGCTCTTCATCCACCGTTTACTCGATCTTTATGATCGCAATTCTATAATAATCAGAACGAACCCATCATATTTTAAGACCCAGACAAATTATCTTAAACCTCAGTTTCTAACTTACACATAAGTTTTTATTCTCACTAACTGGAACTTTGAAGCATGTCTTATGCAATCAAAGATGAGAAGGCCCAGTTCTGCTCTCTAATAACTGAGGCCAAAGATCACCATCTGTGGTATCAGGCCGGGCTGTCAGATGATTTCTTTCATTCAAATCTGACTGACATACAGCGACGGCGGCCAGCTGGACTTCAGAGGCAGGCTGAGGAATTCACCGTCACTGTCACCAAGCAGCAGGGAGAAGCTCTGACTGACAGCAGCTTCATGGGCCAGATCGGTTCTTTAAAAGGCAAAAGTACTGGCAGGTATTCAGGAGCTCTACGATGGACAGTCTCTTATTCAGGGCTGGATTACTGGACTCCACTTAGGGCCTTAGGGACTGTAAAAGCCGTAGGTCCACCAAGTTTTAATTAATTTGTGGGTATTTAATTAACCGTTCCCATCCTTTACAGCAGAGCAATTTAAGGACTATGCAAAATACATTAACTCAGCACTTTGCAATTTCTAGTTTTATATCTCTTGGAGTTATATCTTTTATGCACCATGGGTGGCTTGGGATGAAACAGAATTTCTGTATACTGTGTATACTGCTGTATTGACAATAAAGCTTTTGAATCTTGAATCTTGAAGAGTCAAACTGGGATAAATTTGAGTGTTTATCCAAATACAAAATTTAATCTAACGGTCTTTAAATTTGCTTATTAAGTTTTTTGCTTGGTCACTGGCACCACTAAAACACAACATCCAGTACTGTAGTTGCATTGTGTCAAAATCTGCACCCAGACGCAGCACCCAGAAACGGCCCTAACCAATCTGGCGCCCTAGGCAAGATTTTAGGTGGCGCCCCCCTACATCAGCAGTGTAGTGTAATGTTGTAACAAATAATATTTCTATTAAATAAGCTTTACTTTGCATTTTAATTAACGTGGGATTATTTTTTGTATTTAGAAATAATAGTACCAACTTTTTTTTTTTTTTTCAACATTTGTGGCACTGGCGTGGCGCCCCCTGATGGACGGCGCCCTTAGCATTTGCCTATACGGCCTATGCCACGGGCCGGCCCTGGCAGCACCAACCACAAAGAGACACAGAACAACGACTGAGTCTCTTTCTCTCCCTCTCTCTCTTAGTGTCTCACTAATGGTTGGTCAGACTTTTCAAGTCAGTGTGCAGGAACCCTTTCACTCCCAGTCCGTGAGTCATATATGACACGTGTAGACATGTAAAATACAGAAACAGTTAATGGTTTTCTGGTGTTGTGTAGAGCTGTTTTTTGTTTGTTTTTTATCCCGCTTCCTGCCTTCATTGGTTTCCTGTGTTTTCCCACAATGCACTTGGACAACCTCCAGGAAAGCAGTCTGACCTTGTTGCATTCATGGGTTCATTTTTTCCAATAGGAGCAGCAGTGTGCAGAATAAACCAGTTAATATGCTTCACTGGACTTTTCTCCTTTTATTGATTAATATTATTCTTAAATGATTTAAAATACATTATTTTAATCTTTGAATTATACTGTGAACATTCATGTTTGGTGAAGTCAGAAGAGCCTCTGTCTGGATAGGATGAAGTGTCACTCTTCAAATAAAGAAATCTTTAACAGCATAATAACTTAGCAATAAATTCAATGATTTCTGACTAGAAACCCCCCCCGGAAAAAATGCATTCATGCATTGTTCATGCATTGGTCAGACCACAAGTTTTTAAGCTCATGGACAACATCCAGCTCTAACTGCAGAGTTGGTGTGACGTGGATCCATGTTCAGGATTTTAACAGAAACAGTGAAAATAAGCAGCTGTTGTGCTCGACTTGCTCAGAAACAATGAGGCAACTTGTTGAATTTTTGTTGCGTCATTGAGGCTTTTATGCAGATTAAATTCTATCCACAATGTTCAACAATATTATACAGAAGACCCTGTTTTTATGTGGCCCTTGATGTGATCCCAAACCGACTTCAGCCTTTAATGAAAGTCAGTTTGACCTCCTGCACTGTAGACTATTGTCTTTACAGGTGACAGACAACTGCAACTCACCCACTAATGCCCAAAGGGGATCCCAAGAACCCAGCTCTTAGTCTACGCAGCACTAAATGAACTTGGGTATAGATGCATGTGAATTTACTTGCGACAAATGGGAACTAAACAAAGTGAAGTAGCTTTCAGTTTTCATGCTCTCCAGCTGTGGAACAAACATCCTGAAAATATGGTGAGTTAGTTTGAAACAGGGCTTAAAAACTTGACTCTTTGAAGTGCCCTCATTTTTTTTTTTACTTTAATCTTATATTTGCTTCTTACTGTAACAATTCAATGTATCCTGATTATAACGTTTTAAATACAGTTTTGATGTCTTCTCTTTCTTTGTTGAGTGAGATGGGAGACCTTTTTAAGCTTTTAATAAAAAGTGTATCATATGGCTGCCGAATTTCTTACTGAAGCCTAAAGATCCAGTATTGTTCTGCTCATTACCTGACTCGTAGCACAGACTTTATCAATGAATTTCCAATTTTTCGAATGAGGTTTGGTGTACAAGTTCTCGAGAGTGAAGGATTTAATGCTGTTTACTGCTGGTGAGCCAGATAAATGAATGAATCTCTATGTTGGGGAGTTGGAGGGGAGCAGGACAGAGTCTGCTGGAGTCACATGGGTGATGCACCCGATCACAGCCATCAATAATGGATCGAGGCTAGACAAACCTTTATCGGCTTACACGCAGCGGGCTGCTCGGTCTGCATGGAAAACACGCCACACAAATACACTCCGTTATACCCACAGACCTCACGAAGAAAACGCAAGGCTTCAGCTGCTTTCATCGAGCTCCAGGCCCAACGGGATGCAGTGAGAGCCTAGCAATAAATCGGTCCACACATCACCGCCTGCAGCTGGAGGGAGGTCCGGTCTTACCTGCACTGCCCGGGTGAAGAAGACCCCCGCATCAGAAGCCAGTTTTTTCACGTTGAAGTCCATGATGGAGGCGAGCGGAGGCGAGCATACAGGCGGGGCTGTGCTGAGTGTCCCCGCAGAGGGAATCCTCCGGATCAGCTGAGCAGCAGGAACAGGAGGAAGAGGAGGAGGATGAGGAGGACTGATGTCAGGGACTGTAATCCGCTTCGTGCACGATCGGAAATCTGCTCACCGCCCTGCGCTTAAAGAGACACCGCACCGGGCTGCAAGTCACGACTCCTCCGGTTCCCCTGCAGCGGTACTGAATCTCCACATGACCTCCCCTGACACCTTTACCGGCAGCTGAGTACAAAAGCACTGCGGAAATATCACAAATCTGCATTAAAAAACGCATTCAAAGCGGACCTGTCTGCTTTTCATGTCTTCTCCAGTCACATCCATCATTCAGGGGCGTTTCTACGGTTTTTTGATGGGGTGGCTGCAGACAAAACACCAAAACCTGCAGTCCCTCTAGTGTCCACTAGTGGCTCTTAACAGTGAGCTGGTCCCCATGTTAAAGTATCCAAATAAATATGTTTACGGATATATCATTTAGTTCAGACCTTGCCACAGTGTGGGGCCCGCCCCCTGGGGGGGGGGGGGCAGAGCCATGGCAGGGGGGGCACGGTATGAAAGGGAGGGGGGGGAGGACAAAACGCTTGGACACTGCTAGCACGGGGCGCCTACAAAAACGCAAAGCAGGAGATTAAGCATAGCTGATTATGTTTCCAAACCAACTTCATTCCAAGCCAAAGACTAGAAAATATGGTGAAGCATGTCTTCCCTTTGGTCTCCCCTGCAGCATTGGTTTCCCCTTCATTGGGTGCACATGCTGGGCTGTTTAAATCACGGACAAACAGTATCCCACATTCTTGATTTTTAGAATGTCAGAACTACTCCTGACATTTTGGAGATGTTAGCTCTTTATACAGTAAAGTTACAGTGAGAACATTTTTCTTGTAAAACAAAGGGGGGCCTAGCAAAAAGAGTTTGGAAACCACTGATTTAGTTGAAAGCAGGTGAAGACTGAAATGTCTGCCTGTATATTTCAGATTGAGATCAAATACATATAAAATGCAGTTTTTTAACTTGCAAAAGGTAAATACTTAAGAAGTGTGCACATATACTCTTAGCACTGGATCCCAGGCCTGGAGAAATGGGGAGGGCTGCATCAGGAATACAGCAAGTTTTAGCCAATGATCATTATTTAAATCTTAAGGTACAGACAGACGAACTTTACATTACTGTATTTGAAGGTGGTACAATCACAGCAGTTTTTGACTGTGTAAAATATTTTTGTTTGTTTGAATTTCAGTCCTCTGATAAAGATGATTTAATGCTGATTTATTTATTTTTTAATAAAAAATTAATTTGTTATAATAGATTTGTAAGGAGTTGCTAATGTCACATATAAGGCAAGCTTCTTTTTCTTGGGCAGACAAAATGCCCCTATTACTGAATTGCAGTTTGTTATCTACATGAGGAAAGGCCCTCGAATTTGGACTGTTCTAAATCAGTGGTCCCCAACCACCAGTCCGTGAGGCGTTTGGTACCGGGTATGAAATTCATGGTTTTAAGGGGTTTTATCGTTAACTCTGTTTCCCTGGCTCTTTTCCCGTGTGTTATGAAGAAATCCTTTTTTTATTTATTTTTTTATTTTGTTGTATTTATCCGTGACACCTTAAAGACCAGTCCGTGAAAATATTGTCAGACATAAAAGGGTCTGTGGCGCAAAAAAGGTTGAGGACCACTGGTCTAAATGTTTGAGGATTTAAAACAAACAAACAAACAAACAAACAAGCAAAGAAAAAAAAAACACATTATTTTTTAAACCACTCCATCTTTATTGCTTTGTCATATTTTTACACCGATGTCCTGGAACTACTGTGATCAGGAAAACGTGGAACTCCAAACTGTCTGGATCCAAAGTTCTTCACTTCAGTTTGGACTAAACTTATCAGCAGTTACAAAACAAATTGAGAACAGAGTGTGGACAAACAGGAAACCTAGTGGATGAAATCTGAAAGGCTTTGCCACACAGCAGTTCTCTCTCTCTCTGTGTTTTTTTTTTTATTATTATTATCAGTACATACATCTTCATAAATAAAGAACAGTTAAACCCAAAGAATAATGTTGTGTCCAGAAAGCATAAATGGAGACATTCAATGAACAGAACAGGCGACTGAGAAAGAAGATCTGTGCGACTCTAAAGAGCTTTGATCATGCATCAAGTCCTCCTCATATTCAACTTCCACACACACTGAATCATCATGATCATAATGGTGACCGTGAGAAAGCAACAGAGACCTGCACCAATCTGATCCCTGAAATCACACAAAGAAAAACTGTACACGAGAACCAGGAAGCGCGTTTGGTTGGAAAACCGACGCGGCTGATATGAAGTAGCTTAAATCCATCAGTCAGGCACCGCTCATGAGCATGAGGACTGTAACGTTAAACCACAGGAAACAGGACAGCTGGTGATGTGTTCCTTCACTGGCGTCATCTGGGAGGGAAGCCCAGCGTCAAAAGCCTGGTGAATCAAACTGCACTCCAACTAAATCCTGTTAACAGCATCAGCGCCGCTTTCACCCCATGAAGTGAAGACAGTACTTAATCCCTGTTCCTCCAGCCCCGCGCAGGCAATTTATTAAAGTGGCATCAAATCAATTCTGAGAATTAACGAATCACTGACGTAAAACTGCATTCAAAGAATAAATAAGTGTTTGGGGGCATTACATAAGGTTTAAAAAGAGGAGCCGAGGAAGGGCGATTATCCTCAGAGGAAAAGTCTGAAGCTAAAGTCGCAACGTTGTGGGAACAAACTGTAATATTCTTAAAACGAGAGGCATAATCTGCAAGGACTACTCTTATATTCTGAGGTATTATGAAATTATAGATTTTAATGTTAAGGAAAACAAACATTTCTGAGATGGTTGAAAAAAAAATGTGAGAAAAACTGCAATTTTATTGAAATCAAACTTGTAAAAATATCAAAAATGCTGTGAGATTAAAGCTGTTAATTCACTGGATACGACTGATCTCTGAGACAAAAAGTCAAAAAAAGAAAAAGAAATGAAAATCTAATATTGTTTCCTAGGTTTGCTGTTTATTTGCAAACCAAAAAAACTACATTGATATTCTGTGAAAATATAAAAATCACAGGAAGGACAAAACTTTAATATAAATTAGTAAAAAAAATTCTTTTGATACAATAAAATCAAATTTAAATTAAAAGAAAATAAACTAATATGTATTTAGGTCATAAAGTTTGAATTTCTAAATTTGAGATGGAAAAACTAATATTCTTTGATGGTTAAAAACAAAGTCTCTCAGTACACTTCTAAGAAAGCACTGAAGTATTTGTTGAGGTTATAAAACTCAAATGTCCAATAAAAACCTCAGAAATGTCTTAAATTTGCAAGAAACATTATGAAACAGAGATTACGGTTGTAAAAACCTTTGAAATTTTCCTTTCAAAGTTTTACATTTTTGGAAATGAACAAATAAACTATGGACTATATTATATATAGCTTCAGGTTATTAAAGTCACACTGACCAATGTTAAACTGAGGTAGGAACCAATTTTGCTTTAAAAACTTGATTTAAAGACTAAAGGAGAGAAAATAATAAAAAAAAAACCTGTAATATCCTCTGACATTAAACTGGTTAGTTTATGATAGAAAATTATAGATTTAGAACCTATTTATTTATTTATTTTCGATTAAAGAGCCACAGTCCTCCATCCTGTACTGTTTGTAGTTCTGGCAGTTTAACAGATATTTTTGAAGGTTCAAAGTTTTTCCTCAGAACCCCCCCAAAAAAACAACAACAAAAAACACACACATCAGAGGCGAGTGCGAGGAGGAGCAGAACTGATGTGACAGAAGATACCGAAGGATTTATTCACAACTTCGTGCTAGAGGAGCAGCACCAATCGAGCAGGAAAAAAGGAAACGAATGCCAACTGTCCTGTTCACACTAAAATCAAACAGCCAGATGTAACCAGGTGGTTTGTGACGTTGCCAAAGCTGTTGGTCTTACTTGGTTGGTTCTGCTAATGGTGATTAATGTAATTTTAAAAAAACAAACAAACAAACAAAAAACTACAACAACCTGAAACTGCAGTTTAGAAATAAATAATTACATTAAATCTGTAAACACTAAAATTCTTTAGAATTATCTGCATTTGGAAGTTTCCACCTACTAAGCTAAAAGCAACTTTTCGGAATTGAGATTGACATATTTTTTTTAAATTTTTTTAATAAAGTAAAGTTTTAGTTACTTAATAAATTAAGAATACCGTTTAAAAGAGGAAATTCCTGAAGTCATCTTTAAAGCTACAAGACGAAAAATGCCAGTGAAGGAACTTTTTAAACTCAAAGACATCTTCAAGGTGCCCTGTGGAGGTTTTTCCTTTCTTTTTTCCACCACTAGGGGTGCTGTTGAGCTAAGAAAGAACACTTTTCCTGGATTTCTGATTCAGGTGTTCAAGATATTCAGCTTTTGAATGTTTATTGTGAAACAAACAAATTGACCATGGGACCTCCACAGGGCATCTTCAGGGACACTACAGCAAACAGAGAGGAGAAATTAAGAGTCTGGTTGTTGTTAATGTGTTTAAATGTGTTAAAGTGTTAAGTTTAACCGTAACCTGGTCAGCAGGGGTGGGGATTAAACATGAAACTTAACCTCCCTTCCTTCTGGATGACTAAACCTTAATTTGAAACAAGTCAGATGTGATTTTCTTTTTGTCTTTTTTTAAAGATCCCATCACCAGTTTTGAACATACAAGTGAACACGCAGTTTTATTTTCCTCCCCTTAGCTTTTCAAAATAAAACTGTTTGATTTAAGTGAAGGAGTTATTTTAGCAGCAAGCTGAACGACCAATAAACATGATGGGCCGTCAGGTGTCCTCAAAGGATAACCGTTTATCTTCCAACCTCCTCTCTTTTAGTATCATCTGGACCACTGGAAGCACCAGGGAGTTCAGAGGGTTCTGGGCTTTTAACACCACAGAGAGAGCAGTACGAAGCATCAAAGCTCTAGTAAAGGCCAAGTATGTGGACACGTGAGTAGACCTGTAGAGGAACTCCAAAGGCTTTCCATTAGCCTGCGTTTCCAGGTGTTTAGGTGTCCAGCTGTACTGGATTATTGTTGTTTCATTTAATTTAGTGTTGGGCTTCCAGAAGACTCAACTCTGTTAATAATGAAATGAAAATTGCTGAATATTTTACTGAGTTGAGTAGAGCTGTACTGACACTGATGGAGATTCTCATCATGTAGAACCGCTGAATGTGACACCACTGAGGTCTGGCATTTGACAGTCCATGTTTAGTGCTGTAAAACAAAGCATGAGAATCGAGGTCTGCATGTCTGGGTCTTTTTTCCATTAGACTTCTATAATCTGACTTCACAGGAGTCACCCCCTGCTGGACATTAGAAGTAACACATGTCTGCCCAAAAGGCTATGTGAATCTTTTGATATACAGTATATGTCCAAGTCAATTCACCCAGAGCCTGTGCAGGGATCAATTCTTACTGTCTGTCATCAGTAGCTCTTTGTTTGTATAGAGGCTTTATCACTTTGTATCCAGAAGCCTTAATGTCCACATACATTTGTCCATGAAGTGTATTTGCTTTGATTAATTTCACCTCCCTCTTAGTTTAAAGCTCACCGCTGCTTCCAGTAAGAGTTACCAGACTGGTTAAAGGTACTTTTTTGTTGTAAGTCTTTGTTTAAAAAGAGTTTAAAACCTAAACAAAAATCACAAACACCAACAGAATGAGAAGAAATTACTACGTTGTTACGTATGGACCTGCAGAGATATCAACTCAAGTTTGACTTCTATACAACCAGAAGCCTTTTCCCCCCAACCCAAGAAGCTGCCCCCTGCTGGTCACTAGAAAGAATGTAGGCTTTATAATGTTAGAAAAAAAGGATGCTACACTGGCCAACTGCACTTTTTGGTTCAAAGTATTGCACAACAGTACAGCCTGTCCCCATTAAAACCTCAGCTGATATCTCTGTAGCTCAGCACACAGACGCGTTGGACATAATGTCAGAACTGCTGTTTCTTTACAGTCTGTTGTTACCTTGAGTTAACTTTAAACTCATTTTAAAAGCTGGAATCTGCAGTTTGAGTACCTTTAAGACGGGAGGCTGAATTACATGTGAATGGTCCTTTAAAGAGTTTACAGGACTGCTATGAATGATTCTGTGTATAGTTTCTTAGCACTGACTGCAATCAGCCAGACCTAAAGAGATTTAAATACAGCGTAAAGTCATGAGTGTTTACAGTTGTATTATAAAACATACACACAGTAAAAGGATGAGACCCACACATAATATTTACATATATAAACAAAGAAGTCCATCACAGAGCCGCGAGGTCTGCAGCCCGCACACTTAATGGCTAATATTCACTGTACATGTGTCCCACGGCTCCGCGGCCTTCGCTAGCACGAGCGAGTGTGAGCTGAGGCCTCCGACTCGCCACGCGGCCTTTTTTTTTTTTTTTGTTCGGTTACCGACAGCGAGCTGGGGGCGGCTGGCGCTGCCGTCCGCTGAGAACCGAGCATCACTACGGCTGTTTTGTTCTGGTTTAAACCTTTGACACGCAAACACACTCACACTCACACTGAGAAATAACAGTCACCCAACCCCACAAACCTGCCCCCAACAGAAGAGATGTGCAGCAGATGTAAACACCCTCACGACAAAATACCATGCACCACGTCTTAAGTTCTATGTGTCAAATATCAAACTGCTGTGAGGAGGGTCAGAGACACTGTTCTAACTCTACAAAAGAAGAATTATAAGAATAATGCACACAATTGACCCTTGTGGTGATGATGGTGGGAGGGGCCTCAGGTTGGTTTTCTGGATATTTACTGGGAATTTCGGCTCCCTTGGCGTCACCCTCTCTGTCCAAAGTTTGCATCCTGTCCGGGATTTGTTTCCATCGGGTCTTCTTTGAAGTTTTCACAGTGCTCCATTACTTTTCTGCAAGAAGACAACAGTCACAGGTTGGAATTTTGACCAAGACGTTCTTAATTCGTAAAAATATTATATATATCTATTTTATTTCCATGGAAATCATCTGTGAAGCCACATCAGCGTTAGTTTCTTTGCTGTGCTGGGAGCTGGTCGTGACTGGTGGGCTTTATTTCTCAGCTAGCGTTAGTTTGACTCAGGAAAGATCCCATTTTTTAAAAATTGAATTACCATCTATTAAGGTAATGGCATTAAAGCACCTAACAGTAGAAAAATGTCACCTGATACATGTTTTAAAAAAAAGGGCTTGTGATATCTGACCTGCTGTGTTTGTAAGAAAAAAAATACAGAAATATGTGATTCAGCCTCAAACACTCGGTGATCAGCCCCAACAACTCTTATCATCCTCTCTGCTGAATGCAACAGAGGGCTTCTAAAAGCAGGAAAATGAGGCTTTCTGACTGCTGCCCAGCCTCTGACTCAGTTACCACATCATCCTACAGTTTGTTCAGAGCCGTCAGTCTCACCGGGCCATGTCCTTTGTGTCCGGATGTGAACTCTCCAGCTCCAGAACTTTCTCCAGAAGAGTCATTCCTCCTTCTTTTATCAGCAGAGGACAATACTTGCTTGCTGCAGAGTAGGAAAAATGCAAATGGAACAAGTGTGAGATTCCCAGAGAGTGGACTGGATAGAACATTAGGCCCAAAAGAAGCAGGTAAAGAAAATAAAAAAAATTAAATAAAAAAAAACAAAAAAAACAAAGCAGTTTGGAGACAAGTAAACAAGTAAAGATAATAGCCATGTCCAAATTCATGGGCTGCATCCTCCTGAGGACCCGGCCTTTGCGGTCTACGTGGGCCGGGTCCTCAGGAGGTCGGGTAGGCCGGAAGTGCGCGGCTGTGAAATTGGACGGTCTAGCCTTCTGATTTGCGTCATTGCTGTGTCGGAGGAGTTTAATAAACTCGGCCGTCTACTCCTTTCTACCCAAAATATAACAGGACACTGATGCAAATTCTCGATCATCTCACACTTCTGTTTGATGTTTATTCAGCTGTGTGAAAACTATAACTTTAATCTCAGCCAAACCGATTTACTTAGGAGGATGCAGCCCATGAATTTGGACACCCCCAATGTTTCACATATGTCAGGTGACATATAAACCCTTCAGGACAGCTTTAGGGGTAAACGACACACGCTGCGCTCTCAAAGCCTCTTGATACTCACGGTAAACTGACACCAGGTTGTAAAGAGCCCATGTGGCCCAGTGCTGACTGACAGGAGAGATGCTCTGAGGCAGCAGTCGGAGGATCGGCTCGAATGACCTGAGAGAGGACCGTCGCTTTGTTAATACATTCAGACAGGACAAGCCACCAGCAGCTGTGGAAGTTCACTGTAGAGGGGAAACGGTAATCGATCACCTGTAGTTGATGTTGCGCCGCGAGCTGACGTCCCAGCTCTGGATGGCTTCCCACATCTTCTCCATCACCATGTCTCTCCGCGGCTCCTCCATCTTCCAAACCTCAGGCCCGTCAAACATGATGTGCGACAGCACTCCACAGGCGTTGTACGACACCTCAATCCCATCGGCCTTACTGTCCAGCAGGTTACTGCAAAGAAAACAGACGGAGAAGAGGACATGAAGAGGCTGAGTGGAGAGACTGTGCGGACCAATAGTAACCACCAACAGAGTCTCAGTCCAGGTGTTTCTGCCTCTGGTACCTGAACACTGTGATGAACTGTGGGGTGAGCAGCTGTGGCCTCAGAGCTTTGACCTCAGCCACGTTTCCCAGAAGACCCAACATATTGCGATGAAGCTCCTGCTTGTCTGGAAACTCCTGCAGACAGAAATCATACAACATGAGATGAAAACATTTAGAAATGATGGCACAGCGAAATTCTCCATGACGATTGCAGAACTGTATAGTTAAGTGATAATTGTATCCCCTCAAATCCACTCAGTGTTTACAGGTGAAGACAAATTTCAGACCAAACTTACAGCAGAAAAAAAAAACCCCATAAAAAGCAAAAATGTAACGACTCTTTGAAAGGAACATAACAGCAAAATAAAGGTACACACTAAGTTTAAGGATAATGGTGAACTTTTTTTTTAAAACTGTTTCCTCTGACACAAAATTAATTTTGACAGAAATATTTATTTTAGTATTTTTCAATTATTACACTTATCATCACCTTAACAGTGTGTGGACACGAGCTGTACACGAGTAGTAAAAGGACGGCTGCACTTTATTTTATACTCCTAACAGCTCCTTTCATGGTTTTGGCTTTAATAACAAACGCGATCGTTGTTCTCGAGTCATTTCTTGTGAATCGAGCAACTTCCTATATCAGTTCAGTTTCTATATCAGTTCTGAAGAATAACGAGCAGCCTGGCTCATCTTCATCACCATAGACACAGATGGGTGCAGCCTGGACTCACCTGCAGACACTCCAGGAACAGGCTCATGCCCCGACAGTTCAGGAACATCTGACAGTTGTCGGGCGTCTCGTCTGTGATGTTCCACAGGGCGCTCCAGGAAAACTCCATCACCTGGTCACACTGAGACACACACGCAAACACAAAACATCTGCTTTAAACAACAAAACAAAATAAAGTATAACTGAATAAAGGTTAGTTTTCATTTAAACGATGATGATGAGGATCTGTTTCCTGCTTCCAGCAGGTGGAAGTGTTATGTTTTCAGTGCTGCTTGTTTGCCTGCTTCTCACCAAGAATAAATAAAAAAAACAAAAACTGGGCTTCAGGAGATTTGGTGGAGCACAGACAAAGGAAGAGACGCTGTAACACTGTAACACCTTCTCAGTCATTATAAATGTCTGGGAATTTTCAAAATTAAACACCTCCACATTTGTTTCACTAAGAGGGAGAGTATACTACATTCAAGACATAAAATGCTACAAACACTCTGGCATATCAATTTAGTCACATGATTACTGAGCTGAGTTTAGTAATCATGGTTTTAATAGTAAAGCAGGGCTCATTTTGATGTATACAGTAGTATTAAAAATAAGCATGAATATTTCTCTAAAATGAGCCAGTGTCACTAGCCTGTAGGCCGTGAAAAGATGATTAAACGGGGCGCTATTAGTGAGAGAGAGTGCATCGGCCTTTGTGAGCACTCTTTCAGTTTCTAAAAGCCACATATAAATCTGTAAAGCACTTAAACTCACCATTCTGTCCTGTAACTTCTTCTGAATTAAATTCAGCATTGTCTGAGAATGAGAAAAGAGTCAGGAATGAATTTATCACCTGTATAATCAGCAGCTGATTTCAGTCAAAATGCAACACAAACATGAGAAAATGCAGCTTTGCTACAGAGAAACAATCCTGAATCCACTTTGAAGGTAGGACACCAGCAACAGACTCCTGAAGGCTACTTTTACTATAACGTTTGCTTTAAGTTATCGTAAATCAGACTAAATAATGCTGCTGCAGCCATATATCACACCATAGATGTAGTACAATTTTAGCATGTTAGCCCATAGTGAGTGCGATGGCATGTTGGTATAAAATTCAAATTACAGAGCACGTTCTTTCTCCAAACATGGCTAAAGCGCTGAGATTGGATCTGAAATATCTGCACTGCTGTCATCACATGCTCTCAGTGTGTTCACACAGCTTTCCTCTGGGTGCTCTGGTTTCCTGCCACACCAAAAATAAGCTTGTTAGATAATAGGAACTCCTGCTGCTGACCTTGACTGGCAATAAGTAACAGGCCTGAGATCTGAAGCGGATCACCGACTTCTACACTAAGGAGGAAATTTATCCAAGACTTTCCAAGGTTTCTTTACCCTCACAAATCCCATCTTGCCCACAGCCTCCTTATGGTGGTTGTCCACCTGGCAGACCAAAGCATTGCAGAGGTGCACGGCGATTCTCTGGATGGACTCATCCTGCCGGGCCGGCTCCAGGATCTTCAGCAGCAGCTGGTTGACGCGGCTGTACTGGAACTCGAGCTCCTCTGGGATGCTGAAGTTGCACAGAGTCAGGCAGCAGTTCCTCTGGACCTGGTGAGGAAACAGGAACTCACAGATTCACAAATCAAATGTAATCGAAGAGCGTGATTCTAAATATATGATGGCCTTTGTTAATAATCAACTGAAGGCTAAGATGCATAGTCAAGGTTTCCTATCAAATAGTGGACCTGAACAATTTCTGAGCCCTTTCTGATCTCCCAATCCTGCCCCCAGTTCTGAAGACGCCGTTTTATACATACTTCAGTCCTACAATAAAAACGCAACTGAAGGTTTTAGAGCTTCACATAACACAAAATCTGCCCTTCTGCTTTAATTCTGTTAGTGTGGCCACTGACCATAACACTCTGCTCAGCTTATTTATGCAGCAGCTGGTTCATGGGGATGATATCAGACTTACAGTGACCTCCTGGTAGTGCTCCATCCCATTCAGCACCACCTGAATGACCTCCCGCCGTAACCGCACACTCTGATCGCTGCGGTACTCGGTGTTGGTCAGGTAGAAAAGAGCAGCGCTGCCCGTCACCTGGATGCTCTTATCGTATTTATGGCACTTCAGTGCTGCGATGACGAGCTGCAAACAAGGAAACAAAGGTTTCAGGGGAGGAATGAGAAGCAGTCAGGAGAGATGATCACAGGAAGTAATTGAAGGAGAACTTTAAGTCCTACCTGCAGAGCGCGGAGCAGCTGGCTGCAATGTTGTATCCTGGCGATGTCAAACAGCTGATTGATGGCTCTGTGGGCGAGCTCAGGGCGAAACTCTGTGTAAGCCTCGATAGCGTTCAGGACCTGGTCTTCATTCTTTGATCCAGTCACCTGAAAAAGTCCAGAAACACAAAGATTTAACCAACAAAACAAACCTTGAATAAAGCGCTATAGATTGTATTAATCTGCAGTTCAGCCTGGTGTGATCAGCTGAAAGAAACCCAGGTTCAGGTACCTTATAGGCAGGGATGTGCGTCACATTACAGAGGGTGGTGTCGTACAAGCCCAGAAACTGCAGGGCCCTCTTCAGCTCCTGGAAAGGGTAGATGCTGCTCTTGCACGGTTCAGTGCTAATGGAGAGAAAAACACAGCTTGTTAAGAACCTCATTTATCATCTGAGGGTCAATAAAGGGAGATTCCAGCCTCAGCTCATCGTTACCCACCTCGGACGCCCCATCGCTTCTTCAAAGTGTGGAACTGTGCAGTTGTCTAGCATGATGTGACCCGAGATGTCCAGGGACATCAGGTGTACCAGACGCTGGACGATGGCCGTCAGGATTTTCTTGGTCATCTTAAACTTTGAGATCCGCCTGCTCTCCTGGGAGATGTCGAGGTGCCTGAAGAAGGAGGGAGTGTCATCAGTGACTATTTTTCAAGTGATCAGTGGGCATACAAGGGGAGCTACACATGTACTAAAATGACAACATGCAAACTGCTCTCAGTTTATCACAGTTTTTTTTCCTTCTCTTGGCTCAGGATGATGTCACCATTTAGCCAAAATGACAGGGAGTCTGTTTTGACAAATAAAGATGACGCTTTAAAATCTAAGAACACTGCATCAGGTGTGAAGCACAGCAGTGGTAACATGATGCTGCACGGCTGTTTTGCTGCCAGTGGTACTGCTACAATGAAAACCGACTACCTCCAAATTCATCAACTTTAACTCAGCATCTAGATGGCTTAAACTTAGACATAGTTTGATGTTCCAACAGGACAGTGATCCCAAACACATCAAAACTGGTCTTAGAATAAATAAAGCAGGCAAACATTAAGCTTCTGGAATTCCCTTCCTGCTTAAATGCCAGAGTTCGTGCCAGGACACCAAACAATTTAAATGTGATCAAATATCCAGCCAGAATTATCAGGGAAGCTTGTTGATGGCTACCAAAGCATCTGGTTGTTAAGGACTCCTCAGCAATTTGCTAAGGGACATTTAAATATTAGTGGAGATATATCTTTTAACCCTGTGTGGATTAGAGAAAATCCAAAATAAAATCAAACTTGTGCACTCAGTTCTTGTTTGTTTGTTTGGCTTTTTTTACAGCCCTTACAGATGTATGCGGTACAGTCATTTCACAGAACAGTTTAAAGATATCATTAAAAGCCCAAGATTCCCCATCATTCATGCCCATGATTAGTTTATGGAAACTTCAGTGTCTGATGAAAGGTCTCCTTTTACCTACAAGAGATGACCACAGCAGATAGATCTGAATTTTTGATTTGGCACTGATTTTCACACTGGTTGCCCTCTTTGACCCTTCTGTGGATTTAGGTCTCCTCCCAGTCTTGAACCAGACATTAATACTTTTTATTTGATGCGTTAAATGAACGTTAACCTCTCATCCCCCACCCCACAGAGCTTACCTGAGATTAACGAGCTCCAAAACTGTGCTGATCAACTCCTCGGATAGGTCCACGTTGTAGAGAACAAGAGAGGCCAGTCTGTCCCTCCACTGGGTGAGAAAAGATGTCCCCAGTAACTGTACATTGGACAGATCTAGCGAGGTGAGCGACTTCAGGGGTTTGAGCAGTGTCTCGGGGTCCAGCTCTTTCGGCATGCCACCCAGGTTGAGCAGCCTGAGCCGGTTGAATCCCTGGAAGTTAAAGTCTGTTTCTAAAGCATGCCGAGAGGAGGGGCTCTCCTCCTCGTCCTCGTCTGTGTCCTCGTTGCAGGCGAGTGGGGCGCCGCACTTCCTGTAGAAGATGTTGCTGCAGCCGAAAAGACAGAGAGACACCAAAGTGTCGCGGAAGCAGGACAGTGCTTTCAAGCTGCGGGACGACAGGTTGTTGCAGTAGGTGAGGTGGAGCTCGATCAGGTCCTGCACACAAAGGCAGTGATTAGTGGGGCCAAGAGAAGAAACCACTGACATTAACTTCTCACTGTCTCTATATCATGAAATTCCTGTCAGACGGGGTTTTCCCAGGCTTGAGACATGAATTCTCTCCTTCCTCCAGTTTTGTGCATTTACTTCAAATAATTAGCATTTTTGATGATAACAAGGTCAGAAAAATACATCAGAGTTCTGTTAAACAAGGCATTCATTCACTTGACTTTACACTCTAATCGTGCTTACTGCCATGCAAAGCCTTGTTCTGAGCTCATGTTTCCTTCACACAGGCTTTATTTGTGCGGGCCACCAGTGAGGACAATGCCAGTCACACTTAATTTACTAGCAAACATTTCCCTCAGTCCTATTTTGAAAATTCAGTTGCTGTCAGCTCTAGCACTTCGTGTCTCCACTGGCTGGCTCTCTGGGAACGTTGCTGCTGTGCCAGTCCTCAATATAAATCCTCAGAGAGGATGTCATCCAGCAGTCAGATAGACTCCAGCTCCTCCATCTTGGACTGCAGCTGCTAGTGCTCGCTCTGCAGCCTCGGTTTGTTTAGATTAGAAGCACATAGACCACTTCTCCTTAAAGTGACCCACCACCAACTACAGTCAAGAAGGTAAAGCTGGAGTCTGTCCAACAACAGAATGAGAGACATGGGGAATCCTGATTTTATAGCTGCATGTTCGGCATTTTTCCCCCAGCTTTTTAGTTTATTAATAACCTGTGGGTGAAACCTCATGGCAGATCTGAAACACAGGGACACTGTGTGATCACACAATAGCAACCTACCAATCACAAGTTAGCCCCACCCTAAATCCTCCCTGCCTTGATGCCCTTTTTCACTCTACTTTTCTGAATTATGGTCCCATTAGAGTCTGAGATCATAAACTCATCGGGAAAGTCTCTACTGAGGTCAAAGGTCAAGTAACAAACAGATTTATACACTGACTTGTTTTTAAAACCAGGGCAGTTCACATCAGAGCATACAACACTACAGTGGGAGCTGAAAATAGTTTTTGCTGTTGTTAGTCTTTTATTTGTAGTGTTATCACTATTTAGGACAAACAGTCCAGAATCCACACACAGTAACACTGTGATCCAGGAGGGGAACGAGCAGCCACGTCTCCATGGGACACATGAAACTCTGCTCACTGTGCTCCCTCAAGCTCGTCTATCTCAGTGCCCAAGGTTGTGCTTAATGTTTTGCTGCTGTAACGCAGGAATTTATGGATAAATACAGTTTATATAACTTCATCTTATCTAAATTATACAGTTATTTTCTGCTTAGAGACATTTTAGGAGAATTCCCTTGTCACTTATAATTTTATTTAAATCTGATTTGTTCAGTTTTGTGAGAAACACACTGCAGGTGTAATGCCTGAGACTCCCCATCAACTTTTAGAACTGAAGAAACCTTTTGGATCACAGGCGAGACATCTTCAAGAACCCACCGGAAGCTCAGCTGCCTTAAACTCAAGCATTTTAAACTATCCAGTGTTTAAATGTTAATCAAATCAAAATGTATTTATATAGCACATATTAAAACAACAGTTTTGACCATAGTGCTTCACAGTCAATAAAAACATGAGACAGTTAAAACAAACAATAAGAGGACAACAAACAATAGGTAACAACGCAACAAGCTAAAACAGCCAACTAGACAGAATCAAAAGCCAAAGTAAAAAAATAAGTTTTAAGACGTAATTTAAAAGACTGGATAGACGCCGTCACATGCTCTGTCAGCTACACCATCCACCTTCAATGCAGTTTTTCTTCCATGATTTCTGATACTTTATGGATAGTTTATCTCAAAACAGAGTTTTTATTTTTTAGAATAAGTACCAACCAGAAATTAGAAGCAGCACTGGCTGAACAAAAACAAATTTTCTTAATTTTTGGTGGGTTTCGATGGTCATATCTCCTGCCAAAAGCTTAAACTGGTGTGGTTACTCTTACCACCTTGTTGCCTCCCACCTGTTTTTTGATGGCTTCCAGGTCTCTGTCACGGACAAAGTCCTCTCTGAGCTGCACCCGGGTCAGTCTGGTGCTCCGGGGATCTGAGAAGAGCTGGAAGAAGCTCTCCTCTGGTTCAAAGTTACTGTCTGTGTGGACCAGTTCCATGTATCTGTAAAAAAAACAACAACAACAAAAAGCAATTAAAAGTCCATGGCTACTGACATGACAGGCTGAACCCTTTAGACTGTTACTCACGTGTTGACCAGCTTGTCGCAGATCTCACTGGGGAGGAAGATGTCTGAGCGCAGGCACAGCTTGTTCCTGAAGCCCTGGTAGCACATCGTCTTCTTCAGGTTCCTCAGGCAGAAGACAGTCGCCAGAGTCATGAGGCTGTCGGGGTTGTCTCCTGCTTTGGCTGCCATGTTCGCCTCTTCTTCTCTGGCTCAGATCAAGACAGGGCAGTGCAGGGGACCTGTGAGAATAAAACGAGTGAAGCATTTCTAATGAAACAGAAGAAAAAAAATAGTTCCCTTTTCTAAGCCTTTAAACCCAACTAAACAGCACCCAAATTTACTCAGGAACAGCTGTAAGAGACAGATCAGTTTAGCCTCGGATCGCTCGTGCAAATAAATTCACTGGAGATTTCTGGGCTATTTCAACCCATAAATATTCAGGCAATAGAAGAACTACTTCCTTCCAAAGTATGACCATAATGATCCCACCACATACACTTTACTCGGAAAATTAGGTATATTTAGCAAGTAAATTTAGCATTTTTATGTTACGGTCAGGGTTTTTACACTGCTCAGAAAAACAACTGGCCCACAAGTAATTTAGACAATGAATGAGGGGGATCACATGAGCATTTTCCTGTTAATTTTGGCCATTTGATTAAGAAAATTGGTGACTTTCTTTAGGCGGAAGGCCAAAGCGCTTCTATGCGTTAGCAACCTTGGTACTATATTTGATATATCAGGTAACTATACGGTTTTACAGGTAATAACATTGTTTATTCTAGAAGCCCTATGTTATTTTTAGAGCAATTCGAGTGGTGTGCTTGCAACCTTTTAAGCCTTCCTCTTGTGGTGAAATGATTATCATCAGAGCTATGTGCATATGCAAAAACATTTCTTATTTCTTATCAAATAGACAAGCAGACTGCGCCTGCAGACCTCGACCAACGCTGAAAGTTAACTCCACTCAAAACTCGGTCCCTGTCCCATTCATGACACAATAATTATTTAAACAGTTATAATCATATTTTTATAGATGCTGACACTTTTATTTTGAGTTTAATTGGTGAAAATCACAATAAACAGAAGTACTTTGATCGTGAAACTGCTATTATCCCCCCCAAACACACACAAATTTTCTGTACTTTTTACATTAACATCACGATTTTTTTTTACCACCATAACCTCACATTGTGACTGCTCTGATCACTGCTATTACAAATGTTAAAATAAGATAATACCTGCCACTTAGCATTAACTGCTGCCTGAAACTGAATATATAACCAAATTATTTTTTGTAAACTCCACTAAAGGTTCAAACACTTAATTCTGCAAGTTGATAAAATACTTTAAATGCAAAACTTTTCTGTAGCATAAGTTGGGAGCTGAAGTGAGCTGTCTGCCTACAAACTCGCTGAGTTTTTGTCCTGTCAGTTAAATGAACATGTTTCTGTTAAAGGGCCTAACTGCTGTCACACAGCGTGTTTACACTTATTTGCATCTTTGCATACATGTTAGCATTTTACTTCTAACTGCTCTGTACCTCCTAACATTTTCTATAAACACATTTTTCGTGTTAATACCAAAAGGTGATCACTGCTCCTGTTGGACTGAAGCCAGAGGTCCAGCTTTCACTGTTTTTTTTTCTGTTGAGTTAGCCAAACACTCACACAGCAATGAATTCTGACTGTTACCAAGTTAGCAAGCTAGCTTAGCTAGCTACCTACACTGCAAAATAATTCCTTTTAACATCATTAACGCTGCGAGAAAACACACAACAGTCATGAGAGAGTCTCAACAGGCTCAAACACCGTGGATGAGCACTTGTTATTCAGAGTTTAGTTATAACTCGGGTCAGCAGTGGATTTCAGCGTCTGCATTAGCTCAAAGCTAACGATGACTTTCCCCCTGTGCTACGACGCTAGCAGACTTAGCCGGAGGAGCTAGCGCAGAGCTGTGCGTGTGTGAAGCCGGGATCCGAGCGCAGGGCAGCGGCATCTGAGTGCCAGGTTCCCCCGCTGGGGTCCTACCTTAGCTCTCGCCAAGGCTTCGCGTTCCGGTAGTAGCGACAAACTGATAATTATCAGCAGCCTTCACTCATCTGATTTTCGATTTCACCCGATGTCAACAAACAGGCTCCGCCTCCTGCTACTTCTACAACTCTTCTTCTTCGTCGTCTTTTTCTTCTCCGAGGTCGGTGGCATCCAGCAGCCAGGTGAACTTCCGCCAGTGGAGTGAGGCTGATTCCAAATCTGCAGAAATACTCCTATAAATATGGATATCCAACAAAGTAATACATTAAACAATACCAATAACGGTTCATTATTAACCTGTAAAGTTTACGTAAATCGCCACAAGTAAAAAGATGTTTATAGTCACACATACTATTTGACGTGGACACCTATTTAAATTCTGTTAAACCCAAGATCGTTCGCAGATTAGTCCTTTATTTTCTTGCCTCTCAGCAGCCATCTTGGTCATCCCAGCAGTTCTTTTGAGTACTGGATCAAAAATCAAAATTAGACCCACCAAGATATTAAAAACATACAGGAAAAAAGGTAAATGTATCTATATTCCCTTGTATGGAGGACGAAATCTGATGAATTTTTAAAAAACAAAAACAAAACAAAACCTTGTTTTAAATTTTATTTGTCATTTCCACAAAAATGAGAAAAACTGACTTACCTTTGTATGTGGAAGACCTAAACTGCCACATGTTTAAGAAACAAAAATCAGAACTACGAACAAATGCTATTAAATAGGAAAAAAATGAAAAAAGAGAGAAAGTAGAGGTATTACTCAGTTAAATAATTAATTTCCCTTCCTTCCTACAGGAGGATTAAAAGCAAGACTGAGATTGTTGCAAAAGAATAGCGCAAAGGTTTTGGGTAATTAGAGGATGCTGTAGTGCAATTATATAATAAGAAGAACACTACAAAAAAGCTTCTTCTTTAAAAAAAAAAAAAAAAAAGCAGGAACCATGGTAAAAGATTGAGTATTAATGTAAACATGACACGATACTTGAATTTCCTGTTTACGTCTATCTTATTTTTTATTATTTCCTGTTTACTTGTTTGGTGAGATTAGTGATGCCAGCCGAGTGACTTTCATCGTCTGTGTTAAATCTGTATGTTTTACATAATAACAAAATGAATAAATATTACTGATTGCATGACAACCTCCTCTAACTGTCCTTTGGAAAGGATAATCGTTTCAGACATTCAGCATGCTTAATAGTTCAGAATCAGACTGTCGTTTTTACAATAGTCTGTTGTTTATTATTTACAAAAAAATACAAAACATTTTCACCATGATTCATGGAGACAGTGTAGGATTATTTTGATTTGTTTCCTGATGTATGTGATGTATGTTTTGTGTCTGTAAAGCAAATTCCTGCAATCAACTACCTACATCTTATCTCTCACTCACTGCGCTGCAAAAACAGAAAGATCAAACAGTCGTATTACAGATGGTGTCACATATTTGTGAATCCATAACTACGTGTATTCAGGCATCTTGGCATGCAGAGACCCTGCAGCTGTTGAGGGGAGGACTGTCAGCGGGAGTGTATTTATGTCAGATCTATGCCAACATTTGTCAGTTACAAAGAAAGGTTTGGGCAGTAATTAACTGTCTTTTAATTTATTAATTAAAAGCTCAACTCGGACCTCAAAAGCTTTACTCAGAATGTATTCTCTGGAATAAATCTTCTCGAATTCTTCCGTTTAAAAATGTATTACTAACTGGTCTGCAGGAGGCAGCATTGCAGCCGACAGTGCATTTACCTGTCGGATTTCCTTGGTAAAAGAAGAAGAGAAGTAGGAAGACTTCCCTGTGGCCAATAATTCATTCCTCTTTGGAAACAGTTAAAGGAAAGCACCGTCTCCTGCCTCGACATGTCTACAGCGTACAAAAACAGGTGAGAGGCATTCAAATCTCTGCCCTCGTGAGGGATATAGGGCGCGCGCACATACTGAAGCTGTTTATTTCAGCAGCTAGCCTCCAAAGCGTAGAATTAGCATTAGCAGCCCCGCTGACCAGACACGAGCCCAGTTACAGCCGCTGGAACACGCGCATTGTGAACGCTAATATGGGTTTTTCAGCTAAAAAAAGAGTCACCGTTAGTATCGCAGATGGAAAGCGCGCAGGGTGCTTTGTAAACTCAAGTATTCAGGTATTATGCTACCTCCGTGTTAGCACATCAGGTGACACAACTTCCTCCACTCCCAAAAGGCTAACAATTAGCCACTGTCCGGCTAACGGTATGTGCTGACTTTGTTTGTGTCACCGAAAGATTGACAATAAATCAGCTGTTCACACATAAACACTAGACCTGAACGGAAATTCAAACACATGTGCTTACTACAAACGAACCCAGCCCTCTGACCTGATAACTGCTCGACAAAAAGACCTTAATAATGCCTTTTTATGGGTTTTTTTTCTCTTTTGCTTTTTCTTTATTGAGCAAATCTTTTTCGTTAACAGTACATATTTTACAGAAGCTGACAATATTACCATGTCTTTGCTGTCAATGTAATAATCAAATCTCAGAGTAAATAGAGCCAAGTAAAGACTCGAAAACGATGTAAACACAAGCTGAAAATTTGACAGAGGAAGGACTGTTACACAAATGGCAGATTCTTATAATAGGAAAAGCAGGGTGTTTTCTGTTTAAAGTTTCCTTTAGATTTCAGGGAAAAGGGCCAATGGGGCGAATGTAGTAGGAAAAATAGTTACTGAGAAAACCCCCAAATTTGTTAGAAGAAAATAGCAAATTTTGGAGGGACAAATGGGAACATTACAAGGAAATAATAGGAAGAATAATAGGTCTACAAGGAAGAAATGTTTAATTTCTGAGGGAACAATAGCAAATTTCTGTGAAAATGTTGAGGAAATAAAACAAAATTAATAAGGAAATAACAGTCAAATTCTTGAGGTGGAACATTTTTGAGGGAAAAGTGACACATTTGTGGGGGCGGCATCAGTTTTGTTTAAATAAAAGGCACATTTCTGAGTCAAAAATACACCCAAGTGAGAAGAAAATGGAAGATTTAAGGGAAATAATCAACTTAGAGAGGAAAAATGGCAAACGTATGGAGAGAAAAAAACCCAGATCTGTGTGAGGGAGGAACAGAGGCAAATTTGTGTGGACGAAATGGGCAATTATACAAGACCTGGTAATATAATGAGAATAAATGGAAAGTGTACGAAATTACATTTATTTACATCTGATGAACAGATATGTTTTCTGTGCTTTAAAAATGGCTCAAATATTTACATCTTAATTCTGGGTTTAATTTTTCCTGTGGGAGATCGGCTCAAACCTCTTTGGGGAACGGCCGTCATGGCATCGCTCACTATTAACACTAGGGCTGCACGATTTTGCATAAAATGAGAATCACGATTCTCTCACGATTCTCTTTTCCAGTATAAATATTTATTGCACTTATTAGCTGCACATCAACTTCGTAACAGTTGAGACTGAACATAAAAACAATAAATAAACATAAAAACAACAAATGTCTCAGGTTTTGTTGTTGCCGCAAAATGTTGTACTGCTTGAAATTCCGTCTCCACCGTTGCTCGACACTGCGTGTATAGAGCAGGTAGTGCAACAATAGAAAAACAGTTGCGGGACGGCACTGTGTAGCGTTTGTCTAGGGTGTTGATCATTTTCCTAAATCCCTAGTTTTGCACAGTGTTGATGGGAGCCATATCTTTGGTCAGGTGATAAGTGATAGCCTCCGTAATTTCTTTGTGCCTGCGGGAGTTCGACGTGTATAGGGAAGCGCTGTATAAGGTTCCCGTTATTGATGTTTGGGTGGTTGACCGGGACGGATTTTCTCCTGTCACTTTCTCGTCATCCCTGACTTGCTCTCCGTTGTTTTTCCCTGCTAATTTTAGCATCACACGGCACAGCTTCTGTATCACGTGGTATAAGGCTCCGCCCTTGTCATTTGTTGAGCAGGAAGAGTGAGCGCTTGTTTTCATGCAGATTACGTCCCGGATCAAAATGCGGTACAATCGTCGTCGTCTTTTTTTTTTCTCTCTCTCTCTTTTTTTTTTTAAATCGTTGTCATTTGGAAATGAGATCGCACATAAGTATGAATCGAGATCGCGATTTTCTAACGATTAATCGTGCAGCCCTAATTAAGACTTTTCAGTCGGGATTGAAAAGTGTTAATAGTGAGCGATGCCATTTCCCCATCTTCATATTTGACTCAGAGACAAGAGGCTGTCATCAATCTTCTTCTAAAATTCACTCTCTCCTGTTGTCTCTCTAACTCTGGTGAGTTAACATTTGGGTCAGAAATGAAACTGGCTCTAATCTCGCCTCCTTTTTTTCAGGATACAAGAGTTCAAAGTTGCCTTGGCTGAAGAAAAAATCAACTTGAAGACACTGAGGGAGCTGTGCTTTAATGGTAACTGGATTTTTTGAAGGGGTGGGACTGGTAATGTAATAGTACAATATTCTGTTAAGCTTTACTGACGGAACCTTTCTTTATTTAATGCAGGAATCCCTTTTGAAGGAGGCATACGAGCGCTGTGCTGGAAGGTGAGTCGCCCTGCCTCATGGGACCATTTTAGCTTTAGCTGGTTGTAATTGTATAAACTGGCGTCTCACTTTACAGACAAAAACATACCAGCAGACTCAAAGGTGTACTTTGAGGAAATGCCTCCAATACTTTATTACCTCATACTGTGAAAAGATGTGCTGCCCTTTTACGGCTGAACACTTTACAGTTTACTGGGCTGTTGGTGTCTAAGACAACTAACAATATCAGGGAACTGATTTTCTCTCCGTGAAATATCCAAACTCCAGGAAACACGGAAAAAATGCTGTCTAAGAGTTTCACTAATAGCTGCTGATCTGTTGTCTGCACTTTCTTTTTAATACTACAGCTTGTGTCTACATCCCTGCTGACACATGACACTTCCAACACTCCCACCACATGAGACCAAACTACAGACTGTATATAAAAGCTGGACATAGCCTCAGTGATGTCACCCAGTGGTTTTGGAGTGTGCAAGGAGCTTTGATCTGTTTGTAGGAGTGAAACAGCTTTAATTATGTTTTTAACACAGAGCGTCGTTCTTTTTGTGTTTTGTTTACCTCCTTCTCAGATCCTTCTTAATTACCTACCTGTTGATCAGACCCAGTGGGAGTCTTTCCTGAAAAAGCAAAGGTAAGTGGATCAGTTTAAAGCCCGATCAAAGAGCTGGTGCTTTGATTTTATTTAGGAGAACCCTTGTTTTGTGTCAGCTGCTCTGAGTCTGACTCACAAAACCTGATGCTGCTTATTATGATGCATTATGGTTGAAGTCGCAGCTCTGTTGTGGTTTCCTCTGTTTCACATGAGAGCACTGAGACCCAGTTTGGTCTTAACCACTCTTTCCTTCTACTGGGGTAATCAGTGAAATCTAAGAGTGTTGAAAAAGGACATTTTTAGTAAATGAATATGCAGCCTAAAGAAGATTGTCTTTTCCACCTCTGATTATTTAGATTTAGCAGTAAGTCTGCTCTGTGAGCTTCCCGATGTTCCATGTGCATAGATGGAAAGCTGGAGGCTTCTCGATTCTTATTCACTTTAAATGTGCCGAACTCACGAGTGGCCACACTACACTGTGGTTCTTTTGCTCTGTTTTGTGAATGCTGCTTAATTTGAAAAGATGAGTCAACCTAATTTTAAATGCTGCGGCTCAGTTGAGTAGTTCTTAAACTTTTTGCTTCACTTCAGTAGCTGGAAAAGGACACACAAGTTTTATCAGTCATCAGCAATCCAAATACAAGGACCCAAAGTAATCTTAAAACTTTTGGCCAGAGGGGCCGATGGCGCGATATGGCAGCCTCGCTTCTGTCAGTCTGCCCCAGGGCAGCTGTGGCTACAACTGTAGCTGCCTCCACCAGTGTGTGAATGTGAGAGTGAATGAATAGTGGCATTGTAAAGCGCTTTGGGTGCCTTGAAAAGTGCTATATAAATCCAATCCATTATTATTATTATTATTATTATTATTATTTAAAAAAGGTGACACATACACAGGGGGAAAAGCAAGCAAACTCAGAAGGGAAACGCTGACAAATTTACAAGAGGAAAAACTGTAGAGTCATTTTTCTTTTAGAGTTTAAACTATTTAATCAGTCAAACTTGTCAAAGAATAGAAAATCTAAAAAGAAACTTTATTTAACTTCAAAAACAGGACGTGAATCCTTCCATGTGATTCACTAATATATGAGAATCTGATGTGACTAATCAAATTCAGTGATTATTAATCAATTAATGTATTCTTTCCTTTTCTTCCATGGGTCTCACAGAGAGGTGTACTCCCAGTTCTTGAAGGAGATGATCATCCAGCCCGGCATTGCCAACGCCAACCTGGGCCTTTCCAGAGAAGACGTGACGATGGAGGATCACGTGAGTCATCCTCTGTCGTTCTCTCTTCGCTGCAGTGACGAGCTGAAAGAAATAATGAAACCAAATTGTGCTATGAGTGATAAATCGAAATGAAAATTAGCATCACCTCCCAACAGTTATACAAGTGTCAGACTGAGATAAACAGTGTGGATTCTCCTGCTGAGTGCCATTAAACTGTGTCAGGTGAATATAATTACAGAGTCTAAAGTTGTAAAACACTCACTGCTGCCGTTTTCAACTCGAGCACTCAGCAAGCAGGAGTTTGGTCTGATTCTGTTACAGATCTTTAGCTGAGGTCTGCATAATAAAGATTTTACTGGACTCGCAACATTAAATTTTATGGCTTGGCTTCATAAGGTTGTGCTTGAGTGAACCTTTAAACGTGTGAGTACTGAATAATACCTTTCACTTTGTGACTGCTGCCCACACTGGGCACAGACTGTGTGCAGTAATTTATATTTGCACGATGGCACACAGTGTAGCATAAACTAGAGCTGTTACAGAGGCTTTTTAAACAACCAAATCCATCACAATGAGTGCCTACCATGAATTAATTTGGGGGCGACTGTGGCTCAGGGGGTTGGGAATCGCATCTGTAACCGGAAGGTCGCTGGTTCGATCCCTGGGCTCTCTGTCCTGGTCGTTGTGTCCTTGGGCAAGACGCTTTACCCTACCGCCTACTGGTGATGGCCAGAGGGGCCGATGGCGCGACATGGCAGCCTGGCTTCTGTCAGTCTGCCCCAGGGCAGCTGTGGCTACAACTGTAGCTGCCTCCACCAATGTGTGAATGTGAGAGTGACTGAATAGTCGTATTGTAAAGCACTTTGGCTGCCTTGAAAAGCGCTATGCAAATCCAATCCATTATTATTATTATTATTATTATCATTATTTATCACTCATATGCACATGGCTGTGCTTCATCTGTTTGACTCTAAAAACGTGGGAGTCAGAGTCTGAAGTGATAAGAAGCCAAGTTATCTCCATGCACACAGTGCACACACGCAGCAGCGTGATTCTGAAACTGTCGGATTTATATTTTGAAGTCACTTTAAAGTCAAATTTGCTCTGCAGTCAGATAAACGCTGAAGAGATGTACAGCACGTCCTTACAGATCACAGAAATATAGATCACCTTCTCCTGTGGCTCTTTGTCATGAGCCACTTGTCTTGACGAGTTTGATTGAATAGTTTTTATCTGATCTGATTCTTTTCAGCCTCTGAATCCAAACCCTGACAGCAGGTGGAACACCTACTTTAAAGATAATGAAATTCTGCTGCAGATCGACAAAGACGTGAGGTAAACACCTTTACCAGCTGTTCTGTTACTTCTGTTAAATAACAGTAATGTGAATGTGAGTGTTCACCTGCAGGCGGCTGTACCCGGACATGGCGTTCTTCCAGCGCCCCACAGAGTACCCCTGTCAGCTGATCCTGGACCCTCAGAACGACTACGAGACACTGCGTCGCCGAGTGGAGCAGACGACGCTGAAGGCACAAACGGTGAACTGCAACCGCAGCGGGGTCACCAATGTAAGCCTACATCCAGGGCATGAATGCGATTGTGGGGTCCAGCTCAGTTTTGCTGATTCAGGCCCATCTGTCGAATTTTGACTTTTCTGCCCCGCTTACAGTACAAACAGGTTAGTTCAGGTACAGTGACGCGCTGAAACAAAACCATCATCCTGGTATTAACAGCAGGAAGGGTTGAAGTTACTCACACGGCCTACATCAAAGCTGACACCGGTACAGCTGAGAAAAGAAAACAGTTAATGACTAAGAATTCATCTCATTAGAAATGTAATAGGAATGTATAACTTATGATGGAATGATGATGGCCATCGTCAGCTATTTACATTCGTTTGTTGTACATGACTTTTCTGTAAACATTTATCCACCTATAAATCACAGACCTGAATTACTGCTTAATTACTGCAACATTACATAAAGTTTTTAAAACTACACGTTTACACAGTCACTTAAAGAGGAAATGGTGCAGCATTTTTCTACAGGTCAGGCATTTTAACCCTCAGGTTAATATCTGTAAAAGGGGTTTTAATTAACTTAGAAATTTAGATGTAAATGACTGAAAGGGCAATACTTTACCTCAAAGGAATGATCGTGGTTCTTTGGATAATATCTAGACAGATTCCTCTCTCTGCCGTGACCGTCTTTCAACCTCAGTTAATGGTGAAAAATGTAGATCATGTCCTGTACCAGGCAGGAAATAAAAACTTGGCAGTTGTTAAAACTTAAACCCCCTGATGACTGCTAAAACGTGCACATAATGTGTAAACGTTAAGTTTGAGTTATGTGCAGAAAAAGTGTGTGTTCACAAAGCAGCCTTGGTCACACAGTTTGTGTGTACAAAGAAACGGTAGTTTTATTCAGAGGGCAGCAAGATTATTTATGTAGTGGAGAAACCCTGCTCATGTGGATATGACTAATCAGCATGAGCACCATGTCTCCATTTGTTTCACATCTATTTGATATTTGGTAACATTTACAGACATAACTGGCATAAATCAGGTGTTTCCTTCGCCAGTAAACGATAATAACATGGGCACATGTCTAATTGTCATTAATAGCATGTGTTCTGTGATAATAAGAATATTTTATGTGTTTGGCATATTTGCATTACAGTTTTGTCTGTTAGCATAAAAAATTAGAAGCGGCGTTAATCCTTGCTTCCATGTGATTGGCTGATTAGATATTACTGTTGCTATGCAGTTGTACAGGTGTGCCTAACAAAGTGGCCATTGAGTGTATGTTACTTAAAATCTGTTTCGGATCAGCTGTGTCTTGTTTTCTCAGGTGAGTTCACCTGGAAAGGCGCTGAACCTGTATCCATCTAACGAGTACGAGGTGCTGCCCAATGGCAGTGAAGCCCACTGGGAGGTGGTAGAGCGGATCCTCTTCATTTATGCCAAACTGAACCCTGGCATCGCCTACGTCCAGGGCATGAATGAGATTGTGGGGCCAATTTACTACACGTTTGCCACAGATCCCAACAGCGAGTGGAAAGGTTTGTAACGTTTAAAAGGGGAAAAAAGCTTACATAAACTCTGTTTTCCTTTTGGTGATTTTTTTTTTTGTTTGTTTGTTTTTTTACTGCGGCATCTCACAGAGCACGCTGAGGCAGACACCTTCTTCTGTTTCACCAATCTGATGTCGGAGAACAGAGATAACTTCATCAAGAGCCTGGACGACTCTCAGTGTGGCATTACCTACAAGATGGAGAGTGTGTACTCCATGCTCAAAGACAAAGACATGGAGCTATATCTTAAGCTGGTAAGGTTCACCTTTAACACATTTCTTGTTCCTTCCACTAAACACAGACGCAAACAAGTATTTTCTTCAATAACTCAATTACCAAATTGACTTGAATATGCTTTGTAACCAGGGTTTTAATAGTTTTGCAATTTTCATTAGTTTTTATTTTTATTTAGTTTTGACTTCAGATTTTCAATTTTATATCAGTTTTAATTAGTTTTTACCAATTGTTTGCTAGTTTAGTTTTTATTTTTTTGAAAATCCTTAGTTTCAGTTTAGTTTTGATTAGTTTCAGTTATAGTTTTAGTTGTGTTTGCAATAATTACGTGCAGCAAAATCCCAGTTTCATCATATCAGTCATGCTCTTCTGCTTATCCTTGGGTATGTTGCTATTCCAGCTACCATACCCTGCACCCTGGACAGGTCGCCTGTCTGTCGCAGGGCTAACACGCAGAGACAGACAACTCACATTCCCACCTATGGGTTCTTTAAATAAATAAATAAATAAATTAGGGCAGATGAACAACCATTGATACCAGGCAACTATAAAATGTATATCTTGGCCCCAATGAGACTATTAACTCTTGCAGCACCGGGTGTTCGTAATTTTGGTTCAAGTGAATTGATAAACTTTTTGAAGGCAGTTGACTCACACAGTTATGTAGACATCCCAGTCCTGTTGTCTCGGGATGCATCACGCTGCCTTGCCTGGGGTTAGCTTCTGTTTTCTGGGGATGAGGGTTGAGTGTGCTCCCTTACCTTCTCAAGGTAAGCTAGGTTAGCCTTCTTGTGTGAGCTTTTCAAGTGCACTTTAAGGTTTGTGGGATTTTTTTTCCCTTTAGAAATGTCCCTCATAATTTGTCTCTTTCCACTACAAGACAATTGCTTTATCCAAAACACAGTCATATTCAAAGTAATCCCAAATTGGACTCAGGCGCTTTCTCCCGACTTTTCCTGACATGATTCTGCGCGAGGACGGAGCAACACAGACGACTCGACTAACATACTGCCACCTGCAGGCATAATGAGACAGCAAGACAAAAATCTGGAAACTCAACTTCATTTTCACTCTTGACTATTGTATGACACGCACACATCAATGAAAACTAAACACATTTTTGTTATGAATTCAGTTAATTTTAGTTAGTTTTGTGAACACTCATTACAGTTTTAGTTAGTTTTCCTTTTTTGTTTTTATTTCTGTTAATGAAAATGTTTTTTCACTTCTAGTTTTCGTTATTTCGTTAGTTTTCGTTAACGATAATAACCTTGTTTGTAACAGAGCTGCTTCCAGTCAGCCCTTTTCCAGTTTCTCTTATTGATAAGATACTTTAAAAAAAGTAGAAAAGATCTCTCCTGTCCTTCCTCTTGTAGGATTTAAATAATTTTTGTCGGACAGTCAGCACTTTTCATGATGTTTCTTTTCAAGATAATCGCCTGTAACTGCTGTGATTCTTGGCTGTTTGACAGACTTTCTTCTCACTCATCAGGAATTTATTTCCTACAAAGCAGCAAAACAGAAACTCCCACAGGTTAAACTGGGCTGACCAGATACGTTTAAAGCCTACTGACTCTGTGAGAGCTCATGTTTAGAAATTCAATCAAAGCAACTTGTAATTTTCATGTTAGATTGTATGTAAAAGATGATGATTTTTTTTATTATTATTATTATTATTCATTTATTTTTTGGTAAGAATCAACCTCTGGGAATAAATATCAAAGCCAGTGCTGCAGCACCACAAGCTAATTTCTCTCGTGGTCTCTTGATGCTGGCTCTAAAAGCGAGTTAGTCCCCATACAGGGAGTGCAGAATTATTAGGCAAATGAGTATTTTGTCCACATCATCCTCTTCATGCATGTTGTCTTACTCCAAGCTGTATAGGATCGAAAGCCTACTACCAATTAAGCATATTAGGTGATGTGCATCTCTGTAATGAGAAGGGGTGTGGTCTAATGACATCAACACCCTATATCAGGTGTGCATAATTATTAGGCAACGTCCTTTCCTTTGGCAAAATGGGTCAAAAGAAGGACTTGACAGGCTCAGAAAAGTCAAAAATAGTGAGATATCTTGCAGAGGGATGCAGCAGTCTCAAAATTGCAAAGCTTCTGAAGCGTGATCATCGAACAATCAAGCGTTTCATTCAAAATAGTCAACAGGGTCGCAAGAAGCGTGTGGAAAAACCAAGGCGCAAAATAACTACCCATGAACTGAGAAAAGTCAAGCGTGCAGCTGCCAAGATGCCACTTGCCACCAGTTTGGCAATATTTCAGAGCTGCAACATCACTGGAGTGCCCAAAAGCACAAGGTGTGCAATACTCAGAGACATGGCCAAGGTAAGAAAGGCTGAAAGACGACCACCACTGAACAAGACACACAAGCTGAAACGTCAAGACTGGGCCAAGAAATATCTCAAGACTGGTTTTTCTAAGGTTTTATGGACTGATGAAATGAGAGTGAGTCTTGATGGGCCAGATGGATGGGCCCGTGGCTGGATTGGTAAAGGGCAGAGAGCTCCAGTCCGACTCAGACGCCAGCAAGGTGGAGGTGGAGTACTGGTTTGGGCTGGTATCATCAAAGATGAGCTTGTGGGGCCTTTTCGGGTTGAGGATGGAGTCAAGCTCAACTCCCAGTCCTACTGCCAGTTTCTGGAAGACACCTTCTTCAAGCAGTGGTACAGGAAGAAGTCTGCATCCTTCAAGAAAAACATGATTTTCATGCAGGACAATGCTCCATCACACGTGTCCAAGTACTCCACAGCGTGGCTGGCAAGAAAGGGTATAAGAGAAGAAAAACTAATGACATGGCCTCCTTGTTCACCTGATCTGAACCCCATTGGGAACCTGTGGTCCATCATCACATGTGAGATTTACAAGGAGCGAAAATGGTACACCTCTCTGAACAGTGTCTGGGAGGCTGTGGTTGCTGTTGCACGCAATGTTGATGGTGAACAGATCAAAACACTGACAGAATTTTCACGACCATAAGGCGCACTGTGCTAAAAGGCGCAGTCTCAGTTATGTGTGCCCTTACTGTATTTAACACACACATAAGGCGCACTGGACCATAGGGCGCATACAAGTACCGTATGCGTATTTAAAAATAAAGCGGGAGCAAACCTGAATTCGGTACCTTACTCACATTTCTATTGCCGGTAATCGTCATCATCAACAACACACAAGTATACAAGTGTGCGTATTTAAAAATAAAGCAGGAGCAAAACAAAGTTTGGTACTCACATTTTTATCATCAATCAAACCCATCAAAGTCCTCATCCTCTGTGTCTGAATTGAACAGCTGCGCTAAATCTCCATCAAACATGCCAGGTTCACTGTCTTCACTGTCAGAGTCACTTTCCGTGCCGTGCGGCTCCTCGGAAACGATGCCGGCTTTTGCGAAAGCTCGAACAACAGTGCCAGCAGACATGTTAGCCCAAGCATCTACAATCCATTGGCAAATTGTGGCGTAACTCGCCCGGCGCTGCCTTCCACTCTTAGTGAAACTGCGTGGAAAAAACCACCTGGTCTCCTTACATACACCTCCCTCAGCCACTCTTTCATCATTTCCTCATCCATCCAGCCCTTTTCATTTGCCTTAATGATGATTCCTGCTGGAAACTTCTCTTTAGGCAAAGTCTTTCGCTTAAAAATCACCATAGGCGGCAGTTTCTGTCCATTAGCATGGCAGCCAAGCACAACAGTAAAAGAAGACTTTTCGTGCCCCGTTGTGCGTATCGCTACCGTGCTGGTCCCCTTCTTCTCCACAGTGTGACTCACCGGGATGTCAAAAGTGAGCGGGACCTCGTCCATGTTTGTGATGTGGCTGGGCTGGATGTTTTTGTCGCCGATGTGTTTGCTGCAGTAGGAGCGGAAGATGGCCAGCTTTTCCTTATAATCCGCTGGAAGTTGCTGCGCTACCGTAGTCCTGGTCCGGATGGAAAAATGGCACCGTTTCATAAAAAGTGAAAGTGAAACTGCTTTTAGCCGAATGGTGACCGTCGAAACGCTTCTCCCGCTCGCTCTTTGCTCGATGATCCACCGCTCGAGTCTTTCCTCCAACTCGGGCCACCTCGCCTTATGTCCGCGGAAACTCAGCTGCGTTTTCTTGACAGCTTGTTTTCCAGCTTCCTCCATTTGCGAACCATCGATTCGTTAATCTTAAATTCTCTCGCCGCTGCTCGATTTCCATGTTCCTCCACGTAGCTGATGGCCTTCAGTTTAAACTGTGCTTCGTAAGCGTGTCTCTTTGCCATTTTCAGGGTTGTTAAAACAACGATGTCCTGCATAATGCACATACCTGTTCTTTTATACAGGTATGTGCGATTGTCCCGGTATATACGATCAACGCCCACACTTCACCCTTTAACGTTCTCATGGTGTTCTCTACTACGTCCTCCTTACAACACATAGGGCGCACCGCGCTATAGGGCGCGCCGCACTTTTTGAAGAAAATCGAAGACTTTTAAGTGCGCCTTATGGTCGTGAAAATACGGTATATATTTTTTTTGTTAAGTTGCCTAATAATTATGCACAGTAATAGTCACCTGCACACACAGATATCCCCCTAAAATAGCTAAAACTAAAAACAAACTAAAAACTACTTCCACAAACATTCAGCTTTGATATTACTGAGTTTTTTGGGTTCATTGAGAACATGGTTGTTGTTCAATAATAAAATTATTCCTCAAAAATACAACTTGCCTAATAATTCTGCACTCCCTGTAGACTCCCGGGTTTAAATGTCCAACTTTTCAGCAAAAATAAACACCTTTACAGCTTCTAGAATGTGACTGACAGGTGGATGGTGACACATTCATCTGTAGCTGCTAGCTGTCTATTAGGTTTCACCTCAGCTAACTGGAGTCTCAGAACTGGACCTCTGGACTGTATGGTGTTTGCATCTTCTGGGCCAATTTGCTGAGGATAGGCCTAGCAGACAGGTAAAAACTGCAGTCAAGACTGAAACTGTAGACCTGAGCGAAATCCAAATGGATACTAATAAACCTTCCAACTCCAAATAGATCTGGTGACAATGGCTGCCTGGGTGTGAGCCCACTGGGAAGTATTCTGAGTTACTTTCAACAACCCAAACTAAGCAGTTTCTGGGCAATACACCTAGTGCTCCCAAAGCAGCACCCATAGGGCATACTTCTAATTCACTGTCAAAATATTAAATTTTTTTCTTGATCAGCTGCAGGTGCAAGGAAAAAATAAACAGCCCTTGGAATTACCAAGATATCTACCGGTACTTTGATTATTCATAAATTCATAATTAGTCATAATTATAAACAAACACAAAATCAAAACAAATCAGTACTGCTGTGTTTTCTTTCATTTATGGAACAGCTTCATGTTCTCCCTGCAATAAAAATTTTAAAAAGTAAAATGCAGATTAAATTCTTGTTTAAAAATTGTTGCATTGACTTCCTGTGTGTCTTCCCCCCACAGGAAGAGCAGAACATCAAACCACAATATTTCACCTTCCGCTGGCTCACCCTGTTGTTATCTCAGGAGTTCCTCCTGCCAGATGTCATCCGCATCTGGGACACACTTTTTTCTGACCAGGACAGATTCCATTTCCTCATCCTGGTCTGCTGCGCCATGCTCATGTGAGTCTTTCAGACTGGATTGAATTTATTTCAGTTATTTTTATATGTCATCAATTGGACATGATTCTCCTGAGATTTTTAGAGCCAAATACAATAACTTTAGTTTACTTTAAATGTATAAATACAAACATGCAAGCAATCCAGGTCTTTGTCTTTAAGACATGACTCTAGTTTTATTAATTGATCTGTCATCTTCATAATTATAATTGGGTATCATCTGCATACAATAGAAACTGTGTTATTTTCTAATAGATTACCTGAAGAACGCGCACAGAGCATGAAATGTTAATTATTCAGGTGTAAAAGACTATGGGCAGACTAGGCTTTCAAAGTCCGAGTCAGGGTGCTATTTAGCATTACAGTGTTCTTTGCGAAGAGGAAAAATGACTCGGCAGTCTTTGCAGAAGTACTTGAGTTTTGTGTGAATTTAGAAGTAGGCATTAGTTGTCTTGCTTCATAGATGGATATAAGTGGGTGTCATCTGCATAGAAGTGTATGCACTTTCTTTTTTTTGTTTTTTAAATAACATTTCCTAAGGGAAGCATTCACACTGTGTCAACTCCTCCTTCTCACAGACTTATCCGGGATAACTTATTGGCTGGTGATTTCACAGTGAACATGAGATTACTGCAGGTACAACTCTAAAGCACACAGTGTTCATGTTCAGACATGCAGCTGATGCTACAGGGATTAATTGGGCTGGATATGTCTTTCAGGATTACCCCATCTCAGACGTCCACACCATCCTGACCAAAGCCAAAGACCTGCAGGATACATCCTAACCTGGTCCTCGTCCTCCCGCCTTCTCTGGTCACGTGTGGTAGGTGGGAGTCTAAAACAAAAAGGAGAAAAAAAAAAAAAAACAACAAAAAACATTTGTCATGTCAAATGTGTTGTGGATGGACCTGACCAATGAAGAGTCTGCACGGATGTTGGGGACAGCGTGCAAAACTTGGGAGGACATGCTGAAACTTCCTCGAAATGAGTGGAGGATGGAGGGGTGCCTTGTGTCATAATGCATTATGGGAAAAGGCTCCCTTGGTACGTGCCTGTCCTGCTTTCTCAGCCATCTCTCCCGTGGAGACAAATGAAGGTCTGTAGGGAGGCGGGGCCACAGTAATCCTACACTACCAATCGTAACCACATGTTCAACGAAGGAGCCAAGAATTCAAAGGAAACTCCCACTGCGATCACGTATGTAGTCCGATTGAGTTTAACTGTGTTGAGCAGTATGTGCATGTTTGTTCTTCTAAAAAAAAAAAAGTTAATTTTCAATGATTTTTGCTGATGTAAGAAACATGTATGCCTTACCTTTTGAAGGATGTGAAATGGGAGATGGCATTTCTGTGTATATATTCACTCTGACATCAGAAACATGAAGCGATAGTTTCCGCCTGTTATCATCTCAGCAATGCTTTCTAACCTTTTGGAGAATCACAGCAGAAGGAAACTGCTGTTGAAAGAATGGTGTTGTTTTTTCATACTGAACACTATTTTCACAGCAGTTTTATTTTTTTCTTCCTCTAGCCCAAAGAAGCAAGTCTCACAACTACGTTGGGACCAATGTGCACTTAATTTTAATAGTAATGAAATATTAACAGTATGGTTTAGTGAAGTTCTTAATTTTTGATCAGCAATCAGTCCAGCTTCTGGAAATTGCCAATGTCATCGACCAATCGGAGGAAATGTGTGAGGAGCTAAAATAGCTTGTTTGAGACAGAAGGATTAACTGAGCCCAGTGTAAGATAAAGAAGGATTATTCTTATCTATGAATCATGCACAGTTGCTCAAGTAACTTAAAATGAAAAGAGGGTGTTTTTTTTGTTTGTTTGATGTTTTTGGATAGTGAGGAATTATCTTTACATAGCAATGCATCAACCACACAGCTGCCTTTTAGGCAAACTTTCTAAAAGTTGGCATGAAACACTTCTTTTCTCCTCTTCTTTACAGAGTGCAGTTGTTCAGTCAGAAAGGAGGCTTGGCTGTTTATAACAAAATAATAGCCTTGCTAAATTTAAGTTAATCACTTTTGGTTTAGACTGATGTTGTTCAGTGTGAAAACGGCATCCTGGCTCATTGCACTTTTCTCTTCTGATGTGCACGTCTGTGTCCAGCCTTGAGCTTGTAACACGTCAGTGAGGAGAATCAATGCAGAATCAGAAAAGAAGCGAACTGTTGAAGCTTATTGAGTGATGACGCTCATATGAAGGCACTCTGTGTGGATATTTGATCTGAACACGAATGAAAAGAGGTCATTCTAACTCTAAGAATTTGTAATGTGGCCCTACATGCACAGGCCCAGGGCCATTAAAGTGCAGTGTTTATCGTCTTTACAAACACTTCTCAGAAGTTGGTTTGGGCATTAAATAATCTAAGCTTTCCCTGTCTGCTTTTTATTTTCTGCTTCTAAAAATTAAACCTAATCTTCCATACTATAGAAACATTACTTTTCTTCATTTACTTTTACCTACAGTCTGTAACAGTGCTGAACTTTGAGGAAGTGTTAAGTTGCTCTTTCACTTAAACTGAAAAGATTATTCTTGCTCAACTTATCATAATGAATCAAAGTGGACCTGTTCTTCTTTTCCTGTTTCCTGTCTCATAGTTCCTGCTCCAGTGGTGGATGTTCATATTAAACACGGCCAAAGTTAACAAATAACAAGGTCAGTGTACAGTTAGTCCCTCTGACACCAAAGCTCAGGCTGCAAAATGCTCCAAACACTCATTTTTTTCCTTTCTACTTTTGGACTTGCATGAAGTCACAGAGAAGGGACGTCCCTAATACAGTCATGTTAAGCACAGACGACCCACACACTTCAGTTGACAAGGGGCAGTCAGTCAGAATAAAGTTGGCTTAAAGGGGGAGGAGCTAAAATGGCTAGCTTGAGATCTAAAGGTCTGCCCCAAGGCTCCGTGTAAACTAAAGAAGTATTATTTTGAACTGTGAATTATGCAAAGCTCCTCTTGTAGAGTTCAGGAAAAAACTGGAGCTGGAAATTACAACAATGCATCCACTTAAATCTAAAACCAGTAAAATCTCAGAACCTGAGAAATGGCTGTTTTGTTTTAGTTTTAGTGACCGCTTTTAACTGTCAGACTTAATATAACACTAACTGTTAATCTAACAATAGCTTCATATGTAGGGAAAAATTTATGAATTACACATAAACTGCTTTAACACTTTGAGACGATAAAGTCAACATTTGTGAGAAAAAGGTGATGAGGTGAATCCAGATAAAGTTTTTCCTGATGGGGGAAAAACACAAATCTTCTTGCAAAATTATGACTTTAAAATGTCATTTTGGCTTCTTTTTTTTTTTTTTTTTTTTTAAAGAACAAAAAAAAAAAAAAAAACTTTAATGCTTAACTTTTTTCTTTAAATATCACTCTTCTTTAAACCTGCAATGGCCCATACATTCTGCTGTAAAAGTGATCGTAAGGTGTTTTCCCACCAACGCTGTTTAGTCTGTTTAAATCGAGGATGTGTGAACATGGTGATCACAGCAAATCAACCACACCGAGACCCTTTGGAGGTGGTCACGCTGCGGTTCGTTTATGGTGGCTAAACCAACTACTAGATATACGCTACAAGTCTGAGCTAAAAAACTTAAAAGAGTAATATAAGGTTGGAGTCACAGTACAGACACATCTGGTCGCTGAGTGGACCGAACAGTTCACTTGTTTTCATCTCTGTGTGAAAACAGACCAAAACACAGGGAAAATCTACAAGTTTACAAACTCATCACTTATTTAGACCAGATTAAACGAACAATAGGTGTGAAATCCCCCTAAACTAACAATAGAAATCAATATTTAGTCAAGCTGGAGATGGTACGTCGCACTTTAAATGAAATGACAGATCTCCCAAAATCTGTATTTTCAGATTGTCTCAAATAATCTGAGCTGTTTTTGTGTTTTTATTAAGGAAAACTGGAATCATTTTTTTCTGTACAATAATTTCAGTTTATTTAATGAAGCTGTGCAAAATATTAGGCTGGAAAAACACATTTGAGCTCTGTTTTAAAAACTGCAACCAGATCAGTATTAGACCCACTACAGGTTTCATAATGTGAAGCCACAATCAGATCTTTAGTCAGCAAGATTTTTTTTTTTTTCTAATCTTTCCTGACAATAAACTGCAGAAAACTTCAAAAAGTGCAGTTTGGGTAAAACTTTCAAGGCTCATATCACCATGTGAGATATATGGCTGCTTAAAACAAGTGATAACATATGACCGGCCTCCTTTCTACCTGCACTTTGATACCAGGGTTGTCCTCCAGCTGTGACTCCTGCTGTTTAAATGGGTTTTTCAACCACAAAAATATTTAGATCTCAGAAATTCTGGAAAGATTAAATAAATAAAAAAGCACCAAATTTCATCCCAGTTGCTGAGGTTCCATGTCCTGTTAGTGTACAAACAGCCATGGTGCTAAGATAAAATTATAAGTAGCTTCAATAAATGCACTGGCGTTATTGTACAAACAAAAATGAGCTGATTCTGAGGAGGTCCGCTGGGAACCTTTCTCATATTTTGCTGATTTTACATCAAATCTTCCGCACTTCTTGTTGTACTTTCTAACCTCTTACTGTCCATTGAGTAGTTAAGGGTTCAGTCAGATCTTCCTTTTCTGTTTTATGTTATAACAGACGAACGTTGAGGCCAAAGTTGCTTTGAGAGTTGAATTGAGAGGCCCACGTGCTGTTTAAGCATGTTTGTTAACATGCTTAAAATGCAACATCACTGTGACTGATACGAGGTTAAAGATCAGTAATCACGTTAAAAATCTGAGATTAGTTTTTCCCCCAAATAATCACAATTATGATTTTTACCATAAGTAGCCCTGCCACAGCTACACAGGTTGTTCACATTTCTGCTGACACTGTTAAATCGATCTTTCATGTTTCTGACTCCGCAAGGAACAAACGCACAACTACACTAATCTTTGTTTCCTGACAACCTGCAGCTGAAGTAAAATCTGCAGTTTTTGGGTTTTTTTGCATCTCAAGAAAAAGCCGGCATGAAAATGAAAGTATTGAAGTGTATTTTAGTCTCATTAAACCACTTCTGAACATCTGGAATATTCTGTTCAGTGTGAAAGAGCAAGTTTACGAAGACCAAAATTATTCTGTATTTTTACCATGTTGGGATTTTTACTTTTTTTATTTTGAGGGACTGTTACTAGTTAGATTCCCATGCTCCTCTTTTAATGTGTATTTATTTTTTATTTCCTGTGTGTGTGTGTGTGTGTGTGTGTGTGTGTGTGTGTGTGTGTGTGTTGAAGGGGGTGATGTTCTCTATACTCAGTCTTATATCAGTTATATGCATGGAATGGATTTTGTAAGATGATTTTTGTAAAACGTCTCCAGTGTTAAGACTTGTAAATATGTTTTTACATGTTTGCAGACGTGCATTAAAATGAACAATGGGATAAATCGCATGCCTCTTTCTTTCTGGTTTCAGAATAAGTCGGATTCTGTAAAAATTCTGTCTATGAGGACCCTACTTCTCCTGTGGCCTCTGTAAATACTTTCATGATGAGTTTATGATCTCAGCTGCTAGTTTCAAGTCTTTGGTCAAATAATTATCATGTTTTATTTACAATCATGATCTCATTTACAGTAAAAGTAATGTATGCCTTAGATTGGGCCTACCCTGAGATTAAGTCATGTTTTACAGCAGACAGTTTCACACATCATTACTGATAAACCACATGTTTTTCTTATCACAGATCGAAACAAGCACCAGCCTCCAGCACTGAAGTATAAAAGCTGCAGTTGCTCTAATGTTATCTTGAGGCTGGTTCTCACTCCTTCAAACTGTACTTAAGCTTAAAGTTAGTATATTAGGGGAATGAGCTGGAGTGCCTGAATTGGACCTAAAGACCATGTTTGTTTTGTTGATGCCTTTTGAAGAATTAACAGAATTATCTAACATGGTGTGACAGCCACAACAAACACTGAAGCTCTAAAATGAGTTCTGAAATCAGTGGGTGGTATCACAGTAGCTATGTACGTACACACGTGTACACACACACACACACACACACACACACACACACACACACACACACACACACACACACACACACACTTGCAGGGTAAGAGTAAAACAAAAAGACTTAATTAATCAGACATCCTCGACCCACATTACTGTTTTGTTTTTGTTTTTTACTGCACAGAAAGTGTAGACAATTCATCAATAATTTTTTTTTTTTTTTTTTTTTTTTTTGCATAATTTAATTAGTTTTACTCAAGCGTTGTGGGCATTTGTGTATCGTATGGTCCTAAATAACAGGAAACACATTACTCTTCAGGTAAGGTGACAACAGCGCATTGCTTTTACTACGGGTGGTTTATTACATGCATAAATAACTTTGAAACAACTCCGATACAGAAAGGGCCCGCTGCTGCTCTCCCATACTGAACACCAGCGGGTGCTGTTCCATCCTCCCACCGCAGGGGGCAATAATGAGCTCAGTTCGCTGATGAAAATGCTGCTTATGGATAAATAAGCTTCACACAAAGTTCACATTTCTTCACTATTAGATGTGTTTAAAGTAGGGTTTTTTTTTCAGTTGAGCAAAAGAGGGACACTAAGAAAGAAGAGTAAGATGTTTTTGCATACACGCACCGGTTTCCCTCCCCTGCTCCGTAAAAAACGTTAAGCTAACGGCCACTTCTCACTTCTCCCATCGTTTCTTCGGAACCCTGGAGACTGAAGGTAACTTGGCTAGTTTTAGCGGCTTTAAAAGCAAAAACTAACGCTTAAAATTAATGACTGCCTATTTTAGTGAACACAGAACCGCACACACTGCATGTTTGATGAGAATTCACTATGTTAAACTGATTTTTATTTATGAAGTCCTGATTGCTTTTTCTATTTTGGCTTGTGGTGAATGCAACCTTAGTCATGTGAAAACTGCTTTAGGAGCACCCCACTCAGCATATTAATATAGGTATAAACAGATTAGAAAACCCTGCAGAGGATAAACAAATGTTAGCTGACATGAAGTTACCGCTTTTGTTTACAAATATTCACTTAATCTAAAACGTGATAGAACAGTTAGATTTTATGTAACACAATCAAAATAATGAGAACCAAAGCTTATGTTAGAATCATGTGACGGTTATTCACTGTGTTTTATTTTCAGTGAATTCAGAAAATATTGCTGACATGGATGTGTGTGAAAACCTGGGAAAATCTTAGTTAGACTGACTTTATATTAAGTAAGTGTGTCCTGGTTTCAGGACGGTTGTTCCAAAGTCCAGGTTTTTTTCTTCCTGGTTAGTAGAGCCATGCCTCGAGGTTTAGAAAGCTTTGGTTAAAAAGCAACTCTGTGAGTTAGTTCTTCTGAATTATGAAAAAAGGACTGCAGCAGTTCTGCTCAGTGCGGAGCGGTAAGTGTGTGTTTTATAGTTGGCAGTGTGAAATGGGCTTTCTTTGTAGGAACAATATCTGCCACAAAATAATAATAAGTAAAATTTAAAGTGCTCATTTACTGCTTAATATAACTCATAAAGGTCACAACATGTTTGTGTTTACTCTAAAATCTGTTTATTCTGTGTCGCCACAGACAAAGCTGATTTGTTTTACACATGCACATTTACTCTTAGCGTTTTAGTCCTGCTTTCCAAGGATGTGTACAATGGCAGTCAAAACTTTCACCCATTCACATGTTGGTATTGTCTGTGTCAAGACTGCTGATGAACCTGTACCGATAACAACATAAAGTGTGGCTTAAATTCAAGCTTTTCTTATAAATTTTTGCTTTACAGAAAAACACACACATAGTTTCAGAGAAGTGCACCCTGGCAGATGATGCAGAATGATGTCACAGAACTCAGACCAGGATATGATGACTGTTACCTTCCTTCACAGGCGTGTAGGATGCAGTACTGCAGTACTCGTGGGGGGGTCAGGGGCTGGGACTTCCGGGAGGTGCTGTTTTCGGGCTATGCCCCAGATGGAGGGATGTTCATGCCGGAGAGTTTGCCTCTGCTGAGCCCCGACACCCTGAGGAGCTGGAAGGGGCTGTCCTACACCAAAGTAGTGATGGAGGTTGCTTCACTGTTCATCCCTCCTCAGCTGATCCCCAGAGACCACCTGGAAGGTGAGCTGGGGGGAAAAATTCACCGTTGCATGCAGGTAGAACTGATCAGATAATCAGTGAGTCCTGTTTCCCGTGGTTCTCTCTCCCAGTTCTCGTGGGTGAAGCCCTGTCTGGCTTCTCTGTGCCGGAGGTAGTTCGAATTGCCCGGCTGAAGGGGGGTCTGTCTGTCCTGGAGCTCTTCCATGGAGACACCCTGGCCTTTAAGGACCTGGCTATGACCTGCACTGTACGCTTCCTAAACTACTTCCTGCAAAAAGAGAACCGCAGGGCGACTGTTCTCGTAGGTGAGAGGGAAACATGTTTTTATTATGGGTTAAAACCAGAGAACTAGATGCAGGTGAAAAACTGGCATAAATGTCATCCTCAGGTACGTCTGGGGACACCGGCGGCTCGGCCATCCAGAGCGCCAAAGGTCTCCCTGGGCTGGACATGGTGGTGGTTTACCCCCGTGGACGCATCACTCCAGTGCAAGAGAAGCACATGATCTCTTGCTTGAAGGATAACGTCCATGTTTTTGCAGGTACACGCAGAGAAGCTCAAACAGCCACGTTTTTTATGGTTATAAAGTTTCTCTGAATCAATCTCACTCCGTCTGTAGCCGACGGCAGCTCTGATGACATAGACCAGCCACTGCGCCGCCTGTTTGCCGACCAGGAGCTTGTTAAGTCTCACGGCCTTATGAGCCTCAACTCAGTGAACTGGTCCAGGGTCATGATCCAGCTCGCCCACTTCGTCTACGCCTACTTGGAGCTCAGTGGGGTGAAGCAGGACGATGTGGGCGCAGCGCTGCCGGAGCTAGAGGTGGTGGTTCCCACGGGAGGGGCAGGAAACATCGCAGGTGGGTTGATAATGTAAGATTTCTCATCCATGTGAGAAATCTTGGTCAGACTGATCTGAGAGCCAAAGTAAAATCACCAGCATTACTTTTTTAAAAACCATTTTTATTTAAAAAGGGAGATTTCAGTTACTCAGTTTTATTTATTATTTTGTCAAAAATAACATCCGCTTATCTGGGTCCTGGCTGCAGGTCAGTGTCCTCAGCATCCAGGAAACATCAAGAATTTTCCAAATATGACACAAATAATGTTTTTCTTTATCGTTACAATCCATCCCGAGCTCTTCCCAGTCGCACGTTCCCACAACGCCACATCTAGAAGGTGTTCAGGAGGCATCCTGGTCGGATGCTGCACCACCTTCACTGACTCTTTTGATGTGGAGGAGCATCGACTCCTCTCTAAGCTCCTTGTCCTGTTTCTTAAAGTGTGAAGTTTTTCCACAGTTCGATTTCATACCCATGAAATGAGGTAAATTGATGCAAATTTACCTGATGATGCAGAAAGAAATGGATTTATCTGCAGATACTATATCACAGACCGTGGATTCTCCTAACGCTACCATCAGTCAGAAAAGGAGGAGGAGCTTAGTGATGTTTGAGCTTGAACTTCATGGATCAACTTTTCTATCAAAACAGAAGCTCAGCTCTCTTCAATGCAGCAGACCTTTGCAATGTCCTGATCACTGCAGACACTCTGTTTGGTCCTGGGGAAAGTTTATCCTACGTCCTAAGTAGACTAAGTATGATCCAAAGACGTCTATGAAGAAAAGACCAAGCGAGCACATCACTTTGCTTTGTACAGAATTACTGGGACCTGAGGTCAAGCTCGCAGGTGCACACCCAGTGGATGGGCCACATAGATCTGCAAGGTCCCATGGAAAAATTTGAAATAGTCACCAAAAAATCTTTCTCTCTTATTTTGAAACTGATGGTTTCCATTAGTCAGTATGTTTCCTGTCTGCAGCACATATATTTTGTTGAGTGTTAAGAAGAAAAGTGTCACCACAGCTGCCAGTAAGACTCTGAAAAGTCTTTTTCTAACACTAACCAAGTAGTTCTGTGATTTTGCTCAGTTCTCTCCAGACCCTTCTTTTCTTTCTCTTTCTTTTTCTGTATTAAAGTTAAATCATATACTCTTAGAATCTATGAACAGCTGTAATAATCTTGTCGTTTTGGTCCTCTTTTTTTCTGTGTGTCTGTCTCTCTGTCCTTACACTAGTGCCTCCTTATAAAAGCTGTTCCTGTCTCTTTTCTTTTTGGTCAGCCGGCCTCATCGTAAAGCAGATGGGACTCCCCTTGAAACTGGTTGCCATGGTGAATTCCAATGACATCGTGCACAGGATGGTAACCAGCGGTGACTTTTCCATGGCGGCTAATGTCACACAGACGTTGGCCCCGGCTATAGACATCCAGGTAGAGACACTACACCTGCTCATGTGTGCAGAGTGTATCTATTTCCTCCAGTCCTCAGACAGCCTGATGGCTTAAGCATTTTATTACAGTGCAGTTCCTCTGATGTTCACTTGAAGCTCTGACAGTCAGTTAAAATGTCCAACTTTACAGCAGATTTCCTCCTTTATATCAGCTGCACAGGGGTAAATCTCACCTGGTCTCACCTGTTTAAATTGTATAAATGCTTAAAGTTTCCATTATTAGAGGCGTGGCCTCTTTGACTGACAGGTGGGTGGTAACACAGGTGACATGTCTCTGGTTTATTTGTCTCCTGCAGGACCCATACAACATGGAGCGAGTGTTCTGGCTGCTGCTGGGCAGAGACGGTGCCAAAGTGAAGACGATGATGGAGGGGTTTCAGCGCTCGCGCCGACACTTGCTGCCTGAAAACCACCGCAGACTGGTACCCGCCACCTAGCTGGTTCACGCCAGTGCTTCTCCTCTGAGCTTCTAATCTGATTTTTTCCTTTTTAGCTGTCACAGGTTCTGTCGACGGGGACAGTGACGGACGAGGGGATCCTGGAGACCATGAAGAGCTGCTGGGAGGAGAACCAGTATGTGCTGTGTCCTCACACAGCTGTGGCAGTTTGGCATCACTACCACTGTCCTCACAGTGCCCAGCTCAACAGGTCAGACATGCCAAGTTTAAATATTCAGTCATATCACCTGTGCTCCCGCTGTTCTTGAGGCTCTCCTCTGCAGATATTTTATTCTGTGACAGATAATAATCAGCTGATAGTTCACTGAGTTGCTCTAATAAAGTTAGTTAGCAGTAGTAATAACCTGCTGGGAGGCATGTGACATCTGCGTGTTAAGTCCACTTTTCTCTCGTTACAGATGTTACATTGCAACTGCTTCTCCGGCCAAGTTTCAGGCAGCAGTGGAGAAGGCAGCTTTGACCTTTGACCTTCCAGAGGCGGTGCTGGCTTTGGAAAAGCTGCCGACCCGTTATCAGGAGCTGGAGCGGTGCCAGAACTGGTGCGAAGACTGGGAGGACAGACTGAGAGAGACAATCCAGTCTGTGAGCGTGGCGAGGAAGAATGGCATGACTTACTACACCTGAGTGGACATTAAACAGTTTTCAGGTCAGGTGACTGTGGCAGCACGTCGCTGATCTCTGAACCTGCTTATCAGGATTTAGTGAATGATATTGATGGCAAAGGAATCACGTGAGCCCTCAGGTGGACTTTGGTCTGTGGTGTCATATGACTTTTGTGTTTTCACACCTGAAACGAAGCCGTCTCTCCACAGCTTCAAACTGTATGTGACAAATAAAATGAAGCTAAATTCTATGACTTTAACCGTCTCAGCTGCTGTTTTTATCACTGTAGTCATGCAGTCATGGAAACACTAAAAGGATGTTTGAGGCCTTTATGTATTTTTAAGTTATGAGTTGGTCAACAGATAAAAACAGTCTAGCTTTCATGACAGCTCACCCTGAAATGTCAAATCCACATATTTTTGTACAAATACATTTTTGGCATGTCATTCTTCATCATATTTTGGCACCTACATATCAGGATCAAGTACTTTTTGTACTTTTGGGGCCTGGAATAATTTTACAACTTTTGTTTTTGTGTGTCATGTTGAAGAGGAATCAGCTGACGAAACCTTTAAACACAGCCACTGGTAAAACACTGCCCTCTGCTGGGGAATGTATCAATTAAAATTTCCAGATGGCAATTAAAAACACTACTTTAAATGTGAAAGTTTTCCAGATTTGAGGGAGGTTAAAAGAACACACACACACCAACAGATAAATATTCCTGTCACTATCACTTTTGTCAAAAATTATGGTAAGATTGCACATTTATTTTGATAAAATATACTCATTTTGGCTCCTTAAAGCTGCCCTGTGACCAAATGACTGAAAAAACATGTGGTTTAAAGTAAATACTAATATATGAATACAGAAAGGAAGGTGGAGGAACCTAAATAAATGTAGACATACATAAATATCCAAATATATTTATAAAAATGAGAAATATAGATTTATAAATTTCATTAATGAAATATAAAGATTTAGAAATAAATATAAAAATACAGGAATACATATGTGCAAAAATATAAATAAATTAGTTAATTAAACTGCTTACTGGATGTGGCTATAGATATACTTTATATTAGATAAATATCAGTGAAGTACAGCAAATTTTAAAATACAGATACAGGAATAAATACTTGCATCATGCCATAATAAATGAAGAAATAAATATTTAAAAATAAATCTTCATAAATAATCAACACAAAAAATACAGAATTAAACAAATTATTGTTAAAATATATTTAAAACAGATAACAATCAGTGTATACATACTGAAATAAATCAATCTAAACTATTAATTATGAAAATACAGAAATATATGAAATACAGACACATGAGTATAAAATTACATAAAGAATTTTTTTAAAGCTTACTCATCAAACATCAAAACTAACATTCATTCGTATTCTGGGGCCTGAATCTCCTCCATACCTGCTTCATGCCCTGAGGGGCGGGGCTATGGCTCCCCACACTCCCTAGCAGATCGTTACATGGAGAAACCTTTTGAATACAAGCGTGCTGATCCACACAGGTGTGCACACAGGTGTACACACGGGTGTTCACAGACACAAACTACACCTTTCTTGGCTGCTACCTCAAAGCACATTGTGCGCTCTCGATCTTGCGTACTGCACAATAACATGTAATATTTAGTATCTACCGTTAGCTAGTTTATTGTGATGATGTTGTATTTATTATGTTGCTCTTTCTTGTTTGTTTTCTCTTCTGTTTTCTCTTATCTCCATACAGGTGATCCAGGTGTTTTGTTTGTTTTTCTTTTTTTTTTCTTCCCCCCTTCCTCACCATCTCTTCTCCCCTCTATTTTCTTTCTCTCCCTCTCTTTCTTTCATTCTTTCTCCCTGTCCTATCCCCCAGTCATGTCTGTAACAACCGAAAATCAAATTAAATAAATATAGAATTATAATAAAGGTCAGTCAAACTGACCAATATGGCAAGGCCATGATGAATTGTTGCCTTCAGGCAACAATTCTGATGTCTAAAGATCCAAAGGAGACAGGCAAAAAGTTTTGATTTATTTAAATATTTATTCATTTTTGTGTGATATTGTACCCTTTTTGTATTTTATTTTATTCATTTGTTTTTAACAATCTTAATTCTTCTCGTATTACCGTGGTTATGTCTCGTTGTCGCGCCACAGAACTGCTGACCTTGATGTCCAAATAGTACACATAATTTTAATTTCTTCATAAGTAAAAAAACAAATAAAGGGAATGTGGGAGGGGAAAATGGAAGAAAATATTAACTGGGCTGTCTTTACTCAAGTAAAAATGTCGAACTTGTTCCGTGAACGCCTCTCTGTCACGCTCTGAACTCTCCGAGGTTTCCTCAAAGTAACACGAGCTTTGACAGCTCGACGTGCCAACATGGCGGCTGGCAGCTAACGCAGACGCCTCCTCCTCCGTCTTTATCTTTGTCAGCAGTGAAGAGATCAGCGGGCCCGGGGAAGATTCACGGAGAGGGCCGGTGAGCGGATGTCTGTCCCGGTCTCTGTCTCGCTGTTATCCGGTACGTGAAGCCGGCTTTTTTTCTGAACCGACAGCAACAACAACAGGAGGAGCGGAGGGCGGGCTGGTTCAGCGGGGCTTCTTCACCTGTCGACCGGTATGTCTCTCAGGTAAGAAGGCGTACCTGTGATGGCTCGTTGCTGTGCTGGCTTTCCTCCCTCCTCTCGGCCAAGTCAGGTGACCCGTTGGCATTAAAATGGCTCTCAGAGATAAGAAAAGAGGAGCGGGCGGCTGACTGCTGTGACATTAGTCTGCTTAAATAGACTCGTCAGGCTTATTAAGGTTAAGGGTCAGAACGGTGCCACATCACCCTGATACAGGCTTATTTCTCAGAGACTGTTTTTAAACCCGAGTTTCTCCTAAACAGAGACTCCACTGTCTCTGCTGTAGAGTCACAAGAGAAGGTCTTTTGTTTGTCATCCAAATCTAATCAGTGGTTTTCATTAACACCTGAACCTGGTGGTGGCTCCACCCATGAGTGATTCATATTAGATAATCCCCTCCACTTATTCTGCTCCAAACTTTTTATTTCTGGACTGAACTGAATAGCTTTGCATGAGTCACACTTCAAAATAAACCTTCTTTATTATATAATGGTCTTATTTAGCTTTTCTCTCTTTAATTATTGGCAGAAGTGGGTGGAGCTTCTGTGTGACTGAGATGGCATGTTAGGAATATCCCCTCTGCCAGAGGCTGATATGATGGGTTCAGCCCAGCCACATCCAACCCAACAGTTTTCAGTAGCTGAATAGAACAAGGAAGCAGCCATCGACATGAACGACCTGCTTCTGTTTCTCATCTTTCATTAAAAACAGATCCATTCTGCTCATTTCAAGCTATGTATTGAGCATATGAGTAGCTTAGCATGCTTCAAATTAAAAAATAATCCTCCTTCATCTTATACAGTCCTCTTCTGATTGGTTGCTCCTTGTAAACAGAAGTGGGTGGGCTACTGAGCAGGAGTATCCAGGCGGTCTGAGTAGTTTTTGTCACCGTAACACAATCGAGGAGTTTTTAATGATAATTAATAATACAGTACATATCAAAAAACATGTCCTCAAGCTGCAGAGAGGCTTAAATAAAATCTATTGATGTGCTGTCTGGATAGATGGGAGCAGGATTAGGGGGGTTAGTGTGAAGTGGGAAGGGAGGCTTATTAGCAGCATATCTGGAGACTGTAAAGAAGACATAGAAAAGGATGAATGTTGGGAAACCAGCAACAAAGGCCGAGTGCTGAAAAGCAGCACAGGTGGATAAATTTGGCTTGGCGCCGGCACATTTGGCAGGGCTGAGTATTTGATTATGGAGCTGCTGTCATCCGGTGTGCTTCTGGTCTGACTCCGGCACACCTGAAACCACACAAACACAAAAAGGAGACGCTCAGGGAGGGGCGCAGGTCAGCAGGAGGGAAAGGGAGGTGGAGGAGGGTGTGGCACATGAAGCAAAATCTGTAGACGGCCTCTGTCATCTGTTTAACTTCCACCTGCTGGTTTTGGTTTTGCTTTGTGTGTGTTTGGATGTTTTTGGCCATGCAGAGTACTTTTTGCTGTTTACATAAAGACACCTCGCAGTTCCCACTGAACTGAGTCAAACCCTGAGGACCGCTGGAGAAATTAGGCGTGATCATGATCTAAAAATAGATCAAAAATTGAACTCTCGCTGCACATCCCTACCTCAGTGTTTTCCCTCTTCTTGTGCTTTTATCTGCTTCTCTGGCTTCCTCACACATTAATAAGTGAGCCGAGCAGCAGGCACCCAGCGGGTGTGTGCTGCAGCTGTCTGATGACCACGGTGGCGTCTGGGCGGAGACGCACATTCCTCAGCTACATACCAAACATGATGGTTCCTGTGAAGTCTCAGGAAGTAGTCTGGGCCCTCAGACTCTTCCTCTCTGGTTTTGCAGGAATTGGTGAACTTTGCTCGTTGTGACCTTTAGTTGTTTTTTTTTCTCTCTGCAGGTAATCTAAGGAATCTCAGATAACCTGCTGATGATGTCATCACCGATGGCAGCAAAGCCATCCACTGCCTCTGCCTCCCAACTTCGGCCCTCCACAGCTCTGGACTCACTGTCCGTGTCTTCCCTCTTAAGCGGGGATCTGGACGATGAAGAAGATGGAGGAAGTCGAGGCGGTGAGGATGAAGGACTGGGAGACCTGGAGGTGAACCCTTATGATGGTTTGCCCTTTTCTTCGCGATACTATGCCCTGCTGGAGGAGAGGCAGCGCTTTCCAGTGTGGCGACTCAGGCAGAGTCTGCTGGAGCACCTCGAGAGCCACAACATGGTCCTACTGAGCGCGCCCAGTGGGTCTGGGAAAAGCACGCAGGTAACCACAGGCAGGAAAACGTTTTTTGTTTTGTTTTTTTCGAAAATGTAACAAAGCCAGTCAGATCTGTGACTGCCTCCCAGTTGCTCCCATTTAGAAAATTTCCTAATCCATATTTTCATTCTTGGACTCTACTAGAGACGCTTTGCATGACTTGCATCAAAATAATCCCTCTTTATCTTACACTTGGCTTGATTTTTGGTCTTTTCTTTGTAAATTCAAACTGTGTTTTGAGTTTTGCTGGTTTAGAAGCCTGTGTGCTTTACGGTGGTTTTACTGGTCTCACTCATTTAAGATCAGACTGAGCTGTATGTGTCCAGTCTGACACCCGGTCTTTTAACATGACTCGTGTGTGGAGCCAGCCTCAAGTGGACATCAGAGGAACTGCAGGCCTGGAGGTGGTTTCTGTGCTGGGTCTGTCTCTCAGGGACAATCTGGTTATCTATATGCCTGCTCCATAGTTACATCCACCCACAGGCTAATGAATGACACCATTAAACCAATGTGATAGATTCACAGTGCTGTGCTGTAACCTGAACGCTCATTTAGTCCTGAAACACCCACAGATCTCATTTCCAGCACCACCTCCTCCTCCTCCTTGTGAGTCTTTATGTGCTCGTTGCTTCGGTCTCTGTTGATCGGCTGTTTTCTGTGATACCTTCACTTTGTCTTTCTTTTTGTGTTACAGCCTTTATCTGCGCTGTCTGTTTATTAACCTGAATCTGGGTCACATATCTGTTATCACTTTGACCTTTGCCCCTCAGTGCGCTCGCTGTATGTCAGTAATTTCTTCTGTTTTTACTCAGTGTTGATGAGTCCTGATTTCCTCTTCAAGGTTTAATTTAGAAGAACAAAAACGTGTCATAAGGGTACATTTTTGTCTATTCTGGGTCTGAATATTTTGCTTATTTTGTATTTAATTCTTTATTCTTAGTTTGGGTCCCATCAGCTTCCCCCTCCTCCTCTTAAGATCAAATGAAAGCTTTGATTAAATATGGATTTAAGCTCCATTTAAGGCCCAGCTTGTTCTCTTTGGTAATGTGTGGATGACACTTGTTGGCAGTTTATTTATTGCTGTTAATAAGGGATGGATGTAGCCATGGTGATGTCACCCACTGGTTTCTGCACCTTTTGAAGATGACTAAACGTAGGTCATGTGCAGGTTTTGGGACTTGTGCACTGGTTTCTTGTGGTGTCTGAGGTCATGCAGCATGGCGGTGGTTGTCTGGTCGCAGCCATGGCAGGCTCAGTGAGCAGACTTGACTAGCAGACGAGGGCAAGAGAACCAATCACAAGCAGCACTCAGAATTTGAATGCTTACAGCCAAATGACAGCAGTCCATCCAAAAGCTCATGATGTTGCGCAAGTATAGTGTGAATTATAGGCTTTGAAGAACTTTATTAAGTCTAAAAACATTGTGTGACCTCTGTCCTCCCATGTGCTCACTGCAGGTTCCTCAGTGGTGCGTGGAGTACGCGCTCTCCTACGAGTTCTCTCATGGCCTCGTGTGCTGCTCGCAGCCTCACTCGGTGGCGGCGGTGAGTCTGGCCCTGCGCGTGGCCGATGAGATGGACCTCAGCCTGGGTCTGGAGGTCGGCTACAGAGTGCCCAACGATGACGGCTGCACGCCTGACACCATGCTCAGGTTAGATCCTTTTGAAATCTTACGCTGTTTTCAAAGTAATTTCATTTCTGTAGTGGCAAATAAAAAGTATTCAGATTACTCTGAAATTTCTCCTTTACTCTGTCTCTTGTACCTTTTTAGATACAATATATTTTTAAGATAAATGCTTTTTATTGTGAATTATAATGTTATTTAAAAAATGAGGCACACAGTGCATAGAACAGAGCAGCACTGCTTCTTGTTGTCAGTATCAAACAATTAGGTAATCGTAAGTAAAAGTAATTAATCTGCGATAAACCTTAGACTGCTCTGAATCTTTGCTTCAATATTTACACTAGATATTGTCTTTCTTCTGCTTTCAAGATCAGCTGCCATCACTTCATAACACGTTTACACTCTAATCCAGCAGGTACAGGCAGTATATCTTATAAGCATTGGATGATGCCCCTCTGCAGGCTTTCAGAAGGTGATCAATCAGGGGGGTCTTAAAAAGACGGGAGCTGAAATGGCTCGTTTCAGTTAGATGAACAGAGTGGTTACATAAAGGCTCGATAAAAGATAAATAAGGATTGCTTTGAACGGAGCTACTGCAGCTCGTTCCCTGTTCTCATTTAACTCACAACAAGGAAGCAAGTATCAAATTATTCCTTTTTGTTATTCTTTGAAAAGTCTCTGAAACAAACCTGCATGAAACATTTGATCCATGTTAAAGTCTAAACTTCTGCATCTCTGGATTTCTTTGGTTCTGGATGAAAATATTCCTCTGCCTTTCTTCTGCCCACAGCCTCACCATCAATTCTTATACTCTGTACACTTTAGTTTCCTCTGAGATTGATCCACGTGTCCTGTTTTGATGCCCTCTCCGCAGGTTTGTCAGCGACACGCTGTTGCTGGAGGAAATGATGTCAGACCCCCTGCTGCATCAGTACGGCGTCGTGGTCTTGGATGAGCTCCAGGAGCGCACAGTGCCCACAGACGTGCTGCTTGGCCTGCTGTGCGACGTCTGCCGCCAAAGGCCTGACAACTTCCGAGTGGTCCTCCTCACTCACCCCACTCTCGCCCCTCGGCTCGCCACCTTCCTGGGACCCTCTGTCCCTCACCTCTCCTTGGACAACCTCCCCTCAGAGCCTGCTAATGGAGACCAGGAGGAGGAGGGAGAGGGTGGAGCAGTGGAAAGGAAGGCTGTGAACGTGGAGGTGGAGACACTGTACAGGGAGCTTTCAGCGGGAAAGGAACCCACCGCCGTCGCATGTCACATGGTGCTGGATCTGCACCGGAGAGGAGAGGAAGGAGACGTGATGGTGTTTCTGGCCAGTGCACAGGTACACGAGTAAACGGCCACGGAGAAGAAAGTAGATCCTCCGAGGTTTTTTGTGACAGAATATCTTTAAAAATTAATCTCCACATCAGCAGGCATGAAAATTATTTAAATACAACCTCTAATGAAGGAAAGCATGACTCATTTAACAAAAACTAAACCAAAGACTGATTTAATAATGATGTACACTATATTAATGCCATAGGAAATTAGTCTGTAGGAAATTAGTCCTCTGCATTTAACCCATTCACTCAGTGAAGCAGTGGGCAGCCACCAATCCAGCACTCGGGGAGCAGTGTGCGGAGACGGTACCTTGCTCAGGGGTACCTCAGGGTTCGGTGGATTCGATCCCCCGACCTTCCAATCATGGAACCACCCACTGAGCTATCTCTGTTTCAAACAAAGTAAACAACGCCTGGGCCTGTTGGTACAATGACCCCTGATCTTATTCCTTTAACACAGTGTTTAGTTTTTACACTTTAACACAAAGCAAATTACCCAAACCGATCTTCATTCTTTATTCTGAGTTGTAGAGTTTCACCACCTTTGTCCTGCAGAGCAGTGAAATAAGGTCAGCTCCGCCTGAGAGGCGTCTGGGGCTTTGCAGGTGTCTGATGTCTCAGCTCAAATGAAACTACAAATATGCAGAAATCCCTCATGTGCTTTCTGTACATATTGACCTTCACTTTAGACTCTCATTTAAACTCCCTTTGTGTCAACATCACCACACCTCCTGCTCCTTCACTCACTGTTGAGGCCTTGTCTCCCTCGAGGGTGGTTTAGTTAGGATTACCTGGAGTGGAACACTGTCAAGTTCTTTTTAAATTGCCACTAAGTGACAATCAGCTCGTCCTCAGTTTGGAGAAGCAACGCTAGAAAAGAAGGACAGCTGCAGGTGACAGCAGGCCACCTAAAAACATTCACTCTGTTAAGTGTGCTCTTTATTTAGAACATTTTGACTTCTTTGTCTTCTATCAGAGAGCTAAAACCATCAAACTTTGGCAGGAGCATCATTTAACCTCACAGAGCACAAGCTAGGTGAGGGTTTTTTGTGCTTGTTTGTTTGTGGAAGGTGTTTCATTTTTAGAGAAATGCCCCAAAAGGAACCAACAGCGCAAACAAGAGGAAATCGGCAATGGAGGCAAAACCGGTTACGTATCAGGTTGTAAATGTTTATTTCTGCTTTAATGTCAGGCACTTTAACACGGGAGAGTATGGGGCCTCACTGCTGTAGCCCCAGTGGACATCAGGGGAACTGCAGCTGTTGGTGCTTTTTCAGCCTGGTGATGAAAACATGTCCCCTGAATCACACCCTCACAGTGGATTTGATCATGTCCTGTCTCCTCTCTGTTAAACAGGAAATAGAAGAGTGCGCCGCCCTGCTGGAGAAGGAGTGTGTAGCTTTGAGTCCTCAGCTCGGCGCTCTGCGACTCCTCCCCCTCCATGCCGGACTGGGTGGGCTTACACAGCGGATCTACGAGTCCGACCCTGATGCGTCCACCCTGAGGGAGGACGGCAGCTCTGAGGACAGCTCGGCACTGGGAGCTGGAGGTGTGGGCAAAAAAAGGAAAGTCATCCTCACCGATGCACTTGCAGAGGCATCCTTCTCACTGCCCGGAGTTCGCTACGTCATCGACATGGGGCTCCAACTAAAAAATGTGAGTTTGTTTTTGTATCAACAGCAATATTTCATGTAAAAGTACTCTTTTTTTTTATTATCACTTAATAAGCTTTACGCATATTCAGGCCTGTTTTTGAGCTTGAATTTAATTCATGTTCTGTGGCAGGTTTATAATCCACAAATAAGAGCGAACTCTCAGGTTCTGAGGACGATCAGCAAACACCAGGCCGACATGCGCACTCAGAGGGTGAACAGCCACCTTCCAGGTACGCATCTGTTCAGGTTTCACTCCCACACAAATGCTTCCTGAGGGTTAACAGTTTGCTGAAGAGTTATGAAGCACTGACTGAGCTAATCACAGCTCAAAGACTGAAAGATAAAACTCCATTGGTATTTCCCATAGACTGTAAATAAAAGATGTCCATAGCTGCCATGATGTCACCTGCTGGTTTCTCAACTTTGGTGGTGAGAGTCTGAAGTGACCGTTGATCTAATTTTAAGTTTGCACATATTTGCACCCCCAGCTGGTCGCAGCAGGTGCAGCCCCTACCTGAGCCTGATTCTGCTGGAGGCTTCTTCGTGTTAAAAGGAAGTTTTTCCTTTCCACTGTCACTAAGTGCTTGATTATAGGGTGTATTGCAGTATCTACCATTTTAAGGCAGCAGAACAGCTCATCTTTACAGTCGCTCCAGGCTGAACAGCTGCCGGGTAACTTTAAATGGCCTGAAATTGATTTAGTGACAGCAGCTCACTGAGGTTTAGTTTAGATGTAATTTTACCAACTGATTAAAGGCAAAGGGAGCGACAAATTCTAACTTTTCTAACTAATCCCCCAAAATAAGCTCAGTGCAGGATTTAGGGACAAACGGTAACTTCCAAAACCTTTCAGTAGATGATAGCATAAATGTATCAGTGATGGTTTTACAGAAGTAAAAGAAGACCATTAAACATGAGCAGAATACAGCGGGGATTAAATGGTTTTAACTTTAGGTGACTGTGAGGTGTAAAACAGGGTCGTCCATGTAGTTATAGTGCAGTTCCTCTCGGCAGACTGCATGCTGCCATCTTATGGTAAAGTTTGGTATTACATGGACAGGGAGAGGCCTAGCTCTGTATCTTTCTTCACACTCTGCTGGCTGCTTTGGATAATTCTGGGAGGATTTGAACTATTTTTAAACAGGAGTTTACAGAAAATACCTTTAACACCTGCAGTGTTTCACCATGGCTGTTAACTGTGTGACTTCTCTCACTTTTTAGGCCTGTGCCTGCGTCTGTACTCCCAGTCCCTGTATGAAGAGGGGATGGCGGAGGCTCACTGTCCAGGTGTGATGGAGGAGAACCTCAGCCACCTGGTGCTGCTGCTGAAGAGGCTGGATATTGCTGACATGGGGCAGTGCAAGTTCCTGGACAGACCAGGTGACTTTTTGCAAACCTCCTCTGTGCCACAGAGCACACAGTGAAGGAGGTACACGTTTGTACCCATGCTAAGGAGACAGTCCAAACTGGTAGTAGTTTGGATTTACCCTCATACCCTCCTCTCTCTGCCCCTCCCCCCAGCCCCTGAGGCCCTGATGCAGGCCCTGGAGGACCTGGACTATCTGGCAGCGCTGGACGACGACGGAAACCTGTCGGAGGTCGGCATCATAATGTCAGAGCTGCCCTTGGAGCCGTCGCTGGCGAAAGCCCTGATCGCCGCCTGCGAGTACGACTGCGTCGACGAGCTGCTCACGATAGCTGCGATGCTCACGGGTAAGCAAGCATTGCAGGAAGTGAAGCCCGATGAGAGACATTCGTTCTACATTGACTCTTTTAATAAAGAACATTTGATCTGATCTTTGTGTTTTCTTGTTGCAGCTCCTTCCTGCTTCGTCACTGCAGAGCCCAGCAGAGAGGAGGCTGCCGTCACACACTGGAGGCCTCTGATGCACACAGAGGGAGATCACATGACTCTCATCAATATATATAATGCCTTCTTGGAGCGTACGTACACTTAACCTTCATCACAGATGTACTGTGCTCAGCAGTGATGGTGCAATATTTTTCAGAAGCTTTAGGCAACTTTTTTCCATGAAACAGAAATTTAACAGAACAGCCCGTGGACCCGTTTCCATGCTGTATTTGACATTAATCAAGTTGAAGCCTAAAGGAAAAAAAACAACCCAAAAACATTTTCACTGTTTTCTGGGTACAAGTCCTGAAATTCAATAACTGCTTCTGCTGGTTCCTCTGATTGCTGGCCGGCCTGTGTGTGATCACTGCAGACAATCAGGATGAGGCCTGGTGCACGACGAACTTCCTCTGTCACGCCGCCCTGCGATTGGCTGTGGTGATCAGGGCGCAGCTGCTGGAGGTGATGCAGCGGATAGAGCTTCCCGTTTCTCCTCCCACTTTCGGATGCCAAGACAACTGCACGAACATCAAGCGGGCTCTCATCTCAGGCTTCTTCCTCAAAGTAAACTCCTCATTTTAAAAATATTTTTACCCATATTTCTGCTCTTCCACTTGGTGAATTTGTGTAACACTGACTCCTCCTCCTCAGGTGGCTCACGATGTGGACGGCTCCGGTAACTACCTCCTGCTAACTCACCGCCACGTGGCTCACCTTCACCCCTTCTCCTCTTACCTGTGTCGACAGCCGCGGCCCGACCCCCCCAGTTGGGTCCTCTATCACGAGTTCACCATCTCCCGCGACAACTGCATTCGCATCGCCTCTGACGTCCACCCACAGATGTGAGTTAAAGCTGCAAATTGGCTGCAATGTAGTAAAAAAGTGGCTTCATGCAACTTTATTAAAGTGAAAAACATTTTTAATCCCAGTGTCTGAGCACATTATAATCTAATTTAAAAATCAGACCCTCCACAACGCTCTCAGCTGCCTCGAGCAGCCTGTGAAGGATGAGGGCGTAAAAGAGTCGTGTTTTGAGACGCTGTTGTCACTTAGTGCTGATTATTATCACCTTTAAGCATCTCTGTTGACGCCTATCGTGATTCCTCATAGGCTTGTGGAGCTGGCGCCACAGTACTTCCTTGGAAACCTGCCTTCGAGTGACGGGAAGGAGCTGCTGATGGAGCTGCGGCAGAGCCTAGAGCCGCCAGGGTTGTACGATCAGGAGGGGGCGGCGCAGGAGCACGGCCGGAGTCCTAGAGACGCTGAGGGGGGGCAGGAGCCTCACAATCAGTCCAGCACTGAGCTCTGCGTCATCCAATGAGAAGGGAGAAGGGGCGGAGCTTCTCAGGAGAGGATTCTGAAGACTTGGCGGTCTTCTTGATGTGACTTTACACGTGCAACACTAATGTACAGTCCTGTGTGTCTCCTCCTCTGTGTGGCGGCTATGAACATTCACACCTCCTCATTTCCTCTTTTTTTGTTTTTGTTGTTGACTTTATTTAAAAATGAATCTCAAACATTTGCTTTTATTTAAAGAGAGATTTCTATGTTTCTATGAATTTAGAGTTTTAAATTAAAGACAAAAAGGAAGGAGCGATGAGGGTGAAATACCGGAAGCAATACTCCCTGTTAGTGTACGACCTTTGACCTCTATGCAGACGCCCATGAAGAGGTGCTTCTCAGGGCTCACTGTGATCTGTTGTGATGCTGATGCTTCCCAGCTGTTTTGATACAGTTTTCTTGCTCAGTCTTTTCCCTTTTTAATAGAATTTGTGTCGGTGCAAAAACTGCTTTGAATAAAGTGAAGTTTTTCATGTTTTCAGGATTTCAGCTGAGTGATTTTGCACTGTGTAGCTACCTGAGTTTTAACCTTTAAAGTCGCTTTACTGTAAGATTTAAAACTGTCAGTTATTAAAGAGAATTGCCTCCTCCAAAGAGTCTGTTGGTTTGTCAGTGAGATTACACATAAATGATGAGGCTAAACCACAGACTGTAAGTAAAAAAAGGATGTAGCAACCGTGAGTTCAGCCACTGGTTTTAGGTTTTTGGGCATCGGGGAAGACTGTGAGACTGTATTTCAACAAGAAGCAGGAGTGTCAACTTTGTCCTTGCTCGGCGAGCTGTGTAGATGCATTACTCAGGCAGATAAAATTTACACTGAATGATAAACACTAATGATGCCTGTAGTTACAGCACATGTATCTCCACTTTTATTGTACATACATGCAGCATATTGCATTACTAGCTGCAGCTTTGCAATCAGATCAATCTCTGCTCAGGGGCTGTTTGCAGAGCTTTAGGGGACTCGGTATGTACATGTCAGCGGACAGTTAAGATAGGAGCATCAGCGGTGAAGGTTTCTGGTGTTCAGTGCTTCAGTGCAGCGTCCCTCATGGTTTGGTACGCAGCCTTGTTCTGCTTGAACATCTTCAGCTCCAGCTCGGTCTGTGTGCGCATCCCCTAAAGCAAAAACAGTGAAATCAATGAATTTACAATTTATTATAGCACTTAAAGACCAAACATGTGAGTGCATTGTGACCTCCAGGTCTTTGGTGATGGCGTGGTTGGATCCATGGGTGACCATCAGGATGCGGTAGGCCTGACAGATCAGGCTGTGGCCCTCCTCAATCTGCCCTGCATGCCAGTGGGTGACACCTGCCCGCATAATGGCCATACCCAGCTGGGCGTTATTGGGGTGGTACAACTTCCTGTTTCCAAAAGCAAAGGGGGCGAAAGTCATCCAAAATCAACGTTTTAGATGCTTTACATACACACTCTAAAGCAATGAGTATATATTATAAATTATTTATTATTTGTAGATTTATTTTACATTAACTCTGAGCTCCAGCAGGATTACAGGCCAGGTTGAAGTAGTGTCTCATGCATTCATTTAAAAGGCGCTGATGTTTAGGCAGATCTGTTATGAAGTGATGGACTGTTTCAAAGCTCAGAAGCAGCAGATAAAAAGCGTTAGAACGTAGCCTTTGTTTGCAACCATTTGAGTTGTGCTCCTCCACATTGAAAGAGGCAGTTGAGGCGGTTTTGGTATCTGACTAGTATGCCACCTGGATGCAATCTAAGTGAAGTGTAGGACACATCCTACCAGGATAAGGTGCTGGGGCAAACCCAGTATACACCAGAGGTATTATTTACTTTTTCCTCAGTCTACACCAGCCTCCATGTCCAAGTTACTAACATAGCAACCACACAGCATGATGCTACCACCACCATGCTTTACTATAGGGGCAGTTTTAGCAGATTACAGGCAGGGACTGATTTTTTTTTTTTTTTTTACCTCAAAACTGAATTTTTTGCCTCATCAGGTCTAATAGTCTGGGTCTTTCCAGCTGTTCTAACAGAAGGGCCCTATTAATGAGCTACTGAGATGGCTATCCCTAATCTCTTCAGAGGAAGCTTTGTTGGAATAACCAGTTCATCGTTGCTCCCCAATCAAGACCTCAGATAGTCACTTTCTCTATGAAGAGTCCTGGTGGTTCCAAACTTCTTCCATTTCACACATGGTTTTAGACCCTAGCTCCCATGCATGACCTACCAAAGTTTAATTATGGAGGTCTGCAGAGAGTTTAGCAGACATCGGGACTCCTAAATGTGCTGTTCTGGTCTGCCTCATGGAAGCGCTTCCAGACTGGCCTCACTTCTCAAACCTGGCGGCTATGTTGATATGATACGGAGTCTATTATCAGCACTAACCTGTATCCCTCCACCATCCTGTGGGCGTAGTCTGCTGCCTTGGCGAAGGACCGCTGGTATGACAGGACCTCGCTGGCGATGCTGAGCACTCGCAGCTTGTACAGGTTAGTATCTGCCAGGACATTCTCCTGCTTCTGCAGACACTCATAACACAACTTCAGCACCTGAGAGAGGAAAGGAGAGATGCTGACTAGACTGAAGGAGTTAACGAAAGCATGGCAACAGTCATCAAGAGAGGGTTAGGTGGAAGGAAGCTGACAGGGGCGTGGTGTACCTCATTGTAATCTCCCTCAACACGTGACTTCTCAATCTTCTCCAAAGACTCCTTACTGAAGACTGTTACCTCCTTTACCTTATCCGCAGATGGCTGAGAGAATGAGAGAAAAGTCGAGGTAATAAACTGAAAATACACTTTAAAAACAGTCTAATGTTTGCCCTCGCACTTTGCTGTCTGCACCCGCTGTCATCAGGTCATCCTCGATGTGCTTGCTGCAGTGCTCACAGGTGCAGTCAAAGTGGAAACGCTCCTTTAGCTTCTTCTGGCGGTCAGCCGAAAGGTTCAGGAAGTCCACGTAGCTCACGGTCAGCTCTTCTCCCTCAGGGATTTTCCCCAGAGCCCGTAGCTCAATCCTGGGACAGAGAAGGACCGGATGGTGTTTCTCAGTCATCCAGGTCATGGTAGTCTAAGGAGCTTGAACAGAAAGTGACTGGACTTCTTTAAGTTTGGTGAAGACATTTGGTTCCATGTGTAGAGTCTCAGTAAACCCCAGTAAGGGTTTACGATGGTTATCAACCGTCTTAAGGGACAACTCTGAGGACACCACGATGCATGTAAATTGTTTTATAGCCGAGGAAACTGGACTTTGTTACCTATCTGAATATCTTGAATCCTGGAAGTTGATTAGTCCATGTTCACTATGATCTCTGCATACAAGTGTACTTTTAGAGATATGGGGCAGGTTGATCTCTTGTTTATAATCATAGAATTGTAAGGTAAAAACCTAATGCAACCCTGAGACTAGTGACGTTTTGGCTACTGTTTGGATACACTATATTTGAACTAACGTGGATATTTAGCTATATGCAACCTTAGTGGTTAACAGCCTTAGGTGGATCCTGTAGACACTGTGTTATTAAACTGAAAACTTCAAAAGTTCTTGTGGAAAAGCAGTTCACGTCTAAGAACTTCTTTAGTGCAACCAAACCTGCACAGATGCTATGAAGAGGAAACTATCCACAGAGATCAAAACTGATTTTGTACCAGGCTGTAAACATTTTTATTTCTGCTGTGAAGTTGTATATTTTAACACAAGTCCTATGGGGACTTGTGCACTTCTCGAGGGAGCCTCCAGTGGACATCACAGGAACTGCAACTCTAACCTCAGTCTAATATTTGTGTTTTTTTCCTCAGCCTCACAGGAGAAACAGAAAGATAATAAAACTGTATGTAGCGTTCTGCGTTATAGCTGGAATAAACACTGGCGTGTGTCTCTGTGTGTTCTCACTAAAGCCAGTCATATGTCGGAACGAGTGGTGAACGTCTGCAAAACATACCTCCTCTGAGAGTGGAGAGCAGAGCTCACAGCTGACTGGCTGCAAAGAAAAGAGAGAGTCAGACGTTTATACGCTGCACTCTGTTTAAAGTAAAGCATCGGTGTGGTCCACTAAATCTGCCAGACTCTGGCTTTATTACTGTACTTTACTTCCCTAATGTATGCCTCCATATATATCTGTAAATTAAGTCGTCACAAGCGCAAAAGACACATAATAAACAACTTCTTAGTGTTAGGAGGATAAAATTCTGCGTGCTTTCATTAAGATTTTTTCAAATTGTAGTGTTTTTTATGAAATGACCCTGAGAGGTTTATTTCATGATGGAGCAGGGCTCCGCAGCTCGGATACGTACTTCCCGTGGTTGAGGATGACGGTGCAGTTAGGCCAGCAGTCATGGTTGACCAGGCACAGGTTGGGAAAAAGACCCACACCCACAGCCTGCAGCCCTCTTTGGTCACTCAGGGTGAATCCATTACACTTGATCTGCAAGAACAGACACAGATGGCAGGAAGGGTAAGAAGAAGCAGGGGCAGGGCTAGGATGTTGGATTTGGTGATTAATGATGAAACACTAACGATGCCAAAGATGTGTGAGATATAGTCGACAGAGTGCTGCCTCGTCCCGTAAGACCAGTACTGAAGGAACTTGTGCACGTCAGCCCGGAGCTGCTTAAAGTCTTCGGCGGCCAGGTCGGCCACATGCTCCTGCAGTTGGTCAACAGAGATCAGCTGACTGTCGGAAGCGATGCCCGTGTCCTTGTGCATACGCCACAGCACACGAGCTGCCAAGCTGTCGCAGGAAGAAACAGGAAATTGAAGGTTCATTCATCCATGTCCAAGATTCCTGGGAATATCAGCCAGATCATAGTCCAGAACAATAAACCTGGCAGGAAACGCATGATGTAGTGCAATGATTCCAGGTGTAACTGGGATTTTGTTGTAGACACACAATTCTAAAACAATCATGTGACACAAACCCCCAGCCTGGCTGATTTATTAGCCTCAGATACCTGGAAGTTCAACCTTCTGATCATGACAGCAGCAAAGGCTTTAACCAGGTCCCCAATGACCTATTTAGACTTTGGTTAAGCTTTTTAGTTGGGTTGGTCCACCTAATTTGGAACACCCCAATTGAACCCCACCCCAAAAGAAACTTTACCTATTTAGCACGTGGCTAAAACAAAATCCAATGCCAATCTTAGCTTTAGATGAGTCACAGGTAATTTGGGGATAACAGATAAATGGGATTGCTGGTAGTAACCAAATACAAAACAAGATTGAGCACATTTGGACAAACCTTGCATTATCACATTTAACATCACTTCCGGTATTAATAAATCTTAGTTTAAGCACACTTTCTGGTACTTCGCGGCCTGTAAACAGCTCTTAACTGCAGGGAATGTGTGAAGTCTGTAAGCGTTCAAGGGGAGTGAAAATCTGTCTTTTCATACAAAGTTTATTTCCCTTCTCTTCTACAAACTTTATTTATCCAGGAAGCAAAAACATTTCAGATGTTAGCACATTTTTCGATGGTGGGAAACCCAGAGGTCTCTGTCATGCACCTTTTCTTACCGAATATTCTCGCTGGGCGCGCTGCCGAGCTTCTTGATGGCGCCACACTCCTGCTTGTGCTCGTTCCAGCACGCGGTCTGGCAGGTTCGGTCGCAGTAGTGGGCAAACTTGCACTGAGCACAGCGGTGCAGATTGGCCTTATGGCGGAAGCAGCTGTGGCACACCTGGGTGGCCAAACTGAAAGAGAAACACAGACAGGTTAATGGTAAAATCACAGAGATGAGGAGTGCTCCTATGTTCAGAGAATAATGAAAGTATGTAGCTGTTTTTCTAGTTTCCCTGATTCTCATTTCTTTATCATTCTTTAAACCTCACAGAAGTTTGCAGGTCTGTGTGTAAACTGTTTATTTAGCCCTCTGTGCCGGTCCAAAACAACGCCAAGCAGCGTTGTTAATGCCTCTCACCACTTACAGCGTCCTCAGTCTCTTTGTAGTTTTGGACAGCTCCCGCCTTACACTGTGCAGAAACCCTCAGTACATGCCTGCTTCGGTGAGCTGCCGTCTTGCAGATACGAGCTCTTATAAGGCTGTAACACTAACACTGCTACCAGATCTGTGTCTGGTATTCTAGCACATCAACAAACCAGTGTTCCCTTTAATACCAGCTGATTTTAGCCATCAGCAAATCATTACTAACCAAAGCAAACATGTAGAACGCTCAAAAAAAATCAGGAATCAGCTCCCGCCTGATCCTGAGATCCAATAACTTTAGTTCATTTAACGAAGGCATAAAATTTTTACCTTCTTGTATGAAATTACAGTTGCAGGCCCTCATCATAATATCTCATAGTTTCAATAAAGATCAAAGATTCCATGTCCTCGTAGAGGAACAGAAAAAACAAACTGGTTCTCTGGATGTTTGTTTTCCAATAATTTGCTGGATAAATCTTTTCTCTTTTACCTACATTTGGACACAAGAGTCATTTTCTATGTCAAAAGGTCAACTGTCAACTTTGGCGCCAAAAAAACAAAACCAAGCTTGAACGACTTTAAACTCAGATGGCTGCAGCTTATTCAAACCACTGAAACCAGCAAAGCAGACCACATCAATCCAGTTCCTAATGACGTCGCAATGGCCTCCTGTGTGTCCCAGTTTGACTTTTGCTGCGTTGTCAAACATCCATCCCTCTCAGATTTTCGGGGACAGGTCTGTTTTCTGTCTCCAGAGGCCAAACTAAACAGTAAGAATCAACCTGCAGATCACTGCATACCTGAAACCAACCACAATGTGCTTTTTTATGTTCCATATATGATGCTAAAAGCCGTTACACTCTCAAATCTGATCTTATATTAATATAACCTGAACGTTAAACCTTGTAAAGATGCCATAATCCTTTCTGCTGGAGCCTCCTCACATTGGATCCAGAATGTCACGCTCAAGTTCACATGACACCTCGATGGCCTTCGTGTTGCTGATGTCATAGAATTCAGAGGTCTAGAAGGAAGGTCACGACCCTGAGATGGTGACCAACGCCCACAGTCTGAGTACACCTGAGACATGTTCATGCAAAACCCAGAACGACCAGGAGACCCGTACCTGTCGAAGACCACAGCTGCAAAGCTGGGCTCGGAGAAGATCACTTCCCCCGTGTTGAGCTCTTTGGCGGCCCTCAAGCCTCGACCTTTGCTCCCGGCATCAAACAGCTCGGCTCGCTCCATGTTCCCTACAGTCATTGTGCCGGGCAAACAAAACACAGAGGAGACAGTGAGGAAGGAGAAAGCAGCCGAGGGCGGGACAGACTGAGGGAGTGCAGGACTCTCACTAACATTCGGGTGCCCTCTCTCTCTCCTCTTAGGCCGACCCCTGCAGAGGCCAAAAATAACCCTGAAGGGGTTGAACCACCTCAGCAGAGCGGTAAGAGAGGGAGGGAGGTGACGGAGGTATGAGGTGGTGCATGTGGGTACCCCTTGTTTGGGTCGGTTCCCCCAGTGGTATTTTGGTCCGGGGCAGCTGTGGCTGTCTGTCAGAGGCACATGACAGGAAACAGATTCAGTGACTTTATCTTTGCTTTTTACAGTAGAGTGGAGGTGACTGCACCCAGTTTACACTCATTAACACATAAAAGAAGATTTTAAAGTCTTCTTTTATGAAATAAATAGAAATAAAGTCACTTTAGTGTTAATTTTCATTGGAAAACAGACAGAAATACAAAGCCATGCTTCATATTTAAAACAATAAACTACATTATTCTTGTTTTAAAGTCACACCATCCACAAAGTGATGAGTCTGAAATAACTGCTGACCCAATAACCAATAAAGTGTATATCAGTCATGCTGACTGGTCACATGTGCAGATAAAAGTATTAAAAGATTCAGGACAAGTAGCGAAGAGGCAGAGCCAATGAGAAAGTGAATCCAGGTGTGAATTGTTTCATGCTGTGGATGCTGCACGCTCAGCACCAGTATGAGGAAAACGTGTATAAATGATATTTCCAGTAAATGTACATTGGTTACAGGCTGTGATTAAGGTCCTTAAAACAATACTAATACGTGGTATAGCCTGAACAACCTGATTTATCAGCATCAGCATTTAAAATGGTTTGTAAATCTAAATAAGTAAAGAAGAGACGAGAGAAACACCATTCATCTGTGCTGTGAGTATCATTGTCAGAGTTTATCCACTAGAGGGCACTCTTCAACATCCCTGTTAGCAACACAGTTCGAGGATTTGTTCCAGTTTCTTCATTGACCCTCCCATCGGCAGAGCTCCAGAGGATCTTGTGAGTACCGATTTATTCAGTCTTTCTTTGCTTTATTTTCATGAAATAATGGTGAAAAACAGTTAAATTATATTATTTCAGACTCACACGAGGCTCTCTGTGATTTTCTTTCTGTGACTGTGTGAATCAGTGATTTCAATGTTTATCTAACACACGGGTGGAGGATTTAAAGTCGGCACACAGTGTTGGTCAGTGTTGTGTTAACCGAGCACCGTTCACGCTGTACATCCGGTGACTTATTCCACTGTGAGAGGATGATCCAGCTCATCATCATAACATCTGTGCTCGCTGCATACATCAAACTGTATAAAACACCTGATTCTACAAGTGAAGGCTTTGATGAAAGAGTGAGCAGATTACTAAAAACTGTGTCAAATTCTCTCTGTTTCACATCCAAAGTGCTTTAAAACCAAACATATTGAGTTAGATTTTTCTTTAATCACTGCATTTACTATCTCATACTCATGCCTAATTTTAGAAGGAGCATTTAACATCTGGTAGAGCCCCCACTGGGACCCTCATCCTAGAAGCCTCCAAAGAAGTCCAGGTCATTGGTCCACGTCGGGCAGGCTGCGGAGCCCAGAGGAGGTGGATGCCTCAGAGGGTTTGTTACACCAGCTACACCAACCAACAAGAAATGGTTTCTTTCTGCAGTCTGATCAGCTTCCACTCTCTTCAATTTAAACATCAAACGCTTCATGAACTAAAACATTTACTTCTCTTTCGTTCAGCCTCTCACTACAACCACATCCAGCTCCTACCAGGAGTCACAGGAGGAGCTGCTGGAGGTCTCACAGGGCCTGGATCAGCTTGCGGAGGTGCCATCTCCTGCTGCTACTCCTCACAAGGCTCCCCTTCCATCTTTGGTGGCTCCTCCACCATAACCGAGCAGTTCCTGACCTCGTCCAACCTGAGCCCTGGTTTCCACTGCCAGACCAGATGAGGTGAGCCAAAGGTGTTTAGTCTTCACGTGGGTTTGATCAAGCCTGCTGTGTACACAGGTTTCACCTTTAAGCTGCTCTGTTCTCACAGTATAAATGACGTTCATACTTTGAGATCTACGTGTGATGAGTTACACAAAACTGATCGGGGTGGAGTAGCTGCAGCAGCAGCAGGCATCAAGCTCAAAGATGTCAGCTGACGTTCTGGACGAGGGGACCGACCCACCGTCATCACCTCCAATTCTTCCCCCCTTCCGATGCAGACGGTGGGTCAGCTGCAACGCGCAGAGATGACCTGATGCTGCCGTCTGCATTGGCTTACTCTGACCCTACTCACCCATCCCTGTTGCTTGTCACGTGTTTCCATGGTGTTATGGTGTGAAGATTTTTGTGCTGAGGAGTTTTTGTTTTCTGTTCTCATACTGATCCCCTATCAGGAGCTCAGTCTGAGCAGAGTTCTCTTTTTTCTCCTCCACTGCCCTTTTGTGTTGTACATTTCATTGTTGTTCTTTACGCTACCTGTTCTGACCTGTCTCCCCAATGTGAAGTTTGTGTAATGTATGTATGGTTGCAAGAGGTCCAATTTTGCTGCAGGCAACTGCAAGTCACAAATAAAGGCTTCATCAAATCAAATCATCGACATGGATATCACCAGCACAGTGACATGTCTCCAGACTCCTTTTTAAAAAAGAAAGAACTATTTGCCATCTTTGTTTACAGTTATTTCCACCACAGTGATAAGAAAGAATTTATTAGTCCCAGAAATTCACTTTGTTATAGCAGCAAAGTAGAAAGAGAAGGAATAAATCAATAGATGCAGCATACCGAAGAACAATAATAACAATAATGCAAAAACAGAAGAAAATATAAAATATACAAGGTAGAAGAAATATTTAGACATGCATGTAAACAACAACAAGACAAGCTCAACAGGTCAAACAGTGCAAACATGATTGAATTACAATTACACCTGATTTGATAACAGAGTTCACTTCTGTGTGATTTCAGCTCAGACCAATTTTTGAGATATTCACAGTCATATGATGGAGTTCAATTAGAAACATCAGTGTCAGTGATGGAGGTCTTTACACTCCACCACACATTTCAGATATTAAGTCACACTGAGGAGTCGGTCCGTGGCCTCCATGTCAGGAGGAAACACTGCAGAATGAGAAGGACATTTTCTACAGACACACTTTATCACTGCTTACTACAGGTTAGCTCAGTCGTCTGAGGAGAGTCAGGCCGAGCGTGAACGAGTCTATAAAGAACTAAACATAACAAATGTTACAGAAATCTGCTGCCGTTTTAACCTTTAAGCATATTTCAGAGCCTCAATTTCTCCATTTCTTTAAAGATAAATCAGTACTTCAGCTTCGCCCTGAGGCTGTTCTGTACTTCTGAGTATCTAAGTATTTGTGTACTTCTGGTCCTGGCACAGGACTGAAGCATTATCCACACTAACCCTATCTTCAGAGACCAACAGGATATAAAAACTTCATTAACTCTGATCAAAGTTTACATTTCAATTCAGAGCGTTTAAGTGTCCCCTCTCTCTCTTTTAACACGCACTCATTAATTTTATAAATATTTTAATAATATAAAAATATTACTTAACTGCTGTTAAACACGTTTCTGAGCACCGAACCAGCCTCTGATCAGGAACGTTTACAGCATAATGTGCGGCTTTAAACTTCACACTGATCTCATGTTACAATCCTGCTGTGATCTCAGTAAAAGTCGTGCAGGAGAAGCAGAACTTAGCATGTGGACAAAAATCCTAAATCTTAAAATTTAAATGTTTCGGCACCGCTGCCATCGCCTGCTTGTGTACCACCAGGGGGCGGAGTCAGAGGCACTTCCTGCATGATTTAACTTTACAGTCAGTCAGCTAAAGAATGATTAAACACAGATTTTGTGCGTGTTTTAAAAGGGAAAATGAGGAACGCTTCACGAATTTGCGTGTCATCCTTGCGCAGGGGCCATGCTAATCTTCTCTGTATCGTTCCAATTTTAGTATATGTGCTACCGAAGTAACACGACAGCTATAAGGACCCGGGAGCTATTTAAAGCCCTCCGTCACGGAAGCTGTCTGAGTCACGGTTACAGTGGGAAGAGGCTTAAACTGCGTTTAAACTGATGGGAAACTGCAGCAGAAACACGTCTGGGTGCTGCTGGGTCGGTTATACATCTGTAAGAAGACACAGAGGCTCAGAGAGCGCCAGTCTGAGTCTGTTCCTCATTCTCTGCTTTCACTTTGAGCCCGTGAGACACACGGAGGCATTGTGGGTAATATACACAAATCGGTTGTACTCACACGCTGCTGATTGGACGGCTGAAGGCAGAACATTACTCATTACCACTTGGTGGGAAATTCGGCACATAGTATATTTCAGAATCTCAGCTTATTGTGGGCAAAAACACTGATCAGCTCCTTCAGGCTGCGGAGGTCGCGGACAAACAGACTCCAGGACAGCTTGTACAACAGCGCAATAGCCCTAATCAATGCTAACAGCTGACAGCAGCCAATCAGGTCCAAGCTGACCTGAATATCTGCCTTTATGGACAATAAAAATAATACTAATAATGTGCAATAAAAATATACACTCATTCTTTTTATTTATTAAGTTACTGTGTTGTGTTCTCTTGTTTGTGTTGTGTTGTACGTATTGCCAACGTGGGACAGTTTTGCAATTTCGTTGTACTATTGCACTAGGTATGACTGCAACGACAATAAAGCGTTATCTCTTATCTCTTAAAACACCAGCCGCAGTTCCAGTGGCTGCCTCAGGGCGTCGCTGTGTGGACGCGAAGCTGAGGAGTGTGACTGCAAGAGGAGGAAATCAGCCGCATCACCAATCTCATTAAAATTATCAGTTACTTCTGATCAAAGCATTAACAACGTCACAAAGATGACTCATGACAGCCTGCACTAAACTAGTTGGACCAGGTTACAAACCGGCGTAGAATATTTGTGAGATTTTCAGGTTTATGTCGGTTTTCTTCTGGACTCTCCACCATCTGACCCTAGAACTGAAGAAGCTTCTCGGGTGAGAGGTGAAACGTCTTCAAGCAACTTAAAGAAGTCCAGACTCTTTTCTTTCCAAGCTCAGTAGACGTCGGTTTTCTTCCCACAATCCCCGCCTGAAGGAGGACCGGTGACTGTGAAAGACTTTAGCTCAGCTTCACTAACATTTGAAGAACTGGGCAGTTAAAAATTGTGCTTTTAATTTTGAAATGTAGGTCAGAAAAAACACATTTATTACAGCAAATGAACATGCTCTGTATTAATTCACAAAAGACAAACTCGTACATTTGCAAAATACGGCTTCAAATATTATTCTAGCTCCACAACCTCCTGAGGAAATCGGCTCACACTGTGGGAAATATTTGAACTTCATGTTTTTTATTTCAGACTTTCGGCTGGGATGCTACATGAGGGCTGCAAAGCTCTGCAGAGCAGAAACTCTCTGTCACCAACAACCATCGCCGAATTTATTAACCCCCCCCTGCATAATTCATGTACAACGTTGGGGTTGATATAAAACTCGCTTTATTGATTACAAACCAAAGACACAGTAATTTAGCTAAATATTGAACGAAGTCTGGCGCGCACAGGAGCTACAGTCAGTCAGCTAAAGAATGATTAAACACAGATTTTGTGCGTGTTTTAAAAGGGAAAATGAGGAACGCTTCACGAATTTGCGTGTCATCCTTGCGCAGGGGCCATGCTAATCTTCTCTGTATCGTTCCAATTTTAGTATATGTGCTACCGAAGTAACACGACAGCTCTAAGGACCCGGGAGCTATTTAAAGCCCTCCGTCACGGAAGCTGTCTGAGTCACGGTTACAGTGGGAAGAGGCTTAAACTGCGTTTAAACTGGTGGGAAACTGCAGCAGAAACACGTCTGGGTGCTGCTGGGTCGGTTATACATCTGTAAGAAGACACAGAGGCTCAGAGAGCGCCAGTCTGAGTCTGTTCCTCATTCTCTGCTTTCACTTTGAGCCTGTGAGACACACGGAGGCATTGTGGGTAATATACACAGATCAGTTGTACTCACACGCTGCTGATTGGACGGCTGAAGGCAGCAGAACAAAAGCCGACTCAACAACCCTCCTCCCACCCCCGACTGACCTTCACCCGCCCTGCAGGCTGGGAGAGAGACACCATCAGGAGGCGGGAGGAGAGAGAAACCCGGCCCTGCTGCACTCAAACAGAAAGACCTCCACAGGGTCTGGATCTTGCATCAGGACTCAGATATGGAGATTTTTCTGAATCCCAGCAGGACCTGGACTCATTCTGCTGCTGACTGCCTCTGAAACAGCTCCTGATCTGGCCTCTATTTTAAAACCTCTCTTAATTATTGTTATACTGAATGCTGCCTCTGAACATTAAGTGTATGTGTGGACTAAAATCTGCTTTGCTGTCTTTATTTTCCTGCGTTAAACTGAAGGAGGAAGTCTGCTTTTGTTTAAATGATAAAAACAAAACCTGCAGCTCCACCAACCTGCCACACAAGGGCGACACTGAGATATAAGAGTCTCTGATTTAAGACGACAGACCTCACCAGACTCCGTATAAAAATTGTAATATTTAGCAATCTCAGGGCATCGCTGTCTGACTGCAAGCTGCATAGTGGGAGTGCGAAAGGAGGAAATCAGCCACATCACAGATGTCCATTAAAAGTATAAATTACTTTGATCAAATCATTAACAAGGTCACAAAGATGACTCATGACACCACGGAGTAAACCAGTCGGGTCAACCTACAAATCCAGAATAAAATATTGATCAGACTTTCAGGCTTATAACGGGTTTCTTCCCACAATCTCCCATCTTAAGGAGGACAGGTGATGGTGAACGGCTTTAGCCCAGCTTCACTAAAGTTTGGAGAACTGAACAGTTAAAATGATGGTTTTAAGTTTGAAATGTAGGTCAGAAAAAACACCTTTATTATTGCAGATTAACATGCTTAATTCACAAAAGACAAACTTGTACATTTGTGAAATACGGCTTCGAACATTATTCTAAGCAGAGGTACACATCCTGCTGAGAAAATCGGCTCACACTGTGGGGAATACTTGACCTTCATGTTTTTGTTTTTTTTATTTGAGTTTTTCGGTTGGGATGCTACATGAGGGCTGCACAGCTCTGCTGAGGAGAAATTCTCTGTAACCAACATCCATTGTTGAATTTATTAAACCTCCCTGCATAATTCAAGCACAACTTTGGAGTTGCTATAAAGCTCACTTTCTTGGTTGGAAACCAAGGACACAGTAATTTATATAAATATTGAATGGAGTCTGGCGCACACAGGAGCCACTTCTCTTTTTTTATCTTTATTTTCTTCTGTGGAATTTACTTTGAAAGGTAATTAAAATATAAGGTAATCCATAGATGGTTGTGGAAAAACACCCCCCAGTTTTACTCCTCAGGGCCACTGCAGCCTGCTGAGGAATTCATCTCAACACTCATGTCATTCATTTTGACTCAGACAGCAGAGGAAACAAACTTCATCTCTGCGTATATTTGGATTCAGCGAGTCTTGAAAATCTTTAAATGTATGAAAATCAGATTTTCTCTGTTTGGGTAACACTCACAGTATCTCTGGTCATGATCTCTGTCCATCCACAGGTAGGGTGGTGGTGGTGATGGAGGGGATTTCCTTCAAAATGAAAGTCCTGCCCAAGTTGAAGTACAACTCAGGTCAACTGTGTGTTTTAATGACAGTAAATACAGAAGAATGAATGTATATACTTGTATCTAATTTAACATAAAGAATGACATATTTTAATATTGTGTCTGACTCCAACACCAACACGTGTTTGTCCTGCTACAGCCCTTAATGTGAAAAATCTCACATTAAGGGCTGTAGCAGGACAAACACGTGAACTCTCAGAATAGCCTCCATTCGTCAATATGACATCCATTATGAGCTTAAAACGTCCAACAAAAGGAGCAAGTGCTGACTCTCCAGGTTGGTCCAGCTAATGTGTGACCTCCAGCGGCGCCTCCTGTGATGTTTTTAATTTTTGCCTTACACAAACTTCCCTTACGCAGTATCATTAGAAGGTACAGAATACATTTTCACTGATCTGCAGATAACACCCAACTTTATCGATCCATGAAGCCAGATAACACACACTAATTAGACTCTCTACCACCAGGGGGCGGAGTCAGAGGCACTTCCTTCTTGATTTCACTCTACTGTCAATCAGCTAAAGAATGATTAAACACAGATTTTGTGCGTGTTTTTAAAAGGGAAAATGAGGAACGCTTCACGAATTTGCGTGTCATCCTTGCGCAGGGGCCATGCTAATCTTCTCTGTATCGTTCCAATTTTAGTATATGTGCTACCGAAGTAACACGACAGCTCTAAGGACCCGGGAGCTATTTAAAGCCCTCCGTCACGGAAGCTGTCTGAGTCACGGTTACAGTGGGAAGAGGCTTAAACTGCGTTTAAACTGATGGGAAACTGCAGCAGAAACACGTCTCGGTGCTGCTGGGTCGGTTATACATCTGTAAGAAGACACAGAGGCTCAGAGAGCGCCAGTCTGAGTCTGTTCCTCATTCTCTGCTTTCACTTTGAGCCTGTGAGACACACGGAGGCATTGTGGGTAATATACACAAATCGGTTGTACTCACACGCTGCTGATTGGACGGCTGAAGGCAGCAGAACAAAAGCCGACTCAACAACCCTCCTCCCACCCCCGACTGACCTTCACCCGCCCTGCAGGCTGGGAGAGAGACACCATCAGGAGGCGGGAGGAGAGAGAAACCCGGCCCTGCTGCACTCAAACAGAAAGACCTCCACAGGGTCTGGATCTTGCATCAGGACTCAGATCCGGAGGTTTTTCTGAATCCCAGCAGGACCTGGACTCATTCTGCTTATCATTCTGCTGCTGACTGCCTCTGAAACAGCTCCCATTTTAAAACCACTTTCAATTATCCCAAAAAGTTGATTATGTTCATTGTGTATGACCTCCTTGGCTTTGGTGACTCTCCAGGTTGGTCCAGCTAATGTGTGACCTCCAGCAGCCCCTCATCTATTAGCTCTATTAGGGACGTCTCTACACTAACGTTAGTTCAAGACAGCTGTTATGTTCTTTTCTGTTTTGTTTTTTTTGAATAACACCAAGGCATTCTTCTTCCTTCAATTTATATTATACATGCTTCCCATAGGCGGTATCATCAGAAGGCATAGCATACATTTTCACTGCTATGCAGATGACACCCAGCTCTATCTATCCATGAAGCCAGATAACACACACCAGTTAGTTAAACTTCAGGAATGTCTAAAGACAAAGACCTGGAGGACCTCTAATTTTCTGCTTCTTAACGGTGATCAAACTGAGTTTATTGTACTCGGCCATGAAAATCTCAAAAATATGGTATCTAACCAGATTCTTACTCTGGATGGCATTACCTTGGCCTCCAGTAACACTGTGAGGAACCTTGGAGTAATTTCTGACCAGGATATGTCCTTCAATGCACATATTAAATAAATATGTAGGACTGCTTTTTTCAATTGCACAATATAAAAAAGAGCATAAGAGAGAGCATATAACCCCTGTGCTTGCCTCACTGGACTGGCTGCCTGTGTACAAACATTTTAAAATTCTTATGTTTGTTTTTAAACGCTTTAACAATCTTGGCCCGGCCTTACCTCTCTGAGCTTCTTCATCCTTACACACCCTGTCAGTCTCGTAGGTCAGCTGACCAGTTGCTCCTGGAAGGACTGAGATCCAGGAGGAAGCTCAGAGGGGACAGGGCCTTTTCTATCCTTGCTCCTAAATTATGGAATAACTTGCCCTTGCACATTAGAAAGGCCCCTTCACTGTCCGCTTTTAAAACACGTGTTAAAACCCATTTTTATTCTTTGGCTTCTGACCTCAGGGAGACTTAGTTAACAACTAATTTAAATGCAAGACAAGCTAACTAATTATTTATTTGACCTTTTTTTTTTTAAACTTTATTTGGCTTTTAATTATATTTTATGTAATTTTATTATTATATTCCAATGTACAGCACTTTGCATCTGCTGTGGTTGTTTTAAAGTGTTTTATAAATAAAGATGATGATGATGAAGAAGAAGAAGAAGAAGAAGAAGAAGAAGAAGAAGAAGAAGATGATGATGATATCTCTAAAATTAGAAATATCCTGTCTCAGAGTGAAGCTGAAAAACTAGTTCATGCATTTATTACTTCTAGGCTGAACTACTGTAATTCATTATTATCAGGATGGCCTAAAAACTCCCTGAAAAGCCTTCAGTTAATCCAAAATGCTGCAGCAAGAGTACTGACAGGGACTAGAAAGCCACTCTCTTCACTGGCATCCTGTTAAATCCAAAATCAAATTCAAACCCCTGCTCCGGCAGGTGATGACGTACCTGCTTCCGGGTCGAAACTACTCTGTGTTTATTAAGGGTGTTGTGTTTTTAACATTTTTTAATTCTTTGTATCTTGCAGTATTTAATCTGAACAAACCCCTAAAAAAAGGCAGTGATCTCCGTCGGCCTCTCTCCGTTTTTATTACCGCTATTCATTTTAAAGCTTAGTTTTTAAAACCTTACGATGCTACAACAGCCCAGCTCATGCAGCAGTATATTAATGACTATGTCACGGATCACAGAGTGTACAGACAAACTCCAGTTTTCTACCAAGTTTTAAAATTACTCTTATTAATCTTTCTGGGTCACAAAATAAACTTTTAACATATTTTCAGGCGAGGAAGTAGTTGTGTAAACTTCAAATATCTGCTTGATTTATCAAGATATCGCATATTTGCAAAAGCGCTTCGACGTTTTCGGAGACGTCTGCTACCCACCAGCTCGATAGCTAGCCGAGAGCTCGAGGGTCACTGAAGCCGCCGAGAATGGCACAACTCCCAGCACATCATTTTCAGATCACCGCGGCCTTTCGCTACTCAGGTTAAACATAATATATAAGTCACTTAGACAACCTAAAAATGTTATTGTTTGGGTTTTTTCAGTGTTTTATTTGTTCGTGAGTAAATCGGTTTGGCTGAGATTAAAGTTATTAGATTAGATTAGATAAAATAAAACTTTATTAATCCCCCGGGTGGGTTCCTCCTTGGTTTTTACACCGCTCAATAAAAGTCAAACAGAAAAATGATTAAACAGAAGTGTGAGACGTTCGAGAATTTACGCCAGTGTCCTGTTATATTTTAGATAGCAAAGAGCAGATGGCCGAGTTTATTAAACTCCACCGAGACAGCGGTGACGCTAATCAGACGGCTAGACCGTCCAATTTCCCCAGCCGTTTACTTCCGGCCTACCCGACCTTCTGAGGACCCGACTCACGTAGACCACGAAGGCCGGGTCCTCAGGAGGATGCAGCCCATGAATTTGGACACAGCTTCAGGTTACCCGGAGCGAGACAGCTAGACTGCATTAATTGCCGAGGCTTACAGGCAGAGCAGGACCGTAGAGCTTAGAGGGGAAGAGGTGTCTTTGGAGGGAATCCAAGGGAGAGAGGCAATCAAGCAAGAGGACAGGCAGGCAACAGACTACCTTGCCGAATGCTGATCACTAATTGCACAAACAAAAATCAAACGGAATCCAAAATCTCACATGGAAAAAGCAAAGATTTAATGCAGAACCTAGTTACCACCGAAGGGAGACTAACAGTCAGGCGAAGAGTAGCCATGGAGTGGATAAAAGTTAGTGTTCATCCTCCAGCTGTTTATATTATGCTAACATAGCTGAGTCGCTAGCGATCACATATTTCACATCATTATATACACTGGCTTTTTGTGACGGAAAAAGTGTGGACTTTATACCAGTTTTTAAATTGTGTTGATAGGCCACGTAAAACCAGAGTTATGATAAAATTATATGTAATGTTTGGTTTTCTTCCTGAATACTGTCGTTGTTTATATTTACTGCGGGAAGAAACGGCGTTTTATAAGGAAAACGCTCGAAAGCCTGTGAGCAAAAAGAAAACCAAAACCACCCTTTCCTATTGACCGAAAAATGTACCATGTCGACCAATCAAAAAAATGATATGGCAACATAGCATTTAGTTGTTTAGGGAGGGGGAAGTTTTACGAGTGACGGCGGTGTTTTGAGATGTGAGAGATTTGCGACGTTTAGCGCTAATCTTGCGTAGTTAGTGTGTTTTGTTGTGTAGTTCGTGTGTAGTGTAGTCAATAGTTTTGTTGTGTGTGTCAGAACAATGAGGCGACTGCTGAATGTTACAGGTGTTACAGGAGTGATACATCTCCTGTTGCCAGGCCTGCAGGTATCAGGCTGTTGTTCTCCTTTATCTCATAGTGGACAGAAATTATTTTTTGGAGTGTCACAAATAATTTGTGTGGCATCAAATTTGATGCAGAACAGCTGATTGTTCTGTAAATAGTTTGAAATGTTTATTTAAAAAACGCCTTGGCTGCATTTTTAGGTAAACAGCTGCAAAAAAACTTTGTTGTTTACAAAACTCAGTAACTTTTTTGAAGAAGTAACTATATAATTAATTGCCCAGCACTGGTCATTTTATACTGTATTTTACAGACAGAGTTACAGGACTCTCTCCCAGACCACAGACTCATAATACTCATAATGCAAGAAAGAAAGAAAGTTGTGCTTTCAAAATTGGAGTTCAAGTTATTTTTACTTCCAATAGTGTTAACATCCTACACAGGTCATGAACAAGATTTTTTCAAATTTCCATTGTAAGTGGGCTAAAGCAGTTAATTAAATGTAAATGCTGTAATTTGATTATTTTAATAAACCATGTAACTTGGATGGATTCGACGCTGGCGTGACCACAGTGCACACGTCTGCTGTCTGTCTGCGTCTGCTCACAGAGGTCCAAGGGACCGCTCAGGGACACATGAAAAATTAGAGGGAACATACAACCAGATTAACATGTGAGTGAAGTTGCCCCCCCCCAATCTTCTTCAATCAAATAAAAATGGTATCAAATGTTTGTGCTGCAAAAAATTTCGTTTGTGCTGCATTCATTTTAAAGATATTAATACAAATTTCTAGATGTCATCAGAGGTCAACTCCCCCCCTGTTTGTGCCGCTCTCATTTACATTAAAAATAAAAATATTATAATAATATAATATAATAATAAAATATTAATATTAATAAATATTAATAAAAGAATGTCTTGATGCATACTCAATCATCCAGGTAAGTCTTTTCTCTGCACATTTTAACTGAAATAACAGGGTAGGGACTTTGTATATTCCATCTGTGTAACTCACCTTGGAGAATCGTGTAGTGTTTGCTAGGAACACCAGTAGCCAGTATAGGTAATTGATAAGCACAGCTGGAGAGAATTGGTAGTTATACACAGTCTATATAAGCTTGGTGAGTAAAACAAACCTTTGGGGGTTTATGAGGAGAGAGTAGTTACAGTGAATTTACAGTGGTTAGAAAGCAATTATAGCCAGGGTGGTGATTGAGAAGCGCTTGTGAAAGTGAGTGGATTTAAGAAAGTGAGTGATTGGGGTGTTTCAGTTGGTTTGCTTTCTTTTCTTTCTGACTCTGTGTGTTTGTGGTACAGTGGAGTAGGTAAGTTATCAGGTGTAATAGATACATGGACAGGCGTAGGTGGGGGAAATGGAGCCCAAACTTGTGAGGGAGCTTCTGGAGTTCAAACTCCACAACTGCTGAAGGGTCAAGAAGCAGAGAAAGATGTACAATTAAGAGAAGAGTTGAGACCTTCAGGAAAAATGATGAGTACAATTGATTATTTCATGTAAACTATCAGAGTGTACTATTCTGCTTTCATGTGTTCATTTGTTTTGTTTTTTTCCCGCTTTTACACGTTTAATCTTGATGGAAAGAAAACTAAAACTGAGCACTTGGTGAAAGTGGTCTGCTCTGCCAAAGAGGCAAATGAAATGCTTAAGGATATTTCATTACAGCCACTTTGGTGGACACTGTGGATGGAAGAAGACTCAGACTATCATGGCACACTATTACTTCCCTGGCATGGAAGGGGACATTCAAAAATGTGTGAGTACAGTTCTTCAAGATGAGCATGAACAAAGGTGTGTGTTTTACTGTGCTTTTCTTTGTTTGTACTCTGTTGGTTTTGACAAACACATATTATCTACAGCTATAAGTTATTGTGCTGATTATTATGAAAAGCAAGGAGAAATTTAGACTGTTTTTAAGAATTTAATGTTACTCTATTTGTCACTAGGTTGCTCAGTGTCCACAATGCCAATGTAACCAGGGCAATATCATCCCATATGGAAAGGATGTATATAAATCTTATAAAGTTTGTATCTGTCTTTTGTGAAACTTGTATGAAAAGCATACAAGAGTGAAAAAAGATATAAGATCCCTAGAAAAATTATATAAATGAAACTTGTATGTTTTGGATACTTCCTAAAACAATATATGAAAGTGGCCACTTTCATGAGTAAATCATGTAAGCCTTATATGATTCACTATATGAAGTAGGCCACATCTGATGCAAGTTTTTTCTATTTCTTTTCCATATGGGAAGGGAAAAAATTATACATTCCAATAGTTGTTACAGTAATGCAGACAGAATAGTTGATACTATTCAAATACTTCAAACATAATATAACAAACTTGTCTTTTTTCCTCATAATTCACAGAGCCCTTTGAGCTCACTGGAATGGATCTTGTTGGTAAACTAACCTTAACAAATGGCGGTAATCAATACATTTGTGTCATGATTGATTATTTCACCAAATGGACAGAGTCCTACCCACTAAAAAGTAAAACAGCAGATGAGGGCACCGGTGTATTCTTGATCTCTTTTACAAATTAGGTGCACCTAAAAGACTGCTAACAGACCAGGGCTCAGAGTTTTCCCACAAGGTACAACATTAATAAATAAAGCAAATATGTAATTTCAGCTGTGATGACTAATGTGATCAACTTTTCAAGGTCATCTATGACCTGTGTGAAACTCTGGGCATCAAAAGAAGCCTCTGCTCAGCATGTCATCCCCAAACAAATGGCCTTGTGGAAAAATTAAATGGCACAAGCCAGAGGTTAAGTACTGCCCTTTATATTTAATGTTGTAACTACGTCACAAAACTGCATATTGAGTATATTTTTCTTTTTCATGCTACCAAATTTCAGATCCCTCAATAAACTGGTGACTGACCACTCAAAGAGCTGGGACAAATTTCTGCAGTTGACTATGTTCGGGCTCAGAACAAGAAAGCAGGTGACTACAAAATAAAGCCCCCTTTTCCTCATGTTCGGCAGGGAGGCAAGGTATCCATTGGAGATCCCAAAGGAATGCAGGTAAAATGCTATAATGCACTTGAGGGAAAATGTTTTAATCCAGTTTCAGTTACTCGGTGTCCTTCTATTTTGGCAGATTACAGAAGAAAGCGTCTGTATGATCATTTCAGTGAAGTTTGTGAGGGCCTAAAATCTCAGGAGGTGGTGTATGCTGAAGTGACCAAAAATGCCAAAAGCAGCCAAGAAAATATCCACAGGAGAGAAACAAAAAGGGGAGAGGAGGATAGTTTTCAGGTGGGAGACCTTGTTTTGCAGAAAAATATAAGGCAAGAAGAGAGGAAAGGTGGCAAACTGGATTTGGATATGGTGGGACCCTTTAAAATTATGAAGCCGGAGGGCAAAACTTGGTGTCAGAGAAGGGAAAGAGGACTCTCAAGATTAACACAGACCAATTGACACACTAGTTCCAGCCTAAAGAGAGGGTCCAAGCAAAACTGAAGGAACTGTTTGCTCCTTGTGAGGGGCCATCAGCACCACCAGTGTCACCACCTTCCTGTTAGGGGAAATCGCCGGTGCAGTCTTGCTGTGACCCAGAAGATGATGACTAAGGAGATGGTGAAGTTATTTTCTGAGAATGTTGACTTGGCCCCTGGGAAAGAGTTGGAAAGTGAGGTATGTAAACTTTTTCCAAATCACCTTATTGGAAGGGAATGACGGTGTAATGTTTGTGCCTATTTGACAATGGTGGGGCGAAAAAATGCTGCATTAATTATGGACTAATGTTTAATGACATCAGTTTGGCAGGGGTCCACAAAAAGTTGTCATGCCTGTGGTGAGAGAAGCTCGGGTGCAGAAACAGATCAGTGGGTAAAATAACCAAATCAATACCTAAGACTGAAGCACCTTAAATGGTTTACTTCAACATCACTGGGTAAAATGTCACTTTGATGCACCAACAGAAAACTTATAGTTCAGGTGACCTGCATGCCTTTGCACTTTAAACACACGGAGCACCTAAAGGACACATGAAAACATCGAGCAATCCACAGATAAGACTTTTGCACAGAAATCTGCAGTACCTGCACATTCAGATATGTTTAGTTCCTTCACTCAACAGCCTGACTTTAGACGAATGACTCTGACAATCTAATTTTTCTTTCAGATTGAATGCAACAGCTACGGAAAGTGATACCACACAGTGAGCGTGGACTGTACAGAAGGCTACTACAAATGTTATGCATGCTAAATAAACAGAAGAAATGATCGCTGTTGTCTTTGCTTAATGATTGGTTTAATTCTTGACAATCCACATTGCTGGCATTGCATCTTTCAACATGCTTGTGGGTAGATTTGAATGCACATGATTTATGTGAGTGAAGTTGGCCCCCAAACGAAAAATTTTGCAGCACAAACGTAGCACAAACGTTTGATACCACTTTTGTTAGATTTGACGAAGGTGGGGGGCCAACTTCACTCACATGCCAGATGCAAGTGCAGCCACTCAGCCTCTACTCAATGTGGTGATAGAACCAGGTACAGATGTGTGTCTCAAGTTAATCTGGTCGTGAGATATGGCACCTGGCCACAGGTGGCAGTAGTGGACTGAGCTCCATTTGAGAGTGCTCCAGCTGCTAGGTGATAGTCAGTAGATCTGCTACAGACTGAAGATCACATGCAAGTTTTGGAAATTAAACTATGAATATTCTTAACTTGGCTTTAAAACCAAAAAATTCTAACTCACCGAAAAAATCAAAACCACACCACAAACCAACTGACACACGTAGGTCACTCACTTTCTTAAATCTACTCAAGCTCGACTCAATCTCACTGGCTCTGTTTATTACTAATCACTGTAACTGCTGTAAATTCACAGTAACAACCATCTCCCTACAAATGTTTGTTAAATTAACCAAATTTATACAGACTGTATATAACTACAAACTCTCTCCAGCCATCTTGATGAATTACCTATATTGGATCAAAATGTTCATTTCCGGAGAAAAGACGCAGATGTCTATTTATTTGCTGTTTTCGTAGTTGCCTCATGCATGAGAATATCACCACATAAACTTGCGACATTTTTAAAATACTTTGTTGTTCAAGAGCCAGGCAGACTAAAGGTTCAGTTAAGAAACAAGGGGACAGAGCGGTTGTAGCACAGTGTGGAGCACTAGTAAAATTACTGCTCACTCTAACCCCATGATTACACTCCAAAAACCACTGCACACCATTCCAACCCCTAACTGCACTCAAGTAAATGCAAGTTTTTGGAAAAATATAGTTTTAAAAGTACTTTTATTGCACCATGTTCATTCACTCATGAGCTGCTGTAACATGAATCAGATGGCTGAATAGCCACTTCAGCATGCAGTCAAGTTCTATAGTCTTGATTTTATGAGCTTTATTTTATGACCAAATGATTTATTCTCTTGTAGATTTTTGGTTTTTCCGTGTTTTTTTCCACCGTGACATTTAGAAGAGCTAAGAAGATCTCTTCAGAGCAACAGTTAGTGTTTTGAAACAACCTTCTGTATCTGTAAACAATATTTTCAGTAAACTGACCGCTCTGTGACCATCACTAAATGAATATATTAACATGACTCCGGCTTAATCAGGATAATACTTTCCTGTTGTGACCACCTGAGCTTCAGATAAAGAACAAACTAACACACTACACATTTTTTTAAAAAAGGTAAGAATTCACATTTACAGAGGTTCAAATTGTTATCAGCAGCTTTTGCCCTGCCAGGTTGTTTTTTATTTAACTTATTAGAATACACCAAGAAACATGAAAACATGCAAGGCTAATGCAGTTTCTGAAAACTGGATGGAAAAGTAGGTGAGCTGTGAATAATATTTAAGCTCCTGAAACTCAGGATTTTTATTTTTTTAAGTAAGTAACAACTGTGTTACATCTTCCAGTTAATAAAGGAAGCTTAGTTGGGCCAGACAGGAATATAAACTCATTACAAATAGTTAGGAGAAAATTAAAAATAGTTTAGGTCTCAGGGCTGCTATTTCTCTCACCCAAAACACCCTTTCACGTGAAATACATCAGCTCTAAACTTGTGCTGTCTATAAAAAAAAAAAAAATTCCATGTGATGACGTTTTCAGCTAAGTTTCTTCCTGAACAGTAATGGCGGCGCACTGCTGAAAACGTGGTTTGTGACTTTGGCATTCCTTTAGTTTTTAAAGTAGCCTGTGGCATTAACAGAAAACAATAACATACTCATAAAACAAAATACAGTCAGCTGATCTAGAAAGCACAAGAATGGCTGCCGAGTCATCTGCGTTGTTCCGCTGGTTCTTGTGGTTTTTCAGCATTGTCATGCTTGTCTCTGCAGGTGAGCGTTATTTCTTAAACATTCACATTTGGTTTATAGAAGTAGTAGTATCCGCCCATTTTACATATAAATACTGTTTCTTGAAGAATTATTTTCATAATGACTGAGTTTCTTTGTGTGTTGACACGAGGCTGGTGGTGGTTGTTATACACACAAAGCAAGGCTACGCTACGCTAAGGCAACACGAGGCTGGGTGGTGTCTGTGGCCTTGTAACGTTTTGACTCCATGTCTGACCACAGAGACCAAAGAACTTTACTGCCTGCAGCATCTGTAGTTTTCAGAATGAGTCTCCATTGAATAAAGCTTTTTGTTCAAAGAATAAAGGCCAGCAGTGGCTGCACTGAATAGACACAGTAACCTATAATGAGGGGACTGCATATGTACCATGGCATGGTTTTGTTCTGTAATCTGTATGCACTGATTTACACTACTAGTAAAATGTTTTAGAACACAAATTCTTCTAGTTTTTAAATTTTTATTTCAGAACCCTACAAAAAGGCCTTTTTCAGGGAACAAGAAATAGCTTAACAACTTAAAGCTGTTCTGCAACAGTAGAGATTGATCAAGCCTTCAAAGTCGATGCTACCAATTGCTACAGGTGTCCCAATTTTTCTTGATTACTTACAAACTGGTCTGTCTGCTGGGGGCAGGGGGTTGTAAATGCAGTGTTGGAACACAATGAGGTACCATACCCTTAATGTACTCAGTTGTACTGCAGTAATGTACTGAAGAAATTTGTGTGTTGCTATAGAAAAAGAAAGAAAAAAGCAATTAACAATGGATGGCAGACAACTCATCATAAGGTTTAAAAGTCTTTCCTACAGTGAATTTGCAAAGAAAGTCACTGTGTTAGTTGGTACAGTTCCCTTCACCATCAAAGGGCACTCAGAACCTGGGGAATCTCAGACAGGAAGAGGTCTGGCAGACCACAATAAAAATCAACAGACAAGTTTCTGGGAGTCAACAGCTTATGTGACAGACTTCCCAACTTCAAGCACAGCGAGTTACAACAAGAAACCATTGGTAAGTCGTCAGAATAAGAAAACGAGACATGCCTGTGGCATGAAACACCACCGATAGACTACTGAAGACTGGAAGAAGGTGCTATGGACTGATCTATCAAAATTTTAACACTTCATCATGCATAATTTACGTACACCACCGGGTATTGTTTTGCTGCGGTTGACTGTTACAGAATGAGAGGCAATGAAGCAACCACAAGGTGGACATTTTTCCCTCTTCATCCTTTCTGGGTTTTTTCCCACTAGTTTTGCTTTTGGCTAGTGTCAGTTTCATTACCTGTAGCATGAGGCGATACCTGGACCCCACAGTAACCAACTCGTCCAGAATGTCTCATCATTATGTGCCACTGCCACAAAGTTTGCTGTGTCTCAGCACAGTCTCAGAGGCACGGTACACTGACCCAACAGTGGTCTGTCTCACTCCTCACTGTGATTGGCTGTTGTAGAAGCAAGCAGTTATACAATGGTTGCTCTAACCCCTCTACTTTGTGTTGTTTCCTCTTTTAGAGCTGAAAAACATCACAGCTGAGTCTGGACTGAACGTCACTCTGCCATGTCGAGCTCCAAACAATAACATCCTGATCTCAGTTGTAGAGTGGAGCAGGCCTGACCTGAAGAGAGACGAGTATGTGATCTTATACCGGGACAACCAACTTCATCCAGATTACCAGGATCCATCCTTTAAGGGCCGGGTGGACCTGCAGGATAACCAGATGAAAGATGGAGACGTCTCATTGGTGCTGAAGGATGTGACGATTAGTGATGCTGGAACATATGAGTGTCGTATCATCCAGAGGACAGGAACAACTCGAATGAAGAGAACTTGGCTGACGACTGACCCCATAAATATCATCAACCTGAGTGTTGTTCCTTCAGGTGAGTTTGAGTTCAGTGTGTGCAGTTTGAAGAGGAAATTGATTCTGGTCTGTGCTTCAGTGATCACGTTCCTGTCCCTCACACCTATTTCTCACCTACAGATCCACCAGGAGGACACAGAGAGGACAGATGGGAGGCAGATGGATCTGTTGGACTGATAGTTGGTGTGCTAGTTTCTTCTACAACAGTGGTTGTTGTCAGTGGTCTATTGATTTACAGAAAACTTCAAAGGCAACAGAATCACGGCTCAGCAGCAACAACAGGATGAAGTGCAAGCCTCCTGGTGCCGTTTCCAGTGTTGACATTGAAGACTTGACTGAACGCTCAGTATTTGGTTTGATTTTTACATGCCTCTTATTATCCTCAGTGTTTATACACCAGTACTTTCTTTGGGTTTTCATTACTGTATTTTTCGGACCACAAGGTGCACTGAATTAAAAGCCGCAATAAGCAAAACAAAACAGTCAGATAAGTCAGACTTTATTCATGTAATTTTTCTTGCTTCCTTCACTTCTGTACCATTGATTCATTAATGTTGAATTCTCTCGCAGCTTCTCTGTTCCCATGTTGTTGCAGTTTATTAATGACTAACCTCGTATTGTGGATGGATCATCTCAGTTGTTCTCCTGACCGAAGTTTGGTCCGTTTACAGCATCCTGCCATGCGATTGCATTTTCCCCCAACCATCGGGAACCCTCGTGTTATCGTTTATTTAGTTGAAAAAGGTTAGCGTTCATCCTCCAGCTTCACTGTGTTTATGTTATGCTAACATAGCTGTGTCGCTAGCGGTCACATAGCACATAATTATATACCAGCTAGTCCAACTTCTGTAACCCTGCAAACGTCACTGCTGTTTAATTTTCTGTCTTCATTTATGCTGGAAGTGATAGCACAGCTGTACGTTTGAATTTTTTAGAAATCTCTCAGACAGAACATGCTAAACTAATCTACGTTAGATCTTACAGACACTGAGCTGACTGACAACAAATACACTGTGTATTACTGTAGATTATAAACCAACAGTTGTTACTAAGCTGTTTAATGGTGCAGGACCTACTGGTTGATTACTGGGGAGTCTTGTCTACGCCTCTTCCTGTTGGTACTCTCACTACAGATTGTGTAGCATGAGTTTGTGTACTGCTAATAAATGTCTGCATCACTTTTTGTAAGTCAGTCTAGTCTTTTGTTGTCCTTGGCTGTAAAAGTTAAAATTCATCTTCAACATTTAAATAGTTGTAATTAAACAGAGCTGGAATCAGTTCAAAGCAAAGAAATCATCACTGAACCTGAGTAAAATCTAGACCAACCAAGTGATAACTTCTAGACTGCAGTTTGCAGTCTAGAAGTTATCACCTGAAAAGCCATTTAGTTTATTTATTTATTCATTTAAAAAAAAAAAAAATTATATTTAGTGGAGTCATCAGATCTGCTAATGTTAGCTAGCTTAGTTAGCGAGCTCCATTCATATGCACACACTTTTACATCCTCTCCTCGTGTCCCATCACAGATGTGAGCTTAAGTGTTAAGGTCAAATTGAAGCAACAGCTGGAACAAAAATATTTTCATAAATCATTCAATCGCTTTTAATGATCTCAGGCATAAAAGTGTTCATGGCATACTTTACACACCAGGCCAGTTCTAATTTAATCACAGCACGGCATAACTGACAGAATCAAACTTAAAAAAACCAAAAACTCAAAAAACAACAACATTAATCTTCAATAAACTCCGATGTGAAAATGAACATCTCTTCACGGGAGCCAAGAATCCAGCGACTGTGGCGTTATAGGTCGGAGCCCTCACTGTCTTCTCCGTTCGTCAGCTAACCTCACGTTAGTTACAAGCCGCCTCTGCTTCGTGTTCGTTGTTTCTAAACTACGTTTACCTTGTTTACCTTACTGCTGTTTCCTATGATCAAATCTGTGTTTGGGTCCACGTCCACGTCCTGGCCTCTGGGCTCCCTCTCTTCCGTGCCTCCTAACAGACTTCAGTCTTCAGTTACTCACCTTCACAGGCTCGTGCTGCAGCAGGACTTAATGTCGTTAAAGCAAACCTTTAGAGAGTGTTTTTCCTCACACACACAATCCAGACGTGTCTGCTTTAAAAAAAGTCAACATACAGCCAGAAACCACCTGTTACTTTGCTTAACAGCTTCTTGTAATGGACCGTGCTCTCCTGTGAAGGCTCAAAATGCACTCAGCACACCCAAATAAATACGACAATAAGAAAGATATTAAGGTGAAACTCAAACTCAAAACACACAGAAATGATAAAATTACTCAAGCAGCAGCAGAAATTTTTGCCCCATTGGTGTGAGAATCCATCTAACACAGGATCATGGCAGTTTGTGATACGGTCATCTCAAAACACTGATTTGTGTCTGTGTGTACAAAATAAATATTTTCCTATATAAGCAGGCATCAGCAATAATTTATATTTATAATTAGGGCAATGCGGTTCCTGTGTAGAGAAAAAAAAAAAGGTGTGTTGCACTGAGGTTTTCGGGTAATGTTATCAGTACATGTTACAGAGCTCTAGTATCAAAAATATCTCAGGTTGAGGACAGCAAAGAACCAAAGTTTGGGAACATGTTTCCAGCATTTTCTGGTAACATCTCCTGTGGTATTTCAAATAAATTAAGACAAATTTACATTTATTGATGGGGTGCACAAAAAGACATGCTGTTCTTGAGCATTAAATGTGGTGCAATTTAACTACTCTAATATACCAAAACATTTGCATTTTGAGGGAAACACCTACATATCCAATAACGTAAAAAAATGAGTGTAACCACACCTTTTATTTGGAAATATTGACCCCGGGCTTCTTCTTTTTTTTTTTTTTTTAGCAAAAAAATAAATAAATCTTTTAATACCAAAAGACGGGTTTGTGCTGGTTGGATTTATTTAAGATGTTTTCAACAGAGTTCTTCACAGAAAAATTGTAAATAAATTGAAATATCTCAGATGTAGTTGAAGACAAAGCAAAACGAATATAAGAAAAGAAAAAAGGGGGGATTCTGACAGCCTTTTGATTAAAAAAAAAAAGGGGTATGTAACAATTAGAGAAAGACCAAGTTTACAGACAGCAAATGCTCAGAGAGAACCAAATTAATAAGGATCAGGTGAACAAAATCAGGCATTAACAAAGACTGGACAAAGAAGAAAAGGAAAATAGTAAAACAATATATTGTTAATGTAAGAGTGATGTTAGAAACCAAAATTATCAAAAGGTTTTTTAACAAATGTGATTTTCTTTTTTGAAACTAAATGTTGCTGCAGCTGTTTTTACATTAGTGTTACATGGCAGCTCAATAGAGGATTTACCTCGATGCTGCCCCAACATTTCGTTTTGTTTGTGGAGTGAGTCAAGTATACAGCGCCACATACTCTAAATATGGAGCAAAGCTGTGAGCATTAAAAACAAGGTATGTGTTTATAGTATCATTGAATAATAAATAACTTCTCTTAAAAACAACGTACAAATACCAATAATTATCAAGTTGTTGCAATAATTAAAATTAGTAGGCATTTTGTTAAGAAAGTGACGTTGACAGGATACCATTATGAGGTAAAAAAAAAAAAAAAAAAAAAGGATAAAAGTAAAATAAAACTATTTTTTACTATTTACTATTTTTTTTTTTTTTTCAGGTGTTACATATGGGACATACATGGCTGGTGGAAGGGAAAGGGAGAAAGAAAGAAACAGCAGGGAAGAGGAACAGTGATAAAGGGCACAAAACAAAAAATGAGGTGGGGGGACAAAAAAATACATATATATATATATCACCTGGATCACCTGTTGAGAGAGAAAAAAAAGAAAGAAGAGAAAACAAGCAAAAAAGAGAGCGATATAATAAACAACATCATCACGATAATCTATGTGTATATAATATATAATATGGAATATTATTGTGCAGCACGTAGGATCGACAGCGCACAGTGTGCTTTGAGGTAGCAGCCAAAAAAGGTGTAGTTTGTGTGTGTGAGCACCCGTGTGCACACCTGTGAGCGTGAGCGCGCTTGTATTCAAAAGGTTCCTTCATGTAATGATCTGCTAGAGGGTGTGGGGGGCCATAGCCCCGTCCTCCAGGGCATGAAGCAGGTATGGAGGAGATCCAGGCTCCAGACATCCAGAGACCCTCAGAGTACAAGAGTCCAAGGAAGACTAACAGAGGGGCAGCCGCGCCACTATCCCGGAAAGAGCTGAGGAGAGTCCCAGATGAGGGCTCACCCAGCAGCCACGGAGCAGAAGCCAGATGGGGTTGCAGTGACGTGCCCGTGAGCTCCGATGGCAGCCAGCTGTGCCAGAGTGACTGAGCCCTAGGCCCAGGGGCACTTTGTTGTACCTGTGACTTTTAAATGTGCTATAGAAATAAAATTGATATTGAAATTGAATTATGATATCAAGAGAGCCAGTATATGGGACAGTATTGTTTCTCTTTCTACCAGGCTGTCAAAAAAATTATCTATTATTCTGGAAAAGATGGGCCTATGGGGGTAGGTCACCCCTTACATGCTAAAAAGAAGTGGGACAATTTAAAAAATCAAATACAAAACATGTATATGTGTTATCAATAATATGAATTTGGATGGATGCATAGATAACTGTCATCAGCATATTTTATTTAATTTTTTTTTACATCTATAACATAAAGATAATTTGGAACATTTTAAATGTCTGATTAATAAAATAGAAGAAAATGAAAAGGTAACAACAAAACGAGAATATATACAAGAAATCAAGAATATTTACAGGATAAGAAAACAACTATGTACAGGTATTTATAGTGCAGACCACAGGATTAATCTGACTGACCTGTACCTGGATTGTTTCTTTGAACTTTAATAGCACAGCAGGCCCGATGTTTGCCTGGACAGGAAGTCTCTGGCAGTTTCTGCTGAAGCTAGATCAGAGAGAGGGATGTTGTACTGTTCCTGAGACCCGTATCTTGTCTTTTCTGGTTGGGTGGTCTGTAGAGAGTGCTTTGGATGCTTCCTTCCATTGTCCATCGGTGGCTGCCACTAAGATGAAACAAAAAAAATGTGGATACTAGTCACTCTTCAACAAACAAAACAGGTTAACAAAGCACTAAAAAAAAACATAAGAGGAACCTATACTTAAATTTTTTAGCTTGCCTGTTAAAAGTAGTCGTGTTCTGGTGTACCTCCTCCAGGACAGCAGAGAGTTTGCTCTGACAGAGAGAACCCCTGACTGCCTCCAAACCAGCCATCCTCTCAACCACTCCTGCATATTTCTCAGGCTCATTCTGCGGGGCCATGATGTCACCGGCACGGAAGCAGAAGAAGCATATGCTGTTATGACCTCCAGCACTTGCAGGAAGATGGCTCAGAATTCATAATAGAATGTGCCCTGGAATATTGGCTGTTGACGCGCTGGGCTCCCACAGCTTGTACTTGCCTTTTGTAGGGAGTGATGAGGCGTAATGGACATTAGAGTCATGGGTACACTCCATCTGCCAAGATAAAATGCCCTTGAGGAGGGTAGACTGACTGACTGCCTGCACAGTGGGCTGTGGCGGAGCAGTCTGGACTCGTACACTGACCTGAGGCTGGTCAGGTACGCGTCAATAAAGCCCTGATGGTCACAAGCCGCCTGTAAGATGATGGGCCCTCAGAGGCTTAATGTAGATGTGGCAGCAATCGATTGCACCAGCTGCTTTCAGAAAAACTCTGAGGCATACTAGCCCTGCAAACGTATGGGACACTACCTCCATGTCTTTGACGGTCTTGGGGATCTGGAAGACCTGGTGTCCACGACCTCCTCTGTGAGTCTGTGGACTGTAGAAGACTCTAGAATGAGGCACCCCTAACACCTGAGAGCAGCCTGTGGGATGCTCCACTTGCCAACTAGCAAAGAAAAAGTCTCAATTGGGGCACCCCATCCATGCTTCCGATTCTGGTTCAGTGGATTAAGCAGCACTGCCAGAAACTACCAGCTCAGCTGAAATTCAGGCTTGGTGTCCTCATGGTTAAAGACACTGTCCAGCACTGGGACACTGCAGTACAGAGGTCTGCTCTGGTTAAGGAAAAGCTAAAGAACAACATAAACAGTTTTACTATTAAGGTACGATATGGGCTATCTTCAGAGATCAAAGCATTCAGAATTTTACACTTAATTAAACAAACTAACGCACAGTGAAAAGACTCCAATGTTGTACGCCTTACCTGTGCAAATCAGGTTTGTTGTGAACTCAAACATTAAAGAGTCTGTTTTCAGTTTTGTGACATTTTTCCACACACACAAGAAGATCAACTGAATCGGTGCCAAGGTTGCACATCTAATCTTGGACACTTTTAAACCTGACCCTTCCTGGCCGCCAGAGATTCTACGCGGCGCGGAGAACAACAAAGGACGGGCCGCTCATCCGAGGCGCAGAACAAAGAAGCGCCGGGGAAAACGCGCTGGTATTAGGAACAGACTGAGACAGCAGGCGCATCGCGCACCACTGCCCAGTATCCTACTGGCCAATGTACAATCCATGGAGAACAAGCTCGATGACCTAAGAGCAAGGGTCACCTTCCAACGTGACATGAGGGACTGCAACATTCTGTGCTTCACGGAGACATGGCTGTCCCCCACCGTGCCGGACCAGGCCGTAACTCCGTCGGATTCATTCTTTGTGCTCCGCGCGGACAGAACGGCAGAGTCGAACAAAACCAAAGGTGGAGGAGTGTGTTTCATGGTAAACAGAAAGTGGTGTGATGCCAGGAGCATTTCTACTCTCTCCAGCGGCTGCTCGCCACATCTGGAGTTCCTGAGCATTAAGTGCCGCCCTTTCTATCTGCCCCGTGAGTTCACCTCAGTCATCGCCACGGCGGTCTACATCCCACCCCAAGCGGACACAGGTATGGCTTTGTCCGAATTACATGATGTGCTGAGCTGGCTTCAAAACAAGGACCCGGGCGCAGCCCTCATTGTAGCAGGACACTTTAACAAAGCGAACCTCAGACAAGTCATGCCAAACTTTTACCAGCATGTCTCGTGTCCAACGAGAGGGGATCGGATTTTGGATCACTGCTACACGCCATACAAGCAGGGCTACAAAGCTGTCTCACAGACTTTTGGGAAGTCTGACCACAACGCCATCTTCCTCATTCCCCAGTATAAACAAAGCATACGGAGGGAAGACGTGACCACGAAGGAAGTAAAACGGTGGACTGCCCAATCAGAAGCTACGCTACAGGACGCACTCAACGACGTAGACTGGGACATGTTCAGAGCATGTGCAGTCGACATCAACAAGTTTACGGAAGTAGCAGTATGCTTCGTCAATATGCTAGCGGAGGAGATTATCCCCACTGCGAGAGTCACCACATTCCCAAACCAGAAACCATGGATGGACAGATCGATCCGCACTGCAGTAAACGCCAGGACCACCTCCTACAACGCGGGTCTCGCCACTGGCGATATGAGCGCCTACAAAGCGGCCTCATACGGCGTGCAGCGCGCGGTGAGAGATGCCAAACGCAGGTACCGGGAACGTGTGGAGTCCCGCTTCCACCAGGGCGACACACGGAGTATGTGGCACGGACTACGCACCATTACGGACTACAAAGCCAGGGACACTGCGCCGATCAACGCCGACTCTGCATTCACCAACGAGCTGAATCGGTTCTACGCCCGTTTCGAGGTTAGCCAGGCGGCTAATGCTATCTACCGCCTGACTACCGAGGACAGTGACGTCATCAGCGAGAGACCGGTGACCAGCATCGCGGAGCATGACGTCCAAGCGGCACTGAGGAGAGTGAACACAAGGAAAGCGGCGGGGCCAGACGGCATCACCGGCCGTCTGCTGCGCTGCTGTGCTGACCAGCTAGCAGGTGTGTTCACTTACATCTTCAACGAGTCCCTGGCGAAGTCTGTGGTCCCCACATGCTTCAAAAGATCCACCATCATCCCTGTGCCCAAGAACAGCAAACCCTCATCCCTGAATAATTACCGGCCAGTTGCACTGACCTCAGTAGTAATGAAGGTGTTTGAGAGGCTGCTGAAGAACATCATCTCCTCCTCCATCCCAGACACCACAGATCCGCTGCAGTTCGCCTACAGATCCAACAGATCCACAGAGGATGCCATCGCCCACGTCCTACACACCACTCTCAGCCACGTGGACAAGAAACAGGGTAACTATGTGCGAATGCTGTTTGTTGATTACAGTTCAGCGTTTAACACAATAGTGCCCTGCAGACTGTTCACAAAGCTCAGGGATCTGGGACTCTTAACAGCCGTCTGTGTGCATGGGTGTTGGACTTCCTCACCGGCAGAACTCAGGTGGTGAGGGTGGGCAGGTGCTTCTCCAACAGCATCACCATCAACACAGGAACACCTCAGGGATGTGTCCTCTCGCCACTGCTCTACTCCCTCTACACTTCAGACTGTGTGGCCACCCATGGCTCCAACACCATTGTGAAGTTTGCTGACGACACAGTGGTGTTGGGTGCCATCTCCAACAACGATGAGACGGCCTACATGGATGAAGTGAAGAATCTGGCATCGTGGTGCCAGGACAACCACCTCCAGCTGAACGTCAGCAAGACCAAGGAGCTGGTGGTGGACTTCAGAAGGGGTCAGCACAGAGACTACAAGCCCATTATCATCAATGGAGCTCCAGTGGAGAGGGTGCAGTCCTTCAAGTATCTTGGTGTCCACATCTCCTCAGACCTGACATGGGCTGCCCACATTCAGGTCCAGACCAAAAAGGCTAGGCAGCGCCTGTATCACCTACGACAACTGAGGAAGTTCAGGGTCTCTCCAAAGATCCTCAGGATTTTCTATACAGGCGCTGTGGAGAGCATCCTCACACAGAACATGACATCGTGGTTTGGGAACAGCTGTGTGAAGGACCAAAAAGCTCTCCAGAGAGTGATCCGTACAGCAGAACGCTGCTGCAGGATTGCTCTCCCCCCGCTTCAGGACACCTACACCAGGAGATGCCGGACTAGAGCAGCGCAGATACTGAAGGACCCGTCTCATCCTGGCAACAAACTGTTCCAACTTCTGCAATCTGGTAGAAGGTTCCGCATCTTCCGGACAAGGACAGAGAGACTCAAGAGGAGCTTCTATCCCCAAGCCATCCGTGCCCTAAACACACACACCCGCCCTCTCACATCATCTATAATTGACTGAGACAGGACTCTTCCAGACACTAAACCAAGGCACAATGTACATTTCAATTCCTTTAATTTTAAATATGTTTATATTGTCTATCCTGTAAAATAGTCAGATATCTATTATATATATATATATATATATATATATATATATATATATATATATATATATATATATATATGCTCTATTTTAAATTTGAAAGATATATTTAGTTTTTCTAGCTATAATAAATGTGTATATTTGATCACCAATGATTCAGTTCCTGAAATTAACCATAAAACTAGCTAAAAACTTACAGATTAATCAAACTATTTTACCTGGATATGATAATCTGTCAGCTTTAGATACAACGGTACAGCTCCTGCAGCTCTCTGAGGATTTTTTTTTAAAGGGAAAATTTCAGGTTCCATTTTGACACCACTGCAGGTATTTCACATTTTCACAAATCTGCTCAACTCTTGTTGTGTGTTTGTGTTCTTTCCTTATACACACTGTGCTTATGTGCTACAAGTGAAATAATTTCCAATTAGTGAAACTAGCCTACTAAATGAACAATGGGCTGTGAGGTCAGTTCCATAAGGTTGTGAAAACCTGCAGTCAGCTGAGACTAAAGAAGTCACTTGAACCGAAAGTTTGTGCAACACAAACCAGCACAAACGTTTGAGCGTGCAGAAAGACATAACCCAGCTAGGGTTCACCACTCTCTGATGGCCTGTAGGAGGCAGCACGAGCAGTCAGCCGGTATACAAAGTATAGAAAAAGAAGTGTTTCCGGGTGGCAGGTGGATGTTTTGGTGTGGGTCGGGTTGATTAGGTCGTTACAGGTTCTCCATTAAACCGTGTCTTCTGCACACTTTGATGCGCTCCCCTGAGCTCTGCTAGCCGGATATCAGTGTCGCCCCCCTCACTCGCTCCGACCCTGACATGGCCTCCAGGCGGCCGGACAGCTTCGACGGGCTCGGGTACCGCGGCCGGGATGACCCGCTGTACGGAGCGGGCTACCCGGTTCGGAGCGCCGGAGCCCCCGCCGAACCGCAGCTCCACCACTGGGTCACCACGCCGCCCGACATCCCGGGCAGCCGCAACCTGCACCCTGGAGAGCGGACACCTCTGTTCGATGACGCCCCGGGAGAGATCGCAGGTTCTGCAAGCGGCTGGGAAGCTCCAAATCCCAGCAGGCCCCCCGCTGGTAGGTTGTTGTGCAGGTTCAGAGTCACCTAGTCTAGCTGGCTAGTGACAGGATGAAGCCAGAGCTGGCCAACTAAAGAGATAATGGTCTGATAGGCGCCGATGACCTGTCAGCATGCATGCTAACCGGAAGCTAGCGCACAAGCTAATCAAGCTCAGAGTAATTATGTAATAAACGGACTGGGCTAGCGGCTAGTTAACTAGAAGGCTAATTATATTAGCCAGTTGGCTAACAAAATGCACAAATAGTAAATACAGTAATATAGTAAAATTTTGACTCGCCCATCATTTCCCAAAATGGGAAACGCAAAATGCAAAGATGTGTTAAAACATGCAAACATACCTGGAAATACAGTAAGTAACGCAAAACAGAGTCTAACTCCAACGAGCTTGACAGTAAATATCTGGTATGAGCAGCTTTATTCTGCAGCACCGCCTGAACTCTCAAAGGCAGCTTTCTGTAATTTGTGTTTGTTGTGCTATGTTTAGTTTACTACTTATTAACTAACTTTATTGGAGTTAAAAGTTATTAAAACAGTGGAATCATCCTCGGTGATGAATGAACTAGACAGCAGACTGTTTGGTAGCTTATGTGAATAAAGCCGTTATTGATTTTATTTATGGACGTCCTGCACTGTGCGAGTTTATCGTGTTTGCTTTTGTCGTTGCAGAGCAGCTGAATCGATTCGCTGGCTTCGGGGTTGGATTCGTCAGGTGAGGAAATCGTTTCTCATGGTTTCAAGATGAGCAGAGGCTCGGACCGAGTCACTGCATGTGGACCAATATTCAGCTTGAATGAGTTTATTCAGTCTGAACTGTTTGGACTCCATGGTTGGGAACAATCACACATCTTTCTGTTCTCAGTGTTTCCATTGAAGCTGAAGCTTCATTTAGTTTCAGCGACTCACTGCAACAAAAGTCTCCACTGTTGAGTCAAAGATGCTGGTGGTGATTTTGGTTCTAATCACAGGGAAAAATTAGAGCAAAAAAGGGACGAGACTGTGTCAGTGCTCGCCATTAGTGACAACCAAAAAGCGAGATGTTTTACTTTTTGACACTTTCATCCCAAAAACAGGCTGAAGTGTGAGTTTGGAGAAGTCAGGGGGTTTCTAACTAAAACGTGTGTGTGTGTGTGTGTGTGTGTGTGTGTGTGTGTGTGTGTGTGTGTGTGTGTGTGTGTGTGTGTGCACTCAGTCTGTTCACAGAGAACGTCCTCTCTCACCCCTGCATCGTGTTCCGCAGACAGTGCCAGGTATGACCTCACCTTCTTATCAATAAATGATCCATAAATAATGATGGCTATGGATTAAAATACTTTTATTAACGCTGTGGGAGAAACTTTTTTATTTCATTTTTGTGCGTTTTGAGACATTAAATGTTTTATTTTCCTCTTTCTGTTGCTGCACTCTGATTGGCTGTTTACAGGTGAACTACCACGCCCGGTGTTATCACCTGACTCCATTCAGCGCTGTCGCTGTAATGTACAGCATCACCAAAGCTCAGGTAACGGGACACACTAAAACCCAAAGATGAATAAAAATATATGTAAAAAGATCATTTTGAATATGTTTGATTGTTTCTTATAAATTATGATAATTATATTTGTATAAAAAGCAGTATAAAAATATTAATCAAATAGGAAAATCTAAATGTATTTGGACATAATGACATTTAGAATATTTCTTTTAATAATACAAAGTTAAATATATTAAAATTAAAATGGAAAATGAAAGTATTCTAACATTATTTACAAATAAGTTTAAAAAGTTTAAATATTGCAAAATAGTAAATGCAGATACAATATGGAGGTTTACAACTGATCAGAATAATCTAAATAAATAATAATACAGTATAATGTATTTATTATAAATACAATATGAAAACTCATAGATAAATATTAAAAGAATAAAAATAGAGACTTAATTATTGATGATGGAGGGGGCACTGTGATGTTGCCTCACAGGAAGGAGGACTACTACTGATCTACTCCGGCTTCCTCCCACTAACCTGAGTCGGCCTGTCCACACGCATTTATACTTCAGGATATAAATTGTGTTATTATGCTGTCGGTGATTAATATGTTGTGTTGATCAGGGTGTGAAGGCTCTGTGGAAGGGGATGGGCAGCACATTCATCGTTCATGGTGTTACGCTCGGAGCCGAGGGCATCATCAGCGAGTTCACGCCACTGCCACGGTAACCACCTGCTCCCACTAGCACATGGATACAGTATTGTACAACGTCACTCTGACGTGTGTGTGTGTGTGTGTGTGTGTGTGTGTGTGTGTGTGTGTGTGTGTGTGTGCGCGTGTGTGTGTGAAGGGAGCTTCCTCACAGGTGCAGCTGGAAACAGGTGGCTGGGCATTTGCTGCTTAAAGGGTCAGTTTTTCTTCTTCTTCATCTTCTTACCTGTCAGTTCTTTTTTTTTTTTTTTTTTTTTTTTTTTTTTTTGCTGTTAAACAGAGACTACAAATACAAACTGACCCCGCCTCCTCTTTCTCTCTCTCTCTCGCAGATTAACGGCAGTCGTCGCTCTTCCATTTTACTGTGCCAGCCTCATTGAGACCGTGCAGGTCACTGATTATTGTTTATTGAATAGCGATGCCTCTTTTATGACAGCAGTCAGTTAGCAGCAGCTCATTAGCTTTCCTTTTATCACATGATGAGGTTTACCAACTAGTGGTCTAGATCAGAACCTCTTTCTCTGTTCATGACATCACTCACAGAGCAACCAATGAGAGTGAGGTGTTGTTGCGACTTTTTGATGTTGGTTTATGCCTTCACTGCCATGAGATCACATAAAGTGGTGCATAATCTCTCCAACACCTTACCAGCGTTGTGTGAGATTGATGACGCCATCAGCCACACGGCTCCTGTTTGAAACAACGAGAGCATGATGATGTCACACAAACAGGAAGCTGAGGAGCAGCTGTTCAGTCATTTAGAGCAGCGGTCCCCAACCTTTTTTGCGCCACGGACCGGTTTATGCCCGACAATATTTTCACGGACCGGCCTTTAAGGTGTCGCGGATAAATACAACAAAATAAAACTAGTACCGGTACCGAAAAAAAGAAGATTTATTCATAACACACGTGAAAAGACCAAGGAAAACGAGTTAACGATAAAAACGATAACAAAATAACGCTGAAAACCGATAAAAACCCTTAAAACTATACATTTCACACCTGAGCCTCAACTCTTGTGGCCCGGCACCAAACGACTCACTCACGGTCCGAGGCCCGGGGGTTGGGAACCGCTGATTTAGAGCAATGATTAGCTGGATGTGTGTGGTTTTTTTTTTTTTTTTTTGTTGTTGTTGTTTTTTTTAAATTGATCATTTGATCGGACCTGTGTTCCTCTCTCCATCTTCAGAGCGAGATTGTGCGGGATGAGTCGTCCTCTGGCCTGCTGGACTGTGTCCGTGAGGGTGTTGCTCGACTGCTGGGTGTCGGCGCACCTCACAGTTGTCGCCTGCTTCCTTTCAGATGCCTGCTGCTTCCCGCTGCGCTGCATGCCATTCTGCGCTATGCCGTGGCTACCTCCATCCAGCGGGTGGTGCTGTGGCTGCACCAGCGTAGCAAGAAGCAGCGGGCAGAACCATCCAATCCACTGGATGCCTACTTCCCCGAGCTGGCGGCATCTTGGGCGGGTTCTCTGGTGGCTGACGTGGTGTTGTTTCCTCTTGAGACGGTGCTACATCGCCTGGCTCTGCAGGGTACGCGCACCATCATTGATGCCACCGATGGAGTGGTCGCGGTGGGAAATGGCGGGAGCCCGCTGGTAGTGCCCGTAAACACGCAGTATGATGGCTTCTCTGACTGCCTGCACGCCATCAGCCGCAAGGAAGGCGGGGCTGGCTTCTACCGAGGTTTTGGTGTGCTGGTAGCCCAGTATGCTTTGCATGGAGCGCTGCTGGCCGCCGCCAGGACGCTGATGAGGGTGCTGCTGCTGGATGCCAAGGCCAGCTAGGTTGTTACTACAGAGACTGTTGTCATGACAACAGGACATTTCTCATCTTGTAAATGAGACGAAAAAGACCTGCTCGTGTGACGACATCAGCACTTGAGTCCTGTTACCTAGCAACCACTAAGAATCACCAGATTGTGTCACCTCCTCCCCAATGATGTCACTTCCTGCTTATGTTTGGACAAACAGTGGTGGCAGTTGTTTTCCTTCACGTAAACTGAGCATCACTTCCTGTGTTTTTGTTCAGCTCTGACAGCTGATTGGTCACCCACTACTGATATACAAACAAACATGTAAACAGATGTTTTTGTATAAAGTTGTAAAAAAATAAAAAAAAGTTCAGTGTAGATTTAGACTAAATTATTTCTGATCGATTGGTCTCTAAAGCGATACTTGGATGAGATGAGCCTGGCTTTTCAAAATAAGTGTCTGTTTAAGCTGGTGTAAGGTGTAATGGTGTCTGTAAATGTTTAAATGTGAAATAAATCAATGTTAATTTGACATTTTTCTTCTTTTTGAAACATTTTTAAATGGATTAATTTGGATTATTTTGAAATTCAGCTTTTTAAGTTTCATAGAAGAAATTTCAAACTTTTCTGACTTATTTTGAAAGTTTTAAAAATGTGACTGCATCTGTGTCACAGCACTGTGAAGGTAAAAACTCCTGCAGCCTCTTCTCTCCTTATGTCAGGAGCAGAGATCTCCCTCAGCATGATAAGGGTTTCTTGCTCAGAGGTGGAGGACAGACATTTGAGACGTGAGAAAAACCATCACAGAGGATCCTGTACGTGTCACAGGTAGCAGGGGTACTTTCTAAAGTCTGCTTCAATGTTTTCAGCTGCAGATAATAACCTGACCGGTGGAGACTGCAGCGTTACTGGTTGTAATAACTGTGTTCTTCCACAAGGTGAAGCTGTTTACAGTAAGGTAAAGCATTTCCCTGTAGAGCCCTTAGTTCAGTTCGATTATATTTATATAAGTTTCCTAAAAGCGCTTTATATTAAAGTGTAACACACTGTTTGCTACTACAGCTACACATGTTTCTTTTCCAACTATTTATTTATGAGTGACTTATGTATGTATATATATGTATATATTGTACTATTCTTAGTTAGTGTATTGTCTGTCTTGTCTTAATATTGGTTTAAAATGGAGCACTGTAACAAAAAATAATTTCCCCCAGGGATCAATAAAGTATTCTGATTCTGATTCTGATTCTAAAGACTTTACAGTAATACAGAGAAAACATGTGGATTGACTTTTAATACAGATACTTTAACTGGGGTGAAAATAAGCATCTGTCTGAGATTCTCTTTATTTCCAAACAGGACTAAGGAGATGAGAGGAAAACATCACCAATGCTTTATTCTTAACCTCCAGCTTTATCTGGATAGTTCACATGGAACAGGAACAAACTCGTTATTGATCTGTGTAACTTTATTCAAAAGTAATTTGCAGAGTGCAAAGCAAAGCAAAGCAAAAGCCTGACAATAAATTCAGAAACTGACGGAAAAGTCTCTGAGAAACAGTTTCCGTTTATTCACAAATTAAATACGAATTTCAAGATCATAACGTATAAGGTAGTTATTTGTAGAGTTATTTGGTTGTAATAGTTATTTGGCCCAAAACTTGAGATAATATACAGAAAAATACATCTACATTTTTAAATATGTAAACTATAACACCAAGCTAAATCACTAAATGATCCAGAAAAACACAATAATGATAAAAATTCAGTATATATAATCCAGTATATGTAGACAGAAATAATAGTACTCTATCACAAGAAAAATTCTTTCAAAATCAGACATATTTTACAGTATTCATAATTTGCATTATATAATAAAATATACAATTATATTTAAAAGATTTTGTTGCAACTGTTGTGTTGCATTTGAAGAGAAAGATGTTAATGTTTTTGAAGTGATTTGAAAATTATTCCAGATTTGTGGACCACTGCATGGTCACACTGCAGGCACAAATGATAATTAAGCTGTTATAACAAACACATTAAATATCTTCATCCTTTCATGAACATTAAAGCATTTTCTTTATCTTAAAATAAGCTCCTTGAGCCGACTGTTGTGATTTGGGGCTATATAAATAAAACTGCAGTGAATTAACTTCCTGTGCTAATCATGTGTTGTTAGACAATACCTGCTAAATATGTCCACCTCGGTCTCTTGTTACAGCAAAGAACAAATAACAGACAGACTCTGATAAAACATTGATGTGTTCCTCCGCTTCCTCTCTCAGCTGCTGCTTGTTAGACACATCGTCCTGCTTTCTTCAGCTTCCGGCTGCTCAAAGACTCCTCTTCGTCAGCCCACTTTCATTCAGTTCAGTTATAAAACAAACCAAACCGATAGCCTGCTTCTATATTTCACTGGTTTACTTTTTCTTTTCTACTTAATGTATTTAATTTAGAGGTAGGGTCAAGTTTTATTCATGCATTACTTTCAGTTTCTAAAATGTCATCATGTTTATCCAAAAGACAAAAGCAGAAAAGAGGTGAGGAAGCCGTCGCTCCCGAACCTGCGTCACTGCATTTCTCTGTGTTCTTAACTTTCATTGTCAAAGAGCATTTGTGTTGAATAGAAAACATCTGCTGTTTCTTTAAAATGTGCATTAGACTGAGAACGTCACCAGGTGAGTCAGACTATCTAATATAATAATGTAACACTGAAAACACCTCAGCTTTCTGTTTTTAACTCAGAATAAACTTGGCCAGTTTTCTAGAAATGAGATCTGCACCCTCGCGAGTTGGATAGATGTGGTTGCTCTCAATGAGACCAGGTTTTAACCCAAACATTTTCCAGTTATTTATGAAGCCCACATTGTTTTCTGGACACCAGTTAGACAGCCAGCAGTTAAACGATGACAGGCTTCTAATGATGTGAGCATTGGTTCGACTGGGGAGGGGACCAGAGAAACCTACAGAATCCGACATCGTTTTTGCAAAGTTACACACCGACTCAATTTTAGGTTTTATGACCTCCAGTTGATGATTCTGGATGTCGTTATTGCTGACATGAATTACAATTTTATCAAATCTATGTTCATCCTGAGCCAGGAGTTTCAGTTTAGCCTCAATGTCGCCTGCTGTGGCCCCTGATCTGTATGTAAGTGTAGTTGCTGGAATCTCTGGGTCCACATCTTTAAGAACAGAGTCGCCAATAACCAGAGTTTTTTTCCGTGCGAGTAGATGAAAAATGGTCTTTAAATCCTGATATAATTTCTTCTTTTTTCCTCTCAGTGTTTTCAGTAGTTTTTCAAACGTGTCTTCATCTGCCAGCCGATGAAGGAGAGGTCCACAGTAAAGCCTGACAAAGCAGAAAATCTCAGTTAAAGTTGATGAAGTGTGTTACACATCTGTGGAGCGCATCATTGGTCTGGTGTTTACCGGGCACACTGAGGTTCTGGTAGAGGGGAACACAGCAGCTGGTTCAGGTGGAGGCTCTGCCTCATGCAGCACAGCCATTGGCTGAAAGCATGAGCCACACGGGGCTGCCATTTCCTCCTGATAGCTGCATCCTTTAAAGTTTTCATCTTCCTCTCAAACTCGTCCTCTACAGACAAAATAAGACAAAGTTTCAGTGACACAGAACCAGAGACCAGCAGCAGTTTGTGTGGAAGCATCAGGAACTCTGACTACAGTCCATCTGCTGACTGCTTTCAAAGAGACTATAACCTGCTGTAACATGCAGGGAAATATCCTCTGTATAAATAGTCTATGTGGACCCACTTCCTTAACCATAAAGAATGTAATTATGTAGATAACTGTAAAATTTAAATGTTCAGACTTAACTGTCTTTGTGAAACTGTAACAAAATGCCAATTTATAAGAAATACAGCTAATAAACTATGTTTCACAGAGTTACAGCAGAATAATGAACACTGATTTCCTTTTTTTTCCTTTCAATCAGCAGTGGGACATATTGGCTTGAAAACAGTGTGATGCTTGCAGACCTGTGACCTTCATTCAGCTGTCTCTAAAACCATCTCTCCAGTCTGAGAGACAAACTAAGCCTAATCTAACTCTGCTCAGGTTATGATGTCATGTAGATGTCTACTTTATTAGCAAAATCTATGAAATATAATGTATAAATATAATGTATAAATATAATGTATTTTCCTCCTCATTCAATGATATTATTACTTACATAGTAATAGTAGTGGTAGAATAGTTACTTGCATATTTCCACAACCCTCCATCCATAATCACATACTGTGTATGCAACCATTGCATGTAGCGTATTATCTTACTTATTTTGTATTTGTTTATATTTTATTTGTATTTTTTTCAATTTTTCTTCTGCTATCCGTACCTGAGCTGAGGTAATGCACAAATTTCCCCACCACGGGATCAATAAAGTCTTATCTCTCTTATATCATCGAGGTCATATTGGGACCACTTAAACTGAAACATGCATCTCACCTTATTTCACACTTTTATATTATTTTTGATGCTTTTTGGGCTGAATCACATTTAGATGTTCCTAATAATTAGTCCACTTCAATGACAGACACAAAGAGAACAAAATAAACAACAACACTAATTAGGAGTGAAAACAATAGCAGGCGTATCACAAGTGTTACTAATAAAGTAATGAGTGAAAATACTGATTTACACATATTTCCATGTATTTGCTAGTAAAATATCAGTCATGTTGCTCAGTGAGCTCAGAGACTTACCTGGACCATCACGATCACACACAAACCCCAGCAGGAGGGCGTGGAGGCAGTGGACAGTTTCAGCTTTTTGGCCAAGCTTTAAGTTGTTAAACCAGAAAACAGTCACACAGACTGGCAGCTTCAGCTGGTCGGGGATGTTTTCTAAGGCTGAAGTCTGAACCTGCAGAGCTTCTTCAAACACTCTGCAACGCAAACCCTCAGGAGCCTGCACAGAGAGGTACCACACAGACAAGATGCTCACGTGTACCACAGAAACACATCTATGACCTGTCAGAGTAATTAAACACATATTTCATGATTAACCTCAGTACCTTATGCAGATGCTCTAGTTGCAGTTGTTTCCCTATGGATGGGACACGTTTGTCTTTGATCTCTTCTCTATCCCTGTCATATTCAGTGCACATCTGACCTCCAATTAACAGTCCATAGAAGTACTGTCTGATGGGGTAAGCAGCTGTGTAACTACTGCGCTGTGAAAAGTCCTCCACAAGAACAGGCAGCATCATTGTCTTCTGATCCACAACACTTATGACGAAAGTGGTGATTTCTCCACGCTCAACTTTTTTACTCACCCATGATGGCAACTCAGAACTTGTTTCTTCTGGTTGAACATACTTTTGAATGGAGAGTTTGAAAGTTTGGTTTTCTTCTTTACCAACATGACTTAAAGCTTGACTCAGAGCACGTTCTCTCTTCTGTGAGTCGTTCAAACCATGCAGATTCACTTTACTTAAAAACCTGAGTATACCATCCAGTCTTTTAATCCTGTACTCACCAGATGAAGATGATTCATTTGCAAAGGTACCATTGTCTTTTAATATTGAATAATCATTTCCTGCTATTGAAGCAAAGACTGGCATGAGAGCAGGGTCCAATTTAAAATGCTCACAAAACTTTGAACGTGTGTAGAGCTTAGCAGGAATCTTGCCATCCTTCTTTCTTTTCCACTCAAAGTTGTCAAGATGAAGGAAACCTTTGTTCACATCATAGATGCAGAAATCTGCGTCATGGGACAGCACAGCACATTGTTTCTGATTTGCAGCAGAAACAACTTCAGGGTCTGCCTCTCCTAAACACTGTTTAAACTCTATGCCTTTCTCCTTCAAGATTTCTATGAAGACATCTTTTACCAGAGGTGGTAAGACGTTACATCCTTGTGGTGCAGCGTCAGGCTCACTCTCTGCTATTGTCTTTGCATTTTCTAGTCTACGCTTTAGACGCGAATGAAGAGTTTTCTGCTTCTCTGATCCTGCAGCTCCATCCAAGAAGATGTATGGAGTGACTTCGCAGTCCTTCAAAGCCTCAAAGAACTTACAGACATCGTCTTTAAATCCAGGATAATCTCCTCCACAGCGCTGGTCCAGCTTTGGATCAGAATTATAATACAAACAATAATAAAGAGCTGCACCATCAATAATGAGACTTGTTTTTTCTACTTTAACCTCTTCACAGAAACACAAATCATCTATCATTCTCTGTAACTTTGAAATCCCCATGATTCCTTGAAGAGTATGAAGGCGAGCCGTAGTTATTGTGGTTTTGCCTCTGTGTCTGTAGATTTTTATGTACCTATGGAAACAACATATAGGTACACACCCACACAGAAACTGTCACACCCAGTGTTGGGGAGTAACGGAATACATGTACCGCTGTTATGTATTTAAAATACAAAATATGAGTAACTGTATTCCGTTAGTTACCGTTTAAAAAGGTGGTATTCAGAATACAGTTACTTTGTTGAAATAAATGGATTACACTGCGGTACTTTCCTGTTTCATTTTGTCAGGACTGTTTGGGTTTTGTTTGACAGCTACGCTCTTTGTTCCAGGCGGCATGCGGTTGCCATGGTTACAGGGCGACGCTCTCTCTCTCTCTGCGACTGTGTGTTTCTTACAACAAACGATTGATAGATTGATGCATATATACCATCAAAACAGCGTACATCACTGTGTTTATTTTCATTCAAAGGCTTTATGATTTTTCCTATAATGGTCAAAATACCCGGGCCAACTTTCTGTCCCAGTCCAGCCCTGTATGCAGCTCATCTGCAGTCTGGTGTTACCTACATCTTCCTATTCGGAAGGCAGGATTTCCGAGTTCTGAGTACAATTGAAAGCACCACGACTGCAGTTTTTGTGTTGGATGTAAAAAGCGCACATGACGCTGTGACATAGGCTAGAATCATGGCAGCGTCAATGACGGTCCAGGCGTGGCATTTCTCTCGTGGAAATGTGCACATTTTTTTTCTTTATTGGTAGGTGGCACAGTGCACTTGTGGCAAGTAAGCAAGCTAGAAGACTGGCAAAGTTATGGAAGCAACACATTAACAAGAGAATTCTGAGTAAAACCAAAGTTACTTTCCCTAGTAACTAGTTACTTTGAAAGTAACAAGTAACTTGAAGTAACTGAGTTACTTTTGATAGAAGTAACTAGTAATGTAACTAAGTTACTAATTTAAAGTAACTTACCCAACACTGGTGTTCAGTAACTATGTGACTGAGTGTGCAAATAAGCATGTTGTTCCCAGGTCCAGTTTGCAGAAGATTTGTGGATGTTTGTCTTGTTTTTGAGTCTTTTGGTGAGTATTGTAAGGTGTTTGTAAAAGTGTTTGTGTATATCAGTCCTTTGGTGGTAGTCAGTTGAGGGCTCAGACTGCTTGAGGGTAAAAGCTCTTACAGTGTGTAGTCGTTACATTTTTGATGCTGCAAAACTGTCTGCCAGATGGAAGGAGGGAGAACACTTCATGTGAGGGGTGGAAAGTTTCCTTCACTATGCTGTTCGCACGTCGGATGATGTGTCTGTCGTCGAGTTGGGAGATGGGTGGGAGAGGCCTCCAATGATCCTCTCTGCTGTCCTCACTATCTGCTGCAGAGACTTCTTTTCAGCAAAGGTGCAGTTCCCGTACCAGATAGTGATGTAGCAGCAGAGGACACTCTCAATTAGAGCTGGGCGATATAAGATTTTTTCATATCACGATATGTTTTTTTCATTTCAGGCGATAACGATATCACTATATTTGTAAGATTTAAATGTGCTCACAAGTAAAATGTGAAATAATCAGCAGCGTGTTTTTATTTAAATATTTGTTTCCCATAATAAGTTCAACAGGGTAGATGTACTTAAGGAACATGAGACTTTTTCAGATAAATAAAGGCAAATATTTCAAACTACACAAAAGGCAGCCGCTAAAGTGTTTAAGTTTCAAAATAGAACAAACGAAACAGGCTAAATTGTCAATTCCACTTAGAAACAAAATATTAATTCTAAAAATAAATCTTAGTTTGTTTTACAGAAGAACAGACAAAATTGACTAACTTTTGTCAATATCAAATAAACTGAGAACTAAAAGGAAATTCTCAATCTCTCCTTGTTGTATAGCTGAGCTTTTCAAACAGTTTTAACAGTTACTTTAGTCTGACAAAAGCCGAATGACGAATTAGCGCTTCCAGTCAGAGACTGAGGCTACGTCCACACGTACACGGGTATTTTTGAAAACGGAGATTTTCCGTTTTCGTTTTAAAAAATAATCCCGTCCACACATAAAGGCAGAAATGAAGGAAAACGCTGCTATGAACATGCCACAGCAGCAGGTGGCGCTAGATTCCTAACCGTGCAGAAATGTTGGCCAATCAGAAGTCTAGAAGCCTCGGTGGGAAAAAGTAAACAAAGCTGGGGCATAGAAGCAGAACAGAGTCGTATGTGTGGAGGGACAGTAACTGTGTGTATATGTAAGCATTTAAACACTGCAGAGAGTAGAATTAACAGTAACAGTATTGTAGAAATTCATTTCACCGAAACAATAACGTGGCGCACAGTGTGACGTCAAAAAATGTGCACACCTTTGACGCTGCGTTTTCTCAGTTTTCCTAGTCCACACATAAATGCAAAAATGGAGTTTTCAAAAATCTTCGTTTTCAGTGACCAAAAACGCCGTTTACGTGTGGACGAAAGGTGCAAACGCATAGAAAAATCTGCGTTTTCAAAAATACCCGGGTACGTGTGGATGTAGCGCATGCACCAGTTCATTGTATTTCCAGACTTGCTTTCGGCACAATTTACAGTGAACGCTACTGTTTTTTGTCAGACTTGAAATAGCCGAAATACCTTCACACTACGGAACTTCTATGGCTCTTCCGTTCGACAATCTCTCCGGCATTGGAACCATCATCTGTTTTCTCTTCGGTCACGCTCGGTTGATTCTTCTAGTCGGCACACTCATTTCCTCCATTACCCGGGCGGTACGGTGGCTGGCTGCTTCCCAAACAAATACACATGTGCGGCTTGGCACTTGTGCTGTACGTATCAAGTCACGTGACGTGACGCACCTTTTTTTTTTTTTTTAAGAGGACAAGAGCGGCGAGGTCTATCGCGATAGTTTAATTTTTCTATCGCAAAAAGTTCTATCGCAACACATATCGTTATCGTTCTATCGCCCAGCACTACTCTCAATGCTTGCCTGGTAAAATGAGGATGGCAGGAGGGAGACTGTCCTTCTTCAGTTTTCTAAGAAAGTGAAGACGTTGTTGGGCTTTGTTCATGATGGTGGTGGTGTTCAGGTTCCAGGAGAGGTCATCTGATATGTGCACACCCAGGAACTTCACACTGTTGGCCATCTCAACAGCAGATCCGTTGATGTGCAGTGGGGTGTGAGTCGTTGAGCTCTTCCTGAAGTTAACAACCATTTCCTTGAGAGTTTGCTTGCTAAACATGATTGCGCCTGTGTGTTTGGCACGCCGTATACTGCTCTCTCGTATCTGTCTCATTTTATTGTTTTTAGCTAATCACTGGCACACAGCTTTGAAACCTCACCTGAGTTTTAGCTCTCAGTGGTTAAACACTGGACTTAATTCATTCAGGTTCTGTCTGTCGGGTCACATTTAGTTCGCTGTTTTATTTACAACTGAGCAAATCGGGTTGGCTCAGATTAAAGTTACGTAACTGCAGTTTTACTGAAGTTTAATGTCTCACTGGTACATGAACCAAGACTGGACCATTCATTTTTCTTTATTATCTGGTGTGATTTGGATTTTTAAACAGTGAATTAGGAGATTAAACTGACTTTTAATGTCTTTTTATACAAAGAGAAAAGAGAAGGTGTATTATCACCGAGAGGAGCAGAGCTTTCAACAGCATGTTCATCATAATGACTGCAACCTGTACAGAAATATTACATTATCTGTTTTTTAATAGTTATTCAACTGTATTATAAGGATCAGCTATCTGTTAGAATTTTCCGAGTTTACTAACAACGTAACAAATATATTCAAATAAACACATTTCTTATTTTGGAACTAATCTTTCAAGAAGTGAAAACAGTCTGTCCATCCTCTCCCTGCTCTCCTCTCCTCAGCATCTCTTTGCTGCCTCATGCTGGAAGTTTCTTCCTGTTAAAAGGGAGTTTTTCTGGATGAAGCTTGCAGCCATATGTTGTATTTGAGTTTTATACATTTTCTAGCTCAACACATGGCAAAATGTGAAAAAGTGAGAGGTGTGTTTAAAACATACTGAAAATAAGGAGGGAATTTCAAGTCCAGAAACAAAAACTAATAGATTAATTGTTGTGTTGTGCTGCTCTCTAACAACAGAGTCTGAAACAACCTTCCTGGAAAAACCAGGAAGGTTACTTAAACCTCTGATGCCATAAACACATTAACCTACAACTTTGCTATTGTTTAAGCAGTGAGGTCAGGTATCCAGGTGACCGTGTGCTCCAAAGAACAGCTTCAACCTGTTCACCCTGATCTGTGGAAGCCTTTGAGTGTTCAGGTCTGAAAAGACCAAACTGCTTGCACCTGTTTCAGATTTTCTGTTAAATCACATGACCCAGAGTCTCACCTAATCCTCCACCCTCCTCACTGATTCATGTCTGTTTCTCTGAGGAAAGAAAAACCAGCTATTGCAGACTAAAAACATCCTGTTCATATGTGCAAATCTACATTTGCTGTACAGGAAGTCGTGGTTTGTTCCCCGGTTGCTCTACTCTGTGTGTTTTAGTGTCCTTGGGTGAAATACTGAAACCCGAGTTCCCCCCAGTGCACCTACTGGAGGATGAGTGTGTGAATTTTAGGTCAAAAAACTCTGAAATATAGAACTGTATGAATGGATTAATAAACCAATCAGTTTCTTTGTAAGAATTTAATAGCAACAGGTTGACCAAAGTGCTGTACAAAGTAAAAAAGTAAAACAAACACAGAAAAAACAAAAACAAAACAATTAAAAGCTAGGGAGTAAAGACGTGTTTTCAGACGGGATTTAAAAATGTTCAGTGTTGGAGAGATCTTAATTCGAAGAGGCACACCGTTCCAAAGTTTAGGTGCAGCAATCACAAAGGCCCGGTCTCCTCTGTGTTTCAGTCTGCTTCTAGGAAATAATCAGAAGCAACTGATCAGCTAACTTAAGAGTTCTGTTTGGAGTATTTTTAGTTAACAGATCAGAGAGGCACGAGGAGCTAATCCATTTAGAGACTTAAAAACAAGCAATAAAATCTTAAAATCAGTTCTAGAACGTACTGGAAGCCAGTGTGAACGAGCCAAGACTGGGAAATTATGGTCACGTTTACGTGTGCCTGTCAAGAGTCGGGCTGCAGCATTCTGAACAAGCTGAAGACGAGAGAGCAGAGCCTGGCTGAATGAGGTGTGCAGTGATAAACTGCTTTGCATGTTTAAGTAAAGGGTTAGTTCTTTATTCTGAATATAATCATACAAAACAATAAAACCACATTAATTATTCATCCATAATGCAAACACACATGCAGCCTCATAGCCTTCTTTCATTGCGGCTGAGTGATGCTGTGGACGCATGAATACATCAGTAATAAAAAAAGAGATTATAGTCAGTCGGTACAAGTATGTTTACTTGCATCACAGAACTATGGTTCATCCCTTGTGCCTTCACAGGTCTGGTTACAGTTTAAATTTTTTTCTTTAATTTGGCTTCATTAATTACTTTAATAATTACTTGTTTAACACTGTTAAACTATTCTGTATAGTGTCTTTAAGTGTCCACGAGATTTCACTAATACCCAGTGTCTGATTTTGTAAATAACACATATGCACCATACAGTGGGGCAAAAAAGTATTTAGTCAGCCACCGATTGTGCAAGTTCCCCCACTTAAAATGATGACAGAGGTCAGTAATTTGCACCAGAGGTACACGTCAACTGTGAGAGACAGAATGTGAAAAAAAATCCATGAATTCACATGGTAGGATTTGTAAAGAATTTATTCGTAAATTAGGGTGGAAAATAAGTATTTGGTCACCTCAAACAAGGAAAATCTCTGGCTCTCACAGACCTGTAACGTCTTCTGTAAGACGCTTTTCTGTCCCCCACTCGTTACCTGTATGAATGGCACCTGTTTGAACTCATCATCTGTATAAAAGACACCTGTCCACAGCCTCAAACAGTCAGACTCCAAACTCCGCCATGGCCAAGACCAAAGAGCTTTCGAAGGACACCAGGAAAAGTATTGTAGACCTGCACCAGACTGGGAAGAGTGAATCTACAATAGGCAAGCAGCTTGGTGTGAAAAAATCAACTGTGGGAGCAATCATCAGAAAATGGAAGACATACAAGACCACTGATAATCTCCCTCGATCTGGGGCTCCACGCAAGATCTCATCCCGTGGGGTCAAAATGATCATGAGAACGGTGAGCAAAGATCCCAGAACCACACGGGGGGACCTGGTGAATGACCTGCAGAGAGCTGGGACCAAAGTAACAAAGGTCACCATCAGTAACACACTACAACGGCAGGGAATCAAATCCCGCAGTGCCAGACGTGTTCCGCTGCTGAAGCCAGTGCATGTCCAGGCCCGTCTGAAGTTTGCCAGAGAGCATATGGATGATACAGCAGAGGATTGGGAGAATGTCATGTGGTCAGATGAAACCAAAGTAGAACTTTTTGGTATAAACTCAACTCGTCGTGTTTGGAGGAAGGAGAATACTGAGTTGCATCCCAAGAACACCATACCTACTGTGAAGCATGGGGGTGGAAACATCATGCTATGGGGCTGTTTTTCTGCCAAGGGGACAGGACGACTGATCCGTGTTAAGGACAGAATGAATGGGGCCATGTATCGTGAGATTTTGAGCCAAAACCTCCTTCCATCAGTGAGAACTTTGAAGATGAAACGAGGCTGGGTCTTCCAACATGACAATGATCCAAAACACACCGCCCGGGCAACAAAGGAGTGGCTCCGTAAGAGGCATTTGAAAGTCCTGGAGTGGCCTAGCCAGTCTCCAGACCTCAACCCCATAGAAAATCTGTGGCGGGAGTTGAACGTCCGTGTTGCTCGGCGACAGCCCCAAAACATCACTGCTCTCGAGAAGATCTGCATGGAGGAATGGGCCAAAATACCAGCTACTGTGTGTGCAAACCTGGTAAAGACATATAGTAAACGTTTGACCTCTGTTATTGCCAACAAAGGTTATGTTACAAAGTATTGAGTTGTATTTTTGTTATTGACCAAATACTTATTTTCCACCCTGATTTATGAATAAATTCTTTACAAATCCTACCATGTGGATTCATGGATTTTTTTTCACATTCTGTCTCTCACAGTTGAAGTGTACCTCTGGTGCAAATTACTGACCTCTGTCATCATTTTAGGTGGGGGAACTTGCACAATCGGTGGCTGACTAAATACTTTTTTGCCCCACTGTATATACTTAACACATCACATATTTTTCGTTACTCTGTTTCTGCACACAGGTTCTTAAATTCTTGATGTTGCTTGGACACAATAGCCTAAGATCGTTTATCAGCAGGGGTTAAAGTGGGATTTGGTAGGTGGAGGAACCCTAAGATCAGGTGTAGCCGTGCAGCGTAGGAACAAGAATCACTTAGAAATAAGTCATATAGTAATTTGCAGGGATAGAACGAATCAACAGTCCCAACATTTAAAGATCACCAGCTGCAGCAGGAGAAACAGAGAGGACAAGTTTAAGGCAAATGTTAAAGAATTACTTTTATAAATGAAGAGTTAAAATATAACTCGTGGATCATCAGTGCTCAAATTCATGAATATGAATGAACTCTGATCATTTTTGTTTGTAACTGCTGTGTCTGACTCAGAGCTGCATCACTGAGCGACAAAAAGTTCAGGCTCATGAATATTATTTATGAACAAACATGAATATAAAATCAGATCAGATCAGTGCTGGTGGGGAAAATGAAATTCTCACAGATTTAATCACACACTCGTCCTGTTTTGAGGGCTTTGGGTTTTTGATTCGTGTTCATCTTTCTTGTTTTTATGATGACAGTGTTGTGATACTATTCTGTTCTTGGCTTTTGTGTTCAGTCATTATTAGAGACAAATTGTTGAAAAGAGCTACTTTTTACTGTCTTGAACTGTTTTACGTTTTCTTGAGTTTAGCTTATACCGAGAAAAAAAACAGATTTACCAACATATAGAAATAAAATGACCTTTGACCCTTAGTTGTACCGCTAAATCCTCTACTTCAAACACTTCATTCAATCGTGCAGAAAAAATAAAGAACAAAAAATTAAATTTAAATATAAACTATTTGACCTGTATAATTATCATCTGTTTTCAGTATGGCTTCATGTCACATCTGAAGATCTTTTAAAAAAAGAGCATACAGAGGATGCAGTAAAAATAAAGTAAAAGGGGAAAAGGACACAGGATCCCTTTCCAAAAAGTTAATGACAAACAGTCTTTAGGTTCTCATACAATTCCTTCTTTTCTCCTCTCAGTGTTTTCTGTACTTCTTCAATCGTGTCTTCATCTGCCAGCCGATGAAGGAGAGGTCCACAGTAAAGCCTGATAAAGCAAAATCTCAGTTAAAGTTGATGAAGTGTGTTAAACATCTGTGGAGCGCATCATTGGTCTGGTGTTTACCGGGCACACTGAGGTTCTGGTAGAGGGGAACACAGCAGCTGGTTCAGGTGGAGGCTCTGCCTCATGCAGCACAGCCATTGGCTGAAAGCATGAGCCACACGGGGCTGCCATTTCCTCCTGATAGCTGCATCCTTTAAAGCTTTCATCTTCCTCTCAAACTCGTCCTCTACAGACAAAATAAGACAAAGTTTCAGTGACACAGAACCAGAGACCAGCAGCAGTTTGTCTTCTTGTTCAGGCTGATGTGGAAGCATCAGTGCTGCTGCTGTCACACAAACTCTGACTACAGGATGTCTGACTACAGTCCATCTGCTGACTGCTTTCAGAGAGACTAACCTGCTGACAGCTGACTGTGAATAATAAACAGAATAATCAGATTTATGGAGCTGAAACTGTAGAAATTTCATCAGAATGGCAGAGCTGTCACAGGTGTTCCTAATGAAGTGACATGTAGCTAGGGCTGCTCAATTAATCGAATTTTAATCTCGATTACAATCTGGGCTTTCAACGATCATTAAAAATGACTGAGTCGATTATTAGCCCCTCCCTCGTGCTTTACTCTCGCGCTGCTCCCTGTGGCAAATCGAGCGCACCTCTCTGCATTTCGAACACGTGTCACAACAATTAATTAATCACTGATTATTGTTTATTGAATAGCGATGCCTCTTTTATGACAGCAGTCAGTTAGCAGCAGCTCATTAGCTTTCCTTTTATCACATGATGAGGTTTACCAACTAGTGGTCTAGATCAGAACCTCTTTCTCTGTTCATGACATCACTCACAGAGCAACCAATGAGAGTGAGGTGTTGTTGCGGCTTTTTGATGTTGGTTTATGGCTTCACTGCCATGAGATCACATAAAGTGGTGCATAATCTCTCCAACACCTTACCAGCGTTGTGTGAGATTGATGACGCCATCAGCCACACGGTTCCTGTTTGAAACAACGAGAGCATGATGATGTCACACAAACAGGAAGCTGAGAAGCAGCTGTTAGATGACCTGCTGTTCAGTCATTTAGAGCAGCGGTCCCCAACCTTTTTTGTGCCACGGACCGGTTTATGCCCGACAATATTTTCATGGACCGGCCTTTAAGGTGTCGCAGATAAATACAACAAAATAAAACTAGTACCGGTACCGGTAAATTTATTCATAACACACGTGAAAAGACCAAGGAAAACCGAGTAAACGATAAAAACAATAACAAAATAACGCTGAAAACCGATAAAAACCCTGAAAATCACACATTTCACACCTGAGCCTCAACTCTCGTGGCCCGGTACCAAACGACTCATGGACCGGTCCGAGGCCCGGGGGTTGGGGACCGTTGATTAAGAGGACCCGAGGGAAGCTCGGAAAGCTAAGCGGAAGTTATTTGGGACGACCGTGGCTCAGGGGGTTGGGAAGTGCATTTGTAACTGGAAGGTCGCCGGTTTAATCCCTGGGCTCTCTGTCCTGGTCGTTGTGTCCTTGGGCAAGACACTTTACCCTACTGCCTACTGGTGTTGGCCAGAGGGGCCGATGGTGCGATATGGCAGCCTCGCTTCTGTCAGTCTGCCCCAGGGCAGCTGTGGCTACAACCGTAGCTTACCTCCACCAGTGTGTGAATGTGAGAGTGAATGAATAATGGCATTGTAAAGCGCTTTGGGTGCCTTGAAAAAGTGCTATATAAATCCAATCCATTATTATTTGGAGAGGAGAGTGACTGCTGCTGGTTGAAAAGAGAGGTAAAAAAAACTTCAGTGGTGTGGAAACATTATGGGTTCGCGGAGTCAGACATGGATCAAGTAGACATAGTGTGTAAACTTTGCTACAGTGTCGTAGCTGCACCACAGAGCAACACTGCAAAGTTCACTAAACATAGATGTTTACATTTTTCATTTATGTTTTATATTGCAAACATTTGCACTGTTATCAGTATTTGCACACTATTTTATATTATTTTTTGACAATCTTCAAAGTCACTATTCAATACATTCTTATTGTTAAATAAATATCGTCAAATAATCGAGATCTCAATTTCAGTGAAAATAATCGTGATTATCATTTTTGCCATAATCGAGCAGCCCTACATGTAACTATGCATTTCATTGTAAATATCCATCATTGTATCAAGTAAGACTTACCTGGACCATGTTGGTCAAACACAAACCCCAACAGGAGGGCGTGGAGGCAGTGGACAGTTTCAGGTTTTGGGTGGTGTTGTAGCCTCTTGAACCAGAAAACAGTCACACAGACTGGCAGCTTCAGCTGGTCGGGGATGTTTCCTAAGTCTAAAGTCTGAACCTGCAGAGCTTCTTCAAACACTCTGCGACGCAAACCCTCAGGAGCCTGCACAGAGAGGTACCACACAGACAAGATGCTCACGTGTACCACGGAAACACATCTATGACCTGTCAGAGTAATTAAACACATATTTCATGATTAACCTCAGTACCTTATGTAGACGCTGTAATTTCAGTTGTTTCTGTTCATCACTGCTGAGGAGTATTGATGGGACACGTTTGTCTTTGATCTCTTCTCTATCCCTGTCATATTCAGTGCACATCTGACCTCCAGTTAACAGTCCATAGAAGTACTGTCTGATGGGGTAAGCAGCTGTGTAACTACTGCGCTGTGAAAAGTCCTCCACAAGAGCAGGCAGCAGAATAGTCTTCTGATCTAAAACACTTATGACGAAAGTGGTGAGTTCTCCACTCTCAACTTTTTTACTCACCCATGTCGGCAACTCAAGACATTTTTTTTCTGGTTGAACATATTTTTGAATGGCGAGTTTGAAAGTTTGGTTCTCTTCTTTACCAACATGATTTAAAGCTTGACTCAGAGCACGTTCTCTCTTCTGTGAGTCGTTCAAACCATCCAGATTCGCTTTAGTTAAAAAGCTGAGCATACCATCCAGTCTTTTAATGCTGTACTCACCAGGTGAAGATGATTCATTTGCAAAGGTACCATTGTCTTTTAATCTTGAATAATCATTTCCTGCTATTGAAGCAAAGACTGGCATGAGAGCAGGGTCCAATTTGAAATGCTCACAAAACTTTGAACGTGTGTAGAGCTTAGCAGGAATTTTTTCATCCTCTTTGCTTTTCCACTCAAAGTTGTCAAGATGAAGGAAACCTTTGCACAAATCAAAGATGTAAAAATCCTTATCAATGGACAGCACAGCACATTGTTTCTGATTTGCAGCAGAAACAATTACAGGGTCTGCCTCTCCTAAACACTGTTTAAACTCTATGTCTTTCTCCTTCAAGATTTCTATGAAGACATCTTTTACCAGAGGTGGTAAGACGTTACATCCTTGTGGTGCAGCGTCAGGCTCAGTCTCTGCTACTGTCTTTGCTTTTTCCAGTTTATGTTTTAGACGAGACACAAGATGTTCACGCTTCTCAGGCCCTGAGCCTCCATCCAGGAAGACGTACGGAGTGACTTCACAGTCCTGCAGAGTCTTAAAGAAGTTACAGACCTCATCTTTGAATCCAGGATAATCTCCTCCACAGCGCTGGTCCAGCTTTGGATCAGACGTATAATACAAAGAATAGTACAGAGCTGCACCATCAATGATGAGACCTGTTTTTTCTATGTTAACCTCTTCATAGAGACACAAATCATCTATCATTTTCTTTAAGGTTGAAACCTCCATGATTCCTTAAAGTGTTGTGAAGGTGAGTGGTGGTTATTGTGCTAATGCCTCTGTGTCTGCAGATATTTACACACCTGCTAGAACATCATACAGGTACACACCCACACTGACAAAACCAGTCACACCTGTTCTGACTAATCTAACATACCTATGTTACTCTTTGGTTTCATTTCTTTTATCTTCATGTCGTGGTCTTCTGTTTTATTTCATTTGATTTGATTTGATTTCAAGTAAACTCAGGTGCCCTGGCTTTTTGTGAAACAATTAATTGGTTCTCGACCCGTCAGAGCATTCACCCATACTTTTAAATGACAGAGTAAAAACGGTGTTAGTGATAAGTTAGACAGAATCATTACCTCGGACTGTCTTCTGATTATTGAGAGAAATAGAAGTGGAGATACTTCTGTTACAAATGCAATATTAATATAATATCAATAGATAATAATACAAATTTTATTTCAATGAATGTAATCACTCTGATCATCTTTTATGTAGAACATAAGCAAAGAAAAACACTGTACAGCTGTGGTCAGAAGATCTTAATAATAACCCCGAACCACCAAGGCTGCAAACAAGTCGACAGCTGAGCTACTAAGTTATACATGAAAAAACACTATTTTTTTTAAAAGAAAGATAGCGATGTAGAAATACACACGACTGTGTTTTCAGATAAAAGTAACAGTCACACAAAGAAAGGCAGAAATAGATGAGGAACAAACGGTGCTAAAAGAGAAAGTTATCATATTCATGAAGCTAAACTTAATAAATTGTGCGTTATTGATCAGTATTTACTCAGGTGTGGATTTACGCATTTGTAATATAGTCTTACATGTGTTTATATTGATTATTTGTGTGTGGATTGAAGCACGCATTTCCTGAAAAGTTACACACAAATCATTGTACACATTTGTGAGTCTAATTTTAAGCTTTTGGGTGATCCTTGAATGAATGTTTGGATGAAACACCCTCGCTTTCGCAGAGAATTCATTCCAACAGCATTTTGATTCTATAACTCCTCAATCACAATATCATGAGTCACAGGACATTCTGGACATTCATGGACACGCTTCATGCAAAATGCACCTTTTATTTGTATGGATGTGTGCAGGTATATGTATACGTATGTATATTTAGTGTACATGTAGTATAGACATGTACATGTGTATATTAATATTTACATATATCTATTACTTACATAGTAATAGTAGTAGTAGCATAGTTAAATTCATGTGAATCTCTGCTACACTTCATGTAACCTACCTGTGACCATGAAACCACCGACACTGTGCAGCAGTCACACACAGTTCTTTACTTTGAATCCATCACAGTGCAGCAAACTAACCTGTTTATCCTGCATTACCTGCAGAGGATGTTCATGTAACCTTTAACACAGTTTACCTCAGTTCGTTTAGCAGCAGGTTTCACAATATGAAAAAGCCCAAGTCTCATGTATGCAATGTGTGATTTAAAAACATGAGCACTTACATGTAAGCTTTAACCCTTGGATGCACAACCTACCAATACCTACGCTCTTTCTTTTTGTGGGGTCAAAAATGACCCCAAATAAAATCTGTTTTTGCAATAAACTGGGTGTTATTCTTCAAAATCTTTAAAACAAAGAGTTGTAATATATTCATATTCCAGGTGTTCCTCATAAAACACATATGTGACATGAGGCCATTTGCATTTTTACGTATTTTTTCATTAATTTTAAGAAATTGCAGTTTTTGTATCACTACCTAAGTCTTCACAAAAAATCAATGCTTTTTTGCAATAAACTAAAGACATTTCTCTCATTTTGGTTAAGATGATATATCTTGTTCAAACAAAAGAGTAATTTCATTTTTGACATGTACATTTTTTTATTTTGATTCACATTTTAGCACTTAGCAATCAATCAATCAGGCGTCAAAACATGTTTGTGTTCAGAACTACAAATTAAATGTCTTTTATCAATTATTTTTTTTAATGTCTCAATTCCAACCCTCCTCCTTTATCCGGGCTTGGAGCAAGAAAAAAGTGACCCGAAATAGGCTCTCTGGTGAAGTTACTTTGTGTGTGTGTTTGCATTTATAAGTAGTTTTAAATCTTGTGATCCACAAAACATCATAACAGTAAAAGAAGAAGTGACTGCGTTACAGTCATTACGGGAGCAGCGGCTTCACTCATGCACGATTCATTTGGAGGTGTGAACGTCTTCTGCCCTGATAGCAGCTGGGGGAGGACTATCCTCCACCTGTGAGCGCTTTGGCACGGGTGAGGTGCCCACGGCAGCACCTGCTGCTTGTTGAGATTAAGAGTGATACACACTTTCACGTCAAAAAGTTGTCATAAATAAGTCTCCAATAACACCAGAAAAAGTCGCCAGATTTGTCGCTAGTCGCTTTTTAGAAAAATAAGTCGCTATGGGGGTCTGAAAACTCACTAAATATAGCGACAAAGTCGCTAAGTTGGCAACACAGGTCCTGGATCATTTGTAGGGCAAGGTCCACAGGGATCCTAGCTGGCCTTCGAGCAGCCATGTTTAGATCAGAGGTTCCCAAAGTGTGGGGCACCTAGATAAACACAAAGCAGGAGATGAAACATCGCCAAATATGTTTCCAAACCAACTTCATTCCAAGCCAAAGACTAGAAAATATGATGAAGCTTGATTGAACTGCTCCAGTAGGAGAAACTTAAGTTATTTTACTTTTCCTTTCTTGTTATTTTTCCTTGCTTTTGTGCAGACATGGTACCTGCACAATCGTTTTGTGTTGTGTTTATTTATTGATTATTGAACATCAGCTCCAGTAGCCCTTCTTAAGTCTAACGATCGAGGCAACTGATAATCGCACAATATCTAGCTTAATACCTGGTTTCTATGAATTCATTAGCACTTCATCAGTGTTACATGAGGTTATAGTCTGAGAAGCAGTGCCAAGACAAAAGGTATTGATATTTATGCAAACAAAAAGAGAAAATAAAATGTCTTTATCTTAAATAATATTTTCTTTTTTCCTGCTAATGTGCCCGGTAAACTCTGTAACATTGTTCATGGTGTTACATGTGATTTCTGTGTCATAAATCTTTTACATGTTGGTTAAACTGCAATAAAAATGATGGGGCACATAAGGATGTTGAGTAACTTGAATTCAATAGTATAATGTGGACTCATAAAAATATTAATCCTTGATGATATTAGTGAACAAAAAAACCTCCAAAATCATATTTTCAAATTTGTTGTCCATAACGCAGTTGAAAAATAACAAATTCGAATGATAATTTAAATTTTATTTTGTTTTTTATTCCAACATTTTATATCCCACTACGTTTTTCTGACCAATCCCAAAACAAAATAGAAAACATTCTTTTAAAACAATTTATTACTTAGACTGTAAATTAGTATTTACAAACTCATAAAGCATAAAACTCCTAACAACATGTCTCCTGTACTTGATGAGGTACGGGCTACAGCATGGAGATACAAATGACATGCAACACACACACACACACACACAGCATTAACCTTGTACAACAGCAGCACAAGCTGAAGCACAATATGCAACACAAACTGTGCTCACCCGACTTTATTGATCATCAATGACACGTTCTATTAAAAGGGTCCAGGTGATCAGGAAAATTGACAAAATGTGTCCCAGTCAGAAAAAGGAGATAGGGAGGCAAAAGGGTTAAATTAAAGAGTTTTATTTAAGTTTCTATTAATAACTCAACTAAAAGAGAAGGACAAGCCGCTATGACCAGTTAAAGAAACAAACAACTCAGACATTGGTCAGAAAACTGAAAAGTAAATAAAAAGAAAAAAAAAAAAAAAGAGTTTGGTCACCAAACACTCCTCTCCACAGAGCAGGCGTAAACAATCACCAAACATAGCTCTCTAGCTGCAACAACCAGAGATCACCGTTCTCCTGCCTTAAATACCTTTAATTGCTGATGGGAGTCAGCTGTTCAAAAGCAAAAAGGTGGCAGCTCAGGCAGGACATATGTAGGACACGCCCACACAGGCAACTTCAGGAGAAGGCCCTGCTAGGGCCGTAACAGAAACAAACACCCCTACAATCAAACACCAGTGAAACACACACACACACACACAGGGACATTAAACAGAGCAAAACAATGTATTTATTTTTCATCACCTTTTATTTCCTGAACTAGCAAAACTGAGGCTGGTCCAAGTTTGTATTTGTTAAACTGAGCATAAAGGGGGGGGTGGGGTGGGGAGGATCTGATGAAAAGAAAATCACCGGAGAACAGCATGAAATCACAGAGTTAACAGGATTAGGGGCTGTATGTCAGTATGAGCAAACAGAATGTAAGATGGCTGATTACAGACACCACCTGAGATTCAGCCTCAGATGCAGAAAAAAACAGGATTACTCCTAAGAGTCTGCAAATGAGCTCTGTTAAGGCCTTGAAGCAACAAAAATACTCCAGAAGGCACAGCACCAGCTGAACGGGTAAGATAAAGACATTTTTACCATCAACATGCTAAAATTTAAAGAGGACCGGATCTGACAGAGACTACAGTTTTTCTGGATGAGAATACTCTCCAAAAGGTGTTTGATTTTACAAAAAAAACTTGTCTATACCAAATGATTTGTCTGATAAATTCTTGAAAGGCTCCTCCTTTCCTCTCTCAGCTGCTCATTAAACACCTGACTGGCATCCATGTTCCTGTTTTCTTCAGTTTCCTGCTGCTCATAAACTATATTTGAGTTAGTGCAGCTCAATCACCTGACTGAAAGAAGTAAAACAAACCAAACTGACAGCTCTTTATTTCCCTGATTTTGTTCTTTTCTTCTTGCTGTATTAAATGTTGAGGCAGGATTGTGTTTTATTTCTGCATTACTTTAAGTTTTAAAAACGTCATCATGTTTATCCAAAAATATAAGGAAGCCATTAATCTCTTAAACCTGCATCACTTCATTTCTCTGTGTTCTTAACGTCTACTGTAAAAATAATATATTTAGTAAACCACATTTAGCTGTTTTGACTCTTTGGTGTTATGGAGTCACAGTCTCTATGACAACAGACCCTAACTCGGCTTTCTTGTCCAAATTCTGTATAAATTCATCCAGACGTCTAGAAAGGAGAGCTGCACCATCCAAAGTGGGATGGATGCCATCTTCCACAATAAGACCAGGGTTTTCCCAGAAGGTTTGCCAGTTATCTAAGAATTTCACGCTGTTTTCTGAACACCATGCAGACAGCCAGTGGTTCAATGACAGCATGCGGCTATAGATGACATCATTGGTCTCATAGGGGAGGGGACCAGAGAAAACTACAGTGTCTGACATTTTTTTGGCAAAGTTACAAACTGATGCAATGCTAATTTTAGTGACCTCGGATTGACAGAAAATGCTGTCATTACTGCCAACGTGAATTACAATCTTCCCATATCTATGTTCATTCTGAAACAGCAGTTTCAGATAAGCTTTAATGTCACCTGCTCTTGCTCCTGGAATGCAATTGATCACAGTTCCTGGAGTCTCTAGCTGCACATCTCTGAGTACAGCATCACCAATAAGCAGAGTTTTTTCCACAATGTGTGGATTGTCTGGATTGGTTTTGGAATCTTCATCTGAGTTCTCCTCTATCTCAGTCTTCTGTACTTGTTCCTCACTTGAGGGCCCTTCCCCAGTAGTTTTTGGATAAGAAATCGTCTTTAAATATTCATATAATTCCTTCTTTTCTCCTCTCAGTGTTTTCTGTACTTCTTCAATCGTGTCTTCATCTGCCAGCCGATGAAGGAGAGGTCCACAGTAAAGCCTGACAAAGCAAAATCTCAGTTAAAGTTGATGAAGTGTGTTAAACATCTGTGGAGCGCATCATTGGTCTGGTGTTTACCGGGCACACTGAGGTTCTGGTAGAGGGGAACACAGCAGCTGGTTCAGGTGGAGGCTCTGCCTCATGCAGCACTGCCATTGGCTGAAAGCATGAGCCACACGGGGCTGCCATTTCCTCCTGATAGCTGCATCCTTTAAAGCTTTCATCTTCCTCTCAAACTCGTCCTCTACAGACAAAATAAGACAAAGTTTCAGTGACACAGAACCAGAGACCAGCAGCAGTTTGTCTTCTTGTTCAGGCTGATGTGGAAGCATCAGTGCTGCTGCTGTCACACAAACTCTGACTACAGGATGTCTGACTACAGTCTTAACCTGCTGTGACATGCAAGGGCATGAGTCATCTCTGTGGGCCCTCTTCCTTTCAGTGTAGCCAGTAGTGATTCATATTCTACATTTATTAACAGTCCACGATGTCCATGTCTGCACAGTTTTCACATTGATTTCCCAACACTTTATAATCTACAAATTTTTTTAGTTAAATAAGTTTTTTTTTGTGTATCTTGAAAAATTGAAAACTCCGATTACACTTGTAACACTAAAAACAACTAACAACATTTCACCAGAAACATGTTTTTGCCACTGTCATCCTCTGTCATGCTCACAATCTTCTTCTAGCCTGGTCCCAAGTTAACCTGCTTAGAGCCTCAGACTGTTTTCGACCTGTTTGGTGTTGAAGGTCAACAGGGGTCAAAGCAGCTCATCAAGACACACCAGAATAACTGTAAATAATATACTTATCTTTGTAACTGAGAAAGTTTAAAGTTTTGAAACTTGTACTTAGAGTGTTGATACTGATAGATACAACTGTTTATAACTTAAGGTCTCCGCTATATGAGCTCACCTTGTTTCCCATCATTTGGAGAGGAGGCTGTCGATGCTGCTTCAACCTCTCTGTGAGCTTCTGAAATGAAGGAACATCTTTCACATGTGACACTTTTTCATTGTTTTCAGTGACAGCTGATAGCTAAACCAGATTTTATTTTAAATTGTATAACAGTTAACTTCCCTCATTTTGCTTTTCTTGATTTCCTTCTTTTCATTTTTAATACCTTTTATTCTTCTTCCATGGGGAAAGATATCCCTCATGGTGCACATTCGCAATTACTTAGATAGAATAAATAAGCAGTGACGTCCAGTGTAGGACGGACAACACAATTTTATAAGTGCCATCAGAAAGCCTCCATTATAGTGTTTTTTTCTTAACCATTCTTCCATAAAAAACAATTGTAAGGTCACTGATGTTGGACGAGTAGGCCTTGCTCGCACTCTCAACTGTAAATCATCCCACAGTTGTTCTGTCAGGTTGAGGTCAGGACTCTGTGCAGGTCAGTCAAGTTTGTCCACATCAAACCTACTCATCCATGTCTTTATGGACCTACTTTGTGCAGTTATGTGCAGCGATGTTGGAACAGGAAGGGGTTGTCCCCAAACTGTTCCCACACAGTTGGCCAAAATGTATTGGTATGCTGAAGCATTAAGAGTTCCTTTTACTGGAACTAAGGGGATGAGACCAGCTCCTGAAAAACAATCCCACACCATAATCCCCTCTCCACCAAACTTTACTCTTGGCACATTGCAGTCAGACAAGTACTGTTGTCCTGACCACCATCAAGAACAGACTCATCAGTCGGATATCCAGACAGAGAAGTGTGGTTCATCACTTTAGATAACATGTCTCCACTGCTCTAGAGTCCAGTGGCAGCTTGCTTTACACCATTGCATCCCACTCTTTGCATTGTGGTTGGTGATGCAAAGCTTGGATACAGTTAGTTGCCATAGAAACCCTTTACACAGGGCTCTCTATGCACTGTTCTTGAGCTAATCTGAATGCCACGCGAAGTGTGGAGGTCTGTAGTGACTGTCTGCACAAAGTTGGTGACCTCTGAGCACAATGCTTCTGCTTACTCTGTAATTTTACATGGCCTACTACTTTGTGAGTTGCTGTCATTCCCTATCGCTCCCACTTTGTTATACTGCCACTAACAGCTGACTATGGAATTTTAGGCTACGTCCACATGTACATGGGTATTTTTGAAAATGCAGCCTTTTCTATGCGTTTGGGCCTTTCGTCCACACGTAAACGGTGTTTTGGATCATTGAAAACTGAGATTTTTTAAAACTCTTTGCATTTACGTGTGGACAAGGAAAACTGAGATTTAGTCAACCAACGTCAAAGGTGTGCGCCATTTTTGACTTCACGCTGTGTTTACATGAGATAAATTTCTACAATGGCAGATATAGACAAAATACTGTTGCAGTTTTTTCACGCTTATATACACACACACGGAGTTACTTTCCCTCCATTTAGAAAGACTGAGGCGTCAGAGTGAACTTCTACTTCTGTGGCTTCTACATTCAACACATATGCTCTCACAACCCAAATCCCAATGCCAAAGTCGTCTGTTTCGGACGAAGACTGGGTCGAACCACCTCTTGATAGACAACTTTGAAAGCACGGAGGTACTTCCAGAAAAATGGCGAGAGAATTTTTGCATGTTGAGGACTTCACTTTTGGCTCTTTGTGAGCTACTTCGTCTGCACATTGAAGCCCAAACAACCAAAATGAAGTTGCCTGTCAGTGTTGTAAAAAAAAAAGTTGCATGCACATTGCATTATTTAGCTGATGAAGTGAGGTTATGCAAGACTGCAAACGCTTTCGGACTATTAAGGCAAGTGGTGTTGAAAATTGTAAGACAAGTTTGTACTGCAATTACTGTTCACTTGGGCCCTGTGTTTATACAGTTACCAGCAAGTACAAAGTAGAGGAACTTGTAGCAGGGTTTTACTGAGCCTATGGAATTCCTCAGTGTATTGGTCCTGTGGATGGGACCCATGTGGAAATAAAGCAACCATCCATGAATTCTATGGACCATGTTAACAGGAAGGGGAGGTTTTCTCTGAACATACAAGCCACCTGTGACTGAAGGTATTAATTTATTGATGTTGCGTTGGCAAGGCAGTGTACACAAAACCCATATTTTTGCAAATTCTATGCTGAACACACATTTCAAAAATAGCATGAACTGTGGAACATAAAGAGGCAATTCCAGTTTTCCTTATTGAGGATCCAGCATACCCATGGCTTCCTTACCTAAAGAAAGAATACGCAACCGTGGGAAGCACTGCTCACGAACACTATTTTGGTCTATGCTTAAGTCGAGCTCATTGAATTTGTTTTACAGACTGAAAGCATGGTTTGGAGCATTGCAAAGGCCCTGGCAAGTCTCCCAGTTCGTGTTTTCATGTGTTTTTGCTGTTTTATATTCCAGCGTGATATTGAGGAATAATTCCACCTCACTGTCCCTCCACACATAGGACTCCTTTCTGCTTTTATGTGCCATCTTTGTTTGTGCTTAACTGGCCAACATGGTTAGGATTATTTTGCCACCTTTTTTTTTTTTTTTGCATGTTCTTGACAGCATTTGATTTGTTTTTTATGGAAGCCCGTTTCCGCCACTAAAAAAAAAAAAAGCTAGTATCCATAACTCGAAATTTCGAGTTAGCTCTGCCAATCAAAAATATACGTGAATGAGGTCGCTTTCTTGTTACCCGGAAGCATATGGCGCAGGACCGCGCACTCAAAAACGGATCCCAACAAATTAAAGTATGTTTGCTGATAGTAACACCATGTGATTCAGCTAATAACACAGGGATTTCATCATTTGTGAAGCCAGGCTGAAAACACTCAGCAATCTGTGCATTCACGACTGGATGTAATACCGGTAGCTTAGCTGTAGCATTTGTAGCTGAGGGCTTCAGCTTCCGGGTAACATGGAAATGACGTCATTCACGTAGATTACTGATTGGCAGCGCTAACTCGAAATTTCGAGTTGCTTTTCTCAAAATTTTGAGTTAATAAATCGAAATTTCGAGTTAATATGTCGAAATTTCGAGAAACTAACTTGAAATTTCGAGAAAATAACTCGAAATTTTGAGTTATGGATCCTTTTTTTTTTTTTTTTAGTGGCGGAAACGGGCTTCCATAGTTTTTTGCCTTTAGATGTGGACAGAGATATTTTTTCAAAACCGCACGTGTGGTCCGGATTTTTTTTTTAACGAAAACTGAAAATCTCTGTTTACAAAAGTACCCGTGTACATGTGGACATAGCCTTGGTAGGCAGGAAATTTCACGACTGTACTTGTTACACAGGTTGCGTGGTACCATACTGGAATTCACTGAGCTCCTGAGAGCGAAGCATTCTTTTACTCATGTTTGTAGGAGCAGTCTGCATTCCTAGGAGCTTGAGTTCATACACCCTACACCACGAGAGTCATTGGAACACCTAAACTCAATGATTTGGATGGGTGAGTGACTACTTTTAGTACAGGGTGGGCCATTTATATGGATACACCGTAATAAAATGGGAATGGTTGGTGATATTAAAGTCCTGTTTGTGGCACATTAGTTTATGTGAGGGGGCAAACTCCTCAAGATGGGTGGTGACCATGGTGGCCATTTAGAAGTCGGCCATCTTGGATACAACTTTTGTTTTTTCAATAGGAAGAGGGCCATGTGACACATCAAACTTATTGGTAATGTCACAAGAAAAACAATGGTGTGCTTGGTTTCAACGTAACTTCATTCTTTCATGAGTTATTTACAGGTTTCTCTTTGTTCACAGCCATTGACATGTCGAAGAGGTTAACACGTGAGGAGCGGATTGAAATTGTGTTGATATCTGGTGAACGCAGTAACCGGGTCATTGCAGCAGATTTCAATGCAAGACACCCTACGAGACCACCTATCTCCCATGCTACAGTTAGCAAACTGCTTGCTAAGTTTCATGAAACTGGTTCAGTGTTGGATTTGCCAAAATGTGGACGCAAGAAAACTGTCACTAATGAAGAAACATCAGTGGCTGTCCTAGCTTCATTCAGCAAGAGCCCACAGCGTAGCACTTGCCGCATGTCACTGGAGAGTGGCATTAGTCCAACATCCCTTCTGCGGATATTAGCTACTCACAAATGGCACCCTTACAAACTCCAGCTACTGCAGCATCTCAACGAGGATGACCCAGATCGGCGCACAGAATTTGCAGAATGGGCAAAACAAAAATGGGAACAGGACCCTCAGTTCACGCAGAAGATTTTGTTCAGTGATGAGGCAAACTTTTATGTGAATGGTGAAGTTAACAAACAAAACCACTGCTATTGGTCTGACACTAACCCACATTGGATGGATCCCTCCAAGACTGTTGGAACAACAAAAGTGATGGTTTGGTGTGGTATATGGGGTACAACGATACTGGGTCCATTTTTCATCAATGGAAACCTCAAGGCCACTGGATATTTGAAATTGCTACATGATGATGTGTTTCCCTCTTTGTGCACTGAAGCTGGCACGTTCCCTGAGTTTTTCCAGCAAGATGGTGCACCACCACATTATGGGTGCCAGGTCCGAGCATTCCTAGATGAACAGTTTCCTGGAAAGTGGATTGGTCGTCGTGGGCCAGTTGAATGGCCCCCAAGGTCTCCCGATCTGACCCCCTTAGACTTTTATCTTTGGGGTCATCTGAAGGCAGTTGTCTATGGTGTGAAGATACGAGATGTGCAGCACCTGAAACTACGGATACTGGATGGCCATATATAAATGGCCATATAAATGGCCCACCCTGTAGTACAGTATATTTTCTATCCATTATCTGGGAAATATATACCATGTTACCCAGTGAGACTTACCTGGACTGTCATGGTGATACATAAACCCCAGTAGGAGGGCGTGGAGGCAGTGGACAGTTTCAGGTTTTGGGTGGTGTTGTAGCCTCTTGAACCAGAAAACAGTCACACAGACTGGCAGCTTCAGCTGGTCGGGGATGTTTCCTAAGTCTAAAGTCTGAACCTGCAGAGCTTCTTCAAACACCCTGCGACGCAAATCTTCAGGAGCCTGCACAGAGAGGTACCACACAGACAAGATGCTCATGTGTACCACGGAAACACGTTTATGGCCTGTCAGAGTAATTAAACACATTTATTGATTAACATCAGTACCTCATGCAGACGCTCTAGTTCCAGTTGTTTCTGTTCATCACTGCTGAGGAGTATTGATGGGACACGTTTGTCTTTGATCTCTTCTCTATCCCTGTCATATTCAGTGCACATCTGACCTCCAGTTAACAGTCCATAGAAGTACTGTCTGATGCAGTAAGCAGCTGTGTAACTGCTTGGCTGTGAAAAGTCCTCCACAAGAGCAGGCAGGATCATTGTCTTCTGATCCACAATATTTATGACGAAAGTGGTGAGTTCTCCACGCTCAATTTTTTGAAGAACCCATAAAGGCAGCTCAGAATCAGTCTTTGTTGGTTCAACATATTTTTGAATGGAGAGTTTGAAAGATCTGTCCTCGATCTCACGAACGTGATTTACAGCATTTTGCAGAGCTTGTTCTCTCTTCACTGAATCATTACAGCTGTCCAGCTTCAATTTGCTTAAAAATGTGAGCATACCATACAGTCGTTTGATGTCGTTTTGGCCAGGTGAAGATGATTCATTTGCAAATATTTCTTTACCTAATCTTGAACAATCATTTCCTGCTATTGAAGCAAAGACTGGCATGAGAGCAGGGTCCAATTTAAAATGCTCACAAAACTTTGAACGTGTGTAGAGCTTAGCAGGAATATTTCCATCCTTCTTTCTTTTCCACTCAAAGTGTTTAAGATGAAGGAAACCTTTGTGCACATCATAGATGCAGAAATCTGTGTCAATGGACAGCACAGCACATTGGTTCTGATTTGCAGCAGAAAAAATCTCAGGGTCTGCCTCTCCTAAACACTGTTTAAACTCTATGTCTTTCTCCTTCAAGATTTCTATGAAGACATCTCTGACCAGAGGTGGTAAGACGTTAGGCCTGTATCTTTTTCGTACAGTGCAGCCAAGCTCAGTCTCTGCTACTGTCTTTGCTTTTTCCAGTTTTTTTTTTAGATGAGACACAAGATGATCACGCTTGTCAGATCCTGAGCCTCCATCCAGGAAGACGTACGGAGTGACTTCACAGTCCTGCAGAGTCTTAAAGAAGTTACAGACCTCATCTTTAAATCCAGGATAATCTCCTCCACAGCGCTGGTCCAGCTTCAGATTAGAGTAATAATACAAAAAATAGTACAGAGCTGCACCATCAATGATGAGACCTGTTTTTTCTATGTTAACCTCCTCACAGAGAGAAGGTATCTGATCTATCAAGTCCTCTAACTTTAAAATTCCCATTATTGCTTAAAGTGTGGTGAAGGTGAGCGGTGGTTATTGTGCTAATGCCTCTGTGTCTGCAGATATTTATACACCTACTAGAACATCGTACAGGTACACACCCACACTGACAGATCCAGTCACACCTGCTCTGACTAATCTAGCATACCTATGTTACTCTTTTGGTTTCATTTCTTTCATCTTCATCTTGTGGCTTTCAGTTTTATTTCACTATGTGGTGCAAAATGAAATGTGTTTCATTAACTTTCCAGCTCTGTTAATATATCAAAGATACTTAGTTCTTTAAGATAAGAAAACGATACGATAAACCTTTATTAGTCCCAAACTAATAAAGGTTAAAAAAGGTTTTATTATCAACACATGTCCCAACTGGTGTTTAAAAAATCAGTATTTAAATTCAGTAATGAACTATGTTGTGAAGAGGAACTTTTCAAATTGAGAGCCACTGCTAAAGAAAGGCACGATTTTACCACCTCTCGGGTTGATCACTGTAACACTGCCTATTCAGTCCATGTTCTCCTTTCTTTACTACAAACAGTCCAAACTCAGGTGCACTGGCTTTCTGTGAAACAATGAATTGATTGACTCATTAGAGCATTCACCCATACTTTTAAATAACAGAGTGAAAACAGTGTTTGTGATAAGCTAGAGAGAATCATTACTTCAGACTGTCATCGGATTATTGTGAGAAAACCTGATATTGTTGGAGACTATGTGAGGAGCAGGCATTGCACTGAAGTAAAACACATTTACAAAAGATTTCAACATTTCATATCTTGACTCATGAGCTTTGAATAGCTGCAAATCACTGCAGTGTGTTTGTATTCACATTTTTAGGTTTCTAATCAGAGGTGAAACAACTAGAGTCATTTGTCACCTAAGTAGAGGTAGAGATACTTGTTAGAATCAGAATCAGAAAGGGTTTTATTGCCAAATGTTGAGCAGGTTTACAACATCAGGAAATTGCTGCGGTGCTTCAGTGCAAACATATTGTCATAAATTACGCTTAAATAGACAAGAAAATGAAAGTAAGAATAAAAATTAAAAGTGCTACGTAGAAAGATATATACATGAGTGCAGGTGGTGATCAGTGCCAAACATGGAATGATGCAGTGAACACAGCGTAGGGTCATGTGTTAGTGGTGGGAACAGTCATACGGTTATTGTTCATGTTTCCAACAGCAGAGGGGAAGAAACTGTTCTTATGGCGAGAGGTTCTGGTGCGAATGGACCGGAGCCTCCTGCCTGAGGGGAGCAGGTCAAACAGACTGTGTCCAGGGTGAGAAGGGTCAGCTGAGATCCGAGCTGCACGCCCCAGTGTCCTGGTGGTGTACAGGTCCTGCAGAGATGGGAGTCTGCAGCCAATCACCTTCTCAGCAGAGCGCACAACACGCTGCAGTCTCTGTTTGTCCCTGATAGTGGCTCCAGCGTACCACACGGTGATGGAGGAGGTGAGGATGGACTCGATGATTGCAGTGTAGAATTGCATCATCGTCCGTGTTGGCAGGTTGAATTTCTTCAGCTGCCTCAGGAAGTACATCCTCTGCTGGGCTTTCTTAATGACGGAGGTGATGGTGGGCTCCCACTTCAGGTCCTGGGTGATGGTGGTACCCAGGAAGCGGAATGAGTCCACAGAGGTGATGGGGGTGTCAGTCAGGATGATGGGGGGGAGTGGGGCTGTGTGCTTCCTGAAGTCCACAATAATCTCCACTGTCTTCTGGGCATTCAGCACCAGGTTGTTGTGGCTGCACCAGGACACCAAACGTTCAACCTCCCTCCTGTAGGCAGACTCGTCCCCGTCCGAGATGAGTCCAATAACGGTGGTGTCATCTGCAAACTTGATTAGCTTGACAGACTGGTGGGTGGAGGTGCAGCCGTTGGTGTACAGGGAGAAGAGCAGAGGAGAAAGAACACAGCCCTGAGGGGAGCCGGTGCCATATTAATATAATATTAATGCATAATAATGAAAAGTTTATTTCAATTAATGTAATCACCTTGAACATCTGTTATGTAGAAAGTAAGCAGAGGAAAACATTGTACAGATGTGGTCAGAAGATTGCATACTCTAAAAGATTAAGAATAACCCAGGAACCACCAAGGCTGCAAAACCAACAGCTGAGTTAGTAAGTTACACATGAAAGCAGTAGAAAGAAGAACAAAGATAGTCTCTGTCACCAGCTGCATCTGGAGAGGCCCAGCATCCACCTATTGCTTTTCACTGTTCACAGCACTGTTTGTTCCTTATCTATTTCTTCCTTTCTCTAAGATGATGTGGACTTGAAAGAGCAGTTTGTAAGAACTGATCCTGCCACTGAGACAGGTTTCTCAGGTAGGAGGAAAGTAGCTCTGTGCATCTTGACCATGTTTGGCTCCACTCCACAGTGAACTTTATCAAAACTAAATACCGATCCCAGCTCATCAATGAGCACCCCACATGTGTATAAGGATGACCCTGACTCCATTCAAGCCCAGGTTTAAAATGCTGTCAGAATAAGCTAAAGCTCAATTCATTCACTGAGCAGAAAAGTGGGGAGTTGATTAAATATGGAGAGAAATTTGCACCCAAATGTCTGAAACTACACGTAACATCTCCCTCACTCACTCACAAAACCTCAAATACGTGTGCACCGGTCACCTGGTACACACAGATCATATCACATGCCCACGTGGGGTTCACACAGATCGACAAGTGCAAGCTATGTTCAAGTCCCAGTGTAAAACTGGGACTTCTGGGCTTCAACTGTGTACCTGTGTCTATTTGTTTTGTTTTGTTTGTTTATTCTTTTTACTTATTTCAAATAAAGGGGACACTTATGCTCCCAGCAAGGTTTTTGAAAGATAAAATTATCAGATTCATGAAGCTAAACTTAATCAACTGTTTGTTAATGATCAGTATTTACACGGGTTTGGATTTATGCATTTGTAAAATAGTCTTGTGTGTTCAGATTGATTCTTATTTCTGTGTGGTTTGAAGCACGCACATGTGAGTCCTCAAAAGTTACACACAAATCATTGTACTCATCTGTAAATATTATTTTACGCTTGTGGATCATGTTGTATGCATTTCCAACACTTTTAAGGCAAATTTCTCTCTTTTTCGACCTCTTTAAATTTTAGTTGAATACCCCTAATATACTGTTTATGCTGTGTTTATATTAGACTCTGCAAAGCTGGTATGAAGGTGGAATTCAGTGAATGAATCTCAGGATCATCATCTAAAAGTCATCTGAATCTCTGCTACACTTGATGTAACCTACCATGAAACCACAGACACTGTGCACCAGTCACACACTGTTCTTTACTTTGAATCCATGACAGTACAGCAAACTAACCTGTTAACCTGCACTAACCTGCAGAGGATGTTCATATAACCTTTAACACAGTTTACCTCCGTTTGTTTAGCAGCAGGTTTCACAATATAAAAAAGCACAATGTCACATTACAGACCCAATGTGTGATTTAAAATCATGAGGACTTACATGTAAGCTTTAAATGAGCAGTCCTTACCTTTAAATATCACCTGCCTGTGAAATACAGCAGCTGGACCTTTAGCTAGCAGCACAGTTTGTGCATTTGTTAAGCTGATAGAAACATTGCGTTTGAAATTACCTGCCACTTAAAAATAGTTTACTCCTTTTATGTTTTTATTGTCTTTATTTTTATCTCATCTTCAGTAGAGCTAGCTAGATGCTGAAGCAACATACAGACACCTGCAGTGTCATGGTCCGGAGTCTGGTGACTCTGTGTTTATGTTTTGTTTTCTTATATTTATATGATTTAGTGGTTTGTCATGGATTTGTCTTTCGTATTTCTAGTATTCTTAGTTATTCTTTGGTAATTTAAAGATTTTCCAGGCCTTAGGTTTTGTCAGTGTGCCTACCTTGTGTTCCTTGTGTTACATCTAGAGTCCTGGTTTCTATGTTCGTGTATTTCCTTTGACAGTGCCATGCCCCGCGTCAGTGTATTCTGTTTGCTCCCCCTCTGTCTTATCTCGTTTGATTATGTTTAGCTGTGTTCTCTGCCTGTTTGCCATTTCCTCGTTTCCCTCTGTGTACATTTATTGTGTGTGTTCACCTCTGTTCCTCGTCAAATCGTCTGTTTTCTCCTGGGTGTAATGTGTCTCATCCCCGGTGTTTATGTCTCAGGCTCCGCATTCCTGGTGTTCAGGTTTTTGTAACATTTACTAATAATAGTACTACTAATTACTTTCCTCATGTTCTTTTGTTAGTTTATCCCAGTGTAGGTTTTGTTAGTCTAAGTCCCCCTCATGCTCTGCTTTTGTTTCATTTTGTCTTTCACTAAATAAATTCACTCACAGCTACGCTGTCATCAGTGCCTGCACTTTGGTCTGCTTTCTCTTCTCTCCACACGGTTCCCTCGCCAACTGTGACCAAACCAGTTAACCTCTGACTATGGCACACAGTTTTGCCTATTTGGTCTCTTTTCATCAGTCAGTATAACACATAATACATCCTAGATAAGCGGAAGAAAATGGATGGATGGACAACGGGTTTACTTGTAGCACAGAACTATGGAGCCCAGCACAGCACTGCTTAATCCCTTGTGTTTGGAGCTTTTTAATGTTTGAATTATGAACAGGCCAGTGTTTTATCAAAGAATCAACCATTCATTGTTTGTTTAAATATATACTAGTTTTACTGTAGTGTTTAATTGCTTGAAGCAAAATATAATAAAATGAGGGGTTACTCAACAATTCTGCACAGTACTATATTTAAACAAACTGATAAACATCAGACTGAAAAAAAGCAAATTATTTTAATGCTGTTAAAGCTAAACAATCACCAATGGTCAGTATTTGATACCAACTGGAGACCAACACTATTGGTTGCTGCTACAGTTCAATATGAAACAGAATAGATCTTTATTGTCACTGTTACAAGAACAACGAAACACAGTTTGGCATCTCTCCGTTGGCAGCATGTAGATTTACACTCAGATTCTTACAACGTAAGTATCTAGAAAGTAAGATAGTCGTTTTTTATCTTTACAAAAAAAGGTATGTAAGATAAAAAGATATGCAATGTAAGCAGGAAGTGAGGGATTAGTGCATTATAAGGTGCTATGTGAACAGTGGTATTGCACATTCAGTAAGGTTTAGAGCTGCTGGGTTGCTACTATCATAAATACAGTTATATAGCTAGAGGTAGGGGTGTTGGTTGCAATACAGTATAATAAATACGGTTTATAAATACAGTGTAAATGTCCATGAATGTAAACAGCACAGTTAGCCTTCAATCAGGGTGGAAGTAGGGCATGTTTTCACAACCACATCACTTCCTTATTTCTTTCCTTTAATTTGGCTTCATTAATTACTTTAATATTTACTCATTAAACAATGTTTTTGTCATTGTACTATATTTGTCTGCAACTATTCTGCATAGTCATTAAATGTCAAGAATGTCTTCATTCTTGACACTCGATGTTGCTTGGACATAATAGCCTGAGATCATTTATCAGCACAGGTTAAAGTGAGATTTGGTAAGTGGAGGAACCTTAAGATCAGGTGTAGCGGTGCAGCATGGGAACAAGAATCCCCTAGAAATTAGTCATATATAAAAAGTCTGCTGAAAGAGCTTTTTTTATATATCAGTCTGCACCTTTTTAACAACAACAATACACCTTTAATGTTTACCTGCATGAACTCTGAAGTGTCATATTAGAAACAAACGGCATCACTGAGAGCACATTCAGTAGTCCTGTTGTGAGTTCATCAGATTTAATGATTTTGTACTGAAGCATTCATTTTACTGATGCATATTCTTTATTGATCTCTGCCACCTGTTCCTCTAATAGTGTTTGACTGCTGTAAGCTGCTCAGCTGATCCACTTTGTGTAGTCAACGTGTGACGCCCCTCCTTTCATGTGAGCGCACTCAGAGCTTGAAGTCGAAACTTTGGTTGGCAAACACAGTTAATAACTGGTTTCCCGAACTATCAGCCGATGTTCAACTAATAGAATTCAGAGAGTGAATCTAATCAGCATCTCCAGCTTAAAGTTAAATTGATGTTTCAGACAGAAAGATGGACAATAGAAAGTGAATAAAAGAAAGTTAAGACAGAAAACATCTGACAAAGAAACACAAACTGTCACCATAATTCAGAAATAATAAAAATAATAAAACTTAATCAAATTAAGTGATGATCAGTGTAACCTGCTGTTGTACAACATGTTACTTCCAGTGGATTCTGTGTGACGTAAAACAGCTACTAAGTGTCATTTGTCATGTTAGCATTTCCACGTTCAGTGATCAAGAAATTAAGAAAATAAAATAATGGATGATGAAACAAATGGTCTTGATGGTAAAAGTCCTGATTTTTAAACATTCAGATGAGGATGTGGGATGGGGATCACATCAACATTTCTGCTATGGATCTCCAGAACAGGCTTATACTGTCATCAATACAGACATACAGATAAATCAAATGAGCAGGTAACTGATGTAGAGAAGCAAGCTTGAAAACAGCTGAAAATAATCCCCATCCCAGTCGGTCCTGATTAAAAGACCAAGTGTGTTTAAATCTGTGCAGGCAGCATTTTATCTTGGAGGGCCAGATTGCCACTGAGACAGGAACACATAACAAACAGCTGGAGTATTAATGTGGTCTTTATCTTACAATATAAAATGCTGTGAGGGGAATGTTGTTGTGATTTGGTGTTAATTAAATGAAACCTGGGGATCCAGTTCATGAATATGAATGAACTCAGATCATTTCTATTTCTATCTTATTCAGAGCTGGATCACAAGTGAAGCAAAGTTCGTGCTCATGAATGTTATTTATGAACAAACATGAATATAAAGTACTGCAGCTCAGTGTTGGTGAGGAGTTGAATTCCCACTGATTTAATCACAGATTTTCAGCATTTTGAGTTTTTGGTTCTTGTTTAACTTTCTTGTTTTTATGATGACTTTTACTTTTGTGATGATTTTCTGTTTTTAGCTCAGCTAAGTTTCACCGTTTTGTTTTCCTCTGCAGTTCATCCATGTTTACTATTCGTTTTTTATGTTTTGTTGTCTTCTTGTTCCACTTTCTGTTTATGTTAGTAGCTGCTTTTCTTTTTTTCCTGTGTGTGGTTTTATCAGAATCAGAATACTTTATTGATTCCTAGGGGAAATAATTTTTCGTTACAGTGCTCCATTATAAACAAACATTAACAAAGACAGACAATACACTAACTAAGAATAGCACAATATATACAGGCATATATATACATAAAAGCCACTTATTAATAAATAGCTGAAAAAGAACATGTGCAAGAAGGGTGTAGCTGTTGCAGTAACCAGTGTGTTAAGTGGATGCGTTGTACAGGGAGATGGCCACAGGCAGGAATGATTTCCTGTGTCGTTCAGTGGTGCTTTTCGGTAATCTCAGTCTCTCACTGAACGTGCTCCTGTGATTGACCAGCATGTCATGGAGTGGGTGGGAGGTGTTACCCAACATTGTCTTTATCTTGGACAGCATCCGTCTCTCCGACACCACCTTGAGGGAGTCCAGTTCTCTCCCCACAACTTTACTGACCTTATGGATCAGTTTATCAAGTCTGTTGGCATCTGCGACCCTCAGCCTGCTCCCCCAGCATGCAACAGCATAGAGGATCGCACTGGCCACAACAGACTCATAGAAAATCCTCAGCATTTTCTGGCAGATGTTGAAGGACCTCAGTCGCCTCAAAAAATAGAGACGACTCTGGCCCTTCCTGTAAAGTGCTGTGGTGTTTTTAGCCCAGTCCAGTTTATTGTCAATGTGTACTCCAAGGTATTTATAGTCCTCCACAACGTCAACACTGACCCCCTGGATTGAAACAGGGGTCAAGTGTTTCCTGGTCTTCCTGAAGTCCACGATCAGTTCCTTGGTCTTTGCCACGTTGAGCTGCAGATGATTCTGCTCACACCACGTGACAAAGGAGTCGACCACAGCCCGGTACTCTGTCTCTAACTTCAGCCTGTGTGAGTGTCTGACCTGGGGCCTGTTCTTCGTACCTCGCTAAGTAAGTTAGCTGGATTAGATTGTTGACGATTTCGCGTGATCCTGGATCGTTCGGTTCCCCGAAGCTCATCCGGGACTTGCTGTCATAGCAACAGAGCCGTAAGCGTAAACCTGCTCGGGAGCAGGTTTACTTTATGTAAACAGGATTAGATCGCGGCCACGCAGGTATGTCCGCGTCATTTATACGAAAGCAACAGCGATATTCCACCACTGTTTCACCATAAATAAATAACATCAATGTAACTAAAGATAATGCAGCACCGATCCTTTCATTGATGTCACACAGATACATACAGGTCATTTCCTAAAAAAGGGAAATGTACTATTAACATTCTATTACATGTATGTGATTATTACAGATGTAATTCATATTTCAGAGTAGTAATTGTAAATTACTTCGTGTAATCAAGATGAGAGACCACGGCTATAAAAGCGAAGGTGGATTTGGGAAGCCTGTCGCAGCCATGTCCTGTCCGTATACGCGACCAACCCATTGCGGAAGGTGCAAGATTGATAAGGAGAGTCCTCAGAATTCAGCGTATATTGCGGGATAGACAGGATCCTTTAGCTCAGCGCGACAGTGTGCTCATTGAGAGATATCGATATTCCCGTGAGGGTATTATTTACTTAACCAACTTGTTGACGAGGGGGTGCAGGACCACCACCTGTCTTTTTTTCCTCTGCCCTTTTCTTGGTTGCTGTTATGAACAAACTAACAGAGTATTACAGGCCAGTATTACCTTGCCAAGAGACGAAAAGCAATCTAAGAGATAAATATTACCATTCTGTAGAATACTCCTGTATTCCACTTTTACTTGTTCCCATGTTCTTGTGGGTCCTGTTGTGGCTCTAATGTGAAAGGGGATATAATATAACATATTATAATATAATATAATGCCATATGATATTGGACAATATAGTGTCATATGATAGATCTACCCTACCGCCTACTGGTGTTGGCCAGAGGGGCCGATGGCGCGATATGGCAGCTGTTGCTACAACTGTAGCTGCCTCCACCAGTGTGTGAATGTGGGAGTGAATGAATAGTGGTATGGTAAAGCGCTTTGGGTGCCTTGGAAAGCGCTATATAAACCCAATCCATTATTATTATTATTATTATTAAATTACCTACGAGTTTGATTTGTCAGCAACTTTCTGCCAGCCCTCTCTCCTTGCTTTTGCAGCCTTTGCAGTGTTCTCTTGCGTTTTAATTAAACTCTGAAACTCCTGAAATCCCTCACTCATGAGGTATTTTCCGGCTCTGCTGCCGGAAAATACCGAGCACGCCCCTTCGACATTTTCGCCGACCAATCAGCGGGTTGCCGATCAACGTTTCTACTATCGATGCGTAGCCCCTTTTACGACACACAGTGATGTCACATTACTGCGTCCAGCTGTACTAATCGTCAACAGCAGGTGTGTTCGGGGAACCGGATTAGCGAGCTCACGGTTAGCGCGATGGTTTGGTCTTGGATGTGTCATTTGATCTTGGATGTAGTAAGCGACGTACGAAGAACAGGCCCCTGGACTCATTATTTTTCTCTGCTGTTAATTATTTGTATCTGTTGTTGAATGTTCTCACCTCCATCTCATCTTCAATCAGTCCTCTGTATATCTCTATAGCTCTCAGCACCTTCCCGTATTCATTGGTGTCTGTTTAATTCACCAGTAGTGTTATCCTGTTTTTCTGCTCTTTAGTTTTTTTCAGTTGAAATTCAGCTCCTGGTGTGTTTTTCTGTATGTTTCTGGACTCCAGTCTTTGTTTCATTTTGTACTTTGGGTTTGGATGTTTTTCTTTGGCCAAATAAAGATACTTCCCATCAGCTACATTGTTCTCCTACATTTTGATTCTCTTCAAACCCCTCTCCATGCTTCTTTTGTTTTATTGTGATCTACAATAAAAACAGTCCTGTGAGGACAGATGCACACACAAAAATATTCATGATTAAACCGAGTGCAGTGCATTAACTATGCACAGTGCAGTATGTATGCTGATTGCAATGGTAAATGAAATAATTTGATGATAATAAAAATTATAAAAAATATATAATGAAATAATAATACAAAATGCCCTCAAAATGTCCTCAATACCCATAATGATAATAATAGCAATAACACTAATAACATAAAATAACAACATAGTAGTCTCATTACAAAGTAAAAGTAGCAATTAATAATAAATAAATAATAACCACAACCTCATATAAATATCATGTAAGTACAATTGTTAAGAGAAAATACCGAAAGTTTTTGTGTGTGCATGTGCGTAGTTATGCAGTTGTCTAGTAGGTATAGTCAGATTTAGAAATATGTAACAACTTCTGTGATTTCCAGGTAACAAGAATCATTTTCTTGGAGTTAGTTAGAGAGACAAGGAGGGGATTTATGTATTTGTTTGGGAGATTTTCAACTTCAGTGACTGCCCAGCAAACAAAGGGTTGGTAAAGCAGGGACTTACTAATATCCAGAATAGGTTAGCAGGTGTGCAGGTCCATGTGGCATTAAAATAGTTGTCAGTGCTACTCAAGGTGCAATATGCAGTTGGGTGCCTCTAAACCCATTTAAATGTATAAAGTATCAAGTCTGTGAATAACTGTGAATGATATTGTGGCGGGTTTTAATCTAGAAGTCAGAGCCGTGAGAGAAGGCCAGATCTTTTCCACATTGCGGTACTGGAATTGCCGTTGTCATTTCCGAGATACACATTAATATTTATAGTCTGGATACTCGATATGTTCCTTGTATTAGTATTTTTTATGGATTCATTTAATAATCTAGGTCAGTGGTTCTCCAACTATGGTACACGTACCACTGGTGGTATCTGGGCACCCTGTATTGGTACATGGGAAATCTCCATAATGATTTTTAAGATTAAATAATATACTGTAGCATGTTGAGGAATCTTTAGAACCAAGGGTCAAAACAGAGGTTTCAAAAGGTCACAAAATCATCAAAGTTGGGATGCTGTTTAATATGTAATTAAGAACAGAACACAAGTATTCATAATTCTCATAAACCTATATTTTATTCATAATAGAACATAAAAAAAATGTGAAATGTTTAAACTGAGAAATAAAGGGTAATTTTAAATATGATGCCTACAAAACTGAAATTTAATTGATTTTGTTGTCGTGGTCCTGAGTCTGACAACTCAGTGTTTTGTGTTTCTTAATAATATTTAATGTTCTTGTTTATTATGATTATGTATTCTGTTAAGATTTGCCATTTGTTAGGTTTCTGTTCGGTGCCTGCCCTGGTCCCACTTCTCTGTGTTCCGTCTGTCTGTCCATGATGTTATTATGTCCACTCATGACGCTGTGTCTGTCCTGGATTTAATGTAAATATAATATGGCCAATATTATATGTATTGTCAGATTATTATGATATATATAGATGGATAAATAGATATATATTTTACAGGATATATTACAGCAGTGAGCCTGAACTCTGTGTCAAAGATTCAAGTTGCAGTTATTTATATTTCCTATCACATTAAATCTTCACTCAAAGACAAGTATCTTTGACAGTGTATATATAGATGTATTATACATAAGAGACAAACATTGTTCGTTTAATATGTTGGCATTATTACATTTGGCTCAATGCTTACATACATGTGTAAAAAGCTAATGTACGAGCTGTGATAACTGTTGGTGATAGAATGAAGAGTAGACTGATATATGAAATATTCCTTTATTGGGTGAGAAAATCAGACCATGTCATAACTGCTTTAAGTCATACAGAATAGATATCAGAGCCTTAAACAGGCTGACTTCTGCTAAATGGGTCAAACTGGGCAGAAAGTATACAAACACATAACATCCTTATAGAATATGATGTAACACTATAGATCAACTTACCTCAGAATATATAAAGCATATAAACAATTACAGCAATATGATGCAACAAACACAGCAGTGCTACTAATGCAAAATACTCAAAGCTTCATAGAACTGAAACAAACATTTATTTTTAGCTCCATTCTGCTGCTGATACATACTTTAGGTTTCTGAACATTAAACTTGTTGCTGCCTTTCATAGTGTGTAACTTGAAGGCCCTGAGTACTTTCTCCCACACTGAAAACACTGGAATGATAAAATTATTTGAACATTACCTAATAAGACTGATTCAGGACAGACAATTAGTTATTTAAACTTTTCTAGCAGTCCTTCACAAACAGGGAACAGTCTGTCTATTCTCTCCATCTGTCAGCTGCTGCTGGCTCTTCCTCCTCCTCTTCCTCACACACTGCTGAGTTTGTCCTGGTGGATCATCAGGGGTGCAAAGCCTCACAGATGATGTGCAGCAGTGGGTCCCTCAGTCTGTCCTCACTCTGGACACTTGCAGTTGTCACACATAGAAATCAAATGTGTGATAAGCTGCAGGATTCAAACACAAGTGTGACTTATAAACACATGTTCATACTTTTATTACACAATCAGAGAGAAAGAAACAGAGAGAGAGTGCAGGACAGACAGACAGGTGACAGTCTCAGGTGTACACACTGCTACAAACAGGAGGATTTAGTGTTTGTGTTATTACGAGTGCTAAACAAGAAGAGTTCCCAGATGGTACAGTGGACACATGTGTGACTCCTGTGATTAAAGCATCTTTCTTTCAGCTTAACGAGTGAACCGTCAGCTCGTTCAAACACACGTTAAAGTCCGTTTGGCTCGACACCACCGAACAGAGGCAGCAATATAACATAGCTAACATTAACAGTGCAGTGAATCCTGCTTGTGCCGTGATATTCAGGACTGCAAACCGAGCAGCATCACTGACTTTCAGCTTGTTGTGTTTGTGGACATTGTGGTGGCAGATTTCTTTTCTCATGTATCAATCACATATTTAATCATATCACATTAGTTATAGTAATATCACGTTCTCACTTTACTATAGTAAGAGCACTCCTGTCACTAGTTTACATGCATGTGTTATGTTAACACAGTGAGGCAATTGTAATGGGAGACGTTAAACAGATAGTGGGACTCCTTCTGCTTATCAGGGATGTAAATCCTTAGGTGACGGCCAAGCAGAAAACAAGGTCATAATTCTCTCTGTGAAGGATAAGGTATAGCGCCCCCCCACTTCAAATCAAGCTCACTGGGTGTGTTGTTAAAATTTCCATAACAATATATTACTGACTTTAATTATCCATAAAATTCTCACATTGTCTTTAAGATTAAGTTCAACTATTGAACGGCGTATATTTTAAAGTAAAGGCTTTAAAATCAAGTAAACGCTGAAAGTACAAACATCACTAATGTCACATAACTTTGCCGACATGTGGCCAACAGTAATGTTTTAATGTTCTTCATTATTAAACATTCGCACATAAATAAGTGACATAATATTCAGTACTTACTTTTGAAAGTTTACTCTTCGGCCGCCTCGCTTCAGCCGCCCGACGTTTTTTCCCAAAAAAATATCTACACCCACCGCCGCGCTATGAATTGTGGGATATATGGGACCATGAAGTCTACACGGACCCAGACTTCAAATTTGGGGAAATGAACTGCGCATTTGTTGACCGCATTTGGAGTACACTTCGAATTAGGATACCCCTCGTCGCATCGCTGCGATGTAATCCGTCTACAAATGCGCACTACGAAGCGTGCGGTCGCTGGATTGGGACTAGTGATGGCAAATTTGATTCTTTTTACTGAATCGAGTTTGAATGAGTCACTCACCAAAGTGAATTGGGTTTTTTGAGTCATTTGAGTCCCTGAGTCAGTTGCCCAGACAGTGCAAAAAATGTAGATTTTCACTCAAACTTAATTTGTTTCTCTTTTCATGTAAATCCTACTGCTAAGATGAGTGATTGAAAAAGAAAAACAACTATTTTTATAGAGCAAAAAAGAACAAAAAAAGATTTCTAAAGGGAACATTTATTTTATTTATTTGATTTTATTACTATTTTCCTCAAATGTGTCAAATATATATTTTCTCATCTCAATGTCCACTGAGCTGTGGGCGGTAATGTGCCTTAACATTGGTTGCCAACCAAGAAGAAAAAGAAGCTGTGAGCCAGGATGGGAGAGGGTGAGTGACTCCTGAGTGATTCGTTCATATTACTATTCACCACAGGAAAGGAGGGGGTGAGTGAGTAGCTGTGTCCCAAAACGTAGGCTGCATCCTCCGGAGGCCGCATTTGAAGACCGATTACGTCACAGCCAGGCAACGAAGGCTGTCCCAATTCGTCGACTCCTTCAAATGCGGCCAACAAATGCATCCTTCATTTCCCCGAATTTGAAGGATGGGTCGGGTGTGTCTTTCGTGGCCCACCATATCCCAGAATTCATAGCGCGACCCGGCCAATTCCAGTTTCCAACAATGGCGGCCGCTAGTAAGTTTTAATATTATGTGACACACTGTAATGTGTGGTCACATTATGTGATTTAATTTTTGTATATTGTATAAGCTTTTAGGTGTAGTTTTGTTAAGGAAGGGCCTTAATCTTGTGATTTTTGTTGGAGATCCAACATGTGGTGTGATCCCTAGTTACGCCACAAGGGGGCACTTCCGCCCCAGTGAGATGGTTTAGTGTGACGCTACTGCTCGTCTTCAGATCTGGCAGAAGCGAGAGAGGAAACACACTACCTGTCGTCCATCTCATGATTTATCTGTTTTTTTCAGGTTAGTAAGTAATAAGGCCACACATGTGGTCCACATAATTTACATGCCAAATAAGGGTAAAACCTGACCAGCAGTTTGTTTTGCTGGGATCTGTATTCGTCTGTTTTGCTCATTGAAATGTGTTACGATCGAGAGTAGGAGCTAGCTTAGCTCGCCACATCCTAGAGTAGCTGTTAGCTTTGTTGTTTTCTAAACTTAAGGCACCCTCTTGTAACAAAAGTACACCACGGCTCCTGTATATTTGAGTTAATGTGTTCGCAGAGACAGTTTGATATGTTGTCACTGTTATTGTCTAAAGTTAGTGTAATAACCTATAATAATTCTGATCGCTCTGCAATGTTGATGTGGAGATTTCCACTACACAGATACGCCATTAGTATATGGTACAGTACTGGAATGTTTGCTTTATCAAACGATGTGTGAAAAAAGTGTGATTTATAGCTCTTAGTAACAAACAACAGAGATGACTGTTTAGATTTTTGTTTATACTATTACTATACTATTTTAGTTTATTCTGATTTTGGGCTTTGGGAATGTGAGACAGAGATGCTAAGAAGTTTTTGCAACCTGTTGTGAACACATGAATGTGTTTAAATAAAGATCTGGCAGAAGCGAGAGAGGAAACACACTACCTGTCGTCCATCTCATGATTTATCTGTTTTTTTCAGAACCAGACATAATCTGTCAGCCGCCCTCTTGCTTGGGGTGTGTTACAATTACTCTAATTAATCTTTCTGGGTCAAACTTTCAACATATTTTCAGGCAAGAAAGTAGCTGTTGAAACTTTAAATATCTGCTCGGTTTATCAAGACCGCATATTTTCAAAAGTGCTTCGACGTTTTCGGAAACGTCTGTTACCCTCCCGCTCGATAGGTAGCCGGGGGTTTCCATGGTCACTCGACCCGGCGAGAGCAGCGGACTCCCGGCTTCATTGTTTTCAGACCCCTGCAGGTTAAACATGATATATAAGTCACTCGGATAACTTAAAAATGTAAATGTTTGGCTTTTTTCAGTGTTTGTTTTGTTCCAGAGTAAATAAGTTTGCCTGAGATCAGAAGTTGTTAGCTTAGATAAGATTAAATAAAGCTTTATTAATCCATCGGGTGGGTCAGCTCTAGTCTGCGTCTGCCCCTGCTCATTGTCGCGTCGTCCCTCACACTTCACTGTGTGTTCTATTTGCGAACTTGCCTGCCTGTTAGTTTTTCTTTCCCAGTTTGGCTAGTGTTCTGTTCTGTCTGCTACCCCTCAATAAAGCTGGATATTTTGAATCCACTTTGCCTACATGAGTCCAGCTCTTGGGTCCGCCATTCCTGCCTACCTTCACACAGCCATGACATTTTTTTCCCCATTACATCTTCCTTGCATCCATCCAGCCATTTCTTCTTATTTAATTAAGGTTTGTCAGGAGATGAAATTAAACTGTAATTTTTCTTAATGTGTTAAAGTTTGACATTTTTGGTTATAATTCTAAGCTGCTTTATTATTTCTGTTGTCTGGGAACAGTTTGTTCATGTTTTACAGTAAAAACATACCATCTGTATGACAATGCTTTATGAATAAAGTTAAACAACCAAAAAAACAAGTTAAATAACCTCTTCCTGAAACCAGTGAGGGCGGGTGTGTCTTAATAAGGAAGTTTGAGTCACTGCCATTTTGAAGCGTGAGTCATCAGAAGGACACAGCACTGCAGGTCAAAGGAGGACTCTAACCCTCAGATAAACTCTGCATTGAGCGGGAAAGTGAAGGTGAAACTTTAAAAAGTTTTAATTTTAAATTATTTTTCATGAAGTTTTTTTCAGAGACTGAAGATTCTTTCAGGTCAGGTTGCTTCATGCTTTCTCATTCTTTCTGTTTCCGTGTGTAAGCATATGTGCTGCTATTTGTCTACATGGCAGTGTAGAATTCATTCACATACCTACATGCGCACACACGTTTGAATTATTTGCTTATATGGCTGGTTCAGTCTGTTCTCATTTCTATGTCATCGTTTAGTGCTGTTTTATTAAAGCAGCTGGTGTGGCTCATTTATGCATAGGTTTCTTTTAGTATTTAAGCCTTGTACACCAGATTATGGCATCATTGTGAGTGATCAGTAATTCTCAGTTCTAAATCTGGTAACAGGCCATTGTGTTGTGAACTTTAATTACTTAACTTAGATTTTATTGCCCAAATGTAACCAGTGGAAACGCACATAGAAAAGTCTGAGTGGGATGAAAACCATGTTTTCCAGGCAGGTAACACTGAAAATGATCCCACTTCCATCCAATCAGTCTGCTAATGCAAGTGTAGTTGGCCAGGTTACTCTCCCCGCTCTGTTACTACTATGCCTTCTCCAGGTCATGATATCTCACAGCTACAACAGCAGCAGCTACAGGTAGGCTGCATGTCTGTCGTCATCTGGTTCTGTTGGCTTAAACGATAAGAGATTTAGAAAGTTACCCAGTAGCTGGCAACACTGTTTATAGTGTAACCAGCTACTCATTTCCAGCAGACACAGAGTAAGTAGTGATCCTTCTATCAGCAATTTTGAAACAGAGTCCTGTCCTGTGTTTGTGGTGAGTGGATATGTTATTCTTATTGAATGCTAATTGTTAAATGTAAGCTAATGCAATTGTTTTATCTTGGTAAATGGACTGATTCTTATATAGCACTTTTCTTCTCTCCCAGTAGGGCTGTTCGATATAACGATATATATCGGATGACGATATAAAAACGTCTATCGTTTCATTTTACGCTATCGTTTGTTTCGTGGTGTCGCAAAATAAACTGTTTACGGCAATATTTGTTCATCGTTTTGATGGTCACTGTAGTGGCTATATTAATTTCTTAAAGTTCTCTCTTTGTCTTATATTTAATATAACCACACTACGGACGGACAAGCGCCTGATTTTATGCGTTGTCGTTAGAAACAGTGACGGTAACACCTTCGCGTGTCCGCTTGCTTATGTTCCACATAAACCTTTCACAATAAAGCTCAAGATCCTTGTGGTATTGCAAGAAATTAGTTGGTTATATAAATATATGAGTATGCATAATAGTTATTATTCATAGATACCTACATCCTCGATTCCACTCGAACAGGCCAAACAGCGTGCAAAAAGTGGTCTTGGGCTTATCCTGCTCAGAAACTGGCACCTGGTTGTACCCGCTGGCCAGGTCGATGGTAGAAAACCAGCGTGCGCCAGCAAGGGCATCCAGACTTTCCTCGATGCGAGGTAAAGGGAAGGAGTCCTTCCTCGTTTTGCTATTCAGCAAACAGTAGTCAACGCACAGACGGAGACTTCCATCCTTCTTGCGGACCAACACAATGGGAGAGGCATAAGGACTGCTACTCTACCTGGGCCTCCAATAGCTGATTGATATGGGCCCTGACAGCCTCATAATCAGAAGGAGGAATTCGCCTGTATCTCTGCCGGACGGGTGCGTCATCAAGCAGAGGTATGTCGTGCGAAATGAGGTTTGTGCAGCCCAAGTCTCCCTCATGAGTGGAGAAAACAGAGCGGTACTTCTGCAAAAGTAACCGTACCTCATGTTGCTCTGACTCAGCGAGAGCTGACAGGTCAATTGCATCCACCATGTCTTGAGCAGGGCTGCTGGTTGGGAAACTGTGACGGGAAAAGAGTGTTCCTCGCTAACACCAGCAGGGAGGCTAACAACCGTAGCTTGGCTTATTACTCCCAAACGGTTCCGCGGGTGGAGAACAGCTTCAGCTGTCCCCACATTGGTGACTGGGATGTAGGCAACGCCCTTATCCACCTGGACCAAACATGGAGAGGCCAGCAACCCAACTGGCAACCCGGACTCAGAAGGCTCAAAAAGCACAGCCTGACCTGACAACTGCTGAGAACAGGTGTTAGCCACCAGCTGCATAACGCCACCAGGTATCCGCACGGCCCGCGGGCCCTGTACCTTGACGGTACCGGCAGGGTCCTCCGAGGCTTGGGCTGCAGACTGGTGACACTGATGTAAGGCCTCAAAAACTGGTCTCGGTGCCTGTGACACAGAAGGAGAATTAAACAAGGAGCCACCGAAAGCCCCAAACAGCTTGATAACAGCTGTTATCAAGCCCGAAAGCTTGATAACAGCGGCGAATTACATTCATTCCTAAAATACCAGGGACAGAGGGCGTGGCACCAGGAGGGTCCTTCACTATAAGGACATACACCAGGGTCATTTTTGACAACACAAGGGTTAAGAATGTATAACCTGCAGAGGCCACCATTGTTGCTGTATGTCCTCTGGGAAGAGCTGCTGTCTACCCTGCATGGTTTTCCATGCAGCGTTTTGCTTAGTGTTTCACTTCTGCTGGATTGCCTAATACTGAACTGTTTGTTTGTAAAGTTGCCTGGCTTCAGCAGCTTAGTATGGGACCTTTGCCTGGAGTTGTCCTGGGGACCGGGTAGGTTTTGCTTTCGGTTTTCATTTCATTGTGTTCAGCTATTCCCTTCATGGAGCAGTTGTTGAGCCAGACACAATTGTGGATCTAACTGCGGCTACCCGGCTCAGTTGGCAGCCTGATTATGTTAAAAAACTGCAACTGGAAAGTTGGAGAAGTGACATCTTTCACATAAAATGGTGATGAAGGAGCCCTCTAATGAACAACATTAGCCATTTATTGTAATTTATCCTGAACTGCCTCATGCCTTTTGACACCAACATCATGTCACAGATTTCTCATTAAAACACTTCTGGTGGTGCATTTCCTTGTTAGCCCCATAAAACTGGTGAAAGCCTTACTGGTTAACCTACAGTCTCACTGTAAAATAATGCATCTCTGTTTGTGTCCACAGAGTCTCCATGACCACAGTTTGATTTACAATCCAAAGCAAAAGTTTAGAGGGCAAGTTGGTCATCTGACGAAAATGGCTTCTGGACCAAAAAGAAGACACAGCAAACAGCTGCCTCCTAATCTGTCTGAATTAATGGACAAACTTACTGAAGAAGCAGCTTTATTCATCCAGCAGTTTAGCACCAGTGAACCAAGGATGAGAGAAATTGTAGAAGAGTTTCTGAGGATTTCAAATAAAATAAAAGACATGCAGTGGAAAATGGACACAGTGAGAAACGTGGGAGCTGTTACTGGAGGAGCAGCAGTAGCAGCAGCTGTAGTCATTGGAGCCTCAATCGTTGCAGCTCCGTTCACTGGTGGGATGAGTTTACCATTTGGAGCTGCTGCTATAGGCAAAGTTTTTGCTGCTGGTGGAGTTGCTGTTGTTGCAGCCAATATAAGAAAAATGATGTCAGAGAGTGGAAGTGCAAAGAAAGTAGAAGAACTGGGGAAAGAATTCATGGCGATTGTGGAACCAATGAAGAAGAACCTGGAAGAAATAAAGATGACGTGTGAAAAGTTGGAGGAAAAATCAGCAGAAGCTCAGGCTGAAAACTCTCTGACTGATGTGGAGGAGCTTCAGAGGTGTCTTAGACAAGTGTCTGAACTTAAAGAGAAAAGTGCAGGAGTTTTGACTGAATCTGTATCAGTGCTGTATGCGATCAATCAGCTACTGATTCTCATTGTCAGCATCTTCAGGGTGACTGCAACCCCTGAAAACGATAAAAGGTTAGAAGAGGCCATTATCCAGTCAGCTGATCAGAGTCAAAAGGTTGTTAATGAGTTATATGAGATGAGAAATGAACTCGGTGACTTCACAGAAAAGACGAGAGAATAGAAACCACCCTGTGAACCAGTTCAGACTAACAAATAAAATTTTAAGAATAAAGGATCACCAGACTGTGATCTGGACTGTATGAAGGACTCATGTAGTTTGAGCCTGAGCTTCCTCATGACCTCCGTTAGCAGACTGGATGTTGTTGTATATCCATGTAAAGCTGGTCCACAGCCTCTCCACTGATCTGCAAACATTTATTTGACTGTTTTTACTCCACATTTAACCTGAATTAAGAGATTCTCACTGATTTTCTTTTGTTCTCACTGGAAAAGCTGTGTTCTTGTGTCATCACTAATTAAAAGCCTTCAGAGACAAACACATGAGACATGACAAAGCATTTTTTTTTCTGTTCAGTTCAACCACAGACTTAACAAAATAAAACAAAACAAACTGTCAGCCAAATTCTGTACTTTATATTTTTAATGTTTTTTCTACTTACTGTTTTTAATTTAGGGGTAGAATCATGTTTTATTCATGCATTACTTTCAGTTTTAAAAACTATCATGTTCAGCTCAATGCAAAAGGGAACATGAGAAGGAGTTCTCATGTTCTTGACTTTCATTGTCAAAGGATGTGCTTTGATTGGAAAATGTGTGTTTCTTTTAAATGCATGTATTACAGAGAACATTTGGGATCATCAGGTGACTGGACTACCTGCAATTCATCACCAGTTTAACCATGTGAAAATGACTTTAATTACTTCACTGATTAATATCAAAGGTATACATGTAAAATAATGAAAAAAAAACCATTTTATTTTATGTAAATTTTTATGGTAACTTGTTTTGGTTTTTGCTCATTTTTGGTTCAGTTTATTAGGTAGTCTGCGAGGATAAACAGTCTCTTTGCATGATATTTTGGATTGTATTGTACTGTATTTGTCTGCAACTATTCTACATAAAGTCATCAAATGTCAACTAGATTCTTCATTCTTGACACTCGATGTTGCTTGGACATAATAGCCTGAGATCATTTATCAGCACAGCTTAAAGTGAGATTTGGTAGGTGGAGGCAGTAGCGGCTTTAGATACGGGCGACACGGGCAGTTGCCCGGGGCGGCATCGTGGTGGGGGGCGGCATCAAGGGCATCGTCAGAAAAAAAAAAAAATGCTCGTACTCATGCTGCCCCGACGTTAGCCAGCGCATATTGGGAATGGCATAGACACCGTTCGGTTTTCTATCGCCCATTTGCTGGGAGTAAGGGCGCCCTTCATTTGCGAGGTGCGCCTGCTGCTTGCGGCGCAGAGAGGAGAGGTGAGGGCGGTGGGGGATTCTCTGACCGGCTGGAGCAGCATCTAATAACCAACTCGCAAAATAAAAACAAACCAACAAACACGAAATAACCAGACATTATAATACAGACTTATAATTTGCACCGATGTTTTTTCGAAATTCTATACACGAAAAGTGAGCGTGAGAGCCTGCTTGCTGCTGAAGTCAAAGTAAACTTTATTGTCATCTCTGCTACAGTCCAGTATATAGAGAGACGAGACGACGAGGCTCCAGTTACAGCAGTGCAATAAGAGTGCATATAAGAAGAGTAAGAAAATAAATATACACTTTAGGACTAGGGATAAAGGGATCAATAACAATTTTATAATTTACAATTTGATGATTTAAAGTCTCACACACAACCCGTCGAAAGGGGAGGGGGGGCCCGCTGCTTCCAAATAGAGCACATTTCATTTATAATGTTGTAAATCCAAGCCCATTATGTATTCATGATTTGAATCCTGGGTTGTGTGAAATCTCAGAAATGCACCCTAGACAAAGTGAATCTGTGAACTAAGGTGTAGGTGTGTTAGATCATGTTGTGGTGATCCTTGAGTTGAGGGATGGGTGTTCATACTGGAGTGCAAAATTAAAACCAATGGAAGATGGACAAGAAAAGTTCAAAGCCATCAGGTCTTCAGTTTAGAGACAAGAGAAAAGAAGAGGAGAAGAAACGAGCAAAAGATACAGGTAAGCAGATGTGTCATTGGATAATGGCAGGGCATCCTGAAACAATCAGAATCAGAATACTTTATTAATCCCTAAGGAAATTATGTGCGTTACAGTTGCTCCAAGAAGAAATGGTAAAAATGGCAACAGTAACAGACTAAACTCTAAACTATACATTATGTTACAGGTTTTAATATTAATTAGTCATCGTCAATTGTTGATTTGTCCTGTTCTCATTGTATGACGAATTATGATGGCTGTTTGGTAGCCGTTTGCATACAGTGCATACTCTCTCTCTCTCTCTTCATATGTGTGTGTGTGTACAACAGCTTTATGTTAATGTACAATCCTTAACCCTCTGGGGTCCAGGTTATAATTGGCCATTTTTGACTACTTTTGATTTTACCTCTATATTTCACCTTTAAAATATGTTTTTCTTGCCTTATTTGGTATCATTATTTTCAGCACAACCTCAAATATCTGAAATTTGAGTTATTTTTTTCATTTTGGTATACTATATTAGCACAGTTGATCTAAATTCAGACAAAAAATTCAAAATCTGAGTAGAAAAGGTATATTTTTTACTGTAAAACCCACAAACAGGTTTTAGCGAATCATTTTCATAACTTGAAATGCAAATAGAAATTGTACATTTCTAAAAATTATGCACAAGTTTTGCAAACAACAAAGTTATATGGTACTATTTATCTGAAAATGCAGCCAAGGCCTCAGGCGTTTTTTATATAACCCTTTAAATCTTTTTACAGAACAATCAGGTGTGCTGCATCAAATAAGAAGGCACACAAATTATTTGTGCCAGTCCAAAAAATGTAGTTTGTGTTCAGTATAAGACAGAGGAGAACACCAAAGGCCTAAACCCTGCAGGTCTGACAGCAGGAGGTGCATCAGTCCAGTTTTCCATGCGGGAACAGCATTTACACTGGAATCTGCCTTTGAAACAGGCTAGGACCGCCACTGGGTGGAGGAACCTTAAGATCAGGTGTAGCGGTGCATAGTGGGAACAACAATCACCTAGAAATAAGTCATATAATAATTTGCGGTGTGAGCTTCAGTGGACTTTATTCTCTTAGAGTCTGTGATCAGCTGACCTGTGATGCTGCTGCTTGATATAAGCAGATGGATCCCAAACTATCAGCTGATGTTCAACCAACAACAGACATAATTCAGAGAGTGAAACTAATCAGCATCTGAAGCTTAAATTTAAATTGATGTCTGCTACCTCTGATGTAAGCTAACATGGACCATGAATGGAGAGGACAAGTTTAAAAAGCCAAATGGTAAAAAAAATGTTTTTTATAAATGAGGGTTGAAATATTCCCCAGATAAACATCAGTCATGACACAGCCTGCAAGCAAACAGATCATAACAGGTCAGTAAGCCTGGATCTTATTGCTTTTTTACCTGTCTAAATTACCACGGTAATGCTGTACACATCACCTACTGTAGCCCAGGTGATTTTCAAAGATTTGATTTAAAATCAGGTAAAAGTTCCACATTTTCACTGAGTTCTTTCATTTATTCAAAGTCTGCTTTCAGTGGGAAATCCTCTGCTGAAAGAGCTTTTTTTATATATCAGTCTGCACCTTTTTAACACAAACAATACACCTTTAATGTTTACCTGCATGAACTCTGAAGTGTCATATTAGAAACAAACGGCATCACTGAGAGCACATTCAGTAGTCCTGTTGTGAGTTCATCAGATTTAATGATTTTGTACTGAAGCATTCATTTTACTGATGCATATTCTTTATTGATCTCTGCCACCTGTTCCTCTAATAGTGTTTGACTGCTGTAAGCTGCTCAGCTGATCCACTTTGTGTAGTCAACGTGTGACGCCCCTCCTTTCATGTGAGCGCACTCAGAGCTTGAAGTCGAAACTTTGGTTGGCAAACACAGTTAATAACTGGTTTCCCGAACTATCAGCCGATGTTCAACTAATAGAATTCAGAGAGTGAATCTAATCAGCATCTCCAGCTTAAAGTTAAATTGATGTTTCAGACAGAAAGATGGACAATAGAAAGTGAATAAAAGAAAGTTAAGACAGAAAACATCTGACAAAGAAACACAAACTGTTCTTGTTTAACTTTCTTGTTTTTATGATGACTTTTACTTTTGTGATGATTTTCTGTTTTTAGCTCAGCTAAGTTTCACCGTTTTGTTTTCCTCTGCAGTTCATCCATGTTTACTATTCGTTTTTTATGTTTTGTTGTCTTCTTGTTCCACTTCCTGTTTATGTTAGTAGCTGCTTTTCTTTTTTTCTGTGTGTGGTTTTATCAGAATCAGAATACTTTATTGATCCCTGGGGGAAATAATTTTTCGTTACAGTGCTCCATTATAAACAAACATTAACAAAGACAGACAATACACTAACTAAGAATAGCACAATATATACAGGCATACTGGCCTTTTGGATCAGTTTATCAAGTCTGTTGGCATCTGCGACTCTCAGCCTGCTCCCCCAGCATGCAACAGCATAGAGGATCGCACTGGCCACAACAGACTCATAGAAAATCCTCAGCATTTTCTGGCAGATGTTGAAGGACCTCAGTCGCCTCAAAAAATAGAGAAAAAACTGGCCCTTCCTGTAAAGTGCTGTGGTGTTTTTAGCCCAGTCCAGTTTATTGTCAATGTGTACTCCAAGGTATTTATAGTCCTCCACAATGTCAACACTGACCCCCTGGATTGAAACAGGGGTCAAGTGTTTCCTGGTCTTCCTGAAGTCCACGATCAGTTCCTTGGTCTTTGCCACGTTGAGCTGCAGATGATTCTGCTCACACCACGTGACAAAGGAGTCGACCACAGCCCGGTACTCTGTCTCTAACTTCAGCCTGTGTGAGTGTCTGACCTGGCCTCATTATTTTTCTCTGCTGTTAATTATTTGTATCTGTTGTTGAATGTTCTCACCTCCATCTCATCTTCAGTTACTACAGTTACTCATATTTTGTATTTTAAATACATAACGCCGTACATGTATTCTGCTACTCCCCAACACTGCAGAACAATGAGGCGACTGCTGAATGTTACAGGTGCTGCCAGAACGCCACCAAAGGCAGATTACAGTGTAAACAGTGTCTCCAGGTTGTCAGACCTGCAGGTATCAGGCTTCTGATGTTCTCCTTTATAGTGGACAGGAATTATTTTTTGGAATAGCACAAATAATTTGTGTGGCATCTTATTTAATGCAGAACACCAGATTGTTATGTAAATAGTTTGAAATGGCTATTTTAAAAAAAAAAGGTAAATGACAGCAAATAACTTGCTGTTTGCAAAACTTGTGCATATGATTTTAAAATGTACAATTTAGATTTGTATTTAAAGTTATGAAATATGATTCAATAAACATGTTTGTGGTTGTTACAGTAAAAAATATAACTTTTTCTACTCTGATTTTATGTTTTTTGTCTGATTTTAGATCAATTGTGTTAATACAGTCTGTAAAAATGAAAAAATAACTCCAACTTCAGATACTTGATGTTATGCTGAAATGCAGTTTTTAGTTTTGTTCACACATGCAGTTTTAATTGACCTCTTTATGGTTACAATGAGAAAAAAAAACCATCTGTTAATATGAGTGCCATGGAGAATCAGTGAAGCTTTTAAGGGTATTTATTAGGAAGCATTCTAACTATTGACTGACCTTACCAATTACGACAGAAGCTAATATATGACATTGGGTAATTAGTGAGTGCTTCACGATCAGTGTTGGTCAAGTTACTTGAAAAAAGTAATCAGTAACTAATTACTGATTACTCCCCCAAAAAAGTAATCCCGTTACTTTACTGATTACTTATTTTCAAAAGTAATTAATTACTTAGTTACTTAGTTACTTAGTTACTTTTTAAAAACACGATTTACAACCTGAATAGGTGATAAAGCGATAGATCTTTCAGCCCAATTCTACTTTTTCTACATAATCCATCATACAAAATGTAATCAAATGGAAAAGTCTCTTTTTAAAACTTGTTTTATCAGTTTTAATCTTTTAACTTTATGCATCAAGCAAAACATTAAATTATATGCAACATTCTCTGACTTGAATAAATTAGTTTAACATTTAAACCTATTTTCTACACATTCCAGCACATAAAATAAAATATTTTTTGTGTTTTCACTCACTCTTTCAAACAGATGCAAGTAAAACACAGCAGAAAATAAATAAAGTCAAAGACTCAGCGGTCCTTTTGCTCTATTTTCACCTGTAAAGCAGGAGCAGGGTAGGCGGAGGGTTACCCTGGTGTAGGTGTGCTGCGGTCAGTTGAAGAATCCGCGCGAGTGTCTCTGTGAGTTTCCCATCATGTCGTAGCTACTCGGTGCTTGCTCGGAAGTTTAGGGGTTTTTTTCGCTGTAAAAAGAAGTTTTCTTCCCACGCATGATGGACGCTAATGTTTTTGTCACTTTTTATGGAATCAAACTCAAAGTAAGGTCAGTACTTCCACGCTTTAAACGCTGCACGCTCATACTCTCTCCCGCACTCGATATATTATCCATTGTTGATCTGCACACAGCTGCTGTCACCAACGTCGCACTTGCTTACGTCACTGTCATGAGACATTCTCGCAAAAAAAATCACGGTTTTAGTAACGCAGTAACGCAGCGTTCCTATGGGAAAGTAACGGTAATCTAATTACCGATTTTGCAATAGTAATCCCTTACTTTACTCGTTACATGAAAAAAGTAATCAGATTACAGTAACGCGTTACAAGTAACGCGTTACTGCCCATCTCTGTTCACGATAGTATAAACTGCATAGTAACTTTAAGCTAACAGAAAGCTAACACAAAGATGGTAAAACACACAATAATATCTACAAAGGTATTTACAAAACTCATATCAATACTAATGTTACACAACAGTATTTTTGAAATGCTTACTGATGTACGCTAACCACAATTTATATTCTGTCCAGTTGAATCGTATTACCAATACACACGGACTCATCCTTTGTCAGCCAATTATAGTAAAAATGGATTCTTATTGGACTGAATCTGGAGTCTTCCTGTTTTCCTGTGTGTGATCATCCATGAATTGAGGAAACTTCTTGGATGAGAGGTGAAACATCTTCAAGGAAAATTAAAGAAGTCCAGATGCTTTTCTTTCCAAGCTCCTTAGACCATGTGAATAAATGATAATGAGAACTCTGACTGTCTAATAGTAGAGGATCCTTCCTGACCCATATCTGTGAGGTCAGGTGGATTAACAACCTTGCAAGCGTGTGGTATGATGACATGCGAAAGCATGAAACTAGCATTTAGGTTCATGAATGAACTGTACTTGTGCTACATACATGATGATGTCTGAGCTCTACACAGTGAGCTGTCTGTGAAGACTCTAGATTAAAACAGCAAAAATGTTCATTCTTTTTTTTCATTAGAAAGATAAAAACTTTCGAGATTTTAATGGCAGATTTAACACATTTGCTTCTGATCATCACAAAGACATGCTTTCTCTTCAGTAAATCTTCCTGCTCTCATTGATTTAGATTAGATTAAAATATTAGGACGATAAATAAAATCAGGTTCTCCATTCTCACTGAGACAGTTTGTTTCTTTTAGCAATAATGTCATCATCTTGTTACCCCAACATTAGAAGTGATCTTACGTCTGTTGTTTCTGGATGTTTGTGATGCTGAGGAAAGTGAAAGAGCAGAGAGGAAGGAGACAAACAGCTTAGAGAGGAGGAGCCACCGACCCATGTGATTTCTTGGAAATCGCAGCTTTAACAGGAACCCTTCAGTTTATGTTTGTTTGCTTGTGTGTGTGAGATTGTATGATTGTGGGGTCTTTACCTTACAATATTTAGCTCCTTGATGTGATTTGTGATTTTCCACTTTATATAAATCAAACAGAATTGAATTGTGTCTGTGTGAATTGCTGATGTCAGTACCGATGTTTCTGTGGATGTTTTCTGCAAAGATAAAACACATTTCTGCAAAAAATTGTGTTTTTGTGAGAGAATTGTGTGAGTATCAGTATCCCTGAAAGCATGCATTGAGCAGATTTCTCTCTAGGAAAGAACAATTTCATGGTTTTAGTAAGAACATCATCACTATAGCATTAGTTTACCTTTCTGACGTAGTGAGGTAAAAATGCTGAATATTAACAAGGTTACAGAACAGAGAAGGTTTGTCAGGGACAAAGAGCTGGATAACCATGATGGAAAGGCATGGTATATTCCCCACCATTGGCTGTATTGTTCACAGAAGAATAAGCTAAGATTTGTTTTTGCTTGTGAAGCTCCATTCCAAGGAACATCTCTGGGTAACAGCTCTTTTTGAAGAATTACCCACACATTCTTCTCCAGTGGGCCTGTTACCGATTGAGTAAAGGGGGTTTAAATGCCCTCTAGGGCTTTAAGGCTTAGGCTCTGAGCATGCTCACATAAAAATATTCATATTTTGTAGGTCATATGACTCTTCTTCCACACAACATAGTACAGTACCTGTGTGCAGCAATGTAGCAGCAAATTGTTAGTCTGGCGATTTAGCGTGCAGAGCGGTCAAATAAACAATTTAATTCCAGTTAAATATTTTCCCACAGAGTGCGCTCAGTGGGAAATTCTGTTCAATTCCCTTCACAGTCTTCTCCATGCTTCTTTATTACCTTATTCAGTGTTAACATAAAAGTGGGTAAATAATAAAAACCTGCAGTTTGCATTGGAAGTAGACAATACAGACCATTCAGAGGACACAGTACAGTTAAAGTGAGAGCAGAAAAGGTTTGGGAATAACAAAGAAGTGTAACAAAACAGAACTTCAGGACCAGAGAGTTCTTCTCTGATCTGCTGCTCTTTACCCTGTCAGGAGCAGAAGAAATGTAACAAAGCATTCAGAGGACAAAGCAAAAATAATTATTAACAGTTGATATACATGATCTAACGAAAAGTACCAACAGACGCCATGAAAAACAAAGTAAGTCTGAAATCATGTTGATTTTTTAGTTTCCAAGTGGAGATGAGAGGATTATGATGATGTGAGAGGATGATGGCAAACTAGACGAGAGAAACAACATTTGTGTGCTCCGACAATATCTTTATTTCTTTGTTTGGTTCAGTTTGCACTTTATTACATTATGTTTATTACATTATTTTTCATTTGTGTTCTGAATACTTTGCAATATCTTCTTGAAGTAAGATTGAACTATTGTAAATGACAGTAATACTGAAAAGACTTTGCTGCTTTCCAAGTGGGTTGTTTTTTGTTTTTTTAGGATTTATAAAATCCTTGAAAGTCTGCAGTTCATCGTTCAGGAGTGAAGTTCAGCATTTTTGCTTTGAAAAGTTTTAAAATATCTTAAAATATGCAAAAAACCAACAACATTAAAACTGTTTTAATGTTTACTACTGTTAAAATTTCATTTTTTTCATACAGTATATCATTTTCTGTTATAGATTTGTTAAATACATATTTCTTTAGTTCAAAAGTCAAACACATGGTGTCCAGCTGAGTGGACATGTTTGTAACTCCATGAAAAATAGAATCACAAACAAAATTTCTATTATAAATATTGTCATGGTCCTGGGTCATTTTGACCCAGCGTTTTGTGTTTCCTTGAAGTTCAATTTTGTGCCTTGTGTTTATTCTGATTTTGTATTCGTTTAGGGTTGAACCTGAAGTTTGGTGCTCTGGGCCCTGTTTCAGGAAGCCGGTTTAGAAAACTCAGAGTGAAAAACGATACGCAGGGTTGAGTAACCCCGAACTGTCCAACTCGGAATATTCGGTTTCAGAAAGGCTGATAACAAGTAGTTCAGTCAACGCGGAGTTGCTTTAACCCCAAGTGAAGCGCGCGGACGAGGATACATAAAGCCCTGATCAGTGGAGCACAGATTAAGCGAGTCACCATGGAGACGGAGGGAAAGAAGGCGCGGTCAATGTATTTCACAGCGCTTGAGGCCGAAATTCTGATGGCAGCATATGCCGATAACATGCAAATTCCGCGGAAAAAAGTAACACAGCCTCAGCTGCAAAAGAAAGTGAGCATGCATGGCAAAACATAGCCGACAGAGTCAATGCGTGAGTGTTAATTTAAACATTGATCTAGGGATTTCCACCCATTTAACACGTTATTTTATTCTATTTTATTTTATTTTTTATTTTATACATTTCATTTTGTGATGTGATGTGAGCGCAGGTGCAACCCAACAGGCCCCAAACGTTCCTGGCAGCAAGTAAAAATGAAATATAAAAATATAGTCCAAACAGGTAAGGTGTAATTGTATTATGAGCCATAGTGCTTGGTCTGTTTGTCCGATGTAAATCAATTGCAGTTAGAGGCTACATTAATTTTCTGTCTGTAAGCACTTATTGAAATTATCTGAGCACATTACAAGTACATATTTGCTTACTCTGTATGCTCAAATGTGGCCCGTTATAGCCAACAGAAAAAAAGCGGAGGCCCGAAAAACAGGTGGGGGTCCTCCACCACCACCACTCACAGAGGCTGAGCAGTTGGCCCTCAGCCAAAACACTGGGCGCCCTGTGGCCGAAGGCATCTCTGCGGGGACATCCTCTGAGTCAATAACCCCGCAAGACACAAGTGCCTACATAGGGGGTAAATTCAAAATAATACATGATGTGCATACATCCTTTCTTCACAGTCACCTTTGCAGTGCTGCTCATTCATCTGATAAACTCTTTACCATAATGAATTATTTTGTAGTGAAGTTATTTTCCTACTGATTTTGCCTTCCCTCAGTCTTGGTTGTCCTTGAGAGCATAATGACAATGAAGTGTAAGCTGATTGGTATGTTTGTTAATTGCCATTTGGTCCCTTGTAAGTTATAAGTGACCTGTATAAACCTCATATTCTATCAGTTGATGGTGATGGTGTACTGCATCTGGTGCAGCCTCCTGTTGAGCCAGACCAACATGCAGTTGTGAGTAATACTCCACAGATTATATGAGTTTACAGTAGAACAGCAATGTTGTTTATTTCTTTACTACAGGAAAATAATGAAGAAACATTGACAGCTGTTACAGAGGAGGAAGCAACAGAGACACTTTATGAGGTTTACATCTTTTAATACTTTGTGTACAGGAAACACAGGCGACCAATAAAGCCAGTTGAACAAAAAATCTGTTTATTCTTCTTTCAACATGTTGAGGTGATGGGTCAAAGGAAATGATTGTGACATATGGTGTCTCTGACTGCTCTTCCATCTTGTATGTCCGTGGGAGGGTCAGGATGTTCATGGTTTGGATCACTGCTGTCTGGTTCAGAAGGACAGTGTTCTCCTCTAATTGTGGCAATGTTGTGAAGAATCACACATGCCACAATAATGTCACATGCCCTTTCTGGGGTGACCCTGAGTCTTTGCAGGCACTGGAACCGGGCCTTAAGCATTCCGATAGTCATTTCAACTCTGGCTCTTGTCCTGCAATTAGCCAGATTATATCGCTGCTGTGGGCCCGGTTCAGGGTCAGAGTAAGGGGTAAGCAAATAGGGTAAACATGGATACCCGCAATCACCAAGCAAGTAGCCAGTGAACTCTCCTAAGACAGAAGGATACACTTCAGTTCAAATGTCCCTGAAGCAATTGGTCTTTATATATTTTAAAGTATTTTCAACTCACCATGTCCAAATTTTGTGCTCAGTGTACATTCACGGAATATTTGTGAGTCATGGACAGAGCCTGGCCACTTGGCTTCCACATTTGTGATAATGTTGGCAGCATCACATATGATCTTCACAGTGCAGAGAACACAAATTAGCATCCATTACTATAATGAAATAATTTGTTAGTTTGAAATGCTACAGGGAACTATGTACCTGTACATTAATGCTGTGGAAAGACTTCCTGTTCACATAGTCTCCTTCATTTACTGAAGGAGCAATGATTGGAATGTGAGTGCCATCTATACAGCCAATCACGCCTGGGAACCGTGAAAATAAATGTAAAATTTAAGTAGTAGTTCAAGTATCACCACATCATAAATTAAGTTTTGGTCATCCTGATACCTGCAATTTTGTGGCATCCTTCTTTGATAAATCCTGTGGGTCTATGACCGGGGAACACAAACGAGTACAGGAGACGTTTCAGTGCAACTGTAACATTCCTGACTGCCCGACAGACGGTAGCCTTGGAAACGTGCTCAGCTTCACCAATATTATACAGAAGGCTCCCGTTTGCAAAAAACCGAAGTGCAATACAAATAATATGTAATGAACTGAGAGAATGTCCGCGATGTCACATGCGTAATATATGGCCTGAGGATGTTATCCAAATAACTTATAGATTGTGCTGAGAAACGGTAACGTTCACACAGAAAATCATCAGGAAATGATAAAATGTCCAAACGCGCTCTGATCACTCTCTCCCGGCGGAGAGCTCTGCGGAGAATTTGGGCTTCACGATCTACTGGCTCTTCAAGGAAGGAGCACGCCATGTCCGACACTTCCTAAAGTCAGGTTTCCGACAAAGGGGCGGAGACAGTCAGGGTTAGTTGTAGTAAACCTGCTAGGGGGCAGGTTAGCTTCACGGCGTGTGTCGTCATAGTGACTCACTCAGGCTTCAGCTGAACTCGCTTTGTGAAACCGAAAACCCAGAGTTTTCGTTAACTCAGGGTATACTTACTCAGTTTTTCCACTAAACCGGCTTCCTGAAACAGGGCCCTGTTCATGTCCCCGTGTTGTGTTGTAAATCAGTCTGTGTGTTTCCTGCTTTACTTTGAAGGCTCGTGTCCTAGAGTTCCTGTTTTGTTCTGAAAGTCTGTGTCTGTTGTCATTGTGTTCAGCTTGTCTCCTCCGGTCCTCATGTGTATTAGGTTCAGCTGTTCTTCCCTCCTGTGTGTGATTACCTGATTACCTTGCGTGTGTATATTTAGTGGGTGTCGGTCTGTGTTCGTTGTCGGTCTGTGTTCGTTGTCGGCTCGTCTGCGTTCATCTGTGTCTCTCTGCCTTTCACCCCGTGTCCTGAGGATTTCTAGTTGCTCTTTAGTTTTCCCAGTTTAGGTTTCCGTTAGTATGTCTCATGATTCGTTGTCTGTTCTGCCACTGTCACCTGTAAATAAACCCTCACTCATATCGTCGGCTGTCTGCATTTTGGGTTCTCCTTTTCCTCCACACCACACGGCTCAACCCGCCAGCCGTGACAAATATTTTCTAGGTCCAAAGAGGAATACATTTCTTCACTGAGGATCTAATAATTTATGCATAAAAGGGTTAATAAAAAGAATGAATTAAATATAAATAAAATAAACATTTCTATTTAAGAAAAAGCTCTTAAAAATAATTTTCTATATAATGAGAAAAGGAGAGAGAGCAACAAAACATGACATAAAGGTAATAAATAAATAAAAGACACATCATGCAAAAAAAAAATATATTCAAACCATTTTAAAACCATTTACTTATTTTAATACATTCAGAAACAATTAAAAAAAATAATAATTTCTTCTTCAAGTGTCCTAGAAATAAACTTCAAACAGGAAATATAAAATGCTTCAGTTTCTGCTTGTTTTGAATGCAGAGTCCAAAATACAAAATCCACCAAATGTAAACAAAGAAATCTCTCATCTCTGTAATAAACAGAGAGCATCCTGGGAAAGATTCACCCTCTTCTACATTTCCCTCCAACTCTGAGCCTCGTTCACAGACTTGTGGCATCTGCTCTCATCCAGTTTGACTCCTTTTGAATGTTGTGAGCATTATTGTGAAACATCTGGCTAAACAACCAAAGCTATAATAACTTTGTGTTATTCAAATGTTGCATGAAAATACTGTTGAGCACTTTTGTTCAGGATAAAAAGGTTTGTTTGCTGCACTGTCAGTACAGCTCTGTGTTGGTTGGTGCAGGGTGGCTGTGGTTTCATGTTAGCAACAGAAAATCATTTTTTTTTCTTTTCTGCCTGTCCCATTTGGTTCTTTAGCCGTCAGAATTGTTGTCTGAAGACCAACAAGGATACCCAATGGATTTACTTTGCCAAATGGATCATCGTGGCATTGCCGTATTGGTCCATTTGATCGACCTTTGCTTTTATTATTTATTATATTTTATTTTCAGATGTTACAGACGGGACAGACATGAGTGAGGGATAGGAAAGGGAGAAAGAAAGAGGAAGGAAAAGAAAAACAGAAGGGGAGAGGGACCGTGAGAAAGGGGGGGAGGAAAAAAAATCTCCTGGATCACCTGTTGAGAGAAGAATAGAAAACAAGCAAAAAAAAAACAACAAAGCAACATACTAAACACAACACCATCGCATTAATCTAGCTAAGTGTAAACAGCAGTAAATATTAAATATTCAATGTTGTTGTGCAGCACGCAGGACAGACAGCGCACAATGTGCTTTGAAGTAGCAGCCAAGAAAGGTGTAATTTAAGTCTACGAGCAGTGAACATCCGTGTGCATACCTGTGTGGATCAGCGCGCTTGTATTCAAATGGTTCCCACATGTAATGGTCTGCAAGAGGATGTAGCGAGCCATAGCCCCGTCCCCCAGGGCATGAAGCAGGCATGGAGGAGATCCAGGCCCCAGACATCCAGAGGCCTCAGAGTGCGAGAGCCCAAGGAGGACCACCGGAGGGGCATCCGTGCCACCCTCATGGGAAGGGCTGAGGATCCCCAGACGAGGCGTCACCCAGTAGCCACCGAGCAGAAGCTAGAGGGGGCTGCACCGGCGTGCCCGCCGGCTCTGCCAGCAGCCAGCTGTGCCAGAGTGAACCGAGCCGCAGGCCCAGAGGCCGGAGGCCCGAGGGCCCCCCGCACCCCGGAGGAGGCCTGACCGAGCAACAGGCGCCAGGCCCCGCCAGGTAGCCACCGGGAGTGAGCTGGTACATACCTGAGTGCCCAGCCAAGACACCAAGAACCACCAATACACCGACCCCTGAGGGCATCAGTCACCGGCAGGGAGTGTGGTGAGGGGAGATAGGCCTTGGAGGGCCTGGGAGTTCCCAGAGAGGTGGAGTCTAAGACCCGACCTGAAATATAGACACAGACAAACAGGCACACACAGACACAAACATGCATTCCCACCCTCATGCACACATATACAAACACTCAGCACTCACCCAACGTAAGGATTGACATAAATGGACATGTACACACAATCACACTCCCCAAACATACTCTATACTCCGGGTCCAGGTACCCTCACCCCCAGAGGGGGAAACAGAACCCAGACCCAAGAGATGTTACCCTTCCCCCCGGGGTGGAGGCAAGCAGACCGCCCCAGGCTCCGCAGCAGCAGGGAGGCCAATCGGACAGCCAACATCTCCTCCCAGCCCCCCCGCCCCAATGGCCAGCAGAGAACGGGGGTGTGTGAAGACCCCATACCTCCCTCCTCCCGCTCATGTGTAATGTTGCTGCGTGTTGTTCTAAAGTGCATTTAACACAAGGGCGAGCATGGTGCTGCTGCCAGAGAGCAGCAGGTGTTAGCACGGCCCCTCCCGAGAACCCTCAATGTCTACATGGATTTAAAATTGAGAGGTGGGCACCAGCGCCAGAGGTAGGTTTGAGTACACAGACCGTCCACTGGACGCCGTTAACGTGCCCACCCTCAAGGCCCTATATATATGTGTGTGTTATGAGAGTGTAAGTAATGTGGATGTCTAAGTTGTGAGATAAAATTGAGGCACAGGTGGCCAGAAGGGGACGGGGGGATGTCTCCCCTGCACCCTTGTGACACACCCGCACCCCAAGGCCCTACCTGTGTGGGTGAGTGTGGTGGAGCGGGAAGAGGGAGGTAGCCGGGGATGGGGAGGAAAAGGAGGGAGGGGAGGATGCCCCTCCCTAGGGCCAGCTCCCCTGCTGACCCCAGTAGGCACCCCTGTCCTCTGGTACCCACCAAGGCAAGGGAGCCCAGGTCCATCCAGACTGGGGCCTACGGTAGCACTGCCAAGCCCCACAGGACCCGGGGCAGCCCACCCTACCCCATCGCAGAGGGAACTGTACCCACCCCAACATTCAATCGTCTCCCAGACTACACAAGACAACAGACACCCAGGTTAAGTTTATTCTCCACCTCTCTTATGTCTCTCCCCCACCTGCAGAGTGGACTCCTGCAAGGATGGAACAACCTCCCCGCCAGTTGAAGAGCCCCCCAGTTAGGCCAATGCACAAGAGGCCCCCTGCGCCAGGGCTGAGCCCCCGTGCACCCACCCGCTCACAACCTCGGTGACACACCGACGAGGACCGAAGCCCCCAAGGCCCAGCCAGAGCCCCAGCACGGAGGCGAAGCACCCCCAAACCCCCACGCCTGCCCCGGATCCACTCAGGGGCAGCCAGGCCACCAGGCCAGTAACCTACGTCCACCAGTACAGAGGATGGTCTTCTCTGCTTGTGTCCTACATATCAGTCTGAAACTGAGGACATACATTAGAATTAGACTTTAAATATTTTTATTATCATGTGATAATAATATTCTATTGTCATATTAATATAACACAAGGTTCAGTTTTCTTGTTAGTAGTGTTGTCCTTCAATAACTTACTTTTACTTTCTTACTCTGAGTACTCTTCAGTAGGGGTGGGTTTTGATAATCGATTCATCGATTAAAATCAATTCTGGCTCGGATAACGTGATATCGAGTCATTAAAATCCTGAATCGATTTTTCAATATAAATGTATTTTGCCCAAAATGCCAGAATCTCAGGTTAAATCTCACAAAATTTCTGTTAGAGTGAATTGTTAAATGTTGTCATTTCTATGCTTGCCAACTCTGATGAAAGAAATTCCACTGTCCTATACCCCCAGATTCTCGAGGTTCTGGTGGGGGGCTGTAATGTTTTATTGCAGATACATCCTATCTGGAAGATCTGCTTCTTTTGATGTAAGATTCCAGCGTTTACGACCCTTTGGTCAACAGGAGGTCTGACACACACACACACATTCTTACAGAAGTTCACACATATACATACAAGGCCTTGTCTTAGAACCATGTGGGCATGGCTTTGTTCTGATGTTTTTTGTGTGAACTGTGTCTCAATAAAAAGGGCAGCAAGGGAGGTCGTCGTCGGGGTCATTTTCGTGGTGGACACAGGCCTCCCTTGCGCAAGTGATTGATCGGTCGACTGTCTTGTTTTCTTCATGATGAATAAGTCTCTAGAATTAGCGGGGCTTGTGGAAACACAGACCCAACAATTTCAACAACCACCAAACAGCTAAAACAGTAAATGAGAGCAGGTACACGGATTCTGCACAAAGACGTAAACACAAAGCGCGGACCCGCCAGCGGATCAGAATCAGTGAGATGTCGCTTTTCTAACCCGACGGCACGGACACGATCGGGGCTGAAAGCCGACAGCTCGCTCGATTCTGATGTTTCGGCGGGTCCGCGCTTTGTGTTTACACCCTTTTGCGCTGATTCTAAGGCTGTTAGTTTTATCTCTCTCCAAACAATACAGTGGGGCAAAAAAGTATTTAGTCAGCCACCGATTGTGCAAGTTCCCCCACCTAAAATGATGACAGAGGTCAGTAATTTGCACCAGAGGTACACTTCAACTGTGAGAGACAGAATGTGAAAAAAAAATCCATGAATCCACATGGTAGGATTTGTAAAGAATTTATTCGTAAATCAGGGTGGAAAATAAGTATTTGGTCAATAACAAAAATACAACTCAATACTTTGTAACATAACCTTTGTTGGCAATAACAGAGGTCAAACGTTTACTATAGGTCTTTACCAGGTTTGCACACACAGTAGCTGGTATTTTGGCCCATTCCTCCATGCAGATCTTCTCGAGAGCAGTGATGTTTTGGGGCTGTCGCCGAGCAACACGGACTTTCAACTCCCGCCACAGATTTTCTATGGGGTTGAGGTCTGGAGACTGGCTAGGCCACTCCAGGACTTTCAAATGCTTCTTACGGAGCCACTCCTTTGTTGCCCGGGCGGTGTGTTTTGGATCATTGTCATGTTGGAAGACCCAGCCTCGTTTCATCTTCAAAGTTCTCACTGATGGAAGGAGATTTTGGCTCAAAATCTCACGATACATGGCCCCATTCATTCTGTCCTTAACACGGATCAGTCGTCCTGTCCCCTTGGCAGAAAAACAGCCCCATAGCATGATGTTTCCACCCCCATGCTTCACAGTAGGTATGGTGTTCTTGGGATGCAACTCAGTATTCTTCGTCCTCCAAACACGACGAGTTGAGTTTATACCAAAAAGTTCTACTTTGGTTTCATCTGACCACATGACATTCTCCCAATCCTCTGCTGTATCATCCATGTGCTCTCTGGCAAACTTCAGACGGGCCTGGACATGCACTGGCTTCAGCAGCGGAACACGTCTGGCACTGTGGGATTTGATTCCCTGCCGTTGTAGTGTGTTACTGATGGTGACCTTTGTTACTTTGGTCCCAGCTCTCTGCAGGTCATTCACCAGGTCCCCCCGTGTGGTTCTGGGATCTTTGCTCACCGTTCTCATGATCATTTTGACCCCATGGGATGAGATCTTGCGTGGAGCCCCAGATCGTGGGAGATTATCAGTGGTCTTGTATGTCTTCCATTTTCTGATGATTGCTCCCACAGTTGATTTTTTCACACCAAGCTGCTTGCCTATTGTAGATTCACTCTTCCCAGTCTGGTGCAGGTCTACAATACTTTTCCTGGTGTCCTTCAAGAGCTCTTTGGTCTTGGCCATGGCGGAGTTTGGGGTCTGACTGTTTGAGGCTGTGGACAGGTGTCTTTTATACAGATGATGAGTTCAAACAGGTGCCATTCATACAGGTAACGAGTGGGGGACAGAAAAGCTTCTTACAGAAGACGTTACAGGTCTGTGAGAGCCAGAGATTTTCCTTGTTTGAGGTGACCAAATACTTATTTTCCACCCTGATTTACGAATAAATTCTTTACAAATCCTGCCATGTGAATTCATGGATTTTTTTTTCACATTCTGTCTCTCACAGTTGACGTGTACCTCTGGTGCAAATTACTGACCTCTGTCATCATTTTAAGTGGGGGAACTTGCACAATCGGTGGCTGACTAAATACTTTTTTGCCCCACTGTATTGACCGAACCAGCAGCAAAAGAAGATCCAAACTACGCTTCACATAAACATCATCATGAATTCCCTCTTACTTTTGCTGTTTTGCTTCCACCAGGATAAAATCACACGTCATGCACAGCTCGCTCTCTCTCTCTCTCTCGCTCTCTCTGTATACTTCAAGAACAGTTTCCAATCTAAAAATCTGTTTTCTTCATTATTCGCTTGCTTGTTACGCACAAGTCTATGGGCTCAAATTGTGGTCATAAATATTTTGTACTTGTAAATCAGTTTTGTACTTGTAAATCAGGATTTGTATGTGTAAAATGAATTTGTGTGTACATAAAAAAGATTTGTGTGTGGACTTAGCCCAAAAAAAACTGTATGAAACTCTGCAAGTTACAAGTACGAATTTTAACCCTATTTTTCTTCCTTTCATCTGATTGGTCAATGTCATGTCAATCACAAATGTAACAATCCAATCAGAGAACAGATGGGTTTGGCTGTCGGAGGGGCGCTTCTTTGAACTTGTCGCACATCAGAGCAACATGGTTCTGTCAAAATTTAATAAGTACACCAGTTAGAGTATTTGTCAAATCTGGGCCCGACAGGAGATGATCATCTAGGCAAGTTCCCTTGTACTTAGCCGAGCAATCAAAAACCACTCAGAGCTTCTCTGGTTTTTTGGAATGATAAACTCCGTGGTGTGGAATATACACATCATTGTTTTTAATTACCTCATTCAAAAACATTACATAGTGAGTCTTGTAGTTCTTGTTGTTCAGCAGCTTTCGTTTGAGATGGTTGAGCCGGATGATAGCTAACTGCTTGTTGTTGGGAAGGTAGGGTCTCTCTTTAAAAGGGAGAGATCTCATAGTGACCATGGGCGTTCACGCGTTGAGTCTCGCGTTGGAAATGCTTTCCTTTAGCATATTCAGGAAGAGGATGTCATCTTGAGACACTGTTCTGCTGTCCTTGTTGATGTCCTTAAAGTCAGACTCAAGTACTTTAATGGCATCGGATGGCGTCACTGGAGGAAGCTCTTTGACAGTTACTCTATGGCATATGTTGGCAACAGGAGGAGATTCAAGGTGAGGTGGTGAGCAGCCAATGATGCTCCATCCTAGGTCTGTGCGGACTACATAAGGTTCATTATCTCTTCCTAGCATGACCTGTCTTGGTGCTAGTGCCTGTGAGCAGTTATAGCCTATTAGAAGACCAACTTCACAGTCTAAATGTGGCGGAATGTCATCTGCTATTGCTTTGAGATGATTCCAATGCCTCGCCGTTTCACTGGTAGGAATGTGCCTTCGATTCACTGGTATGCAGGCTTTGGTATAGGCAGGAGGGAGATCAATGAGATTTGTGGAGGTATAGCCACGCACTCTGAGACCTGAGACTCTTTCCCTGTTTGTTACTGTGTCCTTTCCGATCATGGTGGTTAGCTTTAGCCTTACAGGATAGGTCTTGGTTGTCAAGCTATGACTAACATCTTCATCAATAAACACAGTGTCACTCTGGGTGTCAAGCAGAGCATAGACAAGCCTTTCTATTCTAGCGTTTTTGCTTTAAAAATCTTAAAATGTGCAAAAACATCAACAACATTAAAACTTGTTATTTTCATTGTTTTCATACAGTATACCATTTTCTGTTATTGATTTGTTAAATACATATTTCTTTAGTTCAAAAGTCAATCACATGGTGTCCAAGTGGACATGTTTGTAACTCCATGAAAAATAGATTCACAAACAAAATTTCAATTATAAATATTTCTAGGCCCAAAGTGGAATACAGGATCTCATAATGTCACAGTCCCCGTGTCAGCCCGGCCAGCCCCGCAAGGCTACATGTGTTTTTGTTTACTCTTTCTCTCACCTCTCTGCCTGGGCAGAGCTCACTGCGTGCTCCCGCCCTTGGCCCACACTGTTAGGGTACCTTGGTCATTGACCCATTGTTCTCATTATGGTTTTTGGCTGCAAGTGTTTTGGGCTTCTGTTTTGTGTTTTCTTTGTCTCCAGTTCTTCTCGGTTTGTGATTTTCTAGTTCTTAGGTTTTAGTTTCTGTACTCTCTCTGTTCTCACAAATTATTTGTGCCACTCCAAAAAAATAATTTCTGTCCACTATGAGATAAAGGAGAACAACAGCCTGATACCTGCAGGCCTGACAACAGGAGATGTATCACTGCTGTAACACCTGTAACATTCAGCAGTCGCCTCATTGTTCTGACACACACAACAAAACTATTGACTACACTACACACTAACTACACAACAAAACACACTAACTACACAAGATTTGAGCTAAACGTCACAAATCTCTCACATCTCAAAACACCGGCATCACTCCTAAAACTTCCCCCCGTTTCTTAACTGAATGCCATGTTGCCATATCATTTTTTGATTGGTCGACGTACATTTTTCCACCAATAGGAAAGGGCGGGGTTTTTTGGTTTTGTCTTTGCTCACAGGTGGAGAGTGCTTTCGTTTTTCTTATAAAATGCCATTTTTACCGTTTCTCCCCGCAGTAAATATAAACAACGACAGTATTCAGGAAGAAAACCAAACATTGCAGATATTTTTATCACAACTCTGGTTTTACGTGGCCTATCAACACAATTTAAAAACTGGTATAAAGTCCACACTTTTTCCGTCAATTGTTCCGTCTGTCCTGCTCACATCTCCAATGGTTGTACACGTTGTCATTACCGTGGCTTCACTCCACATCAGCCGCTTTGCTAGCTAAAACACCGGCGTCGGCACATAAGGACGCTGTCATAGCCTGTCAACGTTGATTAGCTGCGTATATACGAATGTGAATCGCGTGATTGGCTGGACTATGGGATAAGGTGGCATCATTGTAATCCCATACAGGAGCAGCCAGTCACTTACTGACTAACACTGCAAAACAGAATTGTTAAAGTTTTAATTTTAATTTCAAATCAGGTTAGATCTTTTTTTTTTTGTGCGCAACGCAAATTTTCTGTGCGCAGAGACCGTGCCAGCAGTGCGCAATTGCGCACGTGCGCAGCTTAGGGGGAACATTGGTTATAAGTGTACTGGTTACAAAGGTTCATTGTACCACTGTTTGTGGGAGTGTGAAAAGATTCAAAAGTTTTGGTGCTCAGTGTTAAAATATATTTCTCAGATCACATCTTCCCTGTCCCATTAACCCTTTAGAGCCGGTCAGAGCGGGCACGCTCTGTTTTGCGTAACTATTTTTAAATCCCGGTAGCTCTGCAACCACGTAAGCTAGTGCAATAATTTTTTTTGCATATGAAACCGGAGGAGATGTACTTACATCTTATGCCATCAGCTTGAACTAGGTCACGGTTTCCTTCCACATATAGCTTTGCAAAAACTGCATAAAAAGCACTTGCAGCAACAAAAACATAATATTCCAGAAACACGCTTTGCCGATCCAATCAGCTGTTTGTAACACTTCCTACGTTGGAATAGACGTCAGCGCGAACTTTTGCCCGAAACCGGAAGTGACGTCGTTTTCGCGGAAATGTAGTTTTTTTTACCATCAGGGCCTCAGGGCTTATACTGGTGTTTTTAAAAGTTATCTTTGACTTTATGACTTTCTTTGTCTTTTCTGGGATGCTTAGGACTCATATTGCACTGCTGGAAATAGTTTATTTTGATGCATATGCTGCCTTTTTGCAAATTTGCAGTATAATATTTATTTTCGTTTTTCCTGCAGTATATAAAAATTGGTGTATTTCAAAAATAAAACTATGAAGGCACTCAAAATAAATTTCCTGTGGTGGAAACTATTTTGTGCAACTTTTTTGTATTTACAGTTTTGAGGGATAAGCCTCTTAAATTTCTCTAACTAGAAATATATGTTAAAAAAGCAAAAACGATTTTCAATTTTTTTGTAGTTTATTGCACTTTTTTGCAATTTATGTAATTACTATGGACTTAATGAATACATATTATTAAAATCTGGGCTATAATTGATGTATTGATGTATAGCAACTTGAAATGCTCCCAAAAATGGCACTACAGCATGTAAAAATATAATATAAGCTCTGGCGGACTTGGTTCTATGGTAGGTCTTAAAGGGTTAAGTCCTAAGGTCTGTATTTTAGGCATTTATTCAGATGACTGTATTTCAACTCAGACAGAGAGAAAGATGGTTGACTTTTGCTTACTCCAGGCCAAACGTTGTATTGCTATATGCTAAAAGAATGTTGGTGGCCCCTCTTTTGACCAATGTTAAACAATGTAAATTTAGTTCTTGAGAAACTGACCTATGTGGTTAGGAAAAGATCATCAGAATTTTTTGATATTTGGAAGATGTTTCTGGAGCTTTTAAAGACCGGGGACGTTGAGGAACTGGAGAGAGAGTAATGTAATGAAAATATGCAACTAAATTTGGGAATGTATACAGTACAGACTATCCTGTACTTTTTTTTTTATTTTATATTTTTTAAATTTCCTTTAGTATTATTAACATTTTTTTATTTGTTTTTTGAATGTCTTGTGTTCTTAGTACTTTCTTACTGCCATATGTTCAAGTTGTTTAAAGTGTTGGATGTTTCTGAATACAAAATTCAATAAATATATGTTTAAAAAAAACAAAGAGGCAGATTTTCTCCATGTTTCAAACACTGAAACACATTTATGAAGCTCCAGAATCTGTTCAGCTAAAGTCAGAGAAGTAACATTGTAACACAAAGGATACTACTGCAGAATCATATTTAGGAAAATTTAAACCTGAATGTAAATTTAAGATATTTTAGTCTGAAAGACGTTATGGGGATGTTATTGTAAAATAGCTGCACACTGACACACTTCTCTAAAAAGGTTGTTATAAATATGGCTAATTCAACATGGCTGACCCCTCATTAAAAAGCCAAAAACAAAACCACTGTATTTTTAATATTTATTTCTTTATGCAGACAAGTCTTATCTGTAGTTGTAATACAAATAGATTAATTCCACCAGGACCAATTCATTTAAGCACACTTGATATGTTAGGGTACATAATCCCATGTTCAAGAAAATTGCAAACACTGGTTCTTAATATATCTTAATATCTAAAATAATGATAGACAATATTGGAAAAAACACATCTGCGTCTATACGTCACAAAAAGCTGCTTCCCCTTGGCAATTCTTCCTTTTCTCAATGATTAAGTTAAAAATGAGGATGATAAAAAAATCAACTTCTACATTAAATTTATCTTGATTTCCTGATCCCAACATTTGCAGTGATCTTACCTGTGTTATTTCAGGATGGTCAGTGATGCTGAGGATGCAGAAAGGGGGGTGAGGGGGAGAAACAGCTTTATACCCAAGAGACAATTCAAAACCAAACAGGATAAAAGAAAGTTAAGACAGAAGAGAACATCTCACAGTAACACAAATTGTCACCATAACTTGTTTTAACAACATAAAGCTGTTAAAACAGAATAAGTAAAATGATGATCAATGTTCAGTCTAAATCTCACTGGAGTTTAACCTGCTGTTGCACATCATGATACTTCCTGTGGATACTGTGTGACATAAAACCGCCATGAACTGTCATTCGTCATGTAAAAGGTAAATGGACTGATTGTTATATTTCTACTCTCCCAGAGCACTCAAAGTGCTTTGTACAACATGTGGCACATTAATCAGATTATTTCTGTGTATTTCTGGCCTCTAGCTTTTGTTTCCTTTTGTATTTTGGTTTGCATGTTTTTCTTTGGCCAAATAAAAATTTCTCTTTTACTTTAAATCGGCAGCCTTGTTGTCCCAAATTTCAATTCCCTTCACACTCCTTTCCATGCTTCTGCAATTTACATTCAGTATAGACAATGCAGAGCATACAAAAGACAGAGTACAGCTAAAGTGGGAGCAGAAAAGGTACAAAGTTTCTGAGAATAACAAAGAAGTGTAACAGAATAGAGCTTCAGGAGCAGCAGCATCACTTGGTCTCAATAATCTGTTTTCTTCTGCTTTGAGTCTCTCTGCTCTTCTTCCCTCTTGCGTTTCTGGACTTGCTGTGATCCCTTCTCATTAGAGGGAGCTGCACTCATCAAGGACTGAGAGGATCCCTCTCCAGAAGATGGATTACAAGCAGTCTTTAGATTCTCATATAATTCCTTCTTTTCTCCTCTCAGTGTTTTCTGTACTTCTTCAATCTCGTCTTCATCTGCCAGCCGATGAAGGAGAGGTCCACAGTAAAGCCTGACAAAGCAGAAAATCTCAGTTAAAGTTGATGAAGTGTGTTAAACATCTGTGGAGCGCATCATTGGTCTGGTGTTTACCGGGCACACTGAGGTTCTGGTAGAGGGGAACACAGCAGCTGGTTCAGGTGGAGGCTCTGCCTCATGCAGCACAGCCATTGGCTGAAAGCATGAGCCACACGGGGCTGCCAGTTACTCACACCTTCATCCTTTAAAGCTTTCCTCTTCCTCTCAAACTCGTCCTCTACAGACAACATAAGACAAAGTTTCAGTGACACAGAACCAGAGACCAGCAGCAGTTTGTCTTCTTGATCAGGCTGATGTGGAAGCATCAGTGCTGCTGCTGTCACAGAAACTCTGACTACAGTCCATCTGCTGACTGCTTTCAGAGAGACTAACCTGCTGACAGCTGACCGTGAATAATAAACCGAATAATCAACTTTATGGAGCTGAAACTGTAGAGCTGTCACAAGTGTTCCTAATTAAGTGACTTGTAACTATGCATTTCGTTGTAAATATCCATCATGTTACCCAGTGAGACTCACCTGGACCATGTTGGTCAAACACAAACCCCAACAGGAGGGCGTGGAGGCAGTGGACAGTTTCAGGTTTTGGGTGGTGTTGTAGCCTCTTGAACCAGAAAACAGTCACACAGACTGGCAGCTTCAGCTGGTCGGGGATGTTTTCTAAGGCTGAAGTCTGAACCTGCAGAGCTTCTTCAAACACTCTGCGACGCAAACCCTCAGGAGCCTGCACAGAGAGGTACCACACAGACAAGATGCTCACGTGTACCACGGAAACACATCTATGACCTGTCAGAGTAATTAAACACATATTTATTGATTAACCTCAGTACCTTATGCAGACGCTCTAGTTGCAGTTGTTTCTGTTCATCACTGCTGAGGAGTATTGATGGGACACGCTTGTCTTTGATCTCTTCTCTATCCCTGTCATATTCAGTGCACATCTTATCTCCAATTAACAGTCCATAGAAGTACTGTCTGATACGGTAAGCAGCTGTGTAACTACTGTGCTGTGAAAAGTCCTCCACAACTGGAGTCAGCATCATAGTCTTCTGATCCACAACACTTGTGACGAAAGTGGTGAGTTCTCCAGACATCATATTTTCATGCATCCACGAAGGCAGATTAGAACTTGTTTCTTCTGGTTCAACATATTTTTGAATGGCAAGTTTGAATGTTTTGTTCTCTTTTTCACCAACATGACTTAAAGCTTGACTCAGAGCACGTTCTCTCTTCTGTGAGTCGTTCAAACCATCCAGATTCACTTTACTTAAAAACCTGAGCATACCATCCAGTCTTTTAATGCTGTACTCACAAGATGAAGATGATTGTCTTGCAAACCTACCTCTATCTTCTAATCTTGAATAATCATTTCCTGCTATTGAAGCAAAGACTGGCATGAGAGCAGGGTCCAATTTAAAATGCTCACAAAACTTTGAACGTGTGTAGAGCTTAGCAGGAATCTTGCCATCCTTCTTTCTTTTCCATTCAAAGTTGTCGAGATGAAGGAAACCTTTGTGCACATCATAGATAAGGAAATCTGTGTCAGTGGCCAGCACAGCACATTGTTTCTGATTTGCAGCAGAAAAAACCTCAGGGTCTGCCTCTCCTAAACACTGTTTAAACTCTATGTCTTTCTCCTTCAAGATTTCTATGAAGACATCTTTGACCAGAGGTGGTAAGACGTTACATCCTTTTGGCACAGCGTCAGGCTCACTCTCTGCTATTGTCTTTGCTTTTTCTAGTCTATTTCCAAGGCGAGACACAACTGTTTTGTGCTTGTCAGGCCCCGAGCCTCCATCCAAGATGACGTACGGAGTGACTTCACAGTCCTGCAGAGTCTTAAAAAAGTTACAGACCTCATCTTTGAATCCAGGATAATCTCCTCCACAGCGCTGGTCCAGCTTTGGATCAGAGTTATAATACAAACAATAGTACAGAGCTGCACCATCAATGATGAGACCTGTTTTTTCTACTTTAACCTCTTCACAGAGACACAAATCATCTAGCATTTTCTTTAACTTTGAAACCCCCATGATTCCTTACGGTGTGGTGAAGGTGAGCGGTGGTTATTGTGCTAATGCCTTTGTGTCTGGTGATTAGTCGATGCTAGCAGTGATGTCAGCAGAGGGTGAGGGTGCACCACCAGATGTTCTAATACTATTCAAAGCAGTGGAAAAATGTTGAATCGACCTCCTGACTGATCAACTGGAAACTTTGCAGAAATTTCTACAAAAAAAAGAAAAGATTACTGCCGTTTACAATAGTTCAGTCTGACTAACAAGAAAATGTAACAAAGCATTCAGAGGACAAAGCAAAATGTATTATTAACAGGTGATATACATGGTCTTACAAAAAGTGCCAACAGACGCCATGAAAAACAAAGTAATTCTGAATTCAGGATGATTTGTTAGTTTCCATATAAGATGGGAAATGGAGATGAGCGGGTTATGATGATGTGAGGGGACGATGGAGGTGAAACATTTGTGTGCCCAGACAATATTTCTATTTCTTTGTTTGGTTCAGACGGCACTTTATTAAGACCTGTTATCTGAAAAATTTTCTGCAGGGATTTCTTCATCCTCTTATTGTCTTCACCATCATCACTTCTAACAGAATTGCAACCAAGGAACTTGGCTATGCTTGCTATGCTTCACAGGATCTGAACTTTCAGGGAAATTCTTAGAAAAAAAATCAGTTTTCAGGGCAGCAAAAATTATTACAGCAAAGATCTGTGAATACAGAGCCTGAACATGTTTCTCTTTGTGTACCAGCTCTGAGGTTTCTAACTCTCCTCAGGGCTCGCAAAATTTCAAAATCCCTGGTAGCCCTTCGGGCAGGGACTCTTCAGTTTTTTGTAGCCCAAAATAAATTTAAGTAGCCCGAATAAAAAAGAGCAATTTTTTGATTGATGTTTTGTTTCCTGTTTTGTTTCCTTTACAATATTATACATTAAAGTATAATATTGTAAAGGAAACAAAACATTAATCAAAAAATTGTTGAAAAACAAATTACAACATTGTATAAAAATTACAATCATCAATTCAAATACTTGGTTCTAATTGAACAGAAATTTCTATGAACTTGTAAGAACTGTGTAGGACATGAATCAGTCTGTGTCAGATCCTGAATTTGAAATTTCCACTGAAATCACAGGTAAGAGACAAGTGGAACCAAGATCTAGGCCATTTGCTTTTTGAAGTTTGCAAAGACTGCTAAATTGTGCCAGTGGTAGTTCACTCTTTGCAACATAGTACGCTGTTTTAGACTGATTTTCAGGTTTATTTTTAGTATGTTATTTGCAACTGGTGTTTGTTCTGGGAAAGACATTGCAGACTGAGCAATAATGCATTTCTTGCATTTCTCATGGGTTCTAATGGGGGCCTTTCTTAAAATGACTGGTCCCAGTAACAAAGATGCTTGTCGACTCAGAAATCGAGGGAAAACCAACAACACACCCGGCAGAACATCATGTTATTTACACGGGTGCACATAAGTGGTCTGCATGTGCGCAGCGCATTCGCTGTCAAAATAAAAGATGCGCACCAGATAAGAAGTTGCAACACGCGTTTGCGTCCATATAAAAAGCACTGTTTTTGTCCGCTAGAGTGGGATTTTCACGGCACATTCTGCACCACATCTCTGTGCGTTCATCATTTGTTTGAAGCCAGCTCACCTCCTGCAACTACTTTTTCGAGAATACGTGCTTCTTTTGTGGTTCGGACTCCTTCTGACATTTGTTTGGAGGTGGAGGAAAACCAAAGTAATTGCTTAAAGGAGCTTGCTTCTTCGACATCTTTAAGAGTGCTAAACAAATGTCTGTCCTCCTCCAGAAAATCTTATGTACGCAAACGCGTGTTGCAACTATTTTGACAGCAAATGCGCACCTGCGGACCACTTATGTGCACCACTGGTTATTATATAGCTTGTCATATTGCAGCCACAGAAATTCTTTTGTCCATGAAACCATAAAGCTGCACTTTCTTTTTGCCTTATAGTCTGATTTGTCATAACTTCTCCGTTTTGTGGTAAGCTTTTCTTTGGCTGTCACTTCTTCACCCTGACCTGTCTTATTTGGCTCAGCAGAACTAAAATATATATCCTGCTGCTTTTACACACGCACTCACATAACGCTCAGCGATTCTCTGCGCGATCAACCTCTCACATGTTTAAGCTGCGGGAGATTTCACTTGTCATGTTTGCATAGTAAGCTAACGATTAATAAGACGATGTCAGAGGAATTGGTGTGCAAATTATCATCACTCACCAATCAGTACTGTCCCTATCTATACACAGTTCGCGCGATTGCAAAGTGAAAGCAAAAAACAAGCGCGAATTCAATATGTCACATATTGACAGTGGCTCACCGATGCCAATGACATAATTACCCAGCTACATTTCCGAAAGAATGCAAAAGCATTGACATATATTTTTCCTTCCTACATTAGCCCGACAGGCAGGGCAGAGATGGTAGCCCGACTGGAAAAATCGCTAGCCCCGGGACGTCGGGCTAGCGATTTTGCAAGCCCTGCTCCTGCTGTGATGACGCAGATCAAACTCAGATCCCGTACAGATGAATACATCTGTTATGAAACTATTTTCAGTCTCTGAAAACTCTTCAGGAAAAACGTTTTTAAAAAAACTAAAATACTCAAAAAAAAAAACACTTGTTGATGCTTATGTAACAAGTGTCACCTGGCAGTTTGTTGCTCGCTGCCAGGTGATTGGCTGAAGAGCTGTGAAAAGGTAGTGGGTGTGTGGGGTGAAGTCAGCGCTCTTCTGTGGAAAAAACCAGAGGCAATTAATTCACTCAGGTGCGAGTGGGTATACTGTCGGTAAGAGACTTTTGCCATTTTTTGTTTGGATCTTTTGCTATTGCATGTGCCTATTTTTTAATGTGTCATTGGACTTTTTTAGTGTGACCACGAATTTTAATAGAAGAATTGATCAAGCCCTAGATCGACTGCGCGCAGGGAAACTGATCAATATTGTAGGTATATTGAGTGTTTGTTTTAGTTTCATGATTTTGAATGGTTTTATAAAATTGCTATTTTATTGGGTAATATTTTAATTGATAATGTTGTTTGTTTTTCAGCTGTGCTGTCTCTGCTGTCCTTTTTTTTGTTCTTTTGATTGATTTGTAATTTTGTTTTGGTTAGTCCGTCCAGCCGTAGAGGCGGTTATTGATTGAGAGTAAGTTTTGTAAGGGCGGACTAACCTCTCTTTTGTTTTTTTTATTTTTAATTGTTTGTGCCACTTCCCTTTATCTCTCAGATCACAGGCCATACATAGCACTGATTCCCAGCTGCGCTGAGACCCGAATTGTTTGCAGTGTGTGCCACGATTGCAGTGTCACTAAGCGGGGTGTGACGGGTTGTAGTGTTATTTCGCACAGTTTGTGTGGTAAGTCTCATGCGCAGCTGGGATATCGGCAGGATGTGTTGTAAGTCCTGTCTGGAAACGACTGGGAATTTGTATGTTTAACTTATGTAATAAATAAATGATCAATTATTTCTTTGCCCCGTTTACTCATCCCTTGTCCTCGGTTACATTTTGGCGTTGTCGACAGGTTTCAAGGGAGTGGCCATTTTGTTTTGTTATTTTGTAAGGACAGCAGGGACAGGTTTGTAAGATTGGAGAGAAGGAGCAGCCAGGTCTCGATCGCCATCATGGAGGGAAGCGAGCAACAAACAATGGCCCAACGTATACAGGAGTTGGAGAATGAACTTAGAGACTTGAAAACAGCATCTGTGGGTACAGAGAGGCCCTCTACATCAACAGGAGCTACAGGAAGTGAATCAGAGACTGTGAGACCCAATCCTGTGGTATACGTACAACAGGATAGAAAGTTGCCAACATTTTCAGGGAAGTTGGACAATATGGGCTCACTGACTCTAGATGAGTGGATTGAGCAAATGAGAGACTTTGTGCGCACGAGAGGCAGAACAGAAAAAGAGCAAGCTCAAATCATTTTTAACCATTTAGAGGGTACTGCACGCACTGAGATAAAGTTTTTGCCAAAGGAACAGAAAGAAAATGTTGAGAAAATTTTTGATACACTGAAAGAAATGTACAGTTGCTTAGATTCCCACATTTCTTTGCAACGCAGATTTTTCAATCGTAAACAATTAGAAGGCGAGTCCTTAATTGACTTTTCTCATTCCTTGATGGCCTTAATGGACCAGATTATTAAAACGGATGAGGAAGCCGCAAGAAAAGCTTCAAAAGATCTGCGTGATCAATTTTGTGATGGTGTTAGAGATCTGACATTGAGGATCAGGCTGAGAGATTTGATTAATGCCAACCCACAGTGGACGATTCGTGAGGCGAGAGCCGAAGCGACCAGGTGGATGGCACAGTATGAGAATCAGCCTTTTAGGTCTAGATATAATCAGTCTGTTTCAGTCTCTGCAGATATGCAAGCTTCTTGTGAAAGTGTCGATTCTAGAACATCAGAATATGCTGAGTTGGTGTCCCTTTTTAAAGCCCAACAGACACAATTAGAGTTGGTCATTAAGGCATTAAACCCACAGGAGGTGGCTGCTTCTAGCAATCACACTTCTCGACGTAGAAGGACGGTGAATGGTAAACCCATTTGTTTTAGGTGTGAGCAAATTGGACATATTGCCCGATTTTGCCCGACATTACCCAATTCTGATGGAAATCAGCATGAAAGAGCAGCTAGGGCTGATGGCCAAACTACTGGGGCGGCAGAAAACTAGTACCCACCAGTGCACAGAGCCACACACTGGTGGGAGGGTTGCAAGGCTCCAGTAATGTAGAACTCGGTCATCTAGTTGGTGAATGCTTGGAAGGGGAGGTTGATTTGGGTGGGGTTATTATTTCATGTTTGCTGGACACAGGGTCCATGGTCACAACAATCACAGAAAGCTCTTTTAAAAATAACTTTTCTCATCTCAGTGATAAAAAGCTTAAAGACTGTGGTTGGTTGGGACTTAAAGCAGCTAATGGCCTACAAATTCCTTATTCTGGGTATATTGAGTTGGATGTTACAATCCTGGGAATTCACCTACCTCGTCGAGGGGTGTTGATTGTGGGAGATCCAACAGATAGCCACATGGCACAGAAAAAGATATCTGTACCTGGTGTGTTAGGAATGAATGTATTGAACCCCCTTTACTCTGAATTGTGTAAACAATATGGTTCTGACCTCTGGGAAGCTCCAGTTTTGAAGACTGCGCCACGTGGTTGGAGAAGAGCGTTGAGATACTGCCAAATGATGGAGGCCATGGCAAATTCTCCTGAACCCCATCGTGTTAGAGTACAGGGTAAGAAGTCTTTCTGTGTTCCAGCTGGAACGCAAAGTTATGTTCCTGTTACCTGTCCAAAGATGCCTGTGAATACACCTATTGACCTCTTGATTGAACCCCTCGGGCCTGATGATGGTTTTCTCCCGGAAGGCCTATTGGTGTCTCCTTCATTGGTAAAGGGAGAAGGAGGGGAGGCTTTTGTTCCAGTTACTAATGTTGGTAAAACTGATGTCTATTTGACACCTCGTCGGGTGATTGCTACAGTTCAACTGGCCAGTGTGCTAGCAGAGGGTAACTCTGAAATACAGGTCTCTGTAAATTCACAGTGTTGTACAGCTTATATTTCCAGTCATACAATGGCAGACAATGCAGCGGAATTGGATTTGCCTGAATTTGAAAGTCTTGAGGAGAGCGAGAAACGGCAAGCAAAAGTTTTATTGCAGAAGTATAGCGGCGTGTTTGCCAAGAATGAGTTGGATGTTGGTTGTAGTAAATTGATCACTCATGAAATTCCTTTGATAGATGAAACACCAGTGCGACAACCATACAGGCGAATCCCTCCGTCTCAGTATGAACTGGCAAGGGATCATATCAAACAGCTGCTGCAAGCTCGCATCATCAGAGAAAGTAGTAGTCCGTACTCATCCCCAATAGTTCTTGTTCAAAAGAAGGATGGAAGTCTACGCATGTGTGTCGATTATAGACAGTTAAACGCCAAGACCAGAAAGGATGCATTTCCTCTGCCAAGGATTGAAGAATCCTTGGATGCTTTGACTGGTGCTCAGTGGTTTTCCACTTTGGACCTGGCTAGTGGTTATAATCAGGTGGAAATGGCTGAGAAGGATAAGATTAAAACTGCATTTTGTACCCCATTTGGTTTGTTTGAGTTCAACCGCATGCCGTTTGGTTTGTGTAATGCACCCAGTACATTTCAGCGCCTGATGGAGCGTTTGTTTGGAGATTGCAGACATCAGTCGGTGCTTTTGTATTTGGATGATGTGATTGTTTTTTCATCCTCCGTGCAACAGCATTTGGAGCGGTTGGAAGAAATCTTCTCTCGTCTGGATAAAGAGGGGCTTAAAGTGAAACTCTCCAAGTGCCAGTTTTTCCAGAGGCAAGTGAAATATTTGGGGCATGTGGTGTCTGCCGAAGGAGTTTCTACTGATCCAGATAAAATAGCTGCAGTGCGGGATTGGAAAACGCCCAGCAATCTAGCAGAACTGCGTTCCTTTTTAGGATTTGCTAGTTATTATAGGAGATTCATAGCTGGTTTTTCACGCATGGCTGCTCCCTTGCATAGATTGGTCTCTGCACTCCTCCCTCCAGGTAGAAAAGGTAGGACCCCCCCAAAACCGTTATTGGATTTTTGGGATTTGGAGTGTGAACAAAGTTTTCATCAGCTCAAGGCTGCTCTGGTTTCTGCACCAGTGCTTGCTTTTGCTGATTTTCAGAAGCCATTTACATTGGAAGTAGATGCAAGCTATGGGGGTCTAGGGGCAGTGCTTTCCCAGGAGTATGAGGGTAAATTGCGGCCAATAGCTTTTGCCAGTCGGAGCTTAAAGCCTACAGAGAGGAATATGAGAAATTATAGTTCCATGAAGCTTGAGCTTGTAGCTCTCAAGTGGGCCGTCACTGAAAAGTTTAGGGAGTATCTTTTGGGTCATCGTTGCACTGTATTTACAGATAATAACCCACTAAGCCATCTGTCCACGGCAAAGCTAGGTGCCACAGAACAGAGGTGGGCATCAGAGCTGGCCGCTTTTGATTTGACCATAAAATATCGGCCTGGGGCTCAGAATGCTAATGCAGACGCATTGTCCCGCCTACATGGAACTGTAATGGAATTGGATGGTCCATTATCTAATGATATTGGAGTGCAGTGTGAGATGATTCCCAGTGTTCAGGCAGAGATAAGCGTTTTACCTGGTTGTTCTTTCTCTGATCTCTGTACGTTACAGAAACAAGACCCTGTGATTGGTCCCTTCTTAAAGTATTGGGAGGTGGCCAGGTTGCCAGATTCAAAGGAAAGAGATGGTCTTGGTAAGGGTTCGAGGGAATTGGTCCGTCAATGGGGGCGGATGAAACAAAGGGAGTCTGTGTTGTATCGCTGCACTCATACTCCTGATGGAGTGAGGGAGGTTGACCAGCTGGTGCTGCCACAGTGTTTACAGGGCCGCGTCCTTCGTTTACTCCACGATGAGCATGGCCATCAAGGGGTTGAGCGTACACTGCAGTTGGTGCGCTCGCGATATTATTGGCCGCACATGTATGCAGATATTGAGAGATGGTGCAGAGATTGTGAAAGGTGTGTTCTTTCTAAGGCTGTTGTGCCAAAGATTAAAACCTTTATGGGTAGTATTTCTGCATCTCGGCCTCATGAAATTTTGGCAATTGATTTTACAGTACTTGAACCCTCAACTGATGGTAAAGAGAATATTTTGGTAATGACTGACATCTTTTCTAAATATACTCAGACTGTCCCTACAAAAGATCAGCGAGCCAGTACAGTGGCAGAGGCTTTAGTGAAGCATTGGTTTCATTTATTTGGGCCTCCAAGCCGTATACATTCTGATCAGGGGCGAAATTTTGAAAGCGCTTTGGTGCAACAGCTGTGTAAAATTTATAAGATAGAGAAGAGTCGGACGACACCCTATCATCCACAAGGTAATGGTCAATGTGAACGATTTAATCGTACACTTCATGACTTGCTGCGTGCCCTGCCTCCTGAACAAAAGCGCCGGTGGCCGCGGCATCTCTCCCAAGTCACATATGCGTATAACACCACAGTACATCAGTCAACTGGTATGACTCCATATTATTTGATGTTCGGGCGAGAGCCACGGTTGCCAGTGGATTTTTGGTTGGGTGCTGGCAGTGAAGTTGATGAGGACGTCACTCTTGAAGAGTGGGTACAGGAACACCAAAAGTCCTTGGCTGCTGCATATGATGTTGTGCAGCAACGGTTAGAAAGGAGAAGGGTTCAGAGAGATTTGAATTCCTCTAAATGTGCTAGTCCTGATTTGGAGCAGGGCGATTTGGTGTATATGAGAAACCACTCTGTAAGAGGTCGCAATAAGATTCAAGATTTTTGGGATCCCACGCCCTTTCAAGTAGTGCGACCTCCTCCTGGTCATGGCGTAGTATATTCAGTCGCTCCTGCTGGGCACACTGGTCCACTTCGACAAGTACATCGAACTGAGTTGAGAAACATTCCAATCAGGGAATTGGATGGAGACCAAGATAGTGGCCTACAAATGTCAAAACAGGATGATCTAACCGGAATGTTGGCCACAAATAACAGTATGGTTGATGAAGTGGAACAGATGTTTACAGAACAGGGAGATGGAGGCAATTCTGCAGTGTTGGAGGAAGGGACGTTGAGTCCCACACATGTGGGGGTGCCCCATTTGGATTGTTCTGGGGACCTAGAACCTGGGGAGGAAGATGTTGCCAGCTTGACGCAAGGGTCTCGTAGGTCAATGAGGAAGACTGCTGGACAGCACTCAAACCCATTTAAATTGCCACAATCCATTATAAAATGAGCAAAATTTTAAGTGTGCTCTCTTTTCAGCTCATCGTCGGGTCGCCGATGCCCTTTGAAGGGGAGGGTTGTAACAAGTGTCACCTGGCAGTTTGTTGCTCGCTGCCAGGTGATTGGCTGAAGAGCTGTGAAAAGGTAGTGGGTGTGTGGGGTGAAGTCAGCGCTCTTCTGTGGAAAAAACCAGAGGCAATTAATTCACTCAGGTGCGAGTGGGTATACTGTCGGTAAGAGACTTTTGCCATTTTTTGTTTGGATCTTTTGCTATTGCATGTGCCTATTTTTTAATGTGTCATTGGACTTTTTTAGTGTGACCACGAATTTTAATAGAAGAATTGATCAAGCCCTAGATCGACTGCGCGCAGGGAAACTGATCAATATTGTAGGTATATTGAGTGTTTGTTTTAGTTTCATGATTTTGAATGGTTTTATAAAATTGCTATTTTATTGGGTAATATTTTAATTGATAATGTTGTTTGTTTTTCAGCTGTGCTGTCTCTGCTGTCCTTTTTTTTGTTCTTTTGATTGATTTGTAATTTTGTTTTGGTTAGTCCGTCCAGCCGTAGAGGCGGTTATTGATTGAGAGTAAGTTTTGTAAGGGCGGACTAACCTCTCTTTTGTTTTTTTTATTTTTAATTGTTTGTGCCACTTCCCTTTATCTCTCAGATCACAGGCCATACATAGCACTGATTCCCAGCTGCGCTGAGACCCGAATTGTTTGCAGTGTGTGCCACGATTGCAGTGTCACTAAGCGGGTGTGACGGGTTGTAGTGTTATTTCGCACAGTTTGTGTGGTAAGTCTCATGCGCAGCTGGGATATCGGCAGGATGTGTTGTAAGTCCTGTCTGGAAACGACTGGGAATTTGTATGTTTAACTTATGTAATAAATAAATGATCAATTATTTCTTTGCCCCGTTTACTCATCCCTTGTCCTCGGTTACACTTAGTTTCACTTTCACTTCGCCACGAACTCCAAACAGAGTTTATCTGAACATTATCTGAGTCCTCCTTCCTTCTTTGGCTCTCTGTCTCTCCAGCCTCTCTCTCCTACCTGCACAATCACTATGACATAACGAGCGGATTCTCACCTTTTTAGTCTGCAGAAGCTGAGAGTCCGAGCAGCTCCGACGAGTCACTCTTCAAAATGTCTGAGCAGTAGTGATGTTCGATTCGTGAACGAATCGTTCAATACTCGAGAATCACTTTACTGACTTGTGAATCATGATTCACAAGCCCAACTGACTCACTGACTCATCCCTGTTGCTGTTAGCAAACTAATTCCATTAGTAGAAATATATCTAGCTTATAATTAAAATTGTGGGGGGAAAAACAACAGCCAGTTTCGTAACAAAAGCATTTCTGCTCTGAACTGAAAGAAAACCCCCTGAGTAGAAGCTCACATCAAGAAAATAGCTCCTCGGTTCACAGTAGCATTGCGCTGCTAACATGCTAACAGCACATTTGAGCTACTCACCCCCTCCCTTCCTGTGCTGAATCGTAAGCATAAGCGAATCACTCAGGACTCACTAACCCGAGAAGGGGGCCGAGCAAGATGGCGGCGTGATGAGGAGTGTCTTTTCGAGCTCTCAGCACTAGAAAGATATAAAGCATTTTTACAACGCTTATTTGACGTCTTTGTAACTTTCAAGACTTTTTTGAAGATCAACACACTAAACCTGCTAAACCTGAAACCAAATTCTGCAACAACAACATGTCGAAATCTGCTCAGAAAAGGCTGAGTAACTCGGGCAAACCACATGCAACTAGCATGCTAGCTAGCGACCATAGCTACATAAGAGAAATGGAGTGTCAGCAGATGGTTGAAGAAGAATTTCCACCCCTACCAGTTACGCCTTCCAAGCCTCCAGTGGCTAAAAAACCAACACTGTCTACCAGTCACTCTGATGACGATTCCCTGAAAGCTGATGCGGTCAACACTTTGATTAATCTGATCAACACCAGAAGTGACGCAATTGAAGAAATGGTAGGAACAGTTCGTACGGACTTAAAGGACATAAGTGATAAGATTATGGTCATTGAGAAAAGGGTTGAGAAAAACGAAACGCTTACACAGAAATGTGACGAACACATCTCTGAAGTTGAACGCTACAACCGCCGTTGGAATCTGAGACTGTATGGGGTACCGGAGTTGGAGAAGGAAGATGTGCGCGCAAAGGCGATTGGGATATGCCAAACGGTTCTACCTGCGGAGAAGGAAAAGTTTTCAGAGGTCTTAGACATCGCTCATCGAGTGGGGAAACCAAAACAAAATGACCCGAGACCCAGAGGGATCATCATCCGGTTCATCTCAAGGAGAATTCGTGATGCGGTGTGGAAAGCTGCCAAGAATAATACTTTCCTTCAAAATAATCATCTGAGGTTTACTGAAGACCTGACGAGAGAGGACAAAGAAAACAGACTGAAGCTGTGGCCCATTATAAAGAAAGCACGTGAAGAAGGGAAATCTGCTTACTTTATTGGAGGTCGAGGCTTTGTAAATGGTGCTGAAGTTCACACATAAACTCTTCAATATTCCCTGACCCTTAGTTCTTCTCAGGTTTGTTTACAAGGTGTTCTTTATATTGATGTGCCTGATATTTGTAGATATTAATAGTTGGCTGTCTAAATTGCTCTTTGGTGTTAGCAAAAAGCCAAATTACTGTTAAATAGGTAAAACCTTTTTTGTTATGCTTTTATTAGGCGTCTAAAGTTTTTTTTTATATATATATATATTTACTCTATACTGTGAACATTCTCATATTCTAGTGCTGATCTCAGTGTTAGGTTAAAAAGTTTATCTTCGATTTACTTTTTAATACATATCTTTTCTTTGTCAACTTGTGTTCTTTGTTTTTTGTTTCTATTAATGCTAGGGGTCTTCGTAACAACTTAAAACGTAAAGCCACTTTTCTTTATGCAAAGCAACTTAAATCTGACTTTGTGTTTTTGCAAGAATCTCACTCTACTATCGACAATGTTAGTTTTTGGCGATCTCAATGGGGAAATTCTATTTGGTTATCTCATGGAACTGAACGATCAGCTGGGGTATCAATCCTAAAAAACAGATATAATGGGGATGTTTTACATACAGAATGTGATTCTGCAGGTCATTACATATGTCAAGTCATAAGATATAATGATTTAGTCTTAATTGTTACTAACATATATGGGTTTAACACGAAGCTAGAAAATGATCATTTATTTTTGACGATTGAAAAAAAAATATCTAGCTGGTTAAATAAATTTCCAAATGCAAAATTATTACTAGGTGGAGACTTTAACTGTATTATGGATGCTGAATTAGATAAATTTCCTCCAGGACATTCGAAAAGAATTAATACCACATTGAAGGCTGTTATGGTACGCCTGAAACTTACAGACATTTGGAGATTCAAATTTCCTCAGTCCAAAATGTTTACTTGGTGCAACAATTCTAACTCGAGACATTCAAGGATAGACTTTTGGTTAGTCTCAGAGAGCTTTGACAGCAATAGCATAGATGTAGGTGCTTGGCCTTCTCCAGCAACAGATCATAAAGCCATATATATTAAAATAAATCTAACTTCTCTACCTAATTCTTCTGTTGTTAAATTTACATACTGGAAACTCAACAGCTCATTATTACAAAAAGACGATGTGAAAAAGGATCTTAAAGAACTGATCTCAAACTTTTGGTCTATAGCTCAAGAAGATTTAAAATATGGTAATAACTGGGAATTATTAAAATTTGAAATTGGCAAATATTTAAGAAAGATTGGCAGCCTTAATGCAAAATCCAAAAGATTGGAGGAAGAAAATATAATTTCTCAAATCACACAGTTATCTAATAAACGAATTGACACTTTAACTGAAGAGGATAAAATGAACCTTGCTAAATTACAAGATAAATTAGATCGTTTATACACAGACAAAGCAAAAGGCGCTTTTATCAGATCAAGATCTAAATGGCTTGAAGAAGGTGAGCGTAACTCCCATTACTTCTTCAGTTTAGAAAAGAAACACTCAAGTATAAATAATATTAGCAAATTAATGATAAATGGAGTTATAACAGAGGATTACAGCTTAATCTCTAAATATTGTAGTCATTTCTATAAGGAACTTTATAGTTCTACATTTTCTCAGGAAGATGCAAATCATCTCTTAGGATCGCTGAATGTTAAATCTATCAGCCAAGAAGAATCTATATTATGTGATCAACCCATCTCATTAGAAGAAGTCAAAGTTGCAATTGGGCTATTGAAAAATAATAAATCTCCAGGTACGGATGGTCTTACTGCTGAATTATATAAAACTTTCTCTGAAGAGTTGTCTCCCTTTCTTCTTGAGGTATTTGCAGAAAGCATAGGAAACCAACAGCTTCCCACTACGATGAATCAAGGTTTGACTACATTGATCCCGAAGCCTAATAAGGACCTATTAATGATTGATAATTGGAGACCGATTAGCTTGCTAAATAATGACTATAAAGTATTTGCTCTAATTATAGCTAACAGACTTAAGATGGTTCTTGACTCTGTTATTGATGAAACACAATCTGGCTTTATGCCCAAAAGACACATAACTAACAATATCAGATTGGTTTTAGATGTTCTGGATTATTCTGACCTCATAGATTGCAATGGTTTCATATTATTTTTAGACTTCTACAAGGCCCTCGATACGGTGGAGCATGAATTTATATTTCAAGCTCTGGATAAGTATGGTTTTGGCTCTTACTTCTCTACAGCGATTAAAACATTATACCATAACAGTAACAGCAGTATTAAATTAACAAACGGTACTTCACCCAGATTTAACATACAAAGAGGGATAAGACAAGGCTGTCCCATTTCTCCATACCTGTTTTTGTTAATTGCCCAACTATTGTCTAACCATATGAAATCAAGCAATGTAAAAGGTATATCGCTAATTGGCAAAGATTTACTCATAACACAGTTAGCGGATGACACTACATTATTCCTAAAAGATGAACATCAAATCTCTATTGCTATTGACTCAATCTCCATATTTTCCAAAGCTTCTGGATTATACTTGAATATTCCTAAATGTGAACTTATGGCGATAAAAGACTGCTCGAAAACAGCTTTGTGTAACATTCCACTTAAACAAGAAGTTCGTTATTTAGGTGTCATAATAACCAAGAACCAGGAAAGTAGAATAACTCAAAATTTTTATCCTATTCTAGAGAAACTCAAACACAGATTTAATCAGTGGCTCTTAAGAGATTTGTCGTTAAAAGGAAGAGTATTAATAACTAAAGCAGAAGGCATCTCTCGTCTTACATACGCTGCATTGGCATTGCACCTTGATAAAAAGCTTATAAAAGAGGTTGATAAGTTAATTTTCAACTTTATCTGGAAAAATAGGACACACTACATTAAAAAAACAGTTCTTATGAACTCCTATGTCAACGGAGGACTTAATGTGTTAGATTTTAACACTTTAAATAACACATTCAAAATAAATTGGTTGAAGAATCTAATTACTAATCCTACTTCCATTTGGAATGCTATACCTGTATTCATGTTTTCTAAGTTAGGTGGCACTGAATTTTTCCTTACTTGTAATTTTGATATTGATAAAATCCCGTTAAAGATCTCTGCTTTTCATCGTCAAGCTTTTTTAGCTTGGACCCTTATTTACAAGCATAACTTTAGTCCACACAGTTATTATATCTGGAATAATAAGGATGTTTTATTTAAAAGAAAATCTCTCTTCTTAGATAGTTGGTTTAGGAATGACATTGTTTTAGTCAACCAATTATTTGACTCAAATGGTATGCTTTTCTCCTATGAAGAATTTTGTTTACACTTCAATTTAGCTATAAATCGTCATGATTATACCAAAGTATTTGGCTCAATACCATCAGGGGTTTGTATGCTGTTTAAGAATCAACCTAATATCACTTCATTCCACAGGCCGTTGACATCTCCCATACAAACTTTTGTTGGCAAGATTTGCTTTTCTAAGCAATCTAAAAACAACAATAAATCGATTAGAGCTTTATTTCAGAGTACCATAACCACGCTACCATATGTTATTTTTTTCTGGAACCGGCTGTCAGATGGTATTATGTGGAACGAAGTTTGGAAACTCCCTAATCAGTTTTTAATTACCAACAAAATTAAAGATATTTCTTATAAATTAATACACAGAATTTATCCTTCTAAAGATTATCTTCAAAGCAAATTCAAATTAGACATTGATACAAGCTGTAGCTTTTGTAAAACTTCCAAGGAATCTACTACACATCTTTTTTGGTTTTGTAACCTTGTACAAGATTTTTGGCAGAGCTTATGTGTTTTTATTTCAGAAAATATATTTAAAGGATTTGTACTGTTTTGGAAATATGTTTTGTTTGGTCTGCACAAAAATCAAAAACAATTCAATTTTGATAACAGATATATGATTAACTTGTTACTTTTAATGGCTAAATTTCATATTCACAAGTCCAAATATTTAGGAAGACATCCCTCTTTCTATGTATTCTCCTTTGAACTTGTACAGTATCTTAACTCTATTAAGAACTCCACTAACCCAAAAGCTATAAAAACTATTGGTGTTTGTGAAAAAATCAAGATCTTTCAATCACTTTGTTCTTTGGCTTGATTAGTTACTTTCCCCCTAGCATGTTTCTATTGTTGCTTTTGAATGCTGTTCTTGTATTTGTTTATCTATCCATACAATTCTTCTGTAAGTACATCACCATTATTATAATACTGCTTAATTCCATTTTGTATTGTACTGATGTTTAAATAAAGATTTTGGGAAAAAAAAGAAAAAAAAAAAAAAAAAAAAAACCCGAGAAGGGTCTGGCTGCAGCCACTGTGGAGCTCCATAGTAACCGGATACACGTGACCTCCACACTAACCGGAAACACGTGACCTCCACACTAGCCGTAAACACACATGGATACCATGGAAGTCTTGCAAGTTGATCACAAAGGTTGGTTAAGTCTTTCTTAAATAAATTTGCCGTTAGTGATTTTATAATTCTAGGAATCGTCTAGTTTTCTTACAATGATCATGTTGCCACTTATTTAGCGTTACAATTTATTTTAATGTTTTTTCATCGTGCTCCATGGCAGAGAAACACACAAATATGCTTTTTCCTGGGCCTGGTTTAAGTAAGAGAGCTGGATTAATGGCTTCTGTGGGCGAGAAGAAGCAAAAACCACATTTTGCATTAGAGTATGATTTATTGTTGGCGTCAGAGATGCAAAATAACGAATACTTCAATACTGTACTTAAGTAGAATTTTCTGGTATCTTTACTGCTGTACTTTTTTGTGCCTACTGTATACTTCTTTATACTTCTACTTCTCACATTTTAGCACGCGTATCTGTACTTTGTAATCCATACATTTGTAAATCAGCCCCCCGCGCGCATGCTTTGGACGCAAGATTACTTCAAAATTTTGTACATAAATTATATTTTAGACCCTGTACTTCTTACTTCGACTTGACTAAAAAGTCGAGTCAGTGCTTTCTAAACAGAGGTATCTAAACTGTAGTAAGGAACGTGTGTACTTGTGACACCTTTGGTTAGCATCAACACTGTAAATTTCGTCACAAACAGATTTATATATTTATCAATACTTCTATTCGTTATTCTTTTCTGTACAGCTTTTTTTATTGCCCAGATTTTAGTTAGCCCCTGTTCAATTGACTGTTATATGTCAATAGAAACATGTCTCACAAATTAAAGTGTCTTGTAAAATATTTGTGGGGTTTTTTTCAAGAATTTTCTTCCCAAATCTATTACATGCCAACTGTAAATTGTTATTTCTGCTAAAACCTTAACTTAAATGTGTATATGGTGTTTATCTGTTTCTCTCTCTGTTTTAGATGCACTTATCAATCTGGAATTCGGGCTTAAAGCCAGAATTGCAGGAATGCAACACGTGTTGCAGAGGACTCTTTCACTGCCCTCTGTGCCCCACTTTCAGCCCAACTGTCAGGGCAAAGATTGAGGAGCATCTAAGTGTGCATATAAAAAAATGCTTTGCCTTTCAAAGGTATGTTTGTATTAAATATACGTTATAGTTATAAATATGCACTTTTTTAAGCACTTCTGCAGTATCTTTGTTGACTTAAAAGTTGCTGTTGATATTGTACAGTTCAGTGCATTCATCTGCAACAAAAATAGTGTTTTTATAAAATATATTTTTATTTACTTTTCACAATTTTTCTTGACATAAGTTTTGTGATCCATACCATTTTGCTTTCATTATTGAGGTTGGCTTGGATGTTTTTGTTAACATGTACAATCTGATTGTTAGACAAATTGATTGCATTCTATACAACTACATTTAAATTACATCTGTTTGTTTGTTTGTTTTTTTCTCTTACAGATAAAATGATATGCCGGTGCAGGCTGCCTTGTAGGACAACAGGACACTTTCACTGCCCTGTCTGTAAGATTACAATCATACGGCGTGGGGATATGGCAAGGCATTTATTGTCTTGTCAGCATTCTTCAATACCAAGTCAGCCACCATTATCAGGACTGCTCCCCGCTGAACTCTCCGAGGAGACCCGTATTCCTCCGGCAGTACTCTTCGAGGAGCCCCGTTTCCCCCCCAAGGTTTTGTCTTCGGTATCTGAACCATTTTCTGAGTCTTTGTTAGAACATTCATTGGCTCTACCCTCTGTGTTCAATAAAACTGCAGCTGATGGAAAGTCCTTGAAAATGACATGCCCTCACTGTGGCCTTACTCTTCGTAGCTCTGGCAAGCTATTTGCACACTGGAGAGAGGAAGCCAAAGCTGTGCTTGAAGGACAACACGTGCCCATTTTCAGACTGAAAAAGCACAAGTTCCAGGAAGTCAGTCAAGTCAGTATTCACTTTAAACAGTAGTGTAATTACATGGTTAGTGAAATTTGAATAACTGTTAAAAAACTGTTCTGCAACAGAGAAATAACTGTTTTCATCCCCATTTGCCTGACACAGGAGCCAGCAGTTGTTGAAGATCTGCGTCCTGCTGTGCAGTGGGTTGTCCAAAATAAGGCACTTTTCTGTGGACATGTAACAATGCCCAAATATCTGTCCTTAAATCAAGGGGACCAGCAGAGGGTCTTAATAGACATGTCAGAGGAAGAAGACACTGGAGCAAGGGACTTGTTCCTCTTTGTTTTTCAGTTTGCAGAGGACATGGAGCTCTTTTTGAAAGCATGTGCTGATGAGCAGGGGCTAAGGGTCAGTGCTATGTTTGACATGTAATGGACAAATGAAGGCACTGGCTGTGTTTGTTTGTTTGTTTGTTTAATATGTTGTTGTTGTTGTTTTTTTGTTTTGTTTTTTGCGTAGTACAAAATTCCAATTAAACTTATTTCAAAATGCTGTTCACTTTATTCTGTGTCCATACTTATAATAAAGGATTACAGTGTAACAGCATTAAATGTAAATGTAACAGCATTTTTTTTTAACTTGTAATTTCAAAATAAAAAGCTTATTGTTGATATTAACAGTAAAGAATTGCAATCAATAATATTTTTATACATTTTAAACATTAACACTCTGGGCTCTATCCTGGCCATCTGTGGACACTTCACTTATTCTTTTTTTTGACTACTGCACTGCAGTGGACCAAAAGAATGACACAGGTTTGATCTTAAGGATCTAATAGTTGTGTGTGTTGTGCATGACATTGCCACACAAATATGTATTTGCAAGATAGAGTAGAATAAATTATGACGCATGAAATATTACATAGGCTGCAGTGAATTTCTGTTGATACAGCCTATTGAGCTTTGAGTTTCCCAGTCAAACTTAGCTTTGAAGCACATGCTAAAAACACTTTTACTCTTGTACATTTCATAACAAGACACCATAGCCAAAATATTAACAAAATATATATTATTAAAAAATTCAAAGCTGCAGCACATACAGCAACAAACACCGTTAGTAAATGTGTCCTGGAGTTTATGCAGGTGCAGAAAGTGCTGCTGCTGTAAGTAAGCCTAACAGCTTCCAGATCAATTATTTTTCTGGAAAGATGGTAGGAAGGGCATCACTGCTCATTTCTACAATCTCCCAGATCTTGGAATACAATCCCTTTGTACCATGAAACCACTTCGCAGTACTAGGAGTCCACTAAAACCTATAAAGAGAGTGATCCCGGAAGAAATGGGGCACACACTAGTGACCTCAACAATTGCAAGACAGCCTTTTCCCCGATGCTCAGATACAATTTTGATTTTGATGAAAAGGACTGGTGCTATTTTAAAGAGTCACGTCGGCAAAAGTAGATAAATGTTTTAAGAAATATACATTTTATAGCATTTTGTGAACATACACAAAAAGTGGCCATTTTGGCAACAAACAAGCTGAGAGAGAGTTTTATATTTTTTGCTCTCCTTGAACAAAAATAATAGTGCATAATAATCAATGTTGATGTTAATCAATTAGATGTCCCAGACACTACTATTAATAATACAGCAGCCCCTCGTTTATCGCTGGTGTTACGTTCTAAAAATAACCCGCGGTAGGTGAAATCCATGAAGTAGCCAACTTTATTTTTTACAATTATTATAGATGTTAAGACTGTAAAACCCCTCACTACTTGCTTTATACACTTTTCTCAGACAGGCATGAACATTTTCACACTTTTCTCTTTTGTTTAAACACTCTTAGAGTTCAAACCTTCGTAGAAACATAAGTCCGGATTATGGAATGAAACCTAAAGGTGCATTTGAGGGTGCAAAACGTTTCGTCGGCATTGTTGTGTTTGTTTGGGAGAAAACTTACAAACATACAGTACAGCACTTCAGAGTTACATTGCTAGCGATCGAAGATTTATGTAAATTCGACAAGCTAAACGCATTCTGTACTGTACAGCAGGAGTCCCCAAGCTTTTTGCACCACAGACCACTTTAATGTCAGACAATATTTTCAGGGAACGACCTTTAAGGTGTCGCGGATAAATACAACAAAAGAATTAAAAAAAAGAAACTGTGGTATTTTGTAAATATAATAATAAACGTGACTTGAGCTGTGCGCCAGCAACAATGACAGTGACATTCTCCTCTCTGCTTCTTAACGCTCTCTGGTCGCTATGGTAACGCGTAAATAGTTCTTTCAAAATAAGACACACAACTACAACCATACATTTCACACCGGAGGATCAACTCTCGCGGAACGGTACCAAAAGACTCACGGACCGGGAGCGGTCCGTGGGCCTATTAGGGACCGCTCCTGTACAGGAGACACTGGACTAGATTGATTGACAATGGTCTACAGCAATCAGAACGCACAACGCGATGTACTGTAAAAAATTAATAAATCAGCGAAACAGCAAGTGTCACTTTTGGCCACGAACAATTTAGGGGATGGTGAATTTTTTTGAACAAACCCAGAGTGTTAAAAAAAAAACCCCACTTAAAACCATTTTTATTTCTCAGCAGCATCAATAGTAACAAAAACGCAATTTAGTTTTCGCTGTCATAGTCGATTTAACTGAAGTTACGTGTTTCCGGTTACTGTGGAGCTCCACAGTGGCTGCAGCCAGGTGCTCTTGTGACTCACCCCCTCCCTCCTGTGCTGAATCATAGACCGAGCGAACGAATCACTCACTCACTAACCCCCTCCCTCCTGGCTCACAGCTTCTTCTTCTTCTTGGTTGGCAACCAATGTTCTTTGCAAGCTCCTTTGACCAATGTTAAGGCGCATTACCGCCCCCTGGCTCACAGCGCAGTGGACATTTAGATGAGAAAATATATATTTGACACACTTAAGGAAAATACAAATAAAATACAAATAAACAAAATAAATGTTTATTAAGCAATTTTGATAAGAAATTGCTTAATTTTAGAAATGTTTTTGCTCTTTGTTCTCTATAAAATAGTTGTTTGTTTTTTTTGTTGTTTTTTTAATCATTCATCTTAGCAGTGGGATTTACATGAAAAGGGAAACAAATTAAGTTTGAGTGAAAACGTAAAATTTTTGCACTCTCTGGTCAACTGACTCAGTGAATCAAATGACTCAAAACACCTGATTCACTTTGGTGAGTGACTCATTAACACTCGATTCAGTAAAAAGAATCAAATTTACCATCACTACTGAGCAGCTGAGATGTCCTCACTCAGTCCCACCATGAGGTTTGTTTCTGAAATCACATGGTCTCCAGTTAGCGCTTTTTAAAATTAATGTGGACCAATCAGAGTCACAGATGCTGCTCACAAACAGCATGAACTCTGATATCAGAGCATCGCCTAACTTTGAGGTTAAGTTTTCTGAACCAATGAAAGTGTCAGTGTAAAGAACTGAAAATGCACATTAAATGCCTCAATTATCTTAATAGAAGAAAAAGAAGCTCAATTTTAACAGTTCACCTAAATTTCTTTAGATGATAAAAAAGTATTGCTGTATTAAATGACAGAACTCTGTCCGCACGATTATAAGAAATAAATATTTAAAAGTATAGAAAATATTCTGGCAGTTCATATCTAAGGCTGTCCTCTAATTATAAAAGTTTTCTTCATACACAGAAAATCTTCTCTTTCTTTCTGTTTTCTTACTGGGGACCAATTTGCAAAAAAAGAAAAGAAAAAAATCTATTATATAAAATTACTGTTTTATTCTTTATTCTTCTGAAAGCTGTGAGTATGTTTAAAGTAACGAGTACTTTGGAGTATTTTGAAGAACAGAAATATTTAAATTTAAAATAAATACATTAAAATACCTCTGGATGTTTTTCTCTCGTGTTATTTGTGGTGTTTAGAGGTAAAGAGAATCTGAGACAGACGCTCACTTTCACCAGTAAGATATGCTTTAGTCTCCATGAGTCCGGTTATTGATTATCTGCAGCTGGACACATCAAATCAGACATAAAGGGAGTCCTCCTGCTCTGTGTGACACTGATGGGATAATCTGTGAGGGTTTTTCTCCTGTCTGTAACGTCTGTCCTCCTCTGGGCCAGAAACCAGCGTTGGCCCTCCATGCTGAAGAAGGTTTCTATCAAAGTCTCCTCATGTCATGGTCCTGGGCCATGGTGGCCCAGTATTCTTAGTTTTCATGTATTTGTGTATTGTCCCTTATTTAGGCCATGCTTCCTGGGTTGCTCTGTTACGTTGTTCCTTATGTGTTTTTCCCCTTGTGACTCTTACCCCCTGTGTGCCCCTCTGTGTATCTGTGAGCCCTCGTCTCTCCTTGTGTTTTATTCCATGTTTTCCCCGTGCTCTCTCTCCTCCTGTCTGAACCTCTGTGTACTTCCTGTTTTACTTTGACAGTCTCCCGTCAGTGTTGTGTTCACCCCTGCCCTGTCTCATTACGATTATCTGTGTCAGCTGTGTTCCCCATGTGCTCCCACTTCCCTCGTTTACCCTCTGTGCATTTATGTCCACATCTCCCTCAGTTCAGTGTCGCGTTCTCCCTCATGACTGTGTGCGCATCTGTGTTTTTCCTATTAAGTCAGTTCCTTAGTACTTCCCAGTTTAGTTTCATGTTATTTTGTATTGCTGTTATCTTTTGTCAGCAATAAAGCTGTATTTTGAGTTCAGTCCTGTTTTCCCGTGAGTTTGCGTTTGGGTCCTATTTCCTGCCTGCCACACAGCCTGATCATGACACCTCAAGCTGTAAAAAGACATTCTTGTTTAATTTTATTCATTTGTAAAAACATAAAATTGTTCCAGTTTATTATAAAAACCTTAATCAGAACTGAAAAATGTGAAACACTCAGATGTTGTTCATACAATCTGTTTATTGATCATCATGAATCATTTTAAAGCCTCTGAAGAAGAAACAGAAGAGCAGCTTTTCTAATGAAATGGAGAAATAACTGGTCAGTGTTACAGAGTTCAGTCAGTTTAAATAAGCTGCTAAGCTTCTAACATAGAATTATTTCTCTGTCTGCTCACAGTCTCCTTCTTACATCATTAGACAATAATGATGTCATCATGTATTAAACTGTTTACCAGCTCCTGGTATTTATCAAACCTGTATCTCAAAGCTGCTCTGCTCCCTTCACCCACTCTGCTCCTCATCTCCTCCAGTGTCTCAACCTTCTCTTTCTCCGTTCTGATTTATTCTTCTCAAACTTCTTCACATGTTTTATTGTCTTCTGAACTTGTAGGGTGAACTGGCTGTCTTACACACGAGCATCTGCAGAAGACTTGTTGAGACAAATTGTGCATTTTCCACTTTTGATTTTCTCACAGTCCCTAGGTTTCTTTGCCTTTTTGCATGGCTTGTGACAGTTCTCCTCACGCTTAGTGCACCAGGTAACTCCATAACGTTAACTCAGATCTGCATACTCAAATATTTTTGTATCTTTGTAGAACTTAGCTTCAGGTCCTGTAGGTTGATTGTTCCCCATGTTCCTTCAGAGCTTCTTGATCCTGTTTGATTTCTGCCTGTGTCCCTCAAGCCAGGTTGATTCTGTTTTTTAGGGTTCGGGTGCTGGCAGTGCACTAAGAAATTTGGAGATCAGTCTATAGTTAACCAAGACAACTGGATCAAGTATTACAGCCAACTTAAAACCCTGCTAATGCAGATAAATTTATCAAATTTAGTATTAAAGCATTAAGTCTTGTTTGATCAGTGTTGTAACTTATGAATGGGACCTGTGCTGGCTCATGTGTTCAAACTGTTATCTATTTAAATAGTTATAACCTGTTACTCTAATGTAAATAACAAAGTCATAATAAAAGTCATCAGTTATACTTTCATATGCCAGCAAGCTCTTATCAGGCAGTCTGAATAGCTCAACATATTATTATTGTAATTTTGACCTCCAGATCAGAGGTCAAATGTGACTTTTATTTTCTTCATGTCAATGACACACACCACACGTGTAAAAATTATAGTTCCCAGGTTAAAGGTCTTTTGTCTGTTTTCTACCAATTAATGATTAAGTTGATTCATTTGGTTTATGTTGTCCTGGTAACCTGGATAAGTGACACAAAGTGGAAGGATGAAAGCAAACATGGTTGAAACACTGATGTCACCTCCAAAATGGACCCAGAATAAAACCTGCCTCACACAGAGAAAAAATATCAATCAGATTATTTCAAAGAATAAATTAAATGTCTTTAATTAAATGCTACATTTTAATATGAACTGACTTCACTCAGGAGAAATGAGTATACATCTAGATTAGATATAACTCAAAAATGAAACCAGTTCAGTTTCTAATGCGTCTCAGCTCTAATGTAAGATCATCACATTATGCAGAGAACTCTTTTCTGTATTGTTTAAATCTGAAGCTCCTTCACAGTTCGAGCTCCTTCGGCATAAAACCAGGAAAACCAGGCAGAATATTGCAAAGTTTTATTTCTCATCCTGTTCCGACTCTGCGCTCACGGTTCTGTCCTGTTTCCGTCCAGCAGGTGGCGGCACTGAGCCGAAGCGGAACCTTGCTGAGCCGGCGGGATGTGTTTCCTGCCGGACTTGATTCCTCGTGGCTCCTTCGTGTGTGTTTTCTCTGCGGCTCCTCGCGGTGCGTGCTGTTTACCTGTGTCTCCCTGTCTGTTCGGTGCTCTCTTAGGTGTGCTGTTCTCCGGTGAGCGGACATGCCGGCCGGCGGCAGCTCTTTGTTCTCCGGTTTCCGGGTCCTGGGACTTTATTCCAACCACGTGCCGCACGCGCTCCGGTACCACTTGAAGCACCGGGAGTCCTATGTGGTGACGGCGGTCGGCCGGAGCTTCCACACGTTCAACGTAAGAACAGCCGCACGTGCTCACACACAGTCTCACACTCAGTGTAAACCTGACTAAGACCGCCTGCAGGACGGGGAAAGGCCGAGACTTTATAACCGCTTATAAACACACACGGGGTTACGGTGGCTTTACTTTAGGTTATGACGTTATGTCCACTCACCGCCCACTTTATTAGGGGCACTTTGCTGGTACCGGGTTGGGCCTCCTTTGGGCTTTAAAATATTTTGGTCCATGTTGACATGATGTCATCACTCAGCTGCTGCAGATCTGTCAGCTGCATCCATGATACAGATGTCTCAGCACGTCCCAAAGGTGCTGAGAGGGATTAAGATCTGGTGACTCTGGAGCTTACTAGAGTGCCGTGAATGCACTGGCATGTTCAAGAAACCAGCTTGGTATTAAATGAGCTTCATAACCATGTTCATCAGAAGATGTTGATCCTCATCTGAGCGTCTGAGCTCCCTCTGTTTATACTCATTACTGATCTATGCTCTGATTGGTGGATTGCTGGTAGGTTTTTTAAAGTGCACCTGCAGCCTGAACACATTTTAAGACCCAGGTTTAATCAGGGTAGTTTGTAAAGAGTTATCCTTCAGTGATATGATAATCTTGTTATGACTGAGACATACAAAGAGGATCAGCGATGAAGGTTTTATTGATACCATCAGGAGTATTGTTTAATTTGCGGATTTCTGATCAGTTTCCTGTGTGGAGTCCATCCTGAGCGCCTGTTACTCTGAAAATAACCTGAATGCTGTGGCTGATATCTGTTGATTATTGATGATCTGTATTGGTCTCCTGCAGGTGAACAGGTTGGGGATCGTTGCTGTCAGTGAGTACTTAGATTTTTATTTTATTTTATTTCTCTCTGATTGGCTGCTCTGTTGTGATGTACTGTAATGAAATTGTGATGTTGTTGTCCAGGTAACAGCCTACCAGATGAAATCACCTGTTTGGCAGCCGACAGGATGTTGGTGTTCGCCGCCACCGGACGGCTCATCAGCGCCTTTGCCAGGAACAAAGAGGTACCAAAACTGTAACCAAACATTATCATCTTTTTTTTTTCTTAATTTTAAATTCTGACTACTTTTTTTTAGTTAAACAAATTATTTAATTTTCAAACATAAAAACAATAAAAATCTTTATAATATTTGGTGCTTTTGCTTTTCTGAAATTCAAATTAGAAAACAAAATATTAAATGTTATTTAAATAACTAATTAAAAAATCTGTTTTATTTCTATTTGAATAATTTTTTTCTTTATGGTCAGATAAATTTAAATTAAATAATAAAATAAAATAATAAAAACGAGCAGAAAATAAAAATGAACCAGTAGTTTGCTCTCCGTACAGGTGGTGATGCATTACAACGGTCATGAACAGGAAGTGCGCCTGCTGCTGCCTCTGGGTGATCAGCTGATCTCTGCTGACAGCGGCGGTGATGTCATCGTGTGGGATGTCCAGAGTGGGGGTGAGTCTGAAGTGGTGTGGCTTGCCCTGCACTCACCTGCTGTAGCATACATGTGCTCTTACCCATCATGCCTCACTCTCTCTGCCTCTCAGAGGTGTACCTGCGGCTGCACTTTGACCCATCAACCTTTGACGTATCGGCCATGATGCACCCGAGCACCTACCTGAACAAGGTGCTCCTGGGGAGCTCCCAGGGTGCACTGCAGCTCTGGAACATCAAGACCAGGTAAGGGTGTAGCGCTCGACTCTGAACACTGACAGAAACACACATTCAGAAATGCCCCGAGAGTCTGTCTGATTTTAGGTTTCCTTCCATGTCTCTGTGATGGTCGCTGTGTAAAACGTGCATACAAACACCAATGACACAACAATGACACAACTACCATCAGCATGTTCAAAGGAGCCTCGACTGTCTCAGCTTGTGGGCCTTAGTCTCTTACAAAAGTATCTTCTGCTGCAGCATGCTGTCAAAAATAAATTATTTTAAAATCTTAAACGTTTTTTATTCTTTTATAAAAAGTGACACACGTACATGTGTTTTAAATAAATATTTAAATTGTTGATGTTAATACTGTAAGCTACATGTGTATCCATATTCCTGCGTCAGTGTTAATGTTAAAGTGATGAGGTGTTAATAAAGTTGTTTGATCCTCAGTAAGCTGCTCTTCACGTTTGCTGGCTGGTCAGCAGGAGTCACAGTTCTGCAGCAGGTCAGGAACTTCACAGACTTTTATTGTTGGAAGTAAATACACACCTGATTCTTTTACTTTGAAAGATTTGTAAATGAACACTTAACTTTCCAGAGTCCTGCGGTGGATGTGGTTGGTGTTGGCACCGCAACAGGTCGCATCATTATTCACAACATCCGACTGGACGAGACATTGATGAGCTTCACACAGGACTGGGGACCAATCACATCGCTCTCTTTCAGAACAGGTACACGTGATGATGTCATGCCCGTGGCGCTCGCTGCCATTGGCTCCGTCTCTCTTCACGTATTCACCGTATCTTTACCTCTGTCTCTCAGACGGCCCTCCCATTGTGGCGTCCGGCAGTCCTCAGGGCCACATTGCATTCTGGGATTTAGAACGTCACCAGCTCGTCACTCAGCACAGACACGCCCACAGAACGTCCATCGCCGGGGCAACGTTCCTGCAAGGAGAGCCGATATTGGTTACCAACGGCGCCGACAACGCCATCAAGGTAAAAAACAAAACAAGCGAGAGAGATTTATGAAAACCCTTTGATAACTTTCTAATGTTTAACTTTATTTTTAAATATTAAAGAAAAATTTAAAAAACACAATCCCACTAACAAACAACAAAAACCACGACAGCAAATAAAATTAAAACAGCTAAAAGTGTAAAAACAAAATAGAATATGAAACTACAAGAATAAACAGGGTTTGTACGGGTGCTTGAAATCCTTGAAAATGCTTGCATTTCAGATGTGGTGCTTAAAAGTGCTTGAAAGTGTAACTGTATTTCATTCACCACAAACAACTATCTGATTGAATAGTTTTCTTATTAGATAGAGAAATAAAATGAGTCGCAAAATGTAAAAGCAAAATTTCTCCGCCTGGGCTGCCTTGCATCTGTTTCAACGTGTGACCCCGCCCCTCCCTCGGTCAGTCGAGGATGAGTGCGCTAACATACCTGCAGGTTGCTGTTTTAATGAGTGTTTGATGGAAAACGACAGTCGCATGATAGGTGAGTTCTAGTAAATAATTTTCCAGTATGCGTACGTTACACACGCTATTTTAATGATAATAATAATAATAATAATGGATTGGGTTTATATAGCGCTTTTCTAGGCACCCAAAGCGCTTTACAATACCACTATTCATTCACTCTCACATTCACACACTGGTGGAGGCAGCTACAGTTGTAGCCACAGCCTGGGGCAGACTGACAGAAGCGAGGCTGCCATATCGCGCCATCGGCCCCTCTGGCCAACACCAGTAGGCAAGTAGGGTAAAGTGTCTTGCCCAAGGACACAACGACCAGGACAGAGAGCACGGGGATCGAACCGGCGACCTTCCGGTTACAGATGCGATTCCCAGCCCCCTGAGCCACGGTCGCCCCATTTTTTAAAATTATGATTATTATTTTGCTATCAAACTCACTGGAGAAATGATTGAAATGAACTGAGTGTGATGCAGTATGGCAGCGCTATTATGGAATATGCTGTGAACTTAGCTAACGTTAGTTAGCAGTGTTAATTTACTCAAGTGAAAGCTTTAAACATTAGCCCGATGCATAACTAGCTAACTTAAGGCTTTCTGATCAACCCTCTGGGGTCGACGGACCCAGAGTCTCCATTTCAACTTGGGTCGAACATGCGGACTTCAAACTATATACCAGTGTTTAAACTGTGTTGATAGGCCACGTAAAACCGATGTGTTTTGAATAAAACAGTGGCGTTTACTCTGGGAGGAAACGGTATAAACGGCGTTTTCTATGGAGAGTGCTAGCAAACACGCTTTGCTCGTGAGTGAAAAAAGAAAAAACACTTCTTCCCTATTGGTGGAAAAATGTACCATGTCGACCAATCAAAAAATGATATGGCAACATGTGGCATCTGGTTGCTTGGGAAGAGGGGGAAGTGAGAGAGCACGAGTGAGCAAAAAAGAGAGAGAGAGTTTTGATACGTGAGAGATTTGTGACGTTTTCCGTGTTTGGAGTCTCAAGTTAGTGTGTTGTCTTGTGTAGTTAGTGTGTAGTTGTTGTTTTGTTTTGTGTGTCAGTTCTACTAGTGAACGTCACAGTTGCTGCCTTAAAGCCACCAAAGGCAGATTGCAGTGTAAACGCTGAGTGACACACCTGCTGTCAGACCTGCAGGTTTGCCCTGTGCTGTTCTCATCTGTGTTATAGTGACACACGCTATTTTTTGGAGTTGCATAAATAATTTGTGTGCCTTCTTATTTGATGCAGAGCACCTGAGTGTTCTGTAAATAGTTATAATGGTTATATGAATAACGTCTGAGCCTTGGCTGCGTTTTTAGGTAAATAGTACCATATGACATTGTTTGCAAAACTTGTGCATATTTTTAAAAAATGTACAATTTCAATTTGCATTACAAGTTATGAAAATGATTCCTTAAACATGCCTGTGGTTTTTACAGTCAAAAATATCACTTTCTACTCGTATTTTAAATTATGTCTGAATTTAGATAAATTGTGCTGACACATTATGTCAAAATGAATAAATAACAGATTGGCAGGATAAACAGTTTTTAAAGGTGAAATATAGAGGCCAAATCAAAAGTAGTCAGAAACGGCCAATAGACCCCAGAGGGTTAAAGGCTAAAAGCAAAGTTGTCACCAAGTACTGTTTATATTTGTGTGTATTGCTGCAGCTTTTTTGAGTATTAACTTGGTGCCTTTGGGTGAAATAATGGTAATATGAGGGACCGATCCATATGGTCACAAAGAATAGCCACTTGTTTCTGTGCTACCAAAGTTCCCCCGGCTTTCATTCAAAATTTGTTTATCGTCAGCACCGACACATTAAACTACTTAAACATTATAAATGTCTGCAAGCTCACACTGAGGCCTGTGGGACACTATCAGCCCCTGAGACAGTACACACATTTATGTGTTTTTGTATATGAATATTTCATACTTTAAGGCTGCCTGTTTATTTAAGGGAGATACAAAATACATTGGAATTGTACAAAATAATATCATGGATGATAAATTAAATAGATTTTAAGTAGATGCTTGTGCATTCTTAAAGTCTGATATGTTGAATTGAACTATGTTTGTTCAAAGCCTCCCAGTCAGTGCTGTTCTCCATGCCTGTCTGACTGTACATGATGTTATTAGCACAAATTCATCATGATCATGATTCATGATCATTTAGGACTTCAGCATTAATACAGACAGCAATGTAGTTAGCAATAAAACAGTTTTATTGGGAATTAACTTAAAAAAACAAACAAACATCTGTCTCCTATTTTCTGTCACACAGGAAAGAAGCATCAATATCTGATGAGAAGACTTATTTATTTCTTTTTGGGGGGTTTTTCAACAGGAGAAGAACATCTCAAACAAGCTGATTCGTTCACATTTTCACATCTTAATTTTTAAGTGAAATGTGCATTTTGAGTTTATACACTATGTGTATAAGGCGACCGTTTCCTTTTGCAGTATTTTTGTGTGGTGCTTTTTTACTATCTCTTAACAAAAGGTGAACAAAGGTGTTTAAGTTCACCCTGATTTGTTTTAATTTTCACATGGTCTTACTGAGGTGATGCGAGTTGTTTTTTTGTTTTTTGTTTTTTTGGGGGGGTTTTTACGGGGGGTGGGGGGATGTGCTTAAAAAGCTTGAAAAGGGACGTTGAAAGTAGGGCTGCTCGATTATGGCAAAAATGATAATCACGATTATTTTCACTGAAATTGAGATCTCGATTATTTGATGATATTTATTTAACAATAACAATGTATTGAATAATGGCTTCAAAGATTGTCAAAAAATAATATAAAATAGTGTGCAAATACTGATAACAGTGCAAATGTTTGCAATATAAAACATAAATGAAAAATGTAAACATCTATGTTTTGTGAACTTTGCAGTGTTGCTCTGTGGTGCAGCTACGACACCGCAGCAAAGTTTACACACTGTGTCTACTTGATCCACGTCTGACTCCGCGAACCCATAATGTTTCCACACCACTGAAGTTTTTTTACCTCTCTTTTCAACCAGCGGCAGTCACTCTCCTCTCCAAATAACTTCTGCTTAGCTTTCCGAGCTTCCCTCGGGTCCTCTTAATTGTTGTGACACGTGTTCGAAACGCAGAGAGGTGCACTCGATTTGCCACACGGAGCAGCGCGAGAGTAAAGCACGAGGGAGGGGCTAATAATCGGCTCAGTCACTTTTAATGATCGTTGAAAGCCCAGATCGTAATTTAGATTAAAATTCGATTGAGCAGCCCTAGTTGAAAGTGCTTAAAAAGTGCTTGAATTTGATCCTGAAAAAGGCGCATGAACCCTGAATAAAGTGATTCCATTTAAAAACAACAAAAATACAACTTTTAAAATTAACTACATATAACTAAATAATAACTAAATCTAACTAAAATCAGAGACTACGATGAATAACCCTCTGGGGTCCAGGGTATAATTGGCCAATTTTGGCTACTTTTCATTTTCTCTCCATATTTCACCTTTAAAAACTGTTCATCTTGCCTTGTTTGGTATCAGATTGTAGAGTTATTTTTTCATTTTGACATACTGTATTAACACAGTTGATCTAAATTGAGACAAAAAACATAAAATCCGAGTAGAAAAAAGTTATAATTTTTACTGTAAAAGCCACAAACATGTTTAACTTGAAATGCAAATACAAACTGTACATTGCACAAGTTTTGCAAACAACAAAGTTATATAGTACTATTTAACTAAAAATGCAGCCAAGGCCTCAGGTGTTTTTTTTTTTTTTGTTTGTTTGTTTGTTTGTTTGTTTTTAAATAACCATTTAAAACTATTTAAGGAACAATCAGGTGTTTTGCATCAAATAAGAAGGGACACAAATTGTTTACTCCAAAAGATAGTTTCTGTCCACTATAAGACCGAGGAGAACACCACAGGCATAAACCCTGCAGGTCTGACAGCAGGAGGTGGATCAGCCCTCCTGTTTTTTAGCTGGAGACAGAGTTAACAATACATTCTGCCTTTGGTGGCTTTTTTGCACCAACTGTGACATTGAGCAGTATAACTGACACAAAAAACAAAACAATGACTACACTACACACTAACTACAGCCTCCAAACACGCTAAATGTCACAAATCTCTCACGTATCAAAACTCGCTCTCTCTCTTTCTTTCGCTCTCTCTCTCTCTCACCGGTGTCGCTCCTAAAACTTCCCCCTCTTCCTAAACAACCAAATGTCACATGTTGCCATAGAATTTTTTTGATTGGTTGACATGGTAAACTTTAACACCAATAGACAGGGAAGGGGTGTTTTTTTCTTTTTTTACTCCCAAGCGGAGAGTGTTTGCTAACGCTGTCCATAGAAAACACTGTTTTTACCATTTCTTCCCGCTGTAAACACCACTGTTTGAAAAAAACATTGCTTTTATTTTTTATGATAACTCTAGTTTTATGTGGCCTATCAACATGATTTAAAAACTGGTATATAGTTTGAAGTCTGTGCATTCGACACAAGCTGAAACTGAGACTCTGAGTCACTGCATCTTGACCAGAGGGTTAAAACCAGAGATCAATAAACAAAAAAAGAAGTATAAACAAGAACTGCAGTAATAATAAAAACAAAGCAAAAAAAAAAAACTCCCAACAAAAGTCAGACATTGAGGAAAATATAAAAAATAACTTATATTATAAAGAAAATAATGAAAAGCAACATTCTCAATTAAATAATTACAACAAAATATAAAACAGTAGAAAACCTTTTCCCCCCTCAGGTGTGGATTTTTGATCAGGAAGGAGGCGGAGCCAGACTGTTGAGGATCCGTCAGGGACACAGCGCCCCGCCCACCACCATTCATCACCATGGCAATGACGGAAAAAACATCCTAAGTGCAGGTAAGATCAGATGATAGTATACATATTTCTTTATTTATTGTGCCATTTTTATTTTTTCTGTGTCCTCCTGTTTTGAACCCGCTGTTTATATTTTCTGATATTTTTTTAACTTCTTTATATTTATGTTTTGTGTTGCTTTTGCCCGCCCTGCAGGTCAGGATGGGACACTGCAGTCTTTCTCCACCGTCCACGAGCGCTTCAACAAGAACCTGGGTCATGGTAAGCTCAGCCCTCCCATCAGACTCTGTTCAAAAAATATGACATTTTAGAGTCGCTTTCTCAGACTCAGTGTGTCTGTCGGCAGCCTCTCGATAACAATAACACAAAAATTATGACACAGAAAACTGAACTCTTACTGTTCGACCTATTTCCTTTATTGGCTAAGAACATCCTCCTGACTTCACCCACTGCAGTTTCATGTTGGACACTAAATGCTGCTGCTTTAATAAAAATCTTCTTTTTTTTAATTGAGTATGGTTTATATTTATTTCTTTTAGGCTCTGTTAACAAAAAAAAGGAAAAGAAGAAGAAGAAAGGACTGACGTATGAGGAACTGCGACTTCCTGCCATCACAGCGTTCTCCTCCTGTGAGCACTATGACAAGCTGTGCAGAAGTCCATACAGAAAACGTTCCATTAAAGCTGACACTGTCCTTTTTCTGTTCACAGCTGTCACTCGTCAGTCAGACTGGGACGGCATCGTCGCATGTCATCGTGATCGCCTAGCAACAACCACATGGAACTACCAGAGGTGCACGATGGGAGCGCACCATCTGCAACCACCAGGCTCACGGAGGGGTGCCATTGCTACGGTAATAGCATCTTTAAACCTGTGTTTCTCTAAGCTCCTCTCCTGGATGGCTCTGAGGGTCACATGACTTCCTGTTTCTGCTCCCAGGCTGTTGACATCACTTCCTGTGGTAACTTTGTTGTAATTGGGTCATCTTGTGGCCGCGTGGACGTCTACAACCTGCAGTCCGGACTGCATCGGGGTTGCTACGGTGACGATGAGAAAGGTGTGTTCACCTTTTTCCTGTGATTGCAGCACTGTCTCATTTTATTAACCCAAAGCCCCCGGTAACTGCAGTTTAATCTGTCATGCTATCGAGCCTTTTATGCAAATATGAACATGTATACACAGAAATCTTAGAATCTCAGCTAAATGCTCATATAAATCATTTCTACAACTACCAAACACAGCGAAAACAAGCGATGATTAAAAGAGCAGTTGCGTATTTGCTAAAAAGTCCACTAAGCACAAACAATGGAGCCCCAAACCAACCCCACTTCATGTAACACTGTAAACAATGGCTTGTTAGCTCTCAGAGACCTCGTCAATAATTGCACAACGCCTGAATAGTGCTGTCATTTTGCACTTTTTGGCTTCAGAAGCATAAATCTTTGCACAGAAGATGTTTATATGTTGATTAATGATTTTCTGGATTAAAATGTGAACTTGGGTGTCATTTTCGAGCAGGAAGCTCAGAAATTCCTGTAGTAACAGGTTAACCCCTGTGTCTTGCTCCTCCAGCTCACAATGGTGTGGTGCGAGGCATCGCCACGGATACCCTGAACCAGCTGACCCTTACCACAGGCTCTGATTGGCTGCTGAAATTCTGGCGCTTCAAATCGAAGAAGCTGGAAGAAGAGATGAAACTAAATGCTGCGCCGGCTAGCATGAAGCTACACAGGGAAAGGTAGCTAGGAGCTAGCATGATGCTAATAAACTGCATGATTAGCGGCAGTGAATGCTAACAATTAGCATTCCCTAACACTGCTCACTCTGTTTCTCTGTTAGTGGGATGCTAGCATTAGCACTGGATGACTTCACTTTGGTGGTTGTCGACATAGAAACCAGAAGAGTCGTTAGGAAATTTGCAGGTCACCACGGCAACATCAACGACATGGTGGGTTGGATGAAGGTGTTAGCATACATACACTACGTCACACAGTATGCTAACAGGAAGCTAAATGTTTTTATTCCTCAGACATTCAGCCCTGATGGCCGATGGCTGGTTACTGTGGCAATGGACTGTACCATCCGTGCCTGGGACCTCCCCTCTGGAAGGTAAGACTGAAAATTTTAATGAGTGACTGGGACAACTAATCAGAGACATTAGCTGATCATCAGATCCATCATTTTCTTCTATCCTCAGTCTAGTCGACTGTTTCCTGGTTGCCACGGCGCCAGTGAGTGTGTCCTTGTCCCCGACAGGTGACTTCCTCGCAACAACTCACGTTGACAGTCTGGGCCTCTACCTCTGGTATGAACTAATCACAATGCAGCCTTTGCTACAGCAACCAATCAGGGGCTTTTTTTCTTATTCACAATTGGTCATATGAAAGTCCATTATCAGCCAGTCACAGTGCAGTTGTCCTCCTTTAGGACCAATAAGAGCCTGTGTGGGCCTGTGGGGCTCCGCCCCCTCCCAGCTGACTACCAACCAGTTGTGGAGACTTTACCGGGCGTCACGGTGGAGGAGACAGAACAGGAGGTGAATTCTGAGGAGGAGGAGGATGTCTATCAGTCAGCTGAACAACTGGGGGCGGAGCTTGTAACTTTGTCTCTGCTGCCAGAGTCTCGGTGGAAGAGTCTGCTGCACCTCGATGAAATCAAGGTGAGGAACTGTCACTTTATTAGGAACACTGTGAGCAGCTGTGGTCCTTGATTTCAAAATCATTTTAGTGGGGAGGACAAAATATAAGAACCAGTGATAGCAGTTAAAACGTGAAGTGAAATGATCACTTTTTCACTTGGGTTGTTGCCAAAAATAAAAACAACATCATAATCCTGTGAAAAAGGAACAAACCTGACTGTGATTGATTCCCAGTCCCATCTTTGTATTTATTAAATCAAATATTTATGTTTTGTTTTTTTCATGTTCAGTCTGCTTCTTTTTAAAACCTCCCTGCAGCACATACTGTTGATTCTTCCACATACCAGCTTCACCTGGGAGTGTGATGAGTCAGCTCATGAACAGATTAATTCTTTACATGATCACAAATCAGCTGATGGTCTCTAAGGATTGAGTACTGATCATGTAACAACCTCTCACCTGTGTGATTTGGTGTTTGTAGAAAAGGAATAAACCCGTGGCGGCCCCTGCTGCTCCAGCTGCTGCTCCCTTCTTCCTGCCGACAGTTCCCGGACTCACGCCTCGATTTGCGACGCAAACACAAACCGAGCACGAAACACAGGTAACATATGCCTGGGACCCGCTCACATCGGGACCCGAGTATGTTTTAGTCCAAACTGAGGATGTGCACTTTAATCATGTGTAAATAAAGTCGTGTTTCCTGTGTCTCAGTCTAAGGTGCTGAACTGGGGCGTGCTCTCTCAGAGGTCAGAGTTCATCTGCACTCTGGAGTCAGCTCTGACCACGGGATCATGTGAGTTGGGACAGGATTGGCTCACCTTCATGCTTTTATTTTTTAATACTAAAATCTAAAGCTGGTATTTAATCGGAATTTCAAAATAAAAGCTGATTACTGAGCTGACAGAAAAACAAAATTAACGATAAAGAAAGAAAACAGCTTAATTTTTTTATACCTGAGGAGAGTCTGAAATAACAGCAACTGAATCAATTATCCAGTGATTGATTAAGACGTTTTTGTGGTTTTTAGTCCATATCTGATATTGTCCGTAACATTATACTTTTGTATTTTATCAGAGTATAAATAGATGGTTTTCATCAAAGTTTGAAACACAAACCTGAGTTCTGATCAGAGATCAATACTCTCTCTGCAGTTGATCAGCCGCTGCGTCTCCTGAAGGATTGTGGGCCAGCAGCGCTCTCTGTTGAGCTCAACTCTCTGGCTCCAGAGGGGGGTGGAGCCAGAGAGCTCCTGCTAGTGTTCATTCAGATGATTGACAGCATGTTGGCCAGTGGGCGGGACTTTGACCTAGCCCACGCTTACCTGGCGCTCTTCCTAAAGGTTAGCCAATCAGAACACACTCGTCAACTGTGCCATCTTTTATTGTGGAAGTCTCTTCACGATTTCCTGCTAACTTTTTTTGTTTTGTTTTTTTTAGCTCCATCTTCGCTCTTTATCACAGGACGCCACCGCCATGGAAGCTTTGAACCACCTCTTGTCCCGGTTGGAGAAAGGTTGGGCGGAGCTACAAGCATCATTTGACCAATCGTTATGTCTGCTTTCATACGCAAAGAGTGCCCTGCTGTGACACACATACATACACTTTTTGTATTCTAATAAATTTGTTTTGGATTCTTCTTCTGTGTTTTTATTTCAACCATTCAATGAATCTTCTTAATGAAAGATTTCAGTGCTGATGTGCTTTTCTTCATCACTTTCCTAATGCATGATCTCAATGGCAACATCTCAATCTAAAGGAGAATAAATGAGAGGTTTGGTGTTTGAACTACACAGTGGATGTCTGCCTTATAAAAACTACAATATCCAGAAATTGGACTACAAAATGCATACTTTACTTCACTCAAATGTTTTTACTGAGATGTTTGAGCAGTTTTTATAAGCGTGACATTCAGAGTTCAGTTGTGGGTTCATCAGCCTTTCAGGAAATAAAAAACACCATTAATGAACATCTTTGTGATCTGAGTCTGTCTCATGAACATTTCTGTGGATTATGGGATGGTATCATCTCCTATTGCAAATAGTATGTAATAATAGAATAAAATAAAAATGGTAAATGGCCTGTATTTGTATAGCGCTTTACTTAGTCCCTAAGGACCCCAAAGCGTTTTACACATCCAGTCATCCACCCATTCACACACTGGTGATGGCAAGCTACATTGTAGCCACAGCTGCCCTCGGGCGCACTGACAGAGGCGAGGCTGCTGGACACTGGCGCCACCGGGCCCTCTGACCACCACCAGTAGGCAACGGGTCAAGTGTCTTGCCCAAGGACACAACGACTGAGACTGTTGGAGCCGGGGCTCGAACCGGCAACCTTCCAATTACAAGATAAACTGCCAACTCTTGAGCCACGATCGCCCGAAAACATAAACCTTTAATTGTCCCACAGGGGGAAATTTGGTTGTAACAGCAGCAAAAAAACCCAAACACATATACATACAGAACAGGACATAAAATTTTTACATATTTACACAATCTGCACTTTTTGTGTATTGTACCTCTGCATTAAAAAGTGACATGTAACTTCCAATAAGTTATATATATAAACTGAGAAAAGTAATGTGCAATAAAGGGAGAATAGAAGCTGCTTATGTCAGAATTTAGGATTTGAGCATCTCTGATTGAGGCTGCAGAGACTTTGAACCTCAGTTGCTCCACCCGAGAAGTGGAAGTGGCCAAGGATGTGACACCTGCTCTTCTTGTCTAGCTTTTGCTCCTTCTGATAAGCATGTTGTTTTTTTTAAATGATTCCCGTTCATGCGCACATTTACCATCACGCATACATGACAGGCACCACTGACACCCGACACTTTCACACGTGAAGTACAGTTTCTTTAAACAAAATGTGTTTTCAGGTAAAGAAGGAAACCTTTTCATAGTAGTGTCAGGAACAGTGGATGAATAAACCCCTTTGAGTCTCCACCGTGTACAAACAGAGCATGTGTCTGTATTATCAAGGACATATTTACACACATTTGAGAAGCAGTTCTACCCACCAATATTTGTATGCGAGAGTGAAAACATTCTACATTAAGAGCTCGTTCAGTCCTTTTCTGTGTAAATGCCATTATTGTTCTGGGACTGAGGGATGTTCTGATGGAGGAGTGTTGAATTTTTAAAATCCCAGATTGAAATGCTGTTGTCAGCTGTGATGCTGTAGTTGGTTAACGTTACAGCGTAGTCGCTTAAATCTGAACTATAGTGTGATAAATATTTAACTTGAGTGACAGTTACAGTCACCAGGAGCTGTTCCATAAACATGTTTTCAGACCAATGAAGATGTTTTCTGTGTGTGATGGTAATATTGTTCCATATCAAACATCTGGGAGGAGAACAGCTGTGCTGGTGCAGAACACCAAAGAAAAACATCTGCACACATTGGCATTTCTGGGTAGAGTCACAGGAGTCGCCCCCTGCTGAACACTATTTTCACACATTGGGAACATAAAAAGTTTTTTACATTAGAAAAGTTTCCCGATGAACACAGAAATGTTTTAATTATTCAACAGGTTCCCAACAATCAGAGAACACCTCTGAACAATGAAACGAGCATAAAACAGAGCCACCTTTGTTTTTCTTTCAGAACGTATTAAACAAAGAATGTTACTGAACAAAGATCTGTTCCCAATGTGAGCAGGTGACAATAGCAGGTGAAAAAAGTCAAATATAAGAGGGCCACCTTTACACCACGTGACTCAACGGAAGTGACGTCGTGCTGAGTAAGCTCAACCAAGCAGGAAGGAAAACAAACGGGAGTGCGCAGGCGCAGCAGCAGAAGCAGGCTGGTCTGACTCTGCCAAAAGTCCGAACTTTATTTTTGTTCGATTTTAAGAAACTTTTAATTTATTTATTGTTTTTTATTCGGTTCGTTCTCGCGGGAGGCTGAGGTCACGCAGTGTCGTCATTGCGCACGTAAACTGCGGCACGAGACGCAGTGAGAGCGCGAGACCCGCCAGCGTTTGTACCACCCGGAAGTAAGGAAGGAAAAGTCTGAGTGGAAGTTAGTAAAGTTTGATGAATTTTCTGTCGGAGGTTCTTAGACCTGCAGCGGAAAGCATCAGGTGAGCCGGCAGGTGAAAATATTCTAAATTATTTCTATTGGTCAGTTTTACTGCTGCGTGACAAGTTTGACTTAAAGAGCAGCTGTTTGGTCTCCGGAGAGCTGACGGGCAGATTTTACCGCAGGAAACGTGTGAAAGTTTCCTGTGAGCAGGAAAATTGTGAAACATCCACAGAAACCCTGGAGACTTGCGCAGTTTATCCGAGCTCGGAAACTCACCTGTTCATCACGTGCTCACCTTTTAATGTCCCACAGAGGGAATGACACTCTGCTGCTGTACACGAGACACGAGGACAGGACATAAAACCAGTTAACACATCAAATAATACAACATAAAACACATGGGAAACCTCAGAGTTTAGACAAATAATGTAAACCTAAAGAAAAAACACACACTTAAACAAACGTAACTTTATGGGTAATGCTCTGTGAGCGCTTCAATACTGTGCTTTCTCCTTCATGTGCACTAAAAAGTGAAAAGTCTGCACATATTAAATTTCTTCAAACGCGCCTTTAAACTCGGAGTTTGGAGCCAGAGGATGTTCTCCAGATGTGCGTCACGTGATGCTTCGTTTCCTGTTCGCTAGTAAAGTTTTTGGCAGGAAATTTGTGCTTTTTTAAATGAATCAGCTTACAGAAAACACAGAAACCAGACAGCAGCTGACAACATAAAGACTAAATATAACACAGCGAGTCTCACATTTAACTCTTTCCTCCTGAAAGTGTGCTAGGAGGAACCATTGAAGCTTTTTTCTGAACCATCACATTTCAGAACAAAATGACTGGATGTGTACAAGCTACTCTGGGGCGTACAGAGGAGGGCGTCAGATGTCGACTTTATGGGAGAAAAGCTTAAAAACTTTCAAACAGCTAGGTAAACGGTCTGTAATGTGCTGTAACTCACTCTCTGCTTTGGAGTGCACAGCTGGATCCTAGAGGAGGACTTCTGAGAGTCCGGCCTGTTTTTCCTGCACTGTGATTAATGATAATATTTTGATGTAAATGTTTTTATCTGTGTATTAGTGTGTAAAGGAAAATTCAAATGTCAGACAGCAGGCTGTACTTTATATTTAAAGCAGAGATTCTGCGTCATTTACTAATGATTATTAATAAGGTTTCAGTTCATTTTCTGCCTGCTCAGACTCTCTCTGCTCTCCTCTGCATGTTTGCTTTTAAATGTGTAAAGAGTTAAACTTAATACTCATATCAGATGATTTTATTTAATTTAAGTTAAGTTGAGTTTTTACCTCGGTTAAATTTCTTTATTACACTCTGGACTTTATCATCATCATCATTACTGTTTACAGCACAGTTTGTAGAACTAGTAGCAACTTCATGAAGAAAAGTTCCAAGTGTGCAAAAAAGTGAGTGTGTGTGTGTTTTTTCTTGTTAATAATATCAGCAGCAGTGCAGTAACCCTCCTGAACTCTATTAATGTCTAAAAACTTAGCCTGACTCCTCCCTCAGAGCTAACCTGCTGGTTTTGAGACTGAAAACTTTGCTTTTATGGAAATGACTGATCTTCCTGGACTGAGCAGTGACACAGAAATGAAAAACAGGTTCAGGAAAAGTGAAAAAAAAAAAAAAAAGTTATTTCAGCAGAAACTCTGAGTTCACTGTCCTCAGGAAGGAAAGTGCTCACAGCTGCACGGACAGATGGAAACATCCAGATCTCTGAAGGTCTCCGATATTTAAAAGCCCCAGCATGTTTAAAACTGAGTTTTCTTAGATCTTCTGATCATATCTTTTATTTCTTTAAAGATCCCCCCCCCCCTTTTTTTTTTTTTTTTTTAAAGGGAAAGACTATGAAATTCATCCTGCAACATGACTGACTTCCTGTTGTATGCTATGCAAAGCAGAGGACAAGTAAAGCGAGTCAGGAGTATTGCACAGAATTCATTAACAAGTCAAAAATCGCCTCTGTGAGCTGAGCCGCTCCGTTTGATCCATGGAGGCAGCGTCACTTCCAGACTAAGAAATCATGACTGAGTGTTTTCAGATGCTATCTCGTAGCCTTAGATCTGAACACCTGCAGCTTTCATGTGAATGGTCCTTTTCTTCTTTGTATTTGTGGCCATAAACTCTTTAATTATCGGCTGATAGTCTGTCATCAGTGTCAGCCAGTCAGGAAGTATTCAGCCCTCCTGCAGGAAGAGGTCACGCCAGGTGAAGCGACTGCTTTAACCTCCAGATCTACAGAAGAACAAAAACAGGAACCATGTGTTAGACTGCCAGGTCAGCCTGGGGTTCACCTGTCAGGTGTCCTACCTGTCGGGCAGACCCTGTCCATCTGTTGTGGTCCCATTGGTCACAGGGTCTGTGGAGTCTTTAAAGAGGTCAGACAGTGAATTAACACCTCAAGCCTAAAAGTAGTCTGATTACTCTGCGGCACTAACATAGAGATGATCGTAAACTTCTGGGCCGATGCAGGCGGTTAGAAGATCAGTAATTTATTTTTAGTTTGTTTATTTTAGTCCCTCTGAACTCTTGAGCAGTGAAACATTACAGAAATAAGTCCTTCAGCTCTCTGAACATTTAACCGGTGCAGCTGTGAGAGCAGACAGCTGCTGGGCACTGATAAGAAAACATGAGTCAATAATTCTGATATCAGCTCTGAAATATTTACTTTGACAAACGGACTCTGAGGTTCAAAGTCTCCACAGTCTGTTTGTGCTGACCTGACTTTAAACTGTGTTTCCTACTCAGAACGAGCCTCGACTGCACCGCTAAGCATGAACGATCAACCTGTTGTTTTATCAGTGAAATTAAATTAAATAATTTTATTTGCTCATTTTTAATACATTTCCAGCATCGAGCTCATGAGCCTGATTATTTTTGCACATGCACATTATAAAATAAGTGTAGTGTATAAAAATTATTACATGACATACAACTTACAGTTTTCCTAAAAATCAAAGCAGAAATTATTGGAAAAAAAAAAAGTTAACTGATAGAAAATGTGTTTCTTTGTTGTCATAGCGATGAAGAGGAGTCGGATGTTGGCGGTTCTGGTGGGCGGAATCTTCTGCGTGGCTGTGATGTCACTGTACCGCATGCTGGACCTCATGCAGGGGTCAGAGTCTAAGCGATATGGGGAGCCACCTGGTGGACAGGTGGATGAGGTGCGTCCATAAGAGTTTTAATTTTTTTCACAATAAGAGCCTGTGGATTTTCAAAATAGTGTCATTTGTGAGAAAGAAAATTTAAACTCTTTTTTCACATTAACTTAAATTTTCTTTTTAGCTGTGATTCTTGTCATTATTCATAATAATAATAATAAAAATAAAATTGGCCCATAATAATAACAATAATAACAATAACAACAACAACAACAACAACAACAACAATAATAATAATAATAATAATAATAATAATAATAATAATAAGTGGTAGTGGTAACTTTTAAAATTATATAAATATTTCATTACCAAGGAAAGAGAAACGAATTCAAACTAATTATAAAAATTGAACCAATCAGATCTCTGGGGTTTTTTAGGATTTGGCCCACCTCCAGCAGAAGATTGACGGGTTGGAGCGTCTCCTTAGCGACAACAACCGATTGGTTGCCATGCTCCGTGACACTCTGCTCCAAAGCAAAGCATCAGCGTGGAAAAGAGCCAACAACAGTATAGACTCCGCCCTCGGCAGGAGGGGTGAGGCTCTTCCTGGCTGCCGATTGGCTAAAGAGATGAAGGATGGAGTGGACGGAGTTCAGGTCTGCAAAATTTTACATTTATATTTTGTTCTGTCTCAACTTTAGAAGATTTAACTGACAACATTTACTCAAGTTTTTCAGTTTTTTATTTTTTATTACTTTTTATTTAAAGATGCTGATATCAACACTTTATCAAACGGGAACCAGCAGTTTAACGTGTGACTAACATGGTGTTGGCATGGATCGGCTGTAATGTCAAATGAATCAAACACTTATTTAAGATAAAATTTATTGATCTTAAAAGTATTTGACCCTGAACACAGGCAGATATGGTTAGCATGTTTAGCATGTAGCTGCTGAATAACTAAAAAGTAAATCAATGATGTTCAGCATCCAAACACAGGCTCAGGGAATCTTTCAGAACACACTGGTGTGGATGTAAACGAGCAGCTCGCACACACTGTGTCAGTTTCATGGATGTGTTCGTGCTTCCTGTTTACCTTTGGTTCCTTGACGTCACAGTTACGTGATTCTGGTTTGGCACCTCTGGTGAATACACTGTGAAAGTTCATCCTCCTCACATACTAACACACATTCTGATCTCTGTAGATTATAATACACTAAACTATGAAAGTTACTCTGGCACACATCCAGCCTGTAAGGACAGAAATGTCCTTTTTTCACTCTCTGAATATCTAGAATAGCATCCCAGCAAATATTTTTATGCAGAGTAACGGTTGTTTGAGTGTGTCCACCTCTAGTTTGAAAAGTCATGCTAACATCAGAGGGGTTACCTCACCGTCTGCTGGACATCCTTGGACTTCCTGTGTTTGAGAATTTTCTCCTTTTATTGATTAGAACAAAATTAAATAAAATAATCTTGATGAGGACAGCTTGAACTCTGAACACGGAGGGTTCATAGTGCTGGAGTCTGGAGACAGAGAGTTTCTCTTATTGATAAAATCATGATAAAATCATCAAATGGATACATTAATAATGATTTTATTTTTTAGTTTAAATGGGTTTCGTAAGTTTGAATGAAGAACTGAAAGTTACAATAAATATAAATATTCAAAGGAAAACGTGTGTAAATCTTTATTAACATATTCAAAGTTTTTATTAACATAGAAATAAAGTTTTAATAATAACCCCTCCTCCATCAGCTGCTGGATGTTTATGACCTCCTGCCCTTCGATAACCCCGATGGCGGTCCCTGGAAGCAGGGCTTTGAGATCACTTACAAGGGCGACGAGTGGTCGGAGCAACCTCTGGAGCTCTTCCTGATTCCACATTCACACAACGACCCTGGTGAGTGAGACTCTGAGACTCTGATGGCGTGACGGTGGCTGAACTAACACGTGGAGGTGATTTGGTTTTTTTTGTTCTTGTTGTCACAGGCTGGATAAAGACGTTCGACGCGTACTACCACGACCAGACGAGACACATCCTCGACAACATGGTGGTCAAACTGAGCGAGGACAGCAGGTACGCCCACTTCCTGTGCACTGACGCGCCTCACAGACGGCTTCCTAAACCTAACACTAAAGTCAGGTTTAATATTAAAGCAGCATTTATCAGCAGATTTGCATCTTATTATATTAATGTTTTTATTAACCACAGAGAAGGTTTAGAGGTTAAAATCAACCTTCATAACCAGGCTAGCTGAAAACAACCCCACCCAACATTCTGTTCTCTGATGGTGTAAATGTATTTATTTATGTTTTTTTTTCTTTGGTTTTCCCACCATGACACAGAAATTAGATCATTTTAGACACCTGTTAAAAATGTTTGGAGCTTTCAGAGTTTTATAAAAAAGTATGATGTGAATTATGAGTTTTGCCATCATCCAATGAGATCAGGAATAAAATACAAATCAGACTGACGATAAAACAACAACAATAAAACACAAAAACAAAATCATGACGTGAAACAAAGACACAGCAGCACAGACTGATGTTGGTTTGACTCTGAATAGGAAGAAATGATCTTCATATTTTTCCAAAATAAAACTTATTTACATTAAGTTTATCAGAAGTTTGATTTCTTTATCAGTTTTTGCTTCGTGATGCTGTTTATTGATCGAGTTCCTGACAGATTATCGATCATGTCATGTTTTCTGCTCCTCAGGAGGAAGTTAATCTGGGCTGAAATCAGTTATTTCTCCAAGTGGTGGAACGACATCGACGACCAGAAGAGAGCAGCAGTCAAACGGTAACTTCTCCTCAAGCTTCCTTTCATTTTCATGTTTGTTTGAGGTTTTTTTGTTTGGTTGGTTGTTTGTTTGTTTTTTCCAGTCACTTCTGAACATGTCCAGAAAAACCAAAAGTAATTATTCTTCATTTCATTTTCTGAAAATTAAACAATTAACCAATGTTGTTTATATACCAGAAACATCTGGAAAACAGGAGGAAGCACAAAAATAAAATGAAGTGATAAACACAGGCAAGGATGTGCAGAGCTCAGGAGTCGAGCCGCAGACAGTTTTGGTTCATTGAGTCTGTATCTGATGCCATTTCCCCCCTCTCTCTAGTCTGAGCGTCTGCTTTGAGTCTCATCTCTTTATAACATGCTGCAGACACCAGCCTCCATCCAAAAACCCAGCAGTCATCATTCTCGTCCTCTCTAGCTTTTTATCAGCACTGTTCATGTGCAGCTCGTCTGTATGCTCAGTTTTTAAAATCACAGCCCATCACAGCTTCCCAAATATTTGAAGGATTCAGAAGATTTCAGTGGACATGAAGCTCAGGATCAGGACTTTCTAATATAAACATAAAGCGCTCAGCAGCAGATTAATAACAACCTCGTGCTGTGGGGCAATCCTCTCAGACCTTCTCTTTTTTGAACATTGGGTCTGTTTTCAGCAACTACTTCCTGTCTTGTGATGGCAGCTGTTAAAACAGTTTAACCCTCATCCTCTATCTTCATTAATGCTAATGTGTTAATGTTAGTCTAACCAGAGCTTTGTAGCTAACCATCAAGTAGCATAATGTCAGCTAGCATGACTTCACTGACCCTCCAGACATGGCTGCGGTGTAGTTTTCTTCCTCTTTTACAACCAGAGTGATATCAGCGCCTTTCAGTTTTGTTGAAATCCTTCAGTCAGACCGTCGTACAAGATGTCATCCTTAGATGGATGCTAACCCCAGAAAATTGTGGCTGTCTGAATGTTAAACTTTATTGTAACAGCTGGGAGGAAAAAAACAGAAGCAGACTTTATTTTTTTAAACTATAACTAAAATTGTAAGCTGTTTCTTGCTTATTCTGAATTTTCCTTTCAGTTTAATTTCAATTTTTCTCTTATGTCATATTTCCTTTAAAAGAAAAACTTGTAAGTTTTAACCTGCTTAAATAAATGTAACTACATTCTTTCTGTTAATTTTTGTAATTAAAAAAATATATATTTTCATCATTTGAAGCCATTTTTTCCCCTGTTTTCTGTTTCCTTTCGTGTGATTGGCCAGCCTGGTGGAGGCGGGGCAGTTGGAGCTGGTAACGGGCGGCTGGGTGATGCCCGATGAGGCAAACTCTCATTACTTCGCTATGCTGGATCAGCTGATGGAGGGACACCAGTGGCTGCAGAAACACCTGGGTCACATGACTCCCCTGTTTGGCACGTTGTCGTGATGATGTGTTTCCTGTTCGCGTGCTTAACCGTGGCGTTTTCTCTGTGCAGGTGTGAAGCCGAGGAGCGGCTGGGCCATCGACCCATTTGGCCACTCCCCCTCTATGGCGTACCTGCTGAAGGGGGCGGGGCTTCACAACATGCTCATCCAGAGAGTTCACTACTCTATCAAGAAGCACTTTGCCCAGCAACAGACCCTCGAGTTTCTATGGCGACAAAGCTGGGGTAAATAATGTTTTTTCAGTGATGGAAAAATTTATCATGAACAATACAAAACATTTGGAATTTTGACAAATATTTGAAATAATAATTTAAATGATTAAATATTGTAAGTCATTTAAAAATGTGGATTAAATTCAGATTTTTATTAATTTTTTTAATTTAATGGTGTTACTGAAGAAAATATAGTCAAAAAACTTTATTAATCACCAATAAAATACAAAAAGGAAAAGGGGCAGTTAGTGTTTAACTCTGCCCACTTCCTGTCCATCAGACACCACCTCCCGTAGTGACATCACATGTCACATGATGCCCTTCTACAGCTATGATGTGCCGCACACGTGCGGTCCAAACCCAGCGGTCTGCTGTCAGTTTGACTTCCAGCGGTTGCCTGGGAGACGGACCTTCTGTCCATGGAAGATCCCACCAAAGCCAATCACAGACCAGAATGTCCATGAGAGGTGAGCAGGAAGCGGGGCCAAAGAGAATAACAATATTATTATTATTCTGTTATTATTATTATTATTATTATTATCATTAGGTGTATTATTGAATTTTGGAGCTTTCTTCTTTTTAAAAGAAGGGTTATTTTATTTTATTTTACTTTCATTTTTAAGGAATTTTCGTGATTCATTTATTTATTTACCATTCAAATTTAGGCAACTTTTAAAATTGTTTTAAACTTTTTTTTTTACATTAAGCAATTTTATTGAAAATAAATGTAAATTTTTTTATTCAAAACTGTTTCATGGATGTTTTATGTTTTAACATAATTTCCACCTTTTTAAGTTTTTTATTTTTCTTCCTTTGAACTTTTTTCTTGACATTTTAAATTTTGATTGCTTTTTTAATCTTTTTTAGTTTTATTTTCCTTTTCTTCTTTTAATTTTTCCTTGACATTTTCTTTTTTTTAACCTTTACTTTGAATTTCAGGTATTCTAAGTAGAGTAAAGGTTATTGTATTATCATTGTCATTTTCTAGAATGACAGTGATAATACAAATAGTTTTCTAACAAACTTCATTAATTTAACATAGCATCTTCTCTTCTTCTTCGGTTACTTTGCTGTATTTCTGCTAGTTTTGTTGTTAATAATCACTCTGATTGATCAGAGCTTCTATTGATCCACCTGTCGTCCTCTCAGGGCACTCCTCCTGCTGGATCAATACCGTCAGAAGTCGCGACTCTTTCGCTCATCTGTCCTTCTTGTTCCTCTTGGCGATGACTTTCGATACGTTGAGTCAAGCGAGTGGGACGTTCAGTTCAACAACTACCAGAAACTCTTTGATTACTTCAACCAGCACCCAGAGCTCCACATCAAGGTGAGCTCTCAGGACACCTGGTTCCCAGGTGGGACCAACTGATTATCAACATTTGGAGACATTATGTTGGTCTTTGCTGTTCTTGAAGAGGCCCGAGTATGCAGCCATGTGGAACTCCACGTGTGATTTTTGCCTGCTAATATTTATCATTACTGCCTGACAAATAGGTTTCTCTTTGCAAAAATGACTCAGACAAACTTGACGCAGTTCCACAGGGTCTCGATCACTTTTCTAGAATATTTTATTTTATTTTCCATTTGTTGAATGTCACACTAATATCCAGTAAATACCCATGCAAAAGAGTTTTTTAAAATTATTATTATAATGAATCACAACTCTGGCCATTGTTGTTTCAAAAATTGATGTGATTAAAAACTATCAGTGTGTTTATGTCTCATGTGAAAAATGGCAAACACAAATATGATTCATGATATCTAAAATATTTTGAAACAACATCTGGACATGCAATACAAAAGTGACAAAGAAAGCAAATGAGGTTGTTATCAGTGCAAACAGTCAGGTCAGCAACATCAGCTCTTCGCTGATCGACAGCTTTCCTCTTCTCTTATTTTCAGGCTCGTTTCGGGACGCTTTCTGATTACTTCCAGGCTCTTCATCGGCGTCTGAGCACCACGAGAACGACTCTGCCAAAGCTCCGAGGAGACTTCTTCTCGTATGCCGACCGAGACGATCACTACTGGACCGGGTACTTCACATCCCGGCCATTTTACAAACGCCTCGACAGGAAGCTGGAGGCCACGCTGAGGTACCGCCGCTCTGTGTGGTTACACGATACACATCATGATGTTGTCTTTATTTTTATGGTGACTGTCTGAGTCTTCTTTCTGTGTCAGAGCAACAGAAATCCTCTTCAGCCTGACACTGGCTGAGATGCGTCGTTCCCATAGCGATGGTCGTCTGGCTGAAAATTTTCCAGCACGTGAGTACTTCCAGTGGCTGACAACGGGGAGGCGGAACCTGGCGCTCTTCCAACACCATGACGCCGTCGCTGGCACCGAACGGGAGCATGTGGTGGTTGACTATGGTACCAGGTAGTTACTTCATGTTAGCAAAGTAGCATGTTAAGATAATCGGGAAATAAAAGCAATACATTTAACTTATTAAAAGGTCAATCAAACACAAACAGAGCATTAATCTCTGCCGTGTGAAAGAACAGCCAGGTAAACATTGAAGCTTGCAGTAGACACATTAGCAAGGAGGGTGGAACAATAGAAGAAAATATGTACAGCACTTTCTTTAGTGAATTGCTTTTATAACTTTTTTAAACTGACAAAAATGACCTGAGAAAATACAAAATACGGTGTTTAAATAATGATATCTAAATGATTTCATTTATTAAGGGAAAACTGCTGATCTGTTCCTGTGTTTATAAAAAAAAAAAAAAAAAAAGTGAAACAATTGCTCCCTAAACCTAATAACTGATTCTGCCAGCCTTGGCAGCAAGAACTGGAATGTAGCATTTGAAATAAAGTCTTGTTTTTCCCTTTTATCATAAGAAGTGATAGTGTTGGCCCATTCCTCTTTGCAGAATTGTAATAATTCAGCTACACTGCAGGGTTTCCTAACATGAACGGTCACCCTAAAAATTAGATTTTGTTTTGAGTCAGAGGGGTGAGTTGCTAGCGTGTTTTGGATCATTGTCTTGCTGCATAACCCACAAATGTGTGGTTTTATTAATTACAGCAACTCGTACGGGTCCCAAAGGACCAAAGCAGCCTAGACCGTCACACTACCACCCCCATCTGTTGCTCTGATGATCTTTTTATGAAGTGCTGTTAGTTTGATGCCAGATGTAATGGAACGGAATCAAGGTGCAGCTTTTTTCCCCCCACAGAGTATTTTCCCAGCAATCTCAATTCAATTCAATTCAATTTTATTTATATAGCGCCAAATCACAACATAAGTCGCCTCAAGGCGCTTCATAGATACAGAGAAAAACCCAACAATCACAAGACCCCCTATGAGCAAGCACTTTGGCAACAGTGGGAAGGAAAAACTCCCTTTTAACAGGAAGAAACCTCCGGCAGAACCAGGCTCAGGGAGGGGCGGGACCATCTGCTGCGACCGGTTGGGGTGAGAGAAGGAAGACAGGATAAAGACATGCTGTGGAAGAGAGACAGAGGCTAATAACAGATATGATTCAATGCAGAGAGGTCTGTTAATACATAGTGAGTGAGAAAGGTGACTGGAAAGGAAAAACTCAATGCATCATGGGAATCCCCCCCCGGCAGCCTACGTCTATTGCAGCATAACTAAGGGAGGATTCAGGGTCACCTGGTCCAGCCCTAACTATATGCTTTAGCAAAAAGGAAAGTTTTAAGCCTAATCTTAAAAGTAGAGATAGTGTCTGTCTCCCGAATCCAAACTGGAAGCTGGTTCCACAGAAGAGGGGCCTGAAAACTGAAGGCTCTCCCTCCCATTCTACTTTTAAATACTCTAGGAACAACAAGTAGGCCTGCAGTGTGAGAGCGAAGTGCTCTAATAGGGTGATACGGTACTACAAGGTCATTAAGATAAGATGGGGCCTGATTATTTAAGACCTTGTATGTGAGGAGCAGGATTTTGAATTCAATTCTGGATTTAACAGGAAGCCAATGAAGGGAAGCCAAAACAGGAGAAATATGCTCTCTCTTTCTAGTCCCTGTCAGTACTCTTGCTGCAGCATTTTGGATTAGCTGAAGGCTTTTCAGTGAGTTTTTTGGACATCCTGATAATAATGAATTACAGTAGTCCAGCCTGGAAGTAATAAATGCATGAACTAGTTTTTCAGCGTCACTCTCGGAAATCACATATGGATGATCTCGGGATCATCCATATGTTTTCTGGCATATGTGAGACAAGCCTTTTTGGTAGCAGTGGTTTTCCTCTAGAATTCTCCCGTGAGATCCTTTAGCCTGCTTCAGTTTGTAAAACAGTTTCTGTTTAAGTGAGTTCTGATTCAGCAGGTCTACCAGGAGTCAGGTCTGCGAGTGGCAGTGAAACTGAGCTCAACTTTCCAAAAAATGTGCTCAATCACAGTTACTTCATAATTAAACAAGAGGGATAATTACTTTTTCACACAGGATAACATTTTTTCTTAATAAATAAAGTTATAATTTAAACAGATTCATTTTCTATTTAAACAAATTGCCTAATATCAAAATTTGTTAGACATGTAAATGTAACAAAACTGCAAAGAAATATCAGGTATGGGGGAAAAAATACCTTTTCACAGCACATCAGTGTTAGCATCACCTGTATCTGTGTATTATTTTTAGCATTAGCCTGTTTTTTTTGTCTCATTTGTTTCCTCCATGCTTTCTGTTGAAGGACGGCGTCGCCACTGGCAACGGTAACAGGTACCACCACATCTAGTGTGTGCAGTTAGCATTTAGCATTAGCCTCCCATGACACCCATTCATCTAGATTTAGCATCTAACACTAATAGTCCATCACTCCTGTTAAATAAGCGTGTTGCTGGCATGTTTTTGCCGTGTAGACTCTCAGTTGTCGTGTGTTTGGAGACTTTAAATATTGAACTGTTTCCTGAATTTAAAATTAAAGGAAAAAACATAAAGAAACAGAAATTTTTAGCTAATGTTTGTTTGTTTTCCAGGTTATTCCAGTCGATCCTGAATCTACACCAGGTGTTGCAGAGCTCCGCTCATTGGCTGCTCCTATTGGACAAGAGCCAATATCACCACGACCAATCAAAGCCCTTCTTACAAATGGTGACTTTTAACTTTCCTCTGGACTTCATATATTTATGAAGAATGTTTTTAATGCTTTCATCCTTTAACGTGATTTATATCCAAGTCCATGTTTTTATTCTTGGTGGCGCAGCTTAGTTCACAATAATCCTTATGTCATACTGGGCCTTGGTGCAGATCCTCAGGCCATCCTCCATGTCTTTACTCCTTAAAGAGGCTTCACTGACTTTAGTAACTTTTGAAGTTAAAAGATGAGTTTAGAAAGTTTTAATGTTAGAAACGATAAACTGTTTTAATGTTGTGACTTTCCTCCAGGACGAAGTGATCTCGGCGCAGGACGCTCTGCCTCAGAAGACCACGCTCTCACTCAGTTATGAGCCGAGGTATGTGGGTGGAACTGAAGAGGCCTTTTTTTCCCCTTTTTTTAAAAAAATTTTAAGGTGTGAATTTAATAATGAAATAATCCGGTTATTTTATTATTTTACTACTGCTGTTTAAACTGAGCTTTATTAATACTTTTCATATTGTGAATGTGTAAATTGAACAAAGGGGGGAAAGAGCAGATATAATCTCAATTTCGTATTTACAGTTCAGATTTTAGACGATCGTCTTTATGTCAAAACACAAAACAAAGTAGAAAAAGTGTCTTTAAAAAGTAATAAAATGAGTGAGAAAAAAATGGCGGGCCTCTGGGAGTGTAAATGTCAGTAACTCCTGTTAGCGGCTGACTTCAATCACAATCACTTCTATTGATTATTGGATTCTGCTTCAGGTCATTGATCATCTTTAACCCCACCGAGCAGCTCCGTACCTCTGTCATCAGCGTCGTCGTTGACTCTCCGGACGCACAGGTTATTGACGCTGAAACGGGCCGACAAATGTCCACTCAGATCTCTGCGGTGTGGGCGGAGCCAAGCCGGCCATCCACAGACACTTTCCAGGTGAGAACCAGCTCACTGATCAGGTTATTGATCACTGCGGTTTGCTTTAACTTCCTCTTCTCTCACTCTAGCTCTCCTTCGTGGCTGAACTTCCTCCTCTGTCACTCGTCGTGTACCATGTGACCAAAGCATCCTCTGGCTCCACCCCTCGGGTCCGCTACACAGTCCATCGTCGTGGCAACCCGCTAGATATCCACACCGAGCACTTCCAGGTGTCCAGCCTTCAAGGATCTGAGGCAGACGCACCCCTGTCACTTAGCAACAAACACGTCCAGATATGGAGCTCACCTGAAACGGGCCTGCTGGAGGTCAGGATTTTCAAACTAAAAGTCTGTTGTGTGAATGTTGTTGGCAGACTTCCATGTTCTTAGTAACAAACTGTAAGAACTGATACATTCAGTAAAAGGGATTAAAAATAATGAAAATTCAAAAACATGACTATAAAATGTAAAAATCTGAGTCAAGATTGCTTCAGTCTCTGTACGATTACACCTTCAAAACCAGCAAAGAAGAAAACAAAATGTGAATAAAATCATGTGTGGTTAGATATCATCTTATTTTCAAAATAAGGTTTCTTTTTCACTAAAGCATCTTGTTGACCTGCTTTTACTTTGAAATCCAGAAGCTCCGCCTGCAGTCTGGTCTAGTCCGTAAGATCCAGGTTCAGTTCCTGTGGTACGGAACCAGAACCGGATCCCGGGACAAGAGCGGGGCCTACCTGTTCCTGCCCGCGGATGAGGGGGCTCAGGTGAGACCAGCATGAACACACCTGAAACTCTCGCTCTCTCTCTCGCTCTGTCCTCTGACTTGTTGTTAATGTCTCCTGCAGCTCTATATATCCTCTGAACCTCCATTGGTCCGCATCTCCAGAGGTCCCATCTTCTCTGACATCACTTCCCATTTCCCACACTTTACACACACAGTGCGACTCTTCCACCTGGATGGTAATGACTTCATTCATAAATTTATAAAATAAATTATAAATGATTGTAAATATGAATTTGCTTTGAATAATTCTTAAGCATCTGCTCTGCCTGCCTGTCCCAGGGCATGCTGGGAAATCCCTGGAGATTTCAAACTTGGTGGACATTCGGTCTCAGGTCAATCGTGAGCTCGTCATGAAGATTGTTAGTGACGTTGCCAGTGGCAACCGCTTCTACTCTGACCTCAACGGTTTCCAGGTTTTTACACAATTCTGCTGCTTTTATTTTGAAATGCAGTCCCTTCTGTGATTCCTTACTGAGTATTGATCTGTTATCGGTATAGATGCAGCAGCGTCGAACGCTGGCGAAGCTCCCCCTGCAGGCTAACTTCTACCCGATGACATCAGCGGTATTCCTGCAGGACTCGACGAGTCGCCTGTCGCTGCTGTCGGCTCAGAGTCAGGGTGTCGCGTCACTCAAACCAGGTGAGCCCACAGTTTACATCACATTTCTATTCTGTTTTAATAGTAGCAAAATTATCAGATCAGTAACGTTGCTGTTTAAAGAGTCACTGCAGTTGGTGGACCTTTGACCTGTGGGACTCCTTAACTGTGCAGGTGAACTGGAGCTGGTGTTGGACCGGCGCCTGCAACAGGACGATAACCGCGGCCTTGGGCAGGGTGTCACCGACAACAAGCTGACAGCGAGCCTGTACCACTTGCTGCTGGAGGACCGTGGGGGCGGGGCTAAGGTAAGGGACAGAAATAATAGTTGGCAGAAATAATAGCTAGATTTGTCGGTGGGGCCTAGTCTCACGGCACAGTGTTTTGTGAGATCAACACTCATCACTTTTTCGCTTTTGTTTTTAAATCAAAGGTGACTTGATTACTTTGAGCAGAAAATACTCAAAGTTTTCGATATGACACAGAAACAAACCGCCGTCGGAGCTTCGACAATAACAACAAATATTTTTTCTCACTCTGGTTTTATTGTGTTTTTGTTCTGACAGGAAGTGGGAGGAGCCTCAGTTGATCACCTGTCGCTGCTTGCCCACCTGGCCTCCCTCTCCCTCTGCCACCCGCCCATGACCATGGTTGCTACCAGCAACAGCCAGCTGCTAAAGCTCCGCCCTTTCCAGCCACTCCACTCGTCGCTGCCGTGCGACATCCACCTGCTGAACCTGAGGACGCTGGAGGACACGCAGGTGAGAGATGCACCTGGAGTACAGGTATAAAATAAATGATGAGATCATAACCTGTGTGATGTCACTGCGGTAACGGTAAGGAAACACCTGTGGCTCAAACTTCCTGTCAAGGTTCTCGATCAGCGCGACTCGATCACCTGTCAGAAACGAGGTCATTTTTTTGTGTTTGTGTAAACAGGAAGCAGATACACCATCACAGGAAACCGCCCTGTTCCTCCACAGGAAGGGGTTTGACTGTAGCACCGCCCCCGAGCCGGCGCCTCAGTGCACGTGGAGCGAGCATGAAGAGGTGATGACACGCTCGCCATTTATTTAAGATTTAAAATGACATTAAAAGATTGTATGACTTAATTTTCTTCTTGTTGTGTTTCCAGGTGAACCTGGACGACCTTTTCTCTCCGCTTCAGTTCCAATCAGTCCGTCGGTCGGGTCTCACGCTGCTGCGAGCTGACGACGAGCCAGAGTCTGCCCAACAACGGCATCCGCCGCGCATCGCACAGCTGCGGCCAATGGAAATCAGCGCTTTCCGCGTACAAATGGACTGAAATGCTGACGCTGCTGCAGCCACTGAGCAGAGATTGGTACTTATGGTTCTCACAATCAGAGAGCAGACAAACAGGGACTGAAAAAAGTCACATTTAAGGTGAAAAGAAGCAGAAAATTAAAAGATTTAACAGAGAATTTTTTTTTTTATCTCAGATGATTGTCAGACTCGGAGAGAAAATCTTTCAGGGACCAAAACAAAACAGGAAACAAATAGTAAGAAAGGATTCTTTCAAAATAAAAGCCATGATGTTTTCTAGTTTTAGTCCAATCAAAGGTCACATTATTTATTCAAATGAAGAAACACTGAAACTGTGACCAGTTGGTTTGTCCGTTCGGTGTCCAATGAGCGTGTGCGAGAGTGTTTCTATGGTGATGGTCTGTTACTGCTGTTTTACCTGTGAGAGTGGAAGTGTGTGTAATTTTGTCTCATTGCTCTGCTTCTAAATGCACATATTGATTTTTTTTTTTTTATGATTTAGTTTGTTGTCGCTGTGAAAAGAGAAGTTGCAGGGAATTCTGGGAAAGCTTTTTTTAATGTAGAGAGATTCTCTCGGGTGAAAGAAAAAAACAGAAACGATTTGTTAAAATGCTTTTACTGCTGGATAAATTTGTGTTAATATAAATAAAAAAAGTTTTTTTATATTTCTGAATAATTTTTTACAATAAGGTTCAGAGTTTCCTGTTTAAGGACTCAGTGATGCTTTGTGTTTGAAGGCTTCAGTCTGGTCACACAGGTTCATTTTTAAGGTGGTAATTGTAAATATCTTTAAAAATAGTTTCAAACCTTCAAAATTAAAAATAACAAAATTCAGGGTGGAAACAAAAAGTTGCATTTTCTTAAACGACTCGTTCCTTTTTTCTGCTTATCTCTTCCTGTGCCCGCCTCTCTGGTTTGAGGGGCCACAAATACAGATACACAAGAACTGAACTAAAAATCAGTGAAAACAGGTCTAATGGAGCGATGAGTCCAAATTTGAAAGTTTTGGTTCAAATTATTGTCAGCATGTACAAGAGAAGTCCAACAGTGAGTGTCTAGCCCTCTGTAAAACACAGCGGCAGGTCAGTCATGGTTTGTGTCTGCGTTTGAGCCCGTGGTGGGAGATCTTTGGTAAAATTGGTGGAGTTATGAACACAGATTTTGATTCACCATGTTAAACCATCTGGAAAGAATCTGATTGGCAAACGCTTCATGTTTCAGTGTGACAGCGACCCTAAAACACACCGACAGTGCAGTAAAAGCAAATCTGAACAGAAAAAACACACAGTGGAACACAATCGGTCAAGAATCGGCCTCCCAGAGCTGCTTCATTAAACACATTTGGCAGTTTATCTGGATACAGATTAAGACCAGTTAATATTTACAGTTACACTGAGGCTGAATTTGCAGCTTAAGGGCCCCCTAGTGGCTGTGGGATAGTCTGAAAATCGGGGAAAAAACGGCTCAAAAACTAAGTATGAAAATAACAGGTTGGCTATGGTTTATTTATTTATATATGGCAGATCTGTGTGAGCTCTTTAGATAACTGTAAATTGTAAGCTTGGATCTTCTTAACTTGACTTAAAATAATAACATTTCTTCATTACATAACAACTAAAAATCAGAAAAAAGGTACAAACAAGGAAGACAACATGAAACATTAGAAAGCTATTTCAGGTTAATCCACCCCCATACATGCCAACCCTCCCGATTTTTTCAGGAGAATCCTGAATTTCAGTGTCCCTTCCGAAAATCTCCCAGAGTCACCATTCTCCCGAATTTCTCCTGATTTTCCACCCGGACAGCAAAATTGAAAAACCATGTCTCAGATTAGCCCAGCCACTTCCAGTTTCCAACAATGGCTACTACTACTGCAGCTACTTAGTTTTAATATTACTCTTCTTACTCTTTCTGGGTTGCAAAATAAACTTTTAACATATTTTCATGCAAGAATGTAGCTGTGTAAACTTCAAATATAATCGGTTTATCAAGACCACATATTTTCAAAAGTGCTCTGACGGCGAGAACAGCGGACTCCCGGCACAATGTTTTCAACCCCTCCCCCCCCGCGCGGTCTTTCTCGCTACTCAGGTTAAACATGATATATAACCCACATAGCAAAATTGGTATGGCCCGGATCTGGCCCACACAATGTGCTTACACATGGCCCACATACCGCAAAGAATGACGGCCCTTTGGTGGCCCAGATCTGGTTTGCCAGAGTTGGCCCACACATGGGCCAGCACAAGGCCAGTTGCAGACACACTGGTGGTCCTGTGCTGAGCCACGTGTGGATTACCTGGCAAACCTGATCTGGGTCACCAAAGGGCTGTCATTCTTTGCGGTATGTGGGCCATGTGTAAGTTGTGTGCAGCCATGGGCCAGTTGCAAACACACTGCTGGCCCTGTGCTGGCTCAGAACAGTTTCAGCTCTGGCCCCAGATGTCAGCCTAATGTGTACCTTCATCAAACAATGTAATAAAAATTTGCTGGAACATGATAGTGCAAAAGAAACATGATGAAACTCTGTTCAGACAGTGAATAGACTGATTCTTATATAGCACTTTTCTACTCTCCCGGATTACTCAAAGTGCTCTCTACAACATGCCATGTTCACCCACTGTCTTTAAACTGAGTGCTTCCTAACTACATTCATACACGTTCACACTTTTGACATGCAGACTGGAGGAGCCAGGGATTGAATCACTAACCTTCTGTTCAATAGGTGACCTGCTCTACCTCCTGAGCTACAGCCACCCGGTGGTAAACATCAGTAAACCCTAACTAGGTTTTGGATAAAGTGTACACTCACAAACCTGTCAAACCTGCATTTGAAACGTTGGCCACCATAGCAGTATAGTATTGCAATATGGCATTTGGGTCTTCTAACTAAAATAGGAACATAAATAGTGCCATTATTGCCAGACCTTGCCCACATCTGGTTGACATACACCCTGCCATGACAGGCATCAGGCAACAGGTGTGGCCCGGATCCGACATCAAGTGATGTTTTCTATGAGCCTGGGCCACATAAACCAAAAACCAATCGAACCAGATATGGCATGCCATCACATAAACAGTGCTATCATTGCCAGGCCTGGCTCATCTCTGGATGACATGCCACTTACCATGCCAGAAGTCAGCTGGCTATAGTTTTCACACAGCTGAATAAACGTCAAACAGAAAACTGATTAAACAAAAGTGTGAGATGGTCGAGAATTTACTCCAATGCTGTGTTATATATTAGCGAGAGAGGAGCAGATGGCTGAGTTTATTAAACTGCACTGAGACAGCTGATGACGAAAATCTGGCTAGACCGTCCCATTTCACAGCCTCACACTTCCGCCCTTCTCGGTCTTCAAAGGACCTGGCCCATGTAGACTGCAAAGGCCCAGTCCTCCGATGGATACAGCCTATGAATTAGGACAAAGCTAGGATTTAATCACTTGACTATCATAAGACTCCTTACTGATTAATTATTTGAATAAATAAATCTTTGACTTGATATATTTCAGTTGGTGTTTACTGAAAATATTGCTTCATGTTTATGAGAGCAAGGAATAATTTTGGGAGTTATGGTGACTTTTACAAAGAGGCAAGTGGAAACATAAAAGCATCTTAAATGTAATAAATGAAATCTAATCAATTGCTATACAATATTTAGATTTAACATTAAATGTCATATTTAAATTTAACAGTTCACACTGTTAAGACTTTTAAATGTAGCAGAATTAATACTTTGATCAGTGTCACTTTGCTATGCTTTATGGCTGATAAATAGTAGCTGCCATCTGAACATCTCTCTCTCTCTCTTTTGCTCTCCTGTTGCTGACTCTGCATCCGGGTTTCTGCTCACCTGACTCTCATACCTGTCGCAGGTAGGAGTCTTGTTTATGCCCCGTCCCCTCGGCCTGATCAGGTTGTTCCTGATTTGTATTTATGTTGGCAGTCCTGGCGTTCCATATCCTGGAGGCTGTCCCTCTGAGGTTTGTTGGTATGTCGTTTATTATTTTGTGCTGAAAGCTGAATTCTTTCCCTCAGGTGTAAACAGGTGTTCTGATTGTAGGCTGTAGCTGGGGAAGTCTGGCACTGGCTGCTTCTTCCTATGACCAAGCGACGCTGCTTCATCAATGAGAAACTTCAACTTGGATTTATTTCTGTTATCATCGCTCCCAGGTAGGCTAAATGCGCTGTGTGCGGGGTGGTAGCCGCTTCGTACCTTAAACGTGTGTTTAAGGTACGAAGAGGCTGTCGTCATGCCTACGTGCTACTTCTCTTTGCGCCATCCACACAGAGAGGGATTCCGACGCCTTTTCTTTCTGAGCGATCCTTTTCCCACTGAGAAGCTGGAGCGTCAACGTCACATAGCGCTGCTTCAGCGGCTTCCAGCTGCTCTTTGTGCGACGTTCACGAGCCACACGCTGATGTTCCTTGTGGGCTATGTCAGCGTCATGTATATCGCTATTGCTGGTGCCTTTAGGTGCAAATTCAGCAAACCATTCTCCCGAAGACATATGGTTGTTTAAAAGGCTGCTTTGGTTCATTTTCCTTAGTTGGAATAAACATATCTGTAATCACTTTGATGTTCTTTTTGATGTAGCTACTTAAAACAGCTCAAAGCACATCTGTTTAGACAGGCATTTAGGTAATATTGATGTGTAGTAAACTGTTTTATTGGATATGCTATTATTCCCATGTGAAGCACTAAGACTCACCTGAGAGGTGTTATATGTGTTGAGACGAGACGCGTAACTGTGATGCGTAAGTGACTGAATAAAAATATTGGTGGCGGCCAGTTGTACACCTCAGCCTCCTAGGAGATGCACCTATGGTATCAATTAAAAAAAATCATATATAGCCGTATTCTCAAATTATTGCATTTACAAGTTTTAAAAAAACTTGACCTCTGACCTTCAACCTTGAGGACAAGGTTACTTACATTCAAACTCTGAGATCTGAGATTTTTAATAGTCACACCTAAGGTATCAATTTGAAAAAGCTACATCGCTTCATCCTCGAGTTATCGCATTCACACACTCGGGTGTCAATGTTTCCCACCTGGCAGGGTTGTGATAACACTCCATCAAAGGCTTCAGCTTTCTGAAGACTCAGTGTTCCTCAGGCACACAGCTTCTACAGCCAAACAGGTAAGAATCAGCACACAATATCAAACTAACAGCTGACAGCAGGATGGAGACAAAGGGCTGGTTGGCAGACAGTACATAAACTGTGGAACTGAAACTAAATTTTACCCAAAAGGTAAATCTGTGTTTCTCTGCAGGACTTTGGCAGTAAATCATATGGCCAACACTCATAAACATCAGTTTGAGAACTGATACTGACGCTGTTATTGTGATACCTGTGGGTGTGAATGATTTTCTGTTTCTGTTTTACAACAAAGGGAGGGAGAGGAGTCTTCCAGTACCGATGTTTTTTGTTTCATGGAGATGTTATAAAGTGGGTGATCAGGGTTGTTCAGGGTGGCTTCAAAGGTCTCTAGTGTGCATCTTTCCATCTCCACTTCACCTTAGTTATTAGGATAACAGGATCATTAAAAAAGATGAAGTTTCTGAGCAGTTATGAATGTGATTCTTGGTCTAATGGTGAATGTCTTTTACAGTGTTAGTCAGTAGTTGGTTCATCCACTCTGTCTTTTCCCTTTTCTGTTATGTCATTGCAGCTGCAACCTTAAGTCTAGTTTCAAAACATATTTATATTGTCTGGAATGTTTCCCTTTGCAAAACTCTATTAAAAGTTGCAGTACTGCCTCAGGGTTGTACATCTCCACCAACTGGTTCAACTGCAGTTTCCATCCGTCTGTCAGACTGCCTGCAATAAATACAGTAACGAGTCTGCAGGAATTTAACAGGTGGGTCCCAAAGGTTATAGTATCCATTCGGTTTTCAGGTCAAATATAAATTATAGTCACAGTTTAACTTGGAGCTGGACATTAAGCTGGACATACAGCTTAATGTTTGCATCAGCTTAATGATTGTGACAGCAAAGAAAGTGATGCTAAAAGTTTCTGGGTGTTGGCTCAGGAATGTTGAGTTGAATGCAGCTTCTAGAGTTTGCCCTTCTTTCATAATGACAAACTGTCATTTTCAGTGTTGATGTATAACCGAAGAATGCTCTTTGGTGTTGTCATTACATCTTGAACTATTGCCACTGGGTTGTTGGGTTTCTCAGAGTAATGTTGTAGACCAGCGGTCCCCAACCCCCGGGCCTCGGGCCGCGAGAGTAAAGGCTCCGGTGTGAAATGTATGGTTTTCAGGGTTTTTATCGGTTGTCAGCGTTATTTTGTTATTGTTTTTATCGTTTACTCGGTTTTCCTGGGTCTTTTCACGTGTGTTATGAATAAATCTTCTTTTTTTCGGTACCGGTACTAGTTTTATTTTGTTGTATTTATCCGCGACACCTTAAAGGCCGGTCCGTGAAAATATTGTCGAGCATAAACCGGTCCGTGGCGCAAAAAAGGTTGGGGACCGCTGTTGTAGACTCTTTACCAGTGTTGAGTGTAACCCATTACCTATTATTCAGTAATTACATTACAGTTACAATTATGTTGTTAGTTACAATAAAAAGTGTTTTCAGTTATCTGTATGCCAGGTGGATAGAAGGGGGAAGAAAGAGTTTTAGTTCACATGTGAGGAGGAAAATGATGGAGTGATACAACAATAAAGCTTTTGAGCAGTGGGGATATAGACATTACTTTTATTTTTATTGCAGAAAAGGACGAGAGTGCGAGGGTGAAGTGCAAACTACGTCCAGGACAGAAACATCTGCATTATACTGTTAACACAACTTTGGCTAGTCGCAAGCACCTGCACAAACTAGCCAAGAACCCAGTGATGATACAGCTGAGTGAATGCAAACCCCAGCACGCCCTGAAATCTAACAGGTAAGAACCTGATGAACAGTCAGGCTGCAGCCACTGTTTTTACCTGCTCATACTTCTACAGTAGAATCACTGTGACGACCGCTTTAAACTCTTTTTGTGCTGGTTTTCATCTTTGATTTGTGCTGTTGACTGTGTTCATACATGAATACTAGGAGGAGGATAATAAGTGTGTCCTCATTAGGATAGGGATCTGTGTTGTTTGTGTAGGGCTGTAGCCTCAGGTTATTATTGTTAAATGATAATTATGTGACAATGTAGTTTATTTTTGTTTAAGTAACATACTAAATTACTTTTATGAAAAGTAACAAGTAATGTATAATACATTACTTTTTTCAAGTAACTACACCAACACTGGTCTTTGCTTTACAATATAAAGTGTCTTGACTTTCTTTGACTGGGTTTTTCCAGTCTTGAATGTGTTTAACTCACCTGCATCAACGCTTATCCACAGTTAACCTGTCAGACGTGAAGCTGTTCACCAGACTGGGCAGAGAAAAACTTGTCAGTACATCCAGTTTCGAGGAAACTGCAGAAAATGGCCTTGGCTCCAAAAACAGCAGAAGGCACAGACATGCAATGCTTATCTACAGTAATGGAAAAACTTATTAAAGATGCAGATTCATTCTTCCAACAATTTAAAAGTCATCAATCAAGGATGAGAGAGATTGTAGAAAAGCTTAAGGGGATTTCTGAAGAAGTACATTCAACCCCTGAAGAAGATGAAAAGTTAAGAAATTGTATCATCCAATCAGCTAACAAGACTCAGAGCCTGGTTGATGAGTGTGCTGTAATGAAGACTGACCTCAGAGAGGTAAGTAAAAGCAGAGTTTCCCATCACACAGTAATCACTAGTAATCTCTAATCACAGTGTAATCACACTGTGTTCACATTTTTTTAATTGATGAGTTCCATCAAGAGGAAGACCAAAATGTTGGACACTTAAGAAACAAAAGACACACTACAAGTAACACAACTGTAAGAGAATAATGACAAAGATGTAAAACTGAACACTAGATTCTGTGAACACAGACAACATGATGACTGACAGAGAGAAAACTCACAGACCAAACCCCCTCTAGACTCTTTTCATTAAGGAAACTTAAATTTCTTCCTGTGATAATTCACAAGGTGAAGCGCTGCGTTGCTTGTCCTGCTTCCTTGCATCTCTTCTCTCTCTACCTTACACCCTCACTGGGAAGATCTAAGATGTGTGGAAGATACATAAATTAAATTCTGTGCTATATCAAAGTAATGATAACAGCAACATTAACATTTACACAGACATCTATGAGGCTGAAATGTTTTATAAAATTATCACCATAAGTCTTAATATTTCTGCTTCTAAATAAGCTAGAAAATTAATTTTAACTAGTAAATCTACACGTTTAAAGGCCAAGTAATTCAGTTTTGCCAAATAAAATTAACCTAAAGAGACTATGATGCACTGACTGTACAGCACAATGTGAAAGAGAAGATGAGAGTATGATTAAGAAACCTCAGTCCATGTGTCATAATCATAATGTGTGTGCATCACTGCTAGAAAACTGTCATCATTTTTGCACTAGAGCAAAATATTAATAACAAATATTTTCACGCCCCATCTCAACAAAACAATAAGAGAGGTGTAACTTTATTTAGATAATAACTCATTCACATTGAATTCTTCAGTAGTTTTTCTTGTAAAAATAAAAGAAAAACTTTAATTTCGAACAACTGTTTGCATCACTATACTGCTACATCAGTCCTCCCTTTTCTTTTTTTTAAAAACCAGTGACAAATTAAATAGACGGGGTCCTTTATCAGAAATGCAATAATAAAGTTCAGTCTTATAAAAAAGAGCAAATCCAGAAACTTGTGAAGAAAGATGGAAAAATTGTTTAGTGAGAGTTTAAAACGTTTCACTCTTAGTGGCTGCAGTGAGCCTGTTTTTCACTGCGCAGCTTTTCAAAATGTTTTTTGAGGCTTAATACTGCTGCTCTCAAGTCATGTTCAATATTCAGCCTCAATCACTGATTTTGTTTGCTACAAGGAAGATTCTTGTCTCTGCCTTTAAACGGAAGATTTAAATCATATAGCTTTCCAAATATATCGCTAAGATAGGCCACTTTCATCAAAACGTTTTCATCATTAAGCTCCGCTTCCAAAAACATCTGAATTGTCTCATTGAGCATCGATGACACCATATCTAAAGTTGCTGTATGAGCTTCTCTGCTATCCTGTGAGGTTTCTTGCTCTGGGCAATTTCGTATGTGACTTTGTATGATGCCATTAGTGCTTTGCTGTTTACTGATGCAGATTTTAGAAAGCATCTTCCTGCTGAAGATTCTCTCCAAATAGAGTGGATTGTTCATGTCACTGGGGTGTAATGTCCCTTCCTAATTTGTTGGGCCTCATACCAGTGGCGTGTCTAGAAAATTTTTGTTGGGGGGGCCAGGTAGGGGCACAGATTTGGAGAAGGGTGGCAGATGTAATTGGCAGATAATGTTTAAAATGCTGGCTTGCTTGCAGTGACCTATTGTATTAAATTCTCTGCTATCTTTCCATTATTGGTGTCTTTTATCATGGTGGTACAGTCTTACCTTGCTATAACCTATGTGCTGCAGTTTACTCTTATTGGTGGCTTTTATCTGTGAACATAATCCGTTACTTTTATGAATTTGATGTTAATGTGTGAACTGTTTTATTTTTTATTGTTTTATGTAAAGCACTTTGGTATGCCCAAGGCTTTTAAATGTGCTCTATAAATAAAGATTGTTGTTGTTGTTGTAAAAATAATTCTACCAACTGTTAACCATAATTCAATAACCCTATAAACCTAATAACCGAATGCGCTTTTAACTCTTATTAGAATGAGATTTCAACCACTACGGTGCAAAGTTTTTAGATACTGCGTTGATAAAGTACAAGAGATACAATCAGTGCTTTGTCAGTGTTTACTCAGCATTCAAGGACATCAATATTTGCATAGTATTTTTACTGACATATAGTGCACATATGTTTTGGGCAAAAACATTTTTGAATATTAAAATACGAACATTTGTAACAAACAATTGACAAATTAGCCAGTTCCAATGTAAAACTTTATCTGCCTGTTAAAAAAAGAAGATAATCTTCTCACAAACTGGTGTTTGGTTTTGAAACAGGAAAAAAGTGGGGAAACAAATGAAAAGACTAACATTTGAATAAAACCTGAAAGCAAGTAAATACTTTCTATGCTGCCTTATGGTAAACTTTGGTAATATTGATAAAGAACAACACTGGCTGATGATGAAATACAGTCAGCTGGCATGGTGACACTGCCAGTATTAACCTGCAGGGCTGGACTGGGACAGAAAATCGGGCATTTTGACTAGAGACCGGCCCACCAGGTATTAAAGCCATAAAGACTTTGAATGAAAACAAATGCTGTTGTGACAGTGATGTACACAGTCTTGTTGGTATATGTATCATTTCTATACATTTTACGTCAGATAAAAACTTTGGTTGTAAGATTTAGATAATTATTTAATAAAAACTAGGTATTTTAAATGAGAATAAGAAAGAAAAGTATTTCTTTGTGCCCACCTTTCCCTGTTAATGCCCTACCTGGCCCCCTGGCAACACTTTCCTAGATCCGCCCCTGCACAGCTATCAGCTGTCAGCTGCTTAGAAAAGGATCCTGGTGTTATTTGTCTCTCAGAAACAGTTCATAACTTCCCTTCAACTCATTCATGTCACCTAAAAGGTAAACCTGTTTCTCCATCACAGCTCTGATGATTCAGTAAGGACATCTCCTGGTTTCATCTTCATGTTTCCCTCTCACCACATATCCAAACCAACATCATGACCAGCAGCTTTACAGCTGTGGCTCCAGCAAACATCAGCTGATACTAGAAATTAATATTAAATAAATTCTAACAACAGCTGATCAAGCTTAAACGTGCTGCTGTTGTTTAGCGCGACATCCGCTGGTTTCCTCTTTCTGGTGCAAAGTGGGCGACAAACAAGAGAGAAAAGCCGATCAGCTGATCATTGATCAGTTTCATGATTGAAGTAGCAACAGGAGAGGGAGGGGGAGAGAATGAGAGAAGAAGAGGCAGCTGTGCAGCGTAACGACAGAATAACTCCAGCTTTGTGTCTTTTTTTCATTATAGCGAAAGTCTGGGACAAACTGCGTCTCTTCTCAGCTCAATACGAAACGTGTAATATTTTCTCTGAATGAGGGACCATTCCATTTTTTTAAGGAGCCGTTGGCAACTCTACTAACTAACCTTATGAATAAAATAAAGTTCACTATCAGTAACATCATAGCACCCACCCAGCTGTATAAAAACTCTGTCAAACTGGCTAGAACGCAGTACGAGTTATTGCAACTGACGGTAAAAAGTCAGCACAACGAAAATAAACTCCACCTAAACTTGGTTTATATCTGACCCAGATAGACTGCAGGTCATAACTTCTTACCTGAAGTTCAGTTCACCTGACACTCGGACTGGCGGCCTCCTCGGGTCTCTCCTCCTGCCTCCCCTTCCCTCATCCACCTGTTGCCTCTGTGGAAGCCCCGCCATAGCCACCACCAAACAACTGAGTTATTTTTACACATCGACCTGCATCTGGCCAATCCACCACCTCTCATTGTTCATGCCATTACAAAAAAAATAAGTCACCGGGCATATGCCCGGTATGCCCGATGGCCAGTCCAGCTATGTTAGCCTGCAACCAAATCTGCAGCTCCATACAGCAATGTTACGACTTAGATTATATCTTATAACTCATAACTCTTATGTTAGCTCCCCTCAGTAGCATACTGTGTGATATACTCCACGGCTGCAATAATTCTTTAAGTGTTATTTTTTCCTTGGTATTCTAATTTCACGGAAGTTTACTAAACTCAACAAACTTAATATTACTTACCGGGACATTTATTCTGTCCTCATTTTCTTTCACCGAAAAATTGTTTCCTGCAGTGCCGTCTTTCTGCTTGGCTCTCCTACCTTTGCTAACGTGATACACATAGCGCAGAAGCCGATGCTGCATTCACTTACACTCGGATATCTGAGCTTCACCGTGAAAATATAATCGTACATTTGATATTTGATTGAATTTTATTGTTTTGCCTTTGGGGTGGCACCTGGGGTGGCCAGTCTGGTTGGGGGGGTGGCCTGTGCCCCCCCAGGCCACCCCGCTGGACACGCCACTGCATGAGGGAGCAAATACAGTCTCAGTGTGGTTGGTTGTCTGTGTGTTAGCCCTACAACTGTCGAGGGTCCATGGTGTACCGCCCCTCTTCCCCTATGACAGCATGGATAGGCTCCAGCCCAGATATGAGGAATGTGTTTTTCAAAAAAAAAAAAAAAATCTAATTTTGTTCAGTGTTCAGTGTCAAAATAATTCCAAATATTTTAACATAGTAAAATTTCAAAGAGAAACTAATTTATACTTATCTTTTTTTATGGCCAATTTGGTAAGCAGGTGAACACTTTGGAGAATCCAGGATTTCTTTTTTTTTTATTTAATTTTTTTTTATCTGTCCCGTTTTGCTCTTTTGCCATCAGAATTGTTGTCTAAAGGCGAAGAAAGATGCCTAACGGATTTACTTTACCAAATGGACCATCCCAGCCTTGCCATAATGGTCAATTTGATTCACATTTTTTTATTGTTTATTTTATTTCATTTTCACTCACTAAATACGGGACAGACATGACTGGGGGGGGAAGGGAGAAAGAAATAGAGGCAGGGAAAGAAAAACAGCGGGGAAGAGGAATGGTGATAAAGGGCAAAAAACAAAAACCAACAAAACAAACAGACAAAAAATACATATATCAATCACCTGGATCACCTGTTGAGAAAGAAAAAAGAGAAAACAAGCAAAAAAAGAGAGCAATATGATAAACAACATCATTGCGATAATCTATGTGAATATAACAGTAAATACTAAATTAGAGCAGGGCGATATGCAAAAAAACCCATCAATGTATTTTCACTTAAACAAGCAGCTGTTTTTTATGTGCATTAAAGTTGTATAAAAATGTAACAGTGCAAATTCCTTGCTGACAGTTTAACCAAAAGGCATTTCCAGTGGAAACTGGCCGACAGATCCTCAGCATAACCATGTATAATATCCACAAAACTTAAAAAGAGGTTATACACACACAATACGGTAATATTATGTTGAAGCACGGTATGTATCACTCCGCGAGGCTCCTGCCTACGATAGCCGTAATGCTCCGACAATGCATCAAGCAATGCGGGTTCGTAGCTTAGCAAAGTCGTACTAAAACATTTGACAGATTTTCCAGCGCCGTGTACGACATAAAATCGTTTCGAGGTCAGTAAACACAGCCAGAATTCATACATAAGGCACACGGGATTATAAGAGGCACTGTCGATTTTCAGAAAAATCAAAGGATTGATTTTAAGTGTGCCGTATTTTCCAAACAACACAGTAATAACGACGGCCCGCTAGCATGCTCTACCAAAAATAGTGCTTTGTTGTGTATCTGACGGACGAAAGCTAAACCAGTTCCACACCACTGAAGCTGCAGCATTTTTACAAACCAATTCTGGTTCATCCGTTTCATTTAACGATCCACTTTCGCTCTTCTCATTCTGCATCGCCGCCATGTGCGTATGTAAACATAGGCACTGCGCATGCGCGTTTTACCCATGTTCTATCGCGATATTTCATTTTCCTATCGTTGCCCAAAATTACACCGGTATTACCGTGAACGGTATGATATAGCCCAGCCCTATACTAAATATTGAATAGTATTGTGCAGCATGTAATATCAACAGCGCACAGTGTTCTTTGAGGCAGGAGGCAAAAAGGTTGTAGTTTGTCTGTGAGTCCCCATGTGTACCCCTGTGAGCATGAGCGCACTTGTATTCAAAAGGTTCCTTTATGTAAGGAACCTTTTGAATACAAGCGGGGCTATGGCTCCCCTTTTGAGGGTGTGGGGAGCCATAGCCCCGTCCTCCAGGACATGAAGCAGGTATGGATGAGATCCAGGCTCCAGACATCCAGAAACCCTCAGAGCATAAGACACCAAGGAAGACCAACGGAGGGGCAACCGTGCCACTCTCCCGGAAAGAGCTGAGGAGAGCCCCAGATGTGGGGTCAATCAGCAGTGGCGGAGCAGAAGCCGGGGGGGTTGCAGTGACGTGCCTGTGAGGTCCGCCGGCAGCCGGCTGTGCCAGAGTGACCGAGCTCCAGGCCGAGAGGCTGAGGGCACCCCACCCCCCGAAGGGGCCTGAGCGAGCCCAAGGCTCCAGACCCCATCAAGCAGCCACTAGGACTGAGCCGGAGCGTACCTGAATGCCCATCCCCGGACACCAAGAACCACCAATGCACCGATGTCTGAGGGCGTCTGCCACTGACAGGGGGAGTGGTGGGGGAAGATAGGCCTCCATACCTTGGAGGGCCTGGGATGTCCTTAGAGAGGTGGCGTCTGATACCCGACCTGACATATAGACACAGACAAACAGGCACACACAGATACAAACATCCATTCCCACCCTCATGCTCTCATATGCAATTACTCAGCACTCACCCAACGTGGAGACAGACATAAATAGACACTGTACACACAATCACACTCCCCAAGCGTACTCTGTACCCCAGGTCTGGGTACCCTTGCCCCTAGAGGGGGAAACTGCACCCAGACCCAGGTAGTGTTACCCTCTTCCCTGAGGTGGAGAAAAGCAGACCGCCCCGACTCCACAGCAGCAGGGAGGCCCCACATTCCAGACCCCAATCGGACGGCCAACTCCTCCTCCCTGCCCCCCGTCCCAACAGGCAACAGAGAACGGGGGGATGTTGTCATTTCTTGTGCTCAAGGAGCCGATTTCTGAGAACTCACGGCAGTGTGCCTCCCCGAGATGTCATCCAATTTGCGCCCAGAGATCTTATTCCGAGCTAGCCCTTCCGAGATGTATCCATTCTGCAGTCAGAGATCTTATTCTGAGTATTCACAGCATCTGTAGCCTCTCCAAGATCTTATCTGTGCTGCACTCAATGAGCCCATTTTGAGAAACACGCCTCTCCCATCATTCCAATCCCAGCGGGCAGCTTTGTGGGGGTTCGAACAGCTGGTTCCGCTTTCTTAATTCTTCGATAAGTCAGGGACAGGCCAGCTCCGATCCGCCAGAACCCTGTTACCATGGTTCCGAATAGGTAGATATCTTCAGCACTCAGGCTCACCCAAGCCCAAACTTCTCGTTGAGAAAGGGGTGTCAATTGCATTTAGGGACCAGTTGATCCAATCCATAATTCTTTTAGGTTTTAGAGAACAGACTGTGAGAGAATGTTCCAGGGAAAAGTAATAAAAAACACAAGACAAGACAAGGACATGAGGAGCTAAGCAGGGAAGATAAGGGAGAGGAGAGGAGAAAAAGTGCGACCGCCTTTGCTGAGAGCCAAACGAGAATGACTACAACACACTGGCCACCTGGCCGTGACATCCATGTTACAGGTTTTTTGGGGTTTTATTTTCCCCATTGTTTGGTTTTTACTCAGTTTATTTATCGTTATCTTCATTTTCACTTTCCTTGTTTGTGCTCCGCCAATAAACAGCTGGCCTTTTGTTAAGACTACATTTTGGGCCCTGCATTTGGGTCCTCATCACACTCCACTCCATGCCATCTGCGCATGAATTTAGGGACAATACTAGAAACAAAGTCTGTTGACTGGTTGAGTCATCCATGAGTGGGCTAGCAAGGACTAAAGTATTTGATGAATGGGTATCCATTCTACTGTTTAATGACCAGCTGTGTAACTGTTCCGGTTCACAGGGGTTCTGATGGTTCAAAAAAACAATTATGGGGTCTGGCTCTTACACAGCATGCCTCAATTCCCCTTCAGAAGAGACCAAAACAAGTTCTGGTACCCTAACTCCTCCCTGCCCCCCGTCCCAACAGGCAACAGAGAACGGGGTGTGTGAAGACTCCAAACCTCCCTCCGCCCTCTCATATGTAGTGTTGATGCATGTGTGTTCTAAGGTGCATTTAAAACCCAGGAGGGCATGGAGCTACCTGCCAGAGAGCAGCAGGTAAGCGCATAGCCCCTCCTGATAGCCCTCAAAGTATATGTGTATTTAACCTCCTAATACCCAAAATCTTCCATGGCATGCATTTTTAATTTCTCTTTGATATTTGGGCATATTGGGACCCGATGAATGTAAAAACAAAGAATCACCAGATTTTTTTTTTACCTGATTTTTGTTCCTAAGAAAAATGAGAGCCACGTATGAGGATATTTGTTTTAAATTTTGATGAAACAGAGGCAGTATAATGTCCTCGTGAGTGGATATCAGGCAGTTGTAGAGCAAAATTGAGTATTTTGGTCTAGACAACCCAAAATGTGATGTCCAGATATGTGGACGCCAGGTCCTAGGAGGTTAAAATTGAGAGGTGGGCAACGGCGCCAGAAGTGAGGTTGTACACCCTGTCGGTCTTCTGGATGCCGTGTACCGTGCCCATCCCCAAGGTCCTGTATGTGTTATGAGAGTGTGAGTAATGTGAATGTCTAAGTTCTGGGATAAAATTGAGGCACAGGCAGCCAGAAGGGGACAGAGGGGGGGGATCATCTCCTGCACCCTGGTGAGACACCTGCACCCCAAGGCCCTGCATGTGTGGGTGATTGTGGTGGAGCGGGCAGAGGGAGGCAGCTGGAGATGGGGAGGGAAGGAAGAGAGGGGCAAGTGGCCCCTCCCTGGAGCCAGCTCCCCCGCTGACCCCAGTAGGCACCCCCACACTCTGGAACCCACTAGGCCCATCCGGACCAGGGCCCAGTTCAGCAGCCCTGCCCAGCCCGGGAAGGCCATCCGACCCCACCACAGAGAAAACTGCACCCATCCCATCATCCACTCATCCCCCAGACTACACAAGACAATAGACACCCACGTTGAGTTCTTCCTCCACCTCTCCTATAACTCTCCCCCACCTGCAGAGTCAGTTCTCCCACCAGCTGAAGAGCCCCTCAGGTGGCTCGATGCACCGGCGGCACCCCGCGACAGTGCTGAGCCCTTCTTTTGTTCTTAATCAGTTGTTTTGCATCTTTCACTGACACTTTATGGCATCTGAATGTCTGTATCTACAGTGGCGAGAAAGTGTTTGCCCTCATTCCTGATTTTCTTTCTTTCTTTTTTTTGGCATCTAATGAAGGTGTTCATGATTAAGGAGAAAAATCCAAACCTACATAGCCCTTTGTGACAAAGTAATTGGCCCTCAAACCTAATAACTGGCTGCTTCACCCTTAGCAGCAATAACTGCAATCAAGTGTGTGTGATAACTGGCAGTGAGTCTTTTACAGTTGTGGTGGAATTTTGGCCCACTCATCTTTGCAAAATTGTTGTAATTCAGCCATATTGGACTATTTTCAAGCATGAACCGACTTTTTAAGGTCATGCCACAGCATCTCAATTAGATTCAGGTCAGGACTTTGACTTGGCCACTCCAAACTCTTCATTTTGGTTTTCTTAAGCCATTTAGAGGTGGACTCGCTGGTTTGTTTTGGATCATTGTTCTGCTGCAGAACCAAATGTGCTACAACTGGAGATCATGAACAGAAGGCCGGACAGTCTCCTTCAGGATGTTTTGGCAGAGGGCAGAATTCATGGTTTCATTTATCACAGCAAGTCCCTAGATCATCACACTACCACCACCCTATTTTACTGGAGGACTTACAGGAAGTCCATCTCAGAGTTTAGTTTAATGTAATTTAATGCTCTTAAAAATAGTATAACTTTTATACGCAACAGAACAGGAATCAGTCAAACCTTGGTCTCATTGTCATATTTGAATATTTTTCTGCATCAGTGATCCTCTCTAAGCAGCCCTGCAACCTTTGAAAAGTAGAAGACTTCAGATCTCTTTACTCAAAACTTGCTGAAGAAGCATTTTTATCTATAATTATCTATTTAAAAAAGTGTTTCCATGCTGTAAATGTATGAAATTACATTATTATGCTGTCAACTGTAATTTTTAAAGGAGATGTTTAAAGGGATTTTGTGATAATATTGTGGCTGGTTATATGATTGGGGCAGTATTGACTGTGGTTATGATCCGCCTGTTCACCTGGAACCAGCAGGGAGGGAGCGGGTGAACATGGGTCACTGCAATTTTTCTAAGTGTCATCTGATTTGGGGAGCTTTAAATTGCCTTTTTGAGTTTGTATTAAGTTGCTTTCATGATTTGTTTTCTTTAATTAATGAAGATTTCAAATTATTTTTCAATCTCAGTGAATCATTATTCCTCATTACACATCACAAGCTTCCAGTCTCAGCCTCTCCATTAAGTCCATGAAGTCGCTGCATCATCATTGATGGCGTAGATTCTGTTTCAGCCACATTCCCATAAATCACAAAGCACAAATCTTGGTGAAAAGCTATTTGAGGTCTTTATTTTGGGAGTTTCAATTGTTTGATTGATACTGGCAAACACACCAGCATTGGACTATTAAACTCTCACTGCTTGCTGATAACAAATAAAGAAAGAAGCAAAAATCAATGAAACATTTTATTTCACAGATTTTTGTAATAACAATGTCCGTGGGAGATGAGAGTGGGAGGATGTAAACCGTTGGTGAATTCCAGTCATATGATGCTAATGCTTTGTGACATCACACATTAAACAGGAAACAGGGTAGGTGGAAAGGTGCAGGGTCCATCAAGCTCAAGCAGACTCAGCAGATTCAGCTCAGCAGGCTCTTTGATCACATCTAGTAGGAAAGTGATGATAATGTAAGCTGCTCGTCATATGTACTACAGTTAAAAAGAAAGATGCATCATTCAATTTATTTTGACCCTCATTGTTTAAGACTTGATCAAAAATCAATGCTGTGTGTTTTTGTGTTAGATTCAGTCCTGCAGTGCTGTGCAGGAAACTGTGAGCAGGACAGAAGAGAAGAGAAGAGCTGCTTTCTGCACTCGAGCTAAAGCTTTAACATCCTCAACAAAGAGCAGCTTCACTCATCGTAGACTCTCACAGGTTTGATTTCCTTTGATATGATACACAAATATAAGCTTGTTTACAATTACATGTATGACTCCTGATATATTATCCAAGGGGAGGTACATGTGCAGCTCATATTGCGCACACACTGTAGTGGTACAAAATATAAGAACTGAATGTCATTAAAGCAGCATTCGGGTTATGTTGAAGCATGCAGAAAATGTTGACAGGATTGTTACAAATGGACAACAGAGCCCCAAAGTCAAAATAAAGCCCTAAAATCTCCTTTTGAATTTCTACGGTCTGATATTATTGAGTCTGAAAGCTGCAGTGTTATCTGCTGGGAAGAAGTTTCAAATGTTAATTGAAAAATTCAGATTTCTGCTATCAGAATGACTCTGCTTCAACAGAGTAGAATAGCACAGCTACTTTACTGTCATTCAGAACATGCACCAGTATAGATAGATAGATTTTTTTTAAAACGGTAGAAAATTATAAATAAATATATTGTATAGTTAGTATTCATTACCATTCCAGATACATAGCACATTTAAAACAGTGCAGGAGCAGTTTCACTTTCGAGAGAGGGGAGAGGGGAGTGGTTGCGGTGGGCTTGCTGGGTGTTATTAAGAGTTCAAGAGTCTGACAGCTTGGTGAATTAAAGTAATGCAGATTCTGGCTCTCCTGGTCCTGATGCTGCAAAACCTCTTCCAAGAGGGCAGCAATGAGATGGGTGGGGTGGGTGGATTCTTCGATGTTGTTATGGGCTCTGCTGAGACAGCATTTGTGTTTGATGTCCTGAATGGATGGAAGAAAAGTTCTGATCTAACCTTGTTAATGTCGTCTAATAACTTCTAATCAGACCCTTCACTGAAAGATGATGACTAACTTACAGCTACAGCAGAGATGTTTTTTTCAGTTACTGTTAATAGTCGAAGTTCAGTCATAATTTCACATTTAACTGGTAGAATCCAAATATATTAAAAGAATTACCAAAGATTTTTTTTGTGGAGCTGTCTACATGTTGGTCCGCTATACTTTAGATATCATATCATATATTTCAGTGTAATTTAGAATAATTGATGCAGATCATCTTGGGACATAATAAGTCACTGGGACTGAATATCAAAGAGGATCCAGATGCAGTGAGCTGGGAAATTACTGGATCTCCGTTCTGAGTCTGTCATCCATTTTGGATCTGTGTCACTTTTATCAGGGTCAATGCACTGGGACTGATGGGATTTTCAGTGAGAAATATTTTGAGGTTCATAGTCTGAATTAAAGACTCTGGTCCTCTCAAATTCTGTTTAAGATCATTTAATGACATCATAATCTGTGAACATATTTTAACATGAAATGTAATTAGATTACAATCAGTCTACAGCTGCATTTAAGAAGTTACTTTAAATCCTTTTTAGAATTTTAAAGTAATTTCAGCCTCATCTTCACTCAAACGTTCACATCATCTCCAACTTCCAACTGTGTCTAAAGCTTGTTTTATTTGAACACTGATTGCCAGGATAACAATGTTACAATTTGCTCCTTTATCACTTTGACAGTGATTTTATGAATCTGAGTGTCAGTCAGCTGGTTCAGGTGCACCAGGAAGGGAAGAGTCACATTCATTTCTATAATAACCTTATGCTGCCATCACCTCCCAGTTAAATATAGAAAGAATCACATAAACAACGAAGCTCATACACATGTTTCAAAATAACTAAACCACAGTTCATTTCAGGAAGTCATGTGGGAGCTGCTGTTGATCTTCAGTCTGCTTTGCTGGACGTCTGAGGGCAGTGTGACCTGCAGAAATGAAAACAATGGTGAAGTGGACTGGTAAGTCTCCTCATAATATACATATATGTGTATGGAAGGACGGGCCCCTGCATGGTATGTACCACTGGCAGACAGAGGAAGTGGCTGATATCCAGAAGTCCTATCAATGGCTTGAAAAAGCTGGACTGAAAGACAGCACGGGGGCACAAATCATGGCAGCACAGGAACAAACTCTGAGCACAAGATCCATAGAGGCTGGGGTCTATCACACCAGGAAAGACCCCAGGTGCTGGCTGTGTAAAGATGCCCCTGAGACAATCCAGCAGATAACAGCAGGGTGCAAGATGCTAGCAGGCAGGGCGTACATGGAATTTATTTAAAATGTCCGTGCAGTTTAACATAGTCCAAGTAAAAAACATGAAACTGATGTGAAGCACATAAGTTTATAGCTATTTCTAATTTGCCATAACCAAGTGGCCGGCATAGTGTACAGGAACATCTGTGCCGAGTATAACCTGGAAGTCCCGAGGTCAAAATGGGAGATGCCCCCAAGGGTGGTGGAGAATGACCGAGCTAAGATCCTGTGGGACTTCCAGATACAGACGGACAAAATGGTGATGGCTAACCAACCGGACGTAGTGGTGGTAGACAAACAAGAGCACGGCCGTAGTGATCGATGTAGCGGTTCTGAATGACAGCAACATCAGAAAGAAGAAACACGAAAAATACCAAGGGCTCAGAGAAGAGCTTGAGAAGATGTGGAGGATGAAGTTAACATAGGTCGCAGTGGTAATCGGAGCACTAGGTGCGGTGACTCCCAAGCTAGGCAAGTGGCTCCAGCAGATCCCGGGAACAACATCGGAGATCTCTGTCCAGAAGAGCGCAGTCCTAGGAACGGCTAAGATACTGTGCAGGACCCGCAAGTTCCCAGGCCTCTGGTAGAGGACACGAGCTTGAATGAAACGATAGACCGCCGTGCCTAGACAGACAGACAGACAGACAGACAGACAGACAGACAGACAGACAGACAGACAGACAGACAGACAGACAGACAGACAGACAGACAGACAGACAGACAGACAGACAGACAGACAGACAGACAGATATCCAAAAGAAAATTTTTAATACAATAATATAAAACAATATAATACACACAGATACACACAGATGACGATAATCTGAAATTCAGGTGGCAACAGACAGGAGAATAATCTCAAACAGGACATAAATGAAGGCAAACCCTAATGTGACCAAGTGGTCGGCGGGGTTATGAACAAAATAAATAAACTTGACAACGCCACCTAGGGGAATTACACCCCCAGGAAATATATTTAAGAAAAATAAATAAAAGGAATAAAAGAAGACCGCACAGATTCAAGGATGCACACTGAGGCAGGTTGGCTTCCAATATTAAAACAGTTTTATTTATAGAAATGAATAAAATATTATAAATAATATTTTATAAATAAAATATTAAAAGTCAAGATGTAGCGTCATTATTGACAGTGTCCTACAGTAAAAATAAACAATCGTGGAACTTGGACTTACCAGCAGCCGTGGAACCAAAAGAAAATCACACCACAAGAATCACTGCAGACCACCCAGTGCTGTACAAAAGAAAGTGTGAAAACGACCCACCACCTGAGGTCCCAGGGCCACTGGCTCGTCCTCCTTCACTGAAATAAAACACAGAAAAGTATGTTAAAAGAATAAAAGGACACTGAGCGTCAGGCTCGCTACAAATCATAAAAAGACTAAAACACACTTTAATAACTTTAATAAAAGAAATCACACACACACACACACACACACACACACACACACGGGAAAGGCTTATTCCCCACGGGTCAAACTACCACTCGTGCTGGTAATAATTATTCTCAGGCGTAGGCCGGTCTGGCTCCCCACCGGCTGAGACCGGCCACCCAGGCGATTTAGAGTCCCAGCACGACACTCGGGCAGAGAATCACTTCAGCCCGATCACAGAAGTATGGGTACGAGCAACAGTCCAGGGTAAAATAAAACACCAGGCGAACCCAAAAAAGGTAAGCCTACTTAATAAAAACAAGATAAGACAAAACAAGACAAGACAGCAGACTCCACCAAGGAGGAGTTCACAACAGCAGCTGAGAAGGCAGTCCACTCTTCCAATTTAGGTTGGACAATTTACCATGGAGAGGTGAGTACAGCAGTGAACCCTGAAACAGATAAATGTAACCTTAAACTCTTATAGCTATGAATGCTAATAAAAGTAGTTCTAACGGCTTACCCCAGGACCGGAGGCACTATACTCTCATTGGTGGAGATACCACGAACACCTCTCTCCGCAATGGCAGAATTAAACAGACTGCCGCGCTACAACAGGCCGGAAAAGGATATTAACACCAATTCCAGTATTCGGAGGGAATCTGAGGTTAAGCGAGAGCATACCTGTAGCTGTCATATAATCGGCTCTTGCTGATCAGTCCGTCGCAGTACGCCAGCATTTACTGCTGTATCGTACCAGAAGCTCGGGAGGAATTAATCCAACAAGACATCGGCTTAGCTTTATACAGGCTAGCGCCACCCTGCAATCAATGTGCAGGTGGGTTCCCAATTAACCCAATCACCTGATACAAGGAGCGAGTGCAGCGGAAAGAGAGCGAGGGTGGTAGAGCGAGCGAGAGAGAGAGAGAATGAGAGAAGAAAAAAAACGGAAGGCGAGTAGCCCATCTGGCTACATTAAAATGCAGAGACAAGGACTTGCGTGTAAAGACAGACCCAAAGGAACACTCAAAGACAGAGACAAAAAAAAGGAAACTGGAGCTAAATAAAGACCAACATTTCTAAACTCTACAACAGCAAATCATAAACAGGCGTTCACAACTCTGTGAAAACTACCAGAGCAATAAAACCAAAGCTCAACATACTAAAAAATAATGAAATCATGACCCGAAAAACAAACTGCTTACAAAGAAAATCACACTTCATTACAGAAATTGGAGCAACAACAAAATTACAATGAATCACAAACAGACAGGTATCCAAAACTTTAAACACTAGAATAATTAAACCTCAAAATAAATATAAACACAAAATTCCTGAGACTATGACCTTTAGGTGATGAAGAGCAGTCTGCAGACTGAACTATCGAGCTGGTATGAGATGAAGTGGGCTTTGCTATACCCAATACAGTTTGAAGACAAAGTGAGGTCAATCCCTGACACTTAAGAAAAGCAGCCACTGAGTGAAGCTTTACTCCACAATAAAGTTAGCAGTTTTGTTGGGAGCAGTTATATTTTGTTCATGAGCATAGAGGGTGGCATGAGTCCACTTGGGCAAGGCCAAAAGTCTCTACGTGAGTGCAAAACATTAATGTGAATACTATCAATTTTATTCATGCAAGGTGCAAATCAGTTGTATCTCATATGGAAGCATCAGTAACTGGTTACTGTGTTATGTGCATGTCATGTTTATGCTGTGATCAAAAGGTTATGACTCAGTTTCTGCACATAGATGGTAACAGAAGTGACGGAGTCAGAATTCAAATAGTCAGTGTTCTGCTGTAAGGGGGAAATTTCAATACAAACCACCTAAACACACAAGATTTTAAAAAATGTAAGTGTTGTTCATGCTACTCACAAGATTTAGATCCCTGCAACTTCCTCATGCTCTTCCCAGAAATAATTCCAAATTTCAGAGTTGCTGTTTTGGATTTGAGGCGATTTGTGTTTGAAGCACTGACAGAGCGGGCTTCAAGATGCATCCCATGCATGTCATGGACATTTTGGATTTTACAGGCACAGTCAGAGAACTGGTTGACCATATGTCATGTGTATACTTCCCAATAACTATAACTTTTTAAAAATTGTCATTTCAACTTTTTGTCATTAGGTACATCTTATACAAGACGCCCAGTATAAAAAATCAATTACAGGGTGTGGAGTATCTTTATATCGATTCACATGGAATGAGAACAGCCAACAAGGCCATCAGCGATTCTCAGGGTGTCCTGGCCAATACTCTCAAACCCCTTTTTAACCCAGGCGGATCCATGGTGAGCAACAAAGCTGCAGCCTATAGATATCTATATCCATATATCTATATGTATCTCTCTCTCTCTCTCTCTCTCTCTCTCTCTCTCTCTCTATATATATATATATATATATATATATATATATATATATATATATATATATATATATATATATATATATATATAGGCAGAAATGGATCATGACAGAAACCTGAGACTTTTCCTGGAATGCTGCAGAGAGAGAAACATCAAGTTAAATGTGGTAAAACTCAAGCTTAGAAGACAGGAAGTACCATACATCGGACATCTACTCACAGCAGAGGGGCTGAGAGCTGACCCAGAGAAGGTACGGGCCATCACAGAGATGCCAGCACCAACTGACATAAAAGGGGTGCAGAGACTAGTTGGAATGGTCAACTATTTATCAAAGTTTTACAAGCATCTGTCAGACGACTGTGAGCCTCTCAGACAACTGACGCACAGAGACAGCCTATGGGAGTGGACAGACGTGCAGGAAGATGCATTTACAAGACTGAAAGAAAAACTAACACAAGTCCCAGTTTTGAAATATTACAGCCCTGAAGAAGAGCTGACGCTGCAGTGTGATGCCAGCGAGACAGGACTGGGAGCAGCTCTGACTCAACATGGAAAACCAGTGGCATTTGCAAGTCGTGCACTGACGCTCACTGAAAGAGGTTATGCACAAATTGAAAAGGAATGTTTAGCTATTGTGTTTGGGATGGAGAAATTCCACCAATATACATATGGTCGTCTTGTGAGAGTGCAATCAGACCACAAGCCACTCGAGAACGTTATTAAAAAGCCACTGTTACTTGCACCTAAGAGACTGCAAAGGATGTTATTAAGGCTGCAAAAATATGATATAACCATAACATATGTTCCAGGCCGCGACATGCTACTTGCTGATACTGATTGTGAAGTTTATAGAGAGAACAAGATAAAACAGCTTCTACAGCCGAACAGAGCAGGCGGACTAAAACTTTGTTATCGGTAAGCTGGAGAAATTAACCTCTAACGAGTTAAAAAATACCATCTAAACTGATATTTTTCACAAAGTATGGTTTTGCACTTGTCGTCAAGGGCAGAGCGAAACCAGAAGGTTTACTGAGCTGTGGCTTCACGTAAACGCTGAGCATCCACTTGGCGGCGGTAAGCTAAATGTGGCTAATCAGACACGTGATGTGCGGAGTGTGGGTACAGTTGTTGGATGTCTCTGAAATTCACTGTTGTTATGCTAGTTAGATCGTTAACTAAGTCATTAACATGTGAAAAGCTGTAAATGGTTAAAGCAGCTAAAAATAACTTTATGCGAGATAATTGTAAGCAGACTTTATCCTGCTTCCTGTTTAATTTTGTGATGTCAATCAGTTGTTTTACAATACTCAGTATTGAATACTTGGAGGTAATTTTTAGTGCATTTCCACTTGTACCAGTAGGCCTATGGTACAAGCGGGATTAAGCACGTCTATTTTAATACTCCTATTTGTGGACTGAGTCCTTGTGTTTACGTGTTATTGAAATTGATTATTTGCACTTTGTTCATTTCTGATAAGCGTTTGCATATTATTCCATTTCTTAAAAGGGGTAATATACTTATTTATTTGTGATTAGATATATATGTACAGTGAGTTTATTTTGATGGATGTAATCAATGTTTACAATGAAAGTGAATTATATGGTGACTATAATTCCTGAATGTTTGAAACCTTGTAGGTAATCTTTAATGTTACTGCAGGTTACAAATAAGTATTGAACCTTGATACTGTGAAATTTTGGATATTGATACTTTGAACTTTGAAACTTGATATTTTAATGTTGTACAACATGACTGAACTGATGATGATTGAATTGATGATAGCTGATCTGAATAGTAGTTACTGCACTGTGACACTACTTTAGGTTAATTTGTGAGAGTTATCCTTAAAGGGGACGTGACATATATTTGACCATTGTTTATAGGTCAGGTTTTTATATGGAACCCAGAGTGTTCCAGTGTTCACTGGATGGCGAGCCAACCCAAGATCCTAGGAGACGATATACATATACATGCACACTCATTTACACATTGATGGACTACAATCCTCTACTGTACAAGTAGTACGGTAGGACAAACAATCACACACACACTCCTTGTCGGACCAATTCTATCGCAATACACCCGTTTGTCATGGGCCCCACCGGTACCATTTGGACTTAAAAAAGATTAATTCTTTTACTTGTGCACAATTTTATTTTATTCTATCTTTTGCTACTTTGGGGGAAATTTTTATACTTGACATTCTGTTAAAACTTGTTGTAATACTGTGTTGTTTACAAATTTCTTTTACAAGGCTTAACATCACTAAAGTACTTTTAAAGCCACACAACTGTGTTTGTCTGGTTTCTCTGCCATTCGTGTACCAGAGCTCTAAGAGTCGTTCTTAATCTTCTGATACTAGCCCAAATTACTCATTACCTTGGTAATTATCCATTGGTACTTTATATAACTCCACGTAAGTGCTACAGGTACATGTATTCTGTTACTCCTCAACACTGATGGCAACATATTCCAGTGACAGCAAAATGCAACTGGACTAAAAATAGTTTGGCAAAATATGTTTACAAGCACATGTAAATTTTAATCAGTGATTTTTAAAAATCATGTAATAAAAACAATATATAATACTATATAATATAATTTGAAAGAGAACAATTCACAGGCAAAGGAACATATACCTACTGTTGCCTTGATTTTTAGATCAGCGACTACACTTAATGTAACTAACATACTTGTTAGTTAATGTCATAATCCGGGGTCTTTGACCTCATGCTTTAGGTTTCATATTTTAGTTTTGTTTATTATTATTTTTTCTGCACAGGCTGTTCCTTGTCAGATTTGACGAGAAAACATGATATTTTTATAATCTAGCCTTGTTTTCTCTTTTTTATTTTTCCACTGTTAGGTTGATTTTGATAATGTTGCCATTGTTGTACTTAAATTTGTAAACCTTGCCTTAAACTGCATGTTTAGATATTCTTCTGTTCTCCTTCCCTTACACATCTAGGTTGTGGGGGGGGGGGGGGGGGGGGGGCACATCCTATGTGACGATTCTCTGTCCTTATTTAGTGAGGATGTTTACTTCTTTCCATGTATGGCCTCACCTGTGCTTGTGTGTGGTTAGACCATTAGAGGGGTTAAGCCATATACAGGGTGAGGGGAGATGACCCTTTTTTATGACCAAACAGTTGTAACTAGGAAGTCACGCACACAGAGAGATAGACACTCACTCACATGCACACATACACACACACACACACACACACACACACACACACACACACACAGAGTGCCTTATCTTTTATAACCATAGGGGGGTTACAATGGGTGGTGCTTGTGCAAACTGTATGCATTTTCAATAAAAGGCGGCAAGCGGAGGCCGGGTCGGAGTCGTCTGAGGATGGATGCAAGGTGCTGTTCTGAGATCCCAAACAGGCTCCCCTTGCTAGCAGGTTAAAACCGGTTAAGCTGTTTTTCTTGCCTTCTTCACAGGTGATAATTCTCTGAACTAGCGGGCCTGCTAAGCACAGAACCCAACATCCACAATATCCTCTCTTCAGTTATTGTTTATTCCCTGAGGTTGTTTTCCTGCCCTTCTGTTTCACCATGTTCAGTCTTCATTTTGGGTTTTCACTAAATTCACTAAATAGGACAGAGCAATGTAGCCACACAATGGACCCAGCAGACATTTCTGTCAGGCTGGATGAGGAGAGATTAACAAGGAGTTTCAGGGTTTTTTATTTTTTTGTTTTCTAGATTTCTACATGACTTGATTGGATTGTTTTGTCTGTGGGACTTTCTTCAATGAGGGGATTGTTTACGCATCCTCATCTGGGTCAGTGTCCTACCATCTCAGACATTTTTAATTCAATACTATGCATGGAATCCCAACTCCAGACACAGAAAGCCCAGCTTCCCAGCTGCTCAGTGCTCTAGCTTCATCACCAGCTGTCTTCAGAAGGAATCAAGGGTTCCAGCAGCATGCTAGTGACTGTAAGCAGGATTTTTCTTAACCTCTGACCACCTGTCCTTCTTGCTGGACCTGGTCCTGGGACGTTAGCATCTAGCTCTGCCACTCATCTCTCTAGCCAATCCTATCAGAGGAAGATCCCGCTATCTCCATCAGGTCCACCTACCTTCCTGGTTGGGCTGTACCAAGGACGTGGAACCTGCTACCTTTCTCCCTCTTCTAGGAATAAGCAGGGCAACAGCCCAAGTTGCCTCAGGTCCCAGACAGTGACCCAGAGACTTAAACTGAGCCTTCTGACACTAATTTCACAGACTGAACCTTGTTTTTCTGGTTGAATGGGCAGCAGTCCGAGCACAGATTAACTCCAGGAGCAGTCAGGAGTCTGCCTGTAATTCAGACCTGTCCCCAGCTGAAAACATCTGGAGCTTAATTAATATAAGTGTTTTAAATGGGGGCATTTCATTAAATTTTAAATATGAGAATTTGTTCCCTTTTCTTCTTCTATTAATTTATTAATTGATTTATTTTAATTCAGTTAAAATTAAAAGCAGCTAGTCACTTCCCCTCAGACACAGAGTGTTGAAGGTGTTGATGAAGCTCAGAAGGAAACATGGTGGAGATCTGTGTTTTTTAAAAAAAGTGGATATAGGAGGGTTTTTTTTGTTTATTTGGTTTTGTTTCTTGATTTCTGTTTTGTTTGTTGTTCTAATACTTCAGTAAAACCTGCAGCTTGTTAACAGGAACCTGCAGGTCCCAAGGGGAAACCGGAGTCTTACAATCACTAATTTGTAGAAGTCAATGTTTGAGCCCTTTTTTTTTAACTCTGTAAATATTATATGTTTTCACAACTCATTAGTTTGTTAAAAGAGTCCAGCAGTCTGTGTTCTGTGTGATATCTGTAAAAGCGTAAAGCTCAGAAATTTGTAAAGCATTTTTGTTAGGATGCCAAAAAGATCTCTCTGGGCCAAAGCCAGTTCAACTCTTGAATGAAACTTGCTGAAAGCATCAAAGAAAACACTAAAAAGAAGATCTTCTATTATCAGACTGAGTCATTCATATGAGCTGGTCTGCACAGAAGCTGAGTATTATCGGCAACCCAACCCAAGTCTACAGGTAACAATCAGCCAAGGTTTCGGATGAACTCATTGTGAAACCTAGCCCCACACTGTCATGTGATTTCCTGCAGTCACAAGGCCCAGGATGTGAATGGGCATTAAGGCGTCTGGGAAAGGACCTCAAAACTGGATAATAGATGGCAGACAGATGGTCGTACACAGTGGACATGTCCACTGCCTCTGAGAGTGCTGGAACAATAAGGTCCAACCAGCAAGTGTCAAATGAATATTGAAATAAAATGTAACCAGGTTTATTGTGATGATGCTTTATGTTATCTTATATATATAAAAGAAATTGTTTCACTGTACACGTTTAATAACTTAAATACATATTGAATCAAAAACTCCGTTAGTGCATTTGGAAAAATACACCATTGATTCAGAGCCAGGTCGAATGGGCAGCAGCCACTTTTAATTCTGTTATTATGACAGAATTAAAAGTCTGTGAATCCAGCCTGTAAGTAATGCTGTACTTTTATTTAGTACTTGTAATTAATCATAGTTTGTTAATTATAAGCAAATGGTCTTTTTACTCAAATGACTGCAATAAATTCATAACTTAAAAATAAATAAATAACTGCTGAGTGTTACAGTATAAATCAGAAAATGTATCCTGCGTCACTGTACATTGTAAAATGTGCATATGAATAACCCTGATTTGCCTGTGAGGTAATATCAGAGTGACTGTAACTGCAGAAAACACGTGTTCATTTCTGTTTATATCATTTATTTGTGCAGAACAAGGTCCACGTTTGCTAATGTTTGCTGATCTGAAGGTTTGTCCTTGAGGTTTATACGCCGTAAACAGACGGATTCCTGTAAATGTCACATCAAATAAAAATAAGCCAAGTGAATGCTGATTGACTGATTTTGGGGGAGTGGGAGGTACAGGCTGAGGTTCATTTCTGCAGTGCTTAGACTAATAAAACTGTGAGCAACATAAAATAAAAGTGCTCTGTTCTACTAAAGCTTTAACATCTTATATATTATACTGTATATTTTCTAACTAGATGCCAGTGCGCAGCCAACTCTCTTCCCTAACCAATCACCGGGACTCTGGCAGGAGTGTAGGCCCATTGAACTTTAGTTAAGTTGCAGGCCACCAAATAACTGAGACTGATGAACAAGTAATAACATTTTAAACTGGATCTTGAAATGGACTGAAAGCCAGTGTTGGGACGGCAGAACAAACTTGATGTGATCCTGCTGTTCCCTTTCTGTTTAAATGTGAGCTGCTGCATTTCGTCAAACAAAAGACAAAAAAAAAAAAAAAAAAATTGCACCAGTGAACAACAGAAATAATTCTAGTGAGTGAAAGGTGTTGATTCAAATAAAATTATGTCAAACAGTCCTGCATGCCAGAAACGCACAAAGTTATTTAAATATTCTTCTTACTGTTTCCTTCAGAGAGAGGGGTCATCTCCATCCTCCACCAGCTTACTAAGTGTTTGCAGCAGATCTCGACGGGTCAATTTAGGAAGGTCTGCCAGCGTCTGCAGGGCAGCATCCTTCATCTTCAGTCCTGCAGCAAACACAGAAGCAGCAGCAATGATCTGATCACACTGTCAGTAAATGAAAGCAGAGTGCCAGAACAACCAGCAGGTATCAAAGTGAATATTGAAACAAAATGTAACCAGGTTTATTGTGATGATGCTTTATGTTATCTTATATATATATATATATATATATATATATATATTAAAAAATTGTTTACTGTACAAGCTTAATAACTTAAATATATATTGAATAAAAAACTCCATTAGTGCATTTGGAAAAAAACACCACTGATTCTTGTTTTTCTGGTTGAATGGGCAGCAGTCCGAGCACAGATTAACTCCAGGAGCAGTCAGGAGTCTGCCTGTAATTCAGACCTGTCCCCAGCTGAAAACATCTGGAGCTTAATTAATATAAGTGTTTTAAATGGGGGCATTTCATTAAATTTTAAATATGAGAATTTGTTCCCTTTTCTTCTTCTATTAATTTATTTAATTGATTTATTTTAATTCAGTTAAAATTAAAAGCAGCTAGTCACTTCCCCTCAGACACAGAGTGTTGAAGGTGTTGATGAAGCTCAGAAGGAAACATGGTGGAGATCTGTGTTTTTTAAAAAAAGTGGATATAGGAGTTTGGCCATAACGAACACCCTGTTCGAACATAAGAGTGTCCATAAGTGCACGTGGCACCAGGACGCTCTAGGCCGTAGGTCGATGATCGATTTTGTAATCGTATCACCAGACCTGCGACCATATGTTCTGGACACTCGGGTAAAGAGAGGGGCTGAGCTGTCAACTGATCACCACCTGGTGGTGAGTTGGATCAGGTGGCGGGGGAGGACGCTGGACAGACCTGGTGCACCTAAACGCGTAGTGAGGGTGTGCTGGGAACGTCTAGCAGAGGCCCCAGTCCGCGAGATCTTCAACGCACACCTCCGGCAGAGCTTCAACAGCATTCCGAGGGAGACTGGGGACATTGAGTCCGAATGGACCATGTTCAGCGTCTCCATTGCCGAAGCTGCTGCATTGAGCTGCGGCCGCAAGGTGGTTGGTGCCTGCCGTGGTGGTAATCCCCGAACCAAATGGTGGACACCAGAGGTGAAGGGAGCCACCAGGCTGAAGAAGGAGTCCTATCGGGCTTGGTTAGCCTGTGGGACTCCGGAGGCAGCCGACAGGTATCGACAGGCCAAGCGGAATGCGGCTCGGGCAGTGGCTGAAGCAAAAACTCGGGTGTGGGAGGAGTTCGGAGAGGCCATGGAAAAAGACTTTCGGACTGCCTCGAAGAGATTCTGGCAAACCGTCAGGCGTCTCGGGAGGGGAAAGCGGTGCACTACCTGCACTGTGTATAGTGCTGGCGGAGCGCTGCTGACGTCGACTGAGAAAATTGTCAGGCGGTGGAAGGAATACTTCGAGGACCTCCTTAATCCCACTGACACGTCTTCCGAGGAGGAAGCAGAGTCTGGGGATGAGGGGAATGACCCGCCAATTTCCGGGGGCGAGGTCACTGAGGCAGTTAAACAACTCCTTGGTGGCAGAGCCCCTGGTGTTGATGAGGTCCGCCCCGAGTTCCTGAAGGCTCTGGACGTTGTAGGGCTGTCCTGGTTGACACGCCTCTGTAATGTTGCGTGGAGATCAGGGGCAGTACCTGTGGACTGGCAGACCGGGGTGGTGGTCCCCATCTTTAAGAAGGGGGACCGGAGGGTGTGTTCCAACTACAGGGGGATCACACTCCTCAGCCTCCCTGGGAAAGTCTATGCCAGGGTGCTGGAAAGGAGAGTTCATCCGCTAGTCGAACCTCGGATACAGGAGGAACAATGCGGTTTTCGTCCTGGTCGCGGAACACTGGACCAGCTCTTTATCCTCTCGAGGATACTTGAGGGTGCATGGGAGTTTGCCCAACCAGTCTACATGTGTTTTGTGGACTTGGAGAAGGCATTCGACCGTGTCCCTCGGGGTGTCCTGTGGGAGGTGTTGCGGGAGTATGGGGTGTCTGGCCCATTGCTACGGGCCATTCGATCCCTATACAACCGTTGCAAGAGCTTGGTTCGCATTGCCGGCAATAAGTCGGACTCGTTCCCGGTGGGTGATGGGCTCCGCCAGGGCTGCCCTTTGTCTCCGGTTCTGTTCATAATTTTTATGGACAGGATTTCTAGGCGCAGCCAAGTGGCGGAGGGCTTTCGCTTTGGTGGCCTCAGAATCTCATCTCTGATTTTTGCGGATGATGTGGTTCTGTTGGCTTCATCGGGTGAGAGCCTCCAGATCGCACTGGAACGGTTCGCAGCCGAGTGTGAAGCAGCGGGAATGAGGATCAGCACCTCCAAATCTGAGGCCATGGTTCTCAGCCGGAAAAGGGTGGAGTGCCCACTCCGGGTCGGGGATGAGTTCCTGCCCCAAGTGGAGGAGTTCAAGTATCTTGGGGTCTTGTTCGCGAGTGATGGGAGAAGGGAGCCGGAGATCGACAGACGGATTGGGGCTGCAGCTGCAGTAATGCGGACGCTGCACCGGTCCGTCGTGGTGAAGAGGGAGCTGAGTGTAAAAGCGAAGCTCTCAATTTACCGGTCGATCTACATCCCTACCCTCACCTATGGCCACGAGCTGTGGGTAGTGACCGAAAGAACGAGATCGCGGATACAAGTGGCAGAAATGAGCTTCCTCCGAAGGGTGGCTGGCCTCTCCCTTACGGTGTGTTCACACCGAACGCGATGGACGCGAATAGAGCGTCAGGTTTACATGTAAAGTCAATGGAAAGGCGCGATGACGCGCGATTGCGGGTCCCGCGAAAATTCGGAAGCAGATTTGCGTCGCGAAAACGCCAAAACGCGTGAAACGCGCGTCAGTGTAGCGCGTCTGGCGCGTTTGACGCGCGAATAAAACCACGCGCGTGAGTTTTTGTGTTGCATTTTGTGCATACGCGCGTTTCGCGTCTACCGCTCGAGTTGGAAAAAGCTGAACTCCAGCGTCAAATCGCGCCGCGACAACCAATCAGGAGCCTGGTGACGTGGCTGTGACCTAGGTCAAAGGGGCAGATCCAGCCAAATCCCTTCATACTTCAATGGAGGGAAGGCTAATCAATGCGGTAGCAAACAACTCGGAGCTGTACGACACCAGCTGCTTTCTGTACCGAGACAGGAATAAAAAGGACCGAGCTTGGAGGAAGATATGGGAAGAGATCGGGCAACCTGGTAAGTTCATTCATTTCTCTTTTGAAAGTTTTCACTGACCCGGGGAAGCCGCACAAAAGCTAGCAAGCCACCGCTATTTTCCCACTGACGTACAAATACCGTTCTGCTTTTATGCATGTTGTCATATAGGAATATATATTTTTTATTAATAAACAGCACACAGTGGTCCCGCTCATCCGTCACTGCTTCGCTTTTTCGCTGATTTTTTTATTGCACCGTACAGCATTGCATTCTGCAGCCTGATTGACAAATCTGCTCTGTGTCGTGTCTCCTGCGCTTGCCAAATTTATCACGTTTGGTTTTGATAACCATCACGTTCAATAGAAAAAACAGCACAAAAACACCCATAACTGTGACCCTCATTCGGAAATAAACACCTGCACCGCGAGGGAAAAAGGTGCACGAAAGTGGCGGGCAGATGAAGACAAACCGCGGCATAATAATACTTTTACGTTTTGCAATCTACAAAGGTTTGCACTTTGAGAATCAATTGTGAGAACTGTGACCAATGTTCATGTGTGTGTGTGGAAAACAGTGTATAAAGTGCGTGACCAGGGGCTAGTTATTCTGAGAACCCCTGCTGCAATAAATGAGGGACCACTGTCTACTCTACGATTATTATATTCAACCTGTTAACATTTAATACTGTATTGATAGAACCAACTGATTCTGCAGCAGAGCATCCCCAGTCCCTGAGCTCCTGCTGCTGCACCCACAGATATGTACAGCAAGCACTGATACCTTTTTAGTCAGTGGGATTGCCTTGTGATCACGTTTACTAAATATCTAAAACCAATCTGATTATATCCTGTTTTTGTTTTTTTCAATGTTGAAATTAAAATCTAGTAGCAGCCTTCTCATTTCTTTGTGTTTTGTGCTGTTTTACAGGCCCACAGGGGAGGACGGCTCCGAGGCAGATGAGGGACGGGTCCCAGGACGGTCCATCGGCGGTGGAGCTGGCCATCCTGGTATCCCTGAAGAGTTCACACCAGTCTCCAGAGCATTTCCTCCTCAGCCTTGTTCCTGCTCTGGAGAGCAGCTGGTCCTTTTTATTCCTGTCTCTCTGTAAATTCTTATATTTTATATATTTATGTTTAATGTTTTTCTGTTTGAGAATTTTAATATTATTTCAAATAAATTTTTATAATGACTAATGTCTCAGTTCTACTACACAGCAAATGTTGGCACACGACTTGACACATGTAGAATTTATTTCATATTATACTAATGACAAAATATACTAATACAGTGGGATGCAGAAGTTTGGGCAACCTTGTTAATAGACATCATTTTCCTGTATAAATCGTTGGTTGTTACAATAAAAAATGTCAGTTAAATATCATACAGGAGACACACACAGTGATATTTGAGAAGTGAAAAGAAGTTTACTGGATTTACAGAAAGTGTGCAATAATTGTTTAAACAAAATCAAGCAGGTGCATAAATTTGGGCACCACAAAAAAGAAATGAAATAAATATTTAGTGTATATCAATGTGTGTGTCTCCTATATGATATATGGGGTGCCTTTGTCTGGACGTGCTTCCCATCCAGAGCTGCACAGCAGAGAGGAAAGTTCCAGCGCTCCTGGAATCCCTCTGTGATGGACCGCCAGTCTCCAGGTGAAGGCACAGCCATGAAATCGTCCACTAGACAGTCCCAGATGGCCGTCGCTACCTGGGGGATGATCTGGCTCACCGTGGACACACCAACTCTGTAACTGAACGCTTGGTCGTGAAGGAGTCCCTGGTGACAAGGAACCTGGACAAAATTGTTCAAAATCAGTATTATGTGTACTGCAGTTACAAAATACATTATTCAAATTCCAAAATACTTTTGTGATGTCAGATTTAAATCACAAAACTTAAATCTTACATAAAACATTTTGTAATTATAAGGATAATTACAAAATGTATATTAGATAATATCTAAAACAGTTGTATTTTGTTTTAACTTTAACATATCATAATTTGATTGGTAGCAACTTTCACAACTACAGTTAGCCAATCACTCATAATTCCTAAACATGTCAATCAGGTAGGAATGAAGTAAAACATTAATAGAAATAAAGAGTTGTATGTTGACATGTAGCCCTTTCCTTGCTTAAATCATTAATATTTTTGAAAAATTAATCTGTGATAAGACATAGCTTATCAAGATAGAACCATGTAACTAAAGATGAACCAAACTGTTCACAGTTTTATCTAACTCTGTTTTAATAAAGGCTGGTGACCCCTGTTATAGTCTGACAGCTGCAGGGATTATATACAAATATTCAACTATCCCAGAATCAAACCAGGTCTAAATAAAAAGGAGTGAGTATCACTACAAAGGTTAACTCAGTGGTCCTAATGCTACAGTTTGATATCAGCAAACACCGAGCGCATACATTGATGTGACACCACAGCCATGCTATCATCGCAAACACTGATAACAGCATAAATCGAATTAAATCGGGACTTGATGAGAGCTTCTGAGTATCACTAGAAATATTATAAACAGTCTCCATACCACAGTTTTCTTTCAGTAAACACCGACAGCATTCACTGTTAGCATAGCACATCCATGTTAGCAGTGTATAACTGGATGGTTTAGCATATTAGCACAGGTATCAATAAAGGACTACCGTATTAAACACTTTTACTAACCTCAGGCAGACGGACAGGCGCTCTGCAGGTGGGATTGAGCGCCTGTAGTTGGTGTCTAGGCGGGCGATGCTGGGACCGACGAGGGAAAGCAGGTCCTCAAACTGGCCGACGGTGATAGCGCTGGAATCGGCCGTCATCCAGGCGCAGCTCCTGGAGCAAATGGTGAAACTCACCAAACTGCTCACGCCTCTGGAGGACCTGATGGACCCAGGTATGGCGAGGACATCTTTTACGCTGCTGCTCTGCTCTCCACAGTACATAGAGAAGGGAGAGTCTCTCTTCAAGCGCTAGCTCGACAGCTGCCATCTTGCAAAGATGTCTGGCACAACTTCCTCCCACATTCCTCCCACATTTCCGGTTGACGCGCGTCAAAATATGATATTTTGACGCGCGATGGATTTTTCTTGGACACGCGTTGAGACGCGAATGTGCACGCGTCAAATTAGGGGCGTTTGGGGCGTTTTATTCGCGTCCATCGCGTTCGGTGTGAACACACCGTTAGAGATAGGGTGAGAAGTTCGGCCATCCGGGAGGGGCTCAGAGTAGAGCAGCTGCTGCTCCACATCGAAAGGAGCCAGCTGAGGTGGTTCGGGCATCTGACAAGGATGCCCCCTGGGCGCCTCCTGGGTGAGGTGTTCCAGGCATGTCCCACCGGGAGGAGGCCCCGGGGCAGACCCAGGACACGCTGGAGAGATTATATCTCTCGGCTGGCCTGGGAACGCCTTGGTGTTCCCCCGGATAAGCTGGAGGAGGTAGCTGGGGAGAGGGAGGTCTGGGCCTCTTTGCTTAGGCTGCTGCCCCCGCGACCCGGCCTCGGATAAAGCGGATGAAGATGGATGGATGGATGGATGGATATAGGAGGGTTTTTTTTGTTTATTTGGTTTTGTTTCTTGATTTCTGTTTTGTTTGTTGTTCTAATACTTCAGTAAAACCTGCAGCTTGTTAACAGGAACCTGCAGGTCCCAAGGGGAAACCGGAGTCTTACAATCACTAATTTGTAGAAGTCAATGTTTGAGCCCTTTTTTTTTAACTCTGTAAATATTATATGTTTTCACAACTCATTAGTTTGTTAAAAGAGTCCAGCAGTCTGTGTTCTGTGTGATATCTGTAAGAGCGTAAAGCTCAGAAATTTGTAAAGCATTTTTGTTAGGATACCAAAAAGATCCCTCTGGGCCAAAGCCAGTTCAACTCTTAAATGAAACTTGCTGAAAGCATCAAAGAAAACACTAAAAAGAAGATCTTCTATTATCAGACTGAGTCATTCATATGAAGACTGAGGAAGGACCAAAATGCTTTGAATAAATTGCATCTCATTCCTCATTTTATGACCAGCTGTGTAACTGTTCCAGTCTACAGGGGTTCTGATGGTTAAAAAAAAACAGTTCTGGGGTCTGAATCTTACACAGTACGCCTCAACTCCCCTTCAGAAGACACCAAAACAATTTCTGGCCTGACATCGGATTTAGAAATGCTCAAACGTTCATCTGTGTAACTTTCAACTACAGCCAGTTCATAAACATTAGTAATAAGCTCAGTTCAAATGTCATCTTTTGCACAAAACTGCTTCTGCATCTGGACTGGGTTGGTAAAATCCAGCCATATGATGATGATGCTGTGTGACTCACACATTAAACAGGAATCAAGGTAGGTGGAGAGGTACAGGGTCCATCAACCTCAAGCAGAATCAGCAGATTCAGCTCAGCAGGCTCTGTGGTCACAGCCAGCAGGGAAATCCTCTAGAAGTGATAATAATGTAAGCTGCTCTTCATATCTATTACAGTTAAGAAAGATTGATTGTTTCCTTTATTTTGACCCTCATTGGGGTGTATGCTTCCTGCAGGCAGAACCAGAATGATTCGGATTCTAAGTTATTATTTAAATCAATATAATGTGTTTGGCTTTTGTTAGATTCAGTCCTGCAGTGCTGAGAATAACTGTGCAGGAACCTGTGACAATCATAAAAGAGAAGAGGTCTTTTCTACACCGATGCTAAAGCAGCTTCACTCGTCCTCGACTCTCACAGGTCTGACTGATTTCCTTTGATATGATACATAAATATAAGTTTGTTTACAATTACATGTATGCATAAACAGATAATCTGCTGTCTGAAGGCTGATTATAGACAATTAAAATCTGATAAAATATAAACAGGCTGCCTATAATGATCTTTTGTGGAAAGGTTGTGCAAAAATTCCCATGTCATTTTCAGTCACTGACTGCTCATATTTGCCAAGGGGGAGGTACGTGTGCAGCTCATACTGCTCACACACTTAAGGGACTGAATGTTATTAATTTAGCATGCAGGTTATATAGAAACATGCAGAAACTGTTGACCTCTCAGACAGAATCGTTCGACATGGACAATAAAGCCCAGAAGTCAAAATATGACCCCAAAATCTCCTACTGTATGATATTATTGAGTGTGAAAGCTGCAGGGTTGTATTCCAGGAAACAAGTTCAAACTCTAAGTTTAAAAAGTAACTCTAAGTAGATTAATGAGAAACTCTGACCTCACCTCACTTTTTGTATAGGATTTCATTATTTGTGTCATCAGAACACATTTCAGAGCATTGACCCATCATCTTATGGTGGCCCTGAGAGGTCAAATGGATTGTACCTTGAGAAAACACCTGCATCCATTTTGGATCCGTGCTGCTTTTATCAGGGTTGACCCACTGAGACTGATGCTGTATTTTGAGGTTCAGAGTCTGAATTATAGACTCTGGTCCTTTCAAATCCTCTTTGAGATCATTTAATGGTGTCATAATCTGAATCTGTGAACCTGTTTTAATATGAAATATAATAAGATTACAATCAGACTAGTGCTGCATTTAAAAAGTGACTTTAAATCCTTTTTAGAATTTTTAAGTAATTTCAGCCTCATCTTCACTCAAACGTTCACATCATCTCCAACATCCAATTGTGTCTAAAGCTTTATAACAGTGTTTTATTTAAACATTGATTGCCACGGTAACATACATTAAATGTTTCTGTCAAGTACAAAAAAAATTGGCTAAAGGGGATGTCAATCTTATAATTTGCTCCTTTATGCACTTTGACAGTGACATTATTAACCAGGAAATGAATCTGAGTGTCAGTCAGCTGTTTCAGGTGCAGCAGGAAGGGAAGAGTCACATTCATTTCTATAAAAACCTTATGCTGCCATCTCCTCCCTGTTAAATATAGAAAGAATCACATAAACAACAAAGCTCATACACACATATTTCAAAATAACTAAAGCACAGTTTATTTCAGGAAGTCATGTGGAAGCTGCTGTTGACCTTCAGTCTGCTTTGCTGGACATCTGAGGGCAGTGTGACCTGCAGAAATGAAAACAATGGTGAAGTGGACTGGTAAGTCTCCTCATAGCACACATATGTATGTATATATGTAATATACATAGATATATAAATATATATATATATATATATATATTAGGGGTGCAATGATACACAAAATTCACGGTTCGGTTCAATACTTTGGTGTCACGGTTCGATATTTTTTCGATACAAAAAATGTTCATGCCTTTTTTAATTTGTAATTTATTAAAAATATAAATATTTCTTTTAACTCAAAAGTACAGTTTTTAAATTTAATGTTGCCGAAACAACAAAATAGTTAAAAAAAATAAATCTATCTGTTCGAGAAATCACTAATTTTTGGATAAGAGAGTTTATTATAGAGAAATGGCTCTTTTCCAAAATAAAAGTTATACAATACCCTTCTCAGTATATTCTCAGCAGCATATTAAATATATCAGGTCCCCATAAGGGGGAGGTTTTCTACAACAGAAAATGGTCGCGTGTCGACAGCAATAAAAGTAGCAATTGCCCTATTTCTTTTGCCCTCTTAGAATCATGTGCTAAACGGCTGTCTAAATGACTCGGGTAAAGTTTGTAGCTAGGGCTGGGCCATATCATACCGTTCATGGTAATACCAGTATAATGTTGGGCAACAATAAGAAAATGAAATATCGCGATAGAATATGGGTAAAACGTGCATGCGCAGTGCCTTTGTTTTCATACGTATCAGAATCAGAATCAGAATCAGAATCAGAAAGGGGTTTATTGCCAAATGTTGAGCAGGTTTACAACATTAGGAAATTGCTGCGGTGCTTCAGTGCAAACATAGTGTCATAAATTGCGCTTAAATAGACATGGAAAAATAAAAGTAAGAATAAGAATTAAAAGTGCTACATAGAAAGATATGTGCATGATATATACATGAGATATATACATGAGAATAAGAATTAAGAGTGCTACGTAGAAAGATATATACATGAGTGCAGGTGGTGATCAGTGCCAAACATGGAATGATGCAGTGAACACAGCGTAGGGTCATGTGTTAGTGGTGGGAACAGTCATATGGTTATTGTTCATGTGTCCAACAGCAGAGGGGAAGAAACTGTTCTTATGGCGAGAGGTTCTGGTGCGAATGGACCGGAGCCTCCTGCCTGAGGGGAGCAGGTCAAACAGACTGTGTCCAGGGTGAGAAGGGTCAGCTGAGATCCGAGCTGCACGCCGCAATGTCCTGGAGGTGTACAGGTCCTGCAGAGATGGGAGTCTGCAGCCAATCACCTTCTCAGCAGAGCGCACAACACGCTGCAGTCTCTGTTTGTCCCTGATAGTGGCTCCAGCGTACCACACGGTGATGGAGGAGGTGAGGATGGACTCGATGATTGCAGTGTAGAACTGCATCATCGTCCGTGTTGGCAGGTTGAATTTCTTCAGCTGCCTCAGGAAGTACATCCTCTGCTGGGCTTTCTTGATGACGGAGGTGATGGTGGGCTCCCACTTCAGGTCCTGGGTGATGGTGGTACCCAGGAAGCGGAATGAGTCCACAGAGGTGATGGGGGTGTCAGTCAGGATGATGGGGGGGAGTGGGGCTGTGTGCTTCCTGAAGTCCACAATAATCTCCACTGTCTTCTGGGCATTCAGCACCAGGTTGTTGTGGCTGCACCAGGACACCAGATGTTCAACCTCCCTCCTGTAGGCAGACTCATCCCCGTCCGAGATGAGCCCAATCACGGTGGTGTCATCTGCAAACTTGATTAGCTTGACAGACTGGTGGGTGGAGGTGCAGCAGTTAGTGTACAGGGAGAAGAGCAGAGGAGAAAGAACACAGCCCTGAGGGGAGCCGGTGCTGATGGTCCGGGAGTCCGAGACATTCTTTCCCAGCCTCACATGCTGCTTCCTGTCCGTCAGGAAGTCAGTGATCCACCGGCAGGTGGGATCAGGCACATTCATCTGGGAAAGCTTGCCTCGGAGATGGTCTGGAAGGATGGTGTTGAAGGCAGAGCTGAAGTCCACAAACAGGATCCTGGCGTAGGTTCCTGGGGAGTCCAGATGCTGCAGGATGAAGTGTAGGGCCATGTTGATGGCGTCGTCTACAGACCTGTTGGCTCTGTATGCAAACTGCAGGGGGTCCAGGAGGGGGGCCGTGAGGGTCTTGAGATGGGAGAGAACTAGGCGCTCAAATGACTTCATGACCACAGATGTCAGAGCCACGGGTCTGTAGTCATTTAGTCCAGTGATCCTAGGTTTCTTGGGGACAGGGATTATGGTAGAGGACTTGAAGCAGGCAGGCACATGACATGCCTGCAGTGAGGAGTTGAAAATGCCAGAAAACACTGGGGCCAGCTCGTACATGGCGGAAAAAGCATGCCGCGGCGACAGAGAATAAGAAGGGCGAAAGCAGATCGTTAAATGAAACGGCGGAACCAAAATTGGTTTGTAAAAATGCTGCAACTTCAGTGGTGTGGAACTGGTTTAGCTTTCGTCTGTCAGATACACAACAAAGCACTATTATTGGTAGAGCATGCTAGCAGGCCGTTATTATTACCGTGTTTTTTGGAAAATACGGCACACTTAAAACCAATCCTTTGATTTTTCTGAAAATCGACAGTACCCCTTATAATCCCGTGTGCCTTATGTATGAATTCTGGTTGTGTTTACTGACCTCGAAACGATTTTATGTCGTACACGGCGCTCGAAAATCTGTCAAATGTTTCAGTACGACTTTGCTAAGCTACAAACCCGCACCGCTTGATGGATTTTCAGAGCATTACGGCTATCGTAGGCAGGAGCCTCGCAGAGTGATACGTACTGTGCTTCAACATAATATTACCGTATTGTGTGTGTATAACCTCTTTCTAAGTTTTGTGGATATTATACATGGGCCCTTTCTCAATTCTCAAGTACGCGAGTCCGTACTCACGTTCTCGGCGAGTATAGACTTGCCTGACTTGCATTCTGGGATATTTAGCTGTACCAAGTCCACACAAGTCACCACCGATGCATGCTCGACAAAACAGGTGGAGCGAGAACACATCCGGGAATTTTTCGCGTTCTCGGCTTGATGCGTACTTTGAATTGGAACAGTACTTGGTCTCCGACTGATGAAGTATCACAAGTACACGAGAACGCAAGTACGGATAAGTACGCATATTGAGACAGGCCCATGGTTATGCTGAGGATATGTCGGCCAATTTCCACTGGAAATGCCTTTTGGTTAAACTGTCAGCAAGGAATTTGCATTTGCACTGTTACATTTTTATACAACTTTAATGCACATAAAAAACAGCTGCTTGTTTAAGTGAAAATACATTGATGTTTGTTTTTTTGGTTTTTTTGCACTAATAAAGTTGTTGAGTATTTTGTCTGGTGTCAATTATATCGCCAGTTATATCATTATCGCAAATTTTCAAATGTATATTGTGATAAATATTTTGGGTCATATTGACCTGGGCCCTATTTCAGGAAGCCGGTTTAGAAAACTCAGAGTGAAAAACGATACTCAGGGTTGAGTAACCCCGAACTGACCAACTCGGAATATTCGGTTTCAGAAAGGCTGATAACAATTAGTTCAATCAACGCGGAGTTGCTTTAACCCCAAGTTAAGCGCGCGCACGAGGATACATAAAGCCCTGATTAGTGGAGCACAGATTAAGCGAGTCACCATGGAGACGGAGGGAAAGAAGGCGCGGTCAATGTATTTTACAGCGCTTGAGGCCGAAATTCTGATGGCAGCATATGCCGATAACATGCAAATTTTGCGGAAAAAAAGTAACACAGCCTCAGCTGCAAAAGAAAGGGAGCATGCATGGCAAAACATAGCCGACAGAGTCAATGCGTGAGTGTTAATTTAAACATTGATCTAGGGATTTCCACCCATTTAACACGTTATTTTATTATATTTTATTTTATTTTTTATTTTATACATTTTATTTTGTGATGTGATGTGAGCGCAGGTGCAACCCAACAGGCCCCAAACGTTCCTGGTAGCAAGTAAAAATGAAATATAAAAATATAGTTCAAACAGGTAAGGTGTAATTGTATTATGAGCCATAGTGCTTGGTCTGTTTGTCCTATGTAAATCAATTGCAGTTAGAGGCTACATTAATTTTCTTTCTGTAAGCACTTATTGAAATTATCTGAGCACATTACAAGTACATATTTTCTTACTCTGTATGCTCAAATGTGACCCGTTATAGCCACTAGAAAAAAAGCGGAGGCCCGAAAAACAGGTGGGGGTCCTCCACCACCACCACGCACAGAGGCTGAGCAGTTGGCTTCCACATTTGTGATAATGTTGGCAGCATCACATATGATCTTCACAGTGCAGAGAACACAAATTAGCATCCATTACTATAATGAAATAATTTGTTAGTTTGAAATGTTACAGGGAACTATGTACCTGCACATTAATGCTGTGGAAAGACTTCCTGTTCACATAGTCTCCTTCATTTACTGAAGGAGCAATGATTGGAATGTGAGTGCCATCTATACAGCCAATCACGCCTGGGAACCGTGAAAATAAATGTAAAATTTAAGTAGTAGTTCAAGTATCACCACATCATGAATTAAGTGTCGTTCATCCTGATACCTGCAATTTTGTGGAATCCCTCTTTGATAAATCTTGTGGGTCTATGACCGGGGAACACCACAGACGAGTGCAGGAGACGTTTCAGTGCAACTGTAACATTCCTGACTGCCCGACAGACGGTAGCCTTGGAAACGTGCTCAGCGTCACCAATATTATACAGAAAGCTCCCGTTTGCAAAAAACCGAAGTGCAATACAAATAATATGTACAGAACTGAGAGAATGTCCGCGATGTGTCACATGAGCAATATTAGGCCTGAGGATGTTATTCAAATAAATTATAGATTGTGCTGAAAAACGGTAACGTTCACACAGAAAATCATCAGGAAATGATAAAATGTCCAAACGCGCTCTAATCACTCTCTCCCGGCAGAGAGCTCTGCGGAGAATTTGGGCTTCAACATCTACTGGCTCTTCAAGGAAGGGGCACGCCATGTCTGACACTTCCTACAGTCAGGTTTCCGACAAAGAGGCGGAGAACGTCAGGGTTAGTTGAAGTAAACCTGCTAGGGGGCAGGTTAGCTTCACGGAGTGTGTCGTCATAGTCACTCACTCAGGATTAATCTAAACTCGCTTTGTGAAACCGAAAACCCAGAGTTTTCGTTAACTCAGGGTATACTTACTCAGAGTTTGCACTAAACCGGCTTTCTGAAACAGGGCCCTGCTCTATGTGTAGCATGTGTGCTTGTTGTTGTTTTTGTCTGCTTCCACTTGTCTTTGCACTAGCGTGATGTCAGCGTAAATGTGCAGTCATATTCGTTGTGTTCCCACTAGATCTGTCAGCGTTAATCTCGTTAAAATGACGTTAACACCATAACTGCATTAAGGCGGCAAATCTCAGTTAACAAGTTTGGCCCATACGTGGGGCTGGACGGTGTTAACGCTTTAAGGAGCTACAGTAAGTGCGGGAGCAGCGGCTTCGCTCATGCGCGATTCATTTGCAGTTTGGACGCATAGGTGTGAACATCTCCTGCAGCTGGGGGAGGACTATCCCCCGCCCGTGAGCGCTTTAGCATGGGTGAGGTGCCCATGGCAGCACCGCTACTTGTTGAGAGTAAGAGCAACACGCCCTTTCACCTCAAAAAGTCGTCATAAATAAGTCTCCAATAACACCAGAAAAAGTCGCCAGATTTGTCGCTAGTCGCTTTTTAGAAAAAAAAAGTCGCTAAGGGGGTCTGAAAACTCACTAAATATAGCGACAAAGTCGCTAAGTTGGTAACACTGCCTGTGAACTTAACTTGTCTCGCTATAGCTCGCGTTTGACTACTCGCCTAGGCTGCATTGTCGAGTGCAGATCCACTCAGCTCTCAACACAGACAGCATCGTCAGAAGAAAAGTTGATAAAATAAATAAAAAAATTTGAATTGTTCAATACATATGCGTATCAAACCGAAAGCACTGTATCGAACGGTTCAATATCGATACATATATTGTTGCACACCTAATATATATATATATATATATAAAAACACCCAGCACGCCCCTGCGGGCGGTTTATCCTTCAAGCTCGGGTCCTCTACCAGAGGCCTGGGAGCTTGAGGGTCCTGCGCAGTATCTTAGCTGTTCCCAGGACTGCGCTCTTCTGGACAGAGATCTCCGATGTTATTCCCGGGATCTGCTGGAGCCACTCGCCTAGCTTGGGAGTCACCGCACCTAGTGCTCCGATTACCACGGGGACCACCGTTACCTTCACCCTCCACATCCTCTCGAGCTCTTCTCTGAGCCCTTGGTATTTCTCCAGCTTCTCGTGTTCCTTCTTCCTGATATTGCTGTCATTCGGAACCGCTACATCAATCACTACGGCCGTCTTCTTCTGTTTGTCTACCACCACTATGTCCGGTTGGTTAGCCACCACCATTTTGTCCGTCTGTATCTGGAAGTCCCACAGGATCTTAGCTCGGTCATTCTCCACCACCCTTGGGGGCATCTCCCATTTTGACCTCGGGACTTCCAGGTTATACTCGGCACAGATGTTCCTGTACACTATGCCGGCCACTTGGTTATGGCGTTCCATGTATGCCTTGCCTGCTAGCATCTTGCACCCTGCTGTTTTGTGCTGGATTGTCTCTGGGGCATCTTTACACAGCCTGCACCTGGGGTCTTGCCTGGTGTGATAGACCCCGCCTCTATGGATCTTGTACTCAGAGCTTGTTCTTGTGCTGCCATGATTAGTGCCTCTGTGCTGTCTTTCAGTCCAGCTTTGTCCAGCCACTGGTAGGATTTCTGGATATCAGCCACCTCCTCTATCTGCCGGTGGTACATACCGTGCAGGGGCCTGTCCTTCCATGATGGTTCCTCGTCTCCTTCCTCTTTCTTGGGTTTCTGCTGCCTGAGGTATTCACTGAGCACTCGGTCAGTTGGGGCCATCTTCCCAATGTATTCTTGGATGTTCGTTGTCTCATCCTGGACTGTGGTGCTGACACTCACCAGTCCCCGGCCCCCTTCCTTCCGCTTAGCGTACAGCCTCAGGGTGCTGGACTTGGGGTGAAACCCTCCATGCATGGTAAGGAGCTTTCTTGTCTTTATGTCAGTGGCTTCTATCTCCTCCTTTGGCCAGCCTATTACCCCAGCAGGGTACCTGATCACGGGCAGGGCGTACGTGTTGATGGCCCGGATCTTGTTCTTACCATTCAGCTGACTCCTCAGGACTTGCCTGACCCTCTGCAGGTACTTGGTGGTTGCAGCCTTTCTAGCGGCCTCTTCATGGTTCCCATTTGCCTGCGGGATCCCCAGGTACTTGTAACTGTCCTCTATGTCTGCAATGTTGCCTTCTGGTAGTTCAATCCCCTCAGTTCTGACTACCTTCCCTCTCTTTGTTACCATCCGACTACACTTCTCCAGTCCGAACGACATTCCAATGTCATTGCTGTATAGCCTGGTAGTGTGGATCAGTGAATCGATGTCTCGTTCACTCTTGGCATACAGCTTGATCATCCATGTAGAGGAGGTGGCTGACAACTGCTCCGTTCCGTAGTCGGTATCCGTAGCCAGTCTTGTTAATGATCTCACTGAGGGGGTTCAGGCCTATGCAGAACAGCAGTGGGGACAGAGCATCTCCTTGGTAGATCCCACACTTGATGGTGACTTGTGCTATGGGCTTGGAGTTGGCCTCTAGTGTTGTACGCCACATCCCCATTGAGTTCCTGATGAAGGCTCTTAGGGTCCCATTGATCTTGTACAATTCTAGGCACTCCAGTATCCAGCTGTGGGGCATTGAGTCATAGGCCTTCTTGTAATCAATCCAGGCAGTGCACAGGTTGGTCAGTCTGGTCTTGCAGTCTCGGCTGACTGTTCTGTCTACCAGTAGCTGGTGTTTTGCGCCTCTGGTATTCTTGCCAATTCCTTTCTGTGTCCCGCTCATGTATTGACCCATGTGCCTGTTCATCTTAGCCAATATGATGCCTGACAGGAGCTTCCATGTAGTACTGAGGCAGGTTATTGGTCGGTAGTTGGAGGGGACCGGTCCCTTCTTGGGGTCCTTGGGGATCAGGACCGTCCTACCTTCGGTTAGCCATTCCGGGTGTCTCTCGTTAACTAGCAGCTGGTTCATTTGTGCTGCCAGATGCTCGTGGAGTGCAGTCAGCTTCTTTAGCCAGTAGGCGTGAACCATGTCGGGCCCTGGTGCTGTCCAGCTCTTCATACTGGAGACCCTTTCTTGGATATCTGCCACTGTGATGGTTACTGGACCCTGTTCAGGGAGGTCGCTGTGGTCTGCCCTCAGATCCACTAGCCACTGAGCATTGCCGTTATGGGTTGCGTCCTTCTCCCATATGCTCTTCCAGTATTGCTCCGTCTCCAGCCTTGGTGGTGCTGTTCTCTTATTATTGTTCCCTTGCCACTGAGAGTACACCTTTGCTGGTTCTGTGGAGAACAGCTGGTTTATTCTCCTGCCTTCTATCTCTCTGGTGTACCTCCTCAAGCGGCTGGCCAAGGCTGTGAGTCTTTGCTTGGCAGTTTCCAAGGCCTCAGGTATGGACAGCTTGCTGTATTTCTTATGCACCTTCTTTGTCGCACCTTTCTGTAACTCCGTTAGTTGGCTAACCTCCCTCCGTGTTACTTTGATCTTGCCCTCTAGCCTCCTTCTCCATGGAGGGTACTGCCCCTTGTGGCTGTTCAACTTGTAGCCAAGCATCTCACTGATCACTGCTGCCGTATTGTAGATGAGCTTGTTAGTGTCGGTAATCGTGGTTGTAGGTATTGTCCGTAGTGCTGCATTAACATCATCTAGCAGACCTTCTGAGGGTACTTCACGTAATCTTGGTAACCGGCTACGGGGGATCCAGGTTTCAAGCTTGGCCATGATCCTATTTTTCAGGTCAGTTCCTCTCGCACTCAACGATCCTTCTCCTATCGCACTTGGGGCTATGTACCCAATCTCGGGTGGGGGTGATGATATCTCCCCCCTGACCTGGCGTCCTGACTCCTCCTTGCCATAGCATTTGTGTTGTACCTCGAGCAATCTCTAGCTGTGAGAGCAGTCCCTTCTTTCAAATGTTGGAACACTGAGCTACTAGTTGTTTCGCCGTCATTGTGGATGTTGGGTATCGAAGAATCCATAGGTCCGTCATCCTATTCATGTAGCCCCTTCCGCCGGGGTTACTTGCGTAGTAGCATTCCAACAACGCCCTGTTTTCGTCTCTTGCCCACCGATGCCTTCTTGTTCCAGTAGCCCACTTTTCGTCAGGGTGCCCTGGTTCCTCAACACCTGACGCGGACCTTGTTGATCCGGGCGACGTATATATATATATATATATATATATATATATATATATATATATATATATATTATGTATGTGTGTGTGTGTGTGTATATATATATATATATATATACATACACAGGTCAGTATAACAGTATAATCCCCAGTTTTACTTCAATACTTATTTATGGAGATGACTCCCACAGTAAAGTTAACGGTGAGTATTTCTATTTTCTTCATGATTGCAGCATGAGTCCATGTGGGAAAGGTAAAAAGTATCTACGTGATTGCAAAACATCAATGTGAACACTGTTAATTAGATTCATGCAAGGTGCAAATCAGCTATACCTCTTATAGAAGCACCAGTAAGTGATTATTGTAATATGTTATAAACATCTCATGTTTATGGTGATGTGATCAGGTTGTGACACAGTTCCTGCTGCACATGGATGGTACCAGCAGTGAAAGTTTCAGTGTCATTTCAACTGTTTGTCCTTAGGTACATCTTATACAAGATGCCCAAGACAAATACTTTACAGGGTCTGGAGAATCTTTACATAGATCCAGATGAAATGAAAACAGCCATGAAGACCATCAACGATCCTCAGGGTGTCCTGGCCAATACTCTCAAACCCCTTTTTAAGCCAGTTGATACAATGGTGAGAAACAAAACTGCAGCCTTCTGCTTCTATTTTCTTGAAGTGATTATACATCTGTTTAAGATTTTTCCATATTTATCACCATGGCTACAGGGACCGCAGTGTCTTATTTTGATGAATTAGGTCCGGAAAATAAAAACAAAACAAAACAAAAAACACTGTAGTGCAGTGATTTTCACATTTTGCTTGGCAAGTGAAAGATTGCTGGTTCAGTTTTAACTACTGTGGTGATCGCCTGTGAATGAGGGAGCACCTAAACGTAACTTTTTTAAAAGTTTGTTTTTCAGAAAAAAACAGAATATGATTTTAAATTGGTTAAATAAATTAATTCTCTTTTGACAAATCAAGACAGCAGAGGATTCCAATTTGTTTTTTCCAATTTTAACATAAAACTATGTATAGACTAAGAAAAACATTTTGATTGTGCCAATTTCGCATCCTCTGCAGCCACCAAACTTTGGTTTTATCAGCTACAGTGATCAACCTCCAAGCGGTACAGCTTCTCAAAATTTTGGTCACAGTAAAGGTAAGAACAATATAAGTATTTCATAGTATAGCCTCAGTGTCTCTAGTTTCTGGACATGATACTGTTCATTTTGAATATTCTATGGTGATTCCTAGGTTCATAGTTATGTCTGCGAAGGTTCTCAGTCATCCAGGTCATCGTAGTTTAAGGAGCTTGGAAAGAAAAGCGTCTGGACTTCTTTAAGTTGCTTGAAGATGTTTCACCTCTCATCCGAGAAGCTTCTTCAGTTCTAGGGTCCAATGGTGCCCATGGAGTTCCAGATTTAAGCTCTGTGAGAGTAACCCCCCAAAGAGGGACAACGGACCCCCTAATGATCCCTTACCCAATCACATGAGCCAAGGTGTGAAAACGGGTGTGGGTCACAATCAGCCAGTGTTTCGGACGAGCTCATTGTGAAACTTAGCCGCACCCTCTCATGTGATTTCCTGAGGTCGAAGGCCCAGGATGTGAGTGTGCGTTAAGGCGTCTGGGAAGGGATCTCAAAAACTGGATTATAGATGGCAGACAGTTGGTGTTGTAAGCCACCGCCTCTGTTCAAAGATGGTCGCTCACAGTGGACATAGATGGCTTTCTTTCCTCGAAAGAGTGACCGTTGTCCTTTAGATGCAGATGGACCGCCGAGTCTTGTCCCATGGAGGTGGCTCTTCTATGTTCTGCCATGCATTTATGAAGTGAAGTGAAGTTGCTGGATCTGAAATACACCGGGATGTCATGCTTGGAGAAAACTCCCCTGAGTTTTTCTGATACACCGGCTACATAGGGGAAGACAATGTTGTTGCGTTTGTCTTTCTGATCCTCCCTAGTTGATGTCTGATCTTCTTTTCTCTGCATCTTTGCTGACTTGTTGAAAGCCCAATTAGGATAATCACATGTTTTAAGATCTTCCTTTACATGTGTGTGTTCCCTCTTTTTCCCTTCAGGCTTAGAGGTAACAATTTCTTCCCGGGTGGTGTAGGGTCCTGATTACTCCAAGTTTGTGTTCTTCCGGTAAACTTCAATGTTGAGGTTTCCATTCTCTTCAATGCGCACGGTGCAGTCCAGGAATGGCAAAAAGTTATCCTATCCTATGACAATGCATTTCTTATTACATGCAGTTTACATGTCATAACTTTAAAATACTATTACTAATACTACTAATACTACTAGAGTTAGAAAAATGTGAATCAAAATATATATAATAAAAAATAAAATGGAAATAGCAGTAGTTGCCCCCTGAATTCTTACATACATAAAGTTTACATTGGCCTTCCTGTTCTTGTAAGCAGAGGTTTGCACCTTGTTTATAAACCCTCTGTATTTAAATTCATGAAGGTGTCTGTTGATTGTAGCCCTTGACAATAGAGATCGACAGACCACGTGACTTTCGCGCATTGCATTGTGGGTACGAGTGGCACCAAAATCAAAACACTGCATCAAGCGCTAGCATTTCCAGCACTGGTAATCATTAATTCTGCGGTTTTAATCCCTACTTGCATTTTATTTGCCCCAAAAACAGTTATGTACAAAACGACAGAGAACATGGCAAAAGTCAGACTTGACGAAAAGGCGGAAAAAAAAAGTAGGAGGAAAAAATCAAAGGAGTGAAAGGGTCAGACCCATACGAGCACACATAGTGGAGTAAGGACGTTAGCATGCTGCCCAACTTTCATCACACACATATTTATTATTATATGGTCCTAAGTGTGAGTGCATACACTCACAAAATGTTTAGTAACTTCAGATCCCTGCAACAAGCCCAGGTCCAGTTTACTTTGGTGATTTGGACTATTCCATTTCACAGCTGTTGTTAAATTGTTTTTCTTTATCTCCTGTACAGGCCAACGCAATCTATTTGTCATTTCAGGTTGTAGTATTACACAACATTTTCAGATCTAATAGAAATAAAATAAGTGTTTCGTAATTCATTAAATTTATTGTCTTTATTTATAACTGGCATTATTGTTTCATTCTATTATAGAATCTTACAAGAAAGAAAAACAAATCAACAATGCAAAAATAAATAAATAACCATTGCAAAACAACATAGTGGAAAACAGTTATTCATCACTTGATTGCTTCTGTTACGAGTTCAAAATTGGGGATGGAGACAAGAGAAAAACCACAATAACAACACTGGTCCGGCCGGGTTGAGTCAAACGATGATTTTAATGAACACACGCGTGGGAGATGGACACTGTATGCAGACAGCCTCAGATCTCAAAATGGTGGAGCATTGCTCAAACTTTTATAGCCTCTGGTGCCCCCACCTTATCATAAAAGCCTAAACATTCACATACTTTTCTCTCACACAGCGCCTAAGCTACGACCTTGGCTCCCTGTTTATCTGCTCCTGCTGAGATGGGGCAGAAAACTCCAGCATGTTCTGTTCTCTTCTAATCAGACAAATAAGGCGATGACTTTTCTGCGAACAGTATTTCTTATAACTCAGCAGTATAATGCATCATAAAACAATATCATTCATTCACAATAAATCAGCAGTTTAATGTAATGCAAATCAGTTTAACTAATGCAATAGTTATCAACTTCTTCTAATTCAGGAGAATAATGCAAACTAAAACTACATAATAATTCACAGTCTTTAATTAGGGGTATAACATGGCATAAAATAATATACTTTTTACACTCCCCCTGATGAGCTCGTTAGAATAACGAGCTCACCAACACCCTGTAATCCAGTGTGGCCAGGTTCATCTCTTCTCACTCCTGAGGTCCTTTGTCCCCCTGATGGGCGAACCATATGTGAGATGACCTCTGTATTTGCGCAGGTCAGGTGCAAGAAAAACTATTATTACAACAATAGCAGGTACCGATGACACTCCCCAGTTCTCCCACAGCTTTATTTGGTGCTACCTTATACCCTTCAGACGTAGTCAAACTAGAACCTCTGTCCAAGGAGCTTTTAACCTTTATTTTATTGCTGCAGCTGCCAGTGTCTTCCAGTTGGCTGATCCTCTGCTCTTTTCCTTCAACCTCAGGGGTTAGACGACCCTTCAGTCGTGGCACAGATCAGGGGATTATTCTGCCCCGATTTCAAACAACGATCTGTGTATCCTCGGGTCCTGTGTGTCCTCCAGAAAAAGATCAGGAACGCGTCCCCCTTTTGCCCAAGAGCCTCTCGAACCTCGTTGGTCTGGTGTTCCCGGATTTCCGCCAACCCCTTCATGGTTATTGCTGTATTTATGGGATCCATCCTTTTGAGGTGACTACCCGGAGCCCAAACGCCATGACCTTTGGACCCAGTTGGTGTCTCGGCAGTCACCGTATCTGTTTCCGCTGCGAAGGATCCTCGCATATCTGTAACCTCGTCTGGTGTCTGTTCCTTTCGCTGTAAGAGACAGAAAACCAAAACACCTCTCTGCCTAGCTCTAATAATCTAATGTTGTTATCTACTGACCTTCTAGTGATTCAGAATTGGTTTAAAACATTCAGAATGTTCCAGGGACTTATTCTAATCATATCCTATGTGTGTGTAAGCGTGTTCGCATTTAGCCCTCTGCACTCAAAGTCAATACCTGCAATATATCAGTCCGGACCATCACGCCGAACGAAGCTTATGACCTTCAAAAGACCAAGTGCCAACTCATTATAAGCACATTTGCAAGGTGTGTCTGAAAATTATTGAAACCACTCTTTTTAACAAAAGACAAACAAATTAACGAATCTTCTAAACGCTCTTTAGTTCATTTCAATGATTGATGCTTAAACATGGAAATAATGATTTATGCTTCTCACTGATTCTCTAAAAAGTCCGGAAACTTCTCGGGCCACTATTAGCTTAAGCTTTACCATACCTAAGGTATTCAAGACACCAATCAAGTTATAAAACTGTTCAAATAATCCTTGTTTCATATTAAAACCCAACTTCCCCCCCTTTTTTGACACATTCCAATGTGTCAAATCAACGTAGCTAAAACATGCAAAGAAAAGGTTATGTACAAGTCAACCTGCACGTAATGTTCTGACTCAAGTATTTACTATTTTTATAAATGTCGTTTAATCAACTACCACTACCTAAGCTTAGCAAAAGACATAGCCCAGAGAATCCACAACCACTTCAAGGACAGCGGCGACACACGACGCATGTGGCAGGGCTTACAAGCCATCGCTAACTACAGGACGACACCACCTGCCTGTGACAGTGACGGCTCCCTCCCAGATGTGCTTAACAACTTCTATGCTCGGTTCGACAGGCAGAACGACGTGGCGGCGAGGAAGACCACCCCTCCTCCGAACGACCAGGTCCTGTGTCTCACTACAGCTGAGGTGAGGAAAACTCTACGCAGAGTCAATCCACGTAAAGCTGCTGGACCAGACAACATCCCAGGCAGAGTGCTCAGAGAATGTGCTGATCAGCTGGCAAATGTTCTCACCGACATCTTCAACATCTCTCTGAGCAGTGCCGTTGTCCCCACGTGCTTCAAGGCCACCACCATCGTCCCCGTGCCCAAGAAGTCTTCTGTGTCCTGTCTCAATGACTACCGCCCTATCGCACTTACACCCACCATCATGAAGTGCTTCGAACGGCTCGTCATGAGACACATCAAGACCCTGCTGCCCCCCTCACTGGACCCAATGCAATTTGCATACCACCATAACCGCTCAACGGACGACGCCATCTCCACTGCACTCCATCTTGCCCTGACACACTTGGACAAGAAGGACTCACACGTCCGAATGCTGTACATAGATTTCAGCTCAGCATTTAACACGATCATCCCCCAACAACTGATCGGAAAGCTGAGCCTGTTAGGCCTGAACACCTCCCTCTGCAACTGGATCCTGGACTTTCTGACCGGAAGGCCTCAGTCAGTACGGATCGGGAACTGCACCTCCAGCACCACCACACTGAGCACTGGGGCCCCACAAGGCTGTGTGCTCAGTCCTCTGCTGTTCACACTGCTGACTCATGACTGTGTAGCAACACACAGTTCAAATCACATCATTAAATTCGCTGATGACACGACCGTGGTGGGTCTCATTAGCAAGAACGACGAGTCAGCGTACAGAGAGGAAGTGCAGAGACTAACGGACTGGTGTAAGGACAACAACCTGTCTCTGAATGTTGACAAGACAAAAGAGATGGTTGTTGACTTTAGGAGGACACGAGGCGACCACTCACCGCTGAGCATCAACGGCTCCTCTGTGGAGATCGTTGACAGCACCAAATTCCTGGGCGTACACCTGGAGAAGGACCTCGGCTGGTCCCTCAACACCAGCTCCCTGCACAAGAAAGCCCAACAGCGTCTCTTCTTTCTGAGAAGACTGAGAAAGGCCCGGCTTCCACCACCGATCCTGACCACCTTCTATAGAGGAACTATTGAGAGCATCCTGAGCGGCTGCATCACTGTCTGGTTTGGGAGCTGTGCCATATCAGACCGCAAGACCCTACAGCGGATAGTGGGAACAGCAGAGAAGACCATCGGGGTCTCTCTACCCTCTATTGAGGACATCTACACCACACGCTGCATTCGCAAAGCCACCAGCATTGTGGCTGATCGGACACACCCCTCTCACACACTCTTTACACTCCTGCCATCTGGAAAAAGGTACCGAAGCATTCGGGCACGCACATCCAGACTGTGCAACAGCTTTTTTCCACAAGCCATCCGTCTCCTCAGCAAAAAGGGACTGACTGATAAACACGCACACACACACATACACTAACATTATCACTCAGCTTAACTCAAATACCTCAAAACATTGAGACTGGACTGACTAACCAACACAAGCGCAAACACACTGACCTACACCACCAAACCATCGCACACACCAACCTGTAAATGCTCTTTTGCACAATATTATTACTAGATATATTATATATTATTTTTTTTTTTGCACTAACTTGTCTTGTAGCACCTTGGTTCCTGGAGGAACGTTGTTTCGCCTCACTGTGTATTTTTAAACTGTATATGGTTGAAGTGACAATAAAGTTGAACTTGAACTTGAACTTGATAATTCAATAAAAGATCACAAACAACAATATAATATCAGTGGTGTGTAAGCGCGTGCGGCCTTCTTTGCTCCAAGTCACTCAAATCCATAGATCAGCCAAACATCGCGCTGACTGTAGCTTTTAACCCTTATTAGCTTGAGCACAACTCTATAATGAGCAACAAACTGCAATATGTATAAAATAATCATAGTTACACCTGCAAAGAAAGATTATATGATTATCCTGACACCTGTGAATAAAAGATCAACCTGAGGTTATAGCAATCACTGGAACGCAAATGTTAGTATAGTGTCAAAAGCTTCAATAAATGATGGTCAATGCAATGCTTGTTACTTGATTCTGATACAATAATAATGCCGATGTGAAAATAACAGTAAAACACCCCCTTTTGTCCCGTTTAATTTAACACATAAACGTTTATAAATGGCCCTCTTAAATTTGACTTTCCCCTGGTTTCTCCCTCACTGACCACACCAGGGGAAACTCTGTTTTGATTCAGCCACGAATGCAGCTCACCTGATTCATCACTGAGCTCCACCGTCACTGGCGTCTGACAGGGTGGCGCTGCATATTCTTCCTTTAATGTGTCTATTTTCAATCTGTTAATTAGAGTGCTTAAACATGAAGCAGACTACGTCCACAACAAGTCAATACAGCTGTAAATGTGGCCAATTATCAATCTATTCCTAATTAATAACAACAGATAGCTTTTATTTTATGCATGCTATTAGTCAACCACTCACCCAGAGGATCTTCAATCCCAGGAAATTCCTTCTCCTCCTTTAATGAGTCTGTCCTCCTTCCATGCCCTGGTAACTGGTCCATCCAGAGCCACATGATCTCAAAATATACATATAACAAGCCAAACCACACCTTGGTCACACCAACCCTTTTCCGCCCTAATGATGTTCAACGCCATCTTAGTCTGGACTGCCAAAAGTGACTTTAACGCTGACTGTTACGACAATCCATTTTATAACATATCCTGGTCAGATTTGTCAATCTCTGCACCAGGGTTATAATCGTTTTTGCCATTTCCATTAGTTTTTATTTTATTTTATTTCAACTCCAGATTTTCAATAGTCATCAGTCCTGATGTTTATACCAGTTGTAATCAGTTTTTACCAATTCTTTGCTAGTTTAGTCTAGTTTTTATTTTCTGAAAATCCTCAGTTTCAGTTTAATTATGATTAGTGTCAGTTATAGTTTTATTTGTATTTTGCAAAAATTAAGTGTAACAAAATCCCGGTTTCATCATATCAGCCATGCTCTTCTGCTTATCCTTGGGTATTAAGACTATTAACTCTTGCAGCACTGCGTGTTCCTAATTTTGGTTCAAGTTAATTGATAAACCTTTTTGAAGGTGATTGAGTCACCCAATTATTTAGATGTCCCAATCCCGTTGTCCCGGGATGCATCACGCTGCACTATCTGGGGTTAGGTGTTTCCTGAGGATGCTGGTTAAGTGGGGGAGCTCTTCAAAAGGGGGAGTGTGCTCCCCCTGATGAGCTCTTCAAGGTAAGCTAGAATAACCTTCTTGTGTGAGCTTTTCAAGTGCACTTCAAGGTTTGTGGGACTTTTGTTTTATAAATGTCCCTCATAACCCCCTGACGACCCAGTAATTTATTTTAGCGCACTCTGGTGTACATTTAGTTTTCGCTTGTAGCTCTCATACTCCACTTACCACTCTTCTAAGTCCTGATGTTTCTTAAAGAGGACAACAGTACCTTTAAAATTATATCGCATGTGTGGGGTTGTGGCCTTACCAATTGTTTTTTCCCACCTTTTTTAAATGGCCGGCATACCCACAAGCACATTTTATGGAAGCAAAAGAGATAAACTTGATATTTTCATCTGAAACGTTTTGTTAAACTCAGATTTTTATTTTTCGGAAATAAACATCTAATAAACAATTTAAGGGTTTTTTAAGCTTATTTAGTTTCCCGGAGAACATGACTAATTTATTAATGTGTGCTCTAATGTACATTGGGACCTGGTATTTATATTTATTTCACTTTTTTCTAGTAGACAACTCTTTGACAAAGGCAGGGAGAATTCTTAACAGAATAACTGAGCGAGATTCAAGCATAGTTTTTTCAAAGAATGAGAGTCATGTGAGCCAAATAGGAGAGGGTGAGACCCCAGTAGGAACTACACAAAGATTATCAAAACGCAGTGGCCACCTGATATCTATCATCCTATCTGGTTCAAAACCGATATGTAGAAGAATCTGGGATTTTGATTTTACGTTAAAAATAAAATATGGGTAAATGCAGAAATGTTTTCCAATAAAGTAAAAAAATAAGAGTCGCAATTATAGATGAATCCATGGCCCCTAATTGTTCCTACAAGATCACGTCGTTGCTGAAAGTTATCAGTGATCTCAATATGCGAAAAGGATTCACCGTATCTGGAGTTCAAGCTCCTCTTAACTGAAAAACCTGGGACAAACCTGTAGACATGACCTGAATGATATCAGTAATGAAGAGTTCTCTCCAAAACTCAAGAAAAGAAGGCCCCCATCAGATGAGAGTGTAACAAAATATGGTTCACTCCGCTTGCCTGAACTGGTTAACAGTCCAAGGCATTTCAGTTGTAGAATGGTTGGGTGCAACAATAAAACATATGTGGGATGTGGGAAGTGCCAAATGTTCCTTTGTGTCTTCAAATAAAACTCACAATACTTCCTCAAATATCATAAATGAATTGACTTTTGTGAAATAGAAAGCCCAGTGCAATCACTTATTCCTGAACCAATGGTTTACAGCCAATGAAGTGTCAGTGACTTCTAGGTTGGTCCCTGATCTTCATCTTATGAGATTGTTATTTTAATAACACTTGATTTATTTAAAAGAAAAAAGAAAAAGAAAAAACGAAAATATTTTTTCCCTTTTTCCCTCTTTTTCTCTGGGTCTCAGGAGGACATTATGTCTCTCTCCACCACAAGACTCTTGCTATATCTAAAAAACAGTCATATTAAAATGATCCTCAATTGGACTCAGGCGCTTTCTCCCGACCTCCCTGACATGATTCTGCGCGTGGACGGAGCAGCAACACAGACGACTCGACTACCACAGCGCCCCGACCCAGCCACTTTAGGGTACGCACACATCAATGAAACCAAACACAACTTACAACAAATCCAACTGACCCTGGCCAATTCTGTGAACATCCATCACAGCTCCAGCTAGCTTCCCGCCACTTTACCCGTCATTTACGTCAAAGCAAACGCTCCTCCACCTCCAGTCCTCATCACTTCCTCTGCCCTCCCCAACAACAACAACCTTACTCTGCACACTGGACTAAACATACCGAACCTGATCAATATTTTACTGCGTGTTATTTCACCATCTTATTGAGTCAAATACTCTATCCTTATGCGGTTTATGACATTATATTTATCCAGCCTGTCTCTAAATATTTGAACAATTTTCAAGTTTGGGGTCAACTTTTGAGAATTTGACCATAAATGAAAGTTATGGCGCTATCACCCCCTTTGGGGCTTACCTTTCCCAGTTCTGATGATATTCCTCCCCATTCTCTATTCTCTGCAAGAACCCTTTTTTGGTGGCGAGAAACTGTTGGTGTGGTCAAGTGGGTGCTGTAAAAACAAAAGCTCAGGACAGAACAGTCACCAGTCATGTACTTCATACAAAATAAGCATATATTGAACTTCATATTGATCCTCTGAGTGTAATGTTACATTTTAATTTAAACTTCTCAAAGCTAAACACAATATTTTACTTTATCTTACTCTTGTTCTTGTGCAGCACCACCTCTGTCGGTTCTATCTTACTTTTAAATTGCTGACTATTTCAAGAAAGTACCCGAAAGGCGGGGACCAGTGTTTATCATTACATATCTCTCTTTTGAGTTTGGCAAGTCTATCATTTCCCTATTATTCATAGACCTCAGTGGGGGATTTTTTATTTTTAATTTTATAACCGTTAATTGACTTCTTACAGTGGCCTGCTATGGTTAACAATAACATGTTCAGCCATGAATGAAAACGGACCTTTTCTTCACTTTAGCATTTATCATTCCCAACAATATAATGTGATACATTAATCGAAACACAGCTACTAAAACACAATTTTCCCAATGTAAACATCAGTAACTCAACATTAGCAACCAAAGGGTTAAGTCTGCAGTTCACACTCCTGTGAAGCTACAGCCTCCCCCCTTAGTCTCTGTCAACCTTCTGTTCTCGCAAAAACAAAACAAAGCAAGACAAAACATCCACCCTTCTTTTACAGGCTGGGTGAATTGTTTGTGGACATCTACTAATCCTAAAGTCGGTACCATTTTTGTCTCAGTATCAAGTCAGTTAAAACTTCGTCGTCAGTCCATCACAGTCCAGTCACATACATACATCCACACACATTCATACCAGATATTGCTGATTATGGAGCTCCACGCGCAACCTACTCGAAGCTCCCTCACCAGCAAGATGACGTCATCATTTTAAAGGAAACAGTTCCTTGTTTGTTGTTTTTTCTTGGACTGGATTGACTCGCTGCAATCCTTTTAGACTCAGGACTTCTCATCCGATCAGTGTCCCACATAAGTGAATTTCTCCCAAGCCCATTATAATCATGGAGAAAAACACTTTACGACTGTTTTCAGTAAGAATATTTTATAGCGCTTTAAAGTTCAATCTCTCAGGCCTGGATTAAGGAGCCGATTTGTTAAATCAGGAACTCACAAAATACCAAAATATCACCACCGGTGGATCACACCTCTCAGATGTTCTTATCTCAGTGCACTGTAACAAAAGCAAAAACAAACGTAGCCAATAAAGTACTCATATAATACCCAATACTGGGGCCCATTGCAAACATGTCCAAGCATAAACCATCTTCCCCTCTCTTGGAGAAAGAAAACAATCCAAACTTCACTGATAAAATACACCTTGTGTCAAGCAAAACCCAAAAACCAACCAAAACTTCACACCCAATATTGTGTAGGCATACAATTACCGTAACTCCTTTTTTCTTTTTGCACCAACAAAACATGTTGGATTTACTTGCTTCAACAGTGGACACTGGTTACACACAAACGTTTTGCTTTGGCAGAAACTTAAACAACTAAGTTAAATCAACACAACCTTTTCATATTCTCTCCGAAATAAACTCACACCATTCATTCATCATTTTCACTCTGTCCCACTGCTCCTTGTTAGACTGTGTGAAGCACAGTAAACAATTCAGTGGAGGCCTTGAGCCATAAACAGACATCACACACAGACATTGTTTTCATAGCCAAACTGCTTTAGACCCTGTCCCCTAAATCTACACAAATGCCCTCTGGGCGACATGAAATGCATTTAACCAATAGATAATCAATGGGTTCTTGTTGTTGTAACCGACTCCGTATTTGGATGTTTGTGTGCAGCATTTGTTAGTAAAGCATTCTTCATTGCATCAGCGTGTGTGTGTATCACTTCTCAGTGAATTGAATCAGCATTTCGATTTGTGTATGTGCGTCAGTTCTCACTCAATCAACGAGTGCATATGTTCATATATATGTTTCTTTTCATTCTGAGTCAGTGCATGTAGATGTGTGTGTTTGTGTGGGTGTTTGTGTTCATCACTTTCCTGTTCTGGTGTTCTGGATAAACCACGGCCTGAAGCGTGCCCTGGGGTCCTGCCCTCCTCCCTCTCCGTCTGTTTGCATCCACTGGTGATGCTGATTAAAGTTCTGTCCATACTGGTTCTGGCCCCGATTGGGGCAGTCCTTTTCTCCAGTGTCCTGCATCTTCTCCTTGTTCGGCTCCTCCTTAACTTGACCCTTTTGCTTCTGTAACTCCTTCAGGGTTTTGATACGCAGCTCAATCGTCTGGATGTCCGTGCCAAGCTCCAGTCTACGCTGCTGCGCCAGCTCTTCCTCTGTTTCTCCCAACTAAGTCAAGATTTTGTGTTCAGGTCAGAGTTCAGCTGCAGCCACTGCTGCTCATTGTGCTTTGTTCTCATCTCCTTGCTGAGGTCCTGAGCCTGCAGAAGCTCCCAGCGCTCCATCACTCCTGAAGTCTGGGGGTCTGAGCTGCTGGGATCTGCCAGTCCAGACACCGTATCCTCTTCCTCCTCACTGTGTCAATACCTCCACGACACTCACCCCTCAGTCGCAGATATCCCATGTGTGAGCAGTCCGTTTCTGTGCCTGCACAAGTGCAGCTGCTGTCCGTTTGTTGCAGGCGGAAACGGCTGACCTCCAGAGGGTGTAAATGAGAGTCTGCAGCAGCAACTTCCCCAGTGGAAGACCTCAGAGTTTGTTCTGTTAGCTTAACAAAGGCCTCAAGGGAGTTTCTGGGATGCTCATCTGGCCCCAGCAAGCTCCGGCCTGACTTCACGTCCAGTGGCTGGGACTGCAAGTCTGATGGGTTCGATTATCAGCCAGCTCCTCTTGAGCCATGCTCAGTTTCTGCTCTGATGTCTTGAGCTCTTACTGAGGACAGAAACCTCAGTCTTTTCCGTACACATCAGATTGAAGTCCATTGATGTTTCCCTTGCTCTGCTCCACGGCCTTCTGCAGCTCTGCTGTTCGGCTCTTCTCAGAGGTGAGCTCCTGGTCGAGCCCCGACACCTGTGCCTTCAGCTTATTTTCTCCTGGTGCTTTTGTCCATTCTGAGGTGCCTCCTGACCTCAGTTACTCCTCGTGTCTCTGGCACGCCATTTTTCTCTGCCCGATCATCAATGTTGGTCCGTCACTGTCCTGCACAGTTTTAATGCAGCATTGTTTTGCTCGGCCTCACTTTTCCTCCGGGCTTAATAGGCGTCTCGTCACAGCTCTGTCAGCTGAAGCTGTCTGGAAATCTCCCCCGTTTAATGAAACGGGCCTTGGGTTTAACGCTCTCCGTCTCCGCTGCATAAGATCGTTTTCCTGCAGCACTGTTGACATCTTCAAGTTGTTGTTGTAGGTCCAGCTGCTATAGCATTTGGTCCGGGTCACATCCAAGATGGTGGAGGAGAGAGCAAAGATGGTAGGGAGGGAGAGCAGGAGTCCAGGGTCCGCCTGGCTTACTGGGCTGACAAAGCAGCCTGCAATCAAGCATAAAGAGAAAAAAGAGAGAAAGAGAAAAAACAAAACAAAACAAAACAAAAACGAACGAACCAGAATGATGTTTTATTGGCTGCGTTATTCAGAGAGGGGAGAAACACCGGGGCCAAGCCCTGTGTCAACCTTCTCTCCCCCTTTTTTTGTTTTTTCTCATATATATATAATATATTATATATTCAACTCATAACCCACCAAGCTGACAGGACAACACAGGTACATGTTAAAATTCTTAAGATCAAGTTTAAAAGCAAAAATAGAATTTTCATTCATTAAGTAATCACTTGTATTAATCAATCAACAAAAACATGTCACAATTTGAATCTTTTTGCCACTAAATTTGTTGTATCGTCACTGGTTGGTCAGACCAGTGTCTTTTTTTTTTTTTTTTTGAAGTTAAGTTGTTGTCCTGCAACCCAAAGAGTTTATTTGTTAGTAGTGGATAAACTTTATCCTGTAACAACAGGTGTACGTTAAGTTTCGCTTCTTTAACCTTGCTGGAAAATCTTCACACGTTAATGAGTGCAAGCTGTTTCTTCATTGCATGTATGTGCGTTTGTAGGTGGGTTAATTTAACTTTTTTCTCAAACAAGGCATTTCTCTGAAATGTGCCTCTCTCTCACATTTCTCTGCTTGTGTGTTTTGTTTCACCTTTTGTTGTGATGCTCCGGACGCCTTCCCAACCTCCACAAGTTTGTTGGGCCCAATGTTATATGTTAAAAACTCCTCTTAATTTCTCCTTTAATTCTCTGCTAGCTGCTGTCTTTTCCACAGCTGCTGATTCTTGCTGAGTTTGGTTTCCATTACTATAATTTGCTTCGGCCACTGTGCTTGTGGGGGCAATTGGTCCAGGCCCGTAGCCACCTGTATCAACACACTGAGAGGTTTATTTAATATCATTTTCATCACAATCTTACTCTGCCGACTGAGGTGCCGGTCTTAATCATACACGATTTGTCTCTTCTAAATCAAAACCCAGCCAAACATCAAACATTCAGCGTAGTCATTCAAAACCTTATTTGTAATATTATAATCAACAAAGTCAGCGTTTTACTTACAGGCATGTATCATTGTTTGCAACTCATAATTATAAACTCAAAAACACGCTAAACAGCAACAAAAGTCCTCTGTGCGCTTCACAGCTCATTTGCATGTTCACACACAGTCTAAAAATAGCTCGCAGCGCTGCAGCTGCACATCACACAGTCTCACACAAAGCTCAGACAAAACTCTATTATTTTATATTACAAAGACGTCTTATATTTACAACCACTGACAGGCCTGACAGATTCAGCACCTAACAATTTCGACAAATTTAAGTTAACGGGTCTCACCGAAGAAAGTCTCACTTTTTTGTAATCAATCAAACAGTATCTGTTACTTCTGGAACAGTTTCTGACCTAACTTCTAAAATCCCTAACTCAATTTAACTTTGTCCAAAAAAGCACATGACACCGTTTCCAACGATGAGGAGACTCTAACTCCTAGCTTATTTCAGGATGCCCTGTACCCCACAGATAAGCCAAACTGAACTAACCCTGTTCGCCGACAGGTCAAAGCCGCGCGTCCACGGCCAGGAGGGGGCGTAACCCCCGGGCTATGCGCTTCTTAGCAACTTCTGGTGCCGTCCTATAATAATTTTCACCTACACAATTTGAAAAATTTTACCATAACGGGTCTCACCGAAGAAAGATAACTTTTTTGCGGCCAATCCCAGCCTCTGTTTCTTCTGGAACAGTCTCTGGCCTAATTTTCTAAAACAACACATAACCAATTCCCTACCAAACTACTTGAGACTCTAGCTCAATTCCTTGGGACTCTAACCCAGCATTATTACCTTCATACTTTTTCAACTTCACTAAATACTCTTAAGCAACTTCAACTGCATAACACACACGGATCCTCATCAAAATCAAAACAGACCCTCTACCAGTAATTTCAGTGAGTAGACTTTAATTTAGTCATATCCAATTTGGCACACTTTGGAAATAATTCAACAGGTAGTGCCTTACCTTTAGATAAGCCGGCTTATGCCCACTCACGTCAGACCACTGGCTTGTGCCTGTCCGTTCGACAACCTCGGACCGTCCAGACCTTTAAATTCCACCCCAATACCTCAGGACGAGCCCCCAAGCTGTTACGAGTTCAAAATTGGGGATGGAGACAAGAGAAAAACCACAATAACAATACTGGTCCGGCCGGGTTGAGTCAAACGATGATTTTAATGAACACACGCGTGGGAGATGGACACTGTATGCAGACAGCCTCAGATCTCAAAATGGTGCAGCATTGCTCAAACTTTTATAGCCTCTGGTGCCCCCACCTTATCATAAAAGCCTAAACATTCACATACTTTTCTCTCACACGGCGCCTAAGCTACGACCTTGGCTCCCTGTTTATCTGCTCCTGCTGAGATGGGGCAGAAAACTCCAGCATATTCTGTTCTCTTCTAATCAGACAAATAAGGCGATGACTTTTCTGCGAACAGTATTTCTTATAACTCAGCAGTATAATGCATCATAAAACAATATCATTCATTCACAATAAATCAGCAGTTTAATGTAATGCAAATCAGTTTAACTAATGCAATAGTTATCAACTTCTTCTAATTCAGGAGAATATCCATCCATCCATTTTCATCCGTTTTATCCGAGGCCGGGTCGCGGGGGCAGCAGCCTAAGCAAAGAGGCCCAGACCTCCCTCTCCCCAGCCACCTCTTCCAGCTTATCCGGGGGAATACCAAGGCGTTCCCAGGCCAGCCGAGAGATATAATCTCTCCAGCGTGTCCTGGGTCTGCCCCGGGGCCTCCTCCCGGTGGGACATGCCTCGAACACCTCACCCAGGAGGCGCCCAGGGGGCATCCTTGTCAGATGCCCGAACCACCTCAGCTGACTCCTTTCGATGTGGAGCAGCAGCGGCTCTACTCTGAGCCCCTCCCGGATGGCCGAACTTCTCACCCTATCTCTAAGGGAGAGGCCAGCCACCCTTCGGAGGAAGCTCATTTCTGCCGCTTGTATCCGCGATCTTGTTCTTTCGGTCACTACCCACAGCTCGTGGCCATAGGTGAGGGTAGGGACGTAGATCGACCGGTAAATTGAGAGCTTCGCTTTTACACTCAGCTCCCTCTTCACCACGACGGACCGGTGCAGCGTCTGCATTACTGCAGCTGCAGCCCCAATCCGTCTGTCGATCTCCGGCTCCCTTCTCCCATCACTCGCGAACAAGACCCCGAGATACTTGAACTCCTCCACTTGGGGCAGGAACTCATCCCCGACCCGGAGTGGGCACTCCACCCTTTTCCGGCTGAGAACCATGGCCTCAGATTTGGAGGTGCTGATCCTCATTCCCGCTGCTTCACACTCGGCTGCGAACCGCTCCAGTGCGAGCTGGAGGCCCTCACCCGATGAAGCCAACAGAACCACATCATCCGCAAAAATCAGAGATGAGATTCTGAGGCCACCAAAGCGAAAGCCCTCCGCCCCTTGGCTGCGCCTAGAAATCCTGTCCATAAAAATTATGAACAGAACCGGAGACAAAGGGCAGCCCTGGCGGAGCCCATCACCCACCGGGAACGAGTCCGACTTATTGCCGGCAATGCGAACCAAGCTCTTGCAACGGTTGTATAGGGATCGAATGGCCCGTAGCAATGGGCCAGACACCCCATACTCCCGCAGCACCTCCCACAGGACACCCCGAGGGACACGGTCGAATGCCTTCTCCAAGTCCACAAAACACATGTAGACTGGTTGGGCAAACTCCCATGCACCCTCAAGTATCCTCGAGAGGATAAAGAGCTGGTCCAGTGTTCCGCGACCAGGACGAAAACCGCATTGTTCCTCCTGTATCCGAGGTTCGACTAGCGGACGAACTCTCCTTTCCAGCACCCTGGCATAGACTTTCCCAGGGAGGCTGAGGAGTGTGATCCCCCTGTAGTTGGAACACACCCTCCGGTCCCCCTTCTTAAAGATGGGGACCACCACCCCGGTCTGCCAGTCCACAGGTACTGCCCCTGATCTCCACGCAACATTGCAAAGGCGTGTCAACCAGGACAGCCCTACAACGTCCAGAGCCTTCAGGAACTCGGGGCGGACCTCATCAACACCAGGGGCTCTGCCACCAAGGAGTTGTTTAACTGCCTCAGTGACCTCGCCCCCGGAAATTGGCGGGTCATTCCCCTCATCCCCAGACTCTGCTTCCTCCTCGGAAGACGTGTCAGTGGGATTAAGGAGGTCCTCGAAGTATTCCTTCCACCGCCTGACAATTTTCTCAGTCGACGTCAACAGCGCTCCGCCAGCACTATACACAGCGCAGGTAGAGCACCGCTTTCCCCTCCTGAGACGCCTGACGGTTTGCCAGAATCTCTTCGAGGCAGTCCGAAAGTCTTTTTCCATGGCCTCTCCGAACTCCTCCCACACCCGAGTTTTTGCTTCAGCCACTGCCCGAGCCGCATTCCGCTTGGCCTGTCGATACCTGTCGGCTGCCTCCGGAGTCCCACAGGCTAACCAAGCCCGATAGGACTCCTTCTTCAGCCTGGTGGCTCCCTTCACCTCTGGTGTCCACCATTTGGTTCGGGGATTACCACCACGGCAGGCACCAACCACCCTGCGGCCGCAGCTCAATGCAGCAGCTTCGGCAATGGAGACGCTGAACATGGTCCATTCGGACTCGATGTCCCCAGTCTCCCTCGGAATGCTGTCGAAGCTCTGCCGGAGGTTTGCGTTGAAGATCTCGCGGACTGGGGCCTCTGCTAGACGTTCCCAGCACACCCTCACTACGCGTTTAGGTGCACCAGGTCTGTCCAGTGTCCTCCCCCGCCACCTGATCCAACTCACCACCAGGTGGTGATCAGTTGACAGCTCAGCCCCTCTCTTTACCCGAGTGTCCAGAACATATGGTCGCAGGTCTGGTGATACGATTACAAAATCGATCATCGACCTACGGCCTAGAGCATCCTGGTGCCACGTGCACTTATGGACGCTCTTATGTTCGAACAGGGTGTTCGTTATGGCCAAACTGTGATTAGCACAGAAGTCCAATAACAAAGCACCGCTCGGGTTCAGATCAGGGAGGCCGTTCCTCCCAATCACGCCCCTCCAGGTCTCGCTGTCGTTACCCACGTGAGCATTGAAGTCTCCCAGCAGGACAACAGAGTCTCCAGGTGGAGCACCTTCCAGCACCCCCCCCAGGGACTCTAAGAAGGCTGGGTACTCTGAACTGCCACTCGGCGCATAAGCACAGATGACAGTCAGGACCCGTTCCCCGACCCTAAGGCGCAGGGAACAAACCCTCTCGTCCACCGGGAAAAACCCCAACGAACCGGCAGCAAGCCGAGGGGATATTAGAATACCCACCCCAGCCCGCCGCCTCTCACCAGGGGCAACTCCAGACTGAGACAGAGTCCAGCCCCTCTCCAGGAGACTGGTTCCAGAGCCCAAGCCATGCGTAGAGGTGAGCCCGACTATATCTAGCCGGTACCTCTCAACCTCACGCACTAACTCAGGCTCCTTCCCCACCAGAGAGGTGACATTCCATGTCCCTATTGCCAGTCTTGGCAGCCGGGGGTCAGTCCGCCAGGGCCTCCGCTCCTGGCCGCCACCCGACACACAATGCACCCGACCCCTATGGCGCCTCCTGCGGGTGGTGGGCCTGCGGGAGGATGGGCCCATGTCTCCTCTTCGGGCTGTGCCCGGCCGGGCCCCATGGACTAAGGCCCGGCCACCAGACGCTCGCCCTCGGGCACCCTCCCCGGGCCTGGCTCCAGGGCGAGGCCCCGGTAACCCTATCCCGGGCAGGGTAAACTGTTCCCTCGATGTCTTTTTCATAGGGTCTTCTGAATCGCTCTTTGTCTGGTCCCTCACCCAGGACCAATTTGCCATGGGAGACCCTACCAGGGGGCAAAAGGAGAATAATGCAAACTAAAACTACATAATAATTCACAGTCTTTAATTAGGGGTATAACATGGCATAAAATAATATTATACTTTTTACACTTCAATACAACCCTTGGGCACATATATGCGGGACTTTTCGTGGCTGTTTTGATATCGCTCTCTCTCTTAACCGATCAAATCTGGCTGTGGTAGCAGCTTTAAACTCGGTATGACCCAGGTTGATAGAGGGTGCCCAGTCTGGATCGCATTCCAGCCTTTTGTAGGCTGGTTTTCCTACAAAACACAACAAACAGCCCGCAAAGCCACAGTAAACAAAGCAGCATAGCGCAACGAATTCAATTCAAATCAATATAAGACTTATTTGTAGCCTATATCAACAAATATGTTATGATAAATTACGTAATAACTACAACAGAAGACTTACCTTTGTGGAAATGCTTGGAGCAGACTAACATGTGAGCTGGGGTGTTCTGGGACGTTATATTTGGTCTTCGAATGGCTGCGATCCAGGCCATCCGTCGGCTCTCTGTTACTTCGTAAACATGGCTTGAACAATTTTTCTTCCACGATGGAATCCGATATAAACCGATCTCTTTACCCGTCGACTTCCCGTGGCTGTCATGCGACCAGCTATTGCAGTTAATAAAACAACAGCTTCTTGCCATTCTTTGTGTTTCTTTTTATCGCTGTGTGACTGTTTTCTTGTGAAAGCCTGCGTGCGCTAGTACCGCTTGCCACTCGTACCTGCAATCCTTTGCGGTTTTACCCCAAAATGATGTCACATTTTCAATCTCTATTGTGCAGCTGTAACTCGTTCAGAGTGTTTTTGACTCAGTTAGATGATATTAAAAAAAAGGTTTCTTAACCACAGAAATAATTCTGTGATCATGCACTTTATTCGTCCTGTGTGGTGTTTCAAATCTTTTGGTGCTGCTGAACTAGCTGTCACGATCCTGGGTCTTATGACCCAGTGTTTTGAGTTTTAGTTCTTTTGATGTTTATAGTGTATGTTTAAGCTTATTAGGTTTCCTATGTTCATTTGCTTATTAGCTCCCCCTTGTGTTTTCAACCCCTGTGAAGTCTCCCTTGCCCTTCGTGTGTTTCATGTCTGTTGTCTTATGTTGTCATGTCTGCCTCTCATGTTTCCTGTTTTATTTTGAAGAGATCTCGTGTTTTTATATTATGGATTATGTTTTGAGTCCTTTGTTGTACTGTTTCTTGTTTCCCTAGATTTCAGTTATGGTTATCATAGGTTTAGTTCTTTGGCTTTGTAATATGGCTTCCCTGTGTTCAATGTTGTGTCTACTGTGACCTCTTTGTACCATGTTTCTGGTCCCTATAGTCTGTCTTCTCAGTTGCTGTTAAGTTTGCATGTTTAGAGTTCAGTCAGTGTGTTTCCTGTTTTACTTTGAAGGTCCATGTCTCATGTGAGTGTTTCTAGTTTTGCTTCCCTTGTCTCGTCCAGCCTGATTACTCCCAGCTGTGCTCTCCTTCTGTGCCTCATTCCCTCGTTATCCCTCTGTGTATTTAAGCCCTATGTTTCTCTTTGTCAGTGTTGTAGTCTCCCTCATGCTGTGTGTTTCTACCTGTAGCTCCCTGTGTGATTTGTTAGTCTTCCCAGTTTAGATTTTGTAGAGTTTTTGTGTTCAGCAATAAAAGCTGCCCTTTGAGTTCAATCCTGTCTCCAGTGAGTTTGCGTTTGGGTCCAATCCCTGCCTGCCACACAGCCGAAACATGACACTAGCCTTTATATTCATTCTATTAAGAATGAGTTTTGCCCACTTTAAAGTCTCCTTTGCTTTTATTGACATTCCTTGGACCTCATTCCAGTTGGCAGCTTCGAAATACAGATTCTACACTCGTGTTTGATGTTTTACCTGCTCAATTTGTCATTAAATGACAAATTAGCTTGTCAATAATTGTCCAGTTATTTTTGAACTGAAAATGGGGAACTATATATGAAAATTACTACCATTGCTCATCAAACCCTTCGAATTAAAACTGAAGGTCTGTCTACCATATCTTAATTGTTTGACTCAAAATCCACTTTGGTGATGTACACAGGCAAAACTACTAAAGTTATGCCATTGTCTAAATAGCTACATTAACTGTTAGTATTACAAGGTGCTTGTGTCTTTGAAAACACACAAATTTTTTTTGTTTTGTTTTCAGTCTGGAATTTGTTGATCACCTGTTTAGCAAAAATTGTTCTGTAGGTTCTGTTTCAGTTGACTACGATATATCACATTTTTTTCCAGGAGTTCTGCTTGTGGATAAAAGTGGAACTGGAATCTGGCTCCTGCACAGCACACCAAAGTTTCCTTGTGCAAAAGATGAAAATTCATTCTGGCCTTCAACTGGAGTAAAAAATGCACAGACATTTATCTGTGTAACATTTCGCTATGAACAGTTTGATAAAATTGGTAACGTATTCACAGAACCTTTCATATTCATAGTGTGGTTATATTTTATTAGTGTAATGAATGATGCACTTTAATGTGGGGCTGTTTTTTTTTAGGTAAACATCTGCAGTATATTCGAGCTTTCCCGTTTGACCATCGTATTCCAGGAGACTTTCACACAGAACTACTGGATGTTGTAAACAAGGTTCATGTTCCTCCAGATGATCATTTTCAGGAACTGAACTCGAATAAAAGGGTCAACTTTTACAGCATCGCAAAAAAAATCCAAGGTCCTGATTACGGTGAGACATCTGCATGTTTAATAAATAACAATAGTTCAAGCAGTGATGGGAATAACGGCGTTACAAGTACTGGCGTTACTAACGGCGTTACATTTTTCAGTAACGCGTAATCTAACTATTTACTATTCCTATCGTTACAACGCCGTTACCGTTACTAACAAGAAAATGCGGTACGGTCGTGTTACTATTTTCCAACAAACAGACGGTTGAAGCTGTGTTCAGCTTACCGCACCTTATATCAGTTGCACGGAAGTAGCTGTAAGTAATCTGGGCGCTATAGCTTTAAGCAGCTTCATGCTTCCGTGGGCGGCAATCACTTTCTGCCCGATCACTTTTGGCACAACACCTGGAGCTAAGGGGGCAAAACAATCGCATGAGTGCTGCTGTTTGCTGTTTTATGAAATATGATTCATTAAACATGTTTGTGGTTGTTACAGTGAAAAATATAACTTTTTCCACTTGGATTTTATGTTTTTTGTCTGATTTTAGATCAATTGTGTTAATACAGTATGTCAAAATGAAAACATAACTATAAATTCAGACACCTGAGGTTGTGCTGAAAAGGATGATACCAAACAAGGCAAATGTGGACAAGAGATATTTTATTTTGTATTCCTATGGTGACAGTTTATAATCAGAACTATCAGTGATCAATCATTTATCATTGTTGAATCTGATGACAGCATAATCTCTGAAGTATATCTATGGTAATCTGAGTAAAGATTAATGTATGCATATTATCATCTTTTAATCAGTCTCAAATGGAATCCACAGCATTGTATCACCGTCTGAACTGGTGGGTCCAGCTGGGCCTTCTACATTCAGTTTTGCACGTAGTCAGGCCTACACCAACATGCACAGAGAGTCATGTAACACACGCACGTTCACACACACTTATTAACACAGGGGGGTCGTCTTAGGACATCCTCTCTACTTGGATACACAATTTCACAAAATACACAACATATCACACACTTGTTTGTCTCTAAGTGTAACGCGGTTAAAGGACCAGGGCGCCTGACTGCAGCCTCATAGACAATGAGCTATCAGAATAAGATTCGACTATGGAGCCTGAGGGTGTGAATAAAACACAGGAAACGAAAGTAGAGCTCAAATATATATATATATTATGTTTGTTATGAGAAGTGTATAGACGGATGTACAAAAGAAATAAAAACATATGCATATATATCACAAACAAAAATAATGTTGACAATACAAAACAGCTTAGTAGGTTCCAAAAGGAGGTGGGATGAGGTGTAGTCCAGTATGTGATTTAGTTTAGTTCCATGGACCTGTGATAGGTCATGTGTCAACAATTTGTGATTCAGTCCATAGGTTCACAATTCCTACCGCAACGTAGCGGTGGTCGGGTGGCTCGCCATCTCGCGCTGATCAGGGCTGATCGCGGGAGAACAAAAAAAACCTGACCTACACAAGGTCAAAAAACAGAAATTATCATTCACAGAAGAAAATGAAACAGCATTCTACTGCTGTGACAAAATAAATACATAAATCCATAAATAACAAAGTCAAGTAATCAATGCCACGTTTCATACAACAATCAATAAACCATCATCTCTTATAATGAATGTCATTCTAAATACTATTCTAGAAAGACATTCTCATGGGTCCCATCAAAGTATATCAGCGTTAAAGCTAATAAATATTATCCAAAGTTAATCAAATATATTTACAAAACTCATTTAATCACAGGTGTTGCGCAACAGATTCAATAATGTAAATGGAATTTAACTCAATGCAAAATCTCATAGGCCATTTCGGCATTTCATCAGAAAAGTAACAAAAAACATCCAAAACGGACAAAACTACAAAAATCAAATCACTCGTTCAACTCTAGATACGTTAAGTCAACATTCGGCCATAATGGAATAAACAAAAACAACAATATTCAATAGATGACACTAGTAATTGCACTTACTGTCGCTAGCCTAGCATTAGCTTACCGGCATTGTAGGATGTGCGATCGCGGCTCCGCATGTACATTAATTGTGACAAAACAAAACAAACAAATAACTCACCGTTGAGTCGAGTGTGAGGTAGTGTAAAGATGAATGAATCGGCCGGGTTATTGCACGCTGTCAACTGGCCTGTAGTGCAAAATTTGTCGATATCTGACAAGTACGCCAACCACAGGGACAACAGCAGCCAGAGGAGCAGGGACATGCAGCTGATTGACCCGGAACTTATACAGGATTCATTCCCGCCACAATAAAGGGACTGGCGGAAGTGGGGTCAGAAGTTACCGTGGTTACATAAGGTAGCATCTGATGTCTATATAAGGAGCAGTGGCGTGTCTAGAAAATTTTTGTTGGGGGGGCCAGGTAGGGGCACAGATTTGGAGAAGGGTGGCAGATTTAATTGGCAGATAATGTTTAAAAAAAAATTCTACCAACCCTTAACCATAATTCAATAATCCTATAAACCTAATAACCAAATGCACTTTTAACTCTTATTAGAATGAGATTTTAACCACTACGGTGCAAAGTTTTTAGATACTGCGTTGATAAAGTACAAGAGATACAATCAGTGCTTTGTCAGTGTTTACTCAGCATTCAAGGACAGCAATATTTGCATAGTATTTTTACTGACATATAGTGCACATATGTTTTGGGCAAAAACATTTTTGAAAATTAAAATACGAACATTTGTAACAAACAATTGACAAATTAGCCAATGCCAATGCAAAACTTTATCTGCCTGTTAAAAAAAGAAGATAATCTTCTCACAAACTGGTGTTTGATTTTGAAACAGGAAAAAAGTGGGGAAACAACTGAAAAGACTAACATTTGAATAAAACCTGAAAGCAAGTAAATACTTTCTATGCTGCCTTATCGTAAACTTTGCTAATATTGATAAAGAACAACACTGGCTGATGATAAAATACAGTCAGCTGGCATGGTGACACTGCCAGTATTAACCTGCAGGGCTGGACTGGGACAAAAAAATTGGGCATTTTTACTACAGACCGACCCACCAGGTAGTAAAGCCATAAAGACTTTGACTGAAAACAAACCCTGTTGTGACAGTGATGTACAGTCTTGTTGGTATATGTATGATTTCTATACATTTTACGTCAGATAAAAACTTTGGTTGTAAGATTTAGATAATTATTTAATAAAAACTAGATATTTTAAATGAGAATAAGAAAGAAAAGTATTTCTTTGTGCCCACCTTTCCCTGTTAATGCCCTACCTGGCCCCCTGGCAAAACTTTGCTAGACCCGCCCCTGCACAGTTACCAGCTGTCAGCTACATAAAAAAGGATCCTGGTGTTATTTATCTCTCAGAAACAGTTCATAACTTCCCTTCAACTCATTCATGTCACCTAAAAGGTAAACCTGTTTCTCCATCACCTGTTCAGCTCTGATGGTTCAGTAAGGACATCTCCTGGTTTCATCTTCATGTTTCCCTCTCACCACATATCCAAACCAACATCATGACCAGCAGCTTTACAGCTGTGGCTCCAGCAAACATCAGCTGATACTAGAAATTAATATTAAATACATTCTAACAACAGCTGATCAAGCTTAAACGTGCTGCTGTTGTTTAGCGCGACATCTGCTGGTTTCCTCTTTCTGGCGCAAAGTGGGCGATAAACAAGAGAGAAAAGCCGATCAGCTGATCATTGATCAGTTTCATGATTGAAGTAGCAACAGGAGAGAGAGGGGGAGAGAATGAGAGAAGAGGCAGCTGTGCAGCATAAAGACAGAATAAATCCAGCTTTGTGTCTTTTTTCCATTCTAGCTAAAGTCCGGGACAAACTGCGTCTCTTCTCAGCTCAATACGAAACGTGTAATATTTTCTCTGAATGAGGGACCATTCCATTTTTTTAAGGAGCCGTTGGCAACTCTACTAACCTTATGAATAAAATAAAGTTCACTATCAGTAACATCATAGCACCCACCCAGCTGTATAAAAACTCCGTCAAACTGGCTAGAACGCAGTATGAGTTATTGCAACTGACAGTAAAAAGTCAGCAACATGAAAATAAACTCCACCTAAACTTGGTTTATATCTGACCCAGATAGACTGCAGGTCATAACTTCTTACCTGAAGTTCAGTTCACCTGACACTCGGACTGGTGGCTGCTTCGGGTCTCTCCTCCTGCCTCCCCTTCCCTCATCCACCTGTTGCCTCTGTGGAAGCCCCGTCATAGCCACCACCAAACAACGGAGTTATTTCTACACATCGACCTGCATCTGGCCAATCCACCACCTCTCATTGTTCATGCCATTACAAAAAAAATAAAAAACAAGTCACTGGGGATATGCCCGGTATGCCCGATGGCCAGTCCAGCTATGTTAACCTGCAACCAAATCTGCAGCTCCATACAGCAATGTTACGACTTAGATTATATCTTATAACTCATAACTCTTATATGTTAGCTGCCCTCAGTAGCATACTGTCTGAAATATTCGACGGCTGCAATAATTCTTTAAGTGTTTTTTCCTTGGTATTCTAATTTCACCGAAGTTTACTAAACTCAACAAACTTGATATTACTTACCGGGACATTTATTCTGTCCTCATTTTCTTTCACCGAAAAATTGTTTCCTGCAGTGCCATCTTTCGCGCTTGGCTCTCCTACCTTTGCTAACGTGATGCGCATAGCGCAGAAGCGATGCTGCATTCACTTACACTCGGATATCTGAGCGTCACCGTGAAAATATAATCGGACATTTGATATTTGATTGAATTTTATTGTTTTACCTTTGGGGTGGCACCTGGGGTGGCCAGTCTGGTTTGGGGGGTGGCCTGTGCCCCCCCCAGGCCACCCCGCTGGACACGCCATTGATAAGGAGAACTTTTTGAATGTGGAGAACTGATATCATTTCCAGTAAGATTTAACTTGACGTCATCAGGGTAATATAAGAATGAAAAAGCATCCGCCCTGCGGAGATTGTTGTTGTACGTTGTCTTCCCACACTTCTGCGCAAAGTGTGTAATAAAGATCACTATTTTTGGCACCTACCCGGACTCGGCCTGCTTTCTTCTCTTACCCAAGTCGAACGAATCTTAACACAAAGTAAATAGTTTTAAAGGTGAAATCTAGAGGAAACATCAAAATTTGTTAAAAATTGCCAATTATACCCTGGACCCCAGAGGGTTAAACATTTTTTTTTAAAGTAACGCAATAGTTACTTTTCAAGTAATTAATTACTTTTAGAATCTTCTAACTCAGTTACTTTTTTGAAGGGTATAAATATCACTTTTTGTTTTTCCTTTTTATGGCACGGATCCCAGAATTTGTCGTATAATAAATAAACCATTTTTTTTAAAGTTGCGAAATATTAATAATAATATGTATAGTTGAAAATGCCAGCGGGTCAAAATGATCTTTGCAGCATATTCAAGTGTGAATGATGAAACCTCATTTAATTCTGAGGTAAGGTCTGCTAAAGTTTATTTCTGAACCACATGTGGACTTTTGTGTAGATGTCTGTGTGCCATTTAGACTCTTTTTAGACCACAGATCAATAGAAAACTGCTCAGTGGGTTTGAATTTGATTCCTATGTGTACATATGTTCAAATAATAATCCAGTTAAATCAGAACCACAGTCTGATATAACTGGACTAAAGAGTGAATGCTAATATACGAACACTGAGGCAGCCCATGTAACACCAGTGCTGTTGCTGTTGTTATTACAGGTGGAGATCTTTATGTCACTATTTCACAGAGAGTCAGCAGCGATCTGCTCGTCCAGACGTGGGGCTGCCAGGCTGGCCGGGATAAATCCTTCTGCAGAAAGAATAAATTCAAAGTGGAAAATATCAAAATGATAGAAACTAGCCTCAGTCAATGGAAGAATACACAGGACCATTCCAAGTGGTGTGTAGCTAAAGATCCACAGAATAACTGGGTGTGTGTTGCTGATGTAAACAGAGCCCAAAGCCAGTACACTAGGCATGGAGGTGCACTGTGTATTAATGATAAAAGAATAAAAGACATTTTTAAAAATCTTGCAAAAGAAAGTGAGGACTGTCAAAACAGGAGCCTCCTGGACATCCTGGATGTCCTGAATCTTCGAAATTTCCTGAACATCCTGAACCCCGACTGTGATCCATAGCTACACACTGACTAAAAAAAAGTCTGTGTTACTCTAAAGCATTTGGCATGTCTAAAAATAATTTATATCTTAAATCTAATGAGCTCTTTTCCTGCATGTTTTAACCCATGACCATACAGAAAGATGGGGTAGAATTACAAGAGAAATAATTAGATAAATGCACTGCAGATTAATAACTACCTAATGATGATAAAGTAAAGTAATCTCTTATATTCATATTCATGGTTCTGTTATGTTCACATGTATCTTGCCTGGAAATTTAATATGAAACTAAATGTTGAAAAATTATGTCAAGAAGCAAAAACTTTTGGAAAATATGTTGCGATCTGAAATGTATTATTATAGAAATAAACTTATAACAGGAACATGCTCATCCTCTGCTAATGTTTTATATGCAACAACCAATCCAGATGTGTGGATATACAGTGTAACCGACATCTGAAGTCACATGTCTGGTTTGTAACATCTAACTGTAGGATTATTGTTGTCGTGTGAAAACAGATGATGTGTGTTTGCCTTGAAAATAAACTTTAATCATATTTAAAGTGAAGCAAATGACATGTTGAAATGATTCTGTTATTTAAAAAAAAGTGATTCTTTGATGCACAGCCTGAGCAAAGAGTGAAATCCTCACAGAAATATGCAATCTTTCTGTGCGTCATGTAAATGAACTGTCCTGTTTTTGTTACAGTCAGCACAGATTTGAATCTCATGTATTTCAGCCGGAATAATAGATTTCCTGTCTGCAGCATGTGTGTTTGGAGACTCTTCAGAGAAAAGTTGCAGCTTTGAAAATTTACCAGCCACTGCATTTTAACTGATATCTAATCTTTTTCAAAACCTAGTTTTTAGTAACTGTGCCAGATGTGGAGTGTTTCCGTTTTTCTAGTGGAAAATCTTCATTGTGTGGATGCTTTAAGCATCCACACTATTGAGTTCCTGTTTCTCTTTATTCTTTATTATTGTGTGGATGCTTTAAGCATCCACACTATTGAGTTCCTGTTTCTCTTTATTCTTTATTATTCTTAGGACTTCCGTACACTTTTCGCCGTGGAACTACTTCCACAATTTTCAGCCGATTTTCACCGTTCAAACTTTAAACTATTCAGCTATTTTTGCTAATGCCGGCTATGACTTTTGCTATTTTTAACTATTATACTTTTTAAAATATTCCACTTTTTTCCTTTAATTTGTCCCATTGAAATGAATGGGAAACTTCTGCAATTCTGCTAAAATTTGCTTGTTTTTGAAACTTAACTACTTCCTCATATTTTCACCTATCACAACCATTCAAACTTTAAAATGTTCACAAATTATTGGGCTATTCAGGTATGATTCAGCTTTTTCAAATCTTCTACTGTTTTACTTTTATGCCTCTTAAAGTTTTGAGTTGCAAAATTGTGATTTTTCACAAAATACATGTGTTGTTATGGTTGCTATGCTCTTGGCTTCCAGTGTGCCACTGAAGGTTTTGCAATTTTCACTTCATGTCCGAACAACTTCCTGCTACTTGCTCAATTTTCACTCAACTTCCACAAATTATACATCAAAACGTAGGTATTTTTGCTGGCTTTCAGAAAATGTCACCATCATTGTTGTGGGATTTATAGAATTTTGGCAAATCTCCTCAGACTAACACAAGGTCAGAAAACTCTCCATATAAAGTGAATGGAGAGCTTGTTCAAAATCACCGCTGGATTTCTGTAATGAGAGGCATATTCGAATCGTCATATCTCCTTAACGAAGCAAAGTTAAGACATGAGGCTTGTCCCCGAATATCTTCAGACACCCCTGACGCTCACAATTCAAGAATTTCTTTCTCACCTATTACCGTTCTGAAATGAGTTGGACTTGTTTGAGGGTAGGAAATTCGTCCTTCGCTCAGATTTCTTCAGATTTCAAACTGTGGAAATGAACCACTTTTTTCTCTCGTCATAACTTTTTGTTGGATTTCCACAGAGACCTGAAAATTTCCATGATTGTTCACCAAAGCCTGCTGTCTCTTACGGTGAAAGAATGATATCGATACTCCAAATAGATTTAGAGTTAGAAAGCGTTGTTTGAGGGCAAGTCAAGGCAGTTTTTGCTTCGCTCTACTCAGTTATGGTGCATTACAAGTCAAATATCTTTAATAATTCATATTTTAATGATAAATTGTAAACACTGGAAGATTCCCCCATGTCTTCTGAACAAAACGGTGTAAGAATGACCGCTCTAGCCCCTACGGTTTGGAAATTATGGTCATTTGTTTGAGGGGAGTCCTCACTATGAGAAATAGGCTGCAATAATCCTGTGCCTCTCTGTGCTGCGTGTGTAAAAAGAGGCACATGTTTTGGCGGGAAAAAGTACACAGGCTCTCTGATTGGTGGATTCAAATTCAGCAGCTCCCAGGCTGACCTAGAAACTTACTTCTCTCTCCCTGTGCATTTTTTTGCTGATTTTTTCATTTCACAAGTATATTTGAGGGACCCTCAGCATGTTCAGCATTTTTTCAGCTGTCCATTTTGCTTTTCCAATTTTTCTATTTAACTTATTACTATTGTGCTAAATAATACTATTTCTGCTATTTTATAAGATTTGTGCCTAATATAGTATTTCTGCTAAATTACAATATTTCTGCTTTTTATACTATTTGTGCTAAAACATAGTATTTCTACTAAATGTAGTATTTATGCTTAATCATACTATTTCTGCTTTTTATGGGATTTGTGCCTAATATAGTATTTCTGCTTTTTATAGGATTTTTGCTCAAACATAGTATTTCTACTAAATGTAGTGTTTATGCTTAATCATCCTATTTCTGCTTTTTATAGGATTTGTGCCTAACATAGTATTTCTGCTAAATTATAGTATTTCTGCTTTTTATAGGATTTGTGCCTAACATAGTATTTCTGCTAAATTATAATATTTCTGCTTTTTATACTATTTGTTCTAAATTATAGTATTTCTGCTTTTTATAGGATTTGTGCTTAATATAGTATTTCTGCTAAATTATAGTTTTTCTTCTTTTTATAATATTTGTGCTAAAACATAGTATTTCTACTAAATGTAGTATTTATGCTTAATAATAGTATTTCTATATATTTCTGCCAGGTCCCCAGGCAGCCAATCCTCTGTGAGGACTGAGACATTCAAATTTTCAAATCAGGGCCTGCACAGTTTCCCAGCCAATCAAATAAGTGTCCTGAGGCATTCAAATTTGCATATTGGGGCCTTCGTGGCTTCTAAGCCAGCCAATCATATCTGAGGGCTGAGGAATTCAAATCCACAAATCAGGGCCTGCACGGCTTCCCAGCCAGCCAATCACATATGTGGTCTCAGGCATTCAAATTTGCATATTGGGGAATTCGTGGCTTCTAAGTCAACAAGTCATCCATGTCATATATCTCTAAAAATTCATATTTTAATGATAAATTGTCAACACTTGAAGATTCCCCCATCTCTTCTGAACAAAACGGTGTAAGAATGACCGCTCTAGCCCCTATGGTTAGGAAATTATGGTCATTTGTTTGAGGGGAATCCTCACTATGTGAAATAAACTGAAAGAAGCAGGTCTATGTCTCTGTGCTGCGTGTGTAAAAAGATGCACCTTTTTTGGCGGGAAAACGTAAACAGCCTCTCTGATTGGTGGATTCAAATTCAGCAGCTCCCAGGCTGACCTAGAAACTTAGTCCTCTCTCCCTGTGTGTGTGTGTGTGTGTGTGTGTGTGTGTGTGTGTGTGTGTGTGTGTGTGTGTGTGTGTGTGTGTTTAGTGGGAGAGAGAGGACCCTGCCCTTATTTGACAGCATGTCATTGTAGGATTTAAATTGAACATAGTTAGACTGGTTGACTGGATTAGAGCCTGTGTTTGTGTGTCCCTCTGTGCATTTGTGTTTCAATAAGTTATTACTATTCTGCTAAATCATAGTATTTCTGGTACTTTTCGGTACTTGTGCTAAATACAGTATTTCTGCTAAATCATACTATTTCTGCTTTTCATAGGATTTATGCCTAATATAGTATTTCTGCTAAATTATAGTATTTCTGCTTTTTATAGGATTTGTGCCTAACATAGTATTTCTGCTAAATTATAGTATTTCTGCTTTTTATAGGATTTGTGCTTAACATAGTATTTCTGCTAAATTATAGTATTTCTGCTTTTTATACTATTTGTTCTAAATTATAGTATTTCTGCTTTTTATAGGATTTGTGCTTAATATAGTATTTCTGCTAAATTATAGTTTTTCTTCTTTTTATAATATTTGTGCTAAAACATAGTATTTCTACTAAATGTAGTATTTATGCTTAATAATAGTATTTCTATATATTTCTGCCAGGTCCCCAGGCAGCCAATCCTCTGTGAGGACTGAGACATTCAAATTTTCAAATCAGGGCCTGCACAGTTTCCCAGCCAATCAAATAAGTGTCCTGAGGCATTCAAATTTGCATATTGGGGCCTTCGTGGCTTCTAAGCCAGCCAATCATATCTGAGGGCTGAGGAATTCAAATCCACAAATCAGGGCCTGCACGGCTTCCCAGCCAGCCAATCACATATGTGGTCTCAGGCATTCAAATTTGCATATTGGGGAATTCGTGGCTTCTAAGTCAACAAGTCATCCATGTCATATATCTCTAAAAATTCATATTTTAATATTAAATTGTCAACACTTGAAGATTCCCCCATCTCTTCTGAACAAAACGGTGTAAGAATGACCCTTCTAGCCCCTACGGTTAGGAAATTACGGTCATTTGTTTGAGGGGAGTCGTCACTATGAGAAATAGACTGCAAAAATCCTGTGTCTCTCTGTGCTGCTGCGTGTGTAAACAGATGCACCTGTTTTGGTGGGGAAAAGTGCACAGCCTCTCTGATTGGTGGATTCAAATTCACCAGCTCCCAGGCTGACCTAGAAACTTACTTCTCTCTCCCTGTGTGTGTGTGTGTGTGTGTGTGTGTGTGTGTGTGTGTGTGTGTGTGTGTGTGTGTGACAGAGAGAGAGAGAGAGAGAGAGAGAGAAAGGCTTTTAATGGGATGATCTCATTCTAAGATTTAAATTCAATATATTTAGACTGGTTGACTGAATTGGATCTTGTGTGTGGGTCTCTCTGTGCATGTGTGTTTCCTCATGTGTACATATTTGTGATTGTGTGGCTGTAATAAATTTTTTTGCAGATTTTTGTCATTTAACAAGTATATTTGAGGGACCCTCAGCATGTTCAGCATTTTTTCAGCTGTCCATTTTGCTTTTCCAATTTTTCTGTTTAACTTATTACTATTGTGCTAAATCATACTGTTTCTGCTATTTCATAAGATTTGTGCTTAATATACTATTTCTGCTTTTATAGGATTTGTGCTTAATATAGTATTTCTGCTAAATGTAGTATTTATGCTTAATCATACTATTTCTGCTTTTCATAGTATTTGTGCTTAATATAGTATTTCTGCTAAATTTAGTATTTCTGATTAATTATAGTTTTTCTACTAAATCATAGTACAGTATTTCTGCTTTTTATGGGATTTGTGCTAAAACAAAGTATTTCTACTAAATGTAGTATTTGTGCTTAATCATACCATTTCTGCTTTTTATAGGATTTGTGCTTAATATAGTATTTCTGCTAAATTATAGTATTTCTGCCAAATTATAATATTTGTGCTAAAACATAGTCTCAATTTAAAATTACAATATTCATAGTTCATCACAGTGTCTCTGGTAAATCACAATATTTCTGCTCTGTTGTACTATTTTTCTAAATCATAGTGTTTCTGTAATGTTTAAGTATTTTTGGCTAAATATATTCTTTCTGTTATCTTATACTATTTCTCCTAAATTCTTATATTTTTGAGAAGTTATCATGTTTCTGGTAAGTTACAATATTTCTGCTAAATTCTGCTATGCTATTGTATTTCTGCCAAGTATTATGTTTCCTCTAAGATATTGCAGTTCTGCTAAGTTATTCCATTTTAGCAAACTTCTTTTGCTTCTGCAAAGTTTTTACAATTTCTGCAACTTTTCAGCTTTTTCAGCTACTTTTTGCATACAGCTTCAGCTTTAAGCATCCACACTGCATTTTCGCAGGAAATGCAAATTTTTCTAGTTATTGTGTGGATGCTTAAGCATCCACACTATAGAGTTCCTGTTTCTCTTTATTCTTTATTATTATTATTATTATTATTATTATTCTTAGGACTTCCGTACACTTTTCGCCGTTAAACTACTTCCACAATTTTCAGCCGATTTTCACCGTTCAAATTTTAAACTATTCAGCTATTTTTGCTCTTTCCGGCTATGACTTTTGCTATTTTTAACTATTATACTTTTTAAAATATTCCACTTTTTTCCTTTAATTTGTCCCATTGAAATGAATGGGAAACTTCTGCAATTCTGCTAAATTTTGCTTGTTTTTGAAACTTAACTACTTCCTCATATTTTCAGCTAGAACAACCATTCAAATTTTAAAATGTTCACAAATTATTGGGCTATTCAGGTATGATTCAGCTTTTTCAAATCTTATACCGTTTTACTTTTATGCCTCTTAAAGTTTTGAGTTTCATTTTTTTGATTTTTCACAAAATACATGTGTTGTTATGGTTGCTATGCTCTTGGTTTCCAGTGTGCCACTGAAGGTTTTGCAATTTTCACTTCATGTCCGAACAACTTCCTGCTACTTGCTCAATTTTCACTCAACTTCCACAAATTATACATCAAAACGTAGGTATTTTTGCTGGCTTTCAGAAAATGTCACCATCATTGTTGTGGGATTTATAGAATTTTGGCAAATCTCCTCAGACTAACACAAGGTCAGAAAACTCTCCATATAAAGTGAATGGAGAGTTTGTTCAAATGCACCGCTGGATTTCTGTAATGAGAGGCATATTCGAATCGTCATATCTCCTTAACGAAGCAAAGTTAAGACATGAGGCTTGTCCCGGTATATCTTCAGACACTCGTGACGCTCACAATTCAAGAATTTCTTTCTCACCTATTACCGTTCTGAAATGAGTTGGACTTGTTTGAGGGTAGGAAATTTGTCCTTCGCTCAGATTTCTTCAGATTTCAAACTGTGGAAATGAACCACTTTTTTCTCTCGTCATAACTTTTTGTTGGATTTCCACAGAGACCTGAAAATTTCCATGATTGTTCACCAAAGCCTGCTGTCTCTTACGGTGAAAGAATGATATCGATACTCCAAATAGATTTAGAGTTAGAAAGCGTTGTTTGAGGGCAAGTCAAGGCAGTTTTTGCTTCGCTCTGCTCAGTTATGGTGCATTAGAAGTCAAATATCTTTAATAATTCATATTTTAATGATAAATTGTTAACACTGGAAGATTCCCCCATCTCTTCTGAACAAAACGGTGTAAGAATGACCGCTCTAGCCCCTACGGTTAGGAAATTATGGTCATTTGTTTGAGGGGAGTCCTCACTATGAGAAATAGGCTGCAATAATCCTGTGCCTCTCTGTGCTGCGTGTGTAAAAAGATGCACCTGTTTTGGCGGGAAAACGTAAACAGGCTCTCTGATTGGTGGATTCAAATTCAGCAGCTCCCAGGCTGACCTAGAAACTTACTTCTCTCTCCCTGTGCATTTTTTTGCAGATTTTTGTCATTTAACAAGTATATTTGAGGGAACCTCAGCATGTTCAGCATTTTTTCAACTGTCCATTTTGCTTTTCCAATTTTTCTGTTTAACTTATTACTATTGTGCTAAATCATATTATTTCTGCTATTTTATAAGATTTGTGCTTAATATACTATTTCTGCTTTTATAGGATTTGTGCTTAATATAGTATTTCTGCTTTTCATAGTATTTGTGCTTAATATAGTATTTCTGCTAAATTATAGTATTTCTGCCAAATTATAATATTTGTGCTAAAACATAGTCTTAATTTAAAATTACAATATTCATAGTTCATCACAGTGTCTCTGGTAAATCACAATATTTCTGCTCTGTTGTACTATTTTTCTAAATCATAGTGTTTCTGTAATGTTTAAGTATTTTTGGCAAAATATATTCTTTCTGTTATCTTATACTATTTCTCCTAAATTCTTGTATTTTTGAGAAGTTATCATGTTTCTGGTAAGTTACAATATTTCTGCTAAATTCTGCTATGCTATTGTATTTCTGCCAAGTATTATGTTTCCTCTAAGATATTGCAGTTCTGCTAAGTTATTACATTTTTGCTAACTTGATGTTCTTCTGCAAAGTTATTAAAATTTCAACAACTTTTTAAACACTGACTTTGATTTCTTCAGCTTCTTCAGCTATTTTCAACTATTTTCAGAAGACAGCTTCAGCTTTACAGTTTCCTCTAAGTGATTGCAGTTCTGCTAAGTTATTCCATTTTAGCAAAGTTCCTTTGCTTCTGCAAAGTTTTTACAATTTCTGCAACTTTTCAGCTTTTTCAGCTACTTTTTGCATACAGCTTCAGCTTTAAGCATCCACACTGCATTTTCGCAGGAAATGCAAATTTTTCTAGTTATTATTATTCTTAGGACTTCCGTACACTTTTCGCCGTAGAACTACTTCCACAATTTTCAGCCGATTTTCACCGTTCAAATTTTAAACTATTCAGCTATTTTTGCTCTTTCCGGCTATGACTTTTGCTATTTTTAACTATTATACTTTTTAAAATATTCCACTTTTTTCCTTTAATTTGTCCCATTGAAATGAATGGGAAACTTCAGCAATTCTGCTAAAATTTGCTTGTTTTTGAAACTTAACTACTTCCTCATACTTTCACCTAGAACAACCATTCAAATTTTAAAATGTTCACAAATTATTGGGCTATTCAGGTATGATTCAGCTTTTTCAAATCTTTTACTGTTTTACTTTTATGCCTCTTAAAGTTTTGAGTTGCAAAATTGTGATTTTTCACAAAATACATGTGTTGTTATGGTTGCTATGCTCTTGGCTTCCAGTGTGCCACTGAAGGTTTTGCAGTCTTCTCTTCATGTCCGAACAACTGTTTGCTACTTGCTCAATTTTCACTCAACTTCCACAAATTATACATCAAAACGTAGGTATTTTTGCTGGCTTTCAGAAAATGTCACCATCATTGTTGTGGGATTTATAGAATTTTGGCAAATCTCCTCAGACTAACACAAGGTCAGAAAACTCTCCATATAAAGTCAATGGAGAGTTTGTTCAAAATCACCGCTGCATTTCTGGAATGAGAGGCATATTCGAATCGTCATATCTCCTTAACGAAGCAAAGTTAAGACATGAGGCTTGTCCCGGCATATCTTCAGACACTCCTGACGCTCACAATTCAAGAATTTCTTTCTCAACTATTACCGTTCTGAAATGAGTTGGACTTGTTTGAGGGTAGGAAATTCGTCCTTCGCTCAGATTTCTTCAGATTTCAAAGTCTGGAAATGAACCACTTTTTTCTCTCGTCATAACTTTTTGTTGGATTTCCACAGAGACCTGAAAATTTCCATGATTGTTCACCAAAGCCTGCTGTCTCTTACGGTGAAAGAATGATATCGATACTCCAAATAGATTTCAAGTTACAAAGCGTTGTTTGAGGGCAAGTCAAGGCAGTTTTTGCTTCGCTCTACTCAGTTATGGTGCATTAGAAGTCAAATATCTTTAATAATTCATATTTTAATGATAAATTGTAAACACTGGAAGATTCCCCCATGTCTTCTGAACAAAACGGTGTAAGAATGACCGTTCTAGCCCCTACGGTTAGGAAATTATGGTCATTTGTTTGAGGGGAGTCGTCACTATGAGAAATAGACTGCAATAATCCTGTGCCTCTCTCTGCTGCGTGTGTAAAAAGATGCACCTTTTTTGGCGGGAAAACGTAAACAGCCACTCTGATTGGTGGATTTAAATTCAGCAGCTCTCTCCCTCTGTGTCTGTCTGTGTGTGTGTGTGTGTGTGTGTGTGTGTGTGTGTGTGTGTGTGTGTGTGTGTGTGTTTAGTGGGAGAGAGAGGACCCTGCCCTTATTTGGCAGCATGTCATTGTAGGATTTAAATTGAATATAGTTAGACTGATTGACTGGATTAGAGCCTGTGTTTGTGTGTCCCTCTCTGCATTTCTGTTTCAATATGCCTCCATATTTGTAATTTTGTAAGTTATTGCTATTCTGCTAAATCATAGTATTTCTGGTACTTTTTGGTACTTGTGCTAAATACAGTATTTCTGCTAAATTATAGTATTTCTGCTTTATTATACTATTTGTGCTAAAACATAGTATTTCTACTAAATGTAGTATTTCTGCTTTTTATACTATTTGTGCTAAATTATAATATTTCTGCTTTTTATACTATTTGTGCTAAATTATAATATTTCTGCTTTTTATACTATTTGTGCTAAATTATAATATTTCTGCTTTTTATACTATTTGTGCTAAATTATAATATTTCTGCTTTTTATACTATTTGTGCTAAAACATAGTATTTCTACTAAATGTAGTATTTCTGCTTTTTATACTATTTGTGCTAAATTATAATATTTCTGCTTTTTATACTATTTGTGCTAAATTATAATATTTCTGCTTTTTATACTATTTGTGCTAAATTATAATATTTCTGCTTTTTATACTATTTGTGCTAAATTATAATATTTCTGCTTTTTATACTATTTGTGCTAAAACATAGTATTTCTACTAAATGTAGTATTTCTGCTTTTTATACTATTTGTGCTAAATTATAATATTTCTGCTTTTTATACTATTTGTGCTAAATTATAATATTTCTGCTTTTTATACTATTTGTGCTAAATTATAATATTTCTGCTTTTTATACTATTTGTGCTAAATTATATTTCTGCTTTTTATACTATTTGTGCTAAAATATAGTATTTCTACTAAATGTAGTATTTCTGCTTTTTATACTATTTGTGCTAAATTATAATATTTCTGCTTTTTATACTATTTGTGCTAAATTATAATATTTCTGCTTTTTATACTATTTGTGCTAAAACATAGTATTTCTACTAAATGTAGTATTTATGCTTAATCATACTATTTCTGCTTTTTATAGGATTTGTGCCTAATATAGTATTTCTGCTTTTTATAGGATTTGTGCTTAATATAGTATTTCTGCTAAATTATAGTATTTCTGCTTTTTATAGTATTTGTGCTAAAACATAGTATTTCTACTAAATGTAGTATTTATGCTTAATCATAGTATTTCTATATATTTCTGCCAGGTCCCCAGGCAGCCAATCCTCTGTGAGGACTTAGACATTCAAATTTTCAAATCAGGGCCTGCACGGTTTCCCAGCCAATCATATATGTGTCCTGAGGCATTCAAATTTGCATATTGGGGCCTTCATGGCTTCTAAGCCAGCCAATCATATCTGAGGGCTGAGGAATTCAAATCCACAAATCAGGGCCTGCACGGCTTCCCAGCCAGCCAATCATATATGTGGCCTCAGGCATTCAAATTTGCATATTGGGGGAATTCGTGGCTTCTAAGTCAACAAGTCATCCATGTCGTATATCTCTAAAAATTCACATTTTAATGATAAATTGTTAACACTGGAAGATTCCCCCATCTCTTCTGAACAAAACGGTGTAAGAATGACCGCTCTAGCCCCTACGGTTTGGAAATTATGGTCATTTGTTTGAGGGGAGTCCTCACTATGAGAAATAGGCTGCAATAATCCTGTGCCTCTCTCTGCTGCGTGTGTAAAAAGATGCACCTGTTTTGGCGGGAAAAAGTACACAGGCTCTCTGATTGGTGGATTCAAATTCAGCAGCTCCCAGGCTGACCTAGAAACTTACTTCTCTCTCCCTGTGCATTTTTTTGCTGATTTTTTCATTTAACAAGTATATTTGAGGGACCCTCAGCATGTTCAGCATTTTTTCAGCTGTCCATTTTGCTTTTCCAATTTTTCTGTTTAACTTATTACTATTGTACTAAATCATACTGTTTCTGCTATTTCATGAGATTTGTGCTTAATATAGTATTTCTGCTTTTAATACGATTTGTGCTTAATATAGTATTTCTGCTTTTTATAGAATTTGTGCTTAATATAGTATTTCTGCTTTTTATATGATTTGTGCTTAATATGGTATTTCTGCTAAATTATAGTATTTCTGCTTTTTATAGGATTTGTGCTAAAACATAGTATTTCTACTAAATGTAGTATTTATGCTTAATCATACTATTTCTGCTTTTTATAGGATTTGTGCTTAATATAGTATTTCTGCTAAATTATAGTATTTCTGCTTTTTATAGGATTTGTGCTAAAACATAGTATTTCTACTAAATGTAGTATTTATGCTTAATCATAGTATTTCTATATATTTCTGCCTGGTCCCCAGGCAGCCAATCCTCTGTGAGGACTTAGACATTCAAATTTTCAAATCAGGTCCTGCACGGTTTCCCAGCCAATCATATATGTGTCCTGAGGCATTCAAATTTGCATATTGGGGACTTCATGGCTTCTAAGCCAGCCAATCATATCTGAGGGCTGAGGAATTCAAATCCACAAATCAGGGCCTGCACAGCTTCCCAGCCAGCCAATCATGTATGTGGGCTCCAGGTATTCAAATTTGCATATTGGGGAATTCGTGGCTTCTAAGTCAACAAGTCATCCGTGTCATATATCTCTAAAAATTCATATTTTAATGATAAATTGTCAACACTTGAAGATTCCCCCATCTCTTCTGAACAAAACGGTGTAAGAATGACCGTTCTAGCTCCTACGGTTAGGAAATTATGGTCATTTGTTTGAGGGGAGTCGTCATTATGAGATATAGACTGCAATGATCCTGTGTCTCTCTGTGCTGCGTGTGTAAAAAGGATGCACCTGTTTTGGAGGGAAAGAGTGCACAGGCTCTCTGATTGGTGGATTCAAATTCAGCAGCTCCCAGGCTGACCTAGAAACTCACTTTTCTCTCCCTGTGTGTGTGTGTGTGTGTGTGTGTGTGTGTGTGTGTGTGTGTGTGTGTGTGTGTGTGTGTGTGTGTGTGTGACAGAGAGAGAGAGAGAAAGGCTTTTAATGGGATGATCTCATTCTAAGATTCAAATTCAATATATTTAGACTGGTTGACTGAATTGGATCTTGTGTGTGTGTGTGTCTCTCTGTGCATGTGTGTTTTCTTATGTGTACATATTTGTGATTGTGTGGCTGTTATAGATTTTTTTGCTGATTTTTTTCATTTAACAAGTATAGTTGAGGGACCTTCAGCATGTTCATCATTTTTTCAGCTGTCCAGTTTTTGCTTTTCCAATTTTTCTGTTTAAGTTATTACTATTGTGCTAAATCATACTATTTCTGCTATTTTATAAGATTTGTGCTTAATATACTATTTCTGCTTTTATAGGATTTGTGCTTAATATAGTATTTCTGCTAAATGTAGTATTTATGCTTAATCATACTATTTTTGCTTTTCATAGTATTTGTGCTTAATATAGTATTTCTGCTAAATTTAGTATTTCTGATTAATTATAGTTTTTCTACTAAATCATAGTACAGTATTTCTGCTTTTTATGGGATTTGTGCTAAAACAAAGTATTTATACTAAATGTAGTATTTGTGCTTAATCATACCATTTCTGCTTTTTATAGGATTTGTGCTTAATATAGTATTTCTGCTAAATTATAGTATTTCTGCCAAATTATAATATTTGTGCTAAAACATAGTCTCAATTTAAAATTACAATATTCATAGTTCATCACAGTGTCTCTGGTAAATCACAATATTTCTGCTCTGTTGTACTATTTTTCTAAATCATAGTGTTTCTGTAATGTTTAAGTATTTTTGGCTAAATATATTCTTTCTGTTATCTTATACTATTTCTCCTAAATTCTTGTATTTTTGAGAAGTTATCATGTTTCTGGTAAGTTACAATATTTCTGCTAAATTCTGCTATGCTATTGTATTTCTGCCAAGTATTATGTTTCCTCTAAGATATTGCAGTTCTGCTAAGTTATTCCATTTTAGCAAACTTCTTTTGCTTCTGCAAAGTTTTTACAATTTCTGCAACTTTTCAGCTTTTTCAGCTACTTTTTGCATACAGCTTCAGCTTTAAGCATCCACACTGCATTTTCGCAGGAAATGCAAATTTTTCTAGTTCACTTACACATTCAATACATCTGTTCATTTCTAGAAGAACATGAATTAGAAGTGATGAGACCGGTCTGATATTTTTTTAAATGATGTGATATCAAATGAAAAGTAGAAACAAAATGTGTCAAACAACAGATAAGAAAGGAAACGGGACTGGTACTTTGTGGCATACTCACCCTTTTTAGTCCTTTAAACCAGGAAAACTTTGTGCAAATGAACAGAGAGCTGATGGATGATTAAAAAACAAAGAAATAAAAAAATGAGCAGATCCATGTTCAGGATCATTAATCAACACCTTTTCATCACATTTGTTGAGTGTTTCACAAACTGTGGAGCAAGTGTTGAATAAGATGAGAAACACTTTATTGTATTCCTCCCATCATTTTATTTCATTTACACTTTCTTTATCCCATCAGGAAGGCAGGTTTCAGTTCCAGAACAGCTGTTAGTTTAATGAGGTCAGTATGATTTAATATGGTGGGTTCAATAGTCTAGGGTTACAAAGTCCAAAAAAATTAAGTAACAAAAAACCAAGCACATAAGATGCACAGGGGGCCATACCCGGGCGACAGCGAAGCAGTGTATAGCAACGGAGACGGAGCCGATGCAGGAAGCCCCGGGAGCAGACACGGAGCTCCTCAGGAGGGCAGGCAGGAAGCTGGGCTGGAAGCCGGCAGCAGACACAGACGCCTTCTAGCAGATGCCCAGCAGTGCAGGCGGACCACGTCTTGAGGCCAGGTACGTAACACAGTCACAGGTGTAGCTGGCACAGGAAGTATATTCTCAGGAACGGTCAACTTGGGCTCAGGATACATGGGCCCAAGAATGGCCAACTCAGACAGCTCAGCAGACTCTGGCTCATGATCTGGCAGCAGCAGAAGATGCTCAGCCTCAGGTGCATCTGTGTCTGGCAGCACAACACGGTCGGGTTCAAACAACCCAGAACTTTCAGGCTCAGGGACAGCTGACTTGGGCACAGGATTAACAACGTCAGCCAGTTCAGACTGCACAGGATACATTGGCTCAGAGTTAGCCAGTTCTGGTATGAGGTGCATAGTCTCAAATGAGGCCAGCTTGGGCCCAGGCACAACTGTGTCATGGGAAGCCAGGTCAGATTCAGATACTGAGGGTGCTGACTGCAGGACCCCAGAGAACTGGGGACTGTCACCGTGCAGGACAGGTGTAAGGAAGGCACCAAGCTGAGCAGGCACAGAAGCATCCACTGGCTGAGAGGACTCTGGGGAGGCCCTGGCCAGACTAGTCTCAGGAGAGGGCCTAGCATCAACCATTCCAAGTAGAGCAACAGGGTGGGGACTGGTGTTAACTGTCCTGGGTGTAGGGAGTGCAGGGCCTTGCAGTGTAATGTCCATTGAGTTTTTCAATGTGATCTCTGTCGGGCCTGGCAAGTTGGTCTCCAGCCATTAATATCCAGCACCCAGAGCATGTGATGGCATCAGATCAAAAAACACCTGAAACAAAAATAGATTTTTTTAGGGAAAACTTGTCTTTCCATCGTTATCAGCCAGCCATCTGCAGGATGGAAGACCATAAAGTAACTAAATAATAAAGTAACTTTGTGTAAAGCCTGCAGCTGTGTTTTTCAAGTTTTGTTCATTTTATTTTTAAATTTAGTTTTCTACTGTCTTTGTAAATTGCAATGCGAGGGAATCCAAGTTTAGTAAAAGACTGTGAGAACATAAAGAATTAGTGAATTCCACCATCTGCATGGTGGAATGAAAAGCTTCAGAGGATCTGTGCACACGAGGATCAGGCTGGAGAGCTTTGATGTTGGTGGTGTTCAGGAACACCTATGAACACCATCAACACAGACATGGGTCATCACTGGATCATGAAGTTCAGACTCTTCTTTGTAAAGAAATAAAACCACAGTGCAACAATGAGCAGGGACCCAGGCTCAATTAAGATGGACTGAGGCCAAGTGGAAAACTGTCCTCTGGTCTGACCAATCAAAATCACACACTGCTTTGTCTCCGCAGTCTGATGTGTGATGTGTGGAGGGTCCGGGCTGCGAGGATTATGGCAGTGGTGAATTTTCCCAGGAGAAGCTGGGACCCTGTTTACTAGAAGGTTTTAAAATCTCTGTACTTTTAGGTGACAGAAGGAGACATGTGGCCTGGTCAAAACACAGAGAGCTGCACTCTAAAAGATCTTTAAATATAGTAAACATACCTTGTGTGCCACAGACTGCTCCCAAACACGAGGGGACAAGTAATGCCTCTAAAACACTTAAGTTGGCTTTATTAAACGTTAGATCTTTAGCTGGGAAAACATTTTTAATTAATGATTTAATCACTGAGCACAGCCTTGATTTTATGTTTTTAACTGAAACTTGGTTGGACCAAAGTAACAGTGGAGCTGTTCTCATCGAGACGACCCCTCCTAACTACAGTTTTATCAGTGAGGTCAGGGTGAGCAGGAGAGGAGGAGGGGTTGCTGTCTTATTTAATGAATCATTTCAATGTAAGCAGCTATCTCCTGGAAGTTTTCAGTCTTTTGAATATGTGGCTTTACAGCTGAAGGCCCCATCCAAAGTTGTGTTTCTTAATGTTTACAGGCCTCCCAAATACTGCACAGACTTTTTTAATGATCTCAGTGAACTGCTGTCTGTGATCTGTGTTGATTTCGACTGTGTAATTATTGTTGGGGATTTTAACATCCATGTGGACAACCCTCAGGACAAAGGGACTAAAGACCTGAGTAACACTCTGGGCAACTTTGGGCTGACTCAGCATGTAACAGAGGCCACACATAATAGAGGACACACTCTTGACCTACTGATCTCCAAGAGCCTGAGCATTTCAAACATTACTGTGTCTGATGTGGGCTTATCTGATCATTACTGTGTTTTCTTTGAAAGTAAAATCTCAGCCCACACAAATATATCAACAGCAGTGATCACAAAACGGTGTATAACTGAAGACAGTAGTGAGATCTTTAACCAGGTCTTCCCATTAACACCTGACCTGTCCAAAGGTTCAGTCAATGAGCTCGTCAATAGCTTTAATGCAAAACTGTTAAATGTAATGGATACTATTGCCCCCATTAAGGTGAAGGTTATCTCTGGAAGGAAAAAGTCTCCATGGAGAAACTCCACACTAGTGAAAAATGAAAAAAGAGAGTGTAGGAAAGCTGAGCGCAGATGGAGAAAAACAAACCTCCAGGTTCATTATGACATCTATAAAGAGAAACTTCACAATTATAATTTACAACTGTGGAGAGCAAGAAGGTCCTACTTCTCTGACATCATCACTAAAAACAGCCATAATGCTCGGGTCTTATTTTCTACAGTTGACAGGCTAACAAACCCTCCTGTGCCAGTGGCAGCTGAACTTCATTCGACCATGGCCTGCAATGACTTTGCCAAATTCTTCACAGACAAAATCCAAAAGATTAGACAAGCAGTTGGTACATCAACAGCAGATCCGGGATATGTACTGTGTCCACCGAAAAACTGTTTAAACACCATCAAACAGTTTCACCCGATTAACAGCAAAGACCTGGAGGACATCTTAGGTCAACTGAACTCCTCCTCTTGCTGTTTAGATGTCCTGCCAACAAGTTTTTTCAAAAAGGTCTTAAAGACTTTAGAGTCAGACCTGTTACAGATCGTCAACTTTTCCTTAATGTCAGGTGTGTTTCCAGAACCACTAAAAACTGCTGTAATCAAACCTATACTGAAAAAGGACAATCTTGACAAGACACAAATGAAAAACTACAGGCCGATCTCAAATCTCCCATTTTTAAGTAAGATCATTGAAAAAGCAGTTTCCCAACAGCTCAATTACTTCTTAAAACAGAATAACTGCTACGATGCCTTCCAGTCAGGTTTTAGACAGAACCACAGCACTGAAACCGCTCTGACAAAAGTGTTTAATGACATATGTCTGAACACAGACAGTGGAAAAATGTCAGTCTTAGTTTTACTGGATCTCAGTGCAGCATTTGACACAGTTGACCACAACATATTACTCAAACGACTGGAGAACTGGGCAGGTCTTTCAGGAACTGTACTAAACTGGTTCAAAACATACTTAGAAAACAGGAAATACTTTGTATCAATAGGTAACTTCACATCCGAGCAGACAAGTATCACATGTGGAGTTCCCCAAGGTTCCATCTTGGGACCCCCTCTGTTTAACATTTACATGCTCCCACTGGCACAGATTATAAAGAACAACAAAATAAACTATCACAGCTATGCAGATGACACACAAATATATATCACAATGTCACCAGGAGACCGAGGCCCTGTACAGGCTCTTGGTAAATGCATTGAGGAAATTAATGACTGGTTGTGCCACAATTTTCTCCAACTAAACAAAAACAAAACTGAAGTAATAGTCTTTGGCGCCAAAGAAAAACAATTACAGGTCACCAGAGAACTTCAATCTATACATCTAAAAACCACAAACCAGGTGAGAAATTTGGGTGTAGTGATGGATGCAGACCTAAACTTAGAAAAACACATTAAGACAATAACAAAATCAGCTTACTATCACCTCAAGAATATTTCAAGGATAAAAGATCTGATGTCTCAACAGGACCTGGAAAAACTAGTCCATGCATTCATCTTTAGCAGGCTTGATTACTGTAACAGCATCTTTACAGGTCTACCTAAAAAATCAGTCAGACAACTACAGCTCATTCAGAACTCTGCTGCTCGAGTCCTCACTAAGACCAAAAAAGTGGACCACATCAGTCCAGCTCTGAGGTTCTTACACTGGCTGCCTGTCCGTCAGAGGATAGACTTTAAAGTTCTGATGCTGGTCTATAAAGCTCTGAATGGTTTAGGACCAAAATACATCAATGACCTCCTGACCCAGTATGAACCTTCCAGATCCCTCAGGTCATCTGGATCCGGTCTTTTATCAGTTCCCAGAGTCAGAACCAGACACGGAGAAGCTGCATTCAGCTTTTATGCTCCTTATATCTGGAACAAACTCCCAGAAAGCCTCAGATCAGCTGAAACACTCAGTTTATTTAAATCCAGGTTGAAGACTCACCTGTTCTCAGCTGCATTTGAATAAAGCACCAAATCCACACTTTTAAGCTTAAATTTCAAAACTTACATTTAACTACTGATTTTATCTACTGTTCTGATTTTATCTGTTTTGATTTTATATACTGTTTTGTTTGTTTGTTTGTTTGTTTGTTTGTTTGTTTGATAATTAGTTAGTTTATTTGCTTATTTTAATCAATTTTAAATCATGCTTTTTATTTGTTTTTGTTTCTAATGTCTCTGTAAAGCACTTTGAATCACCTTGTTGTTGAATTGTGCTATACAAATAAACTTGCCTTGCCTTGCCTTGCCTTACATATCAGTACTTTTGAGACTCTGCTGTCTTCCACCCATTCTAGAGCCAGCAGTATGGCATACAATTCAACTGCATATGTACCCAGACGATTTGACGTTCTTTTTGCAATCTTGATATTTAACTCTGGAATTACCACTGCTACACTAGTTGCTTCAGTCTTAGGATCTTTTGATCCATCTGTATAAACCTGTAAAAATTCACTGTATTTGCTCTCCAATCTGTTATAAAGTTTTTGACAAATATCTGTGGTCAATTTCCTCTTTCCAGTGTCTGTTAATGATCGGTCTACGTCAACATATCTCATTGTCCATATGGGTCGTAAAGGCCACAACACTGTCTGACTGAAGTCTTTGTCATACACTTTAAATGTTCTCGCTCTATCATCCCCAACCCACCCAAAACTATTTTTAAAAACCTTCCCTCTTTCCCAACAAGTCCCTAACACTTTCTTAACAGGATGGTTTTCGTCATGACCTTTCAAATTTATCCAATAATTAACCATCAGCTGTTGCATTTCTCCCGATTCCACTTGTAGAGCACATATTGGTGTTGTTTTAACTGCCCCTAAGCAAAGTCTCAGTGCTCGAGCTTGAATTACATCCAGCGTCTTCAAGGAAGTCTTAGCCGCTGATCCATATACCACACACCCATAATCCAATCTTGATCGAATCATCGTGATATAAATACTCTTAAGTGCATCAAAATTAGCACCCCATGTCAGTCCCGCTAAACACCTCAAAATATTAAGAACCTTTTTACTTTTCCCCACAACGTGCTCTATGTGATCTTTCCAAGTTAATCTCTTGTCAAAAACCACACCTAAAAAACGAAAACAATCCACCCTTTCCAACTCTTTCCCATACAAGTACAACAGTTTATTTCCCCCAATTTTCCTAAAAACCCTCTCTGTTTTTGCCTCCCATCTTTATACACCTCCACAGACCTGTCCAGACATGTCAAGACATCTTCTAGATGGAAACACCATCTATGGACATGTCATGTTCCTCCTTTGCCCCCCCCCCTTTTTGCTCTTTGACGCACTGGCATGACTTGCAATTTTGGTGCATTTCTTTTCTTCCACTCCACCCAACAATGCTGCAGCTCAACTTCCCTAATAACTCTTAAGTTTCATACAGACAGAAATTACTTCTCCTTTTTCTCATGTCTTAAGGACCGTTTAACTCATACACACACATTATGATTTTTTATTAATCTTTTAGCAATGCAATGCATACATAACTCTTTTTATTTGATTCTACGCTTTAACAGACACAACAACTTCCCTTATTTCCATTTGTGACAAACATGCCAGAGACTCTCACATTCTTCTGACACTCAGCTGTATCATCACTCTGGGTTCTTGGCTTGCAAAGAGCCAATTTATGTTAGCAGCATAATACATGAAAAAATGTTGCTGTTTTAGTTTTACCACTGCAAAACCATCATTTGCATCAATAAATTAGGGTAATTATTAAACTGTATTATGTAAGACCAGTCCAATTCTCTGTGCAACACACATAAATTATCTCTCACCCTTTCCTTGACCTTCTGATGGTGTATTGGTGGAGTTACAACACTGAGGATGCTAACTCATGGCTGACAGTTGAGCTTCCAGACATCATATATTCTGAAACTGTGATCAGTCTTTATTGCTGAACTCTGTTTATTTCAGGTTTCTCTTTTGATAAATGGGGTAAATCTGGACTACTCCAGTCTCAGATTTTTTTAGATCCACTTATTTAGTTTGGTGGTTATTCTGGAAAAATGTTCATGTGTTCACAGGTCGCTTCTTTCGTCCGACATGCAACTTCATTCATCCAACAGTTCAACAGCAGCGAGTCACAGATGAGACAGATTGTGAGAGAGTTCCTGAAGATTGCAAAGGAACTCAGAGAAATGCAGAGTAAAACTGACACTGCGAGAAAAGTGGGAGTTGGATTTCTTATTGGTGGGATCTTAGCAGCTCCATTCACTGCAGGAGTGAGTTTAGCTGCAGTTGCCGGAGGTGGAGCCACTGTTTTTACTACCAATGTAATAAATATTCTGTCAGAGAAAGGAAAAGCAAAGAAAGTAGAAAAGTGGGGAGAAGAATTCCTGGCCAAAGTCAGACCACTGAAAAAGAACCTGGAGGACATAAAGACGATATGTGAAAAGCTGGAGAAGGAATCAGCTGAAGCTCAGGCCAGAGACACTCAGACTGATGTGGACAAGTTTCAGAGGATCCTCATACGAGTGTCTCACCTGAAAGAGATGAGTTCAGGACTTCTGGTTGTAACTGAAAACCTGCTGGTTGTTATGGACAACGTGGTAATGCTCATCAAGAAAGTCTTCAGAGTGACTGCGACTCCTGAAGAGGATCAAAAGTTAAGCAACGCCATCCTGCAGTCAGCTGCTCAGAGTCAGACGGTCGTTACTGAGTTTGATAAGATGAGAAAAGAACTGAGAGAGTTCACATGAACTTACAGACAGCAGTAACTAACTAACTAACAACAACAAATAAAGTTTTATGAATAATGTATTATGTCATTGCGACGCTACACTATCCGGTCGACTGCTGTCTGCTTATTTCTACTCGTCTGTTTTACTTTGTTTCTACTTGAATAACTGAATGATTAATACATGAAAAATACATCTAACATATAATGTATTTGTAATCAGATATTTCTGATGATCAGGGCATAAACAAGTCGAAAAAGTGTCGTCTATGGATTACTAGATAGTGGAAAGGGAGTGGGATTAAATAAGGTTATGCTACTTCCTGCTCCTTTTTGAACATGAAAGTTGTTGTTTTTTGGGGGGAGGGTGTAGTTGTGGTTGCTTGTTTTCCTTTTGTTTTCCTTTGTTTGTTTGTTTGTCTCTTTTTATTTCTGTGTTGCTGTGCTTTTTTTAACATGTTCAAAATAAAGATTCAATTTGATTTTGACAGCTAATGCTTAACATGCCTTTGGTTCAGACAGAAAAGATCCCAGCTGGAAGGTCAGATATCCAACCTTTACCAAATCCAGGAGAATGTACTCCTGCTGGATTCCCAGGCTGCAGAGGCCCCCTGCGATCCTGACAACACCACACTTCCATAGCTCGGTCCTTAAGCAAACCCACAGGACCCGTGGCTCAGGCTTGGGGCCAAGGCCAAAGTGCTGACCTGCTCCACACCCGCTCATTCTGAACTCTGAATTGTTAGAAAGGAGAGAAAAACGAAGAAGAAAATCCACTCACACTCCACCATCATGATCCATCGCCCTGACCTGGGACAGGTTTGATGTTTTCATCGAGGTCAGGCAAACATAGCTAGAGAAAAGAGTTTATGAAGACACCTCTCCAAGGTATTCAGGCTGGCCTGAGCACCTTTTAAAGCTTCTGGATGGAACCAAAGTGTAATGAAGGCAGTGGTAAAATTTGCTTTTCTTTTAGATGACAGGCTAAAGGTTGAGGTGATATATTTAGATTAGAGATTTAGATTAAATACATTTAATATCTTTGTTTAGTTCATTAGTTCAGCTGATCAGGCCTGCCTGTACAACAATATGACTTACCAGTAGCAGTTTGTAAAGGGCCGTCAGCAGGAGTTTATAGTTCAAAGGAGAAGACAGAGACTGAGTTTGTTTTTTTAAACTTTTGCAAGTTGCACTAACCCTAAAAATACAACATCAAAAATTCAGATTAGCAGCCGGAATCAAATAACCTGAAAAGAGGCATGAAGGAAACCACGGCTGCTTACAAGAGGAAGACTGGGAACTACTTCTACAGCAGTACACGGCAAATGTGGCAGTACAGATGTGATTCAAAGCTGCTAATGGTTACGCTTTGCTAGCGGATGAGTTGAACCACTTCTTTGCCCGAATGCTTGGAGCTACAAAACAGGTCGTCACCATTGGCTGACATCACTGTAGCTACATCCGTCTTTTATACTGCCTGTGGTTATAGGTACAGGTATTCATCAACATTGAGATTGTTTAGAGGGTCACATGTGGACAGAGAGGACAGACAGGCTATGTACATGTGGAGAGACACAGGGATGCTTCTTGTGACAGCACATATGGAGGAGCTGGGGCTGCAGATACTATCTCATACTAACCTCTCCCTGTTTGTGGGTTGATGTGTCTTCAGTGCACCTGTTATTACTGTCAGTGGCAACAAAGCAGGTGAAATGGAGTCCCAGCGGTTTATGATTTCTAACCCGACAGACTAATATGTCTGAAGTTTGTTTCCTAGACTGATAATTGAGGGTTCCCATGATAGCTCTCAGCAGCAGCGACTGGAAAGTGTTAAATCCAAAAGTTGAAAAAGGTGATCCTGCTGTGACTTGGTGATCCTGTGCAGCCATATGTACTGTTAAATATCAACCACAGCGATTGTGGCTCAAGAGTTGGGAGTTCGCCTTGTAATCGGAAGGTTGCCGGTTCGAGCCCCGGCTCCAACAGTCTCGGTCGTTGTGTCCTTGGGCAAGACACTTCACCCGTTGCCTACTGGTGGTGGTCAGAGGGCCCGGTGGCGCCAGTGTCCGGCAGCCTCGCCTCTGTCAGTGCGCCCCAGGGTGGCTGTGGCTACAATGTAGCTTGCCATCACCAGTGCGTGAATGGGTGGATGACTGGATGTGTAAAGCGCTTTGGGGTCCTTAGGGACTAGTAAAGCACTATACAAATACAGGCCATTTACCATTACCATAACACTTCACTGCATTTTTTTGATTCCTCATAGGCATCTGATGGAAGACAACACACGGCTCAGTAGATCATTTAAACACTTTTATTACTTCCGGAAGGGAGAGGCGTCCTGCATGACATTCTGACACAAATCTCGAAAAGGCGGTGTGCGCTTAACAGTTTTATTACAAGCTGTCCCACTCTAGTCGAAACAACAGTGTTACACATGCATTCAGTAGTCACGTTGCATGGAGTACTCAGAGGTTATTGTCTATTAGCTGCAAAACATCTTCACTCAGCTCCAGCGAGGCTGCATCCTTGCCCTACTCCCTTCTAGTAAATTTCCACTGGCAGATGGTTCCCTGTTATCAACTCCTGCAGACAAGCGTGGGCGAGAGTCTCCTACATTTCTATCACTAAAGGACACGTAGTCTAAGGCCTTTAATATCAGGACCGCTTCCATTCAATACTACACTATGTAATTATATGACACTTTGGTAAATATAAAGCACAGCATTGAGGCGCCTCAGCAATCTCATCTCAACAGTACATACATACAAATGTAAAGTGTACTTCTGATCACAGACAGTTTATCAAAGCCAGTCTTTCCCTCCCTCGTGTGTCTGCACCTCATTAATAACCTCTCAGAAACCCACCAATACCATATGAACAGCTTTATCACTGTTTAAAGAACTGTGAAATACAGATTTCAATCATGGTCAAACTTTAAACTGGATTCCAGCAGTCCAGCATATCAGATCAAAGTTAATCACTGTTGTAACTGAACACAAACACCGATGCAGACTGAAGGCTGACAGAGGGGATACCGGGTCATGTGACTGATGAAGCAAGGTGGAGAAGTTAATAATTCACCTCACAGCTTATTCCTGAAGTCAGACCACTCAAAAGCATCCTGACTAACTCTCTCCCATCAATCCACAAGCTCTGCTGTCCAAGTAAGTGCAGAATTTTCTCGAAGTTCTTCATTAAAAAATAAATCTTTTCAGTGTTTTAGCTTTTCCTTTGCATTTCTATTTCTCTTCCGGATGAGCTGTGAGAGTTTGAGTTTGACTACTGCTCAGTCATTAAACAAGGTACAGCCAGTGCACCCGAACCTAAACTCATCTTTTTCTAATCCTAATGAAGGAGTTTGCTTTGATGCCTAAACGTGAGCAGTGAATTATTTATTTATTTAAGTCTGTCAAATTATGAACTCAACAATTTGTGAACAAGAGTGATCAAACATTTTCACGAGCATTTCAGACCATGTGAAAGGTAAACATGACTCAACACACCTGTCCGCCTTTGTGTGTAAAGCAACCTTAGTTCTTCTTGAAAGACGCTGTATAAATAGTTGTTGTTAGTGTTATTACTACTATTGTTTTTATTGCTATTTCCAATGTAAGTCTATGCGTATATGCATTTTTTTACTTGTTGATGAAAAATATTTTAAAATCTAGTCCTAGTGTGTTTTAATCGTTGTTTAATTGTTATTGTCACTGCATGATGGTTTCATTTTATATTTTTATTTATTTTCTTGGAGAAAAAGTGGTGGAGGATCACTGTGACAGAGAAACGTGAAGGTGAAGTACTGAATAGAAACGGGAAAACATTAATTTACAGCCTTCCTAATAAAAAAAATGCCAGCAAAGTAGGGCTGTACGATATGACCAAAATCTCATATCCCGTTATAAGACATTTCTCATCCCGATAACGACATATATCACAAAATAGTTCTTTTTCTGTAATTTCTGTGAGCCTTGGCCAACTTGACTTGTGTGAAGTGTTTTCAGCTGGGCGTTGTGTCCCTGCAGTGTTTTGAGATAAAAGTTGTAACGGCTGCCATTTACTTTGTATTTATTACACGGTTTGCTGCGGGGAAAGCCTGTTCTAAAGTTTGAGTCTAAGGTTTATTTTGAGCACCTGACAGCTCTTTTTTGCTTCTCATCCGTAAACTCTCTCCATACTCTTTCACATGATTCTTGCGTGGATGGTAGAAGAGGTTTGTTTGAGTCTGTGGTGGGGACCTGTTTGCAGCACAACCAAATCATGTGCATGCTACAGAGGTCCTTCTGTTTGGAGCTACTTGGTTCTTCCTCATCTTCACTGGCCATGCTGGTATTCTCTGTGCCTGCATCAACACGGTGACGATCCAAACGATGAAAAAATATTGCTGTAAACAGTGTATTTTGCAACACCACGAAATGAACAATAGTGTATAATATGAAACGATAGACGTTTTAATTTCATCATCTGATATATTTCGTCATATCGCACAGCCCTACAGCAAAGTCCAAGAATGTGTGAGATTAAATGTCATAAATCCATATCAAACCAGATTAAATATTAAAAGAGAAAACACAAAGCTCTATTGTTGTTACAAACTGAAGAAACACTGAGGTTTAGCTTCTTTTAGATGTGAAATGTTCGTCTTACTGTCGCTGACATGCTCATTGACTGGAATGAAGCTGCTCGTCATCACTCACAGAACAGCAGAGTTTGTTTAACTGTGACCGACTACAGAAGTGAGGTGAGACGCCTGGCCACGTGGTGTGCTGACAACAATCTCTCTCTGAATGTGGAGAAGACGAAGGAGATTGTTGTGGACTTCAGGAGAATGCACACCCAACATGCTCCTCTGACCATTGACGGAGCGTCTGTGGAGAGAGTGAGCAGCACCAAGTTCTTGGGTGTGCACATCACAGAGGATCTCTCCTGGACGTACAACACCACAGCACTGGCCAAGAAATCACAGCAGCGTCTCTTCTTTCTCCGCAAACTAAGAAGAGCAGGAGCTCCAGCCCCCATCATGCACACTTTCTACAGAGGCACCATCGAGAGCATCCTGTCGAGCTGCATCACTGTGTGGTTTGGAGCCTGCAATGCGTCCTGCCATAGAACCCTCCAACGCATAGTGAGAGCTGCAGAGAGGATCATTGGTGTCTCTCTCCCCTCCCTCCAGGACATTTACAGCACCCGTCTCACTAAAAAAGCCCTTTGCATAGCGGCTGATCCCACGCACCCAATGCAAAGCTTCTTCAAGCTGCTGCCGTCAGGGAGGAGACTGCGGAGTCTCCAGGCCAGGACCAGCAGACTGAAGGACAGCTTCATCCATCAGGCTGTCAGGAAGCTTAACTCCCTCCCGATTCTGCCCCCTCTCCCCTCTCTCCTCCACGGTCTCACTGAACTCTGTCACACACACACACACACACACTCTCTGACGCACTCACTGGCCTGCTCCAGTCACTTTGTGGAGCATTGGACTGCCATTACCTCATAAGACTTTGCTGTTACACTATCTCTTACCGTATACTACTAAATCTCCATTTGCACTATTTGCCTATTTTGCACCACTATGCCTTCTTACTTGAATATTGTATATTGTATATTGCATAGCTTTTTTTTTTTTTGTTATACGTAAAATTGTATTGTATTTATTTAAATTTTTACTTTTTAATTATTTTATTTGCATTTTTCTAATCACTAGGGTTTGAGAGTAACGCAATTTCTATTCTGTGTATGTCCTGTACATGTGGCAGAATTGACAAATAAAGTTGACTTGACTTGACTTGAAATCTCTGCAGTGATGTGCAGAATGTTTGGAGCTCACTGATAAAAGAGTGAGTGTCTTGCCTTCGTGTTTCCTACTCAAGCTGTTTGAGTTAAAAGAGTCCCAAGCTGGCCTGTGCACCTTTTGCACGTTGTGGATGGAGTCCATGAACCTTCTCTGTAATCTTCCACCTGCCTGACACCTCCACTCTCCCTCCTCTGCACGCGTCTAAGTCATGTCAGACTCACCTCTCTAACTTTGTCTCCAAACTGCTCCCTGAGCTGTCCCTCTGATGTCCTCTAAGCCTCCAGTTTTTGCCCTGAGACCTGGATAGCTCCCTGTGTTCCTTTTGTTCTGATCCTTGTATCAGGTCCTTCTTGTCTCGTCTTCAGTGATTATCTCAGCATCTCATTAGCTCTCATGTATTTATTATGTAAATCTTCCTCTGTTAGTTGTCGCATCCTCCCTCGTGGTAGTGTGTTTCATTGCTCTGTGTTTCCTGTGGTCTCCTTTGAATCAGCTCAGCAGATATTTTTTTGTCTTCCGGCGGGCTTTCAGCAGTAAAGCTATATTTTTGAGTTCATTCCTGGTTTCCAGAATCCTGCCTGATCCTCCTGCTGAACCTTGACAGTGTTTGTATTTCTATCATCATCAGTGAGAAAGATTAATCAATCAAGCAACGCAAAGAAGATCTGCTGTTGTTTAAAATTTATTTTCAGGTAAATGTCAAAAAATATTTTATTTACTATTGACTTTTATTTTCTTGCAGCAAGAAGGCCGTGAGTTGAATTCCACCATTTGCATTGTGTTTGCATGTTCTCCCTGTGTCTGTGTGGGTTCTCGCCGGGTACACCAGCTTCCTCCCACAGATGAAGATCAAGAAGATTTGGCCTGCCTCATTTCTGTCTGCCGTTTATTTACTTTCCGGCTCTTTGAGACGTCGCGGCAAAAGGTCGAGGAAAAGCACCGGGTATTTAAATGGACTAACAATGAGGTGGCATTGTTGCTGCGAGTAACACAAAAGTACAAAGTTGCAAAAGCGAGTGAGAATTACAGAATTTGAAGAAAAGCTTTCCAGAGCATGTACAAACTGATATTAATCTCTAATAGGGCTGTCAAAATTGAGAGCAAACAAAGCAACTGCTGTATAATGCCCTCCGCTATCTTTGTTTAATTGGTCACGTGACTGCATCACATGACTAAAATGCATCATCGTTTTTGAAAAGGCTCCGGGTTCACTGTCCACAGTGCAACACGAAAATGGCGTTTTCAAATCTATCCGCTTTGGAGAGCGTTTTCAAAATGCTGCATTTTCCTTGACAGAAAACGTTGTCTCAGTGTGGACAGGAAGCCAAAACGGAGAGAAAAAGATGCGTTTACAAACGAAAACACATTAGTGTGGACGTACCCTCTGTGTTAGCTCTGCCGCAGACTGGTGACCTGCCTTGTAGCAGCTGTAATAAGCTCCAGCCCCCCTCTGTGACCCTGAATTGGATAAGTGGAAGGAAATGAATACATTTAAATCAGTGCATACGGGGTAACAGCTGCTGGCTGTCAGCTAACAGCAGAGGTGAGCATCAGTGTTTTAACGTTTTTGAAAATGACCTGTTTCTGTTTCTGTTTGTGTCCACAGAGTCTTGCTGAACAGTTTGATTTACAATCCAAACCAAAGGTCAGAGTTCAAGCTGCTTCCCATAAGACTGCTTACCTACTTACCCACGGTAAAACTTTCACCACACGTCCACTTCAGAGGAAGCTGTGCAAAATGGCCTCAGCTCCAAAAAATGCAAGAATTAGCAATGACCCGCCTCCTGAATTGCATAAATTAAAGAACAAACTTGAAGATTCTGCAAAGTCATTCACTGCAGAGTTTGACAGGAGTGAATCAAGCATGAGAGAGATTATGAGAGAGTTTAGGAGGATTTCTGATGAAGTAGATGAAATGCAGAGAAAAACTAACACTGCGAGAAAAGTGGGAGTTGGATTTCTTATTGGTGGGATCTTAGCAGCTCCGTTTACTGCAGGAGTGAGTTTAGCTGCAGCTGCCGGAGGTGGAGCCACTGTTGTTACTACCAATGTAATAAAAATTCTGTCAGAGGAAGGAAAAGCAAAGAAAGTAGAAAAGTGGGGAGAAGAATTCATGGCCAAAGTCAGACCAATGATGAAGAACCTGGAAGAAATAAAGACGATATGTGAAAAGCTGGAAAAGGAATCAGCTGAAGCTCAGGCCAGAGACTCTCAGATTGATGTGGACGAGTTTCAGAGGACCCTCAGACAGGTGTCGCACCTGAAAGAGATGAGTTCAGGACTTCTGGTTATAACTGAAACCCTGCTGGATGTTATGGGTGGTCTGGTAATGCTCATCAAGGAAGTCTTCAGAGTGACTGCGACTCCTGAAGAAGATCAAAAGTTAAGAGACGCCATCAAAAAGGCAGCTGATCAGAGTCAGAAGATCATTGAGGAGTTTCATAAGATGAGAACAAAACTGAAAGAGTTTACATCAAATAAAAGAAAAGTCACCTCCACCCATCCCCCCCCTCCATCACCCTGTGAGCCTTACTGTTCACACTGACTAACCAATAAAGTTTTATTAATAAAGGATCATCAGACTTTGACCTGGACTGTATAAGGGACTTGTAGAGTTTGAGTCTGAAGCTTCCCCATGTCCTCTGTTCATAGACAGGATGTTGTTGTATATTCATGTAAAGCTGATCCACAGCAGCCTGATGTCACAGAGAGGTCGTATGAAGAGGATCCACAGCCTCACAAAGAGCTGCTTTCCTCCATGTTCTCTGCTGATCTCACCCGGGACGTCAAACTCATTTCACAGTGTGGGCCACTTACAGCCCACTTTGATCTTAGTGGGTTGGACCAGTGAAACCCTCCTTTCTGTCAATGTAAAGAAGCTTAACTGAACATTTAATCACTGAGATATATTAACATAAGAAAAAAAGGGTAATTTCAACATTATGTCTTTTTGATTTTCGTCCTAAAAAAAGAATTCTGCTGTATTAAAAAAAGATATCCGCCAGCATGACTCTTTGGACTTAAATTGTAAGAAATAAATCTGTAAAATTACAAGTTCTGGTAGCTCATTGTTGTTTATTATTATAACGGGGGAGGCTGGAAAAGCTGTAAAACTAAAACAAACAAACAAAACAAAAACATTTTGTTGTGGTCTTTTTTCATAAAGTTAAAAGTCCAAAAACTATGCCCTCCCTCATGTTTTCCATAACCATACAGTGTTGGCTGATTCTGGCCCCTCCCAGCCTGATGTTGACACCCCTAATCAACACCATTTATCTGACAGTTTTTACTGCACTTTTAATATGACTGAACTCTGAGCTTCATCACTGACTGTTTTTATTTTCACTAGAAAAGTTATGTTCATGTATTTCTTCCTTTATACCATAGGTGTCAAACTCTGGCCGCCTAATTACATTTGGCCCGCGAAGCCATACCAAATTACTATTAGAGCTGGCCTACTAGTATTATACAGCTAATATATATATTGTTTAGTATTAAACTTTGCTTGTTCCATATTCAGTTTTCCAGCAAAACTTATTTGAGTCCATAAGAAAAGATTCATTCTTATATCTGGAGGAAGATTTTTTTTTCAATAAATATTAATGTTAGCCCGCGACTTTGTTCCAGTTTTGAATTTTGGCCCACTGTGTATTTGAGTTTGACACCCCTGCTTTATAGAATCACAGATTAATATTTGGGCTGAAATATGTTTTGGGTGTTGTTACAGTTTCCAAAGGGAGAGTTACTACTTCTTGCAGCTTTAATGTATCTGTTATGAGAGCTTTATTACTCTTATTTTTAATGAATCATGGTGACAGTTTGTGTTTCTATATTTGATTTTTCCTTTTGTCTTTGTGTTTAAGGTTAGTGTTCAGCTCTCTGCTCTTATTTCAGAGCTCTTTGTAAACTTTGTTTAAAAAAAGTTATATAGACCAATAATCATTAATCAGAAGCTTTTATCCTGTTCTATGTGAACTATTCAGATGAAGCTGAATCCCAGCTGGAAGTGAAGAACAAAACAGTGTGTGTGTCAGTGCTAATGCTTTCCTCTCATTTTGTTTGTCCTGGTAAGAAATAACGAGAATCTGAGACAGGAGGCCTGACAAAGGTTCACTTTCACCTCAGTTAAAGTCTCTTTATTACAAGTTCATCAGCTAATGACTCTGCACGGAAATGTCCTTAAACTTTACTGTGTGGAGCTCCACCCTTTGGATAAACAACTATTACAACCAATAAGAGACTTTTCAGTCTCCATAAGTCAGGTTATTGATTGTCTGAACCTGAACACATTAGACATCAGGGTTTTTGTCCTGTCTCTAATTTGTGCCTTAATCTTCCCTCCTGAGAGAGGTGTAGGTGCTCCATGTTGAAAGATGTCTCTGTTCCTAAAATGAATCGGGATTAGAGAAGAGGCAGCAGGACGACCTTTGTTGATGGTGACTCAAGTAAAGACTCAACACTGAATTTTATCAAGGTATTATTGTAACTAACCAAGACTTTATGCAGCTTATTCCTGTGCACGACAGATTACTCTGTACAGGTTATGGAGCACGCCTCCGAGCGTGCCCATCACTAACGCTACTGCACACAGAGCTCCAAACAACTCCAGTATTGGCAATTTATGGAACAGACCGGTGGTTCATTACAAGCTTTACTACAGTGTGCTGGGATGGTTAAATGGCTGTATCGATGGCTTTGACCAGTCATGTGATTTAATCAGAGCTTCCTACTTCAGATGTCATCAGTCACTTGTAATGATCCATACCGAAGCAAGCTTTGAAGCAGTAGTAGTTTGAAGCCTCTAGAGATCGCCTGGGGATTATTTTCCTCCATGGATTATTGATATATTTTTATTCTGTGCCATACTCTCATTTATTCTCCTCGGTAGTAAACAGGTGAGCAGAACTCCTATTAGCCGCTGTCCCCGAGAATCAGGCCTTTTGATCAGTGTGAAACTTTGACTTTTCATGATCTTAGCATTACTGTCCCCATCATTTTTACTTTACATGAAGCTTGGTTGGGTGGGCGCTTGATGGCTTTACAGCGGGGGCTAGTCTGTACAAGGAATGTTTGGGCCATAAAACATGTTTGCATCTGTATGATGACAAAACTCTAAAGAACAAATTTTTAAAAAAGTATCAGTAATTTTTTTGAAGAGACTTACTAAATGAAATTTTGCTGTTGAAACAGCATCAGGTTGTCTGTGGTGCCTTTCTACATAATGGTGGTCATTTTACAACATTCCTCGATAGAAGTCAAACTGGGCAAAGGCCAAAATAGCTATAAAAATTCAATGTAAAGAAAAATGACCAAAGTATGACACAGACCAGTTAAACAAAAACAGGAAAAATAAGAGACCAAGCCCACAACATCACACAAACCAACAAAATCCGCATCCCTAAATGGACGTGTCGGTACTTGTTTGGACTGGAGAGAGATGAATGCGTGTAGGTTTATCATCACTGAAAGCACGAGTCCTGTGTTAGCTGGTAAAATGATGTCAGTTTGAAGTTTGAGGGGACATTAGTGTAAGGACAAGAAAGGCATTATTGACAAAAACAAGACACCCCACATAATCTTTTATTTACAATATAATATTTGGTTAAAATGTTTTGATTGTTCAAATACTTTTGTCACGGTCATTGGTCGGCGATTTTTGTATTATTTATTGTGTTTTGATTTCATCATGATTTATCACTACTAGTCTTTTGGTTTATGATTCTGTATTTGTAAGCTCTAGTAGTTCCTTTTGCTTCTGTGATAGTTTGATAGTTCCTGTCCTGTGTGCATGTGTCTGGTTTTTCTTCCCTTGTCTCGTCTGGTCTGATTACTCCCAGCTGTGCTCTCCTTCTGTGTCTCATTCCCTCGTCATCCCTCACTGTATTTAGGTGCAGCGTTTCTCTCTGTCAGTGTTGTGTTGCACCCTCTTCATGCTGTGTGTGTTTCTCCCTGGGCTCCGTTTCCATGTGTCTAGCATTAGCTTCTAGTTTGTTTGTTTTTTGCGTGTTTATTTTTGTGGAGTTTTTGCACCGCAATAAAGCAGCCTCTTTAAGTCTATTCCTCCATTTGAGTGACATGCGTTTGGGTCCTACATGCTGCCTACCACACAGCCGTACCATAACAATTTTCATTAGCTGTTGTAAAATAATGCAGTTAGTGGGGATAGGTTAATTGGTTAATCCAAATTGCCCATAGGTGTGAATGTGGGAGTGAATGTGAGCGTGAATGGTTGTCTGTCCCTGTGTGTTGGCCCTACGACAGACTGGCGACCTGTCCAGGGTGTACCCCGCCTCTCGCCCTATGACAGCTGGGATAGGCTCCAGCGCCCCCCGCGACCCTGAAAAGGATAAGCGGAAGTGAATGGATGGATGTTGTAAAATAATGTGTGCCCCAATCTCCAATGAGACATAGGCTGTCTCCCAATTCAGGGTCTGCAGCCTTAAAGTACGCATTTCAAGGCCGATTACGTTACAGCGGCGCGCCGAAGGCTGTCCCAATTCAAAGGCTGCTCAAAATGCGGCCCTGAAATGCGTCCTTCATTTCCCTGAATTTTAAGGCTGTGGCAGTGTAGACTTCGTGGTCCCATATATCCCACAATTCATAGCACGGCAGTTGGTGTGGAGAATTCTGCCGCAGACGGCAGAAGCGGAGCGGCCGAAGAGTAAACTGTGAAAAGTAAGTACTGAATATTATGTCACTTATTTATGTGCAAATGTTTAATAACGAAGAACATTAAACATTACTGTTGGCCACATGTCGGCAAAGTTATGTGACATTAGTGACGTTTGTACTAACTTGGTTTTACAGCCACAATACACACCCCTCGTCCAAAGGCAGCCGGTCACAACGCGCTCCATCCGGAGATGGACCCCAGAAAAGGAGGATGCTCTGAGGGACTGTTATGACACCACAGACTGGGATGTGCTCCTGAGCCCACATGGTGAGGACATAGAGGGGGCGACACACTGTCTTACAGACTACCTCAACTTTTGTGTGGACACGGTCGCCCCTGCTAAGACGGTACGGTGTTATCCTAATAACAAACCGTGGGTAACACAGGAAGTCAAAGCTGTCCTCAACATGAAGAAGAAGGCTTTCAGGAGCAAAGTGAAGGAGGAGATGAAGGCAGCACAGCGGGAGGTGAAACGCTGCCTGAGGGAAGCAAAGGACACCTACAGGAGGAAGGTGGAGCAGAAGTTGGAGAGGAACAATATGAGGGAGGTCTGGAATGGTGTGAAAACCATCACAGGCCACAACACCAAGAAAAGCACAGTGGGGGGGACTGTGGAGAAGGCAAACGAACTCAACAACTTCTTCAACAGGTTTGACCAGCCCACAACCCCCCCACCCTCACCTTCACTACAGAGTCCAATCCCCACTCTCCTACCTCCCTCGCTTCCCCCCCTTCCTGACACCATGACACCCCCCTCCTCCAATCCCTCTCTCAGCAGCAAGACATCTCCCCCCCTCCCCTCTTCCCAAACATCTCCCAGTGTCACAGTGGATCAGGTCAGGAGACAACTGAGGAAGCTTCGCCCCAGAAAGGCAGCAGGCCCAGACAAGGTGTGTCCTAGGATGCTAAAGGCGTGTGCTGCTGAACTTGGGGAGCCGCTACAACGAGTCTTCAACCTCAGTCTGCGACTGGGGAGAGTGCCCGCCCTATGGAAGACATCCTGCATCGTCCCGGTCCCCAAAAAGAACCGGCCCAATGAGCTGAATGACTTCCGACCGGTGGCACTGACGTCACATCTTATGAAGACTCTAGAGCGGCTCTTCCTCAACCTCCTCCGACCACAGGTACAACATGCCCAGGACCCACTACAGTTTGCATACAAGGCGGGTGTCGGAGTGGAGGATGCCATCCTGTACCTCCTACACAGAGCCCACTCACACCTGGATGGGGGAAAAGGCACGGTCAGGATCCTGTTTCTTGACTTTTCCAGTGCCTTTAATACCATCCGGCCCTGTATGCTTCAAGAAAAACTGAACAGGATGGAGGTGGACCCCTGCCTGGTGGCTTGGATCTCCGACTACCTCACCGACAGACCACAGTACGTCAGGCTGAAGGACATCACGTCTGACACAGTGGTCAGCAGCACAGGAGCACCACAGGGAACTGTGCTGTCCCCTCTTCTCTTCACCCTGTACACCTCTGACTTCTGCTACAACTCTGAATTATGCCACATTCAGAAGTTTGCAGACGACACAGCCATCATGGGGTGTATCTGGGATGATCAGGAAGAGGAGTACAGAAGTCTGGTGAGGAACTTTGTCGCATGGAGTCACACAAACCACCTGCAACTCAACACCTCAAAGACTAAGGAACTGGTTGTGGACTTCGGGAGGTCTAGAGCAGGTCCACTGCCGGTTCAGATAGAGGGGGAGGAGGTGGAGGTGGTCAACAAGTACAAGTACCTCGGGCTGTGGGTGGACAATAAACTGGACTGGTCATGCAACACAGAGCACCTGTATAAAAAAGCCCAAAGCCGACTGTACTTCCTCAGGAGGCTGAGGTCTTTTAACATCTGCAGGAAGCTCCTGAGGATGTTTTACCAGTCGGTGGTTGCTGGAGTACTTTTCTATGCTGTGGTGTGCTGGGGGAGCAGCACAGCAAAGAAGGACTCATCCAGGCTGGAGAAACTGATCAGGAGGGCTAGCTCTGTGGTCGGCATGAAGCTGGACACTCTGGTGACAGTGGCAGAGAAAAGGACACTAAAGAAACTGATGGACATTATGGACAATGCCAGGCATCCTCTGCACACGGCCATTAACAACCAGAAGAGTCTGTTCAGTGACAGGTTGCTTCTCCCAAAGACAAGAACTAACAGACTTAAAAACTCCTTTGTCCCACACGCCATCAGACTGTTTAACTCCTCTCTGGAGGGGAGAGGGAGGGGAAACAGGAGGACAAAGGAGGGAACAACTAAGCTGTAGTGCCTCTTCACCTCACTGTGCAATACCTTTTGTGCAATACTTTTGTAAATAGTCAACGGTGCAATAGACTCAATACTTGAAATGTGCAATTCTGTCATGAATCGCCGTGCGGCAGGCAGGAGTAGGACCCAAAATGCAGGACTCACAGGCACGAGGGAATGAACTCAAAACTCAGCTTTATTTGCCGGCAGAACAAATTTACAAACCTAAACTAAACTGGGAAACCAAACTAAGAACTCACAGAGAGACACAGGGAGATCCACACACGGCATGAGGGACGACGTCACACTGAACAGAGGGAGACGCAGACAGAAATACACAGAGGGTTAACGAGGGAAGTGGGAACACACGGGGAACACAGGTGACACTGATAATCATAACGAGACAGGGCGGGGTGAACTGAACACTGATGGGAGAGGTGAAACAGGAAGTACAGGAGGAGAGAGAGCACGAGTAGAACCCCAACGTAACAGGCAGGGGAGACATGGAATAAACACGAAAGGGGACGAGGGCTCATAAATACATAGAGGGTACACAGGGGGAAGAGAGAGCACGGGGAGAACTTAGACATAATGGGCAGGGGAAGCATGGAATAAAATACAAACATACAAGGAAACTAAGAACGCTGGGCCAACATGGCCCAGGACCATGACAGTACCCCCCCCTCAAGGGCTGGCTCCAGACAGCCCAAACACAGAAAAACAAAACCAAACAGAAAACAACCCAGGGCGGGCGGCGGGGGCCCAGGACGGAGGGCCCGGAACAGAAAACAAAAGAGGAGCACAGCAAACACCGGAGCCCAAGAAAACAACCCAAACACAGAGCAGTTCAGGGGGCCGACCATGCGGAAGGCAACGGCGGAGACGTGGAACCAGTTCAGGGGGCCGACCGTGCGGAAGGCAACGGCGGCGACGCGGAAACAGTTCAGGAGGCCGGCCGTGCGCAAGGCAACGGCGGCGATGCGGAAACAGTACAGGAGGCCGGCCGTGCGCAAGGCAACGGCGGCGACGCGGAAACAGTTCAGGAGGCCGGCCGTGCGCAAGGTAACGGCGGCGGCGAAGGAGACGACGGAGCAGTTCAGGAGGCCGACCGCGCGGAAGGCAGCGGCGGCGGCGAAGGAGACGACGGAGCAGTTCAGGAGGCCGACCGCGCGGAAGGCAGCGGCGGCGGCGAAGGAGACGACGGAGCAGTTCAGGAGGCCGACCGCGCGGAAGGCAGCGGCGGCGGCGAAGGAGACGACGGAGCAGTTCAGGGGGCCGACCGCGCGGAAGGCAGCGGCGGCCCTCCAGTCTCAGGCGTGCTGGCCATGGCCTGGTGGGCACAGGGCCAGACGAGGCGGAAGCTGGACCAGACGAGGCGGAAGCTGGACCAGACGAAGCAGCTGATGAGGAGGCTGGACCAGACGAAGCAGCTGATGAGGAGGCTGGACCAGACGAAGCAGCTGATGAGGAGGCTGGACCAGACGAAGCAGCTGATGAGGAGGCTGCAGCAGACGAAGGCTCTGAGGAGGCTGCAGCAGACGAAGGCTCTGAGGAGGCTGCAGCAGACGAAGGCTCTGAGGAGGCTGCAGCGGACGAGGGCGAAGACTCGGAGGCCGGACCAGACGAGGGCGAAGACTCGGAGGCCGGACCAGACGAGGACGAAGACTCGGAGGCCGGACCAGACGAGGACGAAGACTCGGAGGCCGGACCAGACGAGGACGAAGACTCGGAGGCCGGACCAGACGAGGACGAAGACTCGGAGGCCGGACCAGGCGAGGACGCAGAGGCTGAGGCCGGGCCAGGCGAGGACGCAGAGGCTGAGGCCGGGCCAGGCGATGACGAGGCGGTCGCAGATGGCGGCTGGACAGGCTCCTCGGGCCCTCCAGCTGATGCGGCGTGAGGCTGAACGGGCCCCTCGGACCCTCCAGCGGAGACAGGAGGCTGAACGGGCCCCTCGGACCCTCCAGCGGAGACAGGAGGCTGAACGGGCCCCTCGGACCCTCCAGCGGAGACAGGAGGCTGAACGGGCCCCTCGGACCCTCCAGCGGAGACGAGGGGGTGCTGGCCGGGCTCACTGGAACCCCCAGCGGACGAGGTAGATGGCGGCGTGGGAGCCACGGAGTCCTGGATGAGCTCATCCGAGCTTCCAGCAGGAGCTGATGTAGAGCCAGAGAGGATTGGGACCCCGGGCTCAATGTTAAGCTGGCTAAAAAACCGCACTGCTACGGGGAACTGGGCCAAAGGTTCAGGTGCGAGCTGAGCTGCCGGACACACGGGGACCTGAGCTGCCGGACACACGGGGACCTGAACTGATGTCTGTAGTAACGGTGGTGGTGAGAGTGGAGTAGGTGGTGGAGTTAATGACTCCACAGGGGAATGAACTAGAGGTAGTGACGGTTGTGGTGCTGGTGGTTGAGTGGGTGACTGTGCTAAAGGAGACTGCACTGGGGACTGCACTGGGGACTGCACTGGGGACTGCACTGGGGACTGCACTGGGGACTGCACTGGGGACACTGGAGACTGCACTGGGGACACTGGAGACTGCACTGGGGACACTGGAGACTGAACTGAGGGTGGCTGCGAGGGAGCTAACTGAGCTGTGAAGGGCTGCGAGGGAGCTAACTGAGCTGTGAAGGGCTGCGAGGGAGCTAACTGAGCCGTCGATAAGGCTGATGATTCCTCTACCAACTGAGCTATTGACTGGGCTAGGGATTGAAATAAGGTTTGTAGTAAGTCAGGCTGTGGATGTGACTGTGCTATGGGAAGCGAGGCTGAATGTGGTGGAGGTGGCGACTGAGCTTCGGGCCGGGCGGCTAACAGAGCTTCGGGCCGGGCGGCTAACAGAGCTTCGGGCCGGGCGGCTAACAGAGCTTCGGGCCGGGCGGCTAACAGAGCTTGGGGCGAAAATGGTGGTGGTGGAGTTGGTGTCTGGGCTACAGGCGGCTTCTGAGCAGGAAACACAGGACACTGAGCTACAGGTGGCTGCTGAGCAGGTGACACTGGAGACTGAGCTACAGACGGCTGCTGAGCAGGGGACTGAGCTGAAAGCGGACGGGCAGCTGACTGAATAAACATAGCTCCAGAATAAACAGTTCCAGATGAAACAGTCTTAACTCCTGGGTCCGAAGGAGCATCAGAAGCACAGTCTTTTGAACCAAAGTGGAAACGATCGCTCTCAAAATAAATACTGTCATTTTCTGGAACAGGAGGAACAGAAGATCTAGAGTTCATGAAGCCGACGTTAGCGGCCTTGGGGGAAACGGTACGTTTATCCCTCGACACAGAAGGCGAATGTAGGGGGACTTTGTCACTCACCCTAGGCGGTTGGTCGAGAAGAGTCCCAGGCTCCTGCTGTGAAGTGGAAACGCTGGGTGAGTCGGGCGGCACGATAATAATCCCTAACATCTTGTAGAAGGCTTGTGCAGGCGTGAGCTGATTGCTTGCAGGCTCGTAGTAATCCTCCCGGGACCGGCTGGAGCGTTTTCTGCGAGACCTGGGCGTCCGCGGAGAGGAAGCAGGTGAGTGGACCGAAGGGTAAGCAGCTAGTGAGGAGCGGCAGCACGGAGGCCCTCCAAGCGCTAGCCGAGTCCCGTCAAAACGGGAGCTGCGCTTCCACGGTGAGTCCGCTGGATCCATTACTGGTGACGTCGTACTGTCATGAATCGCCGTGCGGCAGGCAGGAGTAGGACCCAAAATGCAGGACTCACAGGCACGAGGGAATGAACTCAAAACTCAGCTTTATTTGCCGGCAGAACAAATTTACAAACCTAAACTAAACTGGGAAACCAAACTAAGAACTCACAGAGAGACACAGGGAGATCCACACACGGCATGAGGGACGACGTCACACTGAACAGAGGGAGACGCAGACAGAAATACACAGAGGGTTAACGAGGGAAGTGGGAACACACGGGGAACACAGGTGACACTGATAATCATAACGAGACAGGGCGGGGTGAACTGAACACTGACGGGAGAGGTGAAACAGGAAGTACAGGAGGAGAGAGAGCACGAGTAGAACCCCAACGTAACAGGCAGGGGAGACATGGAATAAACACGAAAGGGGACGAGGGCTCATAAATACATAGAGGGTACACAGGGGGAAGAGAGAGCACGGGGAGAACTTAGACATAATGGGCAGGGGAAGCATGGAATAAAATACAAACATACAAGGAAACTAAGAACGCTGGGCCAACATGGCCCAGGACCATGACAAATTCACTTGTATTTTTATTTTTATTCCTATTTATTCTATTTATCCCCTTCGTATATTTTATTTATATTGTCTCTGTATTTATATATATGTGTGTGTGTATAACTCTGTAACTTCTGTCGGTGCTGTGCTTTTTTGGAAATCGAATTTCCCAGAGGAACCCACCCGAGGGATTAATAAAGTTCTATCTTATCTTATCTTATCTTATCTTATCTTATCTTATCTTATCTTATCTTATCTTTACTTTAAAATATACGCCGTTCAATAGCTGAGCTTAATCTTACAGAGAATGATCAAAGCTCATGTAGAAACAAACAAACAAATGAACAAAATATTTTCTCCTTCATTTCTGTCAAACAAAGCTGTATGACACGTTTCCAGTGGTTAGTATCATGGTTGCTAGGCAACCTGGGCAGCGCAACGGAGGCTTTTTTTTTTTAAACTTTATTGACAAACAACAGTATCAGCGCAACGGAGGCTAGACCGTCCCATTACACAAGCCTCGCACTTCCGGCCTTAGCGGTCTTTGAGTACGCGGCCCTTGAAGATCGTTGAAGCTGCGTACTTTAAGGCTGCAGACCCTGAATTGGGAGACAGCCAGTGTGCTGGAAGTGTACTTATTCCTCTGTTACACCACAAGAGGGAGTATCTCCTGAAATGAATAGCAGGAGCAGTGGGAGCAAACAAGCCAGGCCACTCATACAGTACGACTAACAAGAGCTGTGTGAGACTGTGTACAAATGTGTAACGATGTACTATATCTATATATTTGCAGGTAAGCAGATACAAAATACTAAATAACTTGACTTTGGTCTAAAGATAAGTCCACAGGGTTGCAGAGAATGTGGGAAAGTTGGCTGTTAATTCCCATTATGTGTAGTGTTTATTTATTGTGTATTTTTAGTGCATTTTATTGTATATTTAATGTTTATTTGGTAGCGATGCAGATTAGCCATGAAGCCAGTTTGTGTGGTAACCTCAAGGAGCTGTGGTGGATCTATATTCAATTTCAATTCAATTTTATTTATATAGCGCCAAATCAAACAACAGTCGCCTCAAGGCGCTTTATATTGTACAGTAGATCGTACAATAATAGATACAGAGAAAAGCCCAACAATCATATGACCCCCTATGAGCAAGCACTTTGGCTACAGTGGGGAGGAAAAACTCCCTTTTAACAGGAAGAAACCTCCGGCAGAACCAGGCTCAGGGAGGAGCGGCCATCTGCTGCGACCAGTTGGGGTGAGAGAATGAAGACAGGATAAAGACATGCTGTGGAAGAGAGACAGAGGTTAAGAACAGATATGATTCAATGCAGAGAGGTCTATTAACACATAGTGAGTGAGAAAGGTGACTGACAAAGAAATATTCAGTGCATCATGGGAATCCCCGGCAGCCTACGTCTACTGCAGTATAACTAAGGGAGGATTCAGGGTCACCTGGTCCAGCCCTAACTATATGCTTTAGCAAAAAGTTTTAAGCCTAATCTTAAAAGTAGAGATAGTGTCTGTCTCCCGACTCCAAACTGGAAGCTGGTTCCACAGAAGAGGGGCCTGAAAATTGAAGGCTCTCCCTCCCATTCTACTTTTAAATACTCTAGGAACAACAAGTAGGCCTGCAGTGCGAGAGCGAAGTGCTCTAATAGGGTGATATGGTACTACAAGGTCATTAAGATAAGATGGGGCCTGATATGTTAAGCAGTTCTTTTTCAATCTGTGCATATCTTGTCTCTGCATCTGTCATGGATCGCGATGCATATGCAACAGGCTGCCACTCATCATACCTCTGCAGAAGAACAGCTCCAAGCCCACTCTCTGATGCATCTGATGAGATCTTAATAGGTCTCATTGGATCATAAAACTTCAGAACTGGTTCCTTTGTAAGCAGATCTTTCAAGTCACGCCATGCTTTCTCATGTTCATGATTCCACTCCCATGCAATTCTCTTTTCAGTTAGCTGTCTCAGTGGTGCCATTTTTTCCCGAGAGATTCGGTATGAATTTTCCCATGTAGTTTATCATGTCATTAAATCCCTGCACATCTTTCTTGCATTGGGGCTTCAGCATGTTTTCAATTGCAGACACCTTTTGAGGATCTGGTCTGATGCCTTCACTGCTCAGGATATCTCCAACGAATGTCAGTTCCTTCGCCCCAAGCTGACATTTCTCTTTGTTCAGCTTCAGATTGGCTTTTCTGGTTGCTTCAAGAACATTTCTCAGTCTCATGTCATGTTCAGCTTTTGTGCTACCCCACACAATGATGTCATCCATTGACGTGTCGACTCCTTCCAGGTGTTCATAGATCATGTGTATTGTCTTGTGATACACCTCAGGTGCTGAAGCAATGCCAAATGGCAGTCGCCGGAATCTGTACCTGCCAAGTTTTGAACTTGCTTCGTCCAGCTTCAGTTGCCAAAATCCTGATGAAGCGTCTAGCTTGCTAAAGTACTTCGCTTTTGCAAACTGTGACATTATCTCTTCTCTTGTAGGTTGAAATGTTCTCTATTTATTGCTCTATTCAGATCTCTAGGATCCATGCAAATTCTGAGCTTTCCAGTCTTTTTCTCCACAATAACAAGAGAACTCACCCACTCCGTTGGTTCATCTATCTTTTCAATCACTTCCAGGTTTTCCATCCTGTCCAACCTGGCTTTCAGTGGCTTTTGTAGAGCAAATGGTACTTTGCGGCATGGATGAATGGCTGGTCTTACACTTTCATCGACTCTGATTGTGTGTTCTCCAGCAAGGCAACCAAGTCCCTGAAATAGGTCACCATATTCCTTCATCAACTCATTATAGTCCATGTCATCATCCGTTTCCACAACGAGCATTCTTTTCACTAGGTTCAGACTCTCACAGGCATGTAACCCTAGTATAGGCTGCACATTCATGGGCACCGCAATGAATGTTAGTGTGTGCTCCTTGTCTTTGTGTGTCATTTTAACCATGCATTTTCCTTTCACAGGTATTTCTGCACCTGAGTATCCACTCACTTTAACCTTTGTTGGATGTATTTTAGGGCTAGGTCGGATTTTCTTGAACTCTGCTTCTGATATCACATTCACTTGAGCTCCAGTATCCAGCTTGACTTTCATGAGTGTGTCATTCACTTTGAGTGTCATTATCCAGTCCTTTTCACCTGTCTTATTGTCTGTCACTGCCGCTACATAGAGCTCCTCTGTGTCTTCTTCATCCACAGTATGTACTGTACTCTGTTTCGAGGTTTGAGCTTTGCAGCACCTAGCATAATGGTTATTTTTGTTACAATTATTGCATCTTTTCCCATATGCTGGACATTTTTAGGAGGATGTTGCATTCCGCAGCGACCACAAGTAGGGCTGGGCTATATCATACCGTTCACGGTAATACCGGTGTAATGTTGGGCAACGATAGGAAAATGAAATATCGTGATAGAATATGGGTAAAATGCGCATGCGCAGTGCCTTTATGTACATACGCACATGGTGGCGACGCAGAATGAGTCAAAAGTTGATCGCTAAATGAAACGGATGAACCAGAATTGGTTTGTAAAAATGCTGCAACTTAAGTGGTGTGGAACTGGTTTAGCTTTCGTCCATCAGATACACAACAAAGCACTATTTTTGGTAGAGCATGCTAGTGGGCCATCGTTATTACTGTGTATTTTGGAAAATACGGCACACTTAAAATCAATCCTTTGATTTTTCTGAAAAGCGACAGTGCCCCTTATAATCCCGTGTGCCTTATGTATGAATTCTGTTTGTGTTTACTGACCTCGAAACGATTTTATGTGGTACACGGCGTTCAAAAATCTGTCAAATGTTTCAGTACAATTTTGTTAAGCTACAAACCCAGCTTAATGCTGGGCAGACACTGTGCGATTTTTTTCAGCCGCGCAATTCAGCTCCTGCTCAAACTGTACGATTGACTCGCAGGGATCAACTCAAGTTCATAGGATGCAGGGTCTCACACTTTATGGCCCGATGCTCTGATGCGACCTGAATGCTCAAACTGTGCGTCCATAAAATTAAGGTTATAACAGAAATTCTGTCGCTCACTCTCGCTCTCTCTCTCTCTCTGTCTTTCACTCACACAGACACGCACACCACCACCATCAACTTTGCTAAATTGCTAATGAAAAACATTGATCAGTCAGCTGTGATTGAGCAGCAATGTCCATCCAACTATTTTCACGGTTACTGTGGTCGTGATAATTTTGTGAGGCCACATTGAAAAGGCTCAGATGAGCTTTCCAAAGTTCTACAAGTGCCTCCATCGCTTGTGTCCAGATCACACGCTGCACTGCCGTGCTACTCCGTCTTTTTCACCGACATTTATATGTTTGCGCGTGCGCAGTGTAAGAAGCTGCGGTGACACCCTCACGACGCTCACGAGGATGTTTGAAATCCTCCCGACCAAGCGATTGATGATCGGGAGCTGGTCGTGAGGTGTTAATCGCTTCTCGTTACCCCACGTATACTACACGATGCACAATGAAGGCCAGAATCGGGCCAATCACCAAAACGGTCGCACGACTGAAAAATCGTCTCAGAATGGGCCAAAAATCACACAGTATAATCCCATCATAAGACGTCCATGCTCACGTCACTAGGTCTCTTTTCTCCCCCTCGGCGAGTTAGCTACACTACGTTCACTGCTAAGCTGATCCATCGCTACTGCTATGTTGTAGTCCGTTACCTTTCTTCAAGTCTAGCTTCTGACACCATGTCTTGTTTCTTTATGTTGTTTTGGGTTCTCAAGAATGACACCATTACTTGAAGAGAAGGTATTTTATCGAGCTGTGGTTCACATGTAAACAAAGCTTAGCCATCACCGTCTGCCCCGAGGTATCTCTCTCTAGCTCTCTAGCTCCCCCTACAGTCTAGGAGTATTAACAACATAAAACATGATACTAGGCAAATAAGGATTTGCTGTTATCATCAGTGTTGGGAAGGTTACTTTTAAAATGTATTCCATTACAGAATACAGAGTACATGCCCCAGAATGTATTCTGTAACGTATTCCGTTACGTTACTCAATGACATTAACGTATTCTGAATACTTTGGATTACTTAACATATTATCATGCTTTTTACAACAACGTGAATGTACTATTGCTGTGTGATTTATTACTATTACTGAAGGTCCGCGACTCCGAACCGTAGTAAAGGGACCTCTGACTAATACGGCGGGGTCCCTGTCGGCTCGTAGCCGAAAAATAGCTTTACTTTGTTGTGTGGGTCAACTTTTCTTGCGAGAGACAGAGAGAGGCGTTGAAAGGCTGCTCCAACGGACTTATTGTTTTCGGAGGAAAACACGAACACGGTGTACAGTCGAGTCTTAATAGCTTACTTACAACTGGGCTCATCAGGCACTCTTCTTGGCTGAAGTGGTTATTATTATATTTACATGCTTCCAGCTCCCGTTTTTCCTCGATGACAACTCATACCATTCCACTCCCCTTTTTCTCCCTCCTCGCGCTCACAGACCCATTACGTGTATGGCAGTCCATTCTCCCTGCAACACGGACTACACTGCCCATGATGCTACATTCTTTAGAGCTATGCTTGTAGCATTCTGCCTGTTAGCTTAGCACAACAACAACAGCAACGAAAAGGCGCTCTCTCACCCAGGAAACACACAGTCGCAGAGAGAGAGAGAGCGTCGCCCTGTAACCATGGCAACCGTAACGCTGCCGCCTGGAACAACAGCACGTAGCTGTCAAACAAAACCCAAACAGTCCTGACCCGCGACAAAATGAAACAGGAAAGTACCGCAGTGTAATCCATTTATTTCAACAAAGTAACTGTATTCTGAATACCACCTTTTTAAACGGTAACTGTAACGGAATACAGTTACTCATATTTTGTATTTTAAATACGTAACGGCGGTACATGTATTCCGTTACTCCCCAACACTGATTATCATTACAACTGACTGTGGGCTGTCGTGGGATGGATGCGTGCGCGCATTCCACACACTTGCCTTTTTGTTACTGCTGCATGTCGCTGGGTCCAGCAGTCGAACAGGAGGAAAGGAAGACAGGTGACTTTAGTACACATGCAGCCAGCGTGTATTATCACTTACTTGCCACTGAAAGGATTGCACTGTTTCGGACCACAAAGCTGGAGGTGAGGCATGTCGTTCCTGGTGTTAAATAGCGGGCTCCTGTCCCGCTTTGGGGTCACGTGACCTGTACTATGTTGTTTGGGTTCTTCCTCTTTTAACCATCCTGTTTAAGTCGCCTGCAAGTAGTTGTATAAATATATATGATTAATATGGAAACTATTGTTGGTAATGAGCAGGGAGACATACTGTTTTGTGGGAAAGATGGATAGACATGATGCCTGGTGGGATACAACAGGGTGTAAAGGGAGTTGCCCAGGCCTACACAGTCAGTTTATTGGTGGTTACAGTGAGGGTAACGTGTGGCCTGGCTGTTAAAACGGCAGACTTATGAAGAACTCACTTCAGTCAGTTAGTCTCTAAGCAAACTATTTTATTTTCTTATTTTTTATTTATTGTATTTTTATTTATTGTAAATAGTTCTTTTGTATTAAATTCCACCTTCAGAACATCTTCTGACTATGCCTGCATTTTTCCCACTAGTGAGTGTTCTCATGTTGAACCCACAGAGGATTAAAGGATTCATCCTCCTGATAAACAGTTTAATGCTGTCAGGTTTAAATCTTTTAGACTCTCGTCATTTAATTGTTTCCCCATACATATACATAATTATTACACCACCTCTCTATTCTGACACATGCTGTTTCACAACTCACACTACTCATAACTCAGAAACACCTTCAGATTTTACATCAGTAATAACATACAACCTTTAACAAGATGAGATTTTTAAACTACATATACAAATGTACAAACTTTAATAGAAAAAAGGTTTTTTGTGAACACTGATTTTTTTAAATTACTTTCCTAATTATTTTTGAATTACAACCTTTCTCTGAATGTCAGTGTCATTACCTCGGCGCTGATCCTTATCTGCTGTCATTTATGTGTTTTTAGGGGTTCTTGTAAAAAATTTTTCTTAGCTTTAAAGGCTCCACTCGCTCTTTTCAGTAAATCATAAAGCTTTAATTCAGAACAAGGAGAATAATAAATTCACATTCAGAATATTAAAACGTGGAGACAGAGATGGGGAACACAGGAGGGAACAGGAACTATAAACAAAGACTGCAACAAAACCAATAAATGACAAGAATCATGAAGTAAATTATTATTATTATTATTGTTATTACAAATTAAAGTCATTTTGCTCCTGGGAAAGACAATAAAGGCAGAGAAACGCTGCAACACAAAAGCTGGAATCAACCCAGCTGTAGGTACTGATGTTACCTGCTTTGAAGCTGCACACAATATAAAATCAGCTGCTGTGAAAACAGGTTAACAAAGATCACAGCAGCTGACATTAAGGGTTTGTTGTGGGCTGCATCAGGCTGAGTCCCTGCACAGCGAGGCACAGAACCTCCAGCAGAACCTCTGGGGGCAGCTCGGGCCGGTCCCAGCCGTCACTCAACTCTTTCAGCTTCTGATCGTTCAAACAGATGAACTCGGCCGCCCAGCGGAGCTCCCCTCCCTCCTGCAGGGGGACGGGCAGGGACTCTGGCAGTGTGGCCCGACCGTCCTTCAGACCATCCACCTGGAGAAGCAGAGAGGGAGCTGTTGTCTGATCAGATTCAAACATGAGGAAGACTCCGCCCACAGGCTGCTGATAGTGGGCGGAGCTGCTGCTGATGTGCTGTTAAGTGTAACAGGGTCTGTAAAATCACTGTAAATGTTCACTTGCTTAATTCAGGAAGCCCAACCATGTTCTGCACATATTCTTACAGCAAGCACTTGTGTGGAATAAGGTGTGATGAGGCTTTTGAGAGGAGCATGTAGATGAATGTAGACGAATGAGTGAATGAACCCACCAGCTGGTTGAGGACTCTCAGAGTATCTGGACTGCAGCGGGTCAGAAGTGGTGGCACTTCATCTGGCAGAGCTGCACAAACATGAAGAAGAAAGACAAAGTTTGATGACGATGTGACGAGCTGAAACACTTTGCTTCAGATGTGTCAATAAAATTAAATCTACATGTTACTAAATGGAATAAATGTCTCAGAGCGGGTCAGCTGACTTACTGTCCAACGTGCTGACCAACAGATGAACGGCATCCTTCACAGCACTGGAGATGTTTGAGATATCAAGAAGGTCCATGAAGGAGGAGACAGCCTCAGACAGGACATGCTCAGAGGTTCCTTTAGTGCACTGGTCCAGCTGAGAGGAGCAGAGGATTATTATTATTATTATTGTTGTTGTTATTATAGTTGTTGTTGTTGGGTTGTAGTCATAGAAGTTGTAGTTTCAAACAGGTTTTAAGATTATTTTGTTTCAGTATCACTTTTTCCTCTGATAACTGATGTTTCCCTTTTTATTAATTTATTAACAGCGTTAATGATCAGCAGAACTGTTCGAGCACACATGGAAGACGGCAGGTGGGGTGGCGTTGGGTTACAAAGTGGCCTGCAGAAACTTTGGGCAGCTTGGTTGTGTCTCCCTGAACTACCTCTGTGCTTAGTTTAACATCATAAAGACCAGCCAGCAGGACTGATTTGGCTTCAGATAAAAAGAAGAAAAAACTGTTAAGATGACAAGGAAGTGTATTTTAAAATAAACTGAAATATCCAATACGTCTTTAAAAACCTGCAACACCGATGTTTATCTCAGTGTAAGCTGACCAGGCTGCAGTAACTGATGAAGATGGCAATGAGCCTTGAACCTTAGGAGAAGCACACACCAGACTCTGGTCAATATTCTTCTTACTGTCTGTTCCAGCAGAGAGAGAGTATCTCCGTCCTCAGCAAGCTCGCTGAGCTTCTTCAGCAGATCACGACGGGTCGACTCGGGAAGCTCTCCGAGCGGCAGCAGAAGATGATCCTTCGTCTCCAGTTCTGCAGCAAACACAGAAGCAGCACCAATCATACCATCAGTAAATGAAAGCAGCTTTTTATTGGAACCATAGAAACCAGTTTATTAAGCATCAGGTCTCAGTGTCAAATCCCAGCAGACATCAAATAATTTATTAAAAAAAGTAAAACATAATCAGGTTTTATGTCTCATGTTTTCAGGTTTACTTAACACTTCTCTGAGTAAAACATGACTCATCACTCAAACACTTCATGCATGCGTATCTCACCAGACAAACCTGAATGACCTTCGATCAAAATAAATATTTATTTCAAGTTATTTATTGCAAACACAGATCAAAACAATTCCCATAATCTATTATGATTTCTCACATTACCATATTTAACGTATTTATACCAGATTGGTTAGTGAGTGGTTCCTGGATGACATGGTGCTGAGCAAAAAACCTCCAAGTGATTGTTTTGGTTCCTAGCAATGATTGTTCAAACAGATGACTTTGGGAATCCCTGTTACTGCCCATAAAACTGTTTATGTTGCAGATGGCAGTTTTCCATACTATAGTTGGAATACTATAGTATTGGAATAGTTGGAATATACTATCTGTTTTTGCACTTCTCTCCATAATCCTCCTACATCCAATGGCAGAGATGTTAAAGACACATCAATGTGTCTGCACAACCTCAACCTAAAGCTACCAACCGAGCGACTTTTTTTCACCTCAGACAGGTGAATGTGCACAAATAAGGAGCGCTCTATTGTTAAATTATGTAGTTATACAGGATCCATCACAGCTACTGAAACATTTCTATTTTACTCTTACTTTACTTGTTTTTTTTTTTTACATGTCCATCTCTAGGGATGGGTATCGAAAACCGGTTCTTGTTGAGAACCGGTTCCCACTGTTTCAATTCCTTGGAATCGTTTGCCATTTTTGCAAACGATTCCCTTATCGATTCCAGTCGCCCCGAATGACGTCACCACGTTGCGGAGCGTCATTTACCTGGCAGGAAACACGGCGCCTAAGCGGCTCAAACGCTCAAAAGTTTGATTATACTTTATGAGAACCGATGACAACAGGGCAACTTGCAAAGTAGATATTTCATTTAAGGGAGGAAACACTACGAATATGCAAAAGCATTTGCTCACAAAACACGCGATGACACGTGTTTTTAATTCCGCTCCGGACTCGTGACTCTCAACCCAGCAGCAGCAGTAACGTTGCACGTCCTCTCCCGTTAATGCGGCAGGTAAATAATCAACTAACAGTGCATATTATGTTAGCGCAATCTGCCTTATTACAAGACCTGCCATTACTGTACATGTAGGTGACCATGATGAGAGAGACAGACAGAGTCTGGCTGGCTCAGATGCTGGCAGTTCTCGCTGCAGTCTACCGGTAGCGTCTCCTTTCAGGCCAGGATAGACGAATGTTACCGAGCAGTGACTAAGTTTGTGGTCAAAGGCTTGAACCCATTTGCCACAGCAGATGCCCCGATTTTCGGTAAGTGAATGTGTTTAATTGTAGGCAGGGACATTACTGGATATTCTTGTGTAATTGCTACAGAATAATTTATGTTATACTTTGTTATTGCTACAGAAGAATATTTATTTTATTATTTTACATTTACAATTTTTTTTCCTGGGGACCCTGTGACACCCCATTGAAGAGCCGTAGGCTGGATCTCTTAAGATCTCACTGTTGGGTTTGTAAGGCCATGTTACTCCTAAATTTCTATCTTGTTCAAAGAGAAGATATAAAACAAAGTTCTAAGCTAATCGACCTTAGTGTTCTCCTTTTTAAAAAAAAAAAAAAAGAATCGATAAGAGAATCGATAAAGAATCGAATCGTTAAACAGAATCGAAAATGGAATCGGAATCGTAAAAATCTTATCAATACCCATCCCTATCCATCTCTGATATCATGACGATAAGGAGGAGAGTGACAGAATGAGCCGTTGTCATGTTTAAAATATTGTTAATGCTGATGCAGTGTTATTTAAAAAAATAAATCAATTCTAAAATTTTAAAAGTCACACACACACACCTTCTTTCACTTTGTGCAGCATCTCTTTGGAGTTGATGGCATCGTTGGCAAACAGACCTGGAAACAAACCTCAGAATGATTAAAGCCACAAAAGGAAAAACAGCACAGTGTCTGATAAATGTCTGCTACATCCTAGATGCATGAAGGAGCATTTCCGCAGGTTCTTCCTCCCTGCAGCTGTCAGACTGTACAATCAAAACTGCTCCCAACAACATCATAGATGTTTACATCTGCGCTGTAACTGCAATAATTTAATCAACCGATTCGCGCTACAACCTGGGTTTGCCATCTGTAGTTAATTTTATTTAATTTAATAACTGTACAGTACTCTGTTTATAGAAACCATTGTCCTTGATGTAAGTATGTAAGAACAAATTGTGTATGTTTCTGTTCTGTGTCCTGTGTACTGTTTGTTTGTATATGTGTCTTTCTGGTTGCTGTTACAACCAAATTTCCTCTTGTGGGACAATTAAAGGATTATTCTATTCTATTCTATTCTAAACTGTCAAACTTGATTTAATCATTCACGCCTCCCAAAAGTAAAGATCAAGGCAAACATGGAATCAAGACTAAATCTGACATTTATAAATGAAGAAGAAAAACCTTCAACAAGAGAATCAACCTACCGAATAAACCTGTTTTATGAGTAAAGGGTTCACATGTGATTTCTAAGATGAGAAAAGAGACATTGTTACATTCAGTAACAGGAAAACACACTAAATCTACTCGGAAACATTAAACACAGTCATGTACTCTTACTCAGCTTCTCATCATCCATCTTTAGCTCCATGAGACCAAAACCAAAGGTGGAGTTTTCCGGCACAGTGAAGCTCGTCACCTCCTTCTTGCTGCCCTAAATACAAATAACACGATGTTGGATCTACTGAGAAATACTGAAACGTCGGTTTGTTCCTCAGACAGATCAGAAGAGTGCTAGAACAACGTCTTAATCATACAACATTAAATACATTAAAATCAGGATTGTGCAGAAACTGTTTGTTTCTGTGGTGAATACTTGTTGCCTTATACAGCATTTAGAAACAAAAAATAAGAACAATGGACTCTCTTGACCTGCTGCTGTTGTTGCGCTGCCATTAGCAGAGCCTCTGGACTATCATTAAAGCTCATAGAATCAGTGAGCTCATAATTATATTATCAGTGCACTATTAGCCTTTGACGGTGCCATGCACTCCAGCGCTCTGGTTGGTCTGCCTGGGTCCTGGTGCACTTCTCTATCAACCAGGTGCTGGGGCTTTGGCCTGCTGGTGTCTGCTGTAAACTTTATTGTCATATCTGCTACATATAGTACAGTATATAGCAGAGATGAGACAACGAGGCTCCAGTTCCATTTAGTGCAAAAGAACAACAATAAATACAGGAAGAGTAGGAAATAAATATACACTTTAAGACTAAGGACAGGGGAGTAAATATACACTTTGAGGTAAAAAGGGTCAATAATAGTCTAAAATGTACAATTTACAATTGAGATTTAAAGCAACCTTGAAGTGGTTTAAAATGACCAACGCAGCAGCTTTACAGTTTACAGTATGAGTGATGAGGTAACTGGTGATAATGAGGATGGACTGATTATTCAGTCTGCCATCAGGTCGGCTTGTTTTTGACATGTTGATGTTTCTGTTCACATTAGATTGTGTTGCTCATTAAAGAACTGACCGGGCTGGCTCAGTGTTCATAGATGAGCTGATTCTCTGTAGAGCCCATACAGAACTTTTCACTTTCTCTGATGGCTTGTTGTGGTTTCAGGTTAAATTAGTTTGGCTCTATTCCAATGTTCTACAGTACATATTTAATCACCTCATACCATCAAAGTTCAGCTTTCATAGATAAACGTCAGATTCACTCACCTTTATAAGAACATGCAGCATCTTCTGACAGGAGGCTGAGATGGACCCACTCTTGTTAGACTTTCGAATCATCTTGACAGGCCCGCTGTTGTAAACTTTCTGGTAAACAAAAGTCAGTTTGTCATTGTCCTTCAGTCCCAGTAACTCCATGTTTTCCTTCTTTATTTTCCTGGAAACAGAAAGCACCAAGAGAGGGAAACAGGTTAGGAACTGTTGGCAAAGGAGGATGCACATATAGTTAGATGGTATGTGGTGTTTTTAATTACAAGATAAACGTAAGTGAAAGTTAATCGTAATCTTACACATGCTGAGCTTATACGTACAGGAGTCACAGAGGGCTGTGGGAGCAACATACAAATAACTACGTGATGATAACCATGATGAATTATTGGAGAGAAGGTTGAACTAGTGACACGTTTAAGTATTTAGGTGTTTACCTGGACTGTCAGATACAGCAGGTTCATCATATGTGGATTTCTAACATTTCTGCTAAGTTCAGTTCCCAATTTCAAAATTTGACTGAAAGGGGTGAGAAGATAATTGGCACGCTCCCCGAGCTTGCCCTCCAGTATTTCAAGAGTCAGTGATAAAGAAGAGTCTGAAAATCTCTGAGGATATCAATCATATCCTTTATAAAGAGTATGAGTCAATGCCCACAGGAAAAAAAACCCAAAACCCTGAGTTAATTGGGTACAAATTTTCTTTAGGTGATGATGAAATTGTATGTGTGTTACCTGATATTACATGTTACCTATTATATCTCGTGTTTGTCCAAGAGAAATGTCACCCAAGACAATAAAGGCTAATCTAATCTAATCTAATCTAATCTAATCTAATCTTATCTGATAACCCTTTTAAATTGCCCCCCGCTGGACAAAAGAAAGAATGCAGGCCTGGAAGTTATTTCCATGTTTACAGAAAGTCTGCTGCTGAACTCGAGCAGAGAGACGGACACTTACCTGCCACTGAACTTGTTCCTCAGTTTTTTAACGTCGGCTTTCTTTTTTATAATGCTCACAGGTTGTTCCAGTCCATCCACGGTATCACCAGTTGCCTCAACTTTGGCTTTACCCACAATATCATCTCCCCCACCAATTTCTCCACTCCCCTTTGTCTCCATAGTAGTCGTGAAATCCTTCACCAAGACCTCCTCCTTATAATCTGGAAGGAGCATCACATAAGTATGTTGGGTGTGTCTGAGTGGACATGTTTAGATGTCTTTGTGGTGACAGAAAATTGGAATGCTATTATACTTGTGGGGACCAAGTGTGTGTGTGTGTATTTGTGTGTGTGTTTGTGTGTGTGTGTGTGGTTACACACCTTTACATGTGTCTTCTTCCTCCTCAAGCTCGGCCAGCTCAGACAGGCTGAACTCCATGGGCTTGTACTTTGGTACGGGCCAGAATCTTCCCTCACTGACTTTGACCAGAGTCAGCAGATCCATCTTGTTATTTAAGTTGTTATTAGAGATGAGTTCTGCATCGGCTCCCACATTCTTAAGAACCGCGCTGGTTTCAGTTTGATACATCTGTGGACACAGAAGTCACAGAGCAGCTAAAAACAACTGGCAGTATTTCTACTACTTTCGTGTCACTTTACTTCCAGCTGGTCTCACTCCTGTACTGGACCACTTCATTTTTCAGTGTGTAGAGCTGATGTTGGGATTTTTTTTTAACTGAAACCATGATGTCTTCCCATCATGCCTCCTCACCTGCACTTTGATACAAGCCCCTAATATATTAAAATATTAATGAATATTAATTATTAGTATTGCATCAGTTAGTGCACATTTAAAAACACTCTGGGAATGAGTTTACCCCTCTTTATGAGTTCTGTGATGGATTTTGGAGTTGATCCCTCTATTTGTTGACTTTTCACTGTGGCGGCGGGCATGAATCGCATGTTTGAGCTTTTTGAAGAAGACTTCGTCGTCTTCTAGCTTTTATGTTTTGCCTCTACAAACATCCTGACTGCTCGGCGATGTGTAAAAGCTCACTTTAAGTGATCCGTCATCATTGGCGGAGAAACTCTCTGTAGGTGAACTGCAGACTGGTCATACCAACTGTAACCTGTCTGTTCTTGATTTTTATATCAATAACTTTTTATAATTAATCTAAAATTTACATTTTTAACCAAAAATATTTTGGAACAGGAATGGATTCATCAGTTTTTCCAAAAGTTGCATGACCTTTGTTTCTGTTCACTGCATCAGTAATGCAGATTACTACCAACAAACAAGATATTATGTGTTATAGATGCATGCATCTATACTGATTTAGCATATAGTAAGTACATAGTTGTAGGGCTGGGCAACAAAAAAAAAAATGATTTATTTAATCCTTTCTGCAATAAATCAGTTCAATATCATCTTTAATGTTTCCAAATCATGCACAGAAAATGCTGTTCGCATGTTTAAAGGATGACAACATGCTGATGAGAAAGATCACTTAGAGATCATTTAAAGTCTGAGAGGGAAAAAAGTAGCCACATGAACCATACACTGTAACCAAGAAGCATCAAATATACACGAAATGCTGTTTCATTAGTTTTAAAAATATCAGATGTTAAATCAGGTAACAACCACAAACAAGGCTTTGTGACAAGCTTCATCAGTATTTTAAGCACATTTCAGTTTGATTGTCAGTTTATATAAACATTTTTATTATGATCCCATTTATTACCCAGCCCTGCATATGCATTTGAAGTCATATCATTGAGCAAACAACATTAAATTAAAATCTTTAAAAACTTTTGTAACTATTTAAATTTGAGCTCTGTTCAATCTTTGCTTTTATGGGTTAATTATGAATGAATGAATTAATCTGAAATGTTAAGGTTAAACCGTCGGGTCTTACCTTAGTCACTCGAAAAACTGTAGTTAAAGTGCTTTAACTAGTCGCAGTGGTTTGTTGAGTTGAAATGTTTTCCTTTTGCTCTGCAATCTGTAATATGCAGCAGCCAAACCACAACTGATGGTATCAGATCAAAGAACACCCAACGCCAAAATAGACTTCACTGGAAAATCCTTGTTCCTGCTTGACTGGCACTAAGTCACACTTTGAGTAATGCAGTAAGGTCTTTAAAACATTTCCAAACCGTGAGCAAGTTATTCTGTTCATCTCATTTTTGAGATTTTCTTTTCTTTTCTGCATGTTGCAAACATTTATTTCTAAAATACTCTGGATGATGTACAAAATGTAAGTTACACAAATGAATGATCACTTTAAAAATGCATTTAAAAGAAAATATATGACATGCAGAAACTTTTTTTTTTAAAGTTTTCATTTTAAATTAGCAAGATGTTACAACAAGACTGTGAAAGTCGTGTAATACTTGGAGGGGCAGGTGTTTGGGACTTCTTCCAACTAGTGAGGTTAATTAGAGACTTAAGATACAAAAAGTTGTTTCAGAACTAAAGAGAACATGTTTATGGTTCTGTTACGAAAAACGTGGACAAATAATTCAACAATTTGAGAAGAATTTGAGAAGAATTTGAATTATTTGGATTTGTTTGTTTATGGGTCAAAATCTCTCGAAAAGGTTCAAAGGATCGAGAGAAATGCCTGCACACAGGGACCGGGCTCCACAGCTTGGATGTTGGTGATGTTCAGGTCCTCAGAGATGATTCTGTGGTGAAATATCTGCGTGAGATCATAAAACTCTGAAGACCATCAGCAGGGACTACAGTTCATCCGTGCATCCACACGTGAGGTTCAAACTCCACCACATAAAGAACATAAAGAACAAATAGAGCAAACACGTCTGTCTTCTCTGAGCCTGAGCTCATCTATGATGGATGTAGGCTTAGGGGTAACCTCTCCTCTCTTCTGACCAATTAGAGTCCCAGACTCTGCTGGAAATCATGGATGCTGGATCCTACAGGCTGAAGAGGAGCAAGACCATCCAATCAGTGCAAAGTCAGCATCCCTAAAGGTATTTGGGGGGCATTAGTGCACATGGCAGGGCAACCTGCACATGTGCAAATGCCACAATAATACAGATTTAGGAACGACATGTACTGACCCTCAGGTGTCGTTTTCAGGGACAGTCTTGGTTTCAGCGAGATGATGTTCCTATATTCCACAAGCAGTTCAGACCAATGTTCCCTCTAAGCTGCACGCATGCGCAATCGCGCACTGTTGGCACGGTCTGTGCGCACAGAAAATCTGCGTTGCACACACACAAAAAAAAAACTAACCTGAATTGAAATTAAAATAAATACGTTAACAATTCATTCTTATCTGCAGTGTGAGTCAGTGAGTGACCGGTGACTGGCTGCTCCAGCCAAAGATACGATTCACATTCGTATATACGCAGCTAATCAACGTTGTTGACAGGCTATGACAGCATCCTTATGTGCCGACACCGGTGTTTTAGCTAGCAAAGCGGCTGATGAGGAGTGAAGCCACGTTAATGACAACATGTACCAACTATTGGAGATGTGAGCAGGACAGACGGAACAATTGACGGAAAAAGTGTGGACTTTATAGAGATTGAAAATGTGATGTCATTCAGGGGTAAAACCGCAAAGGATACTGGGAACGAGTGGCAAGCGGTACTAGCGCACACAGGCTTTGTCGTGTAATTAATATATTCTTAGTGCTTATTTTCTGATTATATTGTTTTATGTACTTTAATAATGAAGGTTTGTAAAGCAAGGCCACTTTTGACTCATAAACTAAGTGCTCAGCCAGACTGAAAAACAGGAAGTTAGTGTAGAGCTATACAAGCATATTAATAAATGCAGGAAGCCAGACAGAAAAGAGGAACTTGTACCATATAAGGAGTTGTTTGTATCGAAATTGTGTGATGTGTAAAGTACCAAAATAACACCTATATGTGAGACATTCTTAGCTTCTAATATTAGAGATCCTGCCACTGGCGTTGGGCTGTGCAGGGCTTTCTCTCTTCCGGAAGATGATTGAATAAAGAATTATAAATGTTTTGACCACTCTGAGTCGGGTTTTCTCTGTTCTATCATGGGGATCAAAGAATCGGGTTTTAATAGCTTTCACATGAAAACAGTCACACAGCGATAAAAAGAAACACAAAAAATCCCATTGGTCGAAAAATGTACCATGTCGACCAATTAAAAAAATGATATGGCAACATGGCATCTAGTTGTTTAGGAAAGGGGGAAGTTTTAGGAGTGAAGGCGGTGTTTTGAGATGTGAGAGATTTGCGACGTTTAGCGTGTTTGGAGTCTAAAGTTAGTGTGTTGTCTTGTGTAGTTAGTGTGTAGTGTAGTCAATAGTTTTGTTGTGTGTGTCAGAACAATGAGGCAACTACTGAATGTTACAGGTGTTACAGGAGTGATACATCTCCTGCTGTCAGGCTTTTGATGTTCTTCTTTATCTCATAGTGGACAAAAATGATTTTTTGGAGTGGCACAAATAATTTCTGTGGCATCAAATTTGATGCAGAACACCTGATTGTTCTGTAAATAGTTTGAAATGTTTATTTAAAAAACCGCTTTGGCTGCGTTTTTAGATAAATAGCTGAAAAAACTTAGTTGTTTGCAAAACTCAGTTACTTTTTTATAGAAGTAACTATATAATTAATTGCCCAACACTGGTCATTATATACTGTATTCTGCACACAGAGAGTTACAGGACTCTCTCCCAGACCACAGACTCATAATACAAGTTACAATATTTTTACTTCCAATAGTGTTAACATACTACACAGACCATGAACATGACTTTTTAAAATTTTCATTGTAAGTGGGCTAAAGCACTTAATTAAAAGTAGTCTACCATAACTGTAAATGCTGTAATTTGATTATTTTAATAAACCATGTAACATGGATTCGATGCTGGTGTGACCACAGTGCACACATCTGCTGTTGCTCACAGTGGTCCAAGGGATCGCTCAGGGAGTTTGTGTGTTTGCTCAGTCACATGAAAAATTAGAGGGAACATTGGTTCAGACCATCACACACTGAAAATATGTGGCTAGCAGCTAGGGTCCTCACACACATTTACAGGGAGTTAAAATCTGAGCTGGTAAAGCTCAGTGGTTATTTTCCATTTGAGTACTTTAAAAATAAAATCTGTAAGAAGTTTATTAGCAGGCCAAGCAATGACATCATTACCTTGACACAATCAGCGAGTTCTCTAAATCAATATCTGAGTCTGTTTTGCTCACTTAGTCTAAATGCATATGAACAACATTTTTCCCAGCATGCGAACTGAGTCTGTCTGGACTGAAGCCAGTTCGCCTCTTCATTGAAACTTCCATGGAAGCATCACGGCAGCACGGTGAAACAAAGCTGAGGAGTTGCTGGGCAGGTTTTATGTGTCTTTAAAAGACAATATTCCTCATGCGATTGGCTGACTGACTGCGGTAGGCACACTGTTGGATTTGTGTCAGGTGATCATCGAACAGATGTGGGTGGAGGAAACACTGAGTGCTCACACAAGCACTCAGTGTTTGTCTGTTTTTAAAGCTGAAACTGTCAGACTTACCACGAAGAACATAGTCTGTTATAGTAACCATAGTCTTTGTTGCTGGGCAAGTAGCCAATCAAAGGTTATCTAATAATACTTATAATTGGTTATGAAAACATTTGGTCAAAGTTTGTGTACATTAAGCACTTACGCACAATCAGAAGCGATGATGAAGGTAAAAAATGAAGAATTACCGGCTGATGAGATTACATAAATAAATCGTTCTGTGGAATCAACATGAAAAAATTTTATCAAGTAAAGTGGAAGACAGATTTGTTTGTAGATAGACAGCCACAAATAATTCTCAATTTCAACGTATTGCTTTTACACTTTTACAAATAATCCCCAAAATGAAAAAGAATACAAATAACATACAGGAGAAGAGTCAGTGCACTTATTTTGTAGCCTCCGTTTAATTCATATTAAAAACTGGCTAAATGCAGATAATGAATGAGTCCACACATGAAATTTACTGAAATATGAAATTTATTAGCACGGTTGCCTCACAGCAAGAAGGTCCTTTCTGTGTGGAGTTTGCATGTTCTCTCTGTGTCTGTGTGGGTTCTTTCCAGCTACTCCGGCTTCCTCCCACAGTTCACAGACATTCAGTTAGTGGGATTAGGCCAACTGGTTACTCTAAATTGCCCAAAGGTGTGAATATGCGTGTGTATGGTTAACTGTCTGTCACAAAACGGATGTGTGCAGGCAGGAGAAGGACCCAAAAGCAAACTCTGCAGAACAGGAACTTGACTCAAAAATTCAACTTTATTTGCTGAACTGAAGAAAAAGTGATACAAAACAACACAAACTAAACTTGGAAAAACTAATGCACAGGGAGACACAGGGAAATTACACACAGCTATGAGGGAGGACAAAACACTGAACACAGGAAGACTGAGGACTGAAATACACACATGAGGTGATATGGAGAAGTGGCAACATGTGGGGGAACAGCTGAAACAAATGAACATAACGATGTCACAGGGGAAGTGTAAAACTAAACACAATGAACATAGGAACACAGGACCTCTTTCAAAATAAAACAGGAAACATAATAAAACGCAGACATGACAACATGAACTTGACAACAAAAGACATGAAGACATGAAACACATAAAGGACAAGGGAGACTTAACACAGGGGTTGAAAACACAAGGGGAAACTAATAAATAAGTGAACTTAAACATAAACATCAAAATAAACTAAAACCCAACACGCTGGGTCAAAAGATCCAGGATCGTGACACTGTCTCTCTGTGTTAGCCCTGCAACAGGCTGCTAATCTGTCCTGGGTGTACCCCACCTCTCAACCCATGGTAGGTTTAATTATTATAGCATAATTTATATCTCATAGAAAACTGACAGCCCTAAGTGAGGATTTTAGGAAAATAAAGATGTCAAGATTCACAAATCGAGGAAGAAATAAATCCTTTGAGTTTAGTTTTACCACAGAAAATGATTAAACTGATTATATTCAAAATAGTATATTTAAGCATTTATTTAATTGTATTATTACTGAATAATCCTAGAAACTTTAGAAAAATCATTAATATAGATGAGGAATAACAAGGATCCAGGAATGGAATCTTGTGCAACTCCACAGAATAATCTGACTTTGCCGAAACAGCTCAAAACACATAAAAACTGACCTCTGTTGAACTTGAACTTTAACCATTTCTACATAATAATGCAATAATATATTTGAGTGACTTCTCCAATAAAATATGATGATCATCAACAGCTTTAGAGAGATCTGTGAACATACTAACGATATATTTTTAAGTGCAGAGACAACTGTGTTAGTCAGGTGACGCAGAACATGGACTGATGTTTAGAGAAACCAAAAACTGGTGTTCGTAAAGAACAGAATTAGAATGTTAATTAAAAAAATTATAATAACCTTTTATAATATTTTTAGAAACCATGTCAAAATATAAATCTGTCTATATTTATTAAAACAGTGAGGCTCATCTGCATTGAATGGAGGAATAACTTGAGTAAGTCATCAGACCTGTTTTCAAAGGCAAAGTGAAAATGTGAAAATCTTTGAGTAAACTTTGAGTAAACATTAAGAAAACAAAAGCACTGTGTGTAATGCCAAGAAATACTTGTTTTACAAAATGTTTTACATTTTTCAGGCACCCATGTAGTTCCTGAAAACTCCAGAAACCTGATTTAAAAACAAACCCTCTCTCATTAAACAAGGGTTCACCTGATGGGTAGCTGGATTATAAAAAGAAAACCATGTAATTAAATACGGATCACCAACCCTGTTATAAAAGGGTAATTAGTTCACACGAGCCTCGTACGTCCTTTGGGCTGAATAGAATAGTTCAAATAATTTGATCAGCTAATGTAAAGACAGTGGCTGCAGGCGTCACAGACCATGATGGAAGTCAGCACATAAGCTGCATGAATGCATTAAAAGTGCAGCTACAGGGAGTGCAGAATTATTAGGCAAGTTGTATTTTTGAGGAATCATTTTATTATTGAACAACAACCATGTTCTCAATGAACCCAAAAAACTCATTAATATCAAAGCTGAATGTTTTTGGAAGTAGTTTTTAGTTTGTTTTTAGTTTTAGCTATTTTAGGGGGATATCTGTGTGTGCAGGTGACTATTACTGTGCATAATTATTAGGCAACTTAACAAAAAACAAATATATACCCATTTCAATTATTTATTTTTACCAGTGAAAACCAATATAACATCTCCACATTCACAAATATACATTTCTGACATTCAAAAACAAAACAAAAACAAATCAGCGACCAATATAGCCACCTTTCTTTGCAAGGACACTCAAAAGCCTGCCATCCATGGATTCTGTCAGTGTTTTGATCTGTTCACCATCAACATTGCGTGCAGCAGCAACCACAGCCTCCCAGACACTGTTCAGAGAGGTGTACCGTTTTCCCTCCTTGTAAATCTCACATTTGATGATGGACCACAGGTTCTCAATGGGGTTCAGATCAGGTGAACAAGGAGGCCATGTCATTAGTTTTTCTTCTTTTATACCCTTTCTTGCCAGCCACGCTGTGGAGTACTTGGACGCGTGTGATGGAGCATTGTCCTGCATGAAAATCATGTTTTTCTTGAAGGATGCAGACTTCTTCCTGTACCACTGCTTGAAGAAGGTGTCTTCCAGAAACTGGCAGTAGGACTGGGAGTTGAGCTTGACTCCATCCTCAACCCGAAAAGGCCCCACAAGCTCATCTTTGATGATACCAGCCCAAACCAGTACTCCACCTCCACCTTGCTGGCGTCTGAGTCGGACTGGAGCTCTCTGCCCTTTACCAATCCAGCCACGGGCCCATCCATCTGGCCCATCAAGACTCACTCTCCTTTCATCAGTCCATAAAACCTTAGAAAAACCAGTCTTGAGATATTTCTTGGCCCAGTCTTGACGTTTCAGCTTGTGTGTCTTGTTCAGTGGTGGTCGTCTTTCAGCCTTTCTTACCTTGGCCATGTCTCTGAGTATTGCACACCTTGTGCTTTTGGGCACTCCAGTGATGTTGCAGCTCTGAAATATGGCCAAACTGGTGGCAAGTGGCATCTTGGCAGCTGCACGCTTGACTTTTCTCAGTTCATGGGCAGTTATTTTGCGCCTTGGTTTTTCCACACGCTTCTTGCGACCCTGTTGACTATTTTGAATGAAACGCTTGATTGTTCGATGATCACGCTTCAGAAGCTTTGCAATTTTGAGACTGCTGCATCCCTCTGCAAGATATCTCACTATTTCTGAGCCTGTCAAGTCCTTCTTTTGACCCATTTTGCCAAAGGAAAGGAAGTTGCCTAATAATTATGCACACCTGATATAGGGTGTTGATGTCATTAGACCACACCCCTTCTCATTACAGAGATGCACATCAGCTAATATGCTTAATTGGTAGTAGGCTTTCGAGCCTATACAGCTTGGATTAAGACAACATGCATGAAGAGGATGATGTGGACAAAATACTCATTTGCCTAATAATTCTGCACTCCCTGTAGAGGTGGTGGGAGTGTGAGTTTAAATTGGGACCTCCTTTGGTCTGAGCTTTAATTCTCAAACAGTCTCTATGCCGTACATGTATAGAGATAAAAACAAGCTCCAAAGCAAATAAATACTGCACTTTAGTTCAGTTTATTCTATTTGTGAGGCACAAAGTACAGATTCATGCTGACTGCTGAAAATCAAACAGCATTTAGTTTCTTCACAAGGTTAAATGACCATAAATGGAGCCTCCGTCAAACCTCTGATCAGCAGCCTGCTGGAGAGGATTTAAGTGAGGGGGAACAGACAAATAAACAAAGAGGTGGATAGATCTGAGGTGAAGACCACGCTCTGTCAGAAATACTGAGACGACTGAAGTGGTGGAAGGTAAGAAGCTTCACTGCTCCTGATGTGCTGACAGGGAGGGAAAAGGCTGGGCTTTAGCCCAAAAGAAACACTGTGCATGTACCCCAGTATGTGCAGTCTGCACAGCAAAGCTTATTAAAATATGGGGTGGCTGTGTCTCAGGTGGTAGAGCAGATCAGCTACTGCTTGGAAGGTTGATGGTTTGATTCCTGGCTCCCCCAGTCTGCATGCCAAATATCCTTGGGCAAGATGTTAACCCCAACATTTATGTTTATGTTTATTAGTTGCACTTGAGTTTAGAAGTGCTTGTATGAGTGGGTGTGAATGGGTGAATGAGGCATGTTGTATACAGTGCTTTGAGTACTCGGGGAGAGTAGAAAAGCACTATATAAGAATCAGTCCATTTACCAAATATGACACAGGGCTTAGGAGGAGTGGGCTCTGGTCTGCATGCCTAAATAGCCTCGTGCAAGATACAAAACACCACCATTGCACCATTGATACATCCAGAGTATGTGTGTGTGTGAGAATAGGCCAACAAGGTTTGCAGGATATACCAGTATACCAGTGCCCATTTTTCATTCAGAATGAAAGTGCTGCTAATTGAAATTAAATCCACACCTTTAAATGTGAAATACTGAATCATTCAGTGCCAGATTAGCTGAATATTTAACCTTTTGACTTCTTTGTACTTGCTGGACATTTAGATTAGAGGACATGATTCCCTCACAAACTCACAAATTTTTTTTGTGAGTTTGTGTGTGTGTGTATATATATATATATATATATATATATATATATATATATATATATACACATGGGTATATATATATATATGTGTATATATATATATATATATATATATATATATATATATATATATATATATGTGTATATATATATATATATATATATATATATATATATATATGTGTGTGTGTGTGTATGTATATGAGTCCTGAATTAATCCATATTCATAAAAAGGATGTCAGCAATACTATAAAATATCTTTTTTAACCTCCTGAAATTTAATAATTTAGGCAAATAAACTGTTCCTGGAAGGTGCCAACATAAACCAGGTTGTGCTGTGGCTGTTTTACGATGTGGAGGCTCGTGCTGACTCTCACTCTGTTCTTCTTGGGATCTGAGGCCATAGTGACCTGCAGGGATAACAATGATCATGAGGTAGACTGGTGAGGAAACACTTTTATTAAAATCCTTTCTAAGACAGCAATGAACTAATCTTGTCTCACTCTTAACTTGTCACATACTGAGTCTCAGTAAAGCCTGTTTTTATTAACACTGTACAACAGCAGGCATTCTTTCATCCTCATTTTTAATGTGTAGAACAGTACACTAGAGAGCAATAGGAGGAGTGAAACAGACACGAGTGCTTAATGTGAGTGGGTTTTTTAACATTTTAAAACTAAACACTAACAGCAGAGGTAGAGTTGAAAATTTAAAATCAAAATGCAAACAAGTGCAAAAAAAACAACAAAGAACCAACTCTTTTACTCTGGTTAAAGGTTATATGACTGTGCCGTCTGTCACTTTACCTGCCTCTCAGTGACAACTCTGTTGGAAAATTATGCTAAGGGTGTCCCCTGGGCATCAAAGAAAGGGTTTTAACCAAATGTTTTTAGTGGGAGTCAGTCAGGCTAACATTTATCCTTTTGTCTCTTTTTACATTTTATTTCTCTTTGTGATCAGGTACATCTTATATAAGGCACCAGGAGAGAAGATCCCAGATCCTCAAAATCCTCAAACTAAAATATATAAAAGGGAGATAAAATACATTTACATCGATTCAACACAAAGAGTGGATATGGTACCCGGTACAACTAACTATAAGAACCTCATCGATTCTTCTGCTGCCTTGGGCAACACGCTGAGGCCAATCTTGAAGTCAGTTAAAGACATGGTGAGAGTCTTTGGTTGGTTAAACACATAAAAGACAAAAACCAAGTTACCAGTGAACACTAATCTGTTTCAAAAATAAGTATAATTTTGTCTCTGCAACATGTGTTGCTAAGACTTTTCAGAGAGGATGTGTCACAATGGCAACCAAGAAAATGGAGCTTTAAAAAGTGGCAACTGTTGCATTTTAACCCAAACCTAAAACTACCAAACAGCCTTGTTGCTAAAACCTAACCAGGCAGATTACCTGAAAAACAGACAAAATCTCTGTCTAGAAGCTGGAATTAAAAGGTTGAATGTCATGAGTGTTTCTGCTGTGAGACTGTGTTGTCATGTAGGCCTGCTCTGTATGTTTACTTACAAAGTGTTAATGTAGCTTTTTTTGCATCATTTGCAGCCACGAAACTTTGGATTCCTCAGTTACAGCGATCAGCCTCCAGGATGTAGTGCCAACACTGACATTTTTGGCCACAGTAAAGGTAAGTAAAGCTAGAGATTGTATCTTTTCACTAAGAACACACTGTCGCGAGTCCATCATATAAGGGAAATACTTGCTATGGTTTTGGGTCTGTTGAGCATTTTTAGTTTATCCTGTTATTGTGATTCTTTTGGTGATATTGCGAAGATATTGAAGTTTTACAGTTTAGTCTTGAGTTCAGTTCTTTCTGTGTTTCTGAGTTTATTTATATTTCAGGTTACTGGTTGCTTGTCTGTGAGGTTCCTCTTGTGTCATGTTTTTCTGTGTTTAGCTCCTTCACCCTCTCTGTGTGTATTTCTCACTCTCCCTGTCTTAGGTTGTGTCTCTGTGTTTCTTACCTTTACCTGTTCCTCTCTTTGTGTTTCATCTTTTGTATCTGTTGGTTTACACACGTTTCTGTGTCAAGCCCATGTTTCTTAGTCTATGCCTCAGTGTGTTTCATGTTTTATTTTGACAGTTTTGCATCCTATATTCAGTGTGTTTAGTTTTGCTTCCCCTGTCTCTTTATGTCTAATTTATTCCTGTTGTGTTCTCATGTGCTTCCACTTCCCTTGTCACCCCTCAGTGTTTATATTGTCCCCGTATTCCTCAGCCCTTTATCAGTTTGTGTGTTCATCTTGCTACTCCTGTTAGTTTTCTCTGTTGTCAGGGTTCTGGGTCTTGAACTTAACTTTTGAGTTTATATATTTTTGTGTTACTATGGTTCAAGTCAATCCTGTTCTCATGTGCGCTCCTTCCTCCTGGCTATGTGTCTTGTTGTGTGTTATAGTTTGCGTCTTAGTGTTTCCTGTTTTATTTTGACAGTCTCTCATTTCGTGTTTCGTATTGCTTCCCCTGTGTCATTATGTCTATTCATCCCAATTGCATTCCCATGTGTTTAAACTTCCCTCATCACCCTCATGTGTATGCATTGTGTGAGCTTCCCTGTGTTCGTTGTCGAGTTGTCTGTTAACCTCCCCTGCGTCTTCATGTCCCAGATTTCTCCTCCTGTAGTTTTTCCCAGTTCAGGCTTTTGCTAGTTCTTGTCCAGTTTTTGTCATTGTTTGATTTATGTGTTATCAGACACAATAAAGGCTCGCTTTCTGTTCATTTCGATCCTGCCTCTTATTCACTTGCTTTTGGGTTCACACTACAACACACTGGCCACCTAGCCATGACATCCATGTTCCAGGTTTTTTGGGGTTTTATTTTCCCCATTGTTTGGTTTTTACTCAGTTTATTTATCGTTATCTTCATTTTCACTTTCCTTGTTTGTGCTCTGCTAATAAACAGCTTGCCTTTTGTTAAGACTACATTTTGGGCCCTGCATTTGGGTCCTCATCACACTCCACTCCATGCCATCTGCGCATGCATTTAGGGACAATACTAGAAACAAAGTCTGTTGACTGGTTGAGTCATCCATGAGTGGGCTAGCAAGGAGTAAAGTATTTGATGAATGGGTATCCATTCTACTGTTTAATGACCAGCTGTGTAACTGTTCCGGTTCACAGGGGTTCTGATGGTTGAAAAAAACAATTATGGGGTCTGGCTCTTACACAGCATGCCTCAATTCCCCTTCAGAAGAGACCAAAACAAGTTCTGGCCTGAAAGCGGATTTAAAAATGCTCAGACGTTCATCTGTGTAACTTTCCCCTACGACCAGTTCAAAAACATCGGTAATAAGCACAATTTAAATTCTATACATTTCACAATTTAACCCCCAGAGGTTGATCTAAAGCTCACAGTAAAGATCTCCTTGATCTATTTCCAGGTAATCACCTGCAGTACATCGGAGCTTTTCCTTTTGACTATGATATTCCAAATGATTTCCATCAAGAGCTCATTAAAGCAACAAAATGGGTTCAAGTCAACCCACCAAGAACCTTACAAATGCTGACGTCAAAAGAACATCAGAACTTTTACAGCATTGCTAAACAACAGTCAGAACACTTAACAGGTGAGATGTCTGTATGTATATGAGTGCCAACTTAAAGGCTAACCTTTTAAATTAAACAAGTGTGGGGCTTGTGTGGGGTTTTTTCAATTTGCTTTTATTTATTTGTTCAATAGTACTAAACAGAATCAGTTTGTAAGAACTGGACAGGATTAAAGGATTCTTGTTGTTTCTTGTAGTTGGAGACCTCTACTTCACCATTGCCCAAGTAATTGACAGTGATGTTGCTGTGCAGACCTGGGGCTGCCAGGCTGGACGGGCCCCGTCCTATTGTTCAGACCCCAACCACAGAGTGTACAATATTCAAAATATCAATACAAATACAGGTGTGGGTAGTTGGACTCCTTCAAATGACCATTCAAAGTGGTGTGTGACCAAAAACCAAAACAAACACTGGACCTGTATTGCTGATGTAAACAGGGCTAAAACCCAGTATGAGAGGCGAGGTGGGGCGCTGTGCATTAACAATCAACGAATAAGAGACATGTTCCTGAATTTTGCTGGGCTCACTGAGGATTGTCCACCTACTATACGTCATGGATTCCACATCATGGACATCGACCCTGACTGTGGGCCAAGCCCTGATTTCAGCACTGATACTCGCATGGGCTGAATACAGCTTAACATCACTGTAGAGTTTCCTACTTTTTAATAAAATGCTAAAGAAAAAGAGTTAGAGACGTATTGGTTTAGTCATCACAGTTTGCCTGTTTCTGAAAAGATAAGTATTACAGCATGATTCACCGATTTTATTCTGTTTGATTATGAGAACAAGATTTTTTTGTGTTGGATAAAATAAATTAATCTGACACCATGATTTGGTTTCTCTTTATCTCTGTTATTAACCCTTTAAAACCGGTGGGAGCGGGCACGCTCTGCTTTGCGTAACTATTTTTAAATCCCGGTAGCTCTGCAACCACGTAAGCTAGCGCAATAATTTTTTTTGCATATGAAACCGGAGGAGTTGTACTTACATCTTACGCCATCAGCTTGTCCTCTGTCACAGTTTCCTTCCACATATAGCTTTGCAAAAACTGCATAAAAAGCGCTTGCACCAACAAAAACATAAAATTCCAGAAACACGCTTTGCCGATCCGATCAGCTGTTCGTAACACTTCCTACATTGGAATAGACGTCAGCGCGAACTTTTGCATGTCCGCCATTACCTGCCCAAAACCGGAAGTGACGTCATTTTGCGGAAATGTAGTTTTTTACCATCAGGGCCTCGTGAGCCTATACTGGTGTTTTTAAAAGTTATCTTTGACTTTATGACTTTCTGTGTCGTTTCTGGGATGCTTAGGACTCATGTTGCACTGCTGGAAATAGTTTATTTCGATGCATATGCTGCTTTTTTGCAAATTTGCAGTATAATATTTATTTTTGTTTTTCCTGCAGTATATAAAAATTGGTGTATTTCAAAAATAAAACTATGAAGACACTCAAAATAAATTTCCTGTGGTGGGAAACTATTTTGTGCAACTTTTTTGTATTTACAGTTTTGAGGGATAAGCCTCTTAAATTTCTCTAACTAGAAATATATGTTAAAAAAGCAAAAACAATTTTCAATTTGTTTGTAGTTTATTGCACTTTTTTGCAAATTATGTAAGTACTATGCACTTAATGCATACATATTAGTAAAATCTGGGCTATATTGGTTGTATTGATGTATAGCAACTTGAAATGCTCCCAAAAATGGCTCCACAGCATGTAAAAATATAATATAAGCTCTGGCAGACTTGGTTCTATGGTAGGTCTTAAAGGGTTAATCTGTATTTATCACCCTATTCTCCAGCACCCCCTGGTGTACAAATAGCTGCATCTATCATTTTTTACACATACATGAGGAAGCAAATATGATCTCAGTGTGATTGGTTGTCTGTGTTAGCCCTACAACTGTCGAGGGTCCATGGTGTACCGCCCCTCTTCCCCTATGACAGCATGGATAGGCTCCAGCCCAGATATGAGGAATGTGTTTTTCAAAAAAATAAATAAATCTAATTTTGTTCAGTGTTCAGTGTCAAAATAATTCTAAATATTTTAACATAGTAAAATTTCAAAGAGAAACTAATTTATACTTATCTTTTTTATGGCCAATTTGGTAAGCAGGTGAACACTTTGGAGAATCCAGGATTTATTTTTTTATTTTTTTTTATTTTTTTTACCTGTCCCGTTTTGCTCTTTTGCCATCAGAATTGTTGTCTAAAGGCGAAGAAAGATGCCCAACGGATTTACTTTACCAAATGGACCATCCCAGCCTTGCCGTAATGGTCAATTTGATTCACATTTTTTTGTTGTTTATTTTATTTCATTTTCACTCGCTAAATACGGGACAGACATGACTGGGGGGGGGGGGGGGAGGGAGAAAGAAAGAGAGCAAGGGCGTAGATTTCGTTCTGGCATTGGTGGGGACGAATGATTCAGGGGTTTTTTCCTTTTTGTCTTTGCTTCTTGATAACAAAAGGATAAATGTACTTGCCTACATATGCTATTCTACATGCTTTTAACCCTTTAAGACCTACCATAGAACCAAGTCCGCCAGAGCTTATATTGTATTTTTACATGCTGTAGTGCCATTATTGGGAGCATTTCAAGTTGATATACATCAATACAACCATTATAGCCCAAATTTTAATAATATGTCTGCATTAAGTGCATAGTAATTACATACATTGCAAAAAAGTGCAATAAAGTACAAAAAAATTTAAAATCGTTTTTGTTTTTTTAACATATATTTCTAGTTAGAGAAATTTAAGAAGCTTATCCCTCAAAACTGCAAATACAAAAAAGTTGCACAAAATAGTTTCCCACCACAGGAAATTTATTTTAATTGTCTTCAAAGTTTTATTTTTGAAATACACCAATTTTTATATACTGCAGGAAAAACGAAAATAAATATTATAATGCAAATTTGCAAAAAAGCAGCATACAGTGGGGCAAAAAAGTATTTAGTCAGCCACCGATTGTGCAAGTTCCCCCACTTAAAATGATGACAGAGGTCAGTAATTTGCACCAGAGGTACACTTCAACTGTGAGAGACAGAATGTGAAAAAAAAATCCATGAATTCACATGGTAGGATTTGTAAAGAATTTATCCGTAAATCAGGGTGGAAAATAAGTATTTGGTCACCTCAAACAAGGAAAATCTCTGGCTCTCACAGACCTGTAACGTCTTCTGTAAGACGCTTTTCTGTCCCCCACTCGTTACCTGTATGAATGGCACCTGTTTGAACTCATCATCTGTATAAAAGACACCTGTCCACAGCCTCAAACAGTCAGACTCCAAACTCCGCCATGGCCAAGACCAAAGAGCTCTCGAAGGACACCAGGAAAAGTATTGTAGACCTGCACCAGACTGGGAAGAGTGAATCTACAATAGGCAAGCAGCTTGGTGTGAAGAAATCAACTGTGGGAGCAATCATCAGAAAATGGAAGACATACAAGACCATTGATAATCTCCCACGATCTGGGGCTCCACGCAAGATCTCATCCCGTGGGGTCAAAATGATCATGAGAACGGTGAGCAAAGATCCCAGAACCACACGGGGGGACCTGGTGAATGACCTGCAGAGAGCTGGGACCAAAGTAACAAAGGTCACCATCAGTAACACACTAAAACGGCAGGGAATCAAATCCCGCAGTGCCAGACGTGTTCCGCTGCTGAAGCCAGTGCATGTCCAGGCCCGTCTGAAGTTTGCCAGAGAGCACATGGATGACACAGCAGAGGATTGGGAGAATGTCATGTGGTCAGATGAAACCAAAGTAGAACTTTTTGGTATAAACTCAACTCGTCGTGTTTGGAGGAAGAAGAATACTGAGTTGCATCCCAAGAACACCATACCTACTGTGAAGCATGGGGGTGGAAACATCATGCTATGGGGCTGTTTTTCTGCCAAGGGGACAGGACGACTGATCCGTGTTAAGGACAGAATGAATGGGGCCATGTATCGTGAGATTTTGAGCCAAAACCTCCTTCCATCAGTGAGAACTTTGAAGATGAAACGCGGCTGGGTCTTCCAACATGACAATGATCCAAAACACACCGCCCGGGCAACAAAGGAGTGGCTCCGTAAGAAGCATTTGAAAGTCCTGGAGTGGCCTAGCCAGTCTCCAGACCTCAACCCCATAGAAAATCTGTGGCGGGAGTTGAAAGTCCGTGTTGCTCGGCGACAGCCCCAAAACATCACTGCTCTCGAGAAGATCTGCATGGAGGAATGGGCCAAAATACCAGCTACTGTGTGTGCAAACCTGGGGTCCGTTCTTCGTACCTCGCTAAGTAAGTTAGCTGGATTTGATTGTTGACGATTTCGCGTGATCCTGGATCGTTCGGTTCCCCGAAGCCCATCCGGGACTTGCTGTCATAGCAACAGAGCCGTAAGCGTAAACCTGTTCGGGAGCAGGTTTACTTTATGTAAACAGGATTAGATCGCGGCCACGCAGGTATGTCCGCGTCATTTATACGAAAGCAACAGCGATATTCCACCACTGTTTCACCATAAATAAATATTATCAATGTAACTAAAGATAATGCAGCACTTGATCCTTTTATTGATGTCACACAGATACACACAGGTCATTTCCTAAAAAAGGGAAATGAACTATTAACATTCTATTACATGTATGTGATTATTACAGATGTAATTCATATTTCAGAGTAGTAATTGTAAATTACTTCGTGTAATCAAGATGAGAGACCACGGCTATAAAAGCGAAGGTGGATTTGGGAAGCCTGTCGCAGCCATGTCCTGTCCGTATACGCGAGCCACCCATTGCGGAAGGTGCAAGATTGATAAGGAGAGTCCTCAGAATTCAGCGTATATTGCGGGACAGACAGGATCCTTTAGCTCAGCGCGACAGTGTGCTCATAGAGAGATATCGATATTCCCGTGAGGGTATTATTTACTTAACCAACTTGTTGACGAGGGGGTGCAGGACCACCACCTGTCTTTTTTTGCGCTGCCCTTTTCTTGGTTGCTGTTATAAACAAACAAACAGATTATTTCAGGGTCTCTTTGCAAGAGACTAAAAGCAATGTAGGTGATAGATATTACCATTCTGTAGAATATTCTTATATTTCACTTTTACTTGTTCCCATGTTCTAGTGGGTCCTGTCGTGGCTCTAATGTGAAAGAGGATATGATATAACATATTATAATATAGTATAATGTAATATAATATTGGATAATATAGTGTGATATGATAAATCTACCCTACCGCCTACTGGTGTTGGCCAGAGGGGCCGATGGCGCAATATGGCAGCCTGGCTTCTGTCAGTCTGCCCCAGGGCAGCTGTGGCTACAACCGTAGCTGCCTCCACCAGTGTGTGAATGTGAGAGTGACTGAATAGTGGCATTGTCATGCGCTTTGGGTGCCTTGAAAAGCGCTATATAAATCCACTCCATTATTATTGTTATTATTAAATTACTTACGAGTTTAATTTGTCAGCAACTTTCTGCCAGCCCTCTCTCCTTGCTTTTGCAGCCTTTGCAGTGTTCCCTTGCGTTCTGATTGAACTCTGAAACTCCTGAAATCCCTCACTCAAGAGTTCTTGCTCTGCTGCCGGAAAATACCGAGCGCGCTCCTTCGACATTTTCGCCGACCAATCAAAGGGTTGCCGATCAATGTTTCTACTATCGATGCGTAGCCCCTGTTGGGCCACCCAGTGATCTCACATTACTTCATCCAGCTGTACTAATCGTCAACAACAGGTGTGTTCGTGGAACCGGAATAGCGAGCTCAGAGTTAGCGCGATGATTTGGTCTTGGATGTGTCATTTGATCTTGGATGTAGTAAGCGACGTACGAAGAACGGACCCCTGGTAAAGACCTATAGTAAACGTTTGACCTCTGTTATTGCCAACAAAGGTTATGTTACAAAGTATTGAGTTGTATTTTTGTTATTGACCAAATACTTATTTGCCACCCTGATTTACGAATAAATTCTTTACAAATCCTTTACAAATCCTATTCATGGATTTTTTTTTAACATTCTGTCTCTCACAGTTGAAGTGTACCTCTGGTGCAAATTACTGACCTCTGTCATCATTTTAGGTGGGGGAACTTGCACAATCGGTGGCTGACTAAATACTTTTTTGCCCCACTGTATGCATCAAAATAAACTATTTCCAGCAGTGCAATATGAGTCCTAAGCATCCCAGAAACGACACAGAAAGTCATAAAGTCAAAGATAACTTTTAAAAACACCAGTATAGGCTCATGAGGCCCTGATGGTAAAAAACTTCATTTCCACAAAATGACGTCACTTCCGGTTTTGGGCAGGACATGGAGGACATGCGATAGTTCGAGCTGATGGACGTAGGAAGTGTTATGAACAGCTGATCGGATCGGCAAAGCGTGTTTCTGGAATATTATGTTTTTGTTGCTGCAAGTGCTTTTTATACAGTTTTTGCAAAGCTATATGTGGAAGGAAACTGTGACCTAGGACAAGCTGATGGCGTAAGATGTAAGTACAACTCCTCCAGTTTCATATGCAAAAAAAATTATTGCGCTAGCTTACGTGGTTGCAGAGCTACCGGGATTTAAAAATAGTTACGCAAAACAGAGCGTACCCGCTCTGACCGGCTTTAAAGGGTTAAACCATTTAAAATTACAATTGATAGTTTTATATGTGAGTTATATAATGCTAAATTACAATTAAACAAATGACTAAGTATTTTAGACTTTAGTTTACTTCAGCCATATTCAATATAAATCAGGTATCATACAAAAATAAAAATAACTTCAAATTCAGCAGGGCTGGACTGAGACAAAATATTGGCATTTTGACTAGTGACCGGCCCACCATGGTATTATAGGAAAAGTCATAAATCCTTTAAAGCCTTTATAATAAGCTTAAACCTACACCACCTTCCCTATTCTGGTATTCTAAACAGTAACACCTAATTTATAATTACATATACCTATAACTAATAGAGCTGCCAACTCCCAGCAAAAAAAGAAAAGAAAAAAATAGGGAACCACTCCCCCACCCTCTGCCTCAAGATGCTTAACTAACAAAACTGATTTAAATTTAATGCATGTATAAAACAAATGCACATAAATCTATTATTTTTCTCCAGTAATTAAATAGATTCAACATCTTTCTTCAACAGAATTGCAGACTGCACAGATGGTACTGTTAGGTTTTGTATTGTTGATTGTCATTTATGCTTAGAAATATTTAACCATATATGCTTAGAGGTGTATAATCAATTGTGTAGTGATAGGTTGTGTGATCTTTAACAGGCTGCAAAGGCTTGGTGTGTATTCCACACTGGAATGCACACCTACATCCTGGGAGCATGGGAAGAGGTCGTACCTTCTCTTATTGTTTTATGGTAGGATAAACGTGGCTACGTTTGTTTTAGTCTAAGTGCTTTTTTGTTTAGATGAACTGTTGGATTTTCCAGACCAGCAGGTTAAGGGAAGTTGTTTATGGGGTCACACTCTGACCCCACACACGCACACACACACACACACACACACACACACACACACACACACACACACACACACACACACACACACACAGGCAAGGTACTCTTTGTGTGTATGTAGACGTCGTATGTTAATGAACCTATGCATATTCATGTAACCACAATAAAAGGAGTGCTATGGGGAACCTGGCTGAGAGTCTGACGGAGGTCAAGTGGTGGAACGACACTTGGCTCCAGGCAGGTCTCCCTCATGCATGAGTAACAAGAAGAACTTTGCCTACTTCGTGTCTTGCAATTATTATTATTGTAATTATATTGCCTTCAACGTTCCAGCGAATAGGTTCAAGCTACAAACCTATCAGGTACCTTCCCAAAGTAAAGAATACTATAACTTACTAGGGTGTATACTAACTAGACTTAATATTTACTGAATACAATAATGGATTTCTATACATTTTACATCAGATGAAAACGTTAGTTGAAAGATTCAGATAATTATTTGTTAAAAGCGAGACATTTTAAATGAGAATAAGAAAGAAAAGTATTTCTTTGTGCCCCCCTTTCCCTGTTAATGGCCTAACTGGCCCCCTGGCAAAACTTTGCTAGATCCGCCCCTGCACAGTTACCAGCTGTCAGCTACATAGAAAAGAATCCTGGTGTTATTTGTCTCTCAGAAACAGTTCATAACTTCCCTTGAACTCATTCATGTCACCTAAAAGGTAAACCTGTTTCTCCATCACCTGCTCAGCTCTGATGATTCAGTAAGGACATCTCCTGGTTTCATCTTCATGTTTCCCTCTCACCACATATCCAAATCGACATCTTGACCAGCAGCTTTTACAGCTGTGGCTCCAGCAAACATCAGCTGATACGAGAAATTAATATTAAATAAATGCTAACAACAGCTGATCAAGCTTAAACGTGCTGCTGTTGTTTAATGCGACCTCCGCTGGTTTCCTCTTTCTGGCGCAGAGAGAAAAGCTGATCATTGATCAGTTTTAATGATTGAATTAGCAACTTTCTAGCTGAAGTGGTACGGGACAAATCGCGTTCCTTTTCACCTTAACTTTAAAGTTTAACCTCCTCGGCTGTAATCGGTCCAGCCCAGAGTCGATCATGACCAACTGGCCAATCCACCACCATTCATTTATACCGTTAAAAAAAGAAAAGGAAGAAATCCCCATTGGCCTGATACAGTCATGACAATAAACGAATATGAGTTCAAGGACTTAACAACATTACTTCAGTTACATTACACCAACATCTCTGATACATTAGCACTAAGGGAACACTGAATGACCTGGTGGTTTATGTCCATCTAAGATTACCACAAAGTAAAAGATCTCTCAGCAAAATTATGCAACATTTTAGCCACACTATTGCCCCGATCAAATCAATGAGTTGGGATTTTTTATTCTAAGCATGAGCTACTGTTACAGCAACAGACATTTATACTACTGGTGTCTCACACAACAACTCAATGTCCACTATGTGAAGGAGCCAAACACATGCCTTCTCCTCTCGTTAACAGAGATAAACTGCTGGCATATTGGTTTTACATCTATACTGTCCAGTTTCTCCTGGTGGACATGGCATACAGCAGCATTGTTTAATCTCATTTGAGTCATTGTTGACTTTAGCCATGTTTTTAATCTTCTGAGAGCACTGAAGCTTCTTTCAGCCTCAACTGAGGATACTGGGATGACTAAAATCAGCCTGACAATTGTCATGATAATAAATACTAGTTAATCTATAGCACCAAATCATCAGTCAGTGACCCGTGACCTCGCCTCTTCACCTCTGTCTGAGCTACAACATGGCAGAGCTGCCTCTGTCACCTGATAAATAACAATGAGACATTCCAAATACATGCAGTCACACATGTGCTTCAAATACAGTAATGAACCACCAAATCATCATCCAATTTCACCTGTGATCTTGCATCACCATTGCTCTCTGAGCTTTGTGTTGGTTCTTTTGTCACCTGACAAATGGGACATACATGACAATAAGAATAAAATGTGTAGCTGCTTCAGTGTTTCTGTCAAATTGTGCAGATCTTGACTCATCAGTAATGTTTGTAGGGTGAGTGCATTTTTACAACAATTTGTGTAAACTGCACTACAAGGTGGAATATTTGCAAAATCGTGACTACATGATATTTTGTCTCAAAAATTAACACTATGAATATGTCAGTACCATTAGGATGAAATTATTGTGTCACCGACATTTTGACGTTAGACCTATAATTTTAACAGCCTCTGTAAACTAATATCCTGGCTCGCTAGAGGCTGCCGTTTTCTCCGACAGCTTCAATCAATATTAGAAATGCTACTCTGGGAGTCCTGCCTGTTGTGCAGTTAGTTTCCAAAACACGTTATTAATGGTTACATACAATTTTAGACTGATGTGGGCCAAAGCCTAGCACAGCCTGTAACGTTATTATGACGGACACATTTTATGAGTGAACTTGACTTTAAGTCACTTACAGGTTTCTTTGAAAAATACTTTCTTATATCCAGGTTCTTCCTTTTGGCTGTCATCCTCCTCTCCTCCTGGCAGCGCAGGATTTCCGCTGCTAAAACTAAACAGAGCTCACTGAAAGGCACAGCCAATCACATTGGCCATATTTGTCACATGACGTACACTGTAAAATGTAATATTGTGTTTAATTAAAAATATTAAATAGGGTGAACTCAATTTTTAACAATTTTTTATTAGAACTCGATTTAAATAAGTTACCAGTACTTTTTATGCGAAAATGCTGATAAACTCAATTTATTTGAGTTGTCTTAACTTAGAAAAACTAAGTAAGCTGGAAGTTTTGCTTCTCAGTGCGGAAGGATGAAAGATGTGTTTTGAAAATGCCACGTGACTACCGTCCTCCTACCTCTCGGATCAGTCCGCATGTTCATGGTGCCAGCATTTGTTATGGAATATGTTGAGCAAACCTGGAGAAGCGTCAGTTCAAGAGATTATTGTCATTGCTGTGGATCTTTACCTGATACACTGACTTGGTGAGTAAATGTTTACTCTTATTCAAACTGATTTTGTGGCTTCTCTTAGTTTTGCACCAGGTTTATAATCTTGCTAGCTAGTTAGTGTTAGCCTAGCGTTGCTGCTGCTGCTGGGCTCATGTTACTTAAAAATTAACACCACAGCCTTAAAAACCTTACATAAAACTATGTCTGTGAAATTTTCTGTTGATTGTTTGAAATAAAAAAAAGTGAGATAAGAGCTCAGACAAAATTCTTCGGGAGGTGCAGCCGTTAGGGGTGGGGTGTGGTGTGGTGTGGGGGGTATTTTCAATCCATAGCCATAACTAACTAACTAACTAAATAACTAATTATATATATCGTGTTTAACCTGAGTAGCAAAAGAGTGCAGGGGGCGTTGAAAAGAATAAGACAGGAGTTAGCTGTGCTCCCGGACTCTATCCGGTTGTTCAGTCTGACGTCACTAGCAGTGTCTGGGTCTAAACTCCGCTGCGGGTCCATATATCAAACGATCACTATGGCATTACTGAGAGTTGAAAAACTGTCTAAAGTCTTTCATCTTTAATAAAATGATCAGCGTTCTGCTCTACCAGGTGTAACAATTGAGTTTAACATCCAGGCATCCATGAAAACGGAATTTATGACATTTAACGGAGTTAGAAGTTAGCAGGGAGTTAGCTCGCTAGCTTCTATCTAAATACAATATAGCATGTCCTGACTGCAGGGTTTTGGAAACAAATTCAAACGTACAGCTCTGTTATCACTTCCAGCATAAATGAAGACAGAAAACTAAACAGCAGTGACGTTTGTAGGGTTACTGAAGTTGGGCTAGCTGGTATATAATGATGTGCTACGTGACCGCTAGCGACACAGCTATGTTAGCATAATATAAACAAGCTAACTTTTTTTCCACTCGATAAAAGTTAACGTGAGTGTTCTCGGTGGTCAGAAACAAATGTAATCGCATGGCAGGATGCTGTAAAAGGACCAAACTTCAGCCAGGAGAACAACTGAGATAATCCATCCACAATACGAGGTTAGTCATTCATATACTGCTGCATGGGCTGGGCTGTAGTTACATCCTAAGGTTTTAAAAACTGAGCTTAAATAAATGATTAGTGGTAATAAAAGCCGAGGGAGGTCAACAGTGATCACTGACTGTTTTAGGAGCTTTTTGAGATCAAATAGAAGAAAATACATAACATTAAACATGTTAACAACACAAAAGCCATATTAAACGCAGACTACTTTAGACCCGGAAGTAGGATTCGTCGCGTCATCACTGAACAACCGGATTGAGCCTTGACCTCCCGGCCAGCTATCGCGCTGGTGGATAACAGAGCTCTCCGAAAACGTGGAAGCACTTTTGCAAATATGTGATATTTTGATAAATTAAGTAGATATTTGAGCATTACACAGCTACATTCTCGCCTGAAAATATCATAAAAGGTTATTTTGTGACCCAGAAAGGGTAGTCTGGGGAAAAGGAGGATCGCATTTGTCGCAGGTTGTCGGAGCCTGTGCGTACGGTGGCCCCTAGAGACAAAGCACTTGCAAACTCCAAAACACTTGCAAACTCCAAAACACATGCAAAATCCAAAACACTTGCAAACTCCAAAACGCTTGCAAAATCCAAAATACTTGCAAACTCCAAAACACTTGCAAAATCCAAAACACAACGGAAGTGCTCCAGGACGCTAGGGGCAGTGTTGAGCTTGATTTGCAAAATAAACGGCAAGTTTTTCTGTATGGGACGGTCTAGTCTCCGTTGCGCTTCCCAGGTTGCCTAGCAACCATGATACTAACCGCTGGAAACGTGTCATACAACTTTGTTTGACAGAAATGAAGGAGAACATATTTTGTTCATTTGTTTGTTTGTTTCTACAAGAGCTTTGTGTGATTTGATAAGTATCTGAGGCTGAGACCACAGGACAGTAAAACATGATTTTTGGGCTTCATTTCTGGACTGAACAGTCATTTAAGATTAGTTAGTAAATAACAATTAGCTAATGTTGTTCATGAGACTAAAGTCATATCACTTTGGTAATGTAAATATAATATGGCCAATATTATAGTTATTATATTAATCATTATTAGCTATTACAGCAGTGAACATGAACTCTGTGCCAAATACTGAGCCTCAGTACAGATTCAAGTTGCAGCTATTTACAGTGGGGCAATAAAGTATTTAGTCAGCCACCGATTGTGCAAGTTCCCCCACTTAAAATGATGACAGAGGTCAGTAATTTGCACCAGAGGTACACTTCAACTGTGAGAGACAGAATGTGAAAAAAAAAAAATCCATGAATTCACATGGTAGGATTTGTAAAGAATTTATTCGTAAATCAGGGTGGCAAATAAGTATTTGGTCAATAACAAAAATACAACTCAATACTTTGCAACATAACCTTTGTTGGCAATAACAGAGGTCAAACGTTTACTATAGGTCTTTACCAGGTTTGCACACACAGTAGCTGGTATCTTGGCCCATTCCTCCATGCAGATCTTCTCGAGAGCAGTGATGTTTTGGGGCTGTCGCCGAGCAACACGGACTTTCAACTCCCGCCACAGATTTTCTATGGGGTTGAGGTCTGGAGACTGGCTAGGCCACTCCAGGACTTTCAAATGCTTCTTACGGAGCCACTCCTTTGTTGCCCGGGCGGTGTGTTTTGGATCATTGTCATGTTGGGAGACCCAGCCTCGTTTCATCTTCAAAGTTCTCACTGATGGAAGGAGGTTTTGGCTCAAAATCTCACGATACATGGCCCCATTCATTCTGTCCTTAACACGGATCAGTCATCCTGTCCCCTTGGCAGAAAAACAGCCCCATAGCATGATGTTTCCACCCCCATGCTTCACAGTAGGTATGGTGTTCTTGGGATGCAACTCAGTATTCTTCGTCCTCCAAACACGACGAGTTGAGTTTATACCAAAAAGTTCTATTTTGGTTTCATCTGACCACATGACATTCTCCCAATCCTCTGCTGTATCATCCATGTGCTCTCTGGCAAACTTCAGACGGGCCTGGACATGCACTGGCTTCAGCAGCGGAACACGTCTGGCACTGCGGGATTTGATTCCCTGCCGTTTTAGTGTGTTACTGATGGTGACCTTTGTTACTTTGGTCCCAGCTCTCTGCAGGTCATTCACCAGGTCCCCCCGTGTGGTTCTGGGATCTTTGCTCACCGTTCTCATGATCATTTTGACCCCACGGGATGAGATCTTGCGTGGAGCCCCAGATCGTGGGAGATTATCAGTGGTCTTGTATGTCTTCCATTTTCTGATGATTGCTCCCACTAGGGCTGGGCCATATTATACCGTTCACGGTAATACCGGTATAATGTTAGGCAACGATAGGAAAATGAAATATTGCGATAGAATGGGAGTAAAACACGCATGCGCAGTGCCTTTGTTTTCATACGCACATGGCCGATTGTTGAGTGAAACAGATGAACCAGAATTGGTTTGTAAAAATGGTGCAACTTCCGTGATGTGGAACTGGTTTGGTGTTTATCCATCAGATACACAACAAAGCACATTTTTTTGCAGAACATGCAAGCAGCCGTTGTTATTGTCATATTTGTCGGACTAAGATGCTCTTAAATCTGGGAGTAATCTGGGTCCTAAACTCCGTATGCTTCAGGTCAAACAACACTGCAGCATCACTTAGAGTTAAAAACTGTCTAAATTCTTTCATCTTTAATAAAACGATCAGCATTGCTGCTTTACCAGGTGTAACTATAAAGTTTAACTTCCAGGCATCCATGAAAACAAAAGTTATTACATTTAACAGAGTTAGAAGTTAGCAGGAAGCTAGCGGAAGTTAGCTCGCTAGTTTCGCTAGTTACCTAAGCATGATATTGCATGTTCTGACTGAGAGATTTCTGAAAAAAATCAAACGTACAGCTCTGCTATCACTTCCAACATAAATGAAGACAGGAAACTAAACAGCAGCGACGTTTGCAGGGTTACTGAAGTTGGGCTAGCTGGTATATAATGACGTGCTACGTGATCGCTAGCGACACAGCTATGTTAGCATAACATAAACAGTGAAGCTGGAGGACGAACACTAACACTTTTCCACTTATAAAAGTTAACGTGAAGGTTCTTCATGGTTAGAGACAAATGCAATCGCATGGCAGGATGCTGTAAACGGACCAAACTTCAGTCAGGAGAACAACTGAGATAATCCATCCACAATACGAGGTTAGTCATTAATATACTGCAGCAACATGGGAATAGAGCAGCTGCCAGAGAATTCAACATTAATGAATCAATGGTACAGAAGTGGAGGAAGCAAGAAGAATGAGTTTAATAAAGTTTGATTTATCTGACTGCTTTGTTTCGCTTAATGTGCCTTATAATCCCGTGCACCTTATGGTCCAAAAAATACGTACTGCACACTGCAGTTTAATGTTGCAAAGCACCTCTTTTTAACTTCAGTGGATATTATACATGGTTATGCTCAGGATATGTCAGCCCATTTCTACTGGAAATGCCTTTTGGTTAAACTTTCAGCAAGGAATTTGCATTTGCACTGTTACATTTTTATAAAGCTTTAATGTACATAAAAACCAGCTTCTTGTTTAAGTGAAAATAAATGGAAGGTTGTCTTTTTGCGCTAGTAATGTTGTGGAGTTGTATTTTGTCTCGCATCAATTATATCGTCGGTTATATCGTTATCGCAAATTTTCAAATATATATCGTGATAAATATTTTTGGCCATATCGCCCTGCTCTAGCTCCCACAGTTGATTTCTTCACACCAAGCTGCTTGCCTATTGTAGATTCACTCTTCCCAGTCTGGTGCAGGTCTACAATACTTTTCCTGGTGTCCTTCGAGAGCTCTTTGGTCTTGGCCATGGCGGAGTTTGGAGTCTGACTGTTTGAGGCTGTGGACAGGTGTCTTTTATACAGATGATGAGTTCAAACAGGTGCCATTCATACAGGTAACGAGTGGGGGACAGAAAAGCGTCTTACAGAAGACGTTACAGGTCTGTGAGAGCCAGAGATTTTCCTTGTTTGAGGTGACCAAATACTTATTTTCCACCCTAATTTACGGATAAATTCTTTACAAATCCTACCATGTGAATTCATGGATTTTTTTTTCACATTCTGTCTCTCACAGTTGAAGTGTACCTCTGGTGAAAATTACTGACCTCTGTCATCATTTTAAGTGGGGGAACTTGCACAATCGGTGGCTGACTAAATACTTTTTTGCCCCACTGTATATGTCTTATCACCTTAAATCTTCACTCAAAGACAAGTATCTTTGACAGTGCATATATAGGTGTATCATATATAAGAGACAAATGTTGTTCCTTCAGTATGTTGGCATTACTAAATTTGGCTCATTGCTTATATATATTTATAAAAAGAAAATGTATAAGCTGTGATAACTGTTTCTGATAAAATGAAGAGTAGACTGATATATTAAATATTCCTTTATTGGGTGAGAAAATCAGACCATGTCATAACTGCTTTAAGTCATACAGAATAGATATCAGAGCCTTAAACAGGCGGACTTCTGCTAAATGGGTCAAACTGGGCAGAAAGTATACAAACACATAACATCCTTATAGAATATGATGTAACACTATAGATCAACTTACCTCAGAATATATAAAGCATATAAACAATTACAGCAATATGATGCAACAAACACAGCAGTGCTACTGATCCAAAATACTCAAAGCTTCATAGAACTGAAACAAACATTTATTTTTAGCTCCATTCTGCTGCTGATACGTACTTTAGGTTTCTGAACATTACACTTGTTGCTGCCTTTCATAGTGTGTAACTTGAAGGCCCTGAGTACTTTCTCCCACACTGAAAACACTGGAATGATAAAATTATTTGAATATTACCTAATAAGACTGATTCAGGACAGACTGTTAGTTATTTCAAACTTTCCTAGCAGTCCTTCACAAACAGGGAACAGTCTGTCTATTCTCTCCATCTGTCAGCTGCTGCTGGCTCTTCCTCCTCCTCTTCCTCACACACTGCTGAGTTTGTCCTGGTGGATCATCAGGGGTGCAAAGCCTCACAGATGATGTGCAGCAGTGGGTCCCTCAGTCTGTCCTCACTCTTGACACTTGCAGTTGTCACTAGGGATGGGTATCGTTTAGGTTTTATCCGATACCGGTGCCAAATCGGTACTTTTGAAACGGTGCCGGTGCTTAAACGGTGCTCAAACCGGTGCTTAAAGAATGGAGAACACAAAATTGGTCCAAAAACCTCTCATGTTCAGCTGTTTTTTGTAAAAAGATAACCATGTTAGCCTTTTCTGCAGCTATAGGGCATATATGGTATCACTCTTGGCTGGAAGCAGTGCTTAAACAATGGAAAAAACACAAACTTTGTCCAAAAACCTCTCATGTTTAACTGTTTTCCACTTTTTCTTTGGCCATTTTAGCCTTTTTGTCCAGGGTAAAGGGAGTATCTGCCATCAAACAAGAAGACAGCCGCATGTAGCTATGATGATGTTTGCTAGTTCACCTTACATGCATTAATGTAATAACGTGGTTAGCCTACTCAACGTAAATTACACATGAACAACATTAAGCTACTCACGCAGAGAAGAACGGCTGCTGCTGCCGTCATCATCCTCATCATTTCTGCTACACTGGCAGGGCTAGGGGCCAGGACTCTCCTCTTCGTGTTTTTGGGGGATGTTGCATAACAGGCAACCCACCCGCAGTAGATGTGCTCGGTGTGAGGTCTCGCAGCAAGCTATCAAATACGGCGCATTTCTGGGCTTTTAAAAAAAACGCTATGCGTCGCCAGGTGTTTCATCGGATTTGAGGTGTTACCTCCTTTGACAGTATCACAGTATCAGCTTAAAGCACTTGTTGCAGGCTGCTGAGTTTGCATATTTTGCTGTGAAGTACAGCCAGACTTTGACCGCTTCGCCTTGGGCATTTTTAATCTGTAGCTCTGCTCTAAAAGAACGTACGTACCTGGGCCCGCCTACTATCCTCGGAAACGTAAAATGATTGGCTAGAAGTGTATCACAGCTCAGGAAAAAATAGCACCGAAATAAAGCACCGAAATGTGCGCTGCTTTTCGGTCTGGTTACTACCGTTTATGTCAGAACCGGTGCCATCATGGCACCAGACACCGGTACCCATCCCTAGTTGTCACACATGGAAATCAAATGTGTGATAAGCTGCAGGATTCAAACACAAGTGTAACGTATAAATACACGTTCATACTTTTATTACACAATCAGAGAGAAAGAAACAGAGAGAGAGTGCAGGACAGACAGACAGGTGTCTCAGGTGTACACACTGCTACAAAACAGCACAAGAGAATTCAGTGTTTGTGTTATTACGAAACAAGAAGAGTTCCCAGATGGTACAGTGGACACATGTGTGACTCCTGTGATTAAAGCATCTTTCTTTCAGCTTAACGAGTGAACCGTCAGCTCGTTCAAACACACGTTAAAGTCCGTTTGGCTCGACACCACCGAACAGAGGCAGCAATATAACATAGCTAACATTAACAGTGCAGTGAATCCTGCTTGTGCCGTGATATTCAGGACTGCAAACCGAGCAGCATCACTGACTTTCAGCCTGTTGTGTTTGTGGATATATGACTGACTTTAATTATCCACAAAATCACCAGATTCTCTGTAAGATTAAGGCCAACTATATATATATTTTGAAGTAGAGGCTTTAAAACCAAGTAAACGCTGAAAGTACAAACATCACTAATGTCACACAACTTTGCCGACATGTGGCCAACAGTAATGTTTTAATGTTCTTCATTATTAAACTTTCGCACATAAATAAGTGACACAATATTCAGTACTTGCTTTTGACAGTTCACTCTTCGGCCGCTCCCTTCTGCCGTATTTTGCGGGAAAATTATCCACACCCACCGCCGCGCTATGAATTGTGCAATATATGGGACCACGAAGCGCGCACCGGACCACGCTTGATATTTGGGGAAATCGACGGTGCATTTGGAGTACGCATTTGAAGTACACTTCGAATTGGGACAGCCGTCGTCGCGTGGCGGTAACGTAATCGCACTCAAAATGCGTACTTCAAGCGTGCGGTCTCTTAATTGGGACACAGCCACTGTAACGAATAGAACACCTGTCCTGTCTAAGAAATAGATCAATAAAGTAAAAAAAAGAATTATGAAGGGACTCCGTTAAATAGGAAAAACAAAGGAATTCAACAAATTCAAATCTAAATTGAATTTGTGGCCAACAGTAATGTTTTAATGTTCTTCATTATAAAAACATTCGCGAATAAATACGTGACATAATATTCAGTACTTACTTCTGAAAGTTTACTCTTCGGCGGCTCCGCTTCCGCCATTTTTTTCGGCAAAATTATCCACACCACAGCCGGGCTATGAAATCTGCCATATGTTGGGCCATGAAGGCTACACCGACCCATCCTTAAAATTCAGGGAAATTAAGGACGCATTTGAGGGCCGTATTTCGAGCAGCCTTTGAATTGGGACAGCCTTCGTCATGTCGCTGTGACGTAATCGGCCTTAAAATGCGGCCTTTAAGGCTGCAGACAGTCCAAATCTGGTCATTGGTACTTCCTGGCTTATGTAGTTACTAGGTAACAAAAGCTCAACACTGCCCCTAGTGTCCTGGAGCACTTCCGTTGTGTTTTGGAATTTGCATGTATTTTGGAGTTTGCAAGTGTTTTGGAGTTTGTACGTGCTTTGTCTCTAGGGGCCACCGTATGTGCGTACTTGTAAGCGTGGCAATGGCGGAGGAGCGCGGCTAAAAAACTTATTACTTTTTCTGGGTCACAAAATAAAACTTTTAAGATATTTTCAGGCAAGAATGTAGCTGTGTAAAGTTTAAGTATCTGCTCGATTTATCAAGACATCACATATTTGCAAAAATGCTCTAACGTTTTCGGAGACGTCCATTTTTTTCATGCTTTGTGGCAGCTTTTGAACATCTGTGGCATCTATTAATGTCAAATCTAGCCTTTATTTAACAACATAAGCAATCTCTATGTTACAATAATTGCACAGCCATTAAGGATCAAATCAGTTTCTGAAAAATGTTCTGTTTTTTCTCCCTCTGCTTGCTTCTTACTGTCTTTGAGGCTCGGGACCAGCACTCCTGTTGTTGGACAGAAAGACATCAACTCAGCGGTAAGTATTTTGGTTTTCCAATATATTAGCAACTGTCAGTGACATTTATATTAATCAGGCTGAACTTTAATCATACTTTAGATCAGCCTGTTTTACTTATTGTTTTATTTGTGCTTTGGTTTGGGGAAGTTTTGCTGTTGACTCCAGTTAATTCTACAAGACATGCTGTGTAAGTAAACAAACAATAACAGTTTGGTCTGCATTTCTTGAAAGATCACATCCCCCAAACTTAGTTTAGAGGGTCTACACTGTATATAGTGAAGTCTGCAAGTTTTCTAACAGCAAAATTTGTTTTGTTCCCAAATCATTTTGCACATCATTAGAATGAAAGTTATTGGCCATGTTTGCATAGCCCTTTTTAAAACGATGCTTTCATGACATTATTGTGTGTCGGGTGGGGGTCAGGGCTATCCAGACTGACAATTGGGACATTGAATGTCACCTCTCTGGTGGGGAGGGAGCCTGAGATTGTCTAAATTGGAGTCTGTTTTATACCAAATGCAGAAAAAAATGTTTTAAGAAAGCAATTAAGTTCATGTTCCAAAAAATATGATTGTTTGCTTGCAGGACACCAGGAGAGATGAGTCCTCCATCACAGATGGTGTGGTCAGTGAAGATGGTCGCCTGCAGGTTCAAGCTCATTGCATCTCCAACCCACATCCACTGCCACTGTACTTCAGGGAAGTTAAAGACTTTCTTCTGCACTTACATTTGGATCACCTCGATCCATGATAGTCATTCAGGCAGTAATGCCTGGACTGGAAACAAGCCATCCTTAAAACATTACAACATTCCAGCTCATGTGTTGGAATGAAAAACAAATGTGTTGTTTAAATCAGAGACTGCACTTGTGACAGAACAACAAATATTTTATTTTGATTATATAAATAATGTAAGTACGAAACAAACTTGTGGTAGACCTAAACTTATTTTCAGAATAATTACATCTGAGACTTTGTTTCATTGTGAGATTATAACAGTGATGGCAATATAATTGTTTGTTGTTCAGCAGAACAGTGTCCAGTATGTTGGCTGTTATACTTTGTTGTGTTTGAAAATAAAAGTTGGGCTGATTTTAACATCATTACAAAAAGTGTTGTTAATTATTTTTAATCATATTCAGGTTACCACAAATTGTTTTTTCATTTAGTTGAACTTGAAATGTTTGTCAGTAGGTAAACAATTAAAATTGTACAGTCAGAAATATCAAGTTATTCTTAATACTGCAGACTTGCAATGTGTAAGTTGTCCTAACAGTCATCTTAAGTAAGCTTTACTTACTCTTTTTGAGGCAACGAGTTTCCTCAATTTCTTTGAGTTCTGGGAACTAACAAGGCTGTACACTGTACTCAAAATGAGTAAGTTGCCCTAACTTGGTCATCTTACGTAGACTTGATCGAATTTTCTTGAGTTCTGGGAACAAATGAGCTTGTACAGAGTACTCAAAATAAATAAGTTGTCCTAATTTAGTCATTTTTAGCTAAGCTTTACTCAATTTTTTTGAGGCAACAAGTTTCCTCAATTTTTTTGAGTTCTGGGAACTAATTAGATTTTACAGTGTAGGACTCCAGTAGAGAACGTAATTTAACTCTTTCTGCACCTCTGGGTGAATGAGATGCTGACAGATCGCTTTTTTTTTCTTTCTATCGGGTTGTTTTTCTTTACTCGAAGAGATCAAATTATTGGTGGGGACAATTCAATAATCGCTGGATATTGGTGGGGACATGTCCCTTCCGTCCATGCCAAATCTACGCCCTTGGTGTGTGCCATTATCTATGCTGAACCAGACATTCCAGCAATAGCTGAGTGACAAGCAGATACAAAAGGGCTGACCTGTCACAATAAAACAGTCCCAGGTCAGTGCCACATATTCAATTCAATTCAATTCAATTTTATTTATATAGCGCCAAATCACAACAAAAGTCGCCTCAAGGCGCTTCATAGATACAGAGAAAAACCCAACAATCATATGACCCCCTATGAGCAAGCACTTTGGCGACAGTGGGAAGGAAAAACTCCCTTTTAACAGGAAGAAACCTCCGGCAGAACCAGGCTCAGGGAGGGGCGGCCATCTGCTGCGACCGGTTGGGGTGAGAGAAGGAAGACAGGATAAAGACATGCTGTGGAAGAGAGACAGAGGTTAATAACAGATATGATTCAATGCAGAGAGGTCTATTAATACATAGTGAGTGAGAAAGGTGACTGGAAAGGAAAAACTCAATGCATCATGGGAATCCCCCGGCAGCCTACATCTATTGCAGCATAACAAAGGGAGGATTCAGGGTCACCTGGTCCAGCCCTAACTATATGCTTTAGAAAAAAGGAAAGTTTTAAGCCTAATCTTAAAAGTAGAGATAGTGTCTGTCTCCCGAATCCAAACTGGAAGCTGGTTCCACAGAAGAGGGGCCTGAAAACTGAAGGCTCTCCCTCCCATTCTACTTTTAAATACTCTAGGAACAACAAGTAGGCCTGCAGAGCGAGAGCGGAGCGCTCTAATAGGGTGATATGGTACTACAAGGTCATTAAGATAAGATGGGGCCTGATTATTTAAGACCTTGTATGTGAGGAGCAGGATTTTGAATTCAATTCTGGATTTAACAGGAAGCCAATGAAGGGAAGCCAAAACAGGAGAAATATGCTCTCTCTTTCTAGTCCCTGTCAGGACTCTTGCTGCAGCATTTTGGATTAGCTGAAGGCTTTTCAGTGAGTTTTTTGGACATCCTGATAATAATGAATTACAGTAGTCCAGCCTGGAAGTAATAAATGCATGAACTAGTTTTTCAGCGTCACTCTGAGACAGGATATTTCTAATTTTAGAGATGTTGCGCAAATGGAAGAAAGCAGTCTTACATATTTGTTTAATATGTGCGTTGAAGGACATGTCCTGGTCAAAAATGACTCCAAGGTTCCTCACCGCGTTACTGGAGGCCAAGGTAATGCCATCCAGAGTAAGAATCTGATTAGATACCATATTTCTAAGATTTTCAGGGCCGAGTACAATAACCTCAGTTTTATCTGAATTAAGAAGCAGAAAGTTAGCGGCCATCCAGGTCTTTATGTCTTTAAGACATTCCTGCAGTTTAACTAATTGGTGTGTGTTATCTGGCTTCATGGACAGATAGAGCTGGGTGTCATCTGCATAGCAGTGAAAATGTATGCTATGTCTTCTAATGATACTGCCTAAGGGAAGCATGTATAATGTAAACAGAATTGGTCCTAGCACTGAACCCTGTGGAACTCCATAATTAACCTCAGTGTGTGAAGAGGACTCTCCATTTACATGCACGAATTGGAGTCTATTAGATAGATATGATACAAACCACTGCAGCGCAGTACTTGTAATACCTACAGCATGTTCTAATCGCTCTAATAGGATATTATGATCAACAGTATCGAACGCTGCACTGAGGTCTAGCAGGACAAGCACAGAGATGAGTCCACTGTCAGAGGCCATAAGAAGATCATTTGTAACCTTCACTAAAGCTGTTTCTGTGCTGTGCTGAGCTCTGAAACCTGACTGAAACTCTTCAAATAAACCATTCCTCTGCAGATGATCTGTTAGCTGTTTGACAACTACTCTTTCAAGGATTTTTGATATGAAAGGAAGGTTGGAGATTGGCCTATAATTAGCTAAGACTGCTGGGTCTAGAGATGGCTTTTTGAGTAAAGGTTTAACTACAGCCAGCTTGAAGGCCTGTGGTACATAGCCGATTATTAGAGATAGGTTGATCATATTTAAGATCGAAGAATTAATTAATGGCAGGACTTCTTTGAGCAGTTTTGTAGGAATGGGGTCTAAAAGACACGTTGATGGTTTGGAGGAAGTAATTATTGAAGTTAACTCAGAAAGATCAATTGGAGAAAAAGAGTCTAACTTAATATCAATGGTACTAAGAGTAGCTGTAGATAATATTACATCTGTGGGATGATTATTGGTAATTTTTTCTCTAATGATAAAAATTTTATTTGTGAAGAAGTTCATGAAGTCATTACTAGTTAACGTTAAAGGGATGGTTGGCTCAAAAGAGCTCTGACTTTTTGTCAGCCTGGCTACAGTGCTGAAGAGAAACCTAGGGTTGTTCTTATTTTCTTCAATCAGTGATGAATAGTAAGATGTTCTGGCTTTGCGGAGGGCTTTCTTATAAAGCAGCAAACTATTTCTCCAGGCTAAATGATGATCCTCTAGATTTGTGACACGCCATTTCCTCTCCAGATTACGAGTCATCTGCTTTAGGGTACGTGTTTCAGAATTATACCACGGAGTCAGGTACTTCTGATTTGAGGCCTTAGTTTTCACAGGAGCTACAGTATCCAGAGTCGTACGTAGTGAGGAGGTGAAATTATTAACAAGATAATCGACCTCTGTTGGGGTAGCGTTCAGATAGCTGCTTTGCTCTGTGTTGGTACAGGGCATTGGAGATGATAACAGTGGGTGGATTATATTCTTAAACTTAGTTACAGTGCTTTCAGAAAGACATCTACTTTGATAAAGTCTACTCTTCACCGCTGTGTAATCAATTATTGTAAAAGTAAATGTTATCAGGAAATGATCAGACAGGAGAGGGTTTTCAGGAAACACTGTTAAATGTTCAGGTTCGATGCCATATGTTAAAACAAGATCTAGGGTGTGATTAAAGTGGTGGGTGGGTTCTTTTACATTTTGAAAGAAACCAATTGAGTCTAATAACAGATTAAATGCCATGTTGAGGCTGTCATTTTTAGCATCTACATGGATGTTAAAATCACCCACAATAATTATTTTATCTGAGCTCAGAACTAAATTAGATATAAAGTCTGAGAAATCAGACAGAAACTCTGTGTAAGGCCCAGGTGGACGATAGATGATAACAAGTAAGACTGGTTTCTGAGTTTCACAGCTGGGGTGGACAATGTTAAGCATCAGGCTTTCAAATGAATTAAAAGTCTGTCTTGGTCTTTCATTAATTAATAGGCTGGTGTGAAAAATTGCTGCCACACCGCCCCCTCGGCCTGTGCTTCGAGATTTCTGGTAGTTAGAATGACTCGGGGGTGTTGATTCATTTAAACTAACATAATCATCCTGCTGCAACCAGGTTTCTGTAAGGCAGAGTAAATCAATTTGTTGATCAATTATTAAGTCATGTACTAACAGAGACTTGGAGGAGAGAGACCTAATATTTAATAATCCACATTTCACTGTTTTACTCTTTGGTTCAGATGTGGATACTGTATTGTTCTTTCTTTGTGATTGTTTATGTTTAAGTTGTTTGTTGCTGGTTTTTAGTTTGTTTTTTGTCTTTTTGGAAGCTGACACAGTCTCTATGGAGATGGGTTTTTGGGGGGGTAGCAGGAGGAGAGAAGCTGCAGAGAAGCATGTAAGACTGCAACTCTGCTTCCTGGTCCCAACTCTGGATAGTCATATTTTGGGGGGTTTAATAAATTTGTCCATATTTCTAGAAATGAGAGCTGCTCCATCCAAAGTGGGATGGATGCCGTCTCTCCTAACAAGACCAGGTTTCCTCCAGAAGGTTTGCCAATTATCTATGAAGCCCACATCGTTTCTGGGACACCACTCAGACAGCCAGCAATTTAAGGAGAACATGCGGCTAAACATGTCACTCCTGGTCTGATTGGGGAGGGGACCAGAGAAAACTACAGATGATATGCAGATGATACGCAGTTATATTTCCACCAGAAGGCAGAGAATACAAATGTAAATTAAATAACAGGAAGGCCTTACCAACATAAATATTAAGAGTATTCATGATATCAAGAACTACAGTATTGATAACTGACATTTGTTAAGTGATACAATTTAATGCACCCTTTTCTAAATAGAAGTAGTTTTTGGTTCCCAACTGGCACGTAAAAAAAAAAAAAAAGGCAGACAGTAATAATGAGCTAGTTCTCACCTGCTGCTCCTTGTTCCTGATGTTGCTATCACTCTGTAGCAACGTGTTTTTCATGTCCTTACTTGAATAAAAGTGCTAAAGACAACACAGTTAGATAGCCATATATTTGCATCAACAAGGTGATTCCCAAAATGCCTTCAGCCTAAGCCTATCTTTGCATGCCGTGCTGTCCTTAAAAATGTTAAGGAGCCTGGACAAGTGGAGGACAGAAGAAGTATGAGGCCTAAAAAAACTGCAGTGGACAAACCGTATGTGAAAGTTATGGAATTGGAAAAACAAAAACCTGACACTGCATCTGGACCTTCTGCTGATTGTTTGCTGTTCACTAAAATCTCATCAGAAATGGTGTCAGAATGGTGGCTGTCAAGAAGACATTGTTAAGGCCTGGAAAAAGGGCAAAAAGGCTGAGGTAGTCAGACAAGAAGATGCAGCTGTCTGATGGATTTATGACTGCAAATTTGAAAATTGTGGTTTAAATTGTTGTCAGTATATAAGGACGAGATCAGAAGAGAGGTCCAGCAGCCATCTGTAAAACACTAATAATTGAAGCAGAAAAAAGCCTCTAAAATTAAGATGACCCATCAAACATTTGTGGACATGCTATTGCATCAGTCTTACCTACAAACATTTGTTTACAGATGTTCTATAAAGTCAAGTTTTTAGTTTTTGTGTTTTACACTACGGGGCCACCGTAAAGAGCTCACAGGAAATTTAAATCATTAAAGTTTCACTGAAGCCTTCCTGCATGCACACTGGCAGCGTCATAGTTTAAAGTCAGAGACAATCAGGGCGCCTTCAGAGCAGCAGCGCCCCCTGGTGTTCCCGATTTGTATGAATAAAAATGCGTGCATTTTAACTTCGGTTTTACATTTTAAAGCTGATGCACTCAGGAATCTTTGAGTTTTTTTGTTAGTGTGTAATTAAAATTAGTTTCTGTTTTTAGCACCATGAAGAAATTAACCTGATTTAATTTCGGACAAGACAGAATAAGGTAGAAAGGAAAGTGGGAACAAATTAGAGAACAGACATGCAGGATTAGGGTTGTACTTAAACCCAACATGGGCCACCTGCTCAACCAGGTAAGCAGATCCCAAACTGATTTATTAGCAGTAAATCAAAACTGGAAATTAATCTAAATAAAATAGTAAATAGTATCAAAGCTACTCATGCTTTTACAGATTCACATAAGACCTTATTCAGGATTAAACAGGGTCAAACCAAAGACACACATCCATCAATTAATTCTGAAGGAAACTTCTAGTTGGCCCATTAATAATCATCAACTTACACCCATCTGTATTTCTTTCATTTTTTTGCAATTAAAATCTGATAATCTGTTAGTGTTTATAACTACTGATATGAAAACACATTTCACTTCAAAATGTGAAAGACACAGAACTATTAAAAATAGTCAGTACTGCGTTAATCCCCTGCATGCACTCCAGCAACAGTACTGCGGCAGCAGTACTGGTGTCTGATATCTGGCTGTACTTGCCTGCTGCTGTCATAACAGCTGTTATCGAGGGGAATAGATCAAATCAGTCTCTGTATCAGGCTGTAAACACGTTTATTTCTGCTGTAAAGCTGGGCATTTTAACGTGGGGCTGAGTCACTGCTGGAGCCTATAGTGGACATTGGTTTCTGATTGGCTGTCTGAACTCAGCTGAAGGAAGGTATTGGACACAGCCTGGATGTTATTAAGGTTGCTTTATTGAGGTGTTAATGTGTTTTTATTATTAAGGCAACATGTACAGGAACAAAGAGCAAGAGGGTGGGGCCTGTATACATGTGGGTGGGGTTTCATTTTCACAGTTTGGCCTTGTTCATGCGATTCATGAGTTTCTCCAACTTGATCGCCAGCGTCATGTCTCCTTTGATCTTCAGCTTCCCTGACATGAATGCCATCGTGGGCTTCAGTTTTCCTGAAATAACGAAAACTGCAGCTTCACTAATGTTTCCTATAGTCTTTTTTTTTTTTTTTTTTTTTTTTTTTTATTGCCATGGTGACAGGTTACCTGAAAACATCTTGCTGAAGTCACTGGAGTCCATTTTCATGACAACGTCAGCTTTGGTGGGGGGCTCACCCTGCCCCACGCTGCCCGAGCCAGTCTTCAAGTCCAGAAACCAAACGCCAGTGTGCTCTCCTATATGAACATAAACAAGTGTTGAAGACACGCCCATTGAATCTCTTTATATGGACATAAATGTTAAAGACACGCCCACTGGACTTGCCCCTTTAATTCCTTGTTACCTGACAGGTCAAACTGATAGATGCCCTGAGTAGACTTGACAACGTCTTCATTAATGACTCCTTTGATGGCATCAAACGTGGTTTCCACTGGGCCTCCAGAGGTGGGCGTGGCTGATGATGAGGATGGTGGTTTAAAGGCTGGGGTTGCCCCTAGGAAAAAATAAGAAGGTGTTAAAAATGGTAAAGACCCCGGGGCTGCTGGGATGTCAAAGTCAAAGCCAACGTCTTTATTTTTTTTAGTTTTAGTCTTTTCACCAGGTGACTGGCTAAAAGAGCTCCAGGGTAATAAACTTAATGTTCCCATTTATTCTTGATAATGTCACAGTGACTGAAAGTATTTCTCCTAACACAAATTATTGCACTGCATTTTATTTAGATTTGAATTTGTTGAATTCCTTTGTTTTTCCTATTTAACGGAGTCCCTTCATAATTCTTTTTTTTACTTTATTGATCTATTTCTTAGACAGGACAGGTGTTCTATTCGTTACAGTGACTGTGTCCCAATTAAGAGACCGCACGCTTGAAGTACGCATTTTGAGTGCGATTACGTTACCGCCACGCGACGACGGCTGTCCCAATTCGAAGTGTACTTCAAATGCGTACTCCAAATGCGCTGTCGATTTCCCCAAATATCAAGCGTGGTCCGGTGCGCGCTTCGTGGTCCCATATAGCCCACAATTCATAGCGCGGCGGTGGGTGTGGATAATTTTGCCGCAAAATACGGCAGAAGGGAGCGGCCGAAGAGTGAACTGTCAAAAGCAAGTACTGAATATTGTGTCACTTATTTATGTGCGAAAGTTTAATAATGAAGAACATTAAAACATTACTGTTGGCCACATGTCGGCAAAGTTATGTGACATTAGCGATGTTTGTACTTTCAGCGTTTACTTGCTTTTAAAGCCTTTAAAATATAATAATACAATAGTCGACCTTAATCTTACAGAGATTGTGATGATTTTGTGGATAATTAAAGTCAGTCATATATCCACAAACACAACAGGCTGAAAGTCAGTGATGCTGCTCGGTTTGCAGTCCTGAATATCACGGCACAAGCAGGATTCACTGCACTGTTAATGTTAGCTATGTTATATTGCTGCCTCTGTTCGGTGGTGTCGAGCCAAACGGACTTTAACGTGTGTTTAAACGAGCTGACGGTTCACTCGTTAAGCTGAAAGAAAGATGCTTTAATCACAGGAGTCACACATGTGTCCACTGTACCATCTGGGAACTCTTCTTGTTTAGCACTCGTAATAACACAAACACTAAATCCTCCTGTTTGCAGCAGTGTGTACACCTGAGACACCTGTCTGTCTGCCCTGCACTCTCTCTCTGTTTCTTTCTCTCTGATTGTGTAATAAAAGTATGAACGTGTGTTTATAAGTTACACTTGTGTTTGAATCCTGCAGCTTATCACACATTTGATTTCCATGTGTGACAACTGCAAGTGTCCAGAGTGAGGACAGACTGAGGGACACACTGCTGCACATCATCTGTGAGGCTTTGCACCCCTGATGATCCACCAGGACAAACTCAGCAGTGTGTGAGGAAGAGGAGGAGGAAGAGCCAGCAGCAGCTGACAGATGGAGAGAATAGACAGACTGTTCCCTGTTTGTGAAGGACTGCTAGGAAAGTTTGAAATAACTAACAGTCTGTCCTGAATCAGTCTTATTAGGTAATGTTCAAATAATTTGATCATTCCAGTGTTTTCAGTGTGGGAGAAAGTACTCAGGGCCTTCAAGTTACACACTATGAAAGGCAGCAACAAGTTTAATATTCAGAAACCTAAAGTATGTATCAGCAGCAGAATGGACCTAAAAATAAATGTTTGTTCCAGTTCTATGAAGCTTTGAGTATTTTGGATTAGTAGCACTGCTGTGTTTGTTGCATCATATTGCTGTAATTGTTTATATGCTTTATATATTCTGAGGTAAGTTGATCTATAGTGTTACATCATATTCTATAAGGATGTTATGTGTTTGTAGACTTTCTGCCCAGTTTGACCCATTTAGCAGAAGTCCGCCTGTTTAAGGCTCTGATATCTATTCTGTATGACTTAAAGCAGTTATGACATGGTCTGATTTTCTCACCCAATAAAGGAATATTTCATATATCAGTCTACTCTTCATTTTATCAGAAACAGTTATCACAGCTTGTACATTTTCTTTTTATAAATATATGTAAGCAATGAGCCAAATGTGTTGCCAACAACAATAATAAAAGAACAATATTTGTCTCTTATATATGATACATCTATATATACACTGTCAAAGATACTTGTCTTTAAGTGAAGATTTAATGTGACAGGAAATATAAATAACTGCAACTTGAATCTTTGACACAGAGTTCAAGCTCACTGCTGTAATATATCCTGTAAAATATATATCTATTTATCCATCTATATATATCATAATAATCTGACAATACATATAATATTGGCCATATTATATTTACTAGAGATGGCACGATACCACTTTTTTATGTCCGAAACCGATATCATACATTTGGATATCGGCCGATACCGATATGAATCCGATATAGTGTGTTTTTTAATTAAAACTGTTTTTTTAATATCTTGCTGCATTTTGTATAAGTTCATACTCAAGTTTAAATAAACAACAACACTAAAGCTATTCTGTTATACCTGTATGCAAAAACTACACTGCACCCAAAATATTTCATAGTTCAATACTGATCAATCTAATAAACTTAAACCTACTCCATCCATCCTCCCTATTCTGGTATTTTAAAGAGTAAGCAACCTAATTAATAGGGTTGCAAACTCCCAGCAAAAAAAATAAATAAATAGGGAACCACCCTCCACCTCATGATGCTTAATCGACGTAAAAACTTTAATTTGATGAAGTGTGAAATAAAATGCACAGAAATCAATTATTTTTCAAGAATAATTAAATAGATTCAACATCTTTCTTCAACAGAATTGCAGACTGCACAGATGGAAAAAGTACTATAGCTTACTAGGGTATATTAGACTTAACGTTACTATATACAGTAATGGACTTCTATACATTTTACATCAGATTAAAACTTTGGGTGTAAGATTCAGATAATTATTTATTAAAAGCTAGACATTTTAAATGAGAATAAGAAAGAAAAGTATGTCTTTGTGCCCCCTTTTCCCTGTTCATGCCCTATCGGCCCCCCTGGCTAAACTTTGCTAGATCCGCCCCTGCACAGTTACCAGCGTCAGCTACGTAGAAAAGGATCCTGGTGTAGAAAGTAATATTAAATAAATTCTAACAACAGCTTATCAAGGTTAAACGTGCTGGTGTTGTTCAGCCTCTGGTTTCCTCTTTCTGGCGCGAAGTGGGCGATAAACAAACAAGAGAGACGGACTCGTGACAGAAAAGCCGATCAGCTGATCATTGATCAGTTTCACGATTGAAGTAGCAGCAGGAGAGGGAGGGAGAGAGAGAGAGGCAGTCGCTCCATATATCGGTTGTTAAGCTTAACGCTGGAATGCTTTACAAATATTCAGAGATGAACTTACACACTTGCTTTACTTCTCTCTGGGATAACTTCCTCGGAGATGAATGCCAGTTTGGTAGCGAGGCTCCAAATGCTGAACCAGACAACAGATCTCGCACGCCACAGCCGCTCTATCACGTGACACACTGCTCCGACGTGCTACGGTTATGAGCCGAGTTAGGCCGTGTTGCAAGTTTTGTGAGGTGCTTTTTTGATATTTAATGGACCGGATTACATTTTTTTTTATTTCTCTCCGATATCCGATCCAGTAATTTAGGTCAGTATCGGACCGATACCGATACGTAATATCGGATCGGTACATCTCTAATATTTACATTACCAAAGTGAGATGACTTTAGTCTCATGAACAACATTAGCTAATTGTTATTTACTCACTAATCTTGAAATGACTTCAGTACAGAAATGAAGCCCAACAATCATGTTTTACAGTCCCGTGGTCTCAGCCTCAGATACTCAACTAATCAAAGTGATGTCATGACAAAAATGAATGACCAAGAAAACATTTTTCTCCTTCATTTCTGTCAAACAATGCTGTATGAAACGTTTCTCGCGGTTAGTATCATGGTAGCTAGGCAACCTGAACAGCGCAACGAAGGCTAGACCGTCCCATTTCACAAGCCTCTCACTTCCGCACTTCTCGTACTTATAGTACGCACCGTACGTAGTACGCGTAGTGCGCGTACTTCAAGCGTGCGGTCTCTTAATTGGGACACAGCCAGTGCCTGGCAGGCAGCAGTGTGTTTGTTTGTACCGTGCTGCTCCATCTTCTCCACCAGTGACTCTGGAGTCTCATCCAGGAAGAAGTCTGGCAGCAGAGGGTGACCCGGCTGGACAGCGTACTGGTCGAAGTCTTTGACGCCCTGCTCTCTGAGGAACTCCTCATCCACCAGGAAGTGACCCGTGTAATCTTTCGGACGGGACAGGATGGCGTAGGCAGCGTCCGCTATGATGTCAGCTTTCCGACACTGTTTACTGACACCCTCTCCCCCCAGCATGTCCATGGCTGCTGTCTGAATCGCTATGGCAACAACACAGAGCAGGGTTAATATTACAGAATAAGTGTTAGCATTGTTAGCATGCTAACAGCTACTCACCTGTCCTCGGCCAGAGGGCGTTGACGGCAATTTGACCTCTGAACTCTTCAGCCATTCCCAGTACGCACATGGACATGCCATACTTCGCCATTGTGTAGGCTTTAAAAAAAACAAACAAAAAAAACAAATCAGACATGTAAAGGTTGTACAGATGCATGATGGGACACAGGGCCAGATAGTTGCTATAGTTACCGGTGTGGTTCTTGAACCAGACGGGGTTCAGGTTGAGAGGCGGCGACAGGTTCAGGATGTGAGGATTCCGACTCTTCAGCAGGTGAGGGATGACCAGCTTAGACCTGAAACACAGACCCATCAAACACGTGTGACCACATACATGTTACTGTCCACATGTATTTGAAAACCTGTTCCAGTAACACAAGTGTTTTCCTAAGTGTCTTGTTTTCTAATCATTGAAAGACAAAGCTGTATCTGATTACATGAATACGCTACACTCTGCTCCAGTTCATACTGCCCTCTGCTGGTGTTGTCATGCTTTGCCCCACAACACAGATCTCACACAGTATCAGTTTAAAAGGAGGAGCATCTTTCCCCCCCCCCTCACAGGACTGTCAACCTTACACAAATGACTTTAAGTTTAAATGTTAAAGTCACTTTCATGAGTGATACTGAGGGGAGGCAGGAGGAAGTGACACGCAGCTGACAGGGCGACACGTTCACCCTCTGAAACCCAAAACACACAAAGCGCTCATCAGCCCACACCACGAGTTTATTCCCAACTCCCAGGATGAAGACACGTTTACATGTTCACAGCGATGCATGAGTTCTCTTTACTGTGAACAGATGTGGGCGAATATCAGCTGAGCAGCAAGATTAACTCATAACATCTGCCCTGAGTTTCCTTTTACACCTGTACTCATACCAACTGTCCATCGTGGCCTCACAGCCAACTTTTCACTGATGGATATGAGAAAGTTTCGCCTGAAATAATGATGTGTACAGAATAAATGGCTAAAAATCGAGTTGTCACTGATCACTGACCATCATCCATCAGCTCACCCTGATCTGAAATGACTTAATCTAAAACTGGACTAAATGCAGTTTAAATAGTTTTTGCACTATGAGCTGTTTAGACACCGTTCCAAGTTCAAATATGATGCAGTCATTAAATGCTGCAGGGCAAAATTTTAAATGTTCAACAGAGTCTAAAAATATTAAGTTTGACTCTCGAAGTCACCAAAGTATCTGTTTTTATCTGAGTCCTATACGCAGCCACTCTTTTTTTATTTGGGCTCTTCAGCCTGTATTTTGACAGGCTAGACAAGAGAGCACGCAGGCGTAAACACACAAACACAGCAAATAGCTTGAGCCCAACTCAAACCAAGGCCTCTGAATTCGTCTCGGGGCAAAGGTGTAACCTGCTCAGCCTGCTGAGGAGTACTGGCAGCACTGGAAGGTTTTCAGCACGTATCGAGTTCTGGTTTTTCCAGTCTCATGAAACTCTGAAGACACGTGGCTCCTTAACTCCTTAACTTGACTCACAAAATGCAAACCGTCCATCTCCTCAACTCCAATACTAAGTAATGACACCCAAATCACAGCACATCGTGTTTTGACGCACACAGAGCAGTGTACTGATAGTGTGGTAGATTACAAGCGCGACTGGTGTTTAGACCAAACCTGTTTAATGAGTGCTTCCATCATGCTCCGCTCATACCAGCGGCTCGTGAAGTTATCAGGCAGGAGTGTTTATGGAGAGCTAGATTATGATGTTATAGAAAGACTGCTGTAGCACCCATGTATGCTCATTGAGTGCCACCTAGTGTCATTTCAACTTTACAGCAGGACCATCTGAGGACAGAGGGTTAAAGAAGCTTAAACAGACATGCACCTCTTACTTGTGACTTCTCTACCTTCAACTTGGTGGGAAACATGATGTGAGGGAAGTGTTTGAAAGCAGAAACTATAAGGAGACGTTTGGTGCCCAGAGAATTTGACTTTTAACCACACTATATGGAAATTTAAAGAAATAGCAACAGATGTCTTATTTCAGTGATCCAGTGAAACCTTTCCCTGCTCCATGTCTACGATTTCTATAAGTGAAGAAAAATTCCTTCCATTCGTCAATTATCCTAAAGGGTGAAACACACATTACTAATGTAAACTGAACTCAAGTGAACACTGAACTCACTTTGATAAGTTAATCTTTCATGATCTGAACAATTTCTATAAATCATGCAAATCAGTTATTACAGCAGTGCAACGTTTAACAACCTGCTGGTGGAAAATTAAAGGACACCAGCAGCATTTCCACGATGCGCTCCACTCACTCAGGTTTCTGAACAGCCTGATGAGACGGTGTCAGCTCGTCTCCTAAAGTGTGGTCTTCTTCCTCTGCTATGAGCTGATAAAAACATGTGGCTACTTTATTCCCGCTAAAAGCACTGAAACTTGTTTCTTTGATATTTAGTGCACTTCAGCTCAGCTCACGGGGCAGGGGTTTACAAATATACTTGGCAAACAACAGGTTGCAGGACAAAAACACCACCGGAGAGTTGTGTCACTCCATCAGTTTCAAAACTTGAAACAGTTTGACGACCTTTATGTTTACTTTGGTGGTACATGTTCTCATGAGGTGTAGTGTGTGTTTGAGAGTCACACCGTTTTGGTTTAAAGCTACAAGAAATGTAACTATGCTGTTGTGCTCACATCATCATCAGGTCACATGGAAACATCATCTTTTTTTGATCCACTGGATTACAAATGCAGACTCTGCTCTTTATTTGCCCGTTGTCATGGTGAATCAGTGATGACAGCTTTCTTTTATCAACTCAGAGCTGAGTGATTAACCCTGATCAGCCTTTCTGGCACTCAAACAGTCACCTGTAACTCCTCACTGTAAACATACTTCCTGTATGTGAACTCACAGTTTACAGGAGACAAGCTGGTTACCTGCTCTACCTGTTCTCACCTGTCACAGACCTGGAACTACCAATCGTGTCTGCGTGTGATGGATGAGTTGCTGTAGCTTTAAGCGTCTTAGCTCACTTCCTGTTTAAAAAAAACAAACGCAGGTATGTGCTCATACGTCAGGTAAGTTCCTCTCAGGTTGATTCCCAGCATCAGGTCGACCTTTTTCATATGCGTCTCCAGAGTTCCTGTCAGACTGATGGCACTTGCATTGTTCACCAAGATGTCGATGCCTGCCAATCAGACAGGAACTGATGATGTCACTGATAAGGTGGTGTGTTGCCAGGATAGAATTTACTTCCTGTTCTGATTAAAGGTGATTTTGAAAAAGTGTCTTTACCTCCAAATGCGTCAACGGCTTTCTGAACAGCATCTCCGATCTGCTGCTCATCACGAATGTCCACCACGCATGGCAATGCCTTTCCGCCCGCTGCCTCCACTGCAACATGCGCGCACGCACACACACACACACACACACACACACACACACACACACACACACACACACAAAATGTAAGTTCAGAGACAAAGGTTGTTCGTTACCTTATTGACCTGTCAGCGCCTCACCCTCCTGTGCTGCGGTGTAGATGGTCCCGGGGAGTTTGGGGTGGGGCTCAGCAGTTTTGGCAGCAATCACGATGTTGGCACCATCTCTGGCAGCTTTGAGAGCTATGGCCTTCCCGATTCCTCGACTCGCTCCGGTGATGAAGAGCGTGCAGCCAGCTAGCTTCCTGCAGCAGGAAGAAAGTTAACCTATATGCCAACACCTCCCTTCTCCCCTCAATGAAAATAAGACAGAAGAAAATTAAAAGAACCTAAATAATCTGCCCTACATTTTTTATTTCTTGTTTTAAGTTAATTAAATGTTTAATATTCTTAAAATAGGAAACAAAGGAATGCGTTAATTTCTTTAAAAACAAATTAAAGAAATTTCATCGGTTTGTACGGGCCATATTTGAGATTAAATTAATAAAATGTATATATTTGACACACACGGGACTCTGAATTGTTTGTCAATTCCAAATATGCAAGTTTCTGTTGGTTTTTAATAGTAAAACCTACACAGCAACATTGTTTTATTTTGAAAATTCACTTCCTGTAAGGTTAGCTTAACTACACTAGCGTTCAGCGGCTGTTCGAACAAAAAAAATCATCTGAATAAGTCTCAGTCCAAAAACGAGCTTCAGGCAAACTTTTCCTGCTAAAAAACAAATAAAGGAGGGAGTGTTTAATTAGCCCGGGAGCTAACAGACAGAGGTAGTTACACGGTAGCTGCTGCTGCTGCTACAAACTCCTACATCTGACGCTTTGAACGCTACAACTCAAAGGTCAAAGGGCAGACAGAGTACAGCCAAATTGCGAATTATTTATGAAAGACACAGTTATAACAGTTCGGCTCCACTATGGTCGAAAACGTTTATTTATATTAAAATGGCCACTTGTTAGTGGGTTGATTCCTTGGGATTGTCGAGTGGATGCCGATGCAGCTAATTAAATGTTTAAGCTGAATTCAGACTGATCACCTGTGACCAGACGCAGCAGATAAGATCCTGTAATTTAAAGCAATGCCACCAGCTCAGTTCCTCTCCCGTGAGGTACCAGTTTAAAACTGTTTACATACACTACAGTTCTACAGCTTTTCTCTGCTCTGAACTCTAAATCAGGTGGTTAATAAATGCAGACCACACAAGTTTCTGAACAGAAACAGCCTGTTTGCATGCAAGGGCAGAATCTCATCGTGAATAAGCAGTTGCCACCAGATCCAATACAATAACCTTGGACTTCATAATGCCTTGCTCAAAAAGACAGACGACAAGAGAAGAAGAACAAAGTATAGCAGATTTACACAACGGAACTCTTCATCATTAATTCGGCTGCGTTAAAACCCTCAAATCGAACCATTTTATTAATTTAAAACCTCCGCTTGTTCCAGGGCTGCGTAGCATTCCGTGACGACACTTCGTGCGAACCGCGGACTTTACACAGCGAACTTTTGAATGGACTACTGCGTGCAGGAGAAGGCACTCACCCTGTGTTCTGGAGCATGATGGGGCTCAGGTGAGTTGAAATGTAGAGGAAGCGATCACAGTTTGTGCACAAATTAGCTGTGGGTCGTCTTCTTCACCTTTCACCCAATTCAAGCGCCCCACGCCACAGCCGGAAGTCATACATAACTTCCGGTCCGCATACCGACGAGATGCATCAATCGGACTATAATTTTTTTAATTGCTTAGAGTTTGCTCAAAATTCATTCACTTGTGTAAAATACTGCATTTTGTTCAGTTCAATTATTTTCATATATAGTACAAAATCCCAACGGTGGCAGTCCGACACTAACACATGTATGCAACCAAAAACCATTTTTTTGACTGTTTCTTAGATTTTCATCTCACTGAAACATTCAAAAATATATATTTTTTAATTCCATCTCGTCAGGTTTGCTAGCAGAACTCACGTTTTTAGTTTAATTAAGCGTGCAATGTCCCTTTTAAAACTGAACTTTGGTATCGTATACTTGAGTCAAAAAACCATAACCAATAATTATTTCTTACATTAATGTAATATTTCTAGAAAATGAAATAAATTGAGGGGGGTCAGTAGGAGTGGGAGGGTACCGTAGGTTTGGCGATGTGAGGAGCTCAGATGATCCCCAACAGGTTTGTTTTGTTCATAGGGAAAGGTAAGGAATCTCAGAAAAATTATGCATAGTATTGAAAATCAAATATTGATTTTTGTCATTGCTGTTGTGCTTTTTATAATGTCAACTCCTCATGTTTTGCAAAAAAACCCAAAAAGAAAACAAAACAAAACTGTACGTCATGGAGGCAACTGAAGATCATTTTTTGAGTCAACACCCTAAAAAACATGAAATTTACCAAAAGTATTCCATGCAGCTGAACAGTAGCGGTTTCTGATACGGGCGACACGGGCGGTTGCCCGGGGCGGCATCGTGGTGGGGGCAGCATCACGGGCATCGGCAAAAAATAAAATTGCTCGTAGGCTACTCATGCTGCCCTGACATCAGCCAGCGCATAGTGGGACTGGCGCAGGCACCAATCGGTTTTCTATCCCACATTTTCTGGCAGTAACGGTGTGTTCACACCGAACGCGATAGAGGCAGGCAGAGCGTCAGGCTTAAGGGCGCCCTCCGTTTGCGAGGTGCGCCTACTGCTTGCGGCACAGGGAGGAGAGGGCGGGGCGGCGGGGGATTCTCTGGCTGGCTGGAGCAGCGTCTAATAACAAACTCGGAAAATAAAACAAAATAAAAAACAAACCAACGAACACGAAAACACCAGAGATCATGATACAGACTTATAATTTGCACCGATGTTTTTTCCAAATTCTATACGAGAGCCCTCGGTGCGCCTGCTTGCTGCTGAAGTCAAAGTAAACTTTATTGTCATCTCCGCTACATACAGTCCAGTAGAGAGACAAGATGACGAGGCTCCAGTTACAGCAGTGCAAGTAAACAAACAATAAATATAAGAAGAGTGAGAAAATAAATATAAGCTTTAGGACTAGGGGTAAAGGGATCAATAACAATTTAAAATTTATAATTTACAGTTTGATGATTTAAAGTCTCACACAACCCAGGGAGTGTTCGCCCAGGGCGCCAAACAGGCTAGGACCGCCAATGCAGCTGAATTTTTATTTTATTTTATTTTTTTCAGACCTGTGTAATGCAAAGAAAACTGAAAACACCAACAATCACATGGCTCCCTGTGAGCAAGCACTTTAGCGACAAAGGGAAGGAAAAACTTCCCTTAAACAGGAAGAAACCTACAACAGGGATAGGTAGCCATTAGAGCAGGAAGACAGGACAAAGACACACTGTGTAAGAAGTTAAACGCCATCTTGTAACCAATTTATTATACATATATATTAGGGGTGCAACGATACTCGTATGGATATTGAACCGTTCGATACAGTGCTTTCGGTTCGGTACGCATATGTATCGAACAATACAAAATTTTTAATTTATTTTATCAACTTTCCTTCTGACGATGCTGTCTGTGTTGAGCGCTCAGTGGATCTGCATTCGACTACACCGCCTAGGCTGCACTGTCGAGTGCACATCCACTGAGCGCAGCGCAAGCTAGCAAGACAGAGGCCCTTTCTCAATTCTCAAGTACGTACTCGCCGAGAACGCACGGGAGTACAGACTCGAGATTTGTACAATTGGAACACCAGCGTACTTGATGATGTCACAGGTCCGGAGTTTTTACTGCTGTCCCCTCTTAATTTAACTGTGAGTAATATGTTATGAAGCTTAACTTTAATCACAGCCAAACCGGTTTACTCAGGAACAAATAAAACACTGAAATAAACCAAACATTAACATTTAGAAGTGATCTAAGTGACTTATATATCATGTTTAACCTCAGTAGTGAAATCTCTATTAATAAAAATTTATTTTTTTGATCCAAAAAAATGTTCATGCCTTTTTAATTTGTCATATTAATATATATATATATATATATATATATATATATATATATATATATATATATGCACACACACACACGTGTGTGTGTGTGTGTGTGTAAAAGTGAGTTGAAATCTTGGTTTGCACCAATAACTGAAGAGTTAGCAGATGTTGAATCAACAAACAAGAAATCAAAAACAGAATTGTGCTAAAAACTGGCAGAGTTCCTGTGTTTCAGAATATAAGACCTTATATAAAATATAAGACCTTATATAAGGTCTTATATTTTAAAGGTTGCAGTGAAGGTGAAGGTGGCAGTGCTGAGCAGACTGTGACCATGAAGCTAAAATGTTGCAGGAGAAACATATTGGACAGTGAGGATACTTTTGTAATCATGCTTGGACAGAGTTAAGCATCTTGGGTTATGATATTTGATAACAAAAAAAAACAAAAAAAACAAAAAAAACTTCTAGTCTGAGCAGGAAATGTAATGAAAATCAGGAACAAACTGTTCACCTGTGGCACCATGAACTAATTTTTTTTCATCAAGAGACAAATAAAGGAAATTTGTTCATCCCCTCCCAGATATGTGCTTCCAACAGACTGACAAGGCTGGGCGCACAAAACAAAAACAATTAGACCAAAAAGGACACAGGGAACAGTTTGCACTGTTGTCACTGATGTTTACAAACTGATACAAGGAGGTTTGGTGTCTGTCCAGGGTCCTCTTCAGAACTACATGTATAACTCACCTGTTTCCTCTTTAGCCACTCCTTTAGGGGCCTCAATCACCAATTCTCTGCATGTTTTCCTTCAGTACATCCATCAAATGTCTGAGGTCTAATGTCAAAAACACCTCAGACTTTGTCTCCAAACCGCTGAGCCTGAGCTCATGTGCCCTTTTCTAACCCCGCCCATCCTGCTCAGCACCAAAAGAAGAGATTTTAACATCTTCAGCTCACCCTCCTGCCTTTTTAATCAGTGCCACCGTCCCTGAACCATCCATCACAGCAGGTCTCACTACGAGCTTATCAACTCTCCCTTTCACACATCACCCACTCATCTCTGTCCACTCCACCTTCCTTGTGCACTGTCTGTTGCTTTGGACGGCTGACCCTGGGTAATTAAACACTACCTTCACCATCAGATTCTGCTCCTTGCATCTTCACCTTTATAACTCACCTGATTAAACTGTATTGAGGCTTAGAGTTTGCATTATTAGGGGTGGTCCTCAGACAGGTGCTGTAGTTTCTAGCTACCTGCTAGGCTTCACCTCAGCTAATTTAAGTCCCTTTACTGGACCTGTGGACCGTGTTTGAGCGGTTGGAGCTTTTTATTAAATAGTGTTATAAAATCTGCTGTGGAGTCAAATGTACTAACAGACATTAAAAGTCTGAGGTGGAGTTCTGATGAGTGAAATTCTACAATTCAGCATTTAGCAGGTATCTGTGTCTGTACAGTAGATGGGTGATGTCATAGTGGCTACAGCTGGTCTGTCTTCAGTCAGATAAAGTTAAGAAAAAAGAAAAAGGATTACACTTCAGACAACAGTCCGATTAATTTCTCCAAAATATACTAATACTAGAGGTGGTAGTCCAATGTGGAACAGCCATGGCAGGGAAACCAAATATGACAGTCTAAAATAGTACAACACTGCTCTCCCCTTTAAATATTAGGCACCCAAACAAGAACACTCAGGAGTTCAACAAAAAGTGTGAAAAAAGTGCTTCGTTTTTTTTGTTGTTGTTTTTTTTTTAAAATAAAAGGAGTAGAGCTTTTTTTTGTTCTATTTTCATAAAAGCTGCCAAAACTGGTAGAATTGCATTGCAATAATTTTTGTGATTGTTTTCAAATGTAGAATTTCAGATTTTTTCAAACACATATTATTTTACATGAATGAAGGCCTAATACATTTCAACATGTATTTTATTATAAATTACATTTTTATTTTACTTGAAGCAATTTTTATTAGTATTTATTTAAATTTATACCATATTTTGAATTTAAGGCAGAAATTAAATTTATTTAATGTGTTTAATGGAGTTATAATTGATAAGCAATTTTAAATTGATTTTATTTATCTTGCTTTGAAAAAAAATATAATAAACTAAGTACTTTTTATTTTATTCCATATTTCAGGAATTATTTTTCATTTTAATTTATGTTAATTTTACATACAAAACATGCATTTTCTTTTAAATGTCATTTTGTAAAATCTTTTTACATTTATCTGTTTGTAATAGTATTTTTAATTGTACATGTATTTGATATTGTTTTAAATACAATGAATATATTTGACTTATTCTTAAGTCTTTTAATTGTTACTATAATTATTTTTTATAATTATTGTATTTCTTTTTATCTGAGGTGTGTCCTCCAGACGCCATGTTCTGACGTGACGTCACCAAACGGGAAGTGAGCTCGTTGTTCTCCTTGGTGGCTGCCTGGCTGCGAAGGCTCGCGGACCAAAACAACTCCTTCTCTGCTGCGCTTCCTCCTCTTCCTCAGCACGGACCATGGACGGGTGAGAACGGGAAACCGTCCCGAACCTTCTCGGAACCGTTCCCACCGCACTTTTACCTTCCTTCCTCCCTTCGTTTCCTTGGTGACTGAACCGCACCTGCGCGAGCCTCAGATGCGCCCCTCCCTGCCTGTTTGTTGTTGGTGTTTACTGAAATGCTCTCCCAGAGCCCCGTTTTCCTGCTCCTCGCGCGCTGTTTAGTTGCTCGTGCGCTGTGCTGTGCTGTGCTGTGCAACTCTGCTCTGTTCTGTTCGGCTCGGCGTGAAAGTGTCACGGGGCAACAGTAGCGACAGCCGCGGTGTTTTATTACCTGAAATCTCGCGATATGTGCGTGTTCACGCAAAGAGCCTCTCTGTCTGTGTACAAACAGAGAGGAATTACTTTCATTTTCTGTTAATTAGTTCGACTTTGGGGTTCTAAAATGTCACCAGCAGAGCCCAAAGCTTCTTTAACTGATCCCGGGAGAAGGTTAATGGTTAAAATGTTAGCGGTAAAGTTAAACAGAAGCTCAGAGCTGAAAATGAAGAAGTCATCAATCATCTCCTGCAGTCTGTCTCAGGAAACAGGCTTTAAAGATCAATCACGTCTCAAAAAAAAATTGCAAAAGAAGACAGGATTTTAAATATGGAGGTTCATGTGCTGCTGATTTGATAAATTCATTAATAAATTGATGAAATGTGATATAACTTTGACATTTCAATAACTGATTATTGTGTTTGTTTCCAGGAGTCAGAGTTCAGCTCGTCTGTCAGCAGCTCTGAGAACATGAGCTCCTCTCACCTGTCCACAGGTGAGTCTATGAAAGTCTATGAAAGGGAAGCTCCTCCCACCTGAACCCTTTCCATCATAATTTACCTGTCTGTTTCTGTCTATCTGCAGTGGATGGCACTGATAGACTGTGTGTTTCAGAGCGTGCTCAGTGCGTCCCATCTCGGGTCCTTCACCTGCGTCAGCTTCCCCCTGACGTCTCTGAACAGGAAGTGCTTTCTCTGGCGCTTCCCTTTGGTCGAGTTAGTCAGCTGATCACACTGAAGACAAAGAATCAGGTGAGCGCTAACGATGCCAGCAAGGTGCGCAGTACACAACTGTCTGAATTCCTCTTAACCTGTTCTTTATTATTATTAAGTCATTGCTGGTGAAAGTGTGCAGGTTTATGTGGTTTAGAACCCTGAGCAATTCAGTTTTACTGTACAGCACATGTGCTCTTGTTAATTGGAGGAAAAGTGAAATAAAAATACACAAAATAAAAAGAAATCCACTAAATTGTTGAGAGCGGCGTTCGGCTGCGACTGCTTGCGACGTCATCTTGCATCCAAATTTATTACTAACACATTTGGTAGCTGTGTGGGGGTTTGTGAGGTTGTACTGAGTGAGTAATCACCGTGTGTCATTATATAGCTCTTTAGTTAGCCACAAGAAGGCACTTTGTTATTCACTTCAGTTCAGTTTTATTTATACAGCACCAAATCACAACATGTCGTAAGGTAAAGACCCTACAATAGACCCTCACTATCCTGTCTCCCTTCCCTCACCCCCAACGCCCAACGCGAGTTGTACCCACCTATCTTTCCTTCGTCTGGATTCACTTACCCTAACATCTGCAGTCAGGATAAGCAGTCACACAAAGCTGCAAAGGGAGATAAAGCTGTAATATGAGAAAAATCTAACAAGATTGAACACAGTATACAGATGCCTGCTTAACGAAAGTAGTGGTGGAGGACCAGCGCTTTATGAAGGCGTGAGTGCTTTAAATGCTTCGGTCAGTTAGACTGGACAACAGCTTAGCCTATTTAAAGCCTGGAAAGAACGCCAGTTAAAATGTGACTGTGTGAATGTGCGACTGCAATGTTTTTTTCTGACGAAAACAAGGCAATATCTAAATAAAAGCTTGTGCAGAAACATGAAAATGATGATAAAATGTATCGAGACTTTTGTCAAATAATAAAAACAAGATGACATCCAATCAAAACAAATAAGTTGTGTACAAAGGCGGGACGAGTTTGGAAGGTATCTGTTTAGAAGATGGAAGGCTTTTGGAAATGGCACTGTTTCTCATAAATCTGACAAAATGTAACTGCTTAGAAGGAATAGAAGGGCAGACAGATGAACACGTGCCAGGCACTTTTGATGTCTAGGAAAATAAGACGCTTTGCAAACTGTGGAGCAGCTCTCACTGATAAAATCATCACAGATTTTAGACTATTTCATTCAACTGAATCAACTTCAGATTTAGTCCATTTAATACTATAATAACGTTGTTGTAACTTGTTTGCATTAAACAGGTAAAAAAAAAAAGAAAAGAAGTAAAGCTGCATCTAACAATCTATGTTTATACTGATGCTCACTGGGGAAGCACAGAGACATTCAGTTTAGTTCAGTTTTATTTGTACAGCACCAAACAGTCACCTCACACCTCGCATATTGTAAAATAAAAACTCTACAATACTGCGGAGAAAACCCCAACAATTAAGCAACCCCTATGAACAAGCACCTAAGCGACAGTGGGAAGGAAAAGCTCCCTTTTAACAGGTAGAAACCTCCAGTAGAAACAGGTTCAGGCAGGGGTGGCCATGTGCAGCGACCGGTTTGACAGGACAAAGACATGCTGTGGAGGGGAGCCAGAGATTAATAATAACTAATGATTAATTTCAGAGAGGTTTATTAACACATAGTGAGTGAAGAAGAAACACTCAGTGCATAATGGGAATCCCCCAGCAGCCTACACCTACTGCATCATAACTAAGGGAGGATTCAGGGTCACTTGGTCCAACCCTCTCCGCGAGAGAGACTCTGCGCAGCAGTCTGAGGGCTCTGCCAGGAGTGGCGATGCTGTTTTCCAGAGAATTGATTAGTCAGTAGGTGGGAGTTTCACACCTGTTGATGTGTAATCTGGAACATAGCCTGTTTGCAGCATAAGTAACCATAGCGATATATCCCAGTAAAAAGTGAACCACCTTTGAAAAACAGAAAAAAAGAGTTAAACCTGAAGTCACATGGATAAGACCAAATCCTGCTTTGTAGCGCAGGCCTCTGGACATCAGAGTGAAGGAGCGGAGAGACGGAGCAAAATGAATTCCCGCCCACAACACCTCTTCGTTGAATTCAAATTTAGTGGGAAAATGGGCATGTCAGTTTTGTTTCTTAGTAAAAACAGTTAATATGATTGTACCCTGTATATGCAGAGCTCCAGCTGAGCCAACCAGCACACTGTTTATTTGTATTTTATCTTGTCTATGTCATCACGGCGCATGTGACTCAGATTGTCTTTTTTTAATGGCTTCTCATTGCTTTAGTGCCCTCTCAGGTTCTTACAGCTGACCTCTCATCCAGAGAGAAATAATCCTTCATTGATGCATTGGACACTACAAGTTATTTTAATAATCGTCTCATGGGTCTGTCACTAACAGTGACATGTGCATGGAAACAAGTAATGACATGTTTCAGGTGTGAGTCATGGCACCAGAGCTGAACTCTTATTTCAGCTTGTGTTGTAATATGGTGTTGTGCAAAAGTTTCAAGTCAGCCCTCATTTCTTTGTATTTTGATGGAACGATGGGAAATTGGTTCAGTGAAACGTGTGCAGAGATAAATGGTTCCACCTGCAGCTGCTCTGAGGCATGTGGAAGTATCGGGGGGACAGATACTGAACCCTAAATTACCCACGATACATCCATCAGAGTGCAACAAGTGTATGTGAATGTTAGGCAGGGTCTAAGCCACTCTTCCACTGAGTGGTGTGTTTTTATGACAGGCTGTAACAGGCGAGTAACAAAGAGTCTAAAATTATTTAAAGCTGGTTCCTCACTAAGTTTTCTGTTGTGCATAGACACTTGTTACTCTTTGTGTTTGGAGCATTTTCATTCTTGAATGGCTCACAGAGAGCGGGTTTACAAACAAAAAACAGTCTTCCAAAACTGGTCAGAAATAAGGGGCGGTTCAAGACTTCTGCACAGCAGTGTGGTTCACTGTGTTGTGTAATTTGTGAGGTAGTGAAAGTCAAACACATGATGGCTGAGGCTTTGTGTTCTCTTCAGTCTCCTTTGTGGTCTGATCTCAGCGTGGATTAAAGTAATGAAAGGCTTTTGTACTGCTCCCTCACTGCTTTATTTTGTTTACACCTGTCACATGATCCAAGCAAATCTTTTTTTCCCTTCTGTGTGAATGGACAAATTTTCTACAGAGAGCAGCTCTAGCTAATGTTAGCTTAGAAAAGATGTCCCACCGTGACAGACTCACACAGAGAGGAACACATGAAATTTTTAAGTAATCGTTTTTTTTCTTTTCAGGCGTTTTTAGAAATGGCGTCAGAAGAAGCCGCTGTTACCATGGTGAACTACTACACCTCAGCCACTCCCTCCATCAGGAGTCAGCCAGTCTACATTCAGTACTCCACCCATCGCGAGCTCAAGACTGACAATATGACCAATCAGGTGAGGAGCAGCAGCTCAGGCCCCACCCATGGTGTCTGTTTATTTGTTTGAAGTTTGATCTGTCATCTGTTTACAAAAAGCAGCGAGATGGTCCTTTAAACAATCAATAATATGTTTGTTTGCTGACAGAGGGCTCAGGCAACGCTGCAGGCCATGAATGCAGGAGCAGTGCACTCTGGGAACATGGCTTCAGGTGGGGAGGGCCGGGGCATAGCTCCAGGTCAGAGTCCCGTCCTGAGAATCATTGTGGAGAATTTATTTTACCCTGTGACTCTGGAGGTCCTCCAGCAGGTCAGGACTGCAGATATCATCAGTGTTATTATTGTTATTATTATTGAAGTTTTTATTATCATGTCCTTTCTAACAGTTCTTGGTGGTATTAATAAAATTTTTCCACAGATCTTTAGTAAGTTTGGCTCCGTGCTGAAGATCATCACGTTCACCAGAAACAACCAGTTTCAGGCTCTCCTGCAGTTCAGCGACACCGTGCATGCTCAGCACGCCAAGGCTGTGAGTCATACACCTACACACACATTCTCACTCTCTCTCTCTCACACACACACACACACACACACACACACACACACACATTTAGAAATCCAGCTCCAGTTCTAGGTCTGAACTGGTGCGGGTCCAGTCAGATCACAGTATGTGTCCTTCTGTCTGTCAGACTCTAGACGGTCAGAACATCTATAACGGCTGCTGCACGCTGAGGATCGACTTCTCCAAACTGAGCGTGCTCAACGTGAAGTACAACAACGACAAGAGTCGGGATTTCACCAGAGCCGACCTGCCAAGCGGAGAGCTAGAGCCCGCCGCCACCTTCGGTAAGAGTAAGGGCCTGTCTCAATATGCATACTTTTGCGTACTTGTGTTCTCGTGTACTCGTGATAAGTCAAGCCGTAAATATTCCCTGATGCCTCCGACGTCTTCGGAGACGTCTGTTACCCACCAGCTCCATAGCAGACTGGGAGGTCGAGGATCACTAGAGCCGGCGAGAACAGCGGATTCCCGGCACATCATTTTCAACCCCCCCCCGCGGTCTTTTACTACTCAGGTTAAACATGATATATAGGTCTCTTAGATAACTTTGAAATGTTAATGTTTGGCTTTTTTCAGTGTTTTATTTGTTCCTGAGTAAATCGAGTTGGCTGAGATTAAAGTTAAGCTTCATAACATATTAGTCACAGTTAAATTAAGAGGGGACGGCCGAAAGAACTCTGGACCTGTGACATCATCAAGTACGCTGGTGTTTCAGTTGTACAAATTCATTACAACTCAATAAGCGCACACACCTCGACTGACCAGCAGCTGTCATTTCTATAACTCTATGCAGACCTCAGAGTCATTGTATGGGGGCGGGGCTAGTGAGCTAACCCGTATGTGTGTTTCAGGTGTAGCTTTGCCTCCGTATGGAGCAGCGGCATTCCCACCCACTTTCCACCAACACACAGGTGAGTTGCACATGAACATCACCTTTGACCATTGACATTTACATGTTTTAAGATGAGTCCATGTTTAATAATCCGGCTGCTGGATGCGCTGAGCGTGAATATGGAAACCACTGAAATAAAGTTTTGGTGTTTTCCGTCCTCAGGTCTGTCCATGGCGCCCGTCCCCGGCTCGCTAGTGTCTCATCCTCGCGTCTCGCTGCAGATGGCGCCTCCTGCTGTCCATTCGGTGCTGCTGGTGTCGAACCTGAACCCAGAGGTCAGAGGTCACACATGCTAGCTCACACAGTCACTGGTCGTGTCCAAATTCATGGGCTGCATCCTCCTGAGGACACCGGCCTTCGCGGTCTACGTGGGCCGGGTCCTCAGAAGGTCGGGTAGGCCGGAAGTAAACGGCCGTGAAATTGGACGGTCTAGCCTTCTGATTAGCGTCACCGCTGTCTCGGTGGAGTTTAATAAACTCAGCCGTCTGCTCCTTGCTATCTAAAATATAACGGGACACTGACGTAAATTCTCGACTGTCTCATACTTATGTTTAATCAGGTTTCTGTTTGACGTTTAGTCAGCTGTGTAAAAACCAAGGAGGAACCCACCCGGGGGATTAATAAAGTTTTATTTTATCTAATCTTATCTAATAACTTTAATCTCAGCCAAACCGATTTACTCACGAACAAACAAAACACTGAAAAAAGCCCAACAATAACATTTTTAGGTTGTCTAAGTGACTTATATATTACGTTTAACCCGAGCAGCGAAAGTCCGCGGTGATCTGAAAATGATGTGCCGGGAGTTGTGCCCTTCTCGGCGGCTTCAGTGACCCTCGAGCTCCCGGCTAGCTATCGAGCTGGTGGGTAGCAGACGCCTCCGAAAACCTCGAAGCACTTTTGCAAATATGCGATATCTTGATAAACCGAGCAGATATTTGAAGTTTACACAACTACTTCCTCGCCTGAAAATGTGTTAAAAGTTTATTTTGTGACCCAGAAAGATTAGTATGAGTAATTTTAAAACTTAGTAGCGGCCGCCATTGCTGGAAACTGGAGTTTGGCTGGGCCGCGCTATGAATTCTGGGATATGGTGGGCCACGAAGGACACACCCGACCCATCCTTAAAATTCGGGGAAAAGGAGGACGCATTTGTCGGCTACATTCGGATGAGTCTACGAATTTGGACAGCCTTCGGCGCGTCGCTGTGACGTAATCGGTCTACAAATGCGGCCTCAGGAGGATGCAGCCCATGAATTTGGACACGACCACTATCCAATCAGAGCACAGCTCACTGAGCTAACTTGTTTTTTGTTTTTGAACAAAATAACAATTACAGCACTCATTTTACATGACAACAAAAAGTTACATACAAGTACAAGTGGTTAAGAACAAAGCAGCCATCGAATAAAGAACAAAAGAACAGTATAGGTCAGAAATACCATAAAGCAGCATACAAGTACAGTAAGGTGATCTATCATATAAAAGTAAAAAACAAAAGTACGCACATACAATCAAGTAAGGTGTGAGCTTTATTTAAGTTACACTTGTCTAATGAAGCCTTCCACAGCAGCACTTCATTTTTAAATCCAGCAAAAATCGGAGTAATTTTCAATAAGCGACCTTTGTGAATGAAAAATTTTGCAACTAGAATCTAATACTTGAAAGGTTAGAGAAGGGCAGTCAATATTTATGGAGGTTAGCCAGTACTGAAAATCATCCCCAAAAGATCTGGAACTTTCACATGAATAAAAAAGATGCTCTGTAGTCTTAATATCAGTATTGCAGAAAGTAGGGCTGCTCGATTATGGCAAAAATGATAATCACGATTATTTTCACTGAAATTGAGATCACGATTATTTGACGATATTTATTTAACAATGACTTTAAAAAAATAATATAAAATAGTGTGCAACACCACTGAAGTTTTTTTTTTTAACTCTCTTTTCAACCAACGGCAGTCACTCTCCAAATAACTTCTGCTTAGCTTTCCGAGCTTCCCTCGGGTCCTCTTAATCAGCGGTCTCCAACCTTTTTTGCGCCACGGACCGGTTTATGCCCGACAATATTTTCACGGACCGGCCTTTAAGGTGTCGCGGATAAATGAGGGAGGGGCTAATAATCGGCTCAGTCATTTTTAATGATCGTTGAAAGCCCAGATCGTAATCGTGATTAAAATTCGATTAATTGAGCAGCCCTAGCAGAAAGTGCATGCATTCGTATCTACAGGGTGGGCCATTTATGTGGATACACTGTAATAACATGGTTGGTGATATTAAAGTCCTGTTTGTGGCACATTAGTATATGTGAGGGGGCAAACTCCTCAAGATGGGTGGTGACCATGGTGGCCATTTAGAAGTCGGCCATCTTGGATACAACTTTTGTTTTTTCTATCCGGTTGTTCAGTGATGACGCGACGAATCCTACTTCCGGGTCTAAAGTAGTCTGCGTTTAATATGGCTTTTGTGTTGTTAACATGTTTAATGTTATGTATTTTCTTCTATTTGATCTCAAAAAGCTCCTAAAACAGTCAGTGATCACTGTTGACCTCCCTCGGCTTTTATTACCGCTAATCATTTATTTAAGCTCAGTTTTTAAAACCTTAGGATGTAACTACAGCCCAGCCCATGCAGCAGTATATGAATGACTAACCTCGTATTGTGGATGGATTATCTCAGTTGTTCTCCTGGCTGAAGTTTGGTCCTTTTACAGCATCCTGCCATGTGATTACATTTGTTCCTGACCACCGAGAACACTCACGTTAACTTTTATCGAGCGGGAAAAAAAGTTAGCTTGTTTATATTATGCTAACATAGCTGTGTCGCTAGCGGTCTCGTAGCACATCATTATATACCAGCTAGCCAAACTTCAGTAACCCTACAAACGTCACTGCTGTTTAGTTTTCTGTCTTCATTTATGCTGGAAGTGATAGCAGAGCTGTACGTTTTAATTTGTTTCCAAAACCCCGCAGTGAGGACATGCTATATTGTATTTAGATAGCAGGGAGTTAGCTCGCTAGCTTCTAACTTCTAACGCCGTTAAATGTCATAAATTCCGTTTTCATGGATGCCTGGATGTTAAACTCAATTGTTACACCTGGTAGAGCAGAACACTGATCATTTTATTAAAGATGAAAGACTTTAGACAGTTCTTCAACTCTCAGTAATGCCATAGTGATCGTTTGATATATGAACCTGCAGCGGAGTTTAGACCCAGACACGGCTAGTGACGTCAGACTGAACAATCGGATAGGAAGAGGGCCATGTGACTCATCAAACCTATTGGTAATGTCACAAGAAAAACAATGGTGTGCTTGGTTTCAACGTAACTTTATTCTTTCATGTGTTATTTACAAGTTTCTGACCACTTATAAAATGTGTTCAATGTGCTGCCCATTGTGTTGGATTGTCAATGCAACCCTCTTCTCCCACTCTTCACACACTGATAGCAACACCGCAGGAGAAATGCCAGCACAGGCATCCAGTATCCGTAGTTTCAGGTGCTGCACATCTCGTATCTTCACACCATAGACAGTTGCCTTCAGATGACCTCAAAGATAAAAGTCTAAGGGGGTCAGATCGGGAGACCTTGGGGACCATTCAAATGGCCCACGACGACCAATCCACTTTCCAGAAAACTGTTCATCTAGGAATGCTCGGACCTGTCACCCATAATGTGGTGGTGCACCATCTTGCTGGAAGAACTCAGGGAACGTGCCAGCTTCAGTGCATAAAGAGGGAAACACATCATCATGTAGCAATTTCAAATATCCAGTGGCCTTGAGGTTTCCATTGATGAAGAATGGACCCACTATCGTTGTACCCCATATACCACACCAAACCATCACTTTTGTTGTTCCAACAGTCTTGGAGGGATCCATCCAATGTGGGTTAGTGTCAGACCAATAGCGGTGGTTTTGTTTGTTAACTTCACCATTCACATAAAAGTTTGCCTCATCACTGAACAAAATCTTCTGCGTGAACTGAGGGTCCTGTTCCAATTTTTGTTTTGCCCATTCTGCAAATTCTGTGCGCCGATCTGGGTCATCCTCGTTGAGATGCTGCAGTAGCTGGAGTTTGTAAGGGTGCCATTTGTGAGTAGCTAATATCCGCCGAAGGGATGTTCGACTAATGCCACTCTCCAGTGACATGCGGCAAGTGCTACACTGTGGGCTCTTGCTGAATGAAGCTAGGACAGCCACTGATGTTTCTTCATTAGTGACAGTTTTCTTGCGTCCACATTTTGGCAAATCCAACACTGAACCAGTTTCACGAAACTTAGCAAGCAGTTTGCTAACTGTAGCATGGGAGATGGGTGGTCTCGTAGGGTGTGTTGCATTCAAATCTGCTGCAATGACCCGGTTACTGCGTTCACCAGATATCAACAATTTCGATCCGCTCCTCACGTGTTAACCTCTTCGACATGTCAATGGCTGTGAACGAAGAGAAACTTGTAAATAACTCATGAAAGAATAAAATTACGTTGAAACCAAGCACACCATTGTTTTTCTTGTGACATTACCAATAAGTTTGATGTGTCACATGGCCCTCTTCCTATTGAAAAAACAAAAGTTGTATCCAAGATGGCCGACTTCTAAATGGCCACCATGGTCACCACCCATCTTGAGGAGTTTGCCCCCTCACATATACTAATGTGCCACAAAGAGGACTTTAATATCACCAACCATTCCCATGTTATTACGGTGTATCCATATAAATGGCCCACCCTGTATATTGAATTTCTTGTGAAGAAGTCATTGGACAGATATATGGCATTTAAATTTTTAAATTGATTTTCTTTTGCTTTCGGTGGAATTGGAAAGGAACGATACTTAGTCAAAAACTTCAAGTTATAATCTTTAAACATATATTTTCCACTGAACTAATTTTATTCACCTTCTGCAGAACGTCACGCCTCACTGCCTCTTCATCCTGTTCGGTAGGAAAACTCAGATTTTATTTCTTTAACGTGTTTGAAAGGTGTTTCTGTGCTGATTCATTGACAGTTTTGTTTCATGTTTTTTCAGGTGTTTACGGAGACGTTCAGAGAGTGAAAATCCTCTTCAACAAGAAGGAAAACGCTCTTGTTCAGATGAGCGACGCCACGCAGGCTCAACTCGGTCTGAAACAATTCAGTTCATTTAAAAAAAAAAACAAAATTAATTCATTTTAACATTTTTTTTCTTCATTTTTAATGACGCTGTGAGCGATGATACAGAAGGTCAGAGCTACTTTAGTTTTTAATTCCAGTTCAGTGAATTAATCTGTGATGATGATTAATTCAGCATAATCAGGGCTCTAGACTAACTTTTTGCCATGGTTGCACTGGTGCGCCTAAAAATAAAATTTAGGCGCACCAGCACAAAATTTAGGCGTACCCAAATTTTTTAACTGCATTACTTAACACCGCAGTTTTACATGTTCACGTTTTTTTTTTATTTGTAAATGATTAACTAACAACCTTTCAAAATGATTAACTTGACACCCCCTTTGCTGCCCAAATTAACAGCAGCTCCATCAGCCCCCATAGCAATGATTTTATCCAACCAGTTACTGCACTGGTCCCCAAGAGCAGCAAATGCTTTCTTTGAGGCAGCATAAATTCCTAAACAAATTTAAAAAAAAATACCATTTACTTATCAGATCAAGAGTTTACAATGCAGTCTTTTTCAGTTTGAGTTTCTATATTCATGTATTATTGCTATGTTTAATTTTCAATGATAAGAACATGCTAGATATGGTTAATTCAGTAACACGACGTAATATTATTAATCATATACATAGGCTACGTGACATGACATGGCTTACCTTGGGCATGGGCATGCTGGACCTCAATGTGTCCAATCAGTATATTCGCTGGTCTTCCTTTTTGCAAGATACGAGCGTACACAATGACACATTCTTTTGTGGCGATGTCTGTGTCTCCATCGATCAGGAAGGCCATGTATGTACTGTTCGCAATTTCCACTGACGTCTTTTTTTTCAGTGTGTCAGCGATTACGCCTATAAACTGGGCGCACGCAACATCATTGCTGTATGTGGGGTTTATGTCCAAGCCATTTTTCCTGTGAAGAGTTATTTCTGACTTGAACTTAGTAAACGGAACTTCTTCTTTTGCAATATTGTAGGCGATGTTAAACTTAATGATCATCTCGGCCTCCTCCGATGACCTGTTTACACCTGCCTGCCGCTGAAAGGCAGTGGGGAGCGGGGACATTTTGGCAGAGCATTTATCGCGGCATATAATGTGTCTTCTCGATGCTGTATGCTTTTTCAGCGTTTCAATTCTAAACGTATTAGCACCAGTGACAAATGCTGTGTTGCCGGCCATGGTCTTTCCACACTCGCGACAATAAATGCAGTGCATCATATTGTCAGCTTGGCTGTATCTTAGCCAGGGAAACTGGTCAATCAGAATCAGAATCAGAATCAGAATACTTTATTGATCCCTGGGGGAAATTATTTTTTGTTACAGTGCTCCATTTTAAACCAACATTAAGACAAGACAGACAATACGCTAACTAAGAATAGTACAATATATACATATATATACACATACATACATACATAAGTCACTTATAAATAAATAGTTGGAAAAGAAACATGTGTAGTTGTAGCAGCAAACAGTGTGTTAAGTGGATGCGTTGTACAGGGAGATGGCCACAGGCAGGAATGATTTCCTGTGTCGTTCAGTGGTGCTTTTCGGTAATCTCAGTCTCTCACTGAACGAGCTCCTGTGACTGACCAACATGTCATGGAGTGGGTGGGAGGTGTTATCCAACATTGTCTTTATCTTGGACAGCATCCGCCTCTCCGACACCACCTTGAGGGAGTCCAGCTCCATCCCCACAACAAGCCACTCGATTCGAAATCTATACATTTTCTCACTTTTACTTTCAGTGGACTCCGGCTCGATCGTATGTGGCTCATTTTCTGATGCCGTCTCCGGACCAGTGTTTGACAAAAACGGAGAGGTTGATGGCTCCGTGTCAGAGCGCTGGCTCAGAATTTTGGACTGATCAGGCCTTAACTTAACGAAAAAGTTATCAATTGTTCTTTTCATATTTTCTCAATACCAACTTCATACACTTCTGACCTGGGCTACTCACCCTTCTCTATCTGCCCGCACTTTCAAACGTAAACACAAGTAGGTCTGCAGGAATATCTGGACCACGGCCAATCACAGAGGTCCCCGCCTCTGAGTATCTCTGATTGGTTTAGAACACGACATGGGCATAATGTGTGTCTGTTGTTGAACACACGGAGACTTTCAGGGTTGCTGAAACGTTTTTTTTCCGAGAAAATACTTGGTTGCACCGGTGTGACCAAGTATTTTTTTTACTTGGTCGCACCGGTGCAACCAAGTATTTTTTATTAGTCGCACCATGGAGAAATTTGGTCGCATTTGCGACCAAATTGGTCGCACTCTAGGGCCCTGATAATAATAAATATTGTCATGAATAATGACTAAATGCACGGGAGTACAGTGGTCAATTGAATTATAATGAATGAAAAGTTCAGAATTGTATTTTTAATGATTTTAATACTGTAATGGATGAGCAGAAGACAAATTCTTGTTTATCTCTTTGTTCTTCAATGACAGCGATGAGTCACCTGAACGGGCAGCGTCTCCATGGTAACGTGATCCGGGTGACGTTGTCCAAACACCCGGTGGTGCAGCTGCCTCGCGGAGGGGCTGGGCAAGAAGAACAAGCACTGACTCGGGACTTCTCAGGCTCTGCCCTCCACCGCTTCAAAAAGCCGGGCTCCAAAAACTTCAACAACATCTTCCCTCCGTCAGCAACGTTGCACCTCTCCAACATCCCGTAAGACCGCCTCGCTTCCTGTTTGATGTGTTTGACTCTTGGAGACTGATATGCATTTAAATATCTTTGTCCTTCATTGTTTCCTTGTTTCCTAGCTCTTCAGTGAGCGAGGAGGCGTTGAAGGATTTATTTTCTTTGAATGGATTTGCAGTAAAAGCTTTCAAGTTTTTCCAGTAAGTAACAAGGCAACTCCGTTCACTGATTTGTGCTTGTTAACCAATCAGAAAAAGGCAGATTATTATGATTTATTTAAAAAGAAAAATACTATTTAAATGAAAACAAAAAACATATTTTTTAAATACAGATGTTACTGAATAATTTTAAATTTAAATTTTTATAAAATATTATTTAAATCTATAATTGTTTACTGTATGAAATGTTTACTTTACGAAATAATGAAAAAAGAAAAAAATAATGAAATAAACTGTTTAAAAAGTTCAGTTTTCTCTTCAGTTTCTAATGTTAAAAAAAAATATTAAAAATTCTTTAAACTTTTTTTTTGTAAGTGTTTATGTACTCCTTTCCTCTCCCTCCTTTCTGATGGGTTGTGGGTGATGATGTCACTTCCTCTGATGTCACAGGAAGGATAGGAAGATGGCGCTGATGCAGCTGGCTTCGGTGGAGGAAGCCATTGAGGCTCTGATCGCCCTTCACGACCACCAGCTGGACCACAACCAGCACCTCCGGGTGTCCTTTTCCAAGTCCACCATCTGACCTTTGACCTCTGAGCGGCCGCTCAGAGCGCAGGGCTTCTGATTGGCCCGCGGCGCAGACAGACAGACCACGGGGATATCTTTCTGTGCCTACAGCAAGCCTCGTATCATGGTGGCAAATGATGTCACAACCGAGGGTCATGGCCATGGCTACAGAGGTTACAGAGCACATTCCGGAGCAGACTGAGTAGCAGTGCATTGTGGGTAATGAAGTCCATCATGGAGGTGACGTCAGTTTGTGTTTGTTAATGTGATGCAGGAAACGAAATCAGGAAGTAAAAAAAAAAAAAAAAAAAAAGAAGGAAAAAAACCTGCCTTTTATCAAAGGTTTACTTTAAATTTATCTTTATTTAAAATTACCAATGAGCATTAAGTAAATTATTATAGATATTATTTTTAAATGAAATGAAATGATTTGACCCTTTTTTATGTTTAAAATTCAGATTCCAATGTTTTTCTTTTTACTTCAGGTTTTTATTTTTCTCGTTCTTCACAAACTTCCGCCTTGTTATTTTTGAATTTTCAGCCTCTCTGCACACTGCCGTCTGATTGGCTGGAATTATGTTAATGATTATTATTTTTAATTATTATTTTAGGGTTAAGCTGCGATCTCAAATCTTCTTCTGTGCCTTATTTTCTGAATTATTATGCTGGGTTCTGGTTTTTTACGTGGTGTTTGGAGGTTTTGGTGATGGATTGTTTTGTGTGTCTTTAGATTTTTTTTTTTTTTTTTAAGTAGAATTTTTCTACTTCATTTAAAATATTTTTGTTGGTGGTCAACATTTTGGGTGGGTTTTTTAATCATGAATGTATTTATACTGTACAACATGTAAGGCTTTCTGTGTGTTTGTGCGTGGGTATTTATGTGTGTGTGTGTGTGTGTATATTAAGCTGAGTTGTGAGTGGTTGAGCTTCAAATGTCCCATCTTTTACTGAATTAATTTTATTAATTTCACTCCCTTATTTTAATATTTTTTTTCATTTTCTGTTTGGATTCGATTTTTTTTTTTTTTTTTTTAATGGGAAAAAAGCCACAAAATATAGGAAGCTGCCGATTCCCAGTTTGCCTTCTGACCTCAGACCTGCCTACCGCTGCCATTTAGTTCATTTTCTGTTCAACTTTCCCCATTTTACATTTTTAATTTACTTCTTTTAATATTGGAGTTTTTTTCCACTTATTTAAAGATTTTAAGCACTTTATGTGAAATTGTTACAAGCGTTGTGGGTGGGTGGGGTCAAAACAAGCCAAAGTTCCTGTGCCTTTTAATTGGACAAATCCATTTGCCCCCATTATGAAATCACTTCCTGTTTGAATGGCCTAGAAAACTGTTTTTCTTCATTTAAATTTAAATGTAAACCACACCGTTTTTAAAAAAAAAGAATTTTGCGATAAACCCACCTACTATTGCCTTTCAAAATAACATTCCCTGCTAATGTTTTGAAAGCATTTTTGTTTACAGTTGTCTACATATTTATTCTAGCCTTGGTTAATTAATTAATAAACAGTTGGGATTAAAAAGCGTGTATGTGAAAACATGAAATCTTCAAAATATATTTTCCCTTTCAGAATAAGGTTAGAAATGGTTGTTTAAAATGTTGGGATTTTATTTTGATTTTTATTTAAACTTTTTGTTAAAACAAACTGTTTTTATACCTGAATGTATCAGCTGATGTAAAGTAGTTGTGGTGCATTGTGGGAGCTGGTGGGACTTTATTGTTATTATATGAAATATTTTTAACATGGACCAGTGCATGATGGGAGGGGGCAGCGCTAAGCTAAGCCGCACTCTGCTCCAAAACAAAGTTTGTTAATTTTTATTTATTCTGAAACTTTGACAGGAAGTTGTAGCATGAATCACTGAATAATTAAATAAAATCATCTGACTGCCAAAGACTCCCCCCACTCAATCAACTGAGCCTGTCACAAAACACTTACAGATTTTAGGTTGAGATAAAACTTTATTGTTCCTATCGTGACACAGTTGTGAACTGTGATTGGTCTGTTCCACATTAGATAAGTCTTTAGAAAAAATAAACAACAACAACAATAAACAAACATGATTCATCTGACTGGCCACGAGGGTTCATCCGACAGAGTGATGTCATCAACCAAACCGCAAGTGGCTACGGTAACAGCTAAACGCTAACATTGAGCTTAAAGAAACACTTTCTCTCACATCCTCACACACATACACAGTGTTCAGACTGAAAACTTCAGAAATGTGGATTTTTGGTCATTTTTTTTTTTTTTTTTAACATTAAGAGAAATTCTTGAAATGCTACGACCGTTCCTTACAAAAAATACTGGAATTCATTCAGTGCTAGATTCCCAAGTGTTTTCCAGGGTCAGAGATTAAATCAGGGGAGAAAAAGACATTTGAGCTCCCAGAAAAGTTATTGTCTCATTTGGTAATTTAGTTTTTTAATTAAGACAACTCTTTTCCCACTGTAATTTTTTTTTTGTTTCTGGATTTTACTCAAGAAGACAACAATCCCTTTAGAAGTTTTCTAATCTTTTCAGTTTAAAATTTAGATCAATTTTATACTTGTGTTGTTTTAACAATTTAAAATGAAATGGCAAAGAAATATTTAATTTATTTTTATTTTTAATAATGATGTGCATCTCACATCGGACTAAAGAGTATTTTACCGTTTATGGGTTTTGCAGCTGAACTGATGATTGAACTTGTTGATTTTGTGACAATAATTTGTCACGTTTCCGTACCTTTGCACCTTCACAATGACAAAATAATGACATTCTGACGATTTCATTTCATTACAAGGATTTTTTTTCTTCAAATAACTTAATGATGAATTAAGAGAAAACTTCACTTGTTCATTGTTCACTTCATTTTTTTTCCTAAACGACAGTCAGCGGCCTCAAGTCCTTCAGCTGCTCATGTTTGCATTTTTTTTTATGTTTATCCTAAAGCTGCACAGATTTTATGGACAGAAGCAAAAACCAAGCAGCTGCTTTCCTGTAGTGACTCACAAGGCTCAGAAGCTGAATATAATTCACCTTTCACGTAAAGATGATTCCGGAGCTGAAGATTAGTTTCAGCTGAAGTCTCTTCATGACTCCAGAACCAGAACTGGACGACTTCAGCTCATCCAGTCAGAACCACCCAGGACAGATTTTCCTCTTTTATCCAAAAGGTTTTTTTTGTTTGTTTACTTTTGTAAAACAATGGAAACGGATAAAAGTCGTGATAATCAGAAGGTTTCAGATATTTTACTCTGAAAACAGCACAGTCCTCCAGCTCCAGCTTTTCAAAAACCACCGAAGAAGAGAAGGCTTTGCAATAGAAAAACAGTGAAAGCTGACTCTTGTTCTTCTGATATGTGAATGTGACGAATGTCACATTCAAGTTTGTGCTGCAGTCTCAAATTAAGTAGTTTTTTAAATATCTGACAGCACAGAGGACTTTCAGAGTAAAACGTCTGCTCTCGTTCATGCCTATTTTATGCCCGTCAATACCTTCCATGCAAAATAATATCAGCCAATCAGGTGGGAGTATTGTGTAGTCCTCTGTCCTGATTGGCTCACGGTCGTCCTGTTTTCTTGCTCTGATCAGAGACCAGATGATTCAGTGCATGTGTCGCTCACATATTTCCTTGCTTCCTGCTCTCTCATTGGCTTGTTCTGGCGTCTTTCAGCTTTTAGCACCAAAAGAAAGATAAATAGTTAAAACACGCACACACACAGACACACACACGCACGCTCATGTGCACACGCACACATGCACACTCTTCAGTTTTTCCTCATAAAAAAAGAGAAAAACAAAAACAAAAACAAACATCAGTCTCTTCCTCTCCTCGCTGTAATGAGGAGGTGAGGGTGGAGGGGCAGATGAGGCCCGTCACCGAGGTAACTAGACATCGAGGATCTCCTCAGCGGTGCCTCCGCAACGTAGCCGGTAGCGTCCAGTCCTCCAGCTGATGGTTGGGTCCCACAGAGCCGACAGGAAGATCTGCACCGCCATCGACTCCCTGATGAACCAGGCGACTGCAAAGTCGAGCTTCGAGAAGCACAGAGGGCCGCCCTGTGGTGATGTCATCAACCAGTAATCAGTCACACTTTTAAAAAAAAAAACTCCTTATTTTTCAATTTCATTTAAATTTATTAACTTTCTTACATTTGTTTGTATTGTTTTTCATTAAAAAAAACAACAACTTTTAAATCTAAACATTTTTACGATTATTTATTGAACTGAACCTTCAAATATTTTAATCTTTTTGTTCCAGTTTTTAATGTTTTTATTTTTTAATTGGCTTAAGTTTTTTTTTTTAATTTAATTAACCTTACTTACTAAACTGTCATCTTTTCTATTTAAAGGAAGAAAATTAAGACAACATTCATATTTTTCATATTATTATTAAATCAATCGGAAAACATCAGTAATTGGCAGCTTCATATTTGTGTTTCTGAATTCTTAAAAATGAAAAAGTAATTGTTGTTGAAAAAAAATATTCCTTTTAAATTAGAAGTATGTGATATTACCTGGACCCCGGTCAGCTGAATGTAGTCAGATATAAACCAGGCGAGACAGTGACACATGAAGAACACCATCATGTCCCATCTAAAGCACACACACACACACACACACACAGATCAATATACAGTGGGGCAAAAAAGTATTTAGTCAGCCACCGATTGTGCAAGTTCCCCCACTTAAAATGATGACAGAGGTCAGTAATTTGCACCAGAGGTACACTTCAACTGTGAGAGACAGAATGTGAAAAAAAAATCCATGAATTCACATGGTAGGATTTGTAAAGAATTTATTCGTAAATTAGGGTGGAAAATAAGTATTTGGTCACCTCAAACAAGGAAAATCTCTGGCTCTCACAGACCTGTAACGTCTTCTGTAAGAAGCTTTTCTGTCCCCCACTCGTTACCTGTATGAATGGCACCTGTTTGAACTCATCATCTGTATAAAAGACACCTGTCCACAGCCTCAAACAGTCAGACTCCAAACTTCGCCATGGCCAAGACCAAAGAGCTTTCGAAGGACACCAGGAAAAGTATTGTAGACCTGCACCAGACTGGGAAGAGTGAATCTACAATAGGCAAGCAGCTTGGTGTGAAGAAATCAACTGTGGGAGCAATCATCAGAAAATGGAAGACATACAAGACCACTGATAATCTCCCTCGATCTGGGGCTCCACGCAAGATCTCATCCCGTGGGGTCACAATGATCATGAGAACGGTGAGCAAAGATCCCAGAACCACACGGGGGGACCTGGTGAATGACCTGCAGAGAGCTGGGACCAAAGTAACAAAGGTCACCATCAGTAACACACTACAACGGCAGGGAATCAAATCCCGCAGTGCCAGACGTGTTCCGCTGCTGAAGCCAGTGCATGTCCAGGCCCGTCTGAAGTTTGCCAGAGAGCACATGGATGATACAGCAGAGGATTGGGAGAATGTCATGTGGTCAGATGAAACCAAAGTAGAACTTTTTGGTATAAACTCAACTCGTCGTGTTTGGAGGAAGAAGAATACTGAGTTGCATCCCAAGAACACCATACCTACTGTGAAGCATGGGGGTGGAAACATCATGCTATGGGGCTGTTTTTCTGCCAAGGGGACAGGACGACTGATCCGTGTTAAGGACAGAATGAATGGGGCCATGTATCGTGAGATTTTGAGCCAAAACCTCCTTCCATCAGTGAGAACTTTGAAGATGAAACGAGGCTGGGTCTTCCAACATGACAATGATCCAAAACACACCGCCCGGGCAACAAAGGAGTGGCTCCGTAAGAAGCATTTGAAAGTCCTGGAGTGGCCTAGCCAGTCTCCAGACCTCAACCCCATAGAAAATCTGTGGCGGGAGTTGAAAGTCCGTGTTGCTCGGCGACAGCCCCAAAACATCACTGCTCTCGAGAAGATCTGCATGGAGGAATGGGCCAAAATACCAGCTACTGTGTGTGCAAACCTGGTAAAGACCTATAGTAAACGTTTGACCTCTGTTATTGCCAACAAAGGTTATGTTACAAAGTATTGAGTTGTATTTTTGTTATTGACCAAATACTTATTTTCCACCCTGATTTACGAATAAATCCTTTACAAATCCTACCATGTGAATTCATGGATTTTTTTTTCACATTCTGTCTCTCACAGTTGAAGTGTACCTCTGGTGCAAATTACTGACCTCTGTCATCATTTTAGGTGGGGGAACTTGCACAATCGGTGGCTGACTAAATACTTTTTTGCCCCACTGTAGTTTCTCTGGATGATGTCCAGGTGATAAATGTTTAACCTATTTTTTGGTGATTGAGGCTAAAGAACAATAAACGCCCAGTCAACCAATGACCTCATCCCTGTGTGGTCAACTGTGTACCTGAACACATAATGAGCGGCCCAGCCGATGATGAGACTGGCGAGGAAGCATTCGGAAACAGGCTCAAGCACGGTGCCGGGAAGCATGTTGATCCTCAACTTCGTCCACCTGCAGACATAAAACTTGATTAATATCAGCTGCTTTGAGGATTCAGGTCAAAGAGGAGATTCAGAATTATGAGCTATGGTCCAACAGCTACAACCACTCTTTAGTCAAAAGCCCACGCCCCTAATAACGCTGCTTATAACTAATAATAAAAACTAAATGCTAATGGCTTATTGTGAAAAACAAAACAGGTAAGAAATTAAAGAACACAATAAATGTAAATAAAATTATGTCTTGCTGCAGGTCATGGACCAAAAAAAAAACCAAAAAAAAAAAAAAAAAAACAGGCAAAATGGAGGGAAAAACATTTAAAAACCATCACTAATCAATCAGTAATGAGTACTGAGGTCACCTGATCATGCGGGACTGGAACTGGCCAATGGAGTAAGATCCAGAATTCTGCAGCGCCACCTGTGTCGCCATGGAGAATTTCCAGCCTCTGCAGAGAGATAGGATAAGTGTGAAGTGAAGCTCTGACAGCAACATCGACAGGGTGCTAATGTTAACGTGCCAACCTGTCAGCAATAGCTTTAGCCATGAAGTAATCCTCAGCAATGTACTGGGCGAAGGCGACCAATCCGCCGGCCTGATCCAGAACATCCTTCCTCATCAGACATGACATACCCGTCACGCACTTTATCCCAGTCACATTAGCCGAGATGTATGAGCGGGGGTGGGATGTCCCAAAGTACACCTGGAAACAGGTTAGTGTTAGCATTTGTTAGCATCAAGACAAGTAAAGAAAATAATTCCCATTACATTAGTGTGACTTTACCTGTTCCAGTGTGGCAGCGAAGCCTTGGCGGTCGGCAACGTACGGTAACCCATGTACCAGTCCCACCTTCTCTGTCATCTGATTAGTCATATCTGTCAGGGTGTCCGGTTTCACTGCAACACACAAACACAAAGGGAGTTAGCTTTAGAATCAACAATGAAAACAATGATAGCCATCACATCAGTGGTGAAGAACTGACCTCTGATGCCACTGTCGCAGATCCACACCAGGCCATATTTAGCTCCTTCGTAGCCCGGCATCAAGTTATTGATCTTGGGGTTAATTCCAACTTTCTTCCCTCCTGAGAACCAGAGACATCACATGCTAATGTTAGCTGCTAACAGATGAAAAACATGTAAGAAAAAAAAAAAAAAAGAAAAAAAAAAAAGCATAATTTAAAGTAATTTTTTCTCACCAATGAATAATCGAGCGTCTACATTCGGGTATTTTCCCAACAACTTTTTGCAGACGTCAACAGCTGGATCGTCTTGATCCTGAATGCACAGCAGGATTTCAAACTGTAAAACCAGATGTTTCAATTAGTCTGAGAAGTGGTACAACAGCAGACAGATGTTTATTATTGGAGCTCAAAGGTTAGTAAATGTTACAGGGTAGACTGAGGCAATGGAAGGTCAGTCTGTGGAAGGACAGGGATGGTAGCCCAGGACAGTGGGATGGTAACTGGGACTGTAGGGTGGGACAGTAGGAGTCTTGGTAGTCAGGCAGTCATGATAGGTTAGCTGGGGGGAGTACTAAGGGGTAATTATCTGGGTTGGGAGTATTTGGCTTCACCTTTGGGTAATCCAGTGTAAAGAATGTCTCCAGGTTGGAGATCAGGTTCGGGTCAACTCCTTTTAGTGGCTTCAGCAGAGAAACTCCAGCTAGCTGCATGAACGGCTGTTTGACCTCTGGTCTTTTCTTGTGGAGGTGAAGACGTCTGAAAGAAAGAGGTCAAAGGTCAGCAGGTAAAAATCAAAGAAACATTTGAAAAAACAAACAAATAAAAACATTATTTAAAGAGAACATCATAACCAACATATTTTAAAATCTATTTTGAGTCTCTGGGTTTATCAAGAATGGAAAATCTGCAGCACCTGGGTGAAAAAGTTCCTGTTAGCATAATCTGACTGTGATGTATCACTGGGCTAAAAAAATAAAATCATTCATTCATACAGATTGCGTTTTATCTAACGGGTGACCTTTGATTTATTTCAGTGTTTTATTTTATTATTAGGAAATCAGTTTGGCCAAAGGAAAGGTAAAGATTTATAGCTCCAGGTTCTATTTAACTTTATTGTTGTACTGGAAGTAGGGCTGTGCGATATGACCAAAATCTCATATCCCGATATAAGAATTCTATCATCCTGATAACGATATAAATCACAAAAATGTAACATTTTCTGTAAATTCTGTGAATCTCAGGCAGCTCGACTTGCATGAAGTGTTTCCTGCTGCAAGTCATGTAGCTGGAGTCGAGTGTTTTAACCGACGCATGAAACTATACATTTTTAGACATAAGTTGTAACGGCCGCCGTTTTCTTTGTGAGTATTTATTACACGGCGTGCTGTGGAGAAAAGCCTGTTCTAACGTTTGAGTCTACGGTTTAGTTTTTAGCACCTGCCGGCTCTTTTTTACTTCTCATCTGTAAATAATCTGCTCTTTCACGTGATTCAGTTTATTTTGAAAAGTCTCAACAGGATCTTGAGCTTTATGTGAAAGGTTTATGTGGAACATAAAGAAGCGGACACGCGACGCTGTTACCGTCGTTGTTGCTAACCACAACGCATAAAAACAGGCGCTTGTCCGTCTCTAGTGTGGTTATATTAAATATAAGAGAAAGAGAGAACTTTAAGAAATTAATATAGCCCCTACAGTGACCACCAAAACGATGAAGAAATATTGCCGTAAACAGTTTATTTTGCGACACCACGAAACAAATGATAGCGTAAAATGAAACGATAGACGTTTTTATATCGTCATCTGATATATATCGTTATATCGAACAGCGCTAACTGGAAGGGAGCTAGTATATTTTCCTGTGTCAGACCTGCTCCAGCAGCTTACTTTAACTATTAAAATTAATGCAAAGTGTTCTGATCCAGGGAGGACAATGATGGCCTTTTAACTGGAAGCACAAACACGATATCCAGACTGAGGTTTTCCTAGTGAGCTCAAACTAAGCCTGTTAAGAGATTTTAGTTACTAAAATAAAAACAAGAACCAGACTTCCAAAGAAATAAAAACTGGGAACTAACTGAACCAAAAACACATTTACAAAATTAGAAAAACAAATTGAAATGAACTTTGTAAAGGACACAAAGAGTTCCTCCCTTCACATCACAGCGTTCAGCGATCCTGTAAGAATGGAGTGGTGAAAAAAAGCAGGTGGAGGTGTCTGTATTTATATTAATGACAGATGGTGCAACAGCTACACACTATCATAGTGATGTTCTGTCCTTGTCCTTTAGACCCATCTATGGAGATTGTAAAGTTTTTTATAGCTTATTTATATTAATCAGAGAGCAAATACTTGGGCTGCAGCAGAGATAAGATACGGTTAGGTAAGTAGGTTACCAAATGTTGTTTCTAATACCCTGTAAACTCTACTGAGGAACTTCAGAGCATCCTACCAGAGAGGAGAGGGACCTGGATTTATATTTTAGCAAATATAAACAAGGCACTACAGGGTTCAGAACACTTCTCTACACACAGCCGCTTAAAACCAGCAAACCTGAGCTTCAATCAGTGAGATAAGAATAATGACAGTGCACTGTCTCACAGAAAGCTACGGCATCTTCATAGGCTCTACAGTTCTCTTTTGATAAGGGAAAGTTTTGACACAACATAGAGATTTTTAAAAGATAAACTATGGGTAGCTGGAGAAGTAAAAGCAGAAACGAGGAAGCACAAACAAGCTGTCTGCAGGGGAACAAAGGCGACTCGCTTCTTTCTCCTCAGAAAGAGGAAATTAGACAATAAACAAACAGATTTCAACACAGACCATAGTTGATATTGTGGAACAATCCTGGCCAGGAAGTAAATGTAAAAGCAGAGGAAGTTTCTCAGACTTTTAAAATTATTAATATTCGAAAAGCAGCAGGAGTGAAAGAGGGTCTTCTTCAGTCGCCTGTTCCAAATCTGATTCATAAGACCTCATATTTGAGGTTCATAAGAACATTCATAAGACCCATCGAGTTCCCAGAGCCTGAAAGTCCTCATTAACAGTTCCTGTACCAAAAATATCAAAAGCACAGGCCATACAGGAAATGCTCTTTTACATGTACCGCACAAAATACACAGTCATCTCGACCAAACCTGTGTGTGCCATGTTTCATCTGCATTTAGTAAGAGCACATATCAAAGGCTGCACAGCACAATCATCAGATGTGCTCAATCCTTTTTAGCTGACTGATCACTGCACGTTAGAGTGAAAGCTGCAGTATCATCTGTTGCCACGACGGCCCTCCGGGGTGTACTGCAGTACATCTCCATTCATTACTCTGTGAATGCAGTACATTAACTCATCTGAAGTCTTTAATTTACTGAAGGTGCAATGATTGGTGGTTTGATGAGAGAAGATGAAACAGACTTTGTTACTCTGTGTTTTCTCCATTTGAAAACAGAAGAGATAATTTTTGCTTTTAGAGCGAGCGGGATGGCTTTGAGTCATTTAGAGAAGGATTACAAGGTTTGTACTTGATGTGGAGATGGTTGGAGGTGGACAGAAGTACAGAGTGTGTTTTGTGCAGACCTTAATATGTCTGTAAACACTGCAGGTTAGGAACAACATGGTATGATGCAACTCTGGGAGTTCCAAGTGCTGGAAAAAGATGTGACATCCTCAACAATGTCTCACACCCTCCTCATGGTGAATATATCCTCTACCATCAGGACGGAGTTACAGGGCACCACCCTTACAAACGCTTCACACCCAGAGGTCTGTGGTACAGGCGTCACTCGCACATAGCTGTGCATAGAAGCACTTTCTTGCTGTTGATATGTTTATCTGACAGTCAATATCAACATTTTATCGAACCACTCTTTCTGTCATGCTTAAAAGCTCCTTTTTACTCCTAAGTGATACAGTTCATTTAGATTAAAATATGATTCATTTTCTCTCAGCTTCTGTCAGTGATGCTTTCTGTCAGCTCAAGGCATCACTTTAGGTTTAAACTATGTGATGAAGGAGTTTAGCTGGTGTTTTCCTGTGAAAACACTGCCTGTGAGACAAAAGGCTCTTCATGAGAGTCCGTTTCACATAGGCTGCTTCACTCGTCATGCTGACATTGAGTATACGTCCTGTTAATGGTCATGAATAAGACCAAAGGCAGTGACTGTCTGTTTGATCCAAGGATAAGAGTGAGGGAAAGGCGATCAAGGTGAAAGCACATGGCTTTGCTGTCCTTACAGATAATTTTATGTTAAGATAATAAACAAACTAGCTCAGCTTTTAATTAGCCTTCCCAATTATTTCATCCTCATGTTATCTGTATAGATTCACATGTTGTCAAAGTGAACATATAACTTTATTTTCTGGCAATACACATCTTTAGAAGAGCGCATGTGTGATGTGTCATTTTCATTCCAAATATTAATCCCATTGAAAGCAGGCATGAATGCTGCAGTCCTCCCTACATCTTCCAGGGAAGTGTGAACGTGTTGAACACACTGTATGTATGAACATACTGTGACAGATTCCCGGATTTCCAAGAAACTTTGGAAGCATGTTTACCTCCAACAGTTCCACATCCTTGTGCAGATCAACTCGCGTTATCTTTCACCTTTAACAGCCAACTAAAACACATCTCCCATGTTTGTTTGAAGTATGCTCCAATTTTCTTTCCCTACTGAAAAAAAGGAAGCTGTCACATGACTTCTTAAGAATTTCAGGGGAAGCAAATCTCACAAAACCTTCAGTAAGTCAGCTGAGCTGCTTTTTGCTCTTTCAAAGATCTGGAGGGGTTTAAAAGAAACTTCTTTAAGTTTTCTAATCTTTACGAAAACCCGGCAAATTAAAGGGTTTAAATCCTAGACTGCCTGGAACTTTTACTATAGCGGTGGAGATGAACGAACCATGTTCAGACCAATGAATAGGAGCCTAAACTTTAAAGTCCATTTACAGGATATGTTGTTTTGTTTTGTTTTTGCCAGGTCAGGTGCTGCTATAAGACCTGCAGCATGAATTCACTCTGTTGAGTCCAAATCATTAAAAAAAATTTTAAGCTGCAAAGATAAGTTCCACAAATTCCACAGCACCAAAGCCCATGCTCATTTTCAGCTTCCCTTATGGTGCTGCACAAAGGTATGGCTTCTATGTACGATGCTTATCTTCTGTCCTACTAAAAGTTAACTGATTTAGTCATGCTCTGTGTACAGAAGTATAAACATGACCAAAAACATAGAAATTCATGGAATTAAAAAGTAAAAGATAAAATGGGTTACAGCCGAATTAAACAACGGCTCACAACACTTAAATACAACACTAAACATACACTCCATAATGTAAGAAAAGCGGCTGCTGAATGAAAATTCTAAAATCCTATTTTAATTAAGTGAGATTCTGCGTTAAGAGGAAGCAGGAAATTAGGTGCGTAATAAGCTACAGAAACGTCACCTAAACATCTACCGCCATTTAAAATGTTCTGTACGATGAAATACGGTTACTTCAGGTTCCTTGTTATCGATTCACGGTTTATAAAACTATAATTAATGACGTGATTTAGTTAACTACCACCTGAAAGGACCGCAGTAACCGGAATATCCCGTCCGAGCTAACATTACCCGGCTAGCGGTAACCAGGAAAACGCCCAAGAGCTAACCGTCCAGGCTGCAGGTTCACCTCCTGTCATACATCCACAAACCCGTCCCCAGGAGCAGGGGGTCGGCTTATTTCCGAGTTTAACCCCGTTCACACATAATCACACGGGGACAGACAGAAATAAAGGAAGGAGCTGTGCCGAGGCTAGCTGTTAGCAATGTTTAGCCTCGCTCCGCGATGCACTCACACATAGATGATGGACATGAAGTGCATGAGCCACAGCACGAAGAACAGGATGAAGCCGAACACGGCGAGGCCCTGCATGGCGAGGTCCAGCAGGGCCATGGCTGTCAGCGGAAGCTGCCTGGGAGGTGGGCCGGCTGGAGTCACACGGGCTCGGGATGGAGACGACCAGATGAGCGGCCACGGAAGACAGGGAGAATCCGGCTGTTTCCGCGACTTTGGCGTGTTTAGGCTAACCGTTGCACTTCCGGATCACAGCGGAGGGTGTCAGGTGGCTGCCCGAGAAAGGAGCTCCGATAACATGGCCAGAGCAGGGTTCGGCCCGGTGACGGTAGTCTCCCAGTATCAGTGCAGACTTGGAGGGTTTGACAGTCAGCAGACCGACTCTTGGTCAGCTGACCGGAATAGCGGAGGGTTGGGGGATAAAAACTGTTACCAGACTTCCGGGACAATTTCAAAGTAAAGCTGTTCATTTAAAAACATCAAACGCATTAGTTTTTACTCGTTGTTGTTGGTATTTTTATTTAGACTTGTAGTTGCTGAGCTGTTACATTTAACCTAGCTTTTCTACTTCCTTGAGCGCTTTTATTTGTAGTAACATCTACTGAAAAGTTAATCTAGTTTATTTTTTTTGTTCCTGGTTGTGTTTCCTGTTTTGAGTTGCGGAATTCGGGAATTTCCCATTTTAGGGGTAACTAAAGTTTGTTTATGGTGTTTTAGCAATCATAATTATTTATTATAATGGTTTCATATTGTTGTTCTGTTTAATTTCTATCTCTATAACTTAACAGAAATAACTAAATCCAAACATTGTCCACTGTTTGCTTCAGAAACATCTAATTTATTGCTGAATCGTTTTATACATCATTCATATGGGGCATGTTATCCTCTGAACATGTTAAGAAAAAAAGAGGTTAGATAAAAGGTGCACGATCATTTAACGGCCAACGTAAAGGCTCCTGTGAGAAGCAGGCATGTATTAATTGATCAGGTTAGTTACAGCAACCCAATGCTTGCTTCATTTTCCTCACCCATTTAGCAATGGGTGAAATGAGAGGCGATGACCTATGGAAACCTTTTCTTAAAAAAAAGAAAAAAAAGAAGAAGTAGTCTAGTTTCACCTTCATCAGGTGACTCAACAGGTTCAGAGCCTGTTGAGTTTGATCACCTGAGCAGGTAACTCGAATGTCTACTAGTTTTCACACACAGCCAGTGAAGGAAAGAGTGAATCACTGAAGGGTAGAGATCAGGTTTCGTTTGAGGAAACATAAAAATTTAAAGACACAGAAATGTTATCTCCTGCTTTCTGCTGAAATTGTAATCCCTAATTTATATTCCCTGCATTTTGTTGTGGAGCAAACGTCTCTACTCACGTAAAGGAAACACAAGCATCAGTTTAACATGATCTGGAACGTAACACAGTGACATAGTTACCCCCAGTAGAAGACAGATTAACCCTCTTGAAACACCTCTGGGCACTTATCATGGCGGTATTAAAAGAAACTGAATTGGACATAACTGAATACACAAATGTAATATTCTGTCCAAAAATAACATCTTAAGAGCTTTTTTCTTCCCTGGAACTCGACCTCTTACCATGATTCTGACAGAGGTTTCAATTTGTTTTTCCTGTATTTATAAATATCATAAAAACTGCTCCACTGTGGTAAAATGCAGCTGGTGTGCTGTATGCTAGTGTGAGCACCAGCTGTTGTGCAGATTTATTATCTGCTTCACTGTTACACGCTTTACTTCATGTCCTTTTGTTTTTATCTCTGGTGACCACGTGCTCTAGATTTCTTAAGCTTCTTGGATGACGTCGTTGGTTTTACAGGAGATTTTATTGTTTGACACAATCGCAAACATGATTCACATGCAGATACACTCCGCCTGTTAGTCATCATGATCTTATCTCACTGCAGGAGTGCCTGCAGGCACAAGAATGGTTCTTTTAAACTTGCCACAATTAATATTTCCCTTGCTGAGTCAAACATTCAGACCTTCTACTGTCTTTATGGTCTCTTGGTTTCAGAGGTGACGACTGATATCAGGTCATTTTTTATGCTTTTTGTTTGAGAAACCAATTAATCTACGATAAATTCAATCATTCACGTCACACGTGAGTATTTGTAAAATGTTTTTACGAAGCCTGCGTCGCGTCTGTTTGACGCCCGATAACGAGGACAGGAAACATCTTCAGATTAATCAGCAAACTGACAGGAACAAATCTTCACCTCAAGGCACAGCAGTTCACATCTTATCAGATTTTCAGCCTTTTGTCCTCTCTCTAGTTCACGTTCACCACTCGCAGGAATTCTTGGTTCATATTTTGTGCGTGAACCAGACGCCCTGCTTCCTGCTGGAACACCAATACACCAGACTGACCCTCCTCCTGTGGACTACAGAGAAATCTTTCAACCTGTGTGCTTGCCTTCATCCAGAGGAAGATGATGCTTTTCAGTTTAATCTTAACTGCAAAGTTCAGATTGAAAAATTTACCACCAGAGGGCAGCATTTTATCAGCAGGTGTGCGTACTGTTTTTTTTTTTTTTAACCTTTATTACATCTTCAGATCCTCCGTCTCCCCAAGATTTACTTTTCCCAGCCTTCCACTGTAGATACGAATATAATCTAATAACTCACGTGGTTCACTCAAGGTTACACAGATTTAACCTTAATCACTGCTCCACCTTGTGGTATAAATTGGTATCACACCAAATGACAGCACAGACATGCTTTTACCTTCAAGATAACACACAGATATTTTGGACACTAAGTTTTACAGCAGTTTTTTCTTCATGTTCTGATGATGGTTTTTAGTTCATTTTGGAAGATTTTACAGCATTCATACATTTAGTATCTTAGGGGGAAAAAATCTATGTGACCGTCAGACTCAGTCAATACAAAAATACAAATTTAAAACATTTTAAGCTTTACATGATCATTAGTTTTTTGAAATATTGTGTTTTAAATGAAGAGAATTAGAGTTAAACTCAAATGGTCTAAACATATAATTATGGCTCCGCCCACCACAAGTATCTGTGTTTTATCACATTTTTTTATTTAGGTTTTCCCTCAGACAATGTGTTTTCTGGCGGTTTCTTCTGATTGGACCACGAACACTCAGCGTTCTCCTTCCAGTTCACCTCCTGTGTGTCATAAACTTCCTGTTGATCACAAGCACACAATCAATAATCAATAATCATTGACATGATGTGTCGATCGCGCTGATCAGACTGGCTCCGAGGTATCACCTTCTTCCAAATGGGGACATTAGCCTTCAGCTGGCTGATGCAGTGCTGGATCGCCTGCTGGCCGTCATGGCGGTGAGGAGATGAGATCGCCATGACAACACTGGTTTCGCCCACCTTCACCCACCTGATGGTGGAAGCTATGTGTCATATTTTTTATTTAAGTTAAAAACTACAAATGTAACACCAGCGTGGCCCCGCCAACCTGCCACATTTAGCGTCCTCACCCGAGCCTGTGGTGGACGCAGATGTGTGTCACGCTTTGCCAGCGCGCTCTGATGTCAGCACACAGCTTGTTGAACTCTGATTGGGCCATGGGCTCATATGCCTCGTACTCCAGTCCAACCACCTTCCTGCCGTCTGCCTCGTCCTCGCGGGTGGTACCTGTGTACACACATAGCACGCACAGGCGCATGCACAAATTTGTATAGCCAGCAATGTGAGGACTCATGTCTTCCCCTCATCCACACCTGGTCCTGAACCACTAAACAGCTCTTTGTAGTCTGACACACAGTGAGGAGGAGCTTGATCTCAAAAGGACGACTCATTGCTGTGACTGTTACTGGTTATTGATCTGCTTTAACAAACCTCTATATTATTTTTTTTAAACTTTAAATACAAAACACTAATAATATCTTTGAGAAATACTTGTAGAAAATATTAAGACTGAGCAGGAAATCTGACTGTCATGCTTCAGAAATAAAAGCTGAGTATTTTAACCCTCCGGGGTTGACGTACTCACCAGCGTGTCCAAATCAAACAACAGATTTAAAATGACATAGCAACAAGATGTTATTATTAAGTAAAGTATTTTTATCTGGCTTTTGCAACAGTTACTCCAATTATTGTACAGCATTACCCTGAAGTGTTGTAGTTTAAAAGAAAATAAAAGAAAACATACTTTGTTTTGAAAACAAAGTAACTAGAAGAGCTTCCTAAAATAATGGAACTGCAGCTTTGTCCTCAAATGTTTTTACTTTACCTTCTTTCTTAAATACTGGCATTTCACACAATTTTACATGAAATGTTGAAATGCTGTATTGGAACATTAAATAAAAATTCAGCTTTTGTTTTTCTAAAATGCCTTTACACAAATTTGAGTAGTTATAAGAAGTAAAATTTTAAATATTTTATCAATATGCTAGATTTTCTTTTCCTCTCCAGCATTTGACACTTTACATCCCCATCCTATATTAAATATATCACTTTCCCCTTTATCAAATGCTTCTGACTTATTTTCCTCTAAAATATTTAAAAATAAAAGAAACGTGCCATATTGCTTCTTGATGCATGCTCAGTCATCCAGGTAAGTAAATAAAGTAAATGGGAACAAACCTATAAATACTGAAATGGCTCCACACGAAGGGCTGCTGACAGAGTCGACCACTTCCTGCACAGACAGCCAATCACGGCTCAGCTTGAAGACATCGCTCAGCTCCTTCGACATCTTTGAAAAGAAATGGTGGTTTAGATCAAACTTGTTGACTCTTTATCATTAATTTATTGGATTTAAAGTCACAACAGGAAAATATGCTTTGATTTTTAAATTGTGCAGTGAAGCAAGAGCAAATACCTGACATGGACCTTTTTCTTGATCTCTGATCAGTAATTACTTACAGTCTCAAGTCTCTTAGCCCCCGCTAAGCGGCGGCACTACGGCGACTTCGTCTCCGTCTCCCAGAGTCAGCACCTGGTCGCCGATGGGAACGTACTCCTGACGCACTGCCAACACGACGCCGTCCTGCAGCTCGCACAGTCTGGACACACAAACACTTGTTAGACCTTGATTCGTCTTCACACGTATGTTCATGTGCGCTTTTTTTTTCTTTTTTTACCTTGGGTGCCGCTGTAGCAACAGCTTCCAAAGGTCGTGGCTGCTGATTGGTGTTGGCACAGCAACAGTCTTCTCTTCCTTCACACCTGCCAGCTCAACGCTTTTCGCGAAGTACAACACGCACACCTGAAGGAGAAAAACTATGAATCCATCAGATTATTTACCGTTAAACAGTGAGTTCTGAGTCATTCTCAGGGTTTCAAACTTCCTGTTTCCTGTGTGGAGTTCGTGTTATATTTATTTATCTGAAGCTTTTGTGTCAAAAATGTGCTTCATAAATAAAACAGGAGCTTCATTAAAAGATGTTTTTCCATCACATGAAGCTGTAAATGGAATTTGCCAGCTCAAAATGAAGACTTTCTTAAAGATACTGTGATGTAACACTGAGGCTACACGTCCCAGGAAACCATGAACAGGAACACTTAACAAACGTTTGGGAAATCTGTTCATTAATCTATTTATTGGAGACTAAACATCAAAAAGCTTCAGGATCAAAGCATTTCTAATATTTTTCCGATCATCAGCGTGTACATTTCTGCTAACACGGGAAAACTCAAACTGCTTCCTGTTTGTGTTTGGAGACATGATGAAGACTTCCTCCTCCTACTCATCATCATCATCGTGACAGCTGATACTGAATAATGATGATGGAAGATATTGATATCAAAGTCAGCTTTGAACCACACAATTCTGACTTTTGGCAGTTTTTTTGTGTTTTTTTAACATTTTAGTAAATATTTATTTATTTTTTGTTTTTTAACCAAAAACTGTCATTCTGAATTTATTACATACTTTATCCCCCAAATACTAAATAAATATTTTTTGAGACTTTTGTGATTTGGTTCCCTTAAATACCCTCTTAACTCATCAATTCTCCAGATTTATTACAAATTCTGAGACTTTCGCTAAAGAAGCATCATAAAAACATAAACGGGGGTCAAGGCCCATCCAAAAAAGTCACTGTGGCCTTCAGCTGATTTCTAATGATACCCTTCAACTGTAAATCACATGAATTCATACAGTTTGGTCATGAAAAAACTTAAACGCCCACAGAGTTAATGCAGTGTAAGCTCAGTTGAATTTGTAGTAACCAGCATGAGTGAGGAGGCCAGAGTGGCTGGGCCTGTGCAGCCCAGACTCTGGGAAATACCCGTCGTGTCTCTCTGAAACTGAAGAGGTCGTTCTCCAGCCTGTGCAGCTCATCTTAAAGCATGACAAACTCAAACACTGCAAAACAAATGGACACGTGTTGGGAATTTTCTACCCTAAACGTCAGCTTTACACCTGTGGCTACAACTTAAAGAAGTCCAGACGCTTTTCTTTGCAAGCTCCTTTGACTACGATGACCTGGATGACTGAGAACCTTCTCAGACATATTGCCGTACATTTTTGGAGGAACACCCTTCAACTGGTGCGGGAGTATGAAAGGGAATCAAGGAAACTAGCGGATTATAGGAACCATCTCCGTTTCAACCTAAGATGCAGACAAAGCAGAGTTGTTCCTAAGAGCCTGCGCCTTGGATCCACTGTCAGGGGATACAGAGCAGACTTGATTCTACAGAGAGCACAAAATCACTTTTTAAGTGAAAGGATAAGACAGGTCCATTTCACCATAGATGCCCTCCAGATCAAGATCAGCCAGACTCTGCAGGAACTGGAAACCCTTCTACCCTCTCCAATCTTAGAAGAGGTTTACAAGTTTGTGGACAAGGCTCAGCGGCCCCAATATTCTGAAGGAAAAGAAAGACAACGCAGGACATTTCACACCTTGCTTTCAAAAACACACACTCCTCATTCTGAACCTACACAACCCAGAGAAGAAAACACACCTGATGCCAGTCAGGAGAAATGGGTTAAGAACTTTTCAGACAGGATTCTCACTGAACCTGAAAAGAGAGTATTAGCCAAAGGACTCAATTTTGCCATTTCTCCACAACAGTTGCCCATAGTGGACCTCATCACAGCCACAGAATCTGCCATACGGATTAATAAATTATCACAGACAGAAGCAGAGCAAATCAGGATGAAAGTCTCAGCCACGCTCTCCAGTGCCAAAGTCCCTCCATCCAACCTCACAATACAGGAAAAGAAGGCCGTCACTTCCCTGAGCAAAGACCACAACATCACTGTTTTACCAGCTGATAAGGGAAGATGCACCATGGTCCTAAACACTACAGATTACCATACAAAGATCACTACTCTCCTCAGTGACAACAATACCTACGAAGCCCTAAAGCGAGACCCCACAAGCAGCTACAAAAAGAAAGTTATAGCTTTCCTTCAAGACTTTGAAAAGGACAAAATTATTGACCGCCTTACATATCACCGCCTTTACGCAGGGGATGCCATACCCTGCATTTACGGACTTCCTAAGATCCACAAGGAAGCTGTCCCACTCAGACCCATAGTCAGTAGCATAAACTCAGCCACTTATAACATTGCAAAACACTTTGCTACCATCCTTGCTCCTCTCGTGGGGAACACCCCACACCACATCAAGAACTCCACCGACTTCACCGACAAGGTCCAGAAACTTACCCTGGATCCAGATGAAACCATGGTGTCCTTTGATGTAGTCTCTCTCTTCACTTGCATACCCACCACGGAGGCCGTGGAGACTGTCAGAAAACGACTACAAGAAGACAGCTCCTTGGAGGACAGGACACTCGATCAGATTTGCACACTGTTAGACCTCTGCCTTACCACAACATACTTCAAATACAACAAAGGCTTCTACAGACAAAAACATGGCTGTGCCATGGGCTCCCCCGTGTCACCTATTGTAGCCAACCTTTACATGGAGGAAGTGGAAAGGAAGGCTCTTGGCTCTTTCAAAGGAAGAGTACCCAGCCACTGGTACAGATATGTAGACGACACCTGGGTCAAAATCAAAACACAAGAAGTGGAATCCTTCACTGCGCACATTAACTCTGTGGATAAAAACATCAAGTTCACCAGGGAAGACACAAAGGACGACTGTTTGCCTTTCCTGCACTGCGCTGTGGACATTGAAGAGAATGGCAACCTCGACATCGAAGTTTACCAGAAGCCCACACACACGGACCAGTACCTCCTCTTTGACTCCCATCACCCTCTGGAACACAAACTTGGAGTAATTAGGACCCTACACCACCGGGCAGAACATGTTCCCTCTAAGCCTGAAGGGAAAAAGAAGGAACACACACATGTAAAGGAAGCACTCAAAACATGCGGTTATCCTAATTGGGCGTTCTTAAAGTCAGCAAAGAGGCACAGAAAAGAAGACCAGACACCAGCGAGGGAGGATAAGAAGGACAGATGCAACAACATTGTCATCCCCTATGTGTATCAGAGAAACTCAGGAGAGTTTTCTCCAAGCATGACATCCCGGTGTATTTCAGACCCAGCAACACGCTCAGACAGAAACTGGTTCACCCGAAAGACAAAACGCCAAAACACAAACTTAACAATGTGGTGTATGCTGTACAGTGCAGCGAGGAATGCTCAGACCTCTACATTGGAGAGACCAAACAGCCACTTCACAAGCGCATTGCACAACATAGAAGAGCCACCTCCACAGGACAAGACTCAGCAGTCCATCTGCATCTTAAGGATAAAGGACACTCTTTCGAGGATGCCAATGTTCACATTTTGGACAGAGAGGACAGATGGTTTGAAAGAGGAGTGAAAGAAGCCATCTATGTCCACTGTGAGCAACCATCTTTGAACAGAGGCGGGGGTTTACGACACCAACTCTCTGCCATCTATAATCCAGTTTTGAGATCCCTTCCCAGACGCCTTAACGCCCACTCACATCCTGGGCCATCTGACCTCAGGAATTCGCATGATAAGGTGGGGCCAGGTTTCACAATGAACTCACCCGAAACTCTGGCTGATTGGGACCCACACCCAGTTTCACACCTTGGCTCAGGCGATTAGAGGATCATCAGGGGGTCCTTTTGTCCCTCTGTGGGGGGTTACTCCCACTAGGTTTATATCTGGGACTCTCCACCATTTGACCTTAGAACTGAAGAAGCTTCTCGGATGAGAGGTGAAACGTCTTCAAGCAACTTAAAGAAGTCCAGACGCTTTTCTTTGCAAGCTCCTTTGACTACGATGACCTGGATGACTGAGAACCTTCACAGACACCTGTGGCTACATTTCTCTGAGGTGTACTGTGTATACATCTTTGGTTACATACTGGTTTAAAGTAGCTTGTTTATCCTTAAATAAGCCTGTAAATTTGACCCAGAGTTCAGGTTTAGTAATCATAAAGGACTGTAATCTTTAAACTGTGATTGCTGACCCCTTTTTAAAATAATACAATAATAATAATAGTAAAGTCCCCTTATCCAACCCACCCTTTAAAGGGGCTCTGGTGCTGATCCTGCAGAATGTCTTTTAAAATTACATTTAATCACAAATGAACCTGAAAATTAAAGTTAAAAATCACATTAGGCCTTTGTTGTTTACCGAAACTGTTACAGACGTGTTTATTCATTCAGTGCGGCTCGCATCTGAGCATGCCTCATTCTACTGTATTCACTCCTACACTCTCGTATGTTCAGCAGCAGGAGGGAGGACAGAGCATGGAGGTATTCAGGAGACGCATGTTGCTGGAAGTTAGCAAACCGGTATTTAGGTCAGATTCTTCATTCAGCTCAGCAGATACCCAACACTTATGGTTCTTATTCTACCGACAATGGGAGAATAAATCACTTTAATGCCTTAGATGTTTTTAAATATTAGAAATGGTTTAAATATTAATGACAGTTTTCCTTAAAACCATCTAAAAACTCGTTAAAAATACAAATGTTACAACTTTTTACCGGATATGTTTTTCCCCTCAACATGACCTGATAAAATACTCAAACTAATTTTGTGTCTTTATCCTTTTAATCCTCTCCCTTCATCTCCAGATTTCACCATCAGCGCAGACCTGCAGACACACGGAGGACAGACACCACCGCAGGTGTGCTGGCTGAAAGGGGGAGGAGCCTTTTGGAGGATCAAGTTTGACCTTTCGTTGTTTGATTAACCTTTTCCTGCTGATCAGCCATGGCGCCCTTAGTTCGCCTCCAAAAGTCCGTTTGAAAAACATCAAATCTGAACATTTTTCATCCCAAACATACGTTTCAGTCTAAACACCGCTGATGACGTCATCGTGACATGAGCCGGAGTTCGGCTTCGGTTTCCGATCACATGTCTGAGTTTTGTTTGAATGTTTGTTTCCTGCAGCTAGTCTGAACTTCTGTTTCTCTGACAGGTAAATGTGATACAGTCAGCGTGGTGTAACGTCAGAAAACTCGCACAGGTGAGAAAAGACTCACCTGCGCAGTCATGAAGAAACGTGCAGAGGTCAAGCATGTGAGGAAGGTTTCCAGCTGTCGGTGAGCAGCAGGAGACAGGAACGCGTTTGCTTTCTGCAACTTCCTCTTCAGCTTCATGAGCGGTCTGCAAACAGCACAGAGCTGCAATGCTGCCACCTGCAGGTGTAGATGCGAACATAGAGCTTGTCCTGATGGAGGTGCTGTCTCTAAAACAGCAATAAGGATAATTATTAGGCCAAATGTAAATAACAAAATAACTTTACAACTTAAAGTAAAATTGGGAAACGTAAAGTCTGGAACAAGTCTTTATATTAAGGGCCATCAGTCAAACAATATTGTTTTGTCTCTGGGCCTAAACAGCGCCTTGTGTGTGACGTCTTCTTTTTGCGCATGCGGCCGCTTTGAGGGTTCACACAGGGCTCAAGACTAACCTTTTGCTACGGTTGCACTGGTGCACTGGCGCACCCAAATTTTTTAACCACATCGCTTAACACCGCAGTTTTACATGTGCACTTTTTTGTGGGGAAAATTGCTGTCCATAAAGACAATATTGATTTATAAATGATTAATTAACAATCTTGTGCTTGTGCATTGGCACTCTTTGATAATATTGTGGGTAATGTTAAACTTATTCCTCACGTCGGCCTCCTCTGACGACCTGTTTGCTGCTGCCTGCCGCTAAAAAGGCAATGGGGAGAGGGGACACTTGGGGAGTGCATTTATCGCAGCGTATAATGTGGTGGAAGCAAAAATGCGTCTGGACGCTTTTCTTTTCAAGATCCTTAGACTACGATGACCTGGATGACTGAGAACCTTTACAGACAAAAATGCAAAAGTAAGAAGGAATTCATGAGGATGTTTATCAAATGTGAAGCGTAGTTTGCTGCTGGTTCAGTGAATTTTGGTTGGAGAGAGACAAAACCTGCTGCTCAGAAGCTAGCCCAAAAAGAGTATAGCGTGGACCCGACGCACCACAATCAGTGAGCTGTCGGCTTTCAGCCCCGACGGCGTGTCCGTGTACGGCCATCGGGTGAGAAAGCCGAGAAAGAGAAAGGTAATTCTGATGCATCGGGTCCGCGCTCTGTGTTTACGTCCTTGTGCAGAATCCATTTACCTGCTCTCATTTACTGTTTGTTGAAATTGTTTTGTGAGCTTTAACCTGAGATTCTGGTGTTTCTGGCCAAATACATTATATTTAAAAGTCAATTCAGGTTTTAATGAATCGATATGGCTTTATTTAAGTTACTCACCTCTCTATCTGCCTGCACTTTCAACTGGACCACGGCCAATCAGAGAGGTCCCACCCCTGACTATCTTTGATTGGTTTAGACCACGATAGGGGCACAATGTGTGTCTGCTGTTGACCACACGGAGACTTTCAGAGTCTTTTGTTTTTCTTTTTTTTTACTCGAACATTTGGTTGGACTCTAGAGCCCTGTCACACTAGAGCACGTTTGCTGTCACATTTTATTTGTAGTGTGAACAAGCAGACAAAAAAAATCGGATTTGATCAAAAAATCGGAATTGAGCATTAAGACCTGCAGTGTAGCCTAAGACTCATCATAATTCTCTGTATTAGAGCTCCTGAGATCCCGAGGAGTCCTTGGACCAGATACAGCATCCAGGCACTCATCCCAGTTTGGCGTGCCTGGAAAAACCTCCAAAGGAAGCTCCACCTTTCACCTGAGCACCACATTAATCCACCTTCAGTGTTAAGATGCTGAGACTCTTCAGCTACCTCGCTTCAGGCAACTTCTAAGACGTGGAGGGCCATTTACCAGTAAATAAGTCATGTGCAAAATATGTTTACTCTCCCCCACTATTCACAAGAAAAGCCCTGCCTACTGCTAACTGGAGAAATTAACACTCACTGCCTTATAATATTTATTTATTTATTTTTGTGTGTCTAATTTTCACAGCGCCTCCCTGCAGATTTGAATCTACTCTGAAAAGTCAAATCAGATTGTCTGAAGTAAAAAGGAGGCAGAGGTATTGATAACCATTTATGTAGATTAGAAATTTCACTTGTATATAGTAAATAGTTCCCCCCACACACACACTTTTTCCTTTTGTTGCGTGATATAACTCTAACTCACCTTTTCTTGCTGACCTCTGTGCTTCTGTAACACGAGTGAGTTTTGCCTGTGTGGCATTAAGTCTACATCTATCCTCTATGCTTGTTTCTGTCCAGCAGAGGGCGCTGACAGGTCAATGCAGCAGCTAAACTCTGTGGAAATGAACACCAGGAGAAAAGTAGCAAAACCACAGCCTGATCACAGGTTAATTTCAGAGTGCACAGATAGATGAGGACACTGACAGACCTCTACGTGCCTGTTGGATCATTAACTGGCTGTAAATATGTAATCATGTATGATGCATGTTGTTGTAGACTAAATATGCTCAGACTTGACAGAGGTGGTGGTTTACGACACCAACTGTCTGCCATCTATAATCCAGTTTTGAGATCCCTTCCCAGACGCCTTAACGTCCACTCACATCCTGGGCCATCTGACCTCAGGAAATCACATGAAAGGGTGGGGCCAGGTTTCACAATGAGCTCACCCGAAACCCTGGCTGATTGGGACCCACACCCGTTTCACACCTCGGCTCATGTGATTAGGTAGAGGATCATCAGGTCCCTCTTTGGGGGGAAACTCCCACTAGGTTTATATCTGGGACTCTCCACCATCTGACCGTAGAACTGAAGAAGCTTCTCGGATGAGAGGTGAAACGTCTTCAAGCAACTTAAAGAAGTCCAGACGCTTTTCTTTCCAAGCTCCTTAGACTGCGATGACCTGGATGACTGAGAACCTTCACAGACGCTCAGACTTGACCTTCAGAAGCAGAGCTGAGGTTTCTGACAGAACCTGAATTGAAGAAGACAAAAGTCTGAAGAAGTCAAAGCTCAGTAACACGCAGAGTATAAAGAGAATTTTATTGTTTCATTCTATTTATTATTTAGCTTGGCTCTTCATCGTAAAACCCATTACAGACAGAGAGTAGAAAACTATAAACCACAAATGATAAAGATCTAACAACAAGGCAGCAGCACGACTATGAAACTACTTCATTACTTCATGAAGTAAAACAGTAAATAACAGCAAGACAAAAACACAAACATATAAACAATAATCAAAACCTGAGCCAGATGAGCAGAGCTTAAAGAAACTTTTACTTTACAGGAACTGACTTCAGCCTGAAAGACGTTTTTACAATAAACCACAGTCCAGTTTTCTTTCTTGTCAAGAACAAACACAGAGCTAAGAGGTCTTTAAGAGGTTGCAGATGTGAAAAAAGAACAACTATGTCGACGTTTATAAGCCTCCATTTTCTTCAGTGTTGCTTCATTTTAACCACACATCAAAGGAAAACTGACACGTGGTTAAGAAACGAGAAGGTGTTATTTTTCAGATGAAGCTTCCTTCACTCACTTTGGCCTTTAACACAGTTTTTCTGTTCAGAGATTTTCCCTTGGGCTTCACAAACAGGCAACAATTCTGTGTAAGCCAAACTGTGTCCCTAACCCAAGATGGAGGGCGATGTTAATCATACATGCCCACATATATGAAAAAGTTTTTACTGGTTTTTATTACCCCAACACAACTACTCTAAAAAGCAGAAACACGCACTTAAAAGAGCTGTCAGCTCCTCAAAGTGCATGTGTCGGCTAAATAACAGGTTAAATACACCACATCATCTCTATCAAAGTCAGCGTTAAGCCTTTATTTAGGAAAACTTCATCATAAAACAGTTACTGTCCACCTCCTGCTGCGGTGGGCACAGAAATCTTTGTTCTGGCAGTCGTTCCCGTGACACTGTCCCTGTAGCAGGGTCCCTGTGTCAGGTGTCTTTTTGTTTGCTGTCACCATGGTTGAAGCTCGGTAATGCTGCTAACCTTCACAGACAGCAGAACATCATCTCTGTAAGGTCAGGTCACAGAGCACACAGACAGACACAGGTAAAGCGTGTCAGGGTGGAGCAGGTAATTGCACAGCAGGGCAGGGAGGAGGAAACAAAGGGGAGTAAGAAGCAGAAATCACTGCTCACTGATATTTAGTTAATCTTCTTCTTTCTGCTCCTTTCAGGGATCGCCACAGCAGCTCATTTGCGCATTAAACAACAGCAGCACTTTTAAGCTTGATCAGCTGTTGTTAGAATTTATTTAATATTAATTTCTAGTATCAGCTGATGTTTGCTGGAGCCACAGCTGTAAAAGCTGCTGGTCATGATATCAGTTTGAATATGTGGTGAGAGGGAAACATGAAGATGAAACCAGGAGATGTCCTTACTGAATCATCAGAGCTGTGATGGAGAAACAGGTTTACCTTTTAGGTGACATGAATGATATGTCTGTGAAGGTTCTCAGTCATCCAGGTCATCGTAGTCAAAGGAGCTTGCAAAGAAAAGCGTCTGGACTTCTTTAAGTTGCTTGAAGACGTTTCACCTCTCATCCGAGAAGCTTCTTCAGTTCTAAGGTCAAATGGTGGAGAGTCCCAGATATAAACCTAGTGGGAGTAACCCCCCACAGAGGGGGTTACTCCCCTCAGCAGTCCATCTGCATCTTAAGGATAAAGGACACTCTTTCGAGGATGCCAATGTTCACATTTTGGACAGAGAGGACAGATGGTTTGAAAGAGGAGTGAAAGAAGCCATCTATGTCCACTGTGAGCGACCATCTTTGAACAGAGGCGGTGGTTTACGACACCAACTCTCTGCCATCTATAATCCAGTTTTGAGATCCCTTCCCAGACGCCTTAACGCCCACTCACATCCTGGGCCATCTGACCTCAGGAAATCACATGATAAGGTGGGGCCAGGTTTCACAATGAACTCACCCGAAACTCTGGCTGATTGGGACCCACACCCAGTTTCACACCTTGGCTCAGGTGATTACAGGATCATCAGGGGGTCCTTTTGTCCCTCTGTGGGGGGTTACTCCCACTAGGTTTATATCTGGGACTCTCCACCATTTGACCTTAGAACTGAAGAAGCTTCTCGGATGAGAGGTGAAACGTCTTCAAGTAACTTAAAGAAGTCCAGACGCTTTTCTTTGCAAGCTCCTGTGACATGAACAAGTTAAAGGGAAGTTATGAACTGTTTCTGAGAGACAAATAACACCAGGATCCTTTTCTAAGTAGCTGACAGCGGGTAACTGTGCAGGGGTCGATCTAGCAAAGTGTTGCCAGGGGGCCAGGTAGGGCATTAACAGGGAAAAGGGGGGCACAAAGAAATATGTTCTTATTCTCATTTAAAATGTCTGTTATTAAATAATTATCTGAAGATTACAACCAAAGTTTTTATCTGACGTAAAATGTATAGAAATCATACCAACAAGACTGTACATCACTGTCACAACAGCGTCTGTTTTCATTCAAAGGCTTTATGGCTTTTCCTATAACACCTGGGGGGCCGGTCTCTAGTCAAAATGCCCGGGCCAATTTTTTGTCCCAGTCCAGTCCTGGTAACAAGCAGAGCAGCCGCAGGGCTGGACGGATGTGATCGTTGATAATAACATGAGTCACTTTTTCCTGTTTACGGCTCAGTCCATGAGCTGGCAGCTTACAGGGAGGACTTTGTAACGTCCTGTCTGACCGCCTCCTGTAGGAAAAAGGAAAATCTGCTGATAGCTGATAGTATTTTGGAAAAAGTTTCTTCATTCTGACTCTGTTAAAGTCTCCCAACACAATAAAGTCTCACTCTGGGTTAAAATCCCTGATCTGCTAATGACGCTGCACCTTCATCCACAGCGGATGTCAGCTTGTGATGGGATGTAAAGATGGGAGAGGAGAGCTGAGCTGAGGTAAGCGGGTCAAACTTTAACACTATGTTACTAACACTCAAACGTCTGTGGCTCAGAGTTCCCTCCCTCCTCTTGATTTGCATAAGTGCTTCTTTCTGTCTCAGATGGATGATAACACTGTCCAGTGTGATGGCAGCTCCTGACGTGTCTGCTTCTGCCCGATTCTTTCTGTGTTTGCTTCGAGTTTAGCTGAAGCTCGGACATCGCCTGCCTTCTGGTATGTTTTCCTTTTATTGATTCATTTTCACCATCATGTTTCCTTTCAGTCAGCCTGGCGCAGCATTGTATTCAGACCTGCTGACATCTTCTGTTACCTGTAGTCTACTTTTCATACTTAGATGTGTGCAGGTGTTAAAAAATGAAAATAACACAGTGACTCTACACAATTCTGACACCAATTAAAATCATATCATTTAATTTGATGAATGTTTGATAGAGACTAAACGTTTTTTTTGGTAGTGTTTGTGGGTGTGCCGTCATTCTGTCTGTAACACGATGAGATTTTAATGAATTCTGATTAAAATTTGCTTTTTTCCCCCACAAAAGTGGACAAAAAGCTGTTGAACTTAGAGGCTATGATTCTTACAAGTGTGCTGTGTGTTGTCATTATATAGACATTTAAAACATCATGTCACGTCATTTGACCTCTGACCTCACTTTTACATTGCACATGCGCCTTTCTTTCAAGTTTCTCGAAAATGTGTTAAATGTGATATATGTTTAAAGAAAGCAGAAACAGAATGAGCTTCCTGCTTAGGTAGAAATATACTGTAGTGTAATATTATTAATCAGTACCTATCATCCATCACCTACACCCACACGATATTTGTGTGTAATGTTGTTAATGTTATGTGGTTCATCCTGATGTAACCTGGTGTCGATAGTCAGACAGTAACTGTGTTTGTTACATTCAGGCGCTGATAGAGTCTGTTTAAAAAGACAAGAGAGAACAGATGAATACTGTTTCCTTAAAGGGTGAATGCTGCCCGCTGGAGCTTTGCGCTCTCAGCTTCTTGTTTGCTTTATTTTTTTGCCTCAAAGGAAAGTTTTAAGTTGCTTATTTGTTTGCTGACAAACAATATGAGTCCATCATCAGAAATATTTACCATGCAATAATTCAGTGACAATACTAATAATTGGCCTTTGAAATGTAGTATTTTCTTCATCGTACTAGTGAGCGGCTCCATTAACAAGAGTCGGAAGCTCATTAATCAAAGAATCCATGATGAAATCAGACGCCACATCCCACGCTTAACTGCTTATTCTGAAATAAGCAGTTAAGCGTGCAGTCAGAGGATGTTACTGACTGTTTAATGGTGTTCAAGCATTTCCTATTATGTTGGTGGTTTTTTTTACTTCCTGTTTTTAAAGTTTATTTAGAAACTTTTTTTTTCATATAACCACTCAGGTTCCCTTTTTCACGCGAACACCCAAACTGTGAACTTTGTGACTAATTTTCCACACCCAGCCTTTTTTTAAGAACCCACTGAGTGAAGGCCATGCATCCTCCTCCTAAAAGACTCGTGCACTTCTTTGATATGCAGCTGATTATCAGCAGTTAATAAACAACAGGCAGACGAATTCAGTTGACAACTTCTGTTTTCTCTTATCCTGATAAGAGCCACAGATAAAATAACCACTGCAGGCAGATTATAGCAAGGCTTTTATATGATTTCTTAGCATGGCTTTTTATATGATCAGTGCAATAAGGTGTCATTTATAATAAATTTATAGCCTTTGAGGGTAGCTGTTTTTGAAAAGTGTAACTTTCAGCTGTTGAAAGGCACTGAGGTTAAAAACACCACACTACTCATTTCCTGTAGGTCGAGGACCCTGATACTCCTGAAGCTGCAGAGAAAGCGAAACAACAGTTTAATCGGCATTGAGGACGAGCACGGTAAGACTAGTGTTTCCTAGCTCTGTGTTTCAGCTTACCTCGTGTTATTTTAGGCAGCAGAGTGACACCAAAACAACAAGGTGTTTTAGTGGTGTCTGCGCCCACCACTGTAAGCTACAGTCGTAATCCTGCAGTGCAGGTGAAACAGCGCTTTATTACTGAAGGATCAGTGTGTGCATCCCTGTTGAGCTTAAGCTTGTTTATGTCTGTAGTGCTAATGGGTTTCCTGATTGCTGTGTGATCAGTGAACACATCATTTGAGACACTTGTATTTTGTTAAAAACTAGTTCAGCTGATTATAAACTCTGTGTCTGTAAAAATGCGGATATCTCACCAAAGATTAAACATGAGATAATGAAGATATTTGTGTGACATCTGCACAGGAAACACTTGTATGTGCAGATTAAGTGACAAAGTCTCTGCTCAGAGCAGACTGTACATATCTGAATAAGATGAGAAATTATTTAGAATTGAAATAATTTAGTAATAACTACAGAAAACCTTCAGATCACACCACCATGAGGTCATCGCTGAAGAGAATGAGAGGGTTCAGTGTTTGTAGGAGTCGATGCAGCACCATACATTTCTATTTTTAAGAAAGTAAAGTCTTTTTAGAACACACAGAAAAAGCACTGTACAACAAAATAGAGTAAAATAATATATTATAGAAAAACAAGTTGAGCCGCAGAATAGAGTGAACATCAGAAAAACCTGACTAAACAAAAACGTTTCAGTCTTGGAGCCACAGACTGAAAGGCTGCGTTCTCCTCCAGCTTCCATCTGGTACGATGAGTCTGTGAGCAGCAGAGTGTTCAATAAGGCTGAAGCCTGGCCGTGGAGTGCTTGGTATCTCTTCTGGGAGTCAATGTAAAGAGTATAAAACAGGATTAATGAGCTTGCTTACTGAACCTGTTAATAAATTTACTTAGATTTGATTATAATTTCAACTTCCTATCACAACATTCTGATGTTTTTAGTGAACTGTGGATAAATAAAATAGGCGATTAGGAAAATACTGATGCTGATGAAAACAGTTCACTGGAGGTTAACTCCTATTTGTATGAAATGGTCGAAAGAATTGGAACATTTTAGAACAACTGTCATAGAGAACGGGAACACTAAAAGTTTGAGAGACACAAATAGAAATATTTAAATGGTTATAAATCGTGGCTGTTTTTCAGATGGTTTTGAGTGATGTGCTGTAATCAGATACCTTTCACAGACACAACATTTCTCAGTTTCAGTGTTTAATATGTTGAACTTTTAGCATTTTGAGTGGCTCCATACTGCAATGTTTTGGTAACGATCAGAGAAACATAGCTTTATTTTTACTCTTTTATATTAAATATTGGGTTATAAGGATTTGCAAATGGCTGCATTCTTTTAGATTTGCATCTTAGACAGCGTCCTATCTTTTCCTGGACGCAGGAAAAGTTGATCATTTTTGCAGCATTTGGATAAATCTGCAAATTAACCATTAAGAAATCCATGCAGTGAATTGAAAACAGCTGTGTTTGTTTTATTGTCTCCACAGAAGATGTTTGCAGCTGAGGCCAAAAAACTGATTGACAAGGTGGGAGATAAAGAGCTCATCTATAATGAGAGCCTAATCAAGAAAGTAGATCTGCTGACTCTGGTCAAAGTCAGCAAAGGAAAATTCTGGCCAGTGCAAAAGTACAAGATAATGCAACTCAGTCTGCCCGAGCTCATGGAGGTGGAAGACTTCAGCCCAGGTGTGTATTCAGATGCATAAACACACACATATTTTGTGTCACACAATATAAATACACCTTTTTTTATGACTGAGTCCCATTGGCCTGGTGATGATGATATAATACTGTAGTTCACATGCTGACCTTAATTCACAGAATCTATCTTATTCATCTCTGCCCCTCATCGTCCATACTTTTGCCAGAAAGAAAGGAAAGGTGATAAAGTAAGACAGAGGATGATGGGTTGTGACCTGCAAGGCAAACAGGCTCACCAGTGTCACAGTGAACTAATACATTCCTTAATCCACAGAAGGGAGAATCAGCTGGGAGTGTGTCTTTATGCTCCAGTTATACCAGAGGTGGCGGTGGGTGTGCCTCTGTCTCCTAAATAACTCCCCCTCATTAAGCTGACCTGTGTGTTGTGGTACATTGACCTCATAATATATAGAACGACTGTATCATGTGTAAGTGATGCTCCTTTCTCCCTCCAGAGTGCACAGATGAGCCCTTTGTGAGTAATTTCATGACTTCAACAAAGACGAGCGGGAGAGGAGGGTTAGGTGGAAAAGACATTGGTGTGTATGAAGCTGAAGTGAATGCAGGCGCTGACAGTATGGATGGACTAGTTCAGCCCGTCAACATGATGTCGAAGAAAGTCGACCTTAAAGCCCTGAGGAGCGCGCTCAGTGACGGGTAGGGCTCTGTCTCTGCTCAGCGATCGTTGTTTTCCAAACATGCGCTAACCTTTTTACTCTCTGCTGCTGCTTCCTGTTTCCAGGACCATAAAAACAGACAAAGTGAACCTGCTGGCACTGAAAACGAAGGATAAACTGGCTTTTGTTCACCAGACAATTTACAACTCTTCTCCTGTCACACTTATTAGAAAGTGCACGAGGGATGGGTCCTTGTTAGCCTCCTGCATAAAGATACTGAGTCTGTTTGCAAAGGTGAGTGAATCTCCAAAGGATGAAGACATTCTGGGCTCAGCTTTGTTTTCAGTAACTCATGTTTGAGCTGTATTGGTAATGAATTGATTACTTGTTTGTGAAGAACAAACTGTCCAGAGTGCAGGTGCAGCATGATTTGTCTGTAGTGATTAAAGTGATCGAGTTAATGAATTTGAATCAGGAATTCTTTACGTATTCAGTTCCTCTGTTTGTAAGTTACGTGAATGGTCGGTTCTTCAGCATTTTGAAAATTTGCCACAGTTCTCCGGCAGATTTAGACTGTTGGTAACTTCTGCCTCATTGTTTAATCAAAACTGATTCTGCGGACATCAGGACTCTGGGAATCCAATCCACTTCCGCAGGACTCCACTAACTTTGTTCCACTTCAGGAACTCAAAGGCTATTTGTGGTCATAAACGTCCCTGGCAGGCCTATTTCAAGGCCACATTTGAGGAAGAAACAAGTTCCTGTATAACCCCCCAAAAATAAACTCCTGAGTAGCAGACTGGTTAAAGTCATAAAAATAAGTATTGTGTAAAAATTCAACAACTATGAAGAGCATAATTCCCAAATTACTATTTAGAAAACAGCATTTGCCACAGAGCACGGTTTCCACGGTTTCCTGGTTTCTACACTGCAATGCTAACAAGCAGGCAGAATACCCAGCACTGTAAACCCTGGCACCAGGCCTGACCCGTGGTGTAGCCAGGTCATTTTATTAGAGTGACGTGATTATTTACCGGAGAGTGGCACATAAACAGATGCTCTGCAGCAAGAACCATTGTAGACATCATCTGATGGAGCTGTGTGTAACATTTAAGGTCAAGGTCAAGTTTATTTATATAGCACATTTCCAAACAGTCCATGCTGCACAAAGTGCTTAACAATGTAAAATGCCACTAAAATAAATAAAATGCAGTGATGCAGTAAACTATAGAAAAGCAATTAAAAAAACTAAAACAACAGCAACAACTAAGGCTGTTAAAACCAAAAATGTTTAGGTCAGAGTGTGTTAATAGCCAGACTTAAGTGTGTGTCTTTAGTAACGATTTAAAATGTTTGAATGTTTGTGCAGATCTAATATTAAGAGGAAGGCAATTCCAGAGTTTGGGACCTGCCGCACAGAAGCCTCTGTGTCCACGATAGTTAAGTTTAGTCTGTTGAATAGTTAAGGTTAGTTTGGACCTCATGGTTCTTTCTGGAGCATAAATATAAAGGTGGTCAAATAGGTAAGAAGGCGCTTGGCCGTTAAATGATTTAAAAACAAAAAGTAAAAATTTAAATTGGATCCTGTAAGGAACAGGGAGCCAATGTAGAGAGGCCACACCCAGGATAATATGCTTCTTCTGTTTAGTGCCAGTTAGCAGACGAGCAGCTGCATTTCAGACCAACTGGAGACGATAAAGAGAGGCCTGGTCCAAACCAAAGTACAAAGAATTGCAGTAGTCCAGTCTGTAAGTAATGAAGAGATGAATAACACGTTCAAAGACATTAGCTGGAAGGTACGGCTTAACCTTGGCTAGCTGTCTTAAATGAAAAAAGCTGGATTGGACTACTGAACTCACCTGCCTACACAGTTTAAAGCAACCATCAAGGTACACACCGAGGTTTTTAACCACTGTCTTACAATAGGAGGATAAGGGGCCTGGACTGCTGTCAATGGGCTTAATGAAGCTACCAAAAATGACAGCTTCTGTTTTGTTTTCATTTAATAAAAAAATAAAAAAATAATTAAAGACATCCACTGTTTAACACTATCAAGGCAACATAATAATAACTGAAGTGGGCCTGTCCCTGCTTTTAAAGGCAGATAGATCTCAAAGTCATCTCCAAAATAGTGAAAAAAGAAGAAAGTGAAGAAAGGTTGTACTGTGAGAAAACAGATCCCAGTGGCAACATATGCAGTGCAAACAAGGCAGGACCCAAACTAGAGCTTTGAGGTGCACCATAATTAAGGGGGGCTATTTTGGAGCTGTGATGGCCCATGTTGACATAAAAAGTCCTTCCAGATAAGGACCAAAACTACTGAAGAGCAAACGCTATTAGGCCATCATATGATTCCAGCTGTGATTGCAGGATATCATGGTCGACCACGTCAAAGGCTGCTGTCAGTTCCAACAACAAGAGGGCAGCAGCTTTAGAATTTGGGTGTTCACGCTGCAGCAGCTCTTTAAAATGTTTGGAAGAATTCAAGCAGTCTGTTGTAAACCTGATCCCTTCACCTCAGCAACTTCAGACCAAAGGTCTCCAAAACTCTTGGAAATGGACTGAAGATCATCTAAATTGTGTGGCAAATGGAGAACAATGATAGTGTTTCTTCTATGCTTGTGTATTGATTGTGCAGTTATGTGTAATTTAACAAAAAATAAATGTTTTTAGGGCCACAGAAAAGAGAAGACAAGCTTCACTGTTCCAGAAAAATCCACCTTTGCTTACGGCCTGGTGGAGATAAAGATAGAGGATGAGAAGCTGAGTAAGAGCACAACACTGTGTTGATTGCATGTGTGTGTGTTTGTGTGTGTGTGTGTTACTGAGTATAATTTCTGTCCTTTGCTCTCATTTAGAGATCTCGTGTGAACCCTGGACTCGAGGTGCCCTCGGTATGTTGCTGTGTGTGGTTGAAGTTGATGCCATGTTTGTCTTAATGTTCACATCAACATGAAGTCTTTCTCACTTTTAATAATCTTGAGGTCTGTTTTCAGATGGACTCTTTGGCGATGACATAGAGAGTGCGATGCTACAACAGATTAAAGAAGGTGTGTCTGACAGTTTGAGCTTTTCCCTGTTCTGAATTAATCAGAGTGAAGCTTTTGGAATTTGGGACCTACAGCACAAACTCTGCTTTAATTTATTGAGTGTGATCGTATCAGTTCTGCTATTCCTGTGTTTGCCGCAGAACTAAAGATGAAGGATGCTTTTCTGCAGCCGCTGGCAGATCTTCCCGAGTCGACCCGTCATGATCTACTGAAGAAGCTCAGCGAGCTTGCTGAGGATGGGGATACTCTCTCTCTGCTGGAGCAAACAGTAAGAAGAATGTTTACAACATCTGAAGCTTCTTTGTGCTCATCATGAGGTTTCATCTCCCACTGATCTTAATTCTTCAACTGATGCTTCATCAGTTACTGCAAGGAACAAAAAGTGAAGAGATGGTTAAACAGGCAGTCACGTGAGAATGGAGGTTCCACAAGAATAAACAAGCATCAGTCTAGCGGATTATCAGCAAAGGAGAGTGCCTGTATAAAAGCAAATGTTTTGGCAGTTTGCTGATCTGGTGCATTCAGGTGTGTTAACACAGTGCCACAGTTACCCCACCAGTGGACATCCCAGGTCAGACCATGTAACCTCAGATAAACTGCAACAAACCCAAGAGCTACATCTCAGACTCCACAGGCCTTAGGTTAAATGATTAAGTTCATGACAGCAAAATTAGAAAAAGAATGAACATGTGGGGTTTGTTCAGAAGGGTTGCCTGAAGAAAGCCTCTTCTTTCTAAAAAGAACGGAAAAGCTCAGCTTAGGTTTGCAAAGTTGTTTCTGAACAAACTCCAAGACTCCAAGAACACAGCTGAGATGTCTAAGCAGCTGAACAGAGTAAACTGTAAACTGCTCCATAACCAGAGTATTCAAGATTCAAATGTGAGGCCATCTGTCCCACAGCTAAAGCTTAGATCAAAACTAGGTCAATGATCAGAGCACATCAGCACATCTCTGAAAACTGTAAGAGTGGCAGGATCTTAAGAATCCTGTGCATAAATAAATCCTCACAAACCTCAGTGCACTAAGAAGAGTGAAGCAAAATTGCTCCACTGCTATGGAACGCCAGGACTGCCATAATGAATTAATTAAATACACCATTAAATAATTCATTAAATGTGTCAATAATTAATTAAAATTGGAATTAATTAATTAAATAAATAGTTATGATACATGTAATTAATTAATTATTGACACATTTAATTAATTATTGACACATTTAATTAATTATTTAATGATATATTTATTTATTTCATTTTGGCAGTCCTGGCGCCTGGCTCTCGTCATGAAATAATTTTATCTGTCAGCCTCACCCATCAAACTCAGGGGGCGGGGTTAACGCTGCCCATGCAGCTTCTCTAACATTTGATTGGTTGCCGTGCAAAGTAAGTCAAAACAGGTCGATCCTAGATAATCGATTGCTTGTGTAGACTTGGGGCAGCCAGGTATCCCAGAATGCAGATCAAATCACAGGCAGCAATGGTGGTGGTGTAGTTTTAAAATACCCCGTTTTTCTGTCACCAGCTACACTTTTAACAGTGTTTTAGCTGCGAATGTCGCGACGTATGTCTGGTCAGGTTGTCAACATAGAACATGTTTGCAAAAGTGCTCAGATGTTTTCAGAGATTTCACTAGCTCTGCTAACAATTAGCATGCAGAGTGCACCGAGGGGGTTACGTTAACCGGTTTGTTTACATATTCCACTCTCCGTGTTCCACATGTTGCATTCGCAGATTCTCATTTTCACCGAACGATCGTCTCTTTCCGCCTGGTCTTGTGTCTCTGTGCTTCTGTAACATAAAGAACGAGCTGACATTTTTCTCACGAAACCAGCGATCAGCTCAACAGACCCTCAGTTTACCTGCATGCATCCTCCTCCTCATCTGTCAGCTGTTTAACACCTGCTGCTAATTCAAGAAACACGCCTACGTTACCTGGTGATAGTCACAGTTTAACTGGGCAGCCGGTGCTCGATATAACGCAATGTCAGCGCATTTTTCTGCACAAGATAAGTAAATATAGTGTTTTCCCAGAGCGCAGAGCTGCTGGAGCTTGTTTCCTTACAGAGCACTTTATAGGCGAACAGCTTCATCAGCGGCTGATGTCCAATCACCGGCACACAGCTTTGAAACATCACCTTAGTTTTAGCTCTCAGTGGTTAAACGCTGGACTTCATTCACTCAGGTTCTGTCTGTCGGGTCACGTTTACTTCGCTGTTTTATTTACAACTGAGCAAATCGGTTTGGCTGAGGTTAAAGTTACGTTTCATAACTGCATAGTTTCACAGACGTTTAATGGTTCACTGGCACATGTGTTAGACTGAACTATTCGCTTTTCTTTATCTGGTGTGTTTTGGATTTAACTGTGAATTTTGAGATTAAACTGACTTTTAAAATGTTTTTATACAAAGAGGAAAGAGAAGGCGCATTTCCACCGAGAGGAGCAGAGTTTGCAAAAGCATGTTCATCATGAAGTTTGCAACCTGGACAGAAATATTATATCATCTGTTTTTTAATAGTTATTCAACTGTATTCTAAGCACCAGCTGTCTGTTAGAATGTGATTTTTTTTTTCTCTCTGTTGGCAGAGGTATAAAAAATGCGCAGGAAAATCTGACGTGCATGGCGAACTTCACCGACGATATTTAGGGAGGAATAAACACACATCAAACATAAATGAACCATTTTTTTGCTTTTTCGGTCATGTTATGTTTACCTGTCAAAGGCTTGTTACAAACTATGAAACACATCGTGCAGACTTCTGGATGTTAGAAGAAAACTAATACTGTTCATGAATGAGACTAAAGGCAGGAAGGTGTCCTTTAAAACTAAACATGTTAATAGGACCTCCCTATTTATATCATAGTTTATGATATAGCACGTGTATTTCAGTAATAGCCTGCTGATTTCAGTGTAGTGGTGAACAGTCGCACAGCTCACGTAGGGGTTATCTGTGATACTCCTTAACTATAATTTATCCAAGTTAACTTCAGTTAACCATTCAGACAGTTCTTTTGCAATGAAAAACATAAACACCCATGCTGCCGGGAGGTTTCCTCAGTGCCAGCTGTTAATATTATAGCTGCTTATGCAGTAACCATGGTAACCACGGACTCTGAGCGGCTGGATCGACGGAGGTCAGACAACAATTTTACATGTATGATCTTAAAACAGGACACAGCCACTATACGTGCTGGCCTCATATCAAATGTGAAGGCAGACTGAGTCTATGTTTGACGTTTTTTATATCTAATCTTCCTTTTCAAACATTTAAACAGCAGCGAGTCTGCAGCTGAGGGAATACAAATTCAAATTGTCGGAACAGGTTTGCTCGTTTCTTGGATTCATTTGGTGATTTATTAAATGTATAACTGTTATTCTAATCTGCTGCTGAGTCTCTTACACTTTTCTTTATGCTGTATATTTTCACGTCTCTGGAATAGTTGGCAGTTAGATAGTCAGCTGGGAAACTCTGTGTTAACTCATGGAGCTGAGGATATCGTGGATATGCTGACCTCGCTGCGTGGTGTACAGGGCCGTTTACCCTCATGATTAATATTCACAATAAAAATATTAGCCGAACATCATGAAGTCTGTATGTGTTTCATAGTGTCGAACAACCTTTGTACAGTTAAAGCCAGCAGTTACTACATGACGGAAACACCAACGTTATCTCTTTTATGTGTTTATACACAGATCACGCTGATTACTGAACAAAAACCCAAAGATCAGATGTTAAACAGATTTATTTGCTCTCTCCTCCTTAAACATGTTTTTAATGTTAGTTAGAATTCAGAATTGGCGACTGAAACACGTAGGACGCATAAGAACATCAGGAAATAAAACACCGATAAATATAACCTCAGTAAAAGAAGTCAGCGGGGGTTACTACAGCTGTGTACCGGGGCCTGCGCTTTGTCGGTGGGATTGCTTGCGAGGCGAGCGGGTCTATCCCACGCTTTGCCGTGAGACTGGGCAGACATCTCCGAAATCATCGAAGCACTTTTGCAAAGAGTCTGTATCTTGACAAACCGACCACACATATGAAGATTAAACCACTACATTCTCGGCTAAAAAAATATTAAAACGGTATTTGGTGACACACAAACAGGGTTTTTCAAAGTTCAGTTCTGTTAGCTTCCACATGCCGGTTGTTGTGTGCTAGAAACAATGGCCACCAGGCCAAAGCAATGGTTTTGACTCGATCAGCGTTAACCCCGCCCCCTGAGTTTGATGGGTGAGGCTGACAGATAAAATTATTTCAAGATGAGAGCCAGGCGTCAGGACTGCCAAAATGAAATAAATAAATATATCATTAAATAATTAATTAAATGTGTCAATAATTAATTAAAATGTGAAATACATAAATAATTAATTAAATGTGTCAATAATTAATTAATTACATGTGTCATAACTATTTATTTAATTAATTCCAATTTTAATTAATTATTGACACATTTAATTAATTATTTAATGGTGTATTTAATTAATTCATTATGGCAGTCCTGGCGTTCCATACACTTCAACGTGAGAAACTGATTAAAAGGATCGCTTAAAGTTATTGCTGCTTAATTATATTTCTAAAAGCTCTTTACTGATATTTCTCAGCTATCGGAACCATGGATGCTGCTGGTTATCAATCATGTATGCACAGGCCCAACAACCAATACTGACAACAGGCTTGGGGCTTTACAGACAGCAGGTACAGTTAGGGCCATATATTTGGACACTGGCACAAGTTTTTCTTTTACCCATTAACTGAAACATGTTACAATTATAGTTATATAACAGACATAAATGTAGACTCTCAGCTTTCATTTGAGGGTATACACATTACAAAAGTAATTGGACAGTTGACTCAAAGGCTACTTGATGTGCATATGTGGGCAATTCCTTTGTTATGTCATTGTCAGTTAAGCAGATAAAAAGCCTCGAGATCATTTGAGGTGTGGTGCTTGCATTTTGACGATTTTGCTGCGAACAAACAAGGTGCGGCTCTGTATGCAGGTGCAACAAGCAATCCTTAAGCTGAAAAAACAGAAGAAAAAAACAATTGCTACAATATCAGGAGTGGCAAAAACTACAGTTTGGTACATCCTGAGAAAGATAGAAAGCACTCGTGAACTCAGCACCTGGACCTGGAGGTCCACAGAAGACAACAGTGGTGGATGATCACAGAATCATTTCCATGGGGAAGAGAAACCCCTTCATTTCATGTCTTGATGCATGCTCAATCATCCAGGTAAGGAAATCCCAAAAAGGGGATTCTGTTCACCTGGACAAAGTGTTTTCAGTGGAAGAAACATTTTGTCACTCATCCAAGTGACTTCTTCACTCTCAGCTGGCTGCAGGTTTCCCCAATCTTATAAACAGTAAATTTGCACAATGACTGAAACTGGGCAGTGGGCTGTGAGGTCATAACCTCACAACATCCAACCAACTGAACTACACCGTCTACCATAAAGAGAAGACTGAATGAAAGTAAATGCAAATGGTTCACTGCAAGGTCCAAGCCACTCATAAGACTCAGGAATAGAAAGGCTCAAAAAAACCAAACAAACACAGTCCTGGAAAAGTATTCTTTGAACAAGAAAAACGCATGCAGAAGGCGTGGAACAGCTCATGATCCAAAGCATACCACAACATCTGTAAAACACGATGGAGGCAGTGTGATGGTTTGGGTATGCATAGCTGCCGTGGGCACTGGGACACTAGTGTTTAATGATGATGTGACACAGGACAGAAGAAGCTGAATTAATTCTGAGGTCAGAGACATACTGTCTGCTCAAATCCAGCTAAATACAGTCAAATTAAATGGGCGGTTTTTAATAATACAGATTGACAATGAACCAAAACCTACACCCAAAGCAACCCAGGAGTTTATTCAAGCAAACAAGTGGAATATTCTTGAATGGCCTGGTCAGCCACCATATCTTGATCCAGCTGAGCATTTCACTTGTTGAAGACTAAACTTCAGACAGAAAGGCCCACAGACAAACAGAAATTGGATGCCGCTGCAGTAGAGGCCTGGCAGAGCATCAAAAAGCAGGAAACACAGCATGTCCATGAGTTCAAGACCTCAGGCTGTCATTGCCAGCAAAGGTTTGTCAGCATTAGAGTATTAGAAATGAACATTTTATTTTCAGTTATTTAATTTGTCTAAATACTTAGTCTCTGAAATAGAGGGATTGAGTTAAAAATGGTTTAGTTCTTCACATTTTTATGCATCTTTTTGTTCAACCCACTGACTTAAAGCTGAAAGTCTGAACTTCAACTGCATCTAAGTTCTTTCATTTAAAATTCATTGTGGTAATGTACAGAACCAAAATTAGAAGAAAGTTGTCTCTGTCCAAACATTTATGGACATAACTGTAGTTTTATGTTCTCCATGACTAAACACCACCCTGCTCTGATACTACTACTAATAATCCTCTGCTTCTCTCAGTTGGATCACTGCAGTAATGGAGCATTTGAAGGCACTTTGTCTCAGGCTGCCTCCTCCTTCATGGACCTTCTCGATATTTCAAACATCTCCACTGCTGTGAAGGATGCTGTTCACCTGTTGGTCAGCGCGTTGGACAGTAAGTCAGCTGACCTGCTCTGAGACATTTATCCCATCCAGTAACATGTAGATGCTCCACATCAGGTGTGGTATGTGAGCTGGAGGTGGTGGGGCTGAGATAAAGGTGTTCAGGTGTGATTTGGGAGTGTGTGAGAGCTCAGCTCACAGTTTTACTGACACATCTGAAGCAAAGCGTTTCAGTTCGTCACATCGTCATCAAACTTTGTCTTTCTTCTTCATGTTTGTGCAGCTCTGCCAGATGAAGTGCCGCCACTTCTGACCTGCTGCAGTCCAGACACTCTGAGAGTGCTCAACCAGTTGGTGGGTTCATTCACTCATTCATCTGCATTCATCTACATGCTCCTCTCAACAGCTGCCAGCCTGATCACAGCTTATCCTACAGACTGAGCACACTGAACATGTGTAATCTGACACCTTAAAGCATCGTCTGTCATGTTTTTGTAATGAAGAAGAATAAACTAAAACTAAACAGAAAATCCCACATGTGTAAAAGCACATCAGCAGCAGCTCCGCCCACTATCAGCAGCCTGTGGGCAGAGTCTTCCTCATGTTTGAATCTGATCAGACAACAGCTCCCTCTCTGCTTCTCCAGGTGGATGGTCTGAAGGACGGTCGGGCCACACTGCCAGAGTCCCTGCCCGTCCCCCTGCAGGAGGGAGGGGAGCTCCGCTGGGCGGCCGAGTTCATCTGTTTGAACGATCAGAAGCTGAAAGAGTTGAGTGACGGCTGGGACCGGCCCGAGCTGCCCCCAGAGGTTCTGCTGGAGGTTCTGTGCCTCGCTGTGCAGGGACTCAGCCTGATGCAGCCCACAACAAACCCTTAATGTCAGCTGCTGTGATCGTTGTTAACCTGTTTTCACAGCAGCGTTCTGCATCTTTGAACGTTTCTGCCATTGTTTCCTGAACTTTCATCTGTCAAAGATCAAAAACAAAAAGAATAATCTAATAAAATATATATATATTTTTAAATAAATAAAACTTCATACTTTTATGTTCGGCTCATGGTTTTAATATTTTATTAGTTTTTGCTGCACTCCTTTATGTTCTGTCCTGTTCCCTCCTCTGTGCCCCTGACCCTGTTTCCATGCTTGTTTACTGTTAGTTATTTTTACAATATTGATATAGAACTAATCTCTTGAAATATCATATATCAGATTTGGTACTTGAGAGGCAAGAAAAAGAAGTGACAGCATGCAGAGAAGGAGGCTAAACATTGTGCCCTCTGCTCCAGAGACAGTCCTCACTAACAGGCGATAGAAACTGTAGGGTCAGAGTCTGGACTGAACCTTATGCCCTTTTTAAGAGGACTTTCTGTGTTTATGGTTTCATCCTGCAGATCTCCATCTGGAAAACGTTACAGTCATTTATTTTTCAACCATCAAAAAAACATTTCAGTCCAAGCAACCTTTAATGAAAGATTTAATTTATCAGACGGAGTTTCAGTTCTGCTTTAGGGTTTCTCATTATTACTCACATTTTAAAACATTTACTTCTTGTGGCTTGTTGGAGTTTCCAGAGATGTGAGAGGAGACTTACCGGCGCCATCATGAGGAAAAATGCTGCATCTGCAATTCTGAAGAAAGTTGAAATCAATTTGAAACAGGATTTAATCTACACATCTGAAAAAAATATACTATGCTAATATTTCTTATAATCAGGGTTGAAGACATGTAACATGTAACAGGAGACTCAGCGCTGCTGTAAGGTCGACACAACAGGTTCAGATCGCTCTCTGTGGAGCTCATGTTAACGAAAGTTAAAACGCTGCTGTTAAAATTGATGAGTGGGAGTCTCATTTTCACCGTACACCTCAGGATTTTCCTCAAGTGATTTTGAAGTAAAACTTCAGTATATAAGGAAGTGAGAGCACAGCATGTAGATTTGCCCAACTTAAATACATTCTTTGTTTCACTTTTCTGAAGAAACAAAACAAAAACATTGTGTTGCTGTGTCACAGTTCAGCAGAACTTACAAACTGCTGCATGCACAATCATGTCCTTCAATGTTTGGACAGAGATTACCAGAGTAATCAGCAGTCAGTGACAGTTTTACTGAAGAATCTATTGTTTATAAAGAGAGAGTTTAAAAAAAGCAGTCTCACAGGTTCCTACAGGTTTCTGTGAAGTTTTTTCGCTGTAAAATGAGCCAACAGGTTTTTCTGTTGCAGCGTGTTTACCGTCTTCAGCACACGCCCTGCTGCTCTTCACAGACACTGCAGCATATTTTCAGCTGAGAGACTCAAACACAGGCTTTGTGTTGTTTTCCTCTCTGGTTTTAAATCTGTTAAACGCAGACTTTAAACTAAATTTTCTTTTTAGAAGAAGCTTCCTGCTGCTTTGTGGGACCTCCAGCTGTTGCACTCTGCATTGACCTGACCCTGACACGTGTGACTGTGCAGTGATTCATTGTCTGAACTGGTTTAGCCGTTGGGTGTGAAAATCTGCCGGAGGTAAGAAACTCTTTAAGATTCATGTTTCAAGTTAACTTTGCTGTCAGGACACAGGCATGAAAAAGTTTTACATGCTTACAGCCTGATGAACAGTTCAAAATTATATCAGATCCATCTGCATGTATGCACGCATTTAAATAGTAATCAAACAGTAGGTAAAGCATATTTGAGTGTATTGAACATCATATTTGGTTTTACATGCATCAGCTCTGCATAACATTGATTCTGCAGGTGATGAAGTTGGAGCAGATTTTATTATTTATAAAATCTCAGTATCTCAATTCTTGTCATCATATTCATTTGTATTACTAACAAAGTAAATGCCATAACCTTTATAACATGTTACTGGATAATCCCACAAAGAGAGCATCAAATGTGAAAAATATCTTATTTCTGCTCAGATGAGAAGTGATGAAGATCCTGTTTAGAGCAGTTTGTAAGTGCACCCCTGTATTAACATGCACATGCAGGAACACTAAGGAAAAGCAAGCAGATGTCATTTAGCTTCCAGCAATGCCATCAGTGAGATCATTACTGATTTTTTACTGCAGGAGTCAATACATGTAAAGCCATATTAAAAAAACAAACACAAATACATTTATTCCCAGACTCATTGCCTCTGACAGTGATACCACTGTGGGCTAAAACAAGGCGGTGGAAAATCTGCATACTGATGACTTTAACTTGTGAGATGATCGGGGTAAAAGGAGCATCTTGAAGAAGCTGAGTGGTTCAGAAGTAAAGACGTGCAGGCGATCAGCTCTGTGTGAGCAAATTCGCTCTGAATGACAAAACTACGGATTGTTATGACATCATCTTTTTGTTATAACCTCAGAAAGATTCAGAGACTTTTGAGTGTCAGTTGTGTTCAGGCAGCGCTGCATTAAACTCTCACTTGACTTTGAGGAGGACTTTTGAGGAGGTATTAACCTGGCAAACTTACTTTCAAAAAGTCACAAAATCCTCAAGACTGGTGTGTAGCACAGAGGCTTTCATACTGAGTTTTTATTTATTTTATTGTATTTATTCATGCACATATTCCATTATGAAGTCTAATCAGAATGAGATTAATATAAAATATAAATCAGCTAATGAATTGTTGTGTGGTTTAGCTTCAGTGAATTAGCTCCAGCTGTGTTGTACACTTTAACTACTCAATGATGATATATAATTGAATTATTTTCATGAATAATATTTGTACTTACTTAAGTAAAATGTACTTTTACAGAATGTACATAAATATAGTATTATTACTTTTATATAAGTAAAGGATTTAGGTAACTACAGATATAACCACAAAGCATTACAACTTAGCACACCTGTCACACAGCAGCTACAATCACTGTGTGTAATGTAGTAATAGGAGCCTTTAGATTTCCAAAGCATGATGCAACAGCTGTTTATCAGACACTAGTTCAGACCAATGAGCTACTTACCAAATGACAGCCTGTCACATCCTGCTCTCCAGTCCACTCCACAGTCTGTCTGTTCAGAGGACCCAAACATTATCTGGATGAAATATTACAGTGGAGCCTGAACCCACAGGGAGCTGAGTAATCTGGTGTCCATCAAAGTGACCCCGTCCTGCCTTAGGTTCTGCCTCCAAACTGTTAAAAGTAAATGTAGCCGTGCGAGCAGGATTTCTCTCCAAATGCAGAGAGCGTGAAACTGTAGAGAAATGTAATTGCGCCAGCGAAATGAAATTATTTGCTTGGATTATCTTTTTGCTTGTGCATTTGTTATGACATATAATTTGTAGCAATGCATCAGGGAGGGCACCTGGTATGAAAATCTGCACCAACCATACAGACATCCGCTGAGTGTTTTAATCTCAGTTTCCCTGTTAATTCTTATTTGTTGATTATATTTTAACTGAGTCATCTGCTTTGACTGATGCATCTAAACCTGCCAAATAACTAGAAACTACTTTCCTCAAGATCTTCCTGTGCCATAAATGTAGAAAAAAAAATGGAAATCTTCTGTGCTGACGTACAGAAATGTTATTCTTGTTTCCACAGAAGATGTTTGCTGCTGAAGCCAAAGCATTTGTCCAGACGCTGGGAGGAACAGACCTCATCTCTAATGATAACTTAAACTGTAAAATGGATCTGCTGACTCTGGTCAAAGTCACTGAGGGAATTTTTTGGCCGGTACAGAAGTACAAAGTGATACACTATAGCCTGCCCGAGCTCACCGAGGAAGAAAACTTCTCTCCAGGTACGTTATCAAGAAACAAGGCGTTACTGAGTAACCATGGTTCTATGAAGGAAGGTCAACAGGTTCACCTGGTGAGCTGTTTAGGAGACAGTTTAAAATTTACCCTCCATTTCCCCTGGTACTGGGAGCAAGAGGGCAAAGTTCCCGTTTAATTGTCTGTAACATGGACATGGTAATAAAAGTCCCGGTGTTCCGGCATACCATCCCATCATACATAATTTATGCACATTAATTCACACAATAATTCCAGCATAAATTTAAGTAGGATTGTTTACCACTTAACTTTACCTATCAAAGTATACTTGTAGTTCATATTCACAAAGATAGGATGGTTTGCAAGTTTCATCACAATGTGACAAAAATTCACCAAACCAGCCACAAAAGAAGATCATAATATTTTTGATAATCGACAATCAATAACATGAAAATCGGGCTTACCGTGCTCGTTATTTCCAATGTGTAAACATCCATTTGGCACTACAGAATGTTTCCTTCCTTACTTCATCTTCCACAATGCCTCAGAGACGTTTCCGTTAAAAATCACCATTTTCTGCCCAGTTACAGACATTTGATTGTTACAGGGCAAGTGTTGTAATTTAGGGTGATGTGTATTTTTCACCTTGTAATTTCTAATTAGTGGAACTGACATGAACAATGCCACATTGCTGTGATTCATTTGGCTGAAACAATTCAAAAGAGATGTCAATCATGCAAATTGGCCAAAAGAAGCCGAAGCCACAGCCCCTCAGAATGTAAAGTGAAAACACACATTTCCAGATCTTGATTATGCACAGTAAAAAAAGACCCAGCGCTGTAAAGCCTTGAATAAAAGGTTTCTAAGCCCACTAACCCTGCCACTCATGAACCTGTGTCTCCTAAACAGTTCACCCTCACTGAGCTGACCTGCATGACAGCATGCTGACCTCATATGAAACAGAAAAAATGAAACCGAGTATGAAAAATGATGCTCCATTCTCCTGCCAGATTACACCGAGGAAGTCTTGGTAGAAGACTTTAGGATCACTACAGAGAAGAGTGGGAGTGGAGGTATAGGTGGAGAATGCAGGAATGTGGGTGAAGCTTATATTAATGCCAGCACTAGTTCTGTGGATGGACTGGTTCAGCCCGTCAGCATGATGACAAAGAAGGCCAATGTTAAAACTGTGGTGAGCAGATTCAAGGGCAGGTACGTCTGTCTTTTTGATTATTTATTTATTTGTGTATTTTCAAAATAAAAGCCAATTTTTCCTCTGTGTTGGATCCTTTTAAATCCAGGAAAATACACAAGGATACCTTGAACCTGCTGGGACTGAAAGAGAAGGATAAACTGATGTTTGTCTCTCAAATAGTTTACAACTCCAGTCCTGTCAAAATTATTAGAAAGTCTACGACTGATGGCTCCATTTTCACTTCTTATGTAAAGATGCTGAGTGTCTTTGCAAAGGTGAGTGAGTGAATTCAGCGGTCTGCAGGGACAAGAGTATCTGTTTCTGATCTTCACATACAGGAACCCATAGACTGTTTTAGGGCAAACCAAGACCTTGTAGGAGTCATTCCAGGGCCACTGTTAGGAGACAAACCTGCTAGGTGGGGCACTAAGGTAGTTTATTTGAAATTCAACAACCATGAACAGCAGACTTCTCGGACTGTTATAATCAGTACATAATATGCCAATGTTTTTGGTTTATTTACAGACATAGTGTTTGAAGCCTTTATCCATGTCTCATGTGTAAAGAGGGTTGGACACTTATCCTGTCACCCCAATGTTCCTTCAGGCTCAGTGAAGAAATGCAGACTAAACAAGGCTTAAAGCCTGGTACTGAACTTAAACCGTGGCTGGAGGTGTTATTTATCCTGGGTGGCACTGCAGGTCTGAACTTGTCCAGATAATATCTGGTGGAGCTGATTGTAAGAAGACACAGCTCACTGTGACTGGACATTAAACAAGCTTTAACCTGCAGGTTTGGTGGCATGTGAGAACAGTGCAGGTAGTAAACAGTGCAGTAAAAGAGTGACATAGACATGAGTGACAAAGAGCGATAAATACAACTTTCTACTGTTAAAGTGACCATGTGGGAACACTGAACATATAGCAACGATTTTGAAATGAGACCACTGATTCAAAACCTAAACAGAATTAAACTGAAACTAGAGTTAATTGATTTATTGAGAAGTATTTCTAGAAGTAACAGTTATCAGGCAATGTTTAGTTGTCTTTGATAAACGCATTTGTATGATCGGATCTAATCTTTAAGTGACATTTTGGTGCACACTCGATAAACTTGGTGGGGTAATGCACCAATACGTTGTTTGTCAACCGCCAATAAACACTGAGCAGAAGGAGAAATCATTTGCAAATAGTCAAAATAGTTGTTACTTACTATAACTCCAGTTCTCTGAGTATATCTGTGGTTCGTGTGGGGTTGCCCTCTGTGGATCTGTTGCTGTCAGCAGCTCCAGAACTCTCAAAGTCATAGTAAAGATTCTCTGACCTTGTCTCCCTCTCGTTGTGATTGTAAAGATGTATTATTGGTCTAAATAATAATAATAATATTGTATTTCTTCAGGGGAGCAGTAAGGCGGAGACAAGCTTCACTGTGCCAGCAAAATCCATCTTTGCTTATAGCCTGGTGGAGATAAAGATAGAGAATGAGAAACTGAGTAAGAGCACAACACTGTGTTTAATGTGTGTGTGTGTGTGTGTGTGTGTGTGTGTGTGTGTGTGTGTGTGTGTGTCGGTGTGTCGGTGTGTGTGTGTGTGTGTGTGTGTGTGTGTGTGTGTCGGTGTGTCGGTGTCACTGAGTAGTCTTTCTCTTTTTCTCTCATTTAGAGATCTCATGTGAGCCATGGACTCGTAGTTTACTCGGTAGGTCACTGGGTGTCTGAACTTCTCTTCTTTTGCAAATTTGAAAACATTTTTTTGATGTCATATTTGTATTCACAGTTGCACTCACAGTTACTCAATGTTACTAAGAGAAAAACATCTGTATCAAACTGTAAACCAAAGACGACGGAGCATCGAGCTTTCACTTTAGACTGCTGAGTTTATTCAGAGTTTATTTATTCAGCATCAGAGTTAAAATCAGACACTTTCCAGATTGAAATGCTTACATCAGTAAAAAAAAAAAAAAAAAGTCCTTATGCTGTTTCTCTCTTTGTCATAAATCCCTCCTTTTCCTGTTCAGGTGAACATTTCAACATTTCAACCAACCACGATTAGACCTATGCTTAGTGTCATCCTCATTGGACTATGAGCTTTGTTTTTTTTGGGGTTGTTTTTTTTTTTAGGTTCCACACCAAAAATAATTATGAATAGCCAAAAAACTTCACAGACAGACACAAAGGTGCTCACATTTCATTATCCCAGGAGAGAGTGCTCTCTACACGGAGTCTCTACCTTCAGAGTTTTACTTTCTGCAGATACAATTTGCAGGAAATAACCAGCAAACATTTTAATGTTGAAAACCAACTGACTGTCTTTCAGTGTCTTTTTGAACGGTACCTAGAGGTCTTTTTTGGCGTTCCAGCAGGAGGTAGCAAGTGTGGAAAAATTGCTTGAATGGTGTTATTGAAGAAGAAGAAATTAAAAATACTGTCAAGAACTTCTCTGGATGCATTGTGCTTAGTATAAAGTTTGATGGAGCGAGTATTATGGTATTCGGCTGTTTTTCAGCAGCAGGGCCTGGTACCTTAGTTCCAGGGAAAGGAAGTGTTAGTGCGTCAACATAACAAGACATCTTGGAAAACTTCCTACTACCAACTTTGTAGAAACAATTTGGGGACAGCCCCCTCCCGTTCCAACATAAATGCGCACAGTAGGTCCATAAAGACATGGATCAGTTAGTCCGGTATGGAAGAACTTGACTGGCCTGCACAGAGTTCTGATGTCAACACGATAGAAAACATTTTGGAAGAATTAGAGCAGAGTCTGTGTGTCAGACGTTCTTATTGAAAACCCCTGTCTGACTTCACAAATGTGCTTCTGGAAGAATGGGCAAAAATTCCCATAAACACTTTTAAACCTGTTGAAAGGCTGAGAAGAGTTGAGAGCTTTTTTATCTGTAAAGGGTGAGTCGACATCATAATAAACCCAGTGGATTAACAATGGGATGTCACATGCGTGTCATGTCAGACGAGTGACTTTTGGCAATAAAGTGTAGTTATCAGTTGAATATCAGTAGGAAAAAAAAAACTAAGAATAAACAAAGAGTCGGTCTGTCCAGACTTTTATTGTAAAATGTGTGTTTGTCTGTGGTTCAGTTTTGTAAGAGTAAAGACTTTCAGAGTTTCTGGTGATAATCACTTTGAGATCTGTTTCCAGATTGGCTCCTTTGTGATGACGTAAGCAATCCAACTGTGAAAAAAGTAAAAGAAGGTAAGTGTGTGTTTAAATCTGCTGAGCTCTTCACAGTTCTGAAATAATCCGCTTGTTATCTTTAGAGATTTAAGACCTGCTGTTTAACAAACTGCTGGTTCCAGCACAAACTCTGTTTTCATGTACTGACAGTGTGGTCAGCTCATTGCTGCTGTTTCTTTGTTTGCTGCAGAACTAGAGATGAAGGAAGCTCTACTGCAGCCGCTGGCAGATCTTCCTGAGTCGACCCGTTGTGATCTGCTGCAAACACTCAGCAAGCTCGTAGAGGATGGAGACAATCTCTCTCTGCTGGATAAAACAGTAAGGAGAATATTTACAAAAAGCTCCTCATCAGGTTTCATCTCTCACTGACGTCTTTATCAGTTAATGCAATGGTGGAAACTTCTCTCTCTTACAGGCAGATGGACAGCAGGCCTGTCTTATTTTTTATTTGTTTATCTGAACAAAGAACAGACCTGCTGATTGTATTTGTGATCTTAAATCAAGCACAGCTTTAGTTCAGGTACACCACGCTGCCAAGCTGTGTGTCACTTTCCTCCCATCTGGAAGCTGCTCTGTAGCCCACCCCCAGCTCTTGCTTTCTACAAATGTATGCTCCAGAACAAGACTATTAACAATAATATTAATAATAATCACAATCCTCTGCTCCTCTCAGCTGGATCATTGCAGTAATGGAGTGTTTGAGTGTGAGTCTGAGGCTGTCTCTTCCTTCATGGACCTTCTCAATGTCTCAAACATCTCCACAAGTGAGCAGAATGCTGTTCATATGTTGGTCAGCGCTCTGCACAGTAAGTCAGATTCAAAGATTCAAAGTGTTTATTGTCATCTATACAAAGAAAAGCATTTCTCTGTGCAATGAAATTCTTTCTTTGCTGTCCACACACAGATGCCCAGTTAGTATATACAAATAGAAATAGAACAGATAAAATACAAATAGTATAAATAAATAAATGAAGACAAAATTTAAGAGTGAAATAAATGTGTGTACAAAAGAGCTATGAGCTTAATATGCAAGATGACCTGATGTGCAAAAAATAGTATTACTGTTGAAATAGGTCAGCTGCTCAAGAATCTGATAGCAGTGGGGAAGAAGGAGTTGTTGAATTGGGATGTTCTGGATTTCACACTTCTAAACCTTCGTCTCGAGGGCAAAAGTGTGAACAGACCGTGTTGGGTGTGCGTGGGGTCTTTGAGGATGGAGGCAGCTCTCCTTTAGACTCTGCGATGGTAGATACTCTGCAGAGAGGGCAGTGGAGTCCTAATGATATTCTCGGCAGTTGTTATCACTGTCAGCAGGTGTTTGCAGTCCATAGCAGTAGTGCTGCCGTACCATGCAGAGATGCAGCTGGTCAGTGTGCTCTCCATAACGCAGCTGTAGAACCTGCTGAGGATCTTGGCTGACATACCAAATTTCCTCAGCCTCCTTAGGAAATACAGCCATTGACCAGCTGTGTGGTGTTCAGTGTCCAGGTGAGGTCCTCACTGATGTAGACGCCCAGGTACCTAAAGCTGCTCACCCTCTCCACTTCAAGTCCCCTAGCTTGAAGCCCCGGATAAACTTCAAGTTAGGAGACTTGAAGTGGAGAGGGTGAGCAGCTTTAGGTACCTGGTCACTGAACCCAGTCAGATGACCCGCTCTGAGACATTTATCCCATCCAGTAACATGTAGATCCTCCACATGAGGTGTGGTATGTGAGCAGGAGGTGGTGGAGCTGAGATAAAGCTGCTCAGGTGTTATTTGGGAGTGTGTGAGAGCTCAGCTCACAGTTTTATTGACACATCTGAAGAAAAGTGTTTCAGCTCGTCACATCGTCATCAAACTTTGTCTTTCTTCTTCATGTTTGTGCAGCTCTGCCAGATGAAGTGCCGCCACTTCTGACCTGCTGCAGTCCAGACACTCTGAGAGTGCTCAATCAGCTGGTGGGTCCATTCACTCATTCATCTGCATTCATCTACATGCTCCTCTCAACAGCTGCCAGTCTCATCACACCTTATCCTACAGACTCAGCACACTGAACATGTGTAATCTGACACCTTAAAGCAGCGGTCCCCAACCTTTTTTGCGCCACGGACCGGTTTATGCCCGACAATATTTTCATGGACCGCCCTTTAAGGTGTCGCGGATAAATACGATAAAATAAAACTAGTACCGGTACCGAAAATTTTTTTTATTCATAACACACGTGAAAAGACCCAGGAAAACCGAGTAAACGATAAAAACGATAACAAAATAACGCTGAAAACCGATAAAAACCCTGAAACTATACATTTCACACCTGAGCCTCAACTCTCGCGGCCCGGTACCAAATGACTCACAGACCGGTACCGGTCCGAGACCCAGGGGTTGTGGACCGTTGCCTTAAAACATCGTCTATCATGTTTTTATGATGAAGAATAAAACTAAAACTAAACAGAAAATCCCACACGTGTAAAAGCACATCAACAGCAGCTCCGCCCACTATCAGCAGCCTGTGGGCAGAGTCTTCCTCATGTTTGAATCTGATCAGACAACAGCTCCCTCTCTGCTTCTCCAGGTGGATGGTCTGAAGGACGGTCGGGCCAAACTGCCAGAGTCCCTGCCCGTCCCCCTGCAGGAGGGAGGGGAGCTCCGCTGGGCGGCCGAGTTCATCTGTTTGAACGATCAGAAGCTGAAAGAGTTGAGTGACGGCTGGGACCGGCCCGAGCTGCCCCCAGAGGTTCTGCTGGAGGTTCTGTGCCTCGCTGTGCAGGGACTCAGCCTGATGCAGCCCACAACAAACCCTTAATGTCAGCTGCTGTGATCTTTGTTAATGTGCTTTTACAGCAGCCGATGCTTGTGATGGTTCAGTGTCCAGTCAGGTGAATACAGCATAGTTTTGATGTCCATGGTTGATTCAACAATTGGTGAACTTTATTTCAATGTCTCACTCTGATTTTGTTTCTTGTATAACTCTGTCATCTTTCAAAGAGACAAAAAGACAAAAATAACCAACAGAATTCACATTTTATTAAAGTAACATACTTTTATTAAGTTATTTACATTATTGTTATAGTTTATGTCATGGTTCCTGTAATTTGATGGTTTTCTTGGATTCTTTGTGTTTGCAGACCCCACTTTAATCATCTGGTCTCCAACCTCTTCGTGTTCATTTTGAGGTTTTTTTTTAACAAGTTCTTTATAAATACTTTTTAAATTCCTGGTTATTAAAGGTTTGAAATTATGTGAGGGAACAAGTGGAACAGTTTTTCTATTAGAATGAAAAAAGAATGTTTAAAAACATGAATAATGATGCATGATTAAGGCTGGAAATAAAGTTAATACTTAGAGAATAGTTGTAATTTTGGGGGCAAGTCAGAAAATCATACACACTGTATGGAACATATAACAATTAGAATGAGCTGTCTACCTATATCATTTTTAGGAAAATCTCATCTTAAATTCTGTAATCCTAAAGTGTATATGCTAAACGCTGATCTAAAATGGGATTGTGCTAATGAGAGCTTAATGTCATGCTCAGAGGTAAAAACAGGGTCAACAATGTAAATGATATAATACAGTGATGAGGTGTTACACCCTCTGTAACTCCTACTTGCCTTGTACTGAGTCTGAGCGTCTGGGTGTTGTTGAGGCATAATTGCTAATTATCTGCACCAGATGAGGTGTGGCGGGTGGCATGTCTGGGGAGAGTTTGGGGGATGTTACTTCTAGCCTTGAAAGAAGGTTGTTATTTTTGATTGGATGTTATTTGGTCATTTAAACTAAAAACCAAGGTTTCTGCAAAGTTTGGTATCAGTATCCACTTCATGTTGCAGGTTCATGTCCAGATCCAATGATGAAGTAATATAGTAAATATATGTTTGGCTCGATGAACATGCACGAAACATTTTATCAGAATGATGAATCATTTAATTTTTGCTGGTTTCAGCATAAAACACATCTGATAAGAAGCCTCAATAATGTCACATACTTAAACTTAGGTTGGGCCAGGAGTGATTGACCTGATGATCTTAACGCTCAGCGAGGAGTGTACCGATTGAGAAGATCAGTGAGATAACTGACTGGGTGCAATATTATTCTGAATTTTGAAAGGGAGTAGCCAAATTTTAAACTGACCGCAATATTTGATAGGTAACCAATTTAATCAACAAGAGCTGGAGTGATAGAATCAATTTTTCCAGCTCTGGCAAGAAGGTGAGCCGCAGGATTCTGACAGTTGTAGCCTTTGAAGAGAGACGGATTGGAGACTACAGTAAAGAGAATTGCAGTAGTCACACCTGGAGGTCACAAAAGCATGGATCAGTTTTTCAAAGTCTCCTGTATTGTATATAACGCTTAGCTTTAGAAATCTGGCATAGTTGAAAGAAGCTAGATTTAACTACAGATGACACTTTTTTGGGCTTAAAGGAGCTATCCAAATAGATGCCCAGGTTATTTATAGAATCAGAGAGAGAGTTAACAAGGGGCCCCAATAGGGCAACAAGCTGTTCTTGAAGAATATAGAATAGAATAGAATAGAATTCAACTTTATTGTCACTGCACATGTCACAAGTACAAGTGCAACCCAGAGTAAAATCTGTTTTACTAGAATTTAGTAATTTCCTGCACTTATTTCCTGCTAATGAACGCATCACAAATGCATGACTCCAACCACATAACTTTGCTCAGCCAATAGGTTAATTGGCTGCTGCCGGTCCAAACAATTTGATTTTGATTTTTGATTTGACCGATAGTTGTTGAATAACAAATGTTGTGAAGCTATATATTATGTGTATCCGGTTGTTCAGTCTGACGTCACTAGCCGTGTCTGGGTCTAAACTCCGCTGCAGGTCCATATATCAAACGATCACTATGGCATTACTGAGAGTTGAAAAACTGTCTAAAGTCTTTCATCTTTAATAAAATGATCAGCGATCTGCTCTACCAGGTGTAACAATTGAGTTTAACATTCAGGCATCCATGAAAACGGAATTTATGACATTTAACGGAGTTAGAAGTTAGCAGGGAGTTAGCTCGCTAGCTTCTATCTAAATACAATATAGCATGTCCTGACTGCGGGGTTTTGGAAACAAATTAAAACGTACAGCTCTGCTATCACTTCCAGCATAAATGAAGACAGAAAACTAAACAGCAGTGACGTTTGTAGGGTTACTGAAGTTTGGCTAGCTGGTATATAATGATGTGCTACGTGACCGCTAGCGACACAGCTATGTTAGCATAATATAAACAAGCTAACTTTTTTCCCCACTCGATAAAAGTTACCGTGAGTGTTCTCGGTGGTCAGGAACAAATGTAATCGCATGGCAGGATGCTGTAAAAGGACCAAACTTCAGCCAGGAGAACAACTGAGATAATCCATCCACAATACGAAGTTAGTCATTCATATACTGCTGCATGGGCTGGGCTGTAGTTACATCCTAAGGTTTTAAAAACTGAGCTTAAATAAATGATTAGCGGTAATAAAAGCCGAGGGAGGTTAACAGTGATCACTGACTGTTTTAGGAGCTTTTTAAGATCAAATAGAAGAAAATACATAACATTAAACATGTTAACAACACAAAAGCCATATTAAACGCAGACTACTTTAGACCCGGAAGTAGGATTCGTCGCGTCATCACTGAACAACCGGATAGCAGTTGAAATGTTTTAGTTAAATCCTTATTGGTTAAATATACTGTTTGTTTATCTATTTATAAGTTGTGTAAACAGGAATAACTTAATGTATTTTAGCTTAACTGGCTGACATTTTTGTATTATTCTTGTGATTTCTTATTGGCCTTGTTTATTTAATGCAGGCCAGGTGAACCTTTTGGGGTATGGAAAAGGATGGCGAGCCAATGAACGGCTAGGAGCAGGAATCATTCTGCATTGAAGCTTTCACTGGTTGGGTAGGAAGCTATCAAAGACGACGCTCTGTCCCCATTTTCCGAATACACTGATTTCCACAATCATACACACCATTCCCCCCGTTTATGGACAATAGCGCTTGGACATCTCTCATGGCCAATATGACAAAGAAATCACATATTTGCTTCAAAGGGGTTAAGTGTTCTAAAATCATGAAATCACGAAAACTAGCTTAATTGTTTTTTGACATAGTAAAAAACAACATGTATCACTTTAGATTTTAAGCTAATTGGGCTGAAGGGTGTCTTGTTTCGATTGGTAAACAGTTCTTAGCAAATGTATTTGTCCGCTCCTCAATGAAAGTTTTATCCCAAATATTGACAGTGTTGATAATTAAAGGAATCCTTTTTGGGTTTTCTGTAATGGTTAACTGAGCAGTATATGCAGGCTATTTAAATAAAATAATATTTTTACTGCAAAAATATTATTGATGTTTTATCCACAATTTTTTTTATTTACATTTTTACAAAATAGTCGGAAAAATAGTCAAGCATATTATTGTGCCTTGAGGCAATTGCTGTTGTGATTTGGTGATATATAAATATAATAAAATAAAACTGAACTCAGTTATTATTATTATCTTTATTAAGATGCCAATTTAGAGTTATTTACTTGCTTACTTGATTGATTTCTGATTTCTCAGTGTGCCGGCTTAATTTTGGGTAAAGAAACATTAATTCAGTTTGTCAATTGCCTAATAAAAAAACAACAATTATTGTGTTAAAAAGCTTTTGGCATGTTTCTAAAATATTTGTATTTTCATGCATTTACGACGGGTGGTCTAATAAATTTGCTCACTCCCGCACTTCAGGCAGGAGATCTTGCATGTTTATGCATTTACAGTGGCTTGAAAAAGTATTTGAACTTTCCCACATTTTGTCACATTACAGCCACAACCATGAATCAATTTTATTGGAATTCCACGTGAAAGACCAACACAAAGTGGTGTACACGTGAGAAGTGGAACGAAAATCATACATGATTCCAAACATTTTTCCAAACATTCCAAACAAATAAATAACTGAAAAGTGGGGTGTGTGTAATTATTCAGCCCCCTTTGGTCTGAGTGCAGTCAGTTCTCCATAGACATTGCCTGATGAGTGCTAATGACTAAATAGAGTGCACCTGTGTGTGATCTAATGTCAGTATAAATACAGCTGCTCCATGATGACCTCAGAGGTTGTCTAAGTCAGGGATAAAGTTATTGAGAAATTTAAAGCAGGCTTAGGCTACAAAAAGATTTCCCAAGGCTTGAACATCCCACGGAGCACTGTTCAAGCGATCATTCAGAAATGAAAGGAGTATGGCACAACTGTAAACCTACCAAGACGAGGCCGTCCACCTAAACTCACAGGCCGAACAAGGAGAGGGGTACAAGTGTGTGTGTACCTAACCTAATAACACACCTAATTGTGTGTCCACCACCCTAATTTACGAATAAATTCTTTACAAATCCTACCATGTGAATTCATGGATTTTTTTTTTCACATTCTGTCTCTCACAGTTGAAGTGTACCTCTGGTGCAAATTACTGACCTCTGTCATCATTTTAAGTGGGGGAACTTGCACAATCGGTGGCTGACTAAATACTTTTTTGCCCCACTGTATACACATACACACATATACACATTTTCAATAACCCCAGTAACACCTCAAGGGATACAAAACCTACAGATATATATATACCCATACCAACATACCCGTGCACCCGCACACATATGAAAATATTGGACAAGAACACCCTATCAACTCTCAACCTCTTCCCTGCACCCTGCAAAAACCATATCCTTAAACCACTGTTTAAATTGCACCATGATCGGACATTGCTTCATATCTTTACATAGTCTGTTCCACAGCGTTACTCAACACACAGAGATGCAAAAACTTTTTAATGTTGTACGGATACAAGGATGTTTTAAATTTAATTCCCCCCTCAAATTGTATCCCCGTTCCCTTTTAGAAAACAATTTGAGAATATTGTCAGGAAGTAGGTTGTTTATTGCTTTATATATAATTTGTGCAGTTAGAAAATGAACCAGATCTGTGAATTTTAGAATTTTTGATTTTAAGAATAGTGGATTTGTATGATCTCTGTAACCACTTTTATGGATTATCCTTATGGCTCTTTCTTGAAATTTTGTTATGTATATGATTTATATGTGACTTCCAGCTTAATTTATCATCTATAATCACACCAAGAAACTTATGCACTCTTTCAATTTCCACACAATCTAAATGAATCTGCACTTGTGCATTTCGAAGGAAATTTCCAAATAAGACTATTTTATCCATCCATCCATCTTCATCCGCTTTATCCAGGGCCGGGTCGTGGGGGCAGCAGCCTAAGCAGAGAAGCCCAGACCTCCCTCTCCCCAGCCACCTCCTCCAGCTTATCCGGGGGAACACCAAGGCGTTCCCAGGCCAGCTGAGAGATATAATCTCCCCAGCGTGTCCTGGGTCTGCCCCGGGGCTTCCTCCCGGTGGGACACCCCCAGGAGGCGCCCAGGAGGCATCCTTGTCAGATGCCCGATCCACCTCAGCTGACTCCTTTCGATGTGGAGGAGCAGCGGCTCTACTCTGAGCCCCTCCCGGATGGCCGAACTATCTCTAAGGGAGAGGCCAGCCACCCTCCGGAGGAAGCTCATTTCTGCCCTTTGTATCCGCGATCTCGTTCTTTCGGTCACTACCCACAGCTCGTGGCCATAGGTGAGGGTAGGGACGTAGATCGACTGGTAAATTGAGAGCTTCACTTTTACACTCAGCTCCCTCTTCACCACGACGGACCGGTGCAGCGTCCGCACCACTGCAGCCACTGCACCAATCTGTCTGTCGATCTCCGGCTCCCTTCTCCCATCACTCGCGAACAAGACCCCGAGATACTTGAACTCCTCCACTTGGGGCAGGAACTCATCCCCGACCCGGAGTGGGCACTCCACCCATTTCCGGCTGAGAACCATGGCTTCACATTTGGAGGTGCTAATCCTCATTCCCACTGCTTCACACTCGGCTGCGAACCGTTCCAGTGCGAGCTGGAGGCCCTCACCCAATGAAGCCAACAGAACCACATCATCCGCGAAAAGCAGAGATAAGATTCTGAGGCCACCAAAGTGAAAGACCTCCACCACTTGGCTGCGCCTAGAAATCCTGTCGATAAAACTTATGAACAGAATCAGTGACAAAGGGCAGCCCTAGCAGAGCCCATTACCCACCGGGAACCAGTCCGACTTATTGCCGGCAATGCGACCCAAGCTCTTGCAACGGTTGTATAGGGATTGAATGGCCCATAGCAATGGGCCAGACACCCCATACTCCCGCAGCACCTCCCACAGGACACCCCAAGGGACACGGTCGAATGCCTTCTCCAAGTCCACAAAACACATGTAGACTGGTTGGGCAAACTCCCATGCATGCTCAAGTATCCTTGAGAGGATAAAGAGCTGGTCCAGTGTTCCGCGACCAGGACGAAAACTGCATTGTTCCTCCTGTATCTGAGGTTTGACTAGCGGACGAACTCTCCTTTCCAGCACCCTGGCATAGACTTTCCCAGGGAGGCTGAGGAGTGTGATCCCCCTGTAGTTGGGACACATCCTCCGGTCCCCCTTCTTAAAGATGGGGACCACCAGCCCGGTCTGCCAGTCCAGGGATACTGCCCCTGATCTCCACGCAACAATGTAGAGGCGTGTCAACCAGGACAGCCCTACAACATCCAGAGCCTTCAGGGGCTCTGCCACCAAGGAGTTGTTTAACTGCCTCAGTGTCCTCGCCTCCGGAAATTTGCGGGTCATTCCCCTCATCCCCAGACTCTGCTTCCTCCTCGGAAGACGTGTCAGTGGGATTAAGGAGGTCCTCAAAGTATTCCTTCCACCGCCTGACAATTTTCTCAGTCGAAGTCAGCAGCGCTCCGCCAGCACTATACACAGTGCAGGTAGAGCACTGCTTCCCCCTCCTGAGACGCCTGATGGTTTGCCAGAATCTCTTCGAGGCAGTCCGAAAGTCTTTTTCCATGGCCTCTCCGAACTCCTCCCAGACGAGTTTTTGCTTCAGCCACTGCCCGAGCCGCATTCCGCTTGGCCTGTCGATACCTGTTGGCTGCCTCCAGAGTCCCACAGGCTAACCAAGCCCGATAGGACTCCTTCTTCAGCCTGATGGCTCCCCTCACCTCTGGTGTCCACCATTTGGTTCGAGGATTACCACGACGGCAGGCACCAACCACCTTGCGGCCACAGCTCAATGCAGCAGCTTCGGCAATGGAGACGCTGAACATGGTCCATTCGGACTCAATGTCCCCAGTCTCCCTCGGAATGCTGTTGAAGCTCTGCCAGAGGTGTGCGTTGAAGATTTCGCGGACTGGGGCCTCTGCTAGACATTCCCAGCACACCCTCACTATGCGTTTAGGTGCACCAGGTTTGTCCAGCGTCCTCCCCCGCCACCTGATCCAACTCACCACCAGGTGGTTATCAGTTGACAGCTCAGCCCCTCTCTTTACCCGAGTGTCCAGAACATATGGTCGCAGGTCTGGTGATATGATTACAAAATCGATCATCGACCTGCGGCCTATAGCGTCCTGGTGCCACGTGCACTTATGGACACTCTTATGTTCGAACAAGGTGTTCGTTATGGCCAAACTGTGATTTGCACAGAAGTCCAATAACAAAACACCACTCGGGTTCAGATCAGGGAGGCCGTTCCTCCCAATCATGCCCCTCCAGGTCTCGCTGTCATTACCCACTTGAGCACTGAAGCCTCCCAGCAGGACAACCGAGTCTCCAGGTGGAGCACCTTCCAGCACCCCACCCAGGGACTCTAAGAAGGCTGGGTACTCTGAACTGCCACTCGGCGCATAAGCGCAGATGACAGTCAGAACCCATTCCCGGACCCTAAGGCGCAGGGAACAAACCCTCTCATCCACCGGGAAAAACCCCAACATACCGGCAGCAAGCCAAGGGGATATTAGAATATCCACCCCAGCCCACCGCCTCTCACCAGGGGCAACTCCAGACTGAGACCAAGTCCAGCCCCTCTCCAGGAGACTGGTTCCAGACCCCAAGCCATGCGTAGAGGTGAGCCCGACTATATCTAGCCGGTACCTCTCAACCATACGCACTAACTCAGGCTCCTTCCCCACCAGAGAGGTGACATTCCATGTCCCAATTGCCAGTCTTGGCAGCTGGGGATCAGTCCGCCAGGGCCTCCGCTCCTGGCCGCCGCCCGGCACACAATGCACCCGACCCCTTATATTTAGCAATTGTTTGTTCCTCTTAAACCATTTTTAAATTTTGAACATTCCTGAAGTAATTGTATCGAGCAACTCCTTTAGATTCCCACCAGAACAAAAAATATTTGTGTTGTCTGCAAATAATACTAATTTTAATATATCAGATCCCTTGCAAATATCATTTATATAAATAATAAATATTTTTGGACCCAGTACAGAGCTTTGTGGAACACCACAAGCAATGTCCAAGCATGATGAGGACTGGACACCTAGCTTCACAAATTGTTTCCTGTCACTTAAATAATTCCACTTAAATAACTGTTCCAAATGTTACAGGCCCCGCTATGGTGGGTACGCAGCCAGATTACAATCCTGTAAAACAGGAGAGAAAGTGAACACAGGAGACTGCCATTCGCCCAGTCAGTCTTGCCAGAATTTATTCATACAACACAAGCATATCTGCTCCACTCTTTTTGTAACTCAAAACACTTCAATATTAATCAACACTACTGGGATAAAACAACAAAAGGTTGAAATGAATGAAACAAATGACAAATACACCTCTTTTCCCATGAAACAGATAAGGAAAATAATTCAATGGACATTTAGATGAGAAAATATATATTTGACACGTTTAAGGAAAATACTAATAAAATAAAATAAACAAAATAAATGTTCCCTTTAGAAATTTTTTTTTGCTCTTTTTTGCTCTATAAAATAGTTGTTTTCTTTTAGAACCACTCATCTTAGCAGTAGGATATATATGAAAAGAGAAACAATTTAAGTTTGAGTGAAAATATACATTTTTTTGCACTCTCTGGTCAACTGACTCAGTGGCTCAAATGGCTCAAAAAACCTGATTCACTTTGGTGAGTGACTCATTAAAACTCTATTCAGTAAAAAAAATCAAATTTACAATCACTAAACAGTGTCCAGCTGTGTATTTGTTTATGTTTTTAACCACAATACTTACCTGTAACACAGGAGAGAATGTGAACACAGGAGACACGCTGCCGTTTGCCTGGTCAGTCTTGCCAGAATGCAAGTTTACGGCAGCTATGCACCCGACTCAGTTCACAAAGCACGCTGCTGCCCCCTACTGTCCAAAGTGTTATACACTCTCCTGGCAACAGAGAACTTACATGACGTTGCAGATTTAAATTACACCAATAAACCAGCAACATAAAACATGTATAATAATCTCCATAAATCACGCCACTTAACTCAAAATTGTGACCACATATTTGTGTGGATCACACAAACATATAACTAACCACAGATCTTCTGCGGATGTAGGCTTCCTCCCATCCTTCTGTGTCTGCATGTAATCCCAGACACACTTGATGATGTTGAGATCAGGACTCTGTGGGGGGCAGCATTTCTTGTTCTTTGTGATGAAGATAGTTCTTAATGCATTTGGTTGTATGTTTGGGGTCATTGCTCTGCTGCAGAATTAATTTGGGGCCAATAGACAATCATTTATATTTCTGAAAGCATTCTTTGTTTACAGCATTTTTTTCACACCTGCCTAAAAACTTTGCACAGTACTGTATATTTTAAAATACATATTCTAATATATATTTCTACATCTTTTTTATTAATATGTTTGTGGAAGAAGGAAAAGACCTAATTAAAAAAAATACTATCACGGGCTCTTCAGTTTACCGGATATTAACGCCATAAATTTAGTCTCTGTTGAACTAAACATATACCTCCGGTTACTCACAGAGAAACACCGGAACTCCTCCCACTGAGCATGGGAGAGCCAATCACAACGCAGAATGGATCAGCAAGTCTCCATGGTAACGGAGTATCGTTTGGGGAGGGGCAGACCGGGAGAAAGCAAGAATCTAAAGGTTAAAGTGTTAAAACTCCTCAGTCGGACTCCTCTCTGTGCTTACACTGATCCTCCTCCTCTTGGGCTTCGTGTTTACCTCTTCAGCCTCACTAAGCTACAGACAGCGGACACACAGCAGGACAGGTAACACACCTTCAGATCCTCCATTACGCTTCCATTTTCTCGCTTTTGGAAATCAGAACCTTTGAGGATGAACAAGAATCAACAGGAAGTGTGGAGATTTAAAAATAAAAGCAGGGAGCAGACACAACAGTAAGAGCCTCAAACTAACAGCTGGAGCATCGGCTGTTGTTGATTTGTATGTCTGTGTATGAAGAGAAGCTACTGTTTTCACAGGCCCACACAGTTTACACATAGACGACACAATAAATACACACATTTATGTTACATTTATGTTATGTCACTCCACACACAGAGAGATAGATATATATATAATATAATGAGGTCATCTAGTGGAGGCAAAGCAGTAAGGTGACGGAGGCTGAAGCTTCATTTAACATTCAAATGATTTAGTGTGACCAGCAGGAAAACGATCCTGCTGTCTGCGTTTGTTTAACGCATGTGGTCATTTTGCTGAAGGTAGCTGCAGTTGTCAGAAAGATGAAGGAAATCTGAAATATTTCACTGTACAAACTTTATTTGTAGAATAAAATAGAAATATTCCATGTGGTACTGTGATATAATGTACTTCAAATCTGAAATACTTGTACTTCAGTTTTTATTTTAACCATAATTTCGTAAATAAATATTTTGCTTCATTACAAACTGCTGCTGATATTGGGCCTGCTCTCTCCTTTTTAACTTCTTTCTTGGAATGAAATGAAAACTTTTCCTTCTTTAATTTTTAATGTTCAGCCTGCAGGTGCTTCCAGCCTCCAGCAGGTGGAGCTGTTTGTCTTTTAGAATCAGAATATTTTATTAATACCTAGGGAAATTATGTGGGTTACAGTTGCTCCAGTACAGTAGCATTGACAAAAACAAACTAGACTATTTATCAATACAATATGTTAAGATATGAGGAAAAGCGCAATTTATACAAGTCACCAAGTGAAACATTCAGGGTTGACAAATTATAAATAAATATCAAGAAACTGACAGCAACATTAGAGTAAGAAGATGTGCGGGCTGTGGATCAGGTTTTTTTTTTTAAGACTTCAAGCTGTTATAAATATCTGGATCAGTTTAGACACAAACTCAGTGAGCCTCTCTTTTTTTAACATCTCTCATACAGGTGAGAAAATTTAGTCTTCAGATGACTGACAGCAAGACAATGTAATATGAAAAAACAAAAGAAATAATAAAACAGTACAAGTAACTTGAATCTAACATTAACATATAAGAACAAAAGGATCAAAGGCAACAAAAATGAATAAAACAAAACAAATGCTGAATAAAGCAGATAAATTAGAACAGAAAAATGAAATAGATTTAAATGTATTTACATGAAATCTAATCAGTTAATAAATGAAAGTAGGGCTGAATGAAACTTCATTTAAAAGCCAAAACAATAAAATAATACAGAGGGCTTCCACAGTTTGTTTTAATTTCTTTGATGTTTTGGTAAAATAGCAAAATAAATAAGTTCACAGAGTCGGTGAACGTGTAAAAAGGAAGATTACAAAATTGTTTGCATTATTTAAATATTTAATATTTGTGCATTATTGATAATATTGATATTTATTTTTTAAATATCATAATTAATGTAACCATGTCACTCTTCTACAGTAAAGATAAATCACAGTAAATAAAACAAAAGAAATAATGCTTATAATGCAGACTCAACAAAAATCCAGACTGAAGAGTTCTTAACCCGTTGTGCTGCTCGCAGGTTCTCAGTTCAGACTGATCCAACAGCTCAGAGAGAAACACAGGAAAAAAGTAAAATACAGAAAAACTTAAACGTAATAAACTAAAAACTCTAAACGACCAACTAAAACCAAAACACAGGATGGATAATAATCAATAAGAATTAATAAGAAAGAGTCCCACAATATCGATCCCAATGTTCAATGTTCCGTGACATGATCTTCAAAGAAATAAGAAAGAAATGAAGAAACCGTTATCAAAACAGACTATCTGACCACAGCCCTCATGTCCAAACACACCTGAGCCTGTAGACAGCGCTAATAGGGGGTCAGGTGTGGTTGTGGCCTCAACCTAAAGTCTGGTCCTGCACACAACAGTGAAGATAATCACAGGGATAGAAAAACATCCATGGATGTGGTTTTCTGGAGCGTCCTGGTTGGCTGATCATGGCGGTTCAACAGATGACGCTTTGTCTAAATATGATTTAAGAGGTATCTGTCACACCTCCAGGAAGTGACATTAAAAAAATTTTTTTTAACATAACATTTCATATTTTATCTGGCTGAGGTCAGACAGACACACACAGCACACTGTAGGCTGAGTTAAGGTATAGATCAGCTGTCAGAGTGAAACCTGATTGGTCTGTGTTATGTCAAGGATGGCGGGCACATCGAGACACGACAGAGAGATGGCGATGAATGCCAAGCGCCAGCTGTCCGAGTGTTCAGACCCCATAGAGAGACTCCGGCTGCAGTGTCTGACTCGAGGCTCGTCTGGGATCAAAGGTTTGGGCAGGTGAGCTTCACACACCTGTTCACACATTCAACATTCCAATCCAGAAGAAAAAAAGAAGGAAATTCTGTGTTTATAAAGATGTCAAATCAAATCACTTTTATTGTCACATCACATGTGCAGGTACACTGGTACAGTACATGTGAGCGAAATTCTTGTGTGCGAGCTTCACAAGCAACAGAGGTGTGCAAAGTACAATAACATAAGAACAAGCAAATATAAGAATGGCTAAATCTGAGAATTATATGAATAAATATATGTACAATATAAGAGTGTATACATATTACTGAATGTGTATACTAAATATGTATGTCTACGTGTGTGTATATATGTGTGTGTGTGTGCACATATTTTACAAATTAAATAGAGTAAAAATAAAATAAATATATAAAATATACAGAGGTTGGTAGTACCAACATAAAAAATCTGAGTTAAGAAACAGAATCAAAATTATTAAAAGTTCGCAAACACGTAAAGATGCCCGAGCTTCATCATCACACTGAAAAATAGACTCCAGTCACTCGTTCCTTTTTCCATTTTATCAAACTGAACAACAAACGTCAGCTTCTACAAAGACGAGAACCTGCTGCGAAGCTGCTAATTCTTCTGTTGTGTTAGCCCCCCTAATATAAAACCCCTGGATCCTTAAAAAAAGATTTTTTTTATTCTCTTTAGAAGTAAAAAAAATCTGTGTTTTTAATTTCAGACTGCTTCAGAGTCCTTCGCAGGTCTCTTTTCTCCATGATCAGAAACTATAGGGACCTCTATAGTCAACCAAAGCTTGTCACTTCCATCTGCAGTCGTCTGTTCTGGGCCCTTCTCTCAGATCGGTTCATGACTCAGGCAGACATTCTCAGTTATTCTTTAATGCAGTGGAGTAAATGTCGTGGAGTGTAGGTCCTCTGCTGGCTGTGATTTGTCCCTTTAATGCAGCGGCGGTGGGTTTCGGGGTCAGATGAGAGTAATGAAGCACTCACATCGATGTTTACGCTGAGGTTTTCCTGTCAGATCATCGCTGAGTCGGCACGGCTGCAGGATGTTGTTGTGTTTGTCTTCGTCGTGTTGTTGCTCTTCTTGTGGTTTTCACTCCGCTGATGTTCAGCTGTACACTGTGCAGTAACCTCAGGTCCTGTAATACGCACATTTACTCCCAGCACTGCAGTACTGGAGTACTTTCAGTTTGAGCTGCTGCATACTCTGCTGCTCTACAGCTGGATGATGATTTAAAAACATGAGTTCATAAGATCAGTTGGTGAGCTGCAGTCACAGTAATGACATTATTCATACTTCACACATCAGATCTGAATCCTTCATCCAGCGCTGACTAAAGGAAACAATGTTTCTTTTTTCTAAAGCTACATGAAAGCGGTAAAGACAGAAGTGAAACTGTCTGTTCTGAAGCAGCTCAAATATCAGGGGACTCAGGACTAAAAATACAGTTTACTACTTATTTACTTTAACTGACATATAGACAGTTATAGTTTTTTTTTTAAATAAAGTTTTACTTTTCAATGGTATAAAACTGAAATGCTGCTGTCTGATTCGCTGATTTTGTTTGTCAGGACCTTCAGAGTGATGGACGACAACAACAACCGCTCGCTGGACTTCAAGGAGTTCATGAAGGGGTTAAACGACTACGGGGTCTTGATGGAGAAGGACGAGGCCACAGCTCTGTTTCAGCAATTTGACCGTGACGGCAGCGGGACCATCGACTTCGACGAGTTCCTCACCACTCTCAGGGTAAATCAGACCAACGATGAGAGCATGAGATGAGATCGCCTCCTATCAGTCAGCCAGAACTAAAAAATACCCCCAAAGCCCTCCTTCCATACGTTTTTAACAACTGTGGTTTCAGTGCTCGTGTTTCAAGGTGAACAGCTGCTCTGAATAAAAAATAGTTGTGAAGGCCCCTAAATGGCATGGATGTTTTAATCTGCAGTCAGCGATCGTCTGTTTCAAACTACTGAATGATGTGTCATAAGCTGGACTGAACTGAATCTTCACTCCTTTAACTTCCCCTTCTGTTAACTGCAGCCGCCAATGTCCAAGGCCCGGAAGGAGGTGGTCATGCAGGCGTTTCGGAAGCTGGATAAAACGGGTGACGGGGTGATCACCATCGAAGACCTGCGGGGTGTTTACAACGCCAAGTACCACCCCAAGTACCAGAACGGAGAGTGGACGGAGGACCAGGTCTTCAGGACATTCCTGGATAGCTTTGACTCTCCGTATGACAAAGATGGAAAGGTAACGAGCTTCTGACAGGAATGCCAGACAGGCGGTGTCTGTGTGGGTGGAGGTCAGTGACTGTGGCCCACAGACCAGTAGCTCCTGCACTGAAACAGACTTTAGGTGTGCACTTTCCTCAGCGTTGATGAAACTGTATGCTCCTCTCTGAAGGTGACCCAGGAGGAGTTTATGAATTATTACGCTGGTGTGAGCGCCTCCATCGATACAGACGTCTACTTTATTGTGATGATGAGAAATGCCTGGAAACTCTGAATTAGCGGCGTTCTGGTAATCGAGCTCCGTGGTTTTTGGGTGGTGGTAGGAGGGCGGCGAGTATTTCCATTTTGAGGTGTTTTCCATTGTAGAAAAGCTGTGATTAAATTTCCTCCCTGGGGAATCTGGTAATGTTCTGCAGGGTATGTTGTATGGTTTTACTTGTAAATGTGTTCCAATGAGATGGACTCAAAGAACCAGACAACATACAAACTCAGCAGTGAAATCGTTCATTTAGCGTGTTAGTCCACGCACTGCAGGCTGCTTCACTCTGGCTTCTTACTGTGGTTCAACCTAACCAATCAGCTTTTTCTCTTTCACTTTCTGGATGTAAACAAACTGCTGTGTAAACAAACACAGCCGCGCTGTTTCCATGCAGATATGAAACTCGCGCAGAGGTGATCAGTTCTCATCATTTCCTGCTCCACATTTTTATTCTTGCACTCTCCCAGAGCAGCTGTGCATGATTCACACTTCAAAATCATCCTTCTTTATCTTATACTGCGCCTTAATGCAGCCTGCAGTTCAACCTCTGTTTGAAACAAGCTGCTTTATCTCCTCCTACTTTTAAATCAGCTTTCTTCTGATTGGATGATTTGTGAAGTCTGCCTTGGTTCAGCACCCAGTGCTCATGAGCTGTAATATTTACAAAGATCTTTTGGCTCATAGGGAGTATTTTTACATATCATTACCTTTATATTTTAAACTTTAGCATGAGCATCTGACACCATAATATCATGCACAGGTTGGAAAATGTGGAAAATAAGGTGATGAAAAATTAAACATCTCTTAAAAGTTAAGTAAGTATACCCCAAGTAACATGACTGTAACACACCCAAAGAAAGATTCTAGGTCTGACCAACCGTCTCAGTCGTGGGCAAAAAGATGACAGTCAATAAAATTCTAAAAGACAATTTATTGACAAAAAATCAAGAGATAAAGGATAAAACAGTCCAGTGTCCCATTTATGAATCAAATAAAAACACACAGTCCCAAGGCCAGAGCCGGCTATGCCACAATGCCAGTTGCACTCCACGTGTTGCCTTTAACAGGGTTAGAAGTTGTCCTCTGAGACCCACCACCCTGCAAGCATATAGCCAGTGGTCACTCCAGCCTCTGCAATTCTGCTGCCTTTAGGCTGTGGCATATAATAGGCCCTGGCCTATTATATGAGAGACAGAGAGACAAAACGACACTTTCACTATAGAATTCATAGCGCAAAGCCGATCCATCCCAAACATATCTGATTTCATCACATTACTCTCTTTATTTCATAAATAACTTCATATCTATCCATAAACCTGTCTTTAAAGATTTACAGTTAGATTCAGATCACCTCTGTCTAAAGAGCCATCTGACTGCAATTTAAGGTGTTTACAGTTTTTAGGGAATTTCATAACTATTTGAAATGTTACCCCCATACTTTGCTTCATTTAATTTTTTTGTACACAGAACACCTCGAGATTATTGCCTTATTTTGATTTGAGTTTTTTGTTTTTTCAATAATTTTTTGTGCAAATCAAAATGGGCCTATATTGTTACTTTGTTTTTCCAATTTTAAACAAGAAAAAAAAATTGATTATCCTGTATGGATGATTGGATGAAAGAGTGGATGGATGGATGTCAATCAGGTGAGGCACCTCATTTTTTAAAATTTTCCTTTTAAACTTTAAAGCCACACAAGAAGAAACGGGCCGCTGTTTCATTCTGATCTAACCGATGAAGTTGGCCCCTTCCTCTTCATCTCTGCTGTTTGTCTTCATAGTAACACTTTGAAGTACTGTCGTGTTTGATCTCTGTATTTAAGCTGTCATTAAAGCAGGTTTCTTGTACTTGACAGGTGACCCATGATGAGTTTATGAACTATTACAGTGGCGTCAGCGCCTCCATCGACAGCGACGTCTACTTTATACTAATGATGAAAAACGCTTGGAAGCTCTGAATCACATTAAAACTCCAGAATCTAAGCACCTCATGGATTTCCGACAAACAGAATTTGTTTTAAATGATCATAATGATGTGTCTGATCAATTCTGCAGCCTGAATTCTGTCACATTTTCAGTTAGAAGTCATATTCTAAATAAATGCAGTTACACAGATTGGTCCGACTTTTATCATTTTTGTATCGTGTGCACATTTTTCATTACTAATTACATCACAGTGAAACAGCAGGATTTCATTTTCCACTTTATTACTATATACACTGATATGCATTGTGATTAAATAAAAACAATTCCACGTTACATCAACACGAGTACATTTAGACATTTCCATAAAGTATGTACGTTGTATTTAGTACAGATTACAGACTTCTTGTTTCTGAGTATAAAGCGTACATTCCTGTTTTTGTTTCAGCCATTGTGAGGTCGGTTGTGTCAGATATTGAAGCAGCAGCATTGGGTTTAGCATCTCCATGACTACAAACAGAAACAGTTGCTATAGCAACGCATCCACAACCCGCCTACAGACAGCTGAGCTTGCGTGGACATGACGTACACGACTGCTCAGAAGTTGGAGATCACTTTGAAACCTCATGTTTTCAGGAAGAAAAGCTGATTGAGAGAGTCATAAATGGATGTTAAAGTAGAAATACTAATTAATTGTGTAATTTCTATCTAACTAATCATTCTTTTTATGGAATATCTATGTATGTGTAAAGAGGCCCATTTTAAGCAATCATCTGTGTTCTAATGGCACATGATGTTCTCTAAAGGAGTTTTATAATATTAAGAGGCTTATTGATTATTAGAAAAACCTTTTCCCACCACGATGGCACACCTAAAAACTGCTTTACTGATTATAGATGTACTAAATCTGGCTAGTTGCATCTCTGGAGCATTTCTGTGTAGATGTGAAGCTTTAAAATGGCCAAAAGAAGAATGTGTTCAGGCTGTGTGCGTGTTCTAAGAAATGAAGGTGATGCCTTGCAGCCACAAGAAGAAAACAAACCAAATAACACTGGTGTGTATTACTCTCAAGAGAGCACTGCTAAGACCGGTTGGTGGCAGGCCCCCAGCAACCACAGGTTGCTAGGAGAAAAAGGTGTATTCCCCAGCCGGCTGGCAAGTGGTTGCTGTTGGTTGCTGGCAGTTGCTGTGAAACTAAAGCCACAGTCATACAGGCCTAGAGACCAGTGAGTTACTCACTGTCAACCAGCGGCTGCTCGGGAAAAATGTGTATTTCCTGCCCGGTTGGTGAGCAGCTGCTGAAGGTTGCTGATTGTGACTGTGGCTTTGGTCACTTGCAGATTATCGCGGCCGCCTCAGTTTCCATGGAGGGTGCCGACTTCTCTGCAAACATTTACTAACTACTTGCCGAGTAGAAGTAAAACTGTAAAAAAGTCAGACACAAACTGGAAACAGCGCAAGTTTCCCTTCAAAATAAAAGTTTTGCCTTTTGAATCGTGTTGATTGAGGCACAACTTTTACTCTGAATTCAAACATTCTCCGTTTGCAGTTTGTGTCAGACTTCATTTTCATTTCCACTCAGAAAGCAGTTGGAGAGTGTTTGCAGACAAGTCTGTGTCTTCCATGCAAACTGCAGGTGACCATAGCAGCCTGCTAGTGACCAAAGCAACCATGCAATTGATTTCACCCAGCAACAGCTAGCAACCACTTGCCAAACAAGTGAATATGCACATTTTTCCCTAGTGGCCTGAGGATGTGAGGAGATTGCCAGTGTGTAACTACTTAAGTAGTACAGCACCTTTACCCACATGATTGGACGGTTTTTCCAACAATGAGTCAGCCTTTTAATGTGATAAACCTGCACTGCTTGCCTCTGATGTAGATATTCCAATAAAAAAAAATCTGTTTAAGGATTCAGTTAGTTAATATTTATGTTCACTTAACTGTAAATTAAAGCAAATTAGCTTTTCCTTCAAAAACATGGTAATTTCTAAGTAACCCCAAAGCTTTGAGTGCTGTACTATGATTCAGATGAGCTTTAGGAGGCTTTACATGTGATCCTGTTTGATATGCATGGTGAACGCTGCAGCATGAGTTTCAGTTCCCAAAGAGTTTAAGTGCAGATGAGTTTAGATACAAGCAGCTTTAAATGACCTCACTGGTGTTGTTCGATTTTTTTGGTTGAGGAATGAGAAAAAAATAAAATACAGATGGTGAAAAATTGAAAAATCTGATAAACAGGTCTTATACCAGACTAGTTTTTGTGAGATGGAGCACTGAGAATTTATGAGTAAATCCATAAGCCGAAGTTTAATTAAATTCATTTCTACAAGACCTGGAGAATAAAAAGCAGGTCCCAAGAGTTCTTCAGGTTGTGGTCATGTGACTCAAGGACTCAAGGTTTAGGTTGTAGAGATCTTACAGGCCCTTTTAACCAATAACAATGTTCCACAGATTGTTTAGGTGGTTCTTCTGTATAGGTCTCTTTGTGGTTCCTTGTTTAATTGTAGTGGCTCCTTTTGGACACTGAGAACGTACTCAGGTTCATTTACAGGGATCGTGGTTACACAGGAGGTATCAGGGATGTTTTATGTGGTTTTAATGGCCTCCAGTATGAGCTTCTAGTAATATTTTTGTTATTTCTTGTGGCCCTTTAGATGGATAAAGTAGGAGCTTTGATCTAGCAACCAGTTAGGTGCTTTGAAGGCTCATTCAGTTGGGTGTTTTGGTCATTTAGGTAGTACACTGGGTCAATATAGATGTACTTTGGGGGTTTAAAGGGTTTCTTTAGATGAGCCACACTCTTAAATATCAAAGAAACTTTCATTTCTCTCTCTCATCTGTCAACTGAAGCTGTTCACCACCTCCCAGGCAGCCAACACGATCCATAATGCTGAGTTAAAAGATAAAGTGATCACTTAGACGCTGGGATGCCTGGAAGGTAGTTTTATCTGAAAACCACTATTCTATGCTATGTAGTAAAACAGGCAAAAACACAGGTATATATGATTCCTCCAACGACAAATGACTACATGTGGAGGTGTGTCAGTAAAAACATGAAAACACACTTGGCCTCAAAGCAACAAAATAAATCCTGTATTTCAGAGCTGCAGGTCAACAGCCTGCTCTACTCAAAGCTACATTTTGGGTTCAAGTGAAAGATTAAAGCTAAAAAAAAATCTGTTGGTACAAGCACAAGAATAACAGCCAATTTATCACTTTAAAAATAACAGCAGTGACTAAACATATTAAAATAAACCCGATTATAAAGGAGCAGAACTAAGTTCATATTGTTAGAATAACGTGTAACACATCGTTACTTTAGTTGTCTCAAATGTTTTTGGTTTATGAGTCACAAAAATTAACCACAGGCTGTGTTTTACTGTCTTTGAATATGAGCTGTGAGCAGCTCCACTGCATAAAAACGTTTTTTCCTTTTTCTGTTTTTTTTTTCTTAGCAAGCCTGTTGATGGCTGACTGTCCAAGAAAATGACACAGGAAGTGAGAGAAACACCAAAGTGAGGACAAATTTACACGTTGGTGATTTTTTTTTTTTTTTTTTTTTTTTTTTAAACGAGTCAATGATGGAGACTCCCCTCACCCCCAACCAGTCACAGCAGATGGCGGCACATGAGCCTGATTCTGCTGAGGCTTTCTGTTATACAGTGGTTCTTAACCTGGGTTCGCTCGAACCCTAGGGGTTCGGTGAGTCGGTCTCAGGGGTTCGGCAGAGCCTTCGCCATGACATGCATGGCTCATTTTGTGCACCAGTAAAAAAATCACATTTTATTTTTCACTAAAGAGGGGTTCAGTGAATGCGCATATGAAGCTGGTGGGGTTCGGTACCTCCAACAAGGTTAAGAACCACTGTCTTATGAAAAGGGAATTTTTCTTCACCCTGTCACCAAATACCAAATGTTGTCATGCTGTCTATTCTCGCTTTACAGCCTGTAAAATGTGACACTCCCACTAATCCTATCACGGCTAGCACTTCAAAACCTTTTTCTTAAGTCCCAGCTGGGAGCCAGCTTCTATACAAAGATGAGACGATTTATTTTGGGTTAAAATGCTGGTGCAAAAGATGCAAAAATATGTTCATGAATCAGAAAAAGAACCCATTCCATGTTAGTGGCAATGGGGAATAAGAGTCTCCACTCATGTTAGCAGCTTGTTGAGGCTGCTACACTTAAAAAACTCTGCTAAACTCAGAGTGTAGCAGAGACAAAGTGATGGATGTGTAACATAATGAACTGAGGATGGTGTGAAATTACTAAATGTTATCACTGTTCATCCTGATGGGAACATCTGAACCAAACGTCATAGCAGAAACTGAGTAATTCTTGTGTATATTTGCTACAGAACTCCAAGATGGAGTTAAAATAAATGTCAAAAGATGACAAAACCTAAAAGAATTTATCCTCTTAGGTTTATGCGCAAATGGGAATCCAGATGAGATACTTCACCAGTAAAAGCTTGATTTCTGTAAAGTGAACCAAACTTCAGCACTCCATTCAGTGATTTTTCTTTTGGTAATGAATGCCAGATGTCTCGTTCTCTGGACAGAGGTCCAGCATCATTGAAATCCAGGTGAAATGTAAGTGGTAGATAGGCACATCCGGACAAAAAGGCAGCATGTTTGTCTTTCTGTTCTTTCACTTTGCTCTGAAGACCTCGTGAAGTTGGAAGCCCTTTGCTTTAGAGCATCCTGAAGTTTGATAAGTACAGTCTCTGATCCTGTTTGCTCACCACTGCATCACCTACTTGATCTTATAGAAACTGGACATGGTGACGTAAGCCTCCTCCTGTCGATTTGCTCCAAACACCTCAAAGTCATTGACTTCAAATTGTTGCTCAGGCTGCTCGGGTCTTTCCCCAAGCTGGAGGATGTCGATGGGGGAAGGACTGCAGCTCGACAGGCTGTCCTCGGCTTCAGACGAGCTCCTGCTCAACAAGGCAGAGAGCTCCAGCTCCTCGGTGCTGGCGCTGGCAGTACTCCTGCAATCTAAGCTCTGGGTGGAGCAGGGTTCGCTCGACTGAGTGCTGTAAGCAGCAGCAGATGCAGGACTGATCGCAGGCTCTGTTTCCTCACGTGCTGTCGTCTCCACGGGGTAGACTTTGAGATCACTGAGCACCTCAGGTCTGAAGGTCAGCAACAGAGGCTGCAAAACCAGAATGACATCATATTTGTCTACAGCCAATCAAAAGCTCCTTTGTCATGTTCTTTGTCTTAACAATTACAAGTAAATTCACTGGTTTTAACTACCCTACGGTGCAACAGTTAAAAGCAGCTTGATCTAGTACCTCTAAAAAAAACTAATCACAATGTTAAACAGCAAAAACCAACGGGCTGTGCAGAGGCACGCCAGAATTTCACACAGTTAGTTAAATGTCTGCTGCAGACAGCTAATTTTTGTGCTTCTTATTAGTCAAACTGAAAGTTCCAAAGATTCATGTCAAAATGAGTTTCATGAACCTGTAGTGCCTGTTTGATATCTTTTGTACCAGAGAGGTCAAGAGTGCAATGTCAGCATTAATCAGTACAACCGATGCACCGCTCACTGTGCTGTAAAATCCTGGTGTCACATCAAACAAAGCAATGCTTGAGGTTTTACAAACTGTGTTTATAAGCTGATGTGCTCAGCATAGCTCAGCAAGTTGGTCAATAAAAAAGTATCATCAATATGAATGTTTATGTTACTATGTTGATGCCACAGTTTTGACTACAATTGCTCTTTGGTAGGGGTACCACCACCTGAAATCTCATCTAAGTAAGATTTTGTGTTGTGATTTCTACAACTGGTCCTGTCGCTCACACGTGACCTGATGTTGCTTTGCAGTGTTTTTATTTTTTATCTGACAGTAGAATAACTCACATTGTTTGGCTTGCAGATCTGCACCAGAGTCTGTTTAGGATGCGGGATGCTTGGCCACATGTAGGTAAATATCCTGTGGAATAAAAAGGAAAGAAACTTAGTGAAGGGAACTCACTACTCAGATTGTTCTGACAGAAAGTAGACGTCATACTTGTTTTTCCAGAGGATGATGATGATGATGATACTAGAGGTCACCATCAGCAGAGAGACCAGACACACTCCGACTTGGTACGGTTCCACCTGTACTCCACTGGTCTGCTTCTGGAGGTTTTCTTCAGGAAGGAGAACAACACAGATCATTACTGATATCAGTGTTTAAAAAAGGTTGTGCAGCAGGACTAGACTATTGTTCTTACCAGGGGTAAGGAAAGTGAACGTTTCACTCCACTCACTCCACGTGCCCTGAAAAATCTTTGGGAGTGTTCGCGCCCGCACTTTGACATAATACTTTGAGCCTTTTTTAAGGTATCCCATGTTGATATTTATGAAGTCCTGGGATGAGGTGTTCTGAATCTGTGGTCAGAGAGAAAAGAAAACATTTCAGTCATTGCAAAACATTGTATGATATTGTTGATGTAAAACAGTCTTTTTATGTTGAAGCACGTCCTCATACAAGATAGGACAAGTATTAAATTCCAGATGACCTGTAATGTAGCGCTGGTCCCTTTTGACTCTACTGGAACTACAGTTTTCAAAAGAAACAACATATTTTACACAATAAGGTTTAAAACTGGTGATTGGAACCATTAAATTATCAGGAGAGTGCTTAAAATTTATCATTGTGTGAGAAACTGTGGAAATCAATTTGACCTCGATTGGAACCAGGTGCTTTCTACCAGAGAAAAGGTAAGACGATGCTCTCAGATTTGTCTGCATTACAGTTAATATCACAGGAACTTCAGAGACTACTACTGGGCAAACCAAACACTGAAAGATTTACTCATTAGATTGTTTAACATTAAAAACAACCCACAATACAACAGTCTCTCTAGGAGAAACTATGTCTGATGTTATAGCGAAAACCTGAAAGTCTTGAAGTAGAATGTGAGATTGCACTTCTGAGCTATACTTTTTAGATCACTGTACCATGATTTCCCCAGCTGTCTCGATCTGAAACTGGAATTCCTGGTTCTTCACTTTCAGGTAGTCCTTTTGGTACGGGATCTGAATCCAAATCTTAGCCTCATTAGACTCTTCTTGGAAGGTGATGTTAAACACCTGAGGACTCATTGGTTTAACTGCAGGGACAGCACACAGAGAGAGGACAGCAATGATAGCAGCTTTGGGCACGCAGAATTCAAGACTTTTACATTTCTATACTGGAAAAAAGGAAATGAACATGAAGTCTGACAGGCAGTGCAGTGGTGACTCTTCACCAGGCAGCTACTGATGTTTAGAAGCATTTGTAAAGTCTGAAAATGTAACCAGATGACATGTTTACCTATGTTCTTCAGGTAGAGTTTTTGTGAAATCCTGCCGCCACTCTTTAAGTGGACGGTCAGCCTGAGTTCCGACAAGGGCTTCAGGTCTGGGGAGCTGAATGTATCACTGTATGTCTCCATGCACTTCTCCATTACGTTGCTGTCATAATGAAGGTAGCTGAACAGAAGAGCAGTGACCTGCATCAGTATCTGAATTTCCTCTGACATGCAGCACAGTACTGAACGTTATATCAAAGGTTTACCACAGGGTCATCCTCTCAATGCTGTCGCCTCCATCACCTCCACCCTCTTCATCATCCTCGTCATCATTTCTGCCTTCAAGCAGCTTGCAGGTCAAATTGCATCTTTTCATCATGATGTGAGACGTGCAGCTGATTCTGGGCTCTGAGATGAAAAACACTTTCAGACATTTCTCCACTTTTTGAGTATTACACTCTTGTCTTTTAACTTTTTTTTTCTGTCAGTTAGCAGTATATATATCATATACTACCAAAGATGTCTAACCACGGCTGATTTGCAGCCCATGTGCCTTAAGCTGATTTAAGATTAAGCTTTACATACAACATGCCAACACAGACATGAAAACAATCAGGAAGGGAAACAGCAGTGAAATAAATGCAAACTACATCAAAAAACTTCCATGTCGCTGATCAAATATTTGTCTTTATCATTAACACCAGTTTATGCTTTTATCTCTGAGTGTTTCAGATCTTTAAGAGTGAAAAAAGACTAAATAAATGTTTTTTGCTTGTTCAAAGCCCCACTGACTGTTCCTGTGGTTAAGTATGTTGATTAAGTAGATTGTGGGTGATTTAATTTATTAAAATGTAAAACTTTGAATTTCATGGTGATGCCAGTTTATTATCTTCTGGTCCAATATCTTGCATCATGAACACTATTTATTGCTGACTTGTTTAACCCAAACAGTGACATAGCATGAAAGCTGTGATAGACTATATCCAAATTGCTGAATTGATTTCTTTCTAATCAGAGGTTACTGAGAAACCATCACATAACTCAACAGCACACTGGAGTCCCTCCTGATACGCAGATAACTGCATCATCAGCATAATTTTGAAACCCTGCCTCTGCAGCTGCCTGTCACTACAGTATGAAGTGCTTTGAGAACATTTTTATTCCAATTTGTCACAGTATAAATAACTAATTCTCTTTGATTTTAGGGATGCAACACAAAAATAATTATTCTGTAGTAACTCGTTGAAGGAAAACTGACTGTGCATCATCTGCATAAAAATGAATACCGAATTTTCTTCAGTTTTTAATTATAAGACTAATTGGAAGCATTTAAGCAGAGGGGGGGGGGCGCAGAGGTTAGCACTGACTACCTGTAGCAGCCTCTCACACTATGACAGCTAGGTTAGGCTCCAGACCCCCCGCCCTCACTCTGGCAACCCCAGGACGTTAAACTGGGTCGCGAGAAAGGAGAAAACGCTGAGGCTGTAGATGTCTCTGTTTACCAAACACAATATGCTGCATGACAAAATCTTACCAGTGACTTGACATGTTGACCTTACAACCATGTTCAACACCACAACACTTTGAAGCTGCCAGCATGATTAAATCGTGTTATACAAGTTGTTAAAATAACCACAACTTTTCTTCCTGACTTTGCAGTTATTTATAGTCACTGCTTTACTTCGCATTAACTGCCTGAACGCCGAACAGTGTCCTTGCTCACCTTAAATACGTGCATTTAACTTTATTCATACCATTGCTTATTATAAACTGCTTTTATGTGTTTTTACTGCTAAATGGATGGCTTACGTAGGGTGTTGCCAGTACACTAAAACTGCATGCACTAAGCAGAACCTCTAAACTGTCAGCTATGTGTGAAGATTTAACCACAGGAGGAATTTTAAGCACCTGATCCAGTCCACCGCGGTGCAGAAACTGAACCGAGTGAAGCTCTGATGGAACAAAAAGCAGAGCATCAGCGCAGCCCCACGAGCACAGAGACGAAGCTGTGTTTACTCCCAACTGTCACGCTGATAACATCACTGCTTCTGATTTTGTTTGTGCCTACGAGCCGATGTGCACGAGAAGGCTGATTATTAAATCAATCCCGGATATCGAAAGCTGATGATGGGACTTAACAGGTGTCTCATTTTTCTTCCGAATTTGTGCCCCAAAGCTGAAGTGAGTGTCTCATAAAACTCCTGAAATGATGATTATTCATTTGTTTTTGTCTTAAGAGATACAAATTGTTCACGCTTCTTCGAAATTAACGGTAACCACACTTGAGCGCAAAGTCATTTAAGGATTTTAAAGAGTCTCTTCATGAAGCTTTTTAATTTTGAGCCATTATGCTCAGGTAAGTGCTCCACAGGTGCAATAATTCATCTCAGATAATATGTGCTGCAAATATAGCCCCCATCAAAGATCCAAACTTTACATTTTCTAATATTTTTTCTGTATTTGTATTTCCGTGAAAGATACTAATGTAAAAAAATCACCCCCAACATTCCTGTGCTAACCGCATGTTTTAAAATCTTCTTACCCATGTCGGGGTCTCCATCTCCGCTCTGAGCCTCACACACAGCTGGCAGCAGCAGCAGCATCACGGCGATCCTCCAGCCGAACTGCATCTCATCACCGAGTCTCCGTCCAGCTGCACACACGCTCACCTGCCGCTCTGCTCTTTCATAACCCGCCGTCACACCAGCTGAGAGCTTTTCTCGTCAGCAGGCTGGGAGAGAGGAAGGAGGAGTGGCTAGTCTGCAGAGGAAGGAGGAGGAGGCGGGGGCGATGCTGGGTAGTTGAGGTCTTACAGGACGCTCTGTAAATCAGAAAACATCCTTGATTTGGAGACTGCGGGGTCTGTGTGGTTAGAAGGCTGACGGACAGTTAACTCTCAGATGACAGATTATTAGGAACGTTCAGGGCTCAGTCACATGGACACAACAACATTTTTTGACACCAAATGAAATTAAGCCCACATAGACACATTTAGAGCAAACATGTTTGAGTTCATTTATTTTTGAGCAAATGTAAAATAAAAAGCGGCAGCTCAAAGAACAATTAATATTCCTTTACTTTATTGTCTCGGACAGGAGAAAATCATCTTAGATCAATCAACAAACATCACAAAAAACAACAAACAAACCAGACAACATCAAACAACTAATAGCATAATAAAAAGCTTAAAAAAACATTATAAAAACAACACAAGGAAAAAAATACAATAAACAATCAGTGCTCAGTCTGGTGTAAAAGTATGCTGATGTGTAGAGACTCGGTCCCTCCACAGAGCAGAAACAGTGACAAGCTGATGTTTTAACCTGGACCTCGATCAGAACCGTCGCCCCATCAGACCTCTGACATCTGTGGGAGCGTGCAAGTTCAGAGAGCAGAGCAATGAGCGGGTGCAGAGTAATGACTGGAAAACAAGCAGAGAACTCTAAAAGTGACTGGAGGTGAAGAAGCAGTGTTTGGACCAGCTGCAGTCCTGAAAGTAACCACAGACTGACACCCGAGCAGCGACCTGAGATGAAGGTGTGAAGAAAGTGCTCAAAGTCGCTGATGGAGGAAAACAGCTTCTTCTTCACAAGCTCATTAAGGTGAAAGTTATTAATACATTCTTAGCATATATTTAAACCATGTTTCCCTCTGGTTACATTCACACATGCCAACTTTAGTCATCTAAAGACCCCCTGAGCAGACCCCCCCTCCCAAATCACTCCCCACCTACAAGCCTGCCCTCAGAAAGTCCCCATAAAGTCATACAACCAGAACTGTGGCCAGGTTCATGAAATCCATCCCACCTGTTCATGTGTGATCTCACTGACTGACAGACATAAAACGTTCCTCCGCAGAGGGCTGAGACTTGCCCCAAAAACATGAAGAAATGAGCAACGCTGAAGTTAAGTCTTGAACATTCAGACTCACTCATGATTTAATGAGCGATGGAGCTGATCTGGGGTCAGACAGATGCTGCAGCAGCTCGGTGATGATTCCAGGTCTCTGTTTTTGTTGTGTTGGCAAGAGAATAACAGCAGAGATGGATGCATTTTTGCTGCTTTTAGAGTTCGTGTTCACCTTTAAACCAAAACATCAGCAACTCTATACAGGTGTGCCACGGGCAGGGGGATGGACCCACGGTATGGCACAAGTGTTTGTGTTATGTTGTATATTGACTTCAAATCAAATGTTCAGAGTGTCAAACTTGAGTGTCCTGGGAGGCGGAAAAGAGTGAAAACAGGAATTCTTTCGATAGTGGTGAGGCGATGTGGAGCTTTGTGTCTAAGGTTTGTTTTGGGGGTTTGTTATTCGTCCAGAGTTAGAGCTGACAAAAGCTGCACAGACTATAAACGTATCTGCTGTATAAATAAACTCAACGCGCCGGATGTAAAGAGCCAGAAGGTAAAAATAGCAGTTATCAGTCTGTGGGAAATGTTCTCTCTGCCGTGACCAGACTGTACACTTTTTATCTTTTCTAGCCATCTTTGTGCGCAGACCTGTTGTTTTCCAGGCTTGTGAGAGGGTGAAGTTTGTGCAGCTCTGAGCGAACCTTTGCCAAACAGCAACCATGGAGCTGAAAGTCTAACCAGTAACCTACAAACCACTTCCTGTCTACTCTGGTTTGTTTTCAAATGAGGCCAGCATCTGTTTTAGTTTACTACGAGCTTCAAATTCAGAGGCAAGGTCGCCGATCACCCCGAACTTGGTCATATGTTAACGCGCCATTATTCACAGAAAAAATAAAGACATCAGCTTTGACGTCAGGAGTTCAGATTTCTGTCAGTTTGCAGTTTTGCTTCATTCCCCTCACACCAACAACTTCTCTGTTTCCCTAAATGAGTATTTAGTTTCTCTGCAGCCCGCAGCCTCAGCGTGGTTTGCTCTGTTTCCTTCTCAGCTACAGGGCCAGACGCACTGCATGTTTCAGGTCGCAACACAGGGCATGCTGGGAAAACTGTGGTGCAATACCTGCTGCCTCAACCTCTAATCTGTAGAGTCGACTGTATGAAGGCAGCAGGAACTGCACAAACACCGCAGTCGGAGGAGAAAAGGGGTTAAAGTTTGAAGCAGCACTGGTTTATTTTAAGCCTCCAAAGGCTTCAGCAGCACAACTCATGAGGTTCAAAATGCACAAAACTGGAAAAATCCAACACTAATGACTATTCAGAGAGGCTCAAGGAACACCAGCGGGGTTTAACCTCCACAACAACCAGCAAATCTGCAGTTTGAAGTTACAAAGTTGCAGGCATGGTGGGAGATGACAACTGTGCAACGAAGACACAAACTGCAAAAAGAAGACGCTTCACAAACCTCTTCAACCCTGAGCCGGAGAAACACTAAATGTAATCTTGCACTTGTGTTTGTTGCCTGGTTAAGTTTTGGCACCTAAACGAGTCACTCAACAGCAGAAACAAGGTCACGGTTTGTGTTGTGATAGAACAGTTTCCTCTTTTTTCACGACTCGAGTATCCTGGTGCCGGCATGAAACAACATTCAAACTGAAATAAGTTTAGTTTGAAAATCATGTTGATTGCAGCAAAATACAAACGGGGAAAATGTATGTATGTGTGTATGATGGATCTCAACTCTGACTGAACTAACACTTCAGACTCAGTGTATTTCACAGTTTTGTGTATTTAACAACAAAATAAAAGTGCGCTAGACGGAAAATCACAGCTGTTCCATCGCTGAGCCATGAAAACTGTCATAGCTTCAAACAACCTCCCAGGGCAGCGGTGCGACCGTGGCCCCAACAGGAAAAAATACAGTTTGTTGGTAGTTTGATTTGATCAAAATCTTTGATCGTTTTTCCATCCCACAACAACAAACTTTATTTTATCAGGGCTTGTTAAAACTGTGAGCCACGTTTCTGACATCCGCTCACATCTGCCAGTGATGGAGAAGGAGAGGATGGCTGTCAACGGGGTGACCTGCAGTTAACATGACACCTTTGTTTGGGTGCCTACTCTCCTGTCAACAAGCAAAAATTACCTCAAAGCCACAAGCTATGCAACTTTATGCAGAAGATGATAGAAACTATCACAATGAAAAGGAAACACAACTTAAATCAAGACCAGGGAACTACTGACTGGGTGAGGCTGGGTGGAAGGTGGCTCCAACAGGGGTTTTACCCTGTTTGACTTGAATTTATTAAGGGGGGAAAGTATGGTAGGAGGTGACAGAGCACACGAGAGTATGACTCAGAGAAATGTGCTGCTCAACGGACGCAACCAATGATTAGAGCAAACACTGAACATGTTAAAAACTGAACATGTAGAAGAAATCAGACTTTAACTTCCTTTAAAGATTTCTGGATTCATCTGCCTTCTAAAAATCTCCACGGGAGGGAGAACCTGCTCATTTAGCAAAGATAGTTAGCTGTGACGCTAATGTAATTTCATCTTTTTTGTCATTAAGGTAACGTGTACAGGTGCTGTATTCATGTTGTATAATAAACAGCTAGGCTAAAAATGGGCTAGCTTCAGATGAGGCTAGCTGTAGCCACTGGTGTTGGGTTCTCAGCAGATATTTGGCTCCTAGTTTGTTGCACTGACTGTGTTTATATGCTATTTGTATTTGTGTATCATGAGGCAGTGGTGGGTGGAGATAACACCCGGTGGGTACGAAGGTGAGGTGTTGGTGGGGCGTCGAGCTTTCGAATGCATCTGTGGGTGGCAGCTGTGGTTAACGTGCAGTTTTCGGCTTTTAGGAGGCAACCTGGAGAAAATCATGGAAGGAAGAAGGAGATGGTGCGATCCTTCGACTGCAGCGACACAAGGCGGGGCAGTAGCAGCTGCCTGCACCTCCACAACGTTCATGGAGGTGAAGATTTAAGGAAGCTGCCGTGCTGAAAGAGCACAAGTCTTCAGTCTTAGGACGGTGCTGCGCTGTCTCTGCTGCACCTTATCTGGGAGAAGAAGCTCTCCCCCGCCCCCACCAAACCACACGCCTGAGGTTCCTATCTCCGCTCAGCATCGCAAAACATCTTCAGCTGTGGTTTCATGTGTTCAGTCGCCTCCCTCTGAGTTGCTGATGGGAATCTGATGAGCCACCTGTTTACGCTGAGTGTTGTGGTTCTGAATCCTGGGGGGTTCAAGATACTGGGAGCAGCAAAGGAGGGAACTCTGCATCACCCGCACGAACACAACATAGAGAGTGTATACGAAGAAGATAAGGATGTACACAGTCAGGCTGCTGCTCTGCCACACAACATCAACAGCAATGACACGTGAAAGATGGCTTCAGGTCTGAAAGCTTAACTTCAGGTTAAGCTGTTCTGCTTTCCTCCAACAGAACAGCTTTGCATGATCCACAGTCCTGGTTTAATTCGTACTGCTCCTTTATGCCGCCCTGTGTCCTGTGTCTTTAATCCTCACAGGGATTACCTTTACAGGTGGCACGTGACCTCTGACCTGTAACTTTATATATATATGTATGTATGCATGTATATAAACATGAGTATATAGGATAACAGCCTCCATTTAAAATGTGTACACATTGACAAGTCTAATTACTCTGTGACTGAATGTAAAACTGAACTGCCCCTGATTCAACCTAAGTTAACATGAGATTATGGTTTTGTTTTTATGACTGTTTCAACACACTAAATATAAATCTATAATATAAAGTCGTAATTTTAGTTAAAAGAAAAAACTGCAAAGTAATTAGAGAATTCGCACTGTGCTGATTAGCTGTACCTGTATTAATATATGTCACTCACATATTCAAAATTTCACCTGTAATAGAAAAATATCACTTTTAATAAATCAGCATCTGGACAACAGAGTTGATTGAAAGCTAAATGATGCAACTGCGAACGTTAAATAGTTTAAAGCTGTTTTTGTTTGTAAAATGACAGAAATGGAAAGTCACAGACACGTATGTCCACCTAACAGATAAAATGAGGAAGTAAACTGCCTTTATAGACATTTAAAAACATACTTAACTCAGTACAACATCGTGTTATAAACAGCAGTTCAGATTCTGATTTAAACAACTTTATTTCCTTCTTTATTACATTTATTTTGAAAATCGTCTTAAATATAAACTGTACTTTGTTCTGACATATAACCCTGTTTTCTTCATGCTTATCTAACAGCCCAGAAGTACAAACACATGAGCTTATCAGTTTATTGTAGTTTGACTTTATCTTATTCTAATGATATAAAAACTGATCGTATGTTTCGGGAAATGTCAGCTTGCACACATGATTACTGCTGCTGATTAAAGTGTGTCTGAAACTTCAATAAAATTATAATAAAATCTTTGTGTTTTGTCATTTTGATCTAACCTTGGAGTGCAGTTTGTTATCATGTCTAAACTGTACAGTTGTAAACATTAACAGACAAATGAAAACCTGAGCTGTCAGTGATGTGAGATATGTTCCTCACTGTTTTATTTAATATGTTAAAAGATGGATTTTTTTCATCTTTAAAGTGTAAAAATTGAGGTGATGAACTTAAATAACACTTGCACAGATTATTTTCATATATGAACTTACCACAGCAAAATACCGTCACAGCAAAGACGACACTCAGGGGCCCGTGTGAGGGGACCGTGGGCAGTTGACTGTGGCCCATATTGCCAAGAAACGTAGAGAAATGTAGGGCACATTCGGTTCCCCTAGATATGTTTGTAATTTTTTTTTGCTGATTAGACTTTGTGTGCAATCGTAATTTAAGAAAATAATACTAATATCTTTCTGTTTTGTCACAGGTGCAGAGCCCAGATGTGCTCCACATTTCATGCTGCTGCACAGAAGCTGAGCCCATCTGGTTCCCACAGCTCAGGTACATGACCAACATTTGCTTGTATGGTGCGTGGACCATAATGTTACTCAAAAAGGGGGGAAAAGCTACTTTTAGCCACTCCCTTATTCACAGGGGGTTACTACATTGTTGGTTTGGCAGATTTTTTCACCAGATGTACTTTAAACTGAATTTATTTGCCCTTCCAAACTCAGACCAGGGATTCTTTGTTTGACATTCAAATACATAAACCACTGTACTGTGGAGCATGCTCTCAAAGGAGGGATGAAAAAAAGTTTTTTCTTAGTCTTTTTAGAAAATACAGTGCAGCCTAGAAGGGCACAATCCACACTTATTACATTTGGGCCCTAAAGTGTCAGCAGTTTTGCCACTATGCACGGTCCATAGAAAACTATCATGGGATTCAGGGTTTTCTTTGGGCAGTCTATAGTGGGACAGCAATAGACTTGCTTAAAAGTGTTCCAAAAGGGCAAAACTGCTACGGGTCCTACAAGGGTTTTCTGTGAGCACACCAAATGGGGTCCCAAAGGGCAAAACAGCTGTTCTGTGTGGTGACACCCACTTGGAGCACACATGGGCTATGTTGTTTTGTCCTGCCCAAACAGCTCCACAGTTCACCCACTGCCAATGCTGTGGGCCAGCACAGGCCCATAGCATTGGCAGTGGGTCCCATTAGGGCCTAACTGTAACATCTAGTGTTATCAGCAGCAGTTTACAAAGACATCAAATTAATAGTGAGGAGAAATGATCTTATCTGGTTCCAGGTTCTCACGTGGCCGATCACTGTCATAAAACTGATCAGATTTTATATAACCTCCATGATCATTAAAGCTTTCTGAGATTGTTTTTACTGAAGTAACCGCAGCTTTCAGATAAATGCAGAAACATGAACTGCTGAGAGGGTGAAAGCTGTAAAGAACAAACAAGTTAAAGTTAAAGCTGGGTGCTTTCTTTTTTCTGTTTCAAGTAATAAAAAAAAAAACCCTCCAGCGTGGCGGTATTACCTATTCTGTAGTGAAAAACGTTGGTCGCCAATCATCTCTAATAACTGACTGATTCATAAAGTCTCATGAAAAACTGAAAAAGGCCCAGAGTGGAAACAAACAGTTTGAAGTGTAGAAAAGTTTCATTTTACCCGCAAACATTTACTGAACTACCAGTGAATCTGTCGCTCTGATGAATGAAATGATGACACGAACCTCTGAGGCCTGTTTTCTCTGCGCTTCTGTGGAAATGATGGCACCTGCATGTATAGGCGCCCCTGAGGAGGTCACTGACTGCAGGTCTGAGACACTAAACACTGCACGTTCAGGATGTCTTTCCCTTACATACACATACCTGCCTCCACATATACCTACAGAACGTACAGCTATTTATGTCTTTACACCTACACCCATACATGAAACCACAGTGTAAAATCTCATGGTGCTGAATTTGAGTGAAGCCACACCAAAATGAGTGAGTCTTTGAAGCCGGGGCTACAGCAGCCACATGAATGTCTCCTCCGTACAGCCTTGGTACAAACGCTGCTTCCTGCTGCTCCTCGTGTCTTGTTTGTGCTTTTTTCAGCCCGACTGCTTTTTTTTCTTCGTCCTCATCACTTCGGTGCGTGTCAGCGTGAGTGTGAGTGCACAGCTAACAGTGAATTTCTGTAGAAAGGTGTTGCACGTTGTGCAAACAGGGTAGGGTTAGGCTTGTTTAGAAATGACTTGTCACCACATCCTTTTCCTCCCTCATAATTTGTCTTCATCCTTTTGAAAACAACAAGCAGCTGAAGTGAAACATGAGTGCAGTGAAACTCCTCAGAGTCACTGGGAGGATTTGCTGGGCAGAGGATGCTGACCGGACGAGCTCGCGTACAGGTGCAGGTTTCATTCAGCTGCAGGGAGATGCGCTGAAGGCCGCACGAAACTTTCTGTTTCTGCACCACAAACACTGAAATAACTGATGATTCACACAGACTGACAGACAAAAGAGGTCTGTCAGGAGGCTCTTACTAAAAGTCGATCAACTTTTTCATGAGGTCTGATTTAGCTGTAAATGCCCCGAGTGCTCCTCCCAGTGCACTGATACGCTGACCGTGTGTAACTCCTTAGTAATGAACATGATTTTATTAAATAAGACGTACCATAAAGCAAACCAACACAAAACCACAAACTGAAAACAGCAGCAGTCCAACACCGCATCCTCTCAACAAGGCTTCTGGAATAGATATACAAGTATGCAGAGGCCCATTTTCAGCAGCTGTCACTCCAGTAACACATTAACTAATGCAAGCTAGCATGTTACAAGACTCAGTGATAATTAGAAAACAGTAAGTTAATGATGATTACAAAAGCATAGATACCTGCAGAATCAGCCCCTGTGGGTTTGACTGAAGCCTAAAAAACGAGACTGTTCCGAGTTCCTGATCCGAGAAACGAAACTCTATCTGTGAAATTACTACAAAAAGAAAAAGAAAACAAAAAGCAGAAAGGGGATTTCATGCACTGGTATGTGTTCCTCCCTCCAGAGAAACTGGCAAACCAGATCCACCTGACACTGCATTCCTGCTTTTGCCTCCACTACAAGCACGAACTGAGTCCACACATGAGTTTGTGGTTTCAGTGCACTCTCAGGGCATTTCACGATACAGTCTCAACTTCTTATCTATTGTTTCATCTTCTTGGATATAAACTTTGATCTATGTGTTTGGTCTCATCTCTCCCACCAGAGACCACAGTCCACCACACACATCACAGATTTTCATACTTCCTGTTATTTCTCATTAAAAACTGCTTGGTTAAGTGTAGACAAAGCTCATAGTTTGGCTTGAAATACAGCCGCTGATGTTTCTTTTAAACCTCTACTTTATTGGTTGCCATGGTGATGGGTCACCGCTGAAAAAAATAGGCCTACGCGCTGCCAATGCCTCATATTGCTCTTGCTGAACAACGTTACTTACAAAATAGAAAAAAATTGTTTCCATGACAATAATAATTGTTAATGATTTCAGATTATTTCTAGATTCAGATCAACTCCAAGAATTACTCACATGCAAATTTCCACCTTCAGGATATTTTCATGTAAATTACTTTTAGTGTAAACTTAACCAATCATGAACAACCTCTGTTCTTTTCATGCTACTCCTGCCATTAGGACACAAGGAATGTCAACCATGTGACGTCTTAATAAACAATAACCTGAATTCTAAACACTAAACCTGTGCTATTATAATACAGATTTGTTTTCTTTAGTAATCAGTTTTCCTGAATCTTGGTCAAAGGACCAAAAATGAAAAAATTTCATTCCTTCAAACTGAAAATAATTTCTTATTCAAAGATCACCTCCACCAAAGGTAGTGTAGAAAAGGGGAACTCAGTGGACTCAGTGGAAGTCCGTCATTTAAAACTAAAAACCTTTATATAACAAACTGCTTTCAGTGCATTTTTATACTGTTTCTTCCCATGGGTGATGTCAAGGTGCCTGTGTTCAGTTCTCCTTCACAGTCTGTGGTTAAAATCCAGGGTTTGTCAACCCGCTCATCCTCCTCCACCTCATGGCAATTTAACAACTTGTGAGATTTAAAAGAAAAACAACTTTATATAAATAAAGTTCATGTCCAGAGTAAAAGCATCTGTAAGCTGCTGTTTTTATTACATGTTATGATAATAATACAGCTGATGTATTTGTATTATCCTGTTGAATGCAAGACTGTAGAGGATAAATGTTCTGATGTTTTTATTGTTAACCCTTTTGAGCCCACAGGTGCGTCCACGCTCCGATTTGCGTAACTACTTTAAAACTTATTTGTTTTTGCAAAATAAACTGGGGGAGTTGTACTTACATATCAGTCATTCCACTTATCCCAGGTCGGGGTTTCCTTCCACTGATGGCTTTGTAAAAACCACGTAAAGACCGCTTGCAAAAACAAAAAAATTAAAACCTTTTTCCAGGTAACAAGACAATCCTAATTACCAAATCTAATTTTGGGTTGTCTGCCTGCATCCCAAATTTAACTAAAGTTAACAGAAGACTCTGGACTGTGGCCAGCTCCACGTGTCAATCCAAAAGGAGCGCAGCGATTCATAATAGAAAAACAAGTGATCCAAACTTTCAGTGTTATTTTCACAGAATGTACATGTGTTCACATCCAGGTTAAATTTCAGTCTTAGGAATTCATTGGTTGGATAAATCTAATTTTTGACTTTAAAATTAACCTCTTTTGTTTTAGGGGGAAGGGGAAGTGAAATATGCTATCTCTGTGTTGCCTTAACCTTCATGGCCTCAAATTCTTTAGAATATAATTTCTTTTAACCGGGTTAGGATAGATTTAATTTATTAACATATTTCTGATCGCCTTGTTTGTAAACCTGCTGTCAACAAAGTCAGCACCGGCTATGCAGAGCGGCGTCAGTCCAGGAGAAATTTTAGAGTGCACAATATCTTCTTTAATCATTGATCTCAAAGGGACTGGGATGGCTGTAGCTAGTGTATTATAACTCGTAGGGACACTCATGCAGAGCTAGTATCTCACATGTTTTTATATTCAGCTGTTGACCTGAAGCTTTGGAGAAGTGGTTGATCACCTGTAAGGCTAAAGGAATCTGGTCCAATCTGGTATCATCTGCCAGCTGACTTATTATTATTAGTTGACCCATACTATTTAACCCGTCAGTGTGACTGTTTTTAATCTGAATAGATAAGAGCTCAGCATGATAAACAGAAGTGGTGAGCTGCTGCGGCCCTGCCTTATTCCTCTAGTAACCTCAAACCTCTGACAGGTGCCATGTTCCAGCAAAACAGAGCTGTTGATAGAATTATAGCATCCCTTTCACACTGATAAATTCTTCTCCACAACCAAAAGACTGCAGGGTTTTTAATATGAACTTATGTTCAATTGACTCAAATGCTTTTTTAAAAACCTCAAAACAGGATGTATCCCCTCTCTTGGATTATGTCACTGTAATCAAGGAGAAAAGCAGCCTAATATTATCAATTAGTCTTCCTTTGAAAAAACCTGACTGTCTTTCACTAATTATGTTTGAGATGCCTTTCTTCAGCCTCTCAGCTACAGCCCCTAACAGGATCTTATAATCAGTGTTTAGTAAGGTGATTGTCTTAAATTGTCTAAAAGTCTTCTGTTTTTACCAGAATCTGTGTAATTAACTCTTGTTTCATACTTGGCATCAGTTCTTTCTTTTCTATAGCTCCTTTTAACGCACCAAATGGCAAGGTTCTTAAGTCCTTCCAGAAGAACTGATAAAAATTAGCAGTGAGTCCATCTGTCCCTGGAGACTTGTTTAAGGCCATTTTAATGACCACTGAATCCAATTCCTCAGTTGTAAGCTCAGAGTCACACAAATATTTAAATGGTTTGTCAATATGTCAATACACGGCACGAGACTAAATCTTATTACAGAACCCGTCAGCATCAGCTGAATATTCTGGGACAACTTGGAATAGAAAGTAAAGACTTCAATCTCTCTGAAATCTTTGCATTCAGTCCCATTTATCAGTAGGCTTGTAATTACATTTCCCTGATGTCTACTTTTCTCCAGCTTACTAAAATATGATGATTTTTTTTCACCTGCCTCAGTCCATTTGACTCTCAATCTAAAAAGCAACCTGGGCCTCCTCAAGGCAAAGATCATCTAATTTAGTCTGTACCTCCATCAGTTTATTTTTCTCCTGCATGTTCCGTTTTTCTTTACTACAACACTGAGCTATTTCCCAAAGTAAATTACTTTCATAGTCGTGTTTTTTCCCATTTAGTTCTTTGCAGAATTTTATAGTAAATTCTCTGATCCTGAATTTAACAAATATCTTCATTAGGTTTAAACCACAGATAACTCTTAACTCCAGGATTCACATGTCTCTAAATGTCTATGAAATTATTATCACAAGCAAAGTTCACAGCAATGTTATTCTGCTGCCTCCTTCCTAAGCGAGGAGGCCATCTGTCCATCCATTCATCTGGTCTCATGTTCCAGTCTCCTCATACTACAGTATAATCTGTGGGGTACATAACTTTAAACTCTCAAATCACATTTGTTAAGTTTTCCAATAGACTTTTGACCTCATTATTGTGACTATAATGATTTTTGACAATTAGAAATAAACCTTTACTCTTCAAAACTATTTTTGGGTGATGTCTATGCTTTTCTGTGTAGTTCCTGATGCTCAGAACTTAAACTGCACTGTTTGAAATGGTTTATTTTGCTGCACATGCTGATTTTTTGCAAATTGTGCACAATAATATTTATTTTCATTTTTGCTGCAGTTTACAAAAATTAGTGTATCTCGAAAATGAAACTATGAAGACACTCAAAATAAATTTCCTGTGGTTGGAAATTTTGTGCAACTTGTTTTGAGGGATAAACCTCCAAAATTTCTGTAACAAAAATAATCTGTAAAAACAACATAAAAATAACAATTTTCATTTTCTTTGTAGTTTATTGCGTTTTTTAGAATTTTATGTAGTTACTATGGACTTAATGTATACATATTATAAAAAGTTAGGATAGAGCGGTTGTATTGATGAATAGGAACTTGAAATGCTCTAAAAAATACAGCATGTAAAAATGCAAAGGCTCTGGTGGACTTGTTCTCAGGGCGGCTGAAGTTAAACAGGACACAACTGGTGCGTTTGTTGAGGAGACTGTTGTAAGTTATGCACTCTTAGAACAGACGTGTCAGATTTGACACAACAAGCTTGGTTTTAAAATGTTAAAATAAATGCTTATTATTTTAACACGTCCATTATACATGTGTGGATTATGATGACTTTCCACACACAGTGAATGAATGGTTAAAGCAGCAGTGGGACAGTCACAGTAAAAGCTGCAGGTAACTGATGATAAATAAAGTGCAGGCTCAGTTCTCCAGGTAGAGGAAAATGGTTTGAAACTCTTGTTGCAGTTTCAAGATGGAGTTTGTTTCAATGGCTTTTTTCCCAGCTTTTATAATATTATATTTGGTTTTTGTCAAGCTGTAAAATAAAGAAGAAGAAACCAAAACTAAAGACACTTCCTCTAGTTTTATATTTAACTTTAAGTGCATATTATTATTTTGGGTAGTTTCCAGTTTTTTAAAATTCAGTTTAAATTCTGTTGCACAATTGTTTAGTTTTGTTTTAGGTCATTATGATAAAACCTGAACAAACTAAAGATGGTGAATATATTTTATTAAATACGACTGTTTAATTAAAAATATTCACTCTTTTGCCCGACAGTGACACAGTGCTTTATTAAGCCTGCAGTCACAGTGTGTGTGTAAGAGTGTGAAACAGATCAGTGGGCGTCCTGTGAAGCTTTGAGCCACCTGAGCGACAGGTAAACCACGGACGACCTCGCAGGCCGACAGCTGGCACAACTGACAGCGAGCTGCTGTGGGAAGCAAACCAAACCCTCGTTCACAGAGCTGCTCTTCTTCTTCTCTGCCAACAGTCAGTGCAGACTGTGGGGACATTTTTATAGTATTTATTCACTTAGAGATCAGAAACATTAGAGAACGTTGTAGTTTTAATTCAGGGTGATAAATCTTATTTTCCTTCAACACCAGTGACGTGTCGAGCACCAAAGTGCCTCATCGTCAGACTGTGTTTGAAAACTGGGTTTGATTTTTCTCCAGTTTGAAGAAACTTTGTGATTGTTGAAGATGAATATGATGAAATTTGATTCTTAAGGTTGAAGAATAAGTTATTTGAGGATAACGTTAAGTTAAATGCACTGAACGGGTTTATTAATGAGGTTTCATTTTAGTCATGTTTATACTTTGCAGGTTCATTTTATATTCAGTGTTTTTCATTCTGACTAATTCAGAAAGTATTTTTGGAAGAACACATCAGGTGAAGCATTTGTGATGCTCAAATCTCTGTGTTGGTTCAGTTGTTTGACCAGTTTGTAGCTTTTCTGCAACACTTTAAGGTAAACATTTTTTCAGAAATCAGACACCAGGCAAGTATGTGCAGACATGTGCTGCTCTCAGATGTTTGGAATCACTTGTAAAGAATTTTTCTTACTTTAATATTTTCTCTGAAGACAGCACACTGAGAAGTTTCTTTGGCTGCTTTAGACATGAAAGATTAATGAACTGACATCAGGCTGCTTTTGTGTCTCTTGTTTGGGGAAATAATCCAGATTAAATTTGCATTTAATCACCATTTCATTGGATTTTGATTGAAAATTAAAAATAACAGAAATGTCCCTGAAATGTTTGTAATTTGTAAAAGTTCTCTGCACATTAAAAACCTGTCAGACTTTCATTTTTAGTGATGAGCTTATTGCTGTGACTGCAGTATTGAAGTCTGAACTGAAGTTTACACCTAAGCCTACAAAGTGCATTTAGCAGTTTCATATTCTCAAACATTTTGTTTTTAATTTATGCTTCAGCAGTTTCAGACTGGCACTATAAGCAGTGAGACCTCAACAAACACACCTGTAAACATGCTCCAGCTGTGACTTTGGGGCAGAAACAAGGGGCTCTGCTCTCTGAATGATCAGAGCAGCTACAAGTGTGTAAACTTGGTTAAACTCCCATCAGCTTCAGCTAAACTGTGGAAATAACGTTTATATTTTTGCCAGAAATGTTTCAATAAGAAATTTCATTTCATAAACAAAGAAGACGCTAACAGAACATCAGCAAGACTTCAATTCCAAAATATATTCTTTGAGTTACAGTGATTGACTCCGTTTCATCCAGACTCAAACATCTGAAACTGAAGAGCTTTACTGCAGAATAAAACCAAACCTTCAGTTACGTGTGAAGTCAGCACAAAAACATCCAGTTTACGGTTTTTGTCTTATGAATGACCTGAATTATTAAACTTGTGCACAGCAGGTTTGCAGTGAAACTCTTCACATGTTAAACTTCATTTTATTACATTTGCACTTCATAAAAAGATGAAGATGAACGGCATCCAACAGAACATCATCAGCGTAGAATGGCACGTGGGTTTGGAGGAAAAGGAAAAATGTGAGGGTGTGATGGTTTGCAGTGTTATCTTGTGCATGGTTAGTATTTTACCTAGTAGTGTTTCCACGTGTGGTGCAAAAGAGAGAAACAGAAGAACAGAAACAGTAAAAAAAAATAACTTCCCACAGAAATAAACGACATTACAGAGAGACGAAGTGGAAGTCCTGCACAGACTCTGAGAGGAGATCAGAAAAAGTGTTGATTTGCGTTTTACAGGCTGCTCTGCACCAGCTGAGTGAACAACAAGGTTTTCCAGAAGCCAGGGGGAGAACAACCTACCTGCTCTTTAGCTCATTAACTGCTATCACACTGCCAGCAGCTGTTATTAAAAACTACACCGTCGCATTTTCATCGCTTCATTTATTCGTCTACATTTGAACATCTTTCTGTCTTTAAATGCAAAAAAAAAACAAGATTCACGTCTCTGCACCAGCCAACCTGAATAACCCTGACGTGTCCCAGCGGTTAGTTTCATCTTAAACATTTGCTTTCGTTTGCAGCATTATTTTATCATTTTGTTTTTTTAATTGGCCAAACGATCACAGGAAGACAGATCTGATAACTTCTGATACTTTCTTCTGACACGTTTGGGATCCTCCACAGCTGACTGTGTATTAGGAGCAGCTGAGAGTCACATGATGACACATGACTGGAGGAGCAGGAGCAAATATGAGATTAAATAACTGTTAACAGCTTAGTTTTAGTTTAGTGTAATTTTAGTGTTTAAAGGTGTCGTTATATCAGTACAGAAGCAGATAATCAGCCTTTTAATGCTACTGAATAACTAAATAAATAAATACGACCCACAACCTTCAAGGCTCAAAGGAAGTAAAGAGTCTACAGAAATCAACATGTTACTGCTGACACAGCCAACCAATCTCATGCAATTTTGACTGATTAAGCCTGAACTTTTAAATGCTGAATATTGTCAGTTATTCGGGTCGCTGATCTTTGTCTGCATTTTAAATCTTCAGAAACCTTCACGCACATCTAAAAAATCTTGTTTTTCTTCTGAGTCTAAATGATCCCTCTGAACCTTCCTCCTGACCTTCTTCATCCTTCTGCAAACCTTTCTGCTCCTGTTAGATTCTGTGTTTCTTTATCTACTCAAACAGCAGCACAGTTTACTGTCAGAGAAGAACAACTGTGATGTGGACTCCACAGACTGGACTTCTGCAGGTTTTTTTCAGAAACGTGGAGGATTTACTTCAGAGAGACGTGAGGAGATGAACTTGTTCGGCAGAAAGGCAGACGTGCTGCTCTCAGGAAGACATGGAGACAGAAACAATGATCAATAAGAGGTGTCAGGCAGCAGACGCTGCTGGGAAACAGTCAGATTAATTGGCAGGTCATCAGACTCTGACGAGGAAGTCGATGTTAAGCGAGGCAGGAATGTGCAGCATCTCCAGGCTGAGGGCAGACGGCGAGTAAGGGAAGAGGACCGGGAAAGTGTGTTTGGTATCCAAAAGAAGCTGAGGAGGGTCATTCCTCTCCTGAAGGCGATTCTGGACACACAGAGACAGAGAGAAGTCAAACATGAGGCTGACATCACTGGTCCCATAGAGGCAAAGTATTCATACAAAAAACCTAAAAAGAACAGACATCAGAAACCCGTTTATATTTCATGCTTTTGCTGTGTAATGTTGCACACAGCTGAAATGACTGAATGCAGACAAACAGAAACCTTCTAGTTTCTGGAGGCCGTGGCTCCTGCTTACTTTCCTGCTCCAGGACAATTTGTGACCTGGATTCATGAACTTTGTTCTACTACTGCCGTGTTACCGGCAGCAGTAGAACCAAGGCAGCTGAAAGCAATTCAGCTGTTTATAGTTGTGCAACCTTTAACCTCCTAAGACCCGAACTCTTTCATGGCATGATTTTTAATTTCTCTTTGTCATTTTGGCTGATTGGGACCTGATGAAAGTAAAAACAAAGAATTACCAGATTTATTTATTTATTTATTTTTACCAGATTTTTGTTTCTGAGAAAAATGAGATAGAACAGTGGCAGTATAATGTCCTCATAAGTGGATATCAGGACCTTGTGGAGCAAGATTTGGTCTAGACAACCCAAAATGTGCAGTCCACGTATGTGGACGCCCGGTCCTAGGAGGTTAAATTTGCTCTTAACGCCAAACAGTTTCAGTTTATCCGAAGACAGCAACATGGTTTTTCGCAGAATTTACATTATTGGATATGTTTACGCATGTATGTATGTTACGTATGTTTACACTTGCCTCATCAGACCGACCGTGGGCATTTTATAGGATTCGTGTAAGATATCAGATTTTCCTGAAAACTGCTGGGAGCTCCTGGTTTTGTTTAGCAATGCAGGGTTTTCCCAAATATCTACATTGGATGTGGGCAGTACAAAGTTAAAGAGACACTTTGGTGGTGTTTAAAAAAAAAAAAAAGGCTCTGTATGAGCACCTCTGCTTTTACTTCTGTTTTCTACCAAAGTGAACTATTTCCAAAGCAGAATAAGAAGCACAGAAGCAAAAATAATTCTGCAGTTCTGTTTTTAAATGACCTGATTGGTTCAGATCTTCAGATTTGGCACCAGCAGCATGAGGTGTTAAATTTTCTAACATCACATCTGTAAACGGATCTGACATTCAGATTCCACCTTTTATGCTTCAAAATTTTACATTTGTTCTTTTCATGTCCCAGAGGAATCCTCCCTCTGGTGTTTGGTAGAGGTATAAGCAGCTAAACCGTCTGTGTGATTCACACCTGAATGTTTCTGATGAAGGACACAGTGACTCGTTCTTCAAACTCGTTCAGAGGCGTGTAGAGGTTCAGGATTTTCACGATCTGCAGGAGACAGCAGGTTAACATCCTGTCATTATCTGATCGGGAGTGTTATCGATCGCCTGCTCGGGTTAAGATGAGCTGAGCGTACCTGCTGCATGGTGAGCGCGGTGCACAGCGCACAGATGGCCTCGGCGTCCTGCGACGTTTTCTTCTTGACCTGCAGCAGCTGTGCAGCCTGAATGATCGGCTCCAGAGTAGCTGCAGCTTTACTCTGATACAAGTTATTTCCTCTGAGCCACTCCTCCAACTGACTGGTGTTGTACCTGTGTACACACACACACACACACACACACACACACACACACACACACACACACACACTCTTCAAAGTGAGGGTTGGGGTTGATGGGAGACCCACAGAGTTCAGGCATACAAGGTTTTGGCGATGTGACGTTAAAGCCAACCTCCATCTCTCTGTGCGATCTTTCTCCTGAATCTGAACACTAACAACAAACCAGCACATTATGTAACAAGTTATGGTCAATGCTCTTCTTCTACCAGTGCTTCTTTGATTTCTTGTTCTTTCTTGTCGCCCCAGAAAAATCCAGATTATTATTGTAATAATTTCACTTCTTAAGTTTTTTAAATTATTATTTTGGACAGAGCGCAACCTAAAACTCAATTTAAGCTTTCATGATATGAATAGAATAGAAAATCATCATAAACTTGATGATGTTCTATTCCAGCCTTTCTATTCAACTGACAGTCATGTTGGATTGAGGTGATGTGTTTTTGTGTACTGCATGAAAAAGCCAAAAAGGGCAGCCTGTAGTGATGGAACAGCTGGCTGAGCTCAGCGAGCTGTGAGTTAACTTGTGACCTGTTTGGGATTATTGTTAGGTTTGTTGATAAAAATGAGTCATTAACCACAGCTGAAGCTATCTGCACCATTCATCTCTAGAACTTGTAACTAACGAGGGAAGAACTTCAAAGACGAACTGAGCTCACTGACGTTTTTCTTTAGTTCATTTAACTTGCACAGAAATTTTCACTGGATTCTAATTCAATGAAATACCTGCAATATAAAGTATAAAGACAAAATTATAAAATATATATGGTACATAGTTCACAGATTTTAGTAAATTTGTTTTGCATTGTAATGGAGTACAAACTATAAAGTTGAGCTTGTGGGTGTCGGCTGCAGGTTTAGTACCTGAGCTGCATGCCGGTGCTCCAGGAGCAGACATCCTTGCGCAGCAACAGGTTGTTAAGGGTAACAGCGTTGATGCAGTGGAAGAGCTGCCGGACCGCCTGACCTATGATCTCAGGGTCCAGACCGTGGTCTCGCATGATGTTGTGGAACTGCCCCAGCTGCTTGATCAGGGCCTGCAGGGTGTAGCTGGTGGGGCCGTCGGCGTCCATGTCCATGCTGGACGAACGGTTCCTGTAGCCCATCGGCTTCACGCCTGCCAGGCTGGGGATGCTCTCGCTCTCCAACATGGCCGACACTGGATGGCAAAACAGAAACCAGAAAAGGAGTTCAGACATACAAAGAAGAACGTTTATAGAACAGATGGGAAGGTACAGACCTACACCAGTTACACAGCAACAAAATGATCTAGAAAAACACACAGGATGGTGCTATACAGACTTAGTTCCTCCAACGCTTGTTGTTTTGTTCTCCAGTCACTTTGTGGTTTTGGCTTTTCTCCATTTAGACTCCAGAGTTTTCAGATCTTCAATGAGGTTGCAGCTCCAGGTATGTTGAGGCAGTCTTGAGCAGCACTTTGCTGCCGAAGTTGCTCACTTTGATCTAAACCATGAATCCATGTTTGCTGTTAGCTACTTCAATTCAGTTTTACTTTGCTCACTCCAAGAACATCCAGCTGATTGTGGTTGAATTCCTGCAGCAGCTCAGAGACTCTTTTGCTTTGGTGGAGGGTATGCATTCGCCAAAAAAAAAAAAAAAACCCTTCAAAACTCATCTTTCTTCAAGCTCTGGACCGTGTCTTAGGTTTAGTCTTCGATTTGACCCTAACTCATCTGTCCACTGATAACCGTCCTGCAGCTCTGAGGGGATTTTTTTAGCCTGCCTTTACTCTGTTCGACTTAAAGACTTCTGGTAGATAAAAATACCTTTAATAACGATGAAGTTCACACTGACCACAGCTCTGTGGTTGCTGTGGTAACCACTGTGCACAGTCCAATAGCAGAAAGTCACATGATGACTCATATGGGGACGAAATGAGTCAGCTGCTACCTCAGAGTGACGTAGTTTCTGAAAAAAATTCCCCAAACTCAACGAAAACTCAAACCAACACAAAACAGGAGAAGAGTGGGACTAGAAGATTTCACCATGGGGTTGTTGTGATAACCTGCTTCTTCCTCATGTTATGACACTTGACCAAACACTACAAATGACCGCATTTATCATTTAGTTTAGCATCTAAATAATGCTTCGGTTCCGTTTCGTGCTGCTCTCATTACACAATGATGGTTTTGCTGGACGGTAAACCCCATTTTATTTTTCTGTATAATTGTAACAGGACTTCTTGGGCGGCCCTCAGCTCCTTTGATGATGCGGTTACAGCAGTGAGTTAAAATAAGTAGTTCAGCTCTGAATTGAGAACACAGAAATGTTTCCTTGGACAGAATTCGGTTTGGTTGCACTATCAACCTTTGCATTAATGTTTTGGCTGACAGCAGATGAAACAGCAGCTACTAGTGTGGCTCATATCTAAAATGTCACTGCAACAGAGAGCAATGATCTGTGAAAGCCAAACATCTTTGACAGCCACTCACTGACACGCTGCATGTTTTAGAAGACTGAAAGTGATGTCTGCAGATTCGGGTTGTGGTTAAGTCACTGAGTTTTTCATATTTAACAACAGAGATGAGGCTTAATGACACAGCTGTCCTTGTCATCATTTTATCCTGTTGGCTCCAGAAGTCTTTATTTTCACTTCTTTTTCATTTACCACCAGACTTCTGTCCATCTGGTTTAAACACACTAACGGATGGTTTTGTCAGCTGTTTTCAGCACAAACATGTTTGTGTTTCTCATAAAGGGACTCGGGAGGAAAGTACCTCTTTCCCCACAAATGACTCTATACCCACTTCTGTCGGTATGTCAAGCAGCTGACTTTCTCAAGGAACAGAGTTACATCACCTGAACACACAGTCAGCAAAGTCCAGCATGTTTTCATTTTGTCAACGACTCACGCAGAAATTAAAATGCAATTTTCCCTTTTAAACGTGCACAATTTTACAACCCTGGTGAAAGAAAAAAAAGGTCAAACAATATATTACTAGCTTCCACATCCTTAAAGAAAACAAACGCAGGGTTTTCAGATTAAAGATTAAAATTCTCACAGACAGGTTAAACATCCCAAACATGTAGTAGAAAAATGTGAAATAACTCTTCAAGAATTTTGTAAATGAATCTGCTGCAACAGGAGAAAGGCCATATCTCGAACAGTTTCTAATCTCTTTCTACTGGCTGGATATTTATCCTTCTAGAAATCTGACTGATGAATGCAACTCATATTGTCCAGGACATTTGACCATCCAGCAAGAGAGGAGCTTTGCAAAGTTTTCTATAAGGTCCCGAGCTCTTTATTTTTAACTATGCTGAAATAACACACCAAGCTGAACGAGAGGCACCAATTAGAAAACCACATAAATATTTCTTTAAGCAAAATATAACCAATGCATCATGTGCATTTATGCATCTTGCAATTAAATGCATCAAACCATAAAATTCTCCTTTTTGGTGTTTCAGGCAAACTCACCGATCATGGGTTGAATGATGCCTTCTGCCACTTTGATGAGTTGCTGGTAGATCTGGATGGAGAGATCGCTCAACACCTGTCTGTACTCAGCCAGGTCAAAGTTCTTCAGACAGTGCTCGTTCTGTTTGGACGTGTTCTGTGTCATAAATGCCTGATGAAGAAGATGTCAGGATGTGAGAGTGGTTAATCGCTGCTTCTGTCTGCTCATTCATTACAGATATCGATCAGGTCCTCACCTCCTCACCGCTGTATTGCTTCAGACAGTGAAGCAGTCGGCTGGTGTTGGCCAACCAGAAGGATGTCATCTCAAAGTCATCGTTGTTCTTCTGCAGAATGAATAAAAGGACTTTCAAAATAAAAGAACCTGTGTGTGGAATCAGACAGGTGGGCTGTGTGTGCAGTAGCACCAACCTTGAGGACCTTCTTGATTGCGTTGATGGTGGAGGTAAGCAGAGACTCCACCTTCTGGTCATCATTGATGTAGTCAGCGTGGCGGATGCACATGAAGAGGATGTAAGCTGGCAGACAGGGCACCGTACCAGACACGTTGTTGGGGCGGATGTCTGAAATCACATGCAATGGGTGAAACAACTCTGGTTTTATTATCCTGAGGACATGCATCCTGCTGTTCGTCTTGTCATCACATATTTTCAACTTCACCTCCAGCTCAACTTTAGTGACAGTAAAGCCGTCACTGTGAGGGACGTTGGGGAGCTACAGAAACAGCTGGAAACCAGACAGCTTCTTGTGTTGCTTTTTCTAACTACCAAATGCCTGATTTAATAAATATTTAAGTTAGAATATTTGTTCAGAGCTTCCGTTCTAACTTCTGAAAGCTGTGGGAGAAATCTTATCCAGCATGCGGTTTGAACAAACGCAGTCTGAGGTGGATGGGAATACCTCACCCACAATATGAAACCTCATGTAAGATAGAAAAACCACATGAAGCTGGGGCGATGTTCTTACCATTGATCAGGGTCTTGACCAGCAGCGCCTCGTTCTCCTTGTTGTACTCCAGCATCCCCTCAAAGTCCTTCTCCTTCCTCTGGACGGTCACCTGACGTATCAGCTCAGGTTTGGACCTGCTGCTCTGAGCTGCTGCTTGAGCAGCTGAAAAACAGACACATGGACACACACACACACACTTAGCCTCTGACCATCAGGTGCAGCTCTACAGAGCAGCTTCCTGTTCTCCTGTTACCTTCCAGCTCCTGGACCTTCTTCATGTAGATCTTGAGCTGCTTCTTCAGCTTCCTCTCGTTCTTCTCCAGCTTCTCCACCAGCTCTTTGAGATCCTGCAGGAAGACACAGAGCAGCGTCAGAAAACGGAAAACAGAAAACAGGAATCAGGAAGGGAGTCCGGCAGCAGCGGCTGCTGCAGTATTGCTCACCAGGTTGTCATTGGTGAGCCGCGTGATCTCCTGCTGGACGCTGTACTCCACCTGAGCCTCTGGAGACAGAGACATCATGTAGCTGAGCTTTTCCTGCTTATCCTCGATGTCACCCTTCAGCAGCTCGATCTGAGTGTGAAGGGCCTCCAGCTCGTCTTTGTGCTGCCTGGACTGAGTCTGCAGCTGAGCCTCCAGCAGCCTGGCAGGACCGGGAGGACCAGAGTGTTACTGACAGACACCGAAAACAACAAAACACCAAAACAAACAAAAAAACAAACAAAAACACAGCAAAACACCGCACAGACAGATCAGTGGTGATACAGCCAATGTGTGAAACATCCTCTGAGGGCTAAGACACATTTTCATTAACCTTCCCATGAAGTAACATCACACTGAAGGTTCATGATGAAGGTTTACTTTGTTTGTTTTATTTTAGAAGTAATAATTTTATGATTTTTGCTCTAAAAGTTGCTGAGTCAGCACTGACACGTGAATGTGTGACTCACTGAGTTAATACTGATGTTTGTGTATTTTAAATTAATGGTGTCCTCTTCTTCAGGCTGCATAAATATTAAACTGCATATGATTCATCAGCAACTCTCAAACATATAAAGAGAATATTGAGGATAATCGTCGCCTTAAGCTGAACCATCACAGCTGCTTTCTGGGCTCATAAACAAACTTCAAATCCAGATTGAGTTCACATGGCGGATTTTACTTAGGAGCTGAGAGCATCCTCATATTTCACACACTGGGTGTAGAAGCGGCCCTTCACGAACAGACTGAGGTCCAGAACATTACAGAGATGATTTTTTTTGAAATGAAAGGAAGCAGAGGAAATGAGCAAACAGAAACCTGGCCACTTGTTTGAGGCCCTGGTAAGCCAAGCCCAGCTCTCCATCTTCATTCAGGTAACACCAGTCCTGATGGTTACTGGTGTCCAGCAGCAGCAGGCAGAGGACACAGAGAAGCAGATAAAAGCAGCATGTGAGGAGCAACGCAGCGAACAGAGAGGAGGGAGAGCAGCAGAAAGGTTAGTCGCTACATAAACAAGAGAAAAACCACAACTTCAGCTGCTGCCACTAAAACACTGTTAGAGCTACACTCGTTATTTGTGATGATCACAGCCCTGTGTTTTGGTGGATCCTATGAAAAAGGAACGGCACAAAGGTGTTTTATTTTAACCCAAATCACAATCACTTCTGTGGGACTGATTTTGGGGTTTTTTTGCACTTTGAAAATGTAACACGTGCACACGAGGAGATATCAGACCAAAGACTGAAATCAAAAATGGGGAAATTCATTTCTAGAAACACAACTGAACAGATTTGATGTGACTAAGCGAGATGAAGTGCAGTGAGACGGTGCTGGTTCAGGAGTGTCTATGATGTCTTCTGAAGCTACATTTCTCCTATATTGGCTTCCCCTCATTGGCTCCCTGTTTAATCCAAAACTCAATATTGCTCACATACAAGGTTTTAAATAATCAGGCCCCATCTTATCTTAATGACCTTGTAGTACCATTAGAGCACCTCGCTCTCACACTGCAGGCTTACTTGTTGTTGCTAGAGTATTTAACAGTTTTCCTCTTCAATGGAACCAACTTCCATAGAAGAGCTCAGATCAGCAGTGATCATGCTCGACATGAAGTCAGATCAGTTTTGTTTTCTCGGAGTTTGTGAAATTTCAAGTTGTCAGAACAACCGTCCTTCTAGAGACAGCAGGGGAGCCGGATGTGGCCCAGATGTGCAGAAGGAGCCGAATTTAAACCAGCTGTTGGTTATTTTGTTTGTTGTCTTCTTTTGTTTGTTTCTGTTTTGTGGTTTTGTTTCTGTGTTCAGAGGTAAGGAGCTACCCGCTGATCGTTATGTAGGTTTGGGAAAAGCCTCAAAGTCTTGTGAGACTCTCAAACTGGACATTAAAAATGAGTAGAGACTGAAAATGTGTGAAGGAAACAGAAATGTGATCTGTTGAAGCTTCAGCGCAGCTGACAGAAGTGAATGACACGAAGTCTGCGACAGACAGTCCTCGTGTCCGGCAATCTGTCGCTCTGAAATCTGATTTAAAGTCTCAGAAAGTTTCAATTAGCAGGATCATTCATTAGAGAAGAAAAGAAGGATTTTTTAATCAAATACTTGAGAACAGCCAGAGCAAAGTACAAAGAGTGCATTCAAAGCCTTTTGTGTCAACAACTAAAGAGGAGATCAGCTGACGTGACCTGTATGGAGGATCTCTTCTGCCCAAATACCTCACTGTGGTAAAGCTGGCTGGTTTCGGTTCTTTAGTCACTTACTTTTTGGACTCACACAGTCCATGGTAAGCTTTGAGCGCCTCCTCTTTGTCCACAGGCTCTTTGCTGTTGTTCACCACAGGAGTAGAATCAGTTTCCTGCTCAGACACAGAAAGAGCATGTCACATCACCAAACAACAGCTCACTGACCTCATTTTAATATCACTCTAACACACAGACAGTTGGCACATGAACACGATAAATTCATATACATCCTCAGCCCTCTGACTCATCCACTGCACTGCAGACTGTGCGTTTATCTGAAAGCAGTGGCAGCAGGTGAAAGACTTCATCAAGAAAAATGTCTAAAGCAGAATCCAGCCCGTTGCTGCAGCCTCGTGGGAAGTGTTCACATTTTCAATCACTGAGCCAACTGTTACTGAGCCTAATGATCGGTAATATTATAACATAACCTCACTTCATAAATAAAAGTCTTAAAATCCCCCCTTTGAGCTGAAACTCCATTTTCTGTTGGAATCGGGCTGGACAGCGCTTCCCATCGAACCTTGAGGCCGCAAAGCCTGTTTATACTCATGTCTGTATGTGGAAGTAGGTCGAACAGTGGCAGTGAGTACACCGCTGTGCAATATGAGTTAAATATCAAATGATTCAATATTGCATCACTTTGCAGTGACCGCATTACTTTTGAACAAGGAGGAAATAAGCAGATTTCCACCTCTGTGAAGCTGAAAATCCTCTTCTATTACTACCTAAGGGCAAACCACAAGGTTTGTCTTTGTTGTAATAGTAATAATAAAGATAATGATAGTTTCCTTTAAAAGAACCTTCTGTCACAAAAATCGTATTCTTTGACAAGAGATGACCGTGTATGAGAGCTGTAATCACAAACAGAAACACCACAGAAAGAAATTGTCTTGGCTGCCTTTTAAAATGCTTAAACTGACCTCGCAGCCAAAGCTTATTTCACTTTTCTAGACATGCAGACACGCTGCCAACACAAAGCTGAGCTTCTACACTGATAATGTGTTTTACCAGAGAGAACACGTGAAGCTTTGCTCCACCTATAGTGTGTGGGGTAGCATGATGAATAACAAATACAAATCTGGCCTCCTCATAAGGATTAGAACTTTGTTAATGCGATACCGTTGTGTTCAGGCTCAGGATATTCTCGTTCTTCTCCTGCAGCTGGGCCGCGCTCACAATCTGCGTCCTGAGGATGAGGACTTCCTCCTTGCGAGCATCCAACTCCTCATTGGCTGATTTAAGCTGGCTCAGCAGCAGGTTGTAGCTGTCCTGTAGCTCATTGGATGAGCTGTTCTGTGAGGCTCGCTCAGCGACCGTCTTCCTCAGCTCATTCAAGTCGTTCTTCAGTTTCTTGTTCTCTGATTCCAGCTCTTGCCTCTGCAGAGACACAAAGTTCACCGTTTAAGTTTTAGATGTTGATTTGTTACACACTAGCTTCATCTGAAAGGACAGAGAAGAAGTCCTGATGCCATGAAATGGTTTCAGTTTTGTACCTTGAGATTATTGTAGGCCAGATCAGCCGTCTCCTGCTCAGAAGTGGAGGGCCTTGACTGAGAGCCCTAAAATGAAGGAAGCACAAAGAAAAATATCAGAACCTGATTCATTTCCTGCAGATAAAAACTCAGAGGAAACAGCCGAGCCCCTCTGATAAATCCTTGCTCAGTCACCTTTCGCTTGGCCAGCTCCTCCATCTTCTCCACTGTGAGCTGCAGTTTCTTCCTCTCCTGCTCCAGCTCTCGGACTCTCTTCTGCAGCTTCATGAATAGACTAATATCCATAGCGGCCTTGTCTATCCCCATCTCCTGCAGACCAGCATGATCAGAGCTAGCATTTAACACACATCTCTGAACACTGAATCATCCAATTGTACTCTTCATGAAGTGACTCAGATTTAAAACCAATGTTTTTCTTTCATTCAGATCACATCAGCTTAAAAGAATAACTGGATATCCTGCAGCAACACGTTTGAACAAACTTGCATGCACTTCTGGAGAATCTATAATCACACTTCACCCACATCATTACTGATTTAAATCCTGTTAGTTAAACGTCACTGTGTTGAACGCCCTCTATTTTTCCTTCTCTGGCTCTTTACTTGTGTGATCTGATGCCTGCTCTGTGCAGACAAAGTACAAACTGACTCACGTCCACCAGCTGAATGGAGTCCTCGGTGTCTCCAATCTCTGAGGTGGAGACAGACGGGTAATTAGAGTCCGACTCCAGGCTGCTCTGATTGGACGGATTCCTCGTGTGGCCAGGCTGGAACTGCAGGATGACAGGAGGAAGAAAGTCACCACAGATGTACTAAAGTCGCTGATATAAAAGGGGAAAATATAGACTGAAGGTCTAGGAAGAAAAACTAGAATAAACCATAAACTTTTAGAAAACTTCAGAAGTTCTCAGATATAAAAATTCTGTGAACATCTGAGTTCAGATGCTGTGACGATTGTGTCGTAGAGCTGTAGGTTTTTAAGTCTGTTTCAACTCTAACCTTTCCCGATGCCTTCATCCTTCTGGTACTAACAGTTTTCTTACTGATAAGATCAGACTGCAAAGGACACCTTGATTCGTTTATCCACTACATCTGTGCAGGGATCAACCTTACAGTGTTCTCATTGCAATTTAACACTTTTACTTAACAAAATATTTTTTCTTTTCATAATGGTGTTATTAGAGTGTTCTCATGAAGCCTTTAGGTCCCAGGATATTTTTCTGAATGAAACAAAAACTGAATATGATCAGTTAGATCTCCACAGATGTGAGCACCGAACTGAACAACATCCAGCTCTCTGCTTCAAACACACTCGGAAGAACTGTGAAATATCAGCCTTTTTTTTGTTTGAAAGAAAGAAAAAGATATTTTCACTTCTCCTAATTCAGAACTCTAAACCAGAGAATGACTAAAGGACTGCACCATGACCTGGAGTTCATTGTTGCCCTCCAAATATAAACGTCAGTGTGTGAGTGTGTTTGTGATGACGTCTCTCTGAGGTCAGGAGGTCACCTTGTTGAGCGACATCTCCTCCTTCAGGTTGTCATATCTCTGCTCCAGCCTGGAGAACTCTTTGAGGAGGTTCTGGTAGCGCTCCCTCTCCTTATCCAGCTCCGACTGCAGAGACACACTGCTCACTTCCTCTGAAACACACACACATCCATCAATGAACGGCAGCTTTCAGTGAGTAAAGCTGTAAACTCTTCACAGCCTGCTTCACTTCAAAAGAAGCTAAAAAAAAAGTTCCCAAACATGAAGGTGCTAAATTCACGTCGATGATAAAGCTCTGAACTGTAACTGAATGTTCTAATTGTGCTTGCTTTAAGTTCTATAAATGCTCCATAAGAAGATGCACTTAAACACTTTCCATTTAAAACCAGGAAGGAAAAGTCCATCACCAGGACACAGCAGGTCCATCACGAGAACACGCTGAGCTGTAGAGCTTCCTGTGGTTTCAGCAGTAATCGCTCCACTTGGATAAAAACAAACAAAACTAAATAACTAAGTAAATAAATTTGATGCGTCTCCAGTCTGGTTTGTTTTTCCTGCACTGCTCGCTGCCACCAGGCTGAAAGAACTCATTTAGTGAAAGTACGAATGGAAATAAACTGTGAAGACTGTTTGATTGAAGTGTGTGTGTGTGTGTGTGTGTGTGTGTCCGTCCGTGTGTGTGTGTGTGTGTGTAATTATACATCTTTGTGAGGACCAAAAATGTGACTGTTACTATACTTGTCGTGTCGGGCATTTTTGAGACTCAAAATGTGGTTTTAGTCTCAGGGTTACAGTTAAGTTTAGGCTAACCATAACCTGGGTTAGTCATTCATTTTTTGATGGTTAGGGAAAGAATTTTTGTCAATTAGATGTCCTCACTAAGACTTACAAGGCAAGTTGTGTGTGTGTGTGTGTTATAGTCATCTTTTAGTCTCTGAAACTTTTCGATTTTATTCTGCTTCCAGTCGGACTTTCTGACTGAATTCACCTTCGTTCCTACTTCCTGTTTCCATTGGCCACTGAGAAGCAAGCCTGCAGGAAGGCATCAATAAATCATTGTTCTCAGCTTAAAGACAGTCACAGAGGAAAAGTGACTCACTCGGTCTGACTCGTGTTTCCTGTTGCAGACAGAGAGACTCTTGTGTGAGTGTGTCGCTTGCACACATCTTAATCCAGGTGTGTTTTCCAGGTAACCTACCTTCTGTGCTCTTTGAGTGCTGCAGGATGCGTCGGTTCATTTCCTCCTTCTCGCTCTTCAGCAGGGAGTTTTCTCTCTCCAGCTCATCCACCCTCTGAAACACACACACACACACACACGTCGCTGTGTGCCGGTTTTACAACAGTAACACTGAATCAGTTTAAACACCTCTGATGAGTCAAAGCTGGAACAGCGAGCACACTGAAATCCCACCAAGGAAACTTTTCTGCAGTGAATACTTTTACTTTTAATACTCGAAGTAATATTTTCTGATCATATTCATATAATTTGACTTTCACTGCAGGACATTTTCTTGATGAGAGTATTTTTACTGTGCAGTATGAGCACTTTTACTGCAGCAAAGCCTCTGAATTCAAAATCCTGCTCCTCACATACAAGGTCTTAAATAATCAGGCCCCATCTTATCTTAATGACCTTGTAGTACCATATCACCCTATTAGAGCACTTCGCTCTCGCTCTGCAGACCTACTTGTTGTTCCTAGAGTATTTAAAAGTAGAATGGGAGGCAGAGCCTTCAGTTTTCAGGCTCCTCTTCTGTGGAACCAGCTTCCAGTTTGGATTCAGGAGACAGACACTATCTCTACTTTTAAGATTAGGCTTAAAACTTTCCTTTTTGCTAAAGCATATAGTTAGGGCTGGACCAGGTGACCCTGAATCCTCCCTTAGTTATGCTGCAATAGACGTAGGCTGCCGGGGGATTCCCATGATGCATTGAGTTTTTCCTTTCCAGTCACCTTTCTCACTCACTATGTATTAATAGACCTCTCTGCATTGAATCATATCTGTTATTAACCTCTGTCTCTCTTCCACAGCATGTCTTTATCCTGTCTTCCTTCTCTCACCCCAACCGGTCGCAGCAGATGGCCGCCCCTCCCTGAGCCTGGTTCTGCCGGAGGTTTCTTCCTGTTAAAAGGGAGTTTTTCCTTCCCACTGTTGCCAAAGTGCTTGCTCATAGGGGGTCATATGATTGTTGGGTTTTTCTCTGTATCTATGAAGCGCCTTGAGGCGACTTATGTTGTGATTTGGCGCTATATAAATAAAACTGAATTGAATTGAATTGAAAATAGCCTGACAGGACGTGTGCTGTGTCTGTCGGTCTGTCTCCCTCGCCCACCTGTGTGAGGTCCATCTTCTCGTTGATATGCTCCTCCTCCATCTTGTTCCTCAGGGCATGCGCCTCCTCCAGCTCCTTCCTCAAGTGCTCCAGCTCTTCCTCCAGCGACCTCACCTGGCCTCCGTCCTCCTGCTCACTGCGCAGCAGCTCCAGCTGCTTCTGCAGCTTGTTCACTTCTGAGCCCAGCGAGGTGTTTACCGTCTGTAGCTGCTCGTTCTGAGTGCGGAGCTCTTTGGACTGAAGCAGGTGAAGCAGCAGTGAGGTTATCATGAACATCACAGCCTTTGTTACAAAGTAATGTGCACTGGTCCAATACTTCATCATAACTCATATTTATTGTTGCTAATCAACGACTTAGACCTGGATCGTTATATCCTATTCATCAACATGTTCGCTGCACACAGGAGCTCACACGTGATGATTATTAAAGGATTATAGTAGAAAAAGAAAAATAATTGTATTTAACAGACTTTTCTCCTGTGTGCTGATTTTAGATTAAATTATTTAATAAGCTCTTTACCCAAAATAACTTCACTGGAATCATGTGAATCTACTTCTGCTCATCTTTTTGCATAGTTTTAAAACATGATTCAGAGCATCTGACATTAGTCCGCATGACTGTTCACAGACAAAAAAAAATAAAAGTAAAAAGCATTTTAAAGCAGTATCACTGCACAGGAGAGGACATGAGTGGAAACATTATGTTCGAGTTGTTTGGAGAAACGCTGTCTGTGTGTAGTCACGTAAACATAACGTCACAGATCGACTCTGATCTATAGGTTTAATTAAACAGGTGCAGTTTGTGAACTTGCACCTACACTTGCTTGTCACTAGGGGGAGATGTGGTGTACTCTGATATACTGTCCACTGAAGACACTTAACAGATCTTAGAGGAAGCTGGTGTTGGGTGGGACAGTTCAAAGTCTTATAAAAACCCACTTTTGTATCATCAATACACATTTCTGTTTATCTACCATCTCTTCACTCCGACGACCTAAACTAAAATGACCTTTATGCACCCCATGTTCACATTATTACAGAAGCAGCGTGGACACCAACTCCTGAAGCTGCTGCTCAGCTAAACCTTTAGAAGACTGAATATTATCAAATAGGACGACCTCCATTTTAATACAACTCGGCATGTTTTATTGTGTGTAATTAACAGACTAGCTTCAGAATAAAAACACGCTTGGTGGCGTACCTGGTCGTCCATTTTCCTCTGCAGCTGAACGATCTTGTTCTCCATGCCCGTGTTGAGCTTCTTCAGGTGCTCGGCAGAGCGAGCTTCGATCTTCAGCTGCTTCAGCTGCCGTTTGGCGTGCATGCGTCTGAAGGCGCACTGGATGGTGATGGCGGCGTTGCGTGCTCGTCTAAACTGCTTCCTCTGCATCCAGCCGCGTACATTCTTCTGGATGATCATCGCCTTGTGATGCAGCAGGAACTGTAGAAGCAGATGTAGGAGATGGTTGGAGGACTAACAGCACGCACAGACACACAAATCCATTCACTCAGAGCGTCCGCCTGACCACATTCCTCCTCTAACTTTGTTTCCAGTTTAATGAGACATCAAAAACTGAGCCGCTTCTTCCCAAAGAATCGGCTTTAAGACTCGAAGTTCATACAGAGTAAAGAACGGGACAGAAAGTCCAACGATTACATAACAAACACAGAAATTTATGAACACATGTCCCAGCTCCATTCAGGGGTTTCCTGTAAAGAGGAACTTCTCTTTCATCCACAGCTGCTTCATGAGGCACTTAAAAGCTGCATGTTTAACACTTAACATCCATGTTTGTAAGAGCAGATTTTCATATTTCTGCTCACGGCTTCATGAAAACTTCAGTAAAGTTAGACTCAGTGTTTAATGAAGCTGTTTTTATTTTATGCAGATTTCTGTCTCTGTGCTTGTTTATTTGCTTTTTTTTTTAACACTGCAGTTTTGTCGCTGCTAACACTGAGCAGTGATGGCGGCTGTACCTCTTGGTAAATCCTGCGGGTGAACATCCCTTTGGCGTACGCCTGGATGGTGACCACTGCGCGTCTCACTCTCAGAAACTCGCGTCTCTCTCTCACCATGCGGCACTGCTTCTGACAGATGATGGCCGCTCGTGTCTGACGCAGGAAGTCAGCGTACCTGCAGGACGAACATTCATTAACATCACTACATGATTCGCTGCAATGTGACCTTAAACATGGCGGCGGTGAAGTTTCAATTTCTGATTGGCTGACACAAAGAACTTGAAAATAAAGAAGCATGGATTAATTTGATCTTTACACAGTAAATTAAAACAGTTTAATTCTGGATGATCATTAATTATATCGGCTGATTGAAGTTTAGCTCATTTTCTAGCCTCTTCACTGAATCACTCACAGAGTTCCTGGTGTGGGCTCACCTGCGGGCCATGTATCCTCGGCCGTATCTCTGCAGAGTGACGGCCATCTTGCGGATCTTGCGGTATCGGATCCTCTGCAACCAGCCTCGAACCGTCTTCTGGATCTTGATGCAGGCCGAGCGGAACCTGTCAGTCCGGAGCTTCTCCAAGTACGCAACCTGACCCGCTCGGAAGAAGATCTTTGTCTTTCCAAACTGGAACATGTCAGGCTCCTGAAAGACGGATTTAAACGAGGGTGAGGCCGATTAAAGTAATTACCAAATAAATAAATAAATGTGTGAGACATGTGGAAGCACACACGAAAGAATCCCTCTACATGAAATGCAGACAAGTTTAATGACATTTTCGTTAAAGTTGACCTAAAAATTTGGTGTGCAAAATGTGAATAAAAGCTTTACAAAGAACAAATTATCAAGCGTTGAAACAGAAAGTTTATGTTATATTTAAACTTACAGGCTCATTTTTATTTAGGTAGAAGTAATGTGTTTCCCACCTTGATCAGCGTCTCCAGCAGGTTTTTACACACCAGCTTCTTGTCTGCTGTCGTCATGTCTGATTTCTTCATCAGGACTCGATACCTGTTGAAGAAATCTGGGTACGTCCACCTGGAGGAGCGACACACGACACATGCGGGCATCAGTTCTGTGAACTGTGATTTCACTTCACGTCGTGTTGGTTAAACTGTCAAAAACAAGAGTTCTGTTTCTCGTTCGCATGACTGGTTATTAGATTTCAGATCATTATGGCGGCACAGACTTCTCCTCAGGCCTCGAGGAAATGGAGCAGACAGACAAGCAGAGAGCTGCTGGATTTTCCTACCGCTCTGACCATGAAACTTAAACCAGGTGAGGGGTCACATGATTGAATGACAGCTGAGCTGGACTCACCTGGACGGATACCCGGCCGCGCTGATCCGGATCGTCTCCAGGACTCCACAGGCTCTGAGTTGCTGCACCGCTCGCCGCGAGTCAAACCTGCAAAACAAGAAACGCGTCAACCCCCCCAAAACAGAACGATTTTAAGTCCCGCAGCCCAAACTCTTCCTCTCACCTCATCCTCTTCATCGGGACGGCAGCAGAGTCAGCTCACAGCAGACTGAGTGAGTTGGTCAGCTGAGAGCCGAGTGGGAGTCAGACATGTGACTGAGGCGCTTTATTTAATTTCCCCGCGCTGACACAGAGCGGTTTGTGCTGAGCAGCATCAGCAGACACAAACACGATGACAGCTGACAACTGAACTTAGCTGAAAATGTTCACAGAAATGTGATTGTTTTCAGAAAAATAATAATAACACGGCTGTTTGTAGTCGGTCTGAATCCTAAAAATGAATCCTGTCTTTACTCAAATATAAACCAACATCGGCACAGTGCACAGAAGAACCTATTTTAAGATTAAGTGGAGAGGATTAACAGACTGCTACTACTTCTTCATCATCTACTATTACTACTACTTCTAGTAACAATAATAAGAATCTTTTGATGTAAACTATGCAGCATTAAGTTTGCGAATTAATTTGAACTGATGGACATCTTTTAAGTAAATTTGCATGTTTATTGTGAGGCACACGTGTTGTTCCTGGTGTGTTTGTGACTTGTAGGAAAACGTGCTTTAGGGGGAATCCCTTTGGTGTAAACATTCTGCGGCGCTGCTCGCTGTGACGGCCGTTAGTGAAACATTTATTTTTGAAGTGAGCTGTTGTGGAAGAATGCGGCTCGCTGCGTTTGGAGAGAGAGGAGCAGTTTGGCTACTGGTTTGGTTCAGGCTGTTTTTTGGGTTTGTTTTTTTTTTGCTTGAATAAATAAGAATTTAGTTGGAAGTGGATCCTGTTTGAGCAGGTCGATGTTCTCACGCCCATGCAGAACCTGTTCGTCATGACCTCTGTGATATCAGACCTGCTCGTCCTGTTGGGCTGCGCCACAATGAACTCGTCAGCATTTTGAACTGACTCAGCGTGTACAACCTCAGATCACTTCCTTTGATTCAAATAGAAAACGAGACGAGCTGACTCACGAGAAGGCCTCTTTGAAGTCGTTGGGTTTGATGCAGCGCACGTAGTGAGGAGTCGTAGCATTCAGGGTGTCCATGAGCAGATGCAGAGACGTCCGGAACTAAAAAACACAGAAATGTGTGAGAACAGCAGCAGGAAGCACCACAATGCTCCTGAAAGTCCTGCAGAGCTCACCTGATGCCCCACCGTCTTCCTGTGCTCTTTGTTCGGAGCTTTGGGAACCGTCTTCAGCGCTCGGACATTCACTCTGGCAGACTTTGCAGGGGTCACGTCGTCTTTGTCACTAAACAGGTCGGCGACGAGCTGAAACTGAGGGGAAGAAAAAAAAAGAAAAGGAGGTCAAAGAAATGTGACATGCATAATCTTAAGATTCAGGTTCACCAGTTCATCAGAAACAAGCAAATTGAATTCCTGCTACACTAACAAACCCAGATAAAGGTCAAATAAACCAGCAGGAAGGACAAAATGATCATTTGTCATCACAAATTACAAAAATGTGCAAAATGTGCAGCTTAAACAGATGACGCGGAGCTGGAGTCTCTGATCTCACAGGAAGAAAGTCCTGGTTCTGGTTCGTACCTGGCTGGCCTTCAGGATGTTGATCTGCTCCTCGTAGACGGTGTCTCTGTTCTTTTCCAGGAAGCCATCACACTGATACTCCACCTGCAGAGAGGGCAAGCTGAGCGTCAACCATCAGATGAAGATAAGCAGATGGACTCAGACTGTAAACTCACAAACAAACGCAAAACGCATATCTAGATATTTCATAGTGATCATGATCAAGGCTTTATTTAGTCATTCTAAGCTTGACTGTAAGTGTGAAAGGAGACCTGCCCAGGGTGTATGCTGTCATGTATTTTAAAATACACCCTATTAGCCAAAAGGACCTTAATACGATTTCTCCAATTCTAGATCTGTCCAAGTGATGTAAATATGAAACTTTTCAATGTTTTTATAATGTGATAAACAGCTGGACCACAGCCTGAGGAGACTGTTTAAGGAATCCGCGTTCCTGTGAAGTGAAACCCTGAGGACATGAGAAGGACTCTTTTTAATACCCTCTGCAGGGGGTGAATGTCCTCGGCTTTAATCTGTCAGTGGAGACAACTCTGCCTTCAGATGATCACTTTCATTCATTTCCGCCCCCAGACTCTGGAAACTTTAAAGCTGACCTATTCTGCTTATTTTCAGCTCAGTTTTTCACTCTCGCTGACATCCTGTGAAGTTCTGTAAAACCAGTAAAAAGATCGGGTTTCCTCTGAGAGTACAGTGTTTGGATACTCAAACTCTGAACCTCATCAAACAGCTGGTGGAGGAGTCCTTGGCTCACCTTATCAGCGAAGTGTATGATAATGAAGGAGATGTTGGACATGCGAGGTTTCTGGAAGTGAGCGCTGCTGGAGTGCTTATTGTAGAGCTTCTGGGCCCAGTTCTGATCCGTCCCCTTTGGCACCTGAAACACAAACAGATTACACAACAGCTCATGGAGGAGATCTATTCAGGCTACCTGAGCGCTGAATTACACATTTACTTCCTCCTCCAGTGCTGTCCCACATTATCATCATAACTTCAAAGACAGAGAGAGGATGAATAAATCATCAGCTCTGATCTGAGAGATTTACACCAGATAAACACACAGATAAGCACCAGAGAGGTGCAAGAAAGTGCAGCACTCAGCAGAGTTTCCGACACTCAGTCTAAACACGGCAGCAGCTCGGGAAAACTGGAGCAGACATGAACCCCATTTCATCACAGGCCTAAGAGTTAGGGCCCGAGGATCATCAAACTCTAAATATTACAGGAAAGTTCTCCATCTTACATTTTCCACACAACCCATTAAAAAGGACAAAGTGTTTGCAAGCGCTCAAAAAAATAAGGCAAGAATAAGATTATAAGCAGATGTCTCACGTCTGTGGAAAAACGTTGTTTTTATGAGTGATGAGCTCAAACTTTCAATCTAAACAAAGCATATTTGATACATGAAACTAAGTTTCCGATTCCAGGACACGAAAATGAAGCCAGCATTGACGCCAAAAACCGCACATCCTCCAGTGTCCACTGGAGGCTCCAAAAGTGAACAGAAATCAACAGTTTTGATCGCTACGACTTATTTTTTAATAATAATAATAATAATAATAATAATAATAATAGATTGCATTTATATAACTTTTTTTCGAGACACTCAAAGCGCTTTACAATGCCACTATTCATTTACTCTCACATTCACACACTGGTGGAGGCAAACCACAGTTGTAGCCACAGCTGCCCTGGGGCAGACTGACAGAAGCGAGGCTGCCATTTCACACCATCGGCCCCTCTGGCCATCACCAGTAGCTGGTAGGTGAAGTGTCTTGCCCAAGGACACAACGACCGAGACTGTCCGAGCCGGGGCTCGAACCGGCAACCTTCAGATTACAAGGCGAACTGCCAACTCTTGAGTCACGATCGCCCTTTTTCTCCTTCACAACAACTTTACAGGGAAATGGATGGGTGGAAATGGTTGGTTCATTTATAACTCACCTGTTTAAAGTTTGCACTATTAAACGCTGTCTGTAGTCGTTAGCTGTCTGTTATTCTTCACCTCAGCTAAATAGTCTCTGAACTGGACCTCTGGATTGTTTTTGTGCTGTTGGAGAGTTTTTGAAGAAGTTTGAACTCTTTATCGCTCTAGCACAAATGGTAACAGAGTTACGGTGACTTAAAGAGCCTGTATAAAACAGGCCAGCTACCAGGTGACGGTTTAAAAATAATTATCGGATCATTAATATGTAAGGAAGTCTGAAATTTAGTTCATGTGAGCGTAGCTCTAGGATTTCATTATTTACCGGCATTTGTGGATGCAACAACCAAGCTAGCAAGCTAGCTAGCATTAGCTTATAACTTAACATTTCCTTCTGGCTCCAAAAACCCGTTAATAGTGCCTTAATCCCCACGAGGTATCGAAACGGCATGTTTCACAAAAGTGCTTAGTGTAAAATGCTGGATGGATAAACATTTTCTCAGCTTAATGAAGAAAATACTGAAATTCTTGTTTGTGCTCCGGAAAAGCATACAGCTCTAATACTGGACCCCTTGGTCCATTAGCCTTTTATGCCAAGTCTTCCATCAGGAATCCTCAGGGTAAATTTTGACTCTGGTTTTACTTCAGATGGTCACGTTCAGTCATTCATGTTTTTATCACTTAGTACTACTACTTCCACTACAATATGTCCTAAGTAGTATTATCTCACAAGCAAAACTGGAAACTGTTATTCATGCTTTTGTTTTTTCAAGGTTGGATTACTTTAACTCATTATTCACCTGCTTAAACAAAGCATCACTGGAACATCTGCAGACTGTACAGAACACTGCTGCCAGACTTCTGACCAAACCACCAAAGTTTTGTCACGTCACACTGCTACTCGTCCAGCTCCAAAGTACGCGTCAAGATCTTGGTTCTCACTTATAGGCCTCTGAATGGTCAAGCACCAGCATACATCAAATAACTTTTACACCTGTATGTCTGTATGTATGTATGACTCTGGAAGGCTCTCCCCTTTAGTTTGAGTCTGCAGACTCTATTGAGCTTGCTAAAAAGCAAAGCAAAAAACCCATCTTTTTAAAATGGTTACTTTTTTTTTGTTCAGCATCCAAAGACAACTTTGAAGGTTTTCCTTGATTCCATCCTTTAGTAGAGTCAACACAGCAGTTTTGCGTTCTTTTTGTGTTATAGTTTTATTGGTTTTGAAGAAAAGAACTTTAATGTCAAAATCACAAAAATATAATGTGTGTAACGGTCAGTCTTACTTTACACTCCTCGTCCAGCAGGTCCAGGATGCCGAGCCGAGCCTCGATCAGGTCGATACACGGCTGGTTATCAGCAAAATCGATCAGAGTCCAGGGGATCTGCTCCTTCATGTACTCCTCCTGCTCCAGCTTGAACACATGCTGAGGACGTAGGAGGATAACAGTTTGAATCAGTGAAATCCTGAGAGGTGTGGCAATTTACATTAAAGTTCATCAGAAAACTCACAGAGTTGAACTGCTGCTGGAGTTTCTCGTTGGCATAGTTGATGCAGAACTGCTCAAAGCTGTTCACCTCAAACGTCTCAAACCTGATGAAAAACCACAGACACCTTCTTATCCAGGTCAACAAAACAAACAACAGCAGGTGAAGCAGGTGGTTAGACGCAGGGCTTCGTACCCATAGATGTCAAGGACTCCGATGAAGGAGTGCTGCTTGGTGGACGTCTGCAGAGAAAGGTTAATGTGCTCTACGATCCAGTCGAACATGCGGGCGTAGATGTGCTTGGCGAGGGCGTCGCGGGCGTTGGTCGCCTGCTTGGTGGACATGGTCTTCACGTACGTCTCGGAGGTGGTGGCAAGCTTCCTGTGGCAGAGCCAGTGCTCCATCTGCTGCAGCTCCACACCCAGCAGGTTGCAGAAGTGCTGCAGGTGGACGTCCTTCCTCTGAAACACGAACAGAGTCAAAGTCAGAGCGTCGATAAAAGCTGAGAAGAGACTGAAAGAAAGGCCGTAGATGTACCGCAATGTGGCAGGACTCCCCGTCTCGGTCCGAGCAGATCTCGACGTTCCCAAGATGAAGGATGGACGCAATGACTTTAAAGATGCTGTTCTGACTGCTCTCCTTTATACCTGTAGATCAAAAACATGACTGAAGTATCTGTTTATGGGAGTCACAGGAGGGCCAGCAGGTCTCTGTTAACGCTTCGCTGCATCTGAAACCAGCACATGGTGAAAGCTCGACCATCAGCGTCACACTACAACTGATCCAGAGTCTGAGTTCTTACTACGAGCATGGAGACGAAGAGCAGTTTTAAATTTAAAATCCTTTTACTTGTTTTTAATAGCAGAAAATGGTCTCATTGTCATGCATGCATCCCACATCTTAATGTTAAGATGAACCACCAAACATGGTGTTCGGGACAGACTCGTGACTCTTACCCAGCAGCGTGAAGGCCTCTCTGGTCTTCTTAAAATCTTCGGCGTCATTCACGCCCTCGATGAAAATGTTTTCGCCTAGAGACGTGTACGTGAAATCCTCTGCACTGGCTGAGGGAGGAGAGAAAGAACCGATCATGAGACGAAAGTGAATATTTACAGGCAGAATAAATACTGACTGAACTTCCACAGCAGTGAGCTGAATCCTGGTAACATGAAGAAGCAGGAAAAGACTTCAACCTTAACTCTAAATAAATTTTTTTGTTCAGAGATGAAAAATGATCATTTTTAGACCAATAATCCTCAAACGATTTGACCCTGAGGCCGACTTAAAGAAGCGCAACTTTAGACTAATACTTTATCCCATTTAATAATAATCGTCCAACCTAAACACAGCTCCCAAACTTTTGACTCACTGAGGGCGAGGTCTTTGAACTCCGGTAAGCTGGCAGAGGCGCAGAGCTGGTAGAAGATGTGATAATTCCTCTCGTCCTCAGCCTGAGAAAGAAACAAACTCTTTACACAGATGAACCAATCAGGTTCAACCAAACATCCTGAGCGAGTCTGTGAGACTGACCTGAAACACGACGCGGGACTTTTCCAGCAGGTAGGTGCGCATGTTGGCACCGATGATGTGGTAATGTCTGTTAAAACCGATCTGGATGTACTTTCCAAAGCGGCTGCTGTTGTCATTGCGAGTGGTTTTTGCATTTCCAATCGCCTGATGGAAAAAGAGACAATATCATCCATGTTCTTTAAAACTGTGCAGCAGCTCCTGCTGCTGCATGGATGCAGATTTATTTCATGTGAAACAAGTCGCTGTTCTCCCCTCCGCAGCCAACTCCGGACTGCCTACAGCACGCTCCATCGAAGTTTTTGAGGTACAAAGTAGATTTTTCTCTACTTCTATTCTCTGGCGTACACCTGCTCAGTACTAAACCTCCAGGATATCGTTAAAAAAAAATACATTTATAAAAAAAAAAAAAAAAAAAAAAAATTCTAGCAGGGGTCCAGAGATGCACACCAAGTCAAGGGAAATGGGCCAATTCACACAATTTTTTAAATCCACGATTCTCTGACTACAAAGTGTTTGGAAGGAGGTTTATTTAACCTGCAATTTGGCAATGGATATAAAAAGAAAATTAAAGTGCTGTTGGCATCGTAATATAATATGAAACAAGGCTCCGCCCACTCACCTCCATAATGGGACTGGACGCCAGAACTTTGTCCTCCACGTTGGTGTCGCTGGCTGAGCCGCCCACCGTGGCAAAGAACCGCATGGCGTACTTTGCAGAAACCGTCTTCCCTGCTCCGGATTCTCCGCTCACGATGATCGACTGATTCTTCTCATCTCTGACAAACACCACAGATGAAGAAAATGAACCACACCACCTCTATGGTCACAATGCAGGACTTTAATTCGTTCTACTAAAGTTAGCAGATGCTTGGCCCTGAGAGAACGATGAAGACTAACAACAATAACAATATTAACTGATGTAAATACTAAATTATTCACTTTTCCATTTGTTTATCAAAATATTTGGATTACAGTCTTTAACTTGTTTGCAAAATGCAACGATTTTAAGGTTTTTAGGCTTTTTTTTTCTTCCTTTTTTGTTAAAATATTTAAACTTCTTTTTAAAAATTTCAGACTTGTCTTTATAAATATTAAAATTATTTCAATTATTGTAGTTAATGAATTTTAATTTCCAAAATATAAATCTAAAAATGATTAATTTCCTTTTTCTAAATATGCCATCAAAGCACAAATATATGTCTAAATACATAAATCTCACATTTAAAAATGTGAATCTATAACTTTATGTACATAGATATGAATCCTTCAGGTGTTTTCCAAGAATCACAACAAATAATTTTTATTGTGCAAACTGGACAAACACTGAAAACACAGTTAACTGAGACTGTTGGGAAGAAATATTAGAGGATTCAAACAAGTTTAACCATAAACCCCAATCTGATTTTCATTTTGTACAATAAATTATATTTGTGATAATACATCCACTTACATTAGATAACATGAATATTATCCAATGTTTCTGATGAGAACCTCTCAAGCAGCTCATATGAGTTCTCCTGAAACTGCTCCAAGTCACAAAAATACTGGAAGTAAATTATAAAATGAAATTATCTGCATCCTTTACTTGTGCTCTTAGTTTGAAGGTTATGTAACAAAGAAGAAACTGTCCCTCTCTCAGACGGTTGTTAAAGTATTGTGAGTATGCCGCTTCCTTAAAATGAATAAATAATTCATTGAGATTCAGCTGAGAGTAGAATCGGCTAAGATCTTTCACAGCAGCTCTGGAAACACTCTGCAGATGCGAGTTTCACATGGATGCGAGTTTCACATGGATGCGAGTTTCACATGGATGCGAGTTTCACATGGATGCGAGTTTCACATGGATGCGAGTTTCACATGGATGCGAGTTTTTCATGGTGTTTCACCATCTCTGCGATAAACTCAGCAGATACAAGTAGTTTAAAGAGAGCGTTTCCTCCCACGTATCTCGCCACGCTAACCAGCTGCTTCGCACACGCTGCTGAGCAGAGGCGTGACTGTAATTAGACTCCATCACAGAGAAAGTGGGAGTTTTTCCTCAGCTCTGTAATCATCGTGCTCCTCCAGCATCAAACCGCAAATGTCACAGAATAGGACGCACTCGTGCCGACGACCAATAAGAACCCACAGTCTCACCTGGCCATCTGCTTGTAGGCCTCTTCGGCCACAGCAAATATGTGAGGGTCCATGTCGCCCATGTTCTGCCCGCTGTACGCATTGATCACCTCCTCACCATAAATCTGCAGCTGCTCGTACGGATTGATCGCCACCAGCACGATCCCTAAAGAACACACGACATAATGTTAAATGAACAAAAATAATCACACAGTGAGTAAAAATATGAACAAAGTGTTGATCTATAAAAGGCAAATAATAAATACATGAAACTGAAAAAAAACAACTCCTTAATTAATAAAAAAAAAAAATAATGAAATACTAATATTACATATATATACACGTATATGTGTATACACACACACACACACACACACACACACACACACACACACACACACATATATAAAAACTATGAAGTTAGTCAACAGATAATGACAATAATTTTTAATGACAATTCAATAAAATTTATAAATATTCGAATAAACAGACAAAATAAGCGTGAAGGTAAAAAACATTGAAGAAATGAAAGAAATTATGTGATATTAAATGTAGGTAAAAGGAGAAAATAGGAGATATACAAAAGTAATAATAAAATAGTGAACTGGAATAAATAAACATCTAGTAACACAAATAAATATTTCTATGATATTTCTAATAATCCTGCACTAAGTGAACCACAGGAAGTGCTGACTGACCACAGTACGTGTAGATGGCGTTGGACTCAAGGAATCGCACTCGCAGGTTGTGCAGCACGGCGGGTTCGTGCAGGTAGCTGAGCGCCGTGAGGTCATTCTCCCCCACCAGGATGTCAGGGTTACGCAGGAAAGGAAGAGGGTTACTCTTCGGTCCCACGGGGTACTCCAGAGGCTGAAACGGGATCAATACGCCATCAAGACACAATCAATACGTCGTCACACAGACTCAGATTGTCCCACAGACACTGAAGCCTGACAGAGGAGGTATCCTTTAAGTCCTGACTCCCTCAGACCCTGCAGGCTCTCCTGTTACAGATGTGTCACCGACACACAGCAGGACAAACATCAACATCTGGACAGAAACCAGAAACTTCGCCTCTGCCTTCAACCATCAAACACTTCATGATGTGACATCAGAACATGAGGTAAAAACGACGTTGATGGAAATTTTAAAAAGTACTTCTGAAAGAAAAACACGACTCTTTTAATTGGATTTAAGAAACAAATTTAAGATTTAGTGCGATTTTTAAAACACACACCTAAAGAGGAACTCAGTGGAGAGATGCAGCAGACTTGATGAATGCACCTGTGTGCTGTTCTCTCCTGATTAACACTCAGTAATGACTGATCATGTTCCTGATCAGCTGATCATTCTGGGCTGAACTCTGATAGATTTACTCATCAGCAGCTTCTTATGGATAAACCACTATGACAGCATCATCTACACAGTGAACCGTAACTGTGCTGTGATCAGTTTGACCCAACATGATTTATTTACTTGAAAATTGTATAATTTGAACAAATATTTGTTTCCGTCCTCATTTTCTCCCCTTGTGAAATGTGAAAATTTACGAAATTAATCATGTAAACTTATTTTATGTACAAAATGCATTAATCCATATACGCTCCTCTCTGATCAGCGGAGAAGCACACAGTCTGATGTAAATGAGCTGAAGAGCAGCTGAACATTGTGAGGCTGCATGAATTTACAAGCAGGAGTGCAGATTTGTTTTCCGATTCCTGCTGAACACTCAAACTGGCAGCGGCACATCTGGATCTGTCTGTTACCGTTTCATCCTCGAGTTTCAGCCGAAGGACCGGGTCTCCTTCTTTGTAGTCTTTGACGATCTCTGCAGCCTTCCAAACATCCTCCGTGTCCGGGATCCAGACCCGAGTGTACTGAAACACATGAAGAAGAAACACTTGAGTGCCAACGTTTCACTGCTCTCAGTCTCAGTTTAAACATCAGCTCTTCATGAGGGAGGAGACGACTGGACAGAGGCACGTTCATCAGCTTTAAACATGGTGACATGTTTGGGACAGACAAATGTGAGAACAAGCAGTGTAAATGTTTGACTTAAGCAGTGCGTGTACGTGAGTGTGGAGGATATGAACCTGCTGAGGGATAAACTCACAGATCCTGAACTCAGAAAAACAGAGTTTGAGAAAAGTGAAAAGATGGCTGAAGGTTAAAGCGCGGCCACTCCGAGGGCACGCGGCGTGATAACAGGGTCGTCTTTACCGTCAGTGTGAAGGAGCTTGTCGGGATTATCAGAAGTTCCTCCTGGACTTTTATCTGTTCCTGCAGATTAACACGTTTGCACTTCTGATCAAAGGAATCATTAACCGATTATCAGCTCTGTGGAAATTACCGCAGACGAGCTTTCATCTGAAATAATCCTGCAGAGGCATCATGACAGAGAGAGTAGCTCAGTCACATGACGGCATGAGACACCTGAACATACCTGGGTCTTTTATTAGAAGTAAAATCATTACTTTAGAAGAACAGACTCTGGGGACCGTGCTTCACTTTCAGGAGGAAAATTAGTTCTTGTCCTACTTTTGGGAACTCTTGGATGTTTTCCTGTTGGTTTGAAGCTGCTGAGCTTCTCCTCCTTTTGTTCCTCACAGACTGTCAGTGAGCTCCTCCCTGTGATGAGATTCATGATTCACACAGACTCATAGCAGTAGAGGAATCGTAGCGCCACCCCACCTTCAGTCTGGTGACTCCTCTGCCTCTTTGTCAGTGCAGCAGAGGTTACAGGTGTCAGCACACCTGAGGTAAAGGTGAAGCAGAGTTCTCTCTCTAGACAAAGACCACCGAGCAGAACGACCCAGGTAACCCTGTAAAACCTGAACCATGAAACCAGCACCAGCACATGTATTAGTTATGATAGGCGTTTGTGCTACGATCATAATCTGACATACACCAATCCAAATGTTTCCAGATCCAGGCTGGTACCTGGGCTTCAGGTAAACTATGATCCTGAGCGCTGATCTGATATTAGAATCAGAATCTGTCTTCATGTGTAAGATGACATCAGGTCCACTTAAAGCTGGATCAGATATAACCAGCACAGATCAGCGTCTGTGTTTATTATGCACATTTCAGGACCGCTGACGCAGCACCGGGTCAGCGCTGCTTCCCTCTGTTTGTTTGAAATCTTTTCAGACTTGACTGCAAACAGTGTTCATGACTGAGAAACTGCTGATGCTCACCTGTTTCTCTCTGTCTCTGTTTTGTTTGCATCATTACAGAAACACTGTGTTTTTTAAACTCCCTGCAGCTCCAGTCTGTGTGTGAGGAGGTGCATCACAGTGAGCCTGAGGGCAGGGAAAGAAAAGCTAAAGTTCCTGTAAGTAACACAGGACTGTTGGGTTGTTGTATCCTCAGACAGCTGATGAAAACACATCAAGGTTTAATCAGCCCACAGCTGCACAGATGTGTTAGTGCTGATCAGACTGACATCAGGTACAAACACGTTCCTGAGCAGATCTTGTCCCTGTCTGCCTCTTTGACCCTCTGAACCCAGTGGACCTGCAGCATGACCAGCCCAATATCGTCGTTTATGGTTTGTGTTTGTTCCTGTTCTTCATTCATCTGCAGCAATATGGTGTCACTTCCTCCTCTCAACAGACAAACTCAGAAAAATAAAGGAAGCAACATCACAGCATCTGCCTGCATGCTGAGTCCATTCAAACAATCTGAGGTCACTGTGACAGAAACTAATGAGAGCCGAGGACAAACATTCCCATATTACATCACTGCCTTCAATGCAAATGCACTGCTGTGCACCAGAAGCTCGTTTCCATACAGTTTGCCTGTGTGACAGACAGGAATCACATGAGGTCACATGACCCGAAGCCACTGAAACACTCATGAGAGCAGCCCGGGAGTTCAGCTCTACTGAAACACAGCATACATTAGCACAGAGAGCACGGGGAGGCAAACTGATGGAAATCTCTGACGCCAGGCAGAAGGCAAATCAGTCCTGATGACATCATGAATATGTACATTACATAATTGAAGCACGCTCTGGTTACTTTCCATAGAAACAGGGGGAGTCAACATGTTCCCAGACATCCCACACAATCCCCACACAACATGTTCAAGGTTCCTGTACAGCGAGCTCCTGCCGTCTCCTGGCAGGTAAACCTGTAACTGTGGATCAGGCAGGTAAACCTGTAACTGTGGATCAGTCCATGTTCAAAGCATGAAGCACACCGCAGGTGCACATGTGGAGAATTGACCCTGTGCACGAGAAAATGCTAACTTCCTGGTTTGAGACCGGATGTGGGGTTGTACATTTCCGGTAGCTTTACTTTGCGGTCAATCGCTACTGCGAACATATACTCCAAAATCATGTCCAAAACTCGAAAACGGAAAGATCGCGTTAAGTTACAAAGAGCAGAAGGTGGGAACACTCACCACTGTTGTGTCATAAAAAATCTAATGATCAATTTTGACGTTTAAAGAGTTTAGATCGATCAGTTGTTTACATCACTCAACACAAGCAGAACTGCATCACTGCAGCAGAAGACACATCGTCCACATTCAGAAGCACATCTCTGTATAGTGACTGGTCTTATGATTTAAACAGGCAAATGTTCAGCATTCAAACTACAGGTGAAGAATAGTCAAACCAGATGTTTCCCCCATTATGTCGAGATCAGCTAGTCAAGTACACACCTACACAGCATGTTAACAAACCGTGAAAAAAGCCACACAAAAAATGAATGATTGCTGATAAGGGTTTCTATACATTAGTATGTACGAAGGGTATGTTGTGACTTACCTTAAAAATTACAGCGGTCCCTCGCTATAACGCGGTTCACCTTTCACCTCGCTGTTTCGCAGATTTTTAGTGCTTTAATGCTTATTTTTACGTCACATTGTGGCCTGCGTCCTGATCGCTGCAGACGATCTCCTCCGTGACGTCTCTCCTGTACAGTACAGAATCGCTGCATCGATCGCTAGCAGTGTGACTCTGAAGTGCAGTACTGTATGTCCACGATGTCCACCAAACGTTTTGCACCGTCAAAAAATAAAATTGGCTACTTGATTTCACCTATCGCTGGTTTTTAGAACATAACACCCGCGATAAACGAGGGACAGCTGAGAAATATAACATTTGAATCCATTTTCTTTTTTGCTCTGAGGCGCGGGGAAAAATCGATGAACATCATTTACAGATATATTGGGTAAATGCCCAAGACATCTATAGAAATGTAAATCGCCGCTTGATTCATTCATTTGCTTAACTTGTTTTGGACCATAAACCAGGCGCCGGAAACAAAGCTCCCCACAGGAGTTTCCGCACCGGAAGTAGCATATGCAAACGTGCACACAGTCAATAACATGCAGGAAGTTCTGTAGCCCAACGTTTTCTGCCCACACTGGAGAGCCATCTTGGGGTTAAATGACATCAAAAAATGATTATTATGAGAAGCAGCAGATTTGTAAGAGCTTACAGTTCTCACTGCTGTGATTTCAAAGCCAGCAGAAACACTGTCCTCGCATCCTGGAGCTCTGATCTTCATCTGTGTGGCAACAGGCAGGTAAACTGTGCTTCAAAGAACCGAAACCAGCACAAAAATGTCGATTCAGGCTTTTTCAGCTCTCCCTAAACAAACACAGTTTCTCCTGCTCTCCGTCACCACATGCTTCTCAAACCGGAATACTATTACACACCATTTAAAGCCTCCCGAGACTGGGCAGGTTAACATTTCAACTGAAATCAGAACCACAAATAGAGAAAAACACCAGGACATTAAAATTCATTACAATGCTGCTATTTTAACGTGAAGTAGTCCCATTATGCTTATGCTCCTGTTCTTTATTCTTGGACCCTACTAAATGAGATTTTCATGTGTCACAGTTCAAAATATCAGAATCAGAAAGAGTTTTATTGCCAAATGTTGAGCAGGTTTACAACATTAGGAAATTGCTGCAGTGCTTAGTGCAAACATACTGTCATATAACGCTTAAATAGACATGAAAATAAGAATTAAAAGTGCTAAGTAGATAGATATATACATGAGTGCAGGTGGTGAACAGTGCCAAACATGGAATGCTGCAATAAATATCTGATACTGAGTAGATGGAGCAGCCTGTCAGTTTGACTTCAGTCTGAAACAAACTGTCTCTGCTGCTTAAACATAGAGAGTGTGAACAGCAAATGGGCGGAGCTTCTATACCTTCTCTATGACAGCATCCAGATCCAAGAGCAGTGAAAAACTGACAAATGAGATGATGATGATTATTATTAGCATTATCATCATCATTATAAACTTTGGTTTGTTTGATGTGAACAGGGTGTGACGTGTAACAGAATAACAGAAAGCTTCAGTCTGCAGACATTAACTGAAGGACGTCTGACACAAAGTATGCTGTGAGCTCGTGTGTGATGGCATGATCTCTATCAAACAGTGTGTGAGTGCGGTGTGAGTAGTAAATGCGTGTGTGGTATGTGTACGCTGTAAGTTTATCTAGGACACCATCAGTAATTATCCAATGACTGAGAAGCATGAAGTCCACATGCACAGCATCTCAGCAGGAAACTCAGCCAGTAATGAGGACACACACACACACACACACACACACACACACACACACACACACACTTCTAAAGTTGATTTGTTGTTGTTGTTGTTTTTCCTTCACGTCTCTGCACAGGCGAGCATGTCTTCAGCGGGGGAGGGGCTGTACATGTATGTGGACAGTTACTCATTGTTTGTCCTTTGAACTCTGATAAGTTTCAATTCATTCAGCCGAAAGTAACACAACATGACAATGAAGTGAAGAAGAGCAGCTTAAAAGCACGTCTCCACAGACCGAATCTGAATCGTTTTACCCCCCAAAAAGTCACTGATCAGGGCAGAGCTGAGCCGATTTGTGAAAACATTTTCTTCCCACCTCTACAAGTAATCTGTAACTTGCCAGTGTTGTGTTAAAAAAATACTATTGAGCAAAAACAGCTGCTGGATTCAACTCCATGTTCAAACAATGTTACATCTACCCGCAGAAATGCACAACAGAGAAACTGCACAGCTCCAGCATCATGCTAAAGCTCTCTTCCACATCTTTACAAAATTTAAAGCTGTGGCTCAGAATCAGAAAGCATCTGTGTAAAAACAAATACAGCAGGTCTGATTTCTGAACGAAGCTGGGTTTAACTCTATCTCAGACTTTGTTTTCCTTCTGTGAGTCAGAAACGTGGACGGACTTGACATTCTGCTGCTGTGCTTTGTTTTGGGGGAGGGTTTAGGGAAAGAAGAGGACCAGCAGTGGAGGACAAGTACAGGTTTGGAATAAAAGACGAGCCTGCAGGGGAAGTGAAGGTGTTGGATTAGCACACACAAAGACCTGAAATGGCTCTGAGTCACGGGGCAGAGTTCACAGGCTGGTATTTCACTCTGAGCCTCTAACCTGAAGAATGAGTTTGTCTGTTTCTACATGCACAGATCAGGTTTCCATTCAGAGCTGCACAGGTGAGCGAAGTCTCCGCCCAGTGACGTGTCAGCACGGTGACATCAGCCCCAGGGTGAGTGCTGGGTGTGTCCTGCAGGAAGAAACAATACGACCTGTCGAGGAACTTTGACCTGCACTGAAAGCTCAGAGAGAAGAGAGGCCGAAGGTCGTACATATCAAACATTCACCCTGACAAAGCACATTACGACACTGCGTGTCCTTCTAATGTTCTCTAATCACACACTAGTGTGGTGCTAAAGCTAAAGGGAGTCTCCCTTATTGTTGCTACAGGAAAACGTCCTCTGAGGTTAGGCAATAAAGCACCACACATATACAAACACAGAGACAACAGCTGCTGACGTGATCCACAGTTCAAGCTCAGCAGGAGTGAGAGACTTCAGGTTCAGTACTTTGGTCCATTAACTTTTCAGTTGTGATTGGACTGTTTCAATGACATCACCCTGCATCATGCAGGTGGGAAAAACCCAATATGACTTCAGTGTTTCCATCAACTAAATGCAAAACCGTCTCACCGCGAGCACCTTTCAGTGGAGGTGAGGCAGCAGAGGTTCCCCTGACCAGCTCACCTCCTGGGTGTTTTGGCCTTTTCCAACTCGGAAAAAGCCCAGGAGAATGCCTCACTGTTCAGAAGAGCTGGAGGAGATTGGTGGGCATGGCGGGAGTGGGAGTCCTGCGTATTTCTGTTCAGACTGCTACCCCAAGACTTGTTTAGCAAATGGGCGGATGGACATCCTCAACTAGGGCCACATCCACACTAGCCCAGATAACTTTGAAAACTGCGTTTTTGTATGAAAACGCGCCGCATCCACACTTTCGTTTCCAGATGTTTTCACAGAGTTGTGCGTCCACATTGAAACGGACGAAAACGCTCACGTTCCAGTACTGCGCATGTGTGAAACGCAAGAAGATTCGGCCTGCCTCATTTCTGTCTGCCGTTTATTTACTTTCCAGCTCTTTGAAACATCGCGGCAAAATGTTGAAGAAAAGCACCGTTTTTAAATGGACTAACATGAGGTGGAGTTGTTGCTGCGAGTAACACAAAAGTACAAAGTTGCAAAAGCGAGTGAGAATTAAAGAATTTGAAGAAAAGCTCTCTGGAGCATGTACAGACTGATATTAATCTTTAATAGGACTGTTAAAACAGAGCAAGCAAAACAACTGCTGTATAATGCCCTCTGATAATGCCTTAGTGTAATTGGTCACATGACTGCATCACATGACTAAAATGCGTCATCGGACCCACAACTCTGAAAACGACTGAAAACGCTAGTGTGGACGCAGAGTGTTTTCAGACGAAAACACCGTTTTCAAATCTATCCGGGCTAGTGTGGATGTAGCCTATGATGACAATGTTTCAGTGTCTATCACACCGCTCATAGAGGGTCGTATGATAGGGCAGTGGTTCCCAGACTTTTTTTGCTGGGCCCCCCTTTGTTTTACAAGAAAAATCTTCGCCCCTCCCCGCACAAACACATCCTCCAACCACACACATCCATATTTTGTTTTCAAACTGCATTGCGTTCATTTCACACCTCAAACAAACAAAAGTAAACTGCAATAAATTACAGGTAGCAATATAATAAACTACTAACTCTTTTATGCTACGTCCACACCTACACGGGTATTTTTTGAAAATGCAGCTGTTTTTATGCGTTTGGGTCTTTTGTAAACGGTGTTTCGAATCACCGAAAACACAGATTTTTTTAAAACTCAATTTTTGCGTTTACGAGGAATACAGAGTTCGTCACGCAACGTTAAAGGTATGTGCCTTTTTTCACGTCACGTTGTGCGCCACATTATTGTTTACATGAGATGAATTGCAGAATGGCAGATAGAGACAAAATACTGTTAATCTGACTATCTGCAGGTTTTACACACTTACATATACACGCAGTTACTGTCCCTCCATTTAGAAAGGCAGAGGCACGGTGTGATTATTTTACATGTAGTTGTTGTTGTTTTTTTTCAAATGTGTAATAATATTCAACATTGCTATCAATACATTTTTCAAAAAATGCCTCTCTGTGGAAAATCGGTTCAAAAAACAAACAGCTGTGGGATCCTGTTTGTCCGCGATTTGAACCGAGGGAACAAATCGTGGCAGGATCAGCCTGATATTATTTGTATCCAGCTGTAACTTTACTGTATAAAGAGCCAACATCTCCAAAATGTCAGGAGTAGTTAGTCATTACAACAAGTGTTTGTGAACTAAAAATCAAGAATGTGGGATACTGTTTGTCTGTGATTTGGAGAGCCCAGCGCTGCTCCCGACGCAGGGAAAACTAATTCTGTCGCAGAGACCTAACTTGGCACTTGTGTAGGTGAAGCCAAAGGGAAGATCTGCTTCACCATATTTTCTAGTCTTTGGCTTGGAAGGTTGGTTTGGAAACATATTTGGTGATGCTTCATCTCTGCGTTTGTGTGGGAGCCCTGTCAAAAGCCTGTCCATTATGCTAGCAGTGTCAAAGCGTTCTTTTTTTCCCCTTTTCTTTTCATACAGCACCCCCCCCCCCCCCGGCTATGGTTCTGTGATAGGGGGTCTGTATGCATTATCATAGGATCTCCCTTACGATATAAAGCATATACAATACATAAACCTTGAGGCGTCTGTCGTTGTGATTTGAGGCTCTATCGATAAAATTGAATTGAACTTCTGCTTCCAGCCTCATCAGTGAGGAACAGAAGTTAGATTGGTTACAGGATTAGTGGACTCTGTTTTCAAACAACCAGCTTCCTCCACCTCAAACTCCACGCTCGGAGAAAAACACTCTAACACACAGACAAAAGTTACAGAAACCATAACCATCAGTACACCGTGAAGTGTACAGTTAATCAGCAATAACAGTTCAAACATGGTCACCTCAACTGTCAGCATTCAGCAGTTCTGCCTAATGCTAATAACAACATTAAACTGAAAGCCTTTAATTATTATATCAAACAAACATTCACCGAGTTCAGGATCACTGGATTCTGTCACTACAAACTTAAAGGAAACATTTATGTTTGAGAAGCAAACATCAGAACAAAGAGATAATAAATCTCTTTGATAAATGCGACAGAAGTCAGATCTTTGTGTAGAAGTTTGCTCTGCCAGATTTGTTAGTTTACCTGCAGGAACGCACGTGGTAAAAATGATTGACACGCAGGTGGAGATGCCTATGACAGGCTAAACTGGACAAACGCAAACACTTAGCAGGTTAAGGTGAATGATAGTGTTAGCTTGATTAGTTTGTGACCGGAGGTGACATCATCAGTGAGCCGCCAGGGTGGAATGAGACCGTTTATTAATCATGCTCTGATCTTCATCCAAATCATCCAAAGACAGGTGGAAACTCTTCTTATCAGGCCCCCACTGAAGTGGGCGGGGTTCTGACAAGAAGAGTTTCCACCTGTCATCTCTCTGGATGGGTTATGTGAGTGAACATGGCTCTCTGCTGGCAGAATGTAGGGATCTACAGACGCTCCATCCACCTGCAGAGAGGGTCTGTTGGCAGGCTGAGGCAGTGTCCAAAACATAAATCAAAAAATATTTTAGTTTTTAAATACTTAAGTGCACTTGACTCATCTAAGAGTTCACCTGCATTTTGTTTATAATATGTGAGACAGGTGAGTGCAGAGGTTTAGTGCTAATCACAGACACATTCATGAGTCTTCAGGGTTTCTGTGAGCTGGACAGCACGCTCCAGTCATCCAGCAGCTGCAGCGCTAGCCGAGCGCTGACAGCAGTGGGAACCAGAGAGCTGCAGCTCAGAAGGAGAGAGATGCAGTCTGTTTGTTTCCTGCTTCCTCACAGACCCACAGCAACATGTAAATCCACCAGCAGGACAGCTCCACCCACATTTATCAGAAATCACACAGACTTCTTTCCGGATACAAATAATTACCTGCATGTGTAACAGTCTGTTATTAACTGCTTCAAAACAGCAGACCAATAAATACATTTAACAGCTGGAATAGCTGACTGACAAAACCCCAAACAGCAGAACTGAGTGAGACAGACGCCGGCTCTGGAAGGGTTTATGTCACATTATTAAAAAAAGAAATAAAAAATACTCGACTCCAGGGAAAAAAATGAAAATAAACCCACAATGCCTAATGAACAAAACTCTGAATCACTAAATATTGAGGTGCAGACAGACTCAACATTTTGTAATGAAGACAGCAAACATAACAAAGCTGCTTCATCACCTCAGCGGAAAAAACTCCAGCCACAACCAGCACCAGAAAGATTTAATGAGAACTATTAATATTCACCAATGAACAAAAGAAAAATGATCAAAACATCAAAAATATCGATTCTGAGTCCCAAGAGTCAAAGTCAATATGAGATGTGTGGCCTACTTTAGTTTGCCAATGATAATAAATAAATTACTGACATGGCAAAATAAATGCGTGAAACTGAGTCTGTCATCTTTCCAGAATCTTTATCCCTGTGACCCCTGACCCTTCGGTACCTGATGCAGGAACTCAGTATTTTTGATTTTACAATCTGTAGTGCGAAGATGCAGCTTCCTCAGAGATGGAAGGATCCAAAATACCAGTAATGTAAATTCATAAAGACTTTCAGACTTCTTGTTTTTAGGTCATTATGGAGCCATAATCACGTAATCAGCTGGTCAATACAGCTTAGTGGGAAATGACTGAGCTGCTAGAGAGAACAACAAGCATACAAAAACAGAATAATAAAAGTCCGACATGGAGCGAAGTCACTGCTGCCCTGATCATCAAAGTGCGAGAAAAAGGAGAGAACCGTCCGAGTTTAAACCGCAGCTCTCTGGATTCTGGAAGACACTCTGACCACTTGGTGATCAACAATTGTTAAGATTAATCAGATTGTCAATCAGATTAATGAGTAAAGAAACTCGTCCCACTGCAGGCCTGATCTGCTCTGACTCAGCAGCCTCAGCAGAGTCCTGGATCTGAGTCCAGCAGATTCCCACTCTAGACCAGCATCACTCTGAGATCACCCTGATAACACAAACCCTCTTGGAGAGCCCAGCAATCATGACTCAGCTGAGCACAGGTGGAGCTGCAGGTGGAAACCCTCCCCCCAAATACCAGATTACTCAGTCTGATGAGGTTCAAAGTGGCCCCACTTAGTGAAGCGGACCACCGAGCCCAGGAGGAGGATTACAGATCAGAGCTGACTCACAGATAGACACACACACACACACACACACACACACACACACACACACACACACACACACACACTCAGTCAGAAATCTGCGTCTGATTCTAATCTGAAACATACGCTCACGCTGTCCTCGGAGCAGAGCTGCGACTAACGAGCTGTAATTAATCTCAGCTAATCCCGGCATGCACAGCAGAAGACGACGACTTCTCCTGAGTGAGTCTCCATCATTCAATCCAACCGCTCCTCCTCTGCAGGGTAGCAGGGGGGTGGGGTTGCATGGTGCCTGTCCTCGCTGGCTTTGGGTGATCACATCTAAACAGTGGCAGTTTCTCAGACAGGGGTTAAAAAGAGAGGTTACAGCTGAATGTGAAGGATGTAGAAAAGTGCTGCTGTCAGAAATGTTCAGAAATGACTGAACTTCACTGTTTGTAAAACAATATTAAACATGACCGACTGAAAGCTGAATGGACTTCAGGGTTACGCCTGCACGTGTGTTGTTATTTAGTTTTTACTTTTCAGTTTTGGTTCCATTCCAGAGATGTCGTGATTTTTTTTGGTTTATATTTTGATAGTTTCTGTTAATTTTTACGATGTGATTGGTATTTGTAAGACTGAAAGAAAGCCGGTGCTCCTAATCTCAGGGGCAGCGATCTAAGCAGAGAAGCCCACCCTCCTCCTCCACCCTTTCTAAGCCAGCAGGAAGATATAATCTCTGCAGTGTCCTGGTCTGTCCTGGGGTGTCCTCCCCGATACATGAAAAATAACACCGTGGAGGTGAACAGGAGGCGTGCTGGTCAGATGATTTAGCCGCTTCAACTGCCTCCTTTCAGTGTAGAGGAGCAGCAGCTGTACTCAGCAGCACGTACACATGGACAAGCTTCACAGATCTCACTGTTACTGCTGCAGGAACACAGACTCTGTGCTCACAGGTTAAACATGTGAACAGGTGTGATGACAGGTGTGCACCTCTCTCCTGTCCTCTGAACATACCTACAGCCTGCCGTCATTATTTACAGTTAGCTTTTTAAAATCTAGCTGATCCAGCGTCCAGCCTACAGGTGCTGCTGCAGCTCATTTCCCCCTTTTTTCTCCCAATTATGACGCCTTTAAAATGAGGTTTTCATCCTGACACCAACATCTGTTACAACAACTGTCGCAGTCAGAGTTTGTGACGTCACATAAATTAAAAATGATGAAAGAAAAGTGTTTCAGTGACTCAAAACAACATAAAACATGGAAACTTCCAAATGTGCTTTTTAGTTAGAAGCTACAGCTATATAAAAATGAACTGTGGAAACGTCCCAGCAACACAATCTGAAGATGGAGGCTAACTTTAGCCTATAGTCTTACCTAACCTAAGCTGCTAACTTCTCACAGATCCTGCTGTCACTTCCTCACAGTTCACATGAAATTTTGCTTCAGTTCAAACTGAAAGGTCCAAAAGTCAAAGTGAGTTTGGTGCAGAAAAGCTCTACAAAATAACGACAGTTAAAAGTACGTCTGGTGTCAGAGTCAAGGCCATCATTATCAACAGCATGTAATAAAAGGAAGTATCATCAGATTAAAGTTGGCTTCTGAGTTACTTTCTTCTCATAACAGCATGAGGAAGAAGACTCACTGAACTCCAGCACAGAGAATAAAGCCGAGACCAAGATCACAAAACAAAACGTCCTCACATTTTAAAAGCTTTAACTCTCATCTCTCACAGAAAGATCTCAGAAAAAAAAAAGAACAAAAGTAAACTCATAACTTTCCCCCTGCTGTGAACGCTGACGTAACAAGACACTTTTCTGCCTGATTACAGTGGTCCAGGAGACGGTACAGACTGAAGGACTACAGGTGGGACTACAGTGAGTTCTGCTGCAGGAGGAAGCTCATTTAGTCTTTGCGTCTCAGATTTCAGACAGCCTGATTGAGCAGAGGTTTCACTCAAGCTGAGGTGAGGTTAACAAGTTCATGAACATTCAAACAGGTTCCTGCTGAGTTAATAAAGAGTCACAGATTAGACTGGAAGCAAAGCTCAGATTAAAGAGTAGAACACAACTAAGTCCAATCCTCGAATCAAAGAAATCCAACCATCAGAGGATGAACGGAGCCTGGCCTGACTGAACCCACAACACTGCTGAATCCTACAATCCCCACAATGCATTAGAGTCTCTCTGCTTTTATCCTTTTTTTTGTTTTGTTTTGTTTTCCTCTGGGCATTTTCTTCCTGTTGCTCATCAGCTGTTTTATGTTTTTATTCTCTCTCCCATTTCTGCCTGTCGGTTTATGATGCTGAAGAAAATTAAGTTGGAAGACAAACAACAAATTTAATGATCTGACTGCATGTGTGTGTGCGAGTGTGTGTGTGGCTGAAGGATGAAGACATTAGATAAGACAATGGCTTCATCTCTGATTTTCTTTTGTTGCTCATTGTAGAAAACGAGCTTTAATCATTAATCACTGACGTGCAGGTGAGCAGATGATGGGCTGTCAGTGATCTGAGTGATGAATCATCAGTGAGTGTAATAATGCTGCTTTTCCAGGCTGATAACAGGTTCAAACAACCAGCAGAAAACCAGCTTCCGGTCTCGCTCTGAAGGTTTATTCAACCAGTGATAATGTCCTGATCACAGAAACCGTCCAGCACGGCCTCACAGACAGCCTGAGTCCTGTGAACCACTCTGAAATCCAACACGGGTCCTTTCTAACTCAAATCTGCGCCTCCTGCACCTGTCCGCTCAGCCGCACGCAAGACTCCTTTCAAAAATTAGCCATTTTACACTAAAGTGTGCACTCTGTGGAATTTCTGAGGAAAAATCTCTTTAGTTTGCGTTATCCAGGCTTTACCTGTTCTTCTCTTACATTCAGGCCAAATAATCACATATAGCTCCAACGTTACTTCACTCTCCACCCGCAGCGCCATGAACTAATGTTCCAACACTAAGTCCCAACAGGTGACTCATCTCTTTAAAATCTGAATAAACACCGTGCTGTCTGGTTTGTGTGTCGGGTGTAACATAAATCATCCTCAGAGTTTAGTGCAGGTGAGTCCTGAGCGTCTAAAGGCGACGTAAGTGACGGGGTTCGGGCTGGAGCTGCTCCAGCAGGTGCGCGTTTGTCTGTTCCAGGTGAAAAGTAAACTCACCTTCGTGTACAGCTCGTTCACGGACATCGTGCCTCCCCGGTGGATCAAACTACACTAATAAGCTCCTCTTGTGTCCATTAATGATCCATTAGAGTCCCTCTGCGCTCCGGTTCGGTCCTAAACCAGCAGAGACTTTCCAGTGCGCATGCCCCGCAGCAGGTGTCTGGCCGAGTTTCGGTCACTTTGTTCGGTGTAGCGTCGGTCCGAAGGAGCGCGCTCCCGCTGCTGTTTCCTCCGGTAAAAACGAACCCTCGGGTACTTCAGGGTAAACTCAGAGCCGATGAAAAGGGTTCTAACCGGAAGAAGGATCCCGAAATCCAGAAAAACGGAAACGAAAAGCCTGAAGCGACCCGCAGGTGGAGGGAGGGAGGAGGCCTGTTCTTCCTGACAGCCGTGTTTTCCCCACACTGCCCGCTGATTGGCTGATCCCTGGCTCCAAGCCAGGTTTCAACCACACACACACATACATACACACACTACGCAGGGTGCTTCAACATGAGGCGTGGATCCCCACACAGGGTCCTGAGAGAAACCTGGAGGGTCCATTTAAAAAAAAAAATTCCCAAGTTAACATTTTATTTGAATTTCTATGAATACCATCCCTGTAAAAGTATTAACACTATGACAGCATCTCCAAAATTCACTGCCTCACACAGTCAGACCTGGTACAGATCTACAAGACTGATTCTGTTTGTGGATCCAGTGGAAATTGGCATCAATTCCACTGCCTGTTTATTCCAGTATATAGAATTATTTGTATGGGTCTAGGTGAATGGAGCAAAACCACTAAAATAATCCCACCTGCTTCTCTAAACTAAAGTCCCACTTTTATTTCACTTATTGCAAATCCAGCATCAATCATCTGTATGAACTGTAATAAAACAACATATATGACTTGCAGTCTTTCTCACGGTAATTCAGAGCCATCTATGGAGCAGGAAGGAAACCTCCAAGTTATGAGAAGTTCATTGGTAACATAAATACATAAAACAAAAACATACTTTTTTCTGCCTTCTCTCCGATATTCTTCCACTATTCACCAAATTTTGTATATATTATAATCAAATGACCTCTAAAAACCTAAAACTTCTTTTCTGTGATTAGCTGACACACCTTTGTGGGTGTGGCCACTTTAATGGTCAAACATCTGTAATTCTTTAATATTTCATCTAGTTGCAACCAAATCTGTTTATAAAGGTCAATATTCCAAATGCAAACTACTGACCTTGTACCAGTTTTACCACTAAGGGATGCTAATTCAATAGTAAATAAAACAATATAAACAGCAATTAGTTGAATATAATAAAAAAAGTAAAAAATATAATTAAAAACAAACAAAACGAAATTGGTGGTCTAAGTAAGCATTGCAAAATATTGGAATTGTGGTGCTGTCACAATAGCACCATCATTTGGTCGATAAGAGAACTACCCTCAGAGGAACTTTGATTTTGTATTTTTAATCTTTCTTTTGTTTTGTTTTTTGATTATCTTTTCATGAAGGCTTCAGAATGACAACCAGAATGTCAAACAATCAGCCACAAAGAGAAGACGAACAGACATGAAAGCAAACAGGCTGCACACTGTGAGAATTAATCATTTAACGCTCGTCCACGCCTCCTCACCTGACAGCATTCATCCAAACGTGTCGTCTCATTCTTTCCACACCTTAACCTCTTAAGCCCCAAGCCTAACTGATCTCCAGCCTTTTGCCCCCGTATCAGGGGGCGTTGGGGCTTAAGAGGCTTTGTTCCACTTCAACTCTTTGTGTTTAAATTGACCACAAAAACTGAATGCAGTGGAACCAGAAAGAGGCCAGACCAATCAAAAGTGTAATAATGAGGTGGGATGTAAATAAATCCTGTGTTAACACCTGGTGTGTACTTAAGAATTTTTATGTTTCTTTCTATTTTTAAATGCAAATCATGTACTTTATAAATCTACGGAGCCCCGCAGGGGACATGGGAGAAAAAAAAATTAAGACGGACTTTTGCGAGATCTCGCAAAACAAACTCGGGATCTCGCAAAAGTTTTAGCCGCATTCTTCCCATTAGCTTCGAGCTAACGGGAGGTCGAGACCTACTACAGCCGGGAGGAATCGTGCCTCGACTCGTGTCTCGACCTCCCGGTCGGCTTCGAGCCGGCGTCCGAAGAATGCGGCTAAAAGTTTTGCGAGATCTCGCAAAAGTCTGTCTTAATTTTTTTTTCTCCCATGTCCCCTGCGGCGCTCCGTATAAATCCATTTATTTTACAGTAGGAGTTACACTGTAGGCTGAAACCAGCAAACATGTCACACCAGCTGTAATCCTGTAACCTGTAACCTGTGTATGTCAGTTAGCCTGCAAAAAAACAAACACAAACAAAACACCATTAAACCTTATTTTGGGATAAAGCCTTCAAACCTCTGAAGCTTGTAGACTAAAGACTGTGTAGTTTTTATGTCTTGGTGATCACTGATGTGGAATTTCTGTTATTACTGTTAATTCAGTCTTTTAAATAACTGCCAGGAGGAATTTCCTAGACTGTGGCAAGAAGAAGCATCAGCCTGCACAGCTGCAGTTCCCCTAATGGCCACTTGAGACTCCAGCATTGAGTCAGTCCCCATAGTCTCCCATGTTAAAATGGTTGGCTTTACTGCAGAAATAACATGTTTACAGGCTGATACAGGAAACTGTTTTGTTACTACAACCTATTTCATCCTTGCTGACTTTGTGAAGACTGTTGGGTTTGATCTAATTATTACAGTTTGCTTTAATATGGTGGTGGTGGTGGGGGTGGCTGTAGCAGCTAGCTGTCTGCTAGATAACAGGACCTCTGTGTTTGTGCTGTTGGAGGCAATTATCTGACCAATATCATGGCTGCTGTGAGGTTAATTATTGTCACAGATCGCCAAAATTCAAGGAATGTAACTTAGTGCAAACATGCTAACTAGCATTAGCTGGTCTGTTTGCACTCCACCACCTCATCTAAATGTGGTCACTCCAGAAACAAAAAGCTAACACAGCAGGATTCAAAACCAAAGGGTGCCTAAAACCAGTCTGTGCGTGAGACTTTGTAGACATAAATCTAAAAATCTGAATCTGGAGAGAAATTATGTCCTGTTATTACAGATGAAGCTACACAGTAGCATAGAAAGTAAATGAGCTCCAGTCACATTATTAAAAATATAGTACTTTTGCTTAGATTATAGTAATACGTCATCACTGAAAGAGCACTACGCTCTAAACTGCTTCAACATTTTGGGTCTTTGTCACTGTGAATGTTTTGCTTCAGTGCAGTAAGACTATCCAGCTGCAGTATGGGAAATTAGGATTTTTGGCTGCTTTCTTTGTGTCTCATTCAGGCCTCTAAGAATCCTTCAACTAACTAATTTATCCTTTTCTCTTCAGACATGTTGATAAATCTCTCACAAACAAGGTCAAACTAAAAAGTCTATCGAGCCAGAGAAGGATATTTGACCTTCATGCACCACCACCCATAACATTTATATTTCCTGTAATATCTCCTCACAGACATAAAATGTGAGAGTATAAAGCTGGTTTTACATAAAATGTTCTTATGTAAGTCAGACCTTTCCTTCTGATAACACATCAGTAAAGTGTGTCTGTTATCAGAGATGTTGTGTAATGCCGACAGGCTGATAGTGAACGTTATAGAGAATATTTTGTGTGAACATTAACCACAGATATGAGCTCTTACAGTGAGTACAGAGGCAATAACAGGTCCTTTACCTTGGAGTAGGGGTAATAATCTCCGCTCATCCTCTCCGGCTGATAAATAGATCCTCATGTGCTGAAATAAGCTGCATTAGATCCTGTGACAGTGATTGTGGGAAGCAGCAGCTCGTCTCAGACCTGTCTGAGCACAGCTATTATTCTTACTCAGCTAATGAGTCCACTCCCAAACCACTCCTTCTGCTGGTATGAGGTGTTTACCTGCACATGAGTCTGACAAGACGCCGGTCCACCCACAACAGGCTTTATCACGCTGCCACAGCCGTGAAGGCTGTGAAACACAAGCGTGAAAAAGAACAACAGAGAACTTCAACAGGCTGCACACGGAAGAAGAAATCTCACCACAGGCTGACAGTCCTGTGACTTTCATTAATGTTCCTGAACCTGTGCTCCTCTGACATCAGTGAAATATAATGTGGCACTAGCATTCATGTCACTGTTTTCCAGCCTTGTTTCATTCTGGGAACAGAGGAGCTGTGCACTATTAACAGTTCAAAATAATCTTTACTGGTGCTGCACAAATCACTGTTCAGTCCTGTGGTCAGTCTGTGCAATAGAGACACAGTTAGTTACACAAGAAAATGGACAGTATAAACATGTAAGCATTTTTTACTCTTTGACTCTACAAGCGTAGCTGTGCATGATTCAGAGCTTTGGATGAGCTGATTTCTTTCACCAGTTTTCAGAGGTGTGCTGAGGAACAGCAACAAGTGTTTCAAGCTTACTTCTTAGCCATTTGGCAGCTGCCATGTTACTTTCTGTGGGACCAGAAGCAACCATATTTAGAGGAAAGGGTGGAGTTTGAAGAAAAATTCACTGAGGTCAGAGATCAGGTGAGCAGTAGACTCATTTTGTCACAGAGTTCTATTCAGTCAGACTCCTTTTTTACTTCTTTTTCCTGCATAGTAGGAGTAATGCAATGCTTCACTTTACTGACCTATATGCTGTGTCCATCTTTGATATACAGTTTATGTTTGGTTTACAAACATGATCAGGTGAAACAAAGATGAACTGAAATAAATGAAAATATTGAGTTAAATATGTTATTCAGGTGAGTTCAGGCATGCAGAGACCGTTTTTTTTAAGTCATTTTGAACTTCAGGTGATTGTTTTGCTATTTCTCAGCATTCTTAAAAAAAAACCCCAAAAAAACCACTGTGGTCTTGCTGAGGTGTTCATGTTATTCTGTCCATCCCACCTCCAGCTATGATGTAATGATTAAATGATGCAGAGTTTATTTGTGCTTGCACAAGTTTACCCATGAAAACCTCAGCATGTGTCAGAGTGTGTTAGTGTGACATTTCCTTAAGATGATGATTGAAAAACTTTATTAACACAAGCAGCAACAGTATGTTGTTAGTAACAGACTCTAGTGTACATTAAATACTCATTAACTTCTCCAATTAGTGATTTGTAACAATGATGTAAGCATATGCAAAGTGACAGCATTACAGTAGGGCCGGATTAAACGCTAAGCATGGCCCCGAGCAAAGAGGTGGTTTTGGGCCCCGCATAAAGGGAACGTTAAAGGAAAACTAGTGTGAACGATTCTTGGACTGACTTAATGGAGTCAGGCTTAGGATCTTAGGATCGAGACATTTTCATAGTGTGTAATCCAAACAACACAGCAGATTATTAATGACAAATATATGAAAAAGAGGCCGGGTACAAACTCCGCCAGAAGAGGAGGTCACATGTCTACCAAAGGTAATGCAAAAGCCATTTGGAGCGATCTTCAAAAAACAGTCAAATAGTTTTATCCATTTATTCTGCTTAAACCTCCCATCCTACCTGAATATAGTCATGTAGGATGAGGTTCGAATAAAATAAGCGCTTTATAACGAAGAACCAATATGCTGCTAATAAACAGAAAAAGAAAGGTGAGTATGTGCACCTTCATGTTAAGTGTTACCTGTTCATTAAATACATTAAAGACGTGATGCTTGCTGAGCTGGAGCTTCATCCGGAGAGTCTTCTGTCAGCAGCTTGCAGTGATGTTCATAAAGAAGAGTCATTTATAATTATTAGAGATGGTTTACAGTGAGTCACCCAGTTACATCAAACTGCTGCTGTTGCTTATTTTCTTTTTACCACATGACGATTCTTTCACAATAAAAGACTGAGATGTTTTGTAATGTGGCTCTCTTCCCTCTCCTTCAGTAAATATTACCCAACAGAGAGTGTGAATCACAAACAGGCTCCTCTGACATCACCCACCCCATCAGTCACTTCACAGTGAAGCATTTAAAGGGCAAACCAAAGCAGCACAACTCTGTCACCTACTTCAGGTGTTTATTATCATGATATAAATAAAACTGCTTCAGAGAACCGCTGTTATTAATACCAACATGAGCTTAGGTATTAAGTGTTATTTTTCTGTGTTCCAAACTTTTTTCAGCTGTGATTCAATTTCTTTAAATTTAAATAGTCTGAACAGCTTCACAGAAACATAACCAGACTAAAACTTCTCTTGAAATCACTCTTTTTAATGAATTTTGTGTGTTAAATAAAAGAGAAACATCCAAACAAAATACACGTGGAGGAAACCTGATACACACCCCGTCCCCCAATTAAACTGTGGAGGTTCAGTAGTCTGTAAGCCGGGTCTGGGGTGCAGACCTGGAGACCTCCACTCTCCTAAAAGGGTGGGTGCCAGCACTGTGGGACATAAATCTGGACAGTATGTGCTCTTTCTTGGTGCTGAGGAGCTGCTCCAGCAACAGGCCCTGCTGGTGCTCCCGCTGCTCCTGAGCCTTCAGCTCTGAGTGGAGCTGCTGCTGCTGCTGCATCTGAGCACGGAGGTCGGCTTGGTATGCTCCAGCTGCCTGCTTCTGCCTGTGGGACGGACAGACAGTAAGTCAGACACACGGATATCAGACACACGAACAGCACTCGGCCGTTTGCTGACCTACCGTCTCTTCTCCTCCTCCTCCTTCTGATTCTCCTCCTCGATAACTCGCTCCAGCTCCTCACACTCCTTTTTCACCTGGGCTTGTTTCTGCAGATTAGCATACACTGGAGTGCACAGACACACACACACACACACACACACACACACACACACACACACACACACACACACACACACATTAAGTGAGCATTTAAACACTGAAACGATTAAAGAATTCAAACCGAAGTATAAAAACTGCCTCACATTTGTTCTGGATCTGCAGGTGCTGCGCCTCCATCACCTCCTCTATCAGCCTCTTCCTGGCCTCCCTCTTCAGCCGGCTCTTCTCCTCTCGTTTAGCCCAGACCTCCTTCAGCTGCTCCTCTATCAGCTGCTCCATCTCCTCCTCCTCTTTCCTCTGTCTCTGCAGCTCCTCGAACAGATACTCTCGGTACCTGCGCTGCTCCTCACGCAGCTCCGCCTGAATGCACACACACACACACACACACACACACACACACACACACACACACACACACACACACACACACACACAAGCATGCACGTGGTAAATCAGATGAGTGCGTTCTCGTGTTCATTCACAAGTGAAAACCTTTCTCTTCGCTGCTGAAAACTGCAAATACTGTTCTCCATCTTTTATCTGAATTTCTTGATTCTCATCACCTCACAAGAAATCCGTTTTATTTACATTTTTTCCAATTTTGAAACATTAATTTAATCTTTACTCTGTGTTAGACCATACTGATTAACTTCAGCTTGTAGGCAGCTTCAGGTCCTTAGCAAATGTCTGACCTGCTTCATCAATGTTCACTCTTGTGTCAGCTACAGCTGACTGCAGTGCTCTGAGGCCCCCTGCTGGCCTGAATGAGGAAGTGCACTCACTGTGGCTAACACTGCCTGAATATTTTCATTCCTCCACTGAAGTCATTTGAATTTGTCTGAGAGGATCAGTGCTAAGAATCAATCTGTCACTGAACCATAGAAGGAACAGCACAGAAAACTCATCCACCAATCAAATAATGTTCATTCATCTTCTGAGTGCTGTTCCTGAAGTTCAGGTCTCAGGAGCAGTAGTCAGACCCCCCAGACCTCTGCAGTGTGTCCTGTGTCTGCACTGAGGCCTCCTCCCAGCAGGAGATCGAACACTTAAACCCGGTCGTGTCTGAGCCTCCTCATTCCACCTCAGCCTGATCCTTTTGATGCAGGTGAACAGCTCTCAGCTTCATTCTTCTGGTCTCTACCCAGAGCTCGTGGTCAGCTTTACTTTTACACTCAGTTCTCTTTTATTACCAAAGCAGTCTATCATAGCATCCACCTGCAGTCTGCTGCGCCGTCCTTCTCTCACTGAAGAACAGGAGCAGAGACACTTATAGCAGAGTGCTCTCTGACCTTTTACAGCTGAACACATGACCTCAGACATGTTAATGCTATTTCCTGCCATAGTGCTAGTTTGAGGCCATCCCTTAATCAGATCAGCAGAACTACATAATCGGCACAAAAAAAAGAAGTGGTTCACAAACTCAGTGATAAAAAGCGCCCTGACTGAAGTCCAACAGCCACCAATCTAAGTCTGTGAGCATCCTCGAGAGGACACAGATCTCATCTTGTGTTAAACCCCAGTGTTACAAACAAGAGAACAATCATTTATAGAATTGATTTTACATTTCCTGGCTCAATCCGGCCTTGACGTTCAGGTTCTCTTACCTTCCTCTGAGCAGCTCCTTGTTTCTCATCTATTTCCTGCTTGAGCAGTGCCTGCAGGATGCTCATGTCCAGCTCCAGCTCCTCGCGCTGCTCCCGGGCCAGGCGCTTCATCTTCAGCCTTAAACCATGGTCCAGCAGCCGCCGCTGGCCCTGCTGTGCTTGGAGCTTCTGCTGCTGCTCCCGCTGCTCCTGCAGGAGGCTCGTCTGCCGCTGCTGCGCCTGCACGCCACACAGTTATCATACATTCAGTTACCACGTCTGCCAAATGTGCAAAAGGTGAATGTGTCACAGGTGAATGTGTATGAACAGGAGGCTCCTGGGCATGCTCAGAATGACCCTTTAAATCATCTTTCAAGCATCAGAATGATCTGCAGTGGTTGTGTGTGTTTGTGAGCTGTGTCTCCCCCTTGTGGTGATTTGAGATGAGTGCGACTGTAATGACTGAGGAACAGACCAGAAGCCGGGCTTCCTCTTCTTTCAGCTCCCTCTCCCGCTGCCTCTGCTGCTCGGCCGCCTCCATCTGCCTGCACAGGATGCTGCGCTGCTCCTCGTTCCTGTGTCGCCGGCTCTGGGCTCGAGCGCCCTCCAGCTCCTCTTTGGCTCGCCCGTCACCCGCCCACAGTTCAGAGAAGAGCAGGTCCTCCTCCTGCTGCCGCCGCTGTTGCGCCTGCCGGCTCCTCACCTGAGCGGTTCGCTCCTGGGACACCTGCTGCTCCGTGAGCCTGCTGCAGATGCTGCGCAGCTCCTCGCACTGCTCCCTGAGCACAGCAGTAACCACACAGCTGAGACTATTCATTAAAAATTAAAAGGATTTTCTGATGTTGGTTACAGGACTGCATCAGCATTTTAAAGTCTAACTTTCTGAACTTGTTTTTAAGCAGCTTCAGTTCAGGTAGGCCAAACTAGCTTCCTGCCTCGAGTTGTGCTCCCGTTTAACTTGTTCCAGTGTGAATCAGTAGTTTGAAATGAATTCCTTCAGGGGAGTTCACTGGCTCTAATATTAATGATTTATCTTGGGAATGTTTGTAATTGAGATGAATATTTGTAACTGTTTTCTGCTATTTAATTAAAGTGAATCACCATCTCTATAAGACATGCTGCGGTGGATGTTTAGGTGGAGGGTGCAGGGTACCTAAACTGCTGCTCCAGTTTCTCAGACACCAGCTGCTGTCGCTCGCTCTCTCTCTTGTGTCTCAGCGCTTTGGCTTTCTCTCTCATCTTTGCCTCTTTCTCTAATGTTGTCTCCTTTTTTTCCTCCATCTCCTGCAGGAACTGCTGCTCCTCCACCTCCAGCAGCTCTGCCAGCCTTAGGACACGATTGGGTGAGAAAGATGTCACAGCAAGCACAGACTGTAAATACTGTATCCCACCATCCACTCAGCACCCTCCTCTGTCACACCAACCCTCTGCATGTCCTCCTTCACTACATCCATGAACCTCCTCTGAGGTTTTCCTCTCCTCCACTCTGCTTGCACTTTCTTCTTCACATCTTGTGCACCCTTGTACATTGGATGGTTGACCCCAGATATTTAAACTCATCCACCTTCATCTGCTGCTTGCATGTTTATCTTTCCACCTGTGTGCTTATTCCTCTTATCTCCAGTTCTTCTCTCATCTCCAGGCTCTCCTCCCCATGCTCTCTACTCTCACTACAGCCGAGGATTAAAACTATGATGCATTATTATTCTGAGCTTTAATAATCTCTGATTTTAGGTGGGATACTGGATGATGAAAACCGGTAAAAAGTCACTTGATTAGCAGGTACTAAGGTTACATGTGTGTTGTGTAATCAGAGTATAAAGTAATCTGAGTACTAAAGGTGCTGTGGGTGGACTTTGTCATCAAACCTGCGTCTCCTCTGCTCGACGTCAGTCTCGTGCTGGCTCACGGCGGCTTGGACTCCCCTCTCCACGGCTCCTTTCAGGAATCGCTGCTCCGTGTCTTTCAGCCATGACGTCTTGATGTTGCAGCTCTGTTGGTACTTGGAGAACTCCAGCACTTTGTCTCGGGCCGCGTCCTGCCTCTGCCTCTGCAGCATCAGCTGCTCTGCAGGCCTCAGAGCAGGAGGCCGGGCTCTCTGAGACACCACACAGATCCAGAACAACAACCACACAGACAGAAACTGACATCAGTAACACTGCAGTACTGTGAGGAGTAGTATTCATATTTTCTACTCCACCATGGAGAGCCTTCTGTCCTACTGCTGCACACTCTGGTTCAAGTGCTGCACTTTGGAGGACAAGAGGAAACTGCAGCGGGTGGTGAGGGCAGCAGAGCTGGCAATTGGCACTTCACTAACCCCCCTCAGAGACATTTATCCTGGCAGACTTCAGAAGAAAGCCAGCATCATCCTCAAAGACCCCTCGCAACCTGGACACTCACTCCCACTTACTTACGCTATTGTGTACTTCACACGGAGAGATGCCAAACTGCCTTTCATTGTTCTTGTAACAGTGACAATAAAGAGCTATTCTATTCTATTCTTTTTTAATCTAATCTATTCTATTCACTGTAACTCACAAACATATCTTACGCCACTACTCCTGTTTAGTTACGTTGCAGGTTAATACTGAAGCAACAGCAACTATAATACTTTATAGATTTACTCTGAAATAGGACACTTTGCATAGTAAATGGTAAATGGACTGGTGATTATGTAGCACTTTCTTCTCTAAGAGATCACTCACAGCGCTTATACCTTCACACTGCAGAAATTGTACTTTTACTTAACAGCAGTATAAGTGCTATTACTTTAAATGTTGCCTTTACACCGCTGCATTTTGTTGTACTTTTACCCTGCAGTAAATTTACCTATTTACCTTACTATTATGGACCATTTTTACTAAAGGCGTGGTGCTGCTTCTTTGTTGGTGTCCCTCTTACCACAGCCACAGAGTGGGGCGTGGGTCCGGTGATCTCCCTGCACCTCGTTCTCCTCTGACTGAGCAGCATCCCGCGGGATTGGGCTCTTGGTGTCCGGGGGTCTGCCTCTGCTCTCCGGTTCACGACTCTTCGTTTCAGCTCTCGGAGCTCCGTAAGTCTTAGTAAAAAGTTAAAACACAGAGGAGACCTTCGCTTTCCGTTACCATGGAAGCAACAAACAGACAAGACGTAGGTCACAGCTCACTGTATGCGCATGCGTCACCGCAGCCGACATGCTGCTCCGGTGCATCAGCGTGGGCGCCGTATTTTTCCGGGGCTGCCCCGCCCCTTAAAGCACGAGAGTGTAAGTTTTGGAGTTTTTTTTGTAAGTTCTTTTTATTTAAAACGTTTTTTTTAAGTGAAAAAAGGTTTTTAAATCATAGTATGGTAATTATAGCACAAAGTTTGGTTTGTTTCAAAGTCTGACTTAATGCGAATCGTTCAGATCGTTCTGCCTCCTCTCTGCACACCCACGAATAACCCTCTGCAGGTCGGCAGCGACACTAAACTTTATTTGTTACTGTGAGTCACCTCAGCCCCGTTTAACACTTTTGATACTAAGGTAATTTAGATGATTTAGGATGAGTCGACACAGTGAAATATGTGGTGATATATATCACTTCCATCATCTTTCATCAGTGACTTAAATTAAAACCCTTATCTTGTTTTTCTTTGCCTGACATGATCCACAGTCAGCTTTGTTTAGTGAAAAAAATTTATGAAACATTTTCATAAACTATTATTCAAAACTGGAAAGTTCAGTAAACTTTCCTTGAAATTAGGCTTAATCCCCTTTAAAATGTGATGTGTAGAAAAATGCTGTCTTTAGTTTTAAGAGTGATGCACAGGAACATCTCTATGTTTCAGCAATTCTTCTAAGTCCATAGCCTGAAATCACAGCCAAATACGGTGTTCACAAGAATGAACTTTTAGAACTTACAGATAGGCCTGTGTGCCACAAAACATTACTGCAAAGATGAGAACACTTCACTCTGAGTGACATTTAACAATACACTGACTTGTTTTTCAGCTTCACTCATAGGCAGGATGTTTTTAATTTTAGTGATACTGATCAGACAAGAGGAAGCAGTCCAGGTTGGAGGTTCACTTAAAGCACTTAAGTAAGTAAATGTACACAGTGGTCCTATCGACGTGCTCATTCAAGACAGTGAACGTGGACAATATGTCCTCATTTTCTTAACAAAAACTCATTGTTACACACAGGTGCAACATAAAAGTGATGCACGTAAACTGATTTGTACGTTTATCATTTCATGTTCTCTTTAAAATCCACCAAGTCAACAGTAAACAGCTGACGGTTAGCTTTAGGGTTGGGTGTGACTTAAGTCACAAGGTAAAAAAGGGAGATTTTCAGAAACTAGAACTTTGATTTTAAACTGAGTCTAAGATATTTTGGCAACTTCTATTTGAGTTTAATAAACCCAACCACTTCCCCTAAACCTATCAAATACCTGGTGGATGTGAAAAGGTTATTTACGCAATCATATACTGATATATGACCCTGGGAAACATAGTCATGATTGCATTCACATTCAGCTTAACCCAAAGAAATGGGTTTTGTGGTTCAGACTCCTTCTGACATTTCTTTGGAGGTGGAGGAACATCACAGTAATTGCTTAAAGGAGCTTCTTCGACATCTTTAAGAGTTCTAAACAAATGTCTGTCCTCCTCCAGAAAATCTTATGTACGCAAACGCGCGTTGTAACTTCTTATCTTGTGGGCGTCTTTTATTTTAACAGCGCATGTGCACCTGCGGATCACTTATGTGCAGCCCTGTCTATAACTACCTAAGTTATTTAAAAATTATTATCATTTAATTTACCCCCCTTTCCCAGCATCTTCACACTAATAACCCTGCACTTTGAAAAATTACCTGCAGGTGTGTCAAACATCAGCTTTTCTGTAAGTTGGCCATATAAGCAGGTTGGCATGCCACGAATCAAAACAGCAGAAACAGAAAAAAAACTCTTCAGTCCAACTCCAGACTTGTTTTATCGACTGCCTGATTTACACTGTTTTAAGTTTTGTGTGTTTACATTTAATAGCAACTTATATTTGTATCTGTTCATCACCCTGTGTGGCACCTGAGGGTCCAGACCACCGGTCAGAAGAAACCCAACTGATCCTTCTCCTGGAACCCTGAACTGGACATTAGTGTGGTTATCAGAGTAAAACAGTGAACATCATCCTGAGCTGCACTGTGGTTTCTTAGCAAGCGTTATCACTCGTAGCTGAAATGAGCTGTAATCCGATGAGAGCATCTCAGTGAGGTTGTCATGGTAACTCAATGGCAGCAGCAGTGACGTTCAGGTGGGACACTTCTGTGTGGATTCTCGATGTTTTTCCCTGTGCTTGTCCTGGTTCCTTCCGGAGCTCCGGTTGCTCCTGCATTGAAGGTCGTGCTGGGTCACTGCTGCTGGTGTGAATCCAGGATACGCTCACATCAAACACTCTTAATCTCATAAGTTTCAATTCCTGTTTAATGGAGAGGTTAAAAACCACAGCCCTGTAATCTGACAGCAGCTTCTTATCAAATTACAGGTTATCATCAATTTTCTTTAGAAAATCTCCAAATACAAACTTTATCTTTATGTTGTTCAAACAGGAACAGAACTGTGAACCAGCAGAAACCAGAAACAGATGAAACTGCTCTGCCTCACTGACCCCTCATGACGAGGTCTGACTAAAGCGGGCTAATATTTCATGTGCTGCACGTGAGCATCTTTCTGTGTGAAGGAAATGAGACAAGCTTTTCTTCATTTAAATATTCTGCAGTTTCTATAAAAAGGCTGTGCGATCATTTTCAGTGGAGTGAAACTCAGGGAATAAAGTAAAATAAATAAATAAAATGATGGATTATAAGAGAACTAAAACTAAGAAAGGCAAAGATTAGAATTAGGAAAACTAAATGAGGCATAAAATAGAAACTTGAATGATGTGAATGAAGAACAAACCATGCAGAAAATATAATAATAACTAATGACTAAAAAACATGCTTATGGATAACAGGTTGTTTTGTCAGAGGTCTAGGCGTTCACTCTCAGTGGGTGGAGTTCCTGTCCTGACGTCTTGATGCATTCTCAATCATCCAGGAACCCTTTTTGGGTTCCTGTCCTGACTGTGATAACAGCGCTTTCTGCATATCAGTCATGCTCATCCTCCTCCCACACACACACACACACACACACACACACACACACACACACACACACACACACACACACACACACACACACACACACACACACACACACACACACACAGTTTAAATAAAAGAAGTGCTACATTAAAAACAAATCATCAGATCCAGAAACTGTGTTCACTCCTCAGTTACAGAGGAAGAAGGAAGATTTCATCTAGTTGTTAGCACACAGTTTCAAGACCTGCATTACGGTGCACACTTGTGTATTTGTGAACTTTTACCTAGCATGCATATACCACTAAAACAATACCATCAGTAGGGTTAAACAGTTATAAAGTGCTTGTAGCTTAGGCGATAGAGCAGGTGATCTATTTATCAGAATGTTGGCGGTTTGATCCCTGGCTGCTCTGTCTGCATGCCAAATATCCTTGGGCAACATACTAATCCCGAATTGCTCTCTGATGCATGAATCAGAGTTTGAATATTAGATAGTAGGAAGTGCTGGTAAAAGAGTCATGTTGTATAAAGTGCTTTGGGTGATCCAGCAGAGTAGGAAAGCGTTATAAAAGCGTGAGCTTTTCCCCCCTACCATTTGAAATGACCACAGGTGTTTATACCCACAGGTAAATGAACAGTTTATTATTTGTAAAAATAATTTCTGTTTTATGGGTTATGTGATAGTTTCCAACATTGCAGACAAAAACAAACACCCAGGAAATACTGAACATGTGTCAGTGAGGTAAGGCCACTTCCTATTCATGATAAAAAAGTAAATGTGATTGGTCTCTTCCTGCAGGCAGATACTTACTGAGGACAGCAGGTTTGATGATCAGAGCAGCGAGCAGGCAGAGACACATCTACCTGGACATGGATCACCTGCTGCTGCTGCTGCTGCTGTTGTGGAGCTCAGGTAGGACTGGTTTAAACATCATCTGTAAGCTTTCACTGATCTGACTGGAGGATTTCACCAAACGGCAGTGAGAAAATTATATACATTATGATTTTGCTGTATGTGTGTTTGTAAGTCCCTTATCTCATCCTAGACAAGTGGACCAATCATGATGAAACTTTGAATAAACATTGCTGAGGCCACTGTGAGTGCCAACATTATGATGTACACAAATATTTTTCATGCAATTGTATGTATTTGTACATCTGACAGGTCAAATGGTGACATTATGATTTAGTATTGTTCTGTTACATTTACCAGTATATACTGTAAATCTTCTGTCATAAGCTCATCTTATAGTGACTGTAATGCTTTGTTGACTTAATAAACCCCAAATTACATGTAGAAATAAAATTATTAAACTTCAATATTTCTAACATGTTTAGTGTTTAAACAAGCAAAACCCACATGAATGAAACACAGAGAACATTTAAACATATACTTACTAACATGAAAACCCATGAAACATTTTATTTAATCCCAATGTAGAAAAATGCATCATTCTTTATTTACCTAACCCCAAAGCAAACACCATGCATAGCACAGAGGTTTGCTGGTACATTTAAACATTTCTTTAACCAAATAGTTTATTAAAAATAACTGTAACATAAACATTAGAAATCTCAGTGTAAAATTTGGTGAAAAACTAAGTTTAAAAAAATTAACCCTTCATAATACGGCTTGTCACTAAGGACATAATTGCCCTGTAATTAAAAGGAATTTTTATGTATTTTCTTAGAAGTTACAAAGTAATTATATTCATATAAATTGTATTATTTAAAGGTAGGGACACTAAAATAAGGGGGTAAGTCAGATTACAAACATAAAATGTACTGTATGAATAATGAATTATTGCATTAGTCTTTATTAATGTGTAAGTAATCTTACACAACACATGAGTAATTTTTAGCATAACACCATATATTTTACAGGAAATGATAAATCATACTGTAACTAATTTTAACTGCAGCATAATTTCATGGTAATTTTGTGCAAAGACAATATTTCAGCATCATACTTTGTAAGTATGGCGTACGGAGCGGATTAATATTGCCTTTTTATGTCTTTATTTTAAAAACTTTTTTTACATGATTAATTTGTCTTAAAGATTCTTTAAGGTTTGTTTGACGCCAGATACATTTTGTGTGTGTGTGAAGCAACTGTTTTAGATGCTGTCAAAATAAAAGTTGACATGGATGATTCATTTTTAACATACTCTTCTTGTCACTGTCACTGACTCAGCTCCTCAGACTGGTCAGAGCTCATGGGAACAGTTTAAACTTAATAAAGATTAAAGAAATCCGTCTATCACAGTTTAAAAAGACAGTTGGTAAAAACACGATCAGTAACAATTTCAGATAAGCACGTTAATTGAAGTTTTAGTGCTCAGGGTATGAAATTAACTAGACTCAAGACTTCTTTGGTTTCCAAATCTCTATTACATGATAAAAATTATAAATTCAGATTTGAATGGGTACTTTTGTTCATTTTTCATTATTTGCATCTTTCTCTCGTAGATTTTGGCTTTAACGCACTTTGAACAGGCTCACACACCAACATGACACACATACAAACACCCATACACTCTGTGATGGCCAAACCCGTGGCCACACTCTAAAGTCGGTAAATTTTGTATTTTCATTCTTCATTTGAACATAGTAATACATTTTAGTTGCCAATAACTTTATTGATTGGTTTGGATACATTTGTTCTATTTGTAAGCGCGCACATTTAGTTTACTTATGTATTCATACTACTTCATTTCTTTGCTTTCTGACCAACCTTTGTCTTTTTATTTCTTACCTGGTATCATCCCTGGGAGTTGCTGGACAAAAGATGGTAGCCAGGGTTTGAAACCATTAAATATGAAGGAAGATAATTGGACCACACCACCACTTCCTGCTGAAGGGGAGGATGTGTATTTTCTTTACTTTAAAAACAAAGTATTTGTATTTAATTAAATATTTGAGTTTAGGGTTTAATGGGGTTTTTGATTTTCTTCTTTAGTGTTTAGTTTATTAACAAACTAGATTGTACTGCTTCGTTTTTGATTTATGATTTTGTTTTGTTTGTTACCCCTCATGTGTCACAATGGTCTGATCAGCCATTCTACAGGGAGTGCAGAATTATTAGGCAAATGAGTATTTTGTCCACATCATCCTCTTCATGCATGTTGTCTTACTCCAAGCTGTATAGGCTCGAAAGCCTACTACCAATTAAGCATATTAAGTGATGTGCAGGCACGTGCAGAGGGGGGGGGGGCTAGAGGGGCTTGAGCACCCGCCCCTTTCCTGATGGAAAGGGTAATGTGATGTGGGCAAACTTCTTGGTTTGCCCACATTACTCCTGTCCTTGCTGATCTGCACTGGTTGCCTGTCAAATATCGTATTCAATTTAAAATTTTGTTGTTTACTTTTAAAATTACCAATAACACTGCACCAAGCTATCTTAAGGAACTTTTAAACCCATATGCTCCTGCTAGGGCTTTAAGGTCTTCCTCACAGTTACTGTTGGTTCAGCCCAGATCTCGACTGAAATCTAGAGGTGATCGATCGTTTGCTCTAGTTGCACCGGAGCTGTGGAACAATCTCCCGATTGGCATCCGGGCGTCTGATTCTATTCATTCTTTTAAATCACGGCTAAAAACATATCTTTTTAAACTTGCCTTTTCTACCAGTTAAATGCTGGCTTGCTTGCAGTGACCTATTGTATTAAATTCTCTGCTATCTTTCCATTATTGGTGTCTTTTATCATGGTGGTACAGTCTTACCTTGCTATAATCTATGTGCTGCAGTTTACTCTTATTGGTGGCTTTTATCTGTGAACATAATCCGTTACGTTTATGAATTTGATGTTAATGTGTGAACTGTTTTATTTTTTATTGTTTTATGTAAAGCACGGTGGCACGGTGGTTAGCACTGTTGCCGCACAGCAAGAAGGTCCTGAGTTCAATTCCAACATCAGGCCGGGGTCTTTCTGTGTGGAGTTTGCATGTTCTCCCCATGTTTGCGTGGGTTCCCTCCGGGTACTCCGGCTTCCTCCCACTGTCCAAAGACATGCAGCTTGTGGGGATAGGTTAATTGGATAATCCAAATTGCCACTAGGTGTGAATGTGAGCGCGAATGGTTGTCTGTCCCTGTGTGTAGGCCCTGCGACAGACTGGCGACCTGTCCAGGGTGTACCCCGCCTCTCGCCCTATGACAGCTGGGATAGGCTCCAGCGCCCCCCGCGACCCTGAAAAGGATAAGCGGAAGCGAATGGATGGATGGATGTAAAGCACTTTGGTATGCCCAAGGCTTTTAAATGTGCTCTATAAATAAAGATTGTTGTTGTTGTTGGGTTCCCAAAGTGCCCTTTTGTTGAGGCAACTTTTTAAAAAAAAAATTATTATTATTATTTTTTTAATGTGTGTGTGCGTGCGGAGTCCTGTCTGTGCCCCTCAACAATAATATTTAACTATTAATCACAGTTTTGCTAAATAAAAGGATCTGGCTTGCATCAGTCACATGATCACATTTAACCAATGATCGCCCTTGACGGCAGAACGCGCTGGTTAAGAGCTCACAAAGAGCACGCGCATTTGTTGCGGTCCGGAGCTGTAGGAGAAACACAAGTTAACTCAGAGACACAGACTGATGCGACAAAACCAGTAAGTAGGTGTACAGCGCACACTGTAGTGTGTAGCACACAGGAGTATTAGCTTATTACGTACACGTTGGTAAGCTGTCTTGTTGCAACTGACGAACTGAAACAAACGAGCGTGCTGTGCGTGCAACAGCGCGACAAACATTACCTGTCCTTTTATTAACTGCACAAGTAGTGCTGGTCATAGCTGCTGGCTACCTGTGTAAGGCTGTCATGGGTCTGTAGCTCTGTCACCGTTTTAGGGAACATATTTAGTTTTAAAGTAAGTTTCCGGGCTTTTCCTGCCTTTCTGGAGGGATTATATTTCACTAAAAAACGATCTAATATGCATGTCCACATAATTATGCATTATAATAATATTTTAAAAAACACACGCTGTATTTTAAAAAACATACATTAAGAAGCAGATTATATTAGATTTATATTTTAAATAAGACAAAATTTGGATTTTACAACAGTAAAATGATTGTATCTCTACAGTTTAAAAATTTAATAAGCTTTGCCCCTGCACAGAGTGGATAGATAGGGCAAGATACTAACCCCATGTTTGCCTACTGGCGGTGGTCAGAGGGCCCGGTGGCGCCAGTGTCCGGCAGCCTCGCCTCTGTCAGTGCGCCCCAGGGTGGCTGTGGCTACAATGTAGCTTGCTATCGCCTGTGGGTGAATGACTGAATGTAGTGTAAAGCGCTTTGGGGTCCTTAAGGACTAGAAAAGCGCTATACAAATGCAGGCCATTTACCATGTACCCATCAGGTAAAACATCGGCGATGTTTGCTTTGCCTTGTTGCCCATATTAGATTCTTGATGAATGTGTGTTGTTGTTATTCAGCCTGGTTCAATGTGCCCCTTTTTAACTTTGAGCACCCGCCCCTTTAAACCTCTCTGCACAGCCCTGGTGATGTGCATCTCTGTAATAAGAAGGGGTGTGGTCTAATGACATCAACACCCTATATCAGGTGTGCACAATTATTAGGCAACGTCCTTTCCTTTGGCAAAAAGGGTCAAAAGAAGGACTTGACAGGCTCAGAAAAGTCAAAAATAGTGAGATATCTTGCAGAGGGATGCAGCAGTCTCAAAATTGCAAAGCTTCTGAAGCGTGATCATCAAACAATCAAGCGTTTCATTCAAAATAGTCAACAGGGTCGCAAGAAGCGTGTGGAAAAACCAAGGCGCAAAATAACTGCCCATAAACTGAGAAAAGTCAAGCGTGCAGCTGCCAAGATGCCACTTGCCACCAGTTTGGCCATATTTCAGAGCTGCAACATCACTGGAGTGCCCAAAAGCACAAGGTGTGCAATACTCAGAGACATGGCCAAGGTAAGAAAGGCTGAAAGACGACCACCACTGAACAAGACACACAAGCTGAAACGTCAAGACTGGGCCGAGAAATATCTCAAGACTGATTTTTCTAAGGTTTTATGGACTGATGAAATGAGAGTGAGTCTTGATGGGCCAGATGGATGGGCCCGTGGCTGGATTGGTAAAGGGCAGAGAGCTCCAGTCCTGCACCGGCGTGCCCGTGCAGCCCCCTCTAGCTTCTGCTCGGTGGCTACTGGGTGACGCCTCGTCTGGGGATCCTCAGCCCTTCCCATGAGGGTGGCACGGATGCCCCTCCGGTGGTCCTCCTTGGGCTCTCGCACTCTGGGGCCTCTGGATGTCTGGGGCCTGGATCTCCTCCATGCCTGCTTCATGCCCTGGGGGACGGGGCTATGGCTCGCTACATCCTCTTGCATACCATTACATGTGGAAACCATTTGAATACAAGCGCGCTGATCCACACAGGTATGCACACGGATGTTCACTGCTCGTAGACTTAAATTACACCTTTCTTGGCTGCTACTTCAAAGCACATTGTGCGCTGTCTGTCCTGCGTGCTGCACAACAACATTGAATTTTTAGTATTTACTGCTGTTTACACTTAGCTAGATTAATGCGATGGTGTTGTGTTTAGTATGTTGCTTTGGGGTTTTTTTTGCTTGTTTTCTATTCTTCTCTCAACAGGTGATCCAGGAGATTTTTTTTTCTCCCCCCCTTTCTCACTGTCCCTCTCCCCTTCTGTTTTTCTTTTCCTTCCTCTTTCCCTCTCCCTTTCCTATCCCTCACTCATGTCTGTCCCGTCTGTAACAACTGAAAATAAAATATAATAAATAATAAAAACAAAGGTCGATCAAATGGACCAATACGGCAATGCCACGATGATCCATTTGGCAAAGTAAATCCATTGGGTATCCTTGTTGGTCTTCAGACAACAATTCTGACGGCTAAAGAACCAAATGGGACAGGCCAAAAAAAAAAAAAAAAGAGAGCTCCACTCCGACTCAGACACCAGCAAGGTGGAGGTGGAGTACTGGTTTGGGCTGGTATCATCAAAGATGAGCTTGTGGGGCCTTTTCGGGTTGAGGATGGAGTTAAGCTCAACTCCCAGTCCTACTGCCAGTTTCTGGAAGACACCTTCTTCAAGCAGTGGTACAGGAAGAAGTCTGCATCCTTCAAGAAAAACACGATTTTCATGCAGGACAATGCTCCATCACACGCGTCCAAGTACTCCACAGCGTGGCTGGCAAGAAAGGGTATAAAAGAAGAAAAACTAATGACATGGCCACCTTGTTCACCTGATCTGAACCCCATTGAGAACCTGTGGTCCATCATCAAATGTGAGATTTACAAGGAGGGAAAACAGTACACCTCTCTGAACAGTGTCTGGGAGGCTGTGGTTGCTGCTGCACGCAATGTTGATGGTGAACAGATCAAAACACTGACAGAATCCATGGATGGCAGGCTTTTGAGTGTCCTTGCAAAGAAAGGTGGCTATATTGGTCGCTGATTTGTTTTTGTTTTGTTTTTGAATGTCAGAAATGTATATTTGTGAATGTGGAGATGTTATATTGGTTTCACTGGTAAAAATAAATGATTGAAATGGGTATATATTTGTTTTTTGTTAAGTTGCCTAATAATTATGCACAGTAATAGTCACCTGCACACAGATATCCCCCTAAAATAGCTAAAACTAAAAACAAACTAAAAACTACTTCCAAAAACATTTAGCTTTGATATTAATGAGTTTTTTGGGTTCATTGAGAACATGGTTGTTGTTCAATAATAACATTATTCCTCAAAAATACAACTTGCCTAATAATTCTGCACTTCCTTGTTTATACCCTTGTATGTCATTTCATGTTTAGGTCAATTATGTATGTTTGGGCAGTCATTTGGTTTGTTAAGTCTGCAGTCTTTGCCTGAGTTCAGTTTTGTTTCTTTGACCTCTTTTATGAGCTCAACATTTATTACTCTTGTAAATATAATTTTTGGGGGTTAAATAAATGGAAACTATATTTTTCTAATAATTCCTGGGACGACTCCTGTTTTTCAACTCGGTCCATCACACACTCATATCTGACGATCAAAGGAAAATAAGAAACTCTGCAAAATCGGTCAATTTGAACTTAACATCAAACTGTGCTGCTCCTCTCACTGTCAGGGGGATGAATGTGATGAGCCATAGAACGCAGGGTAGACAGAGTCTCTTCTCTCACAGATTCACTGCAGAAAATTTAGTTACATGGAAATCAAGCAGCACAGCTGAAAAACGCACTGAATGGTAAATGGACTGATTCTTATATAGCTCTCCCGGAGTACACAAAGCGCTGTATACAACATGCCTCATTCACCCACTCATACAAGCACTTCTAAACACAAGTGCAAACTAAACTACATTCATACTCCGATGAACGCATCGGAGGGCAACTTGGGGTTACAATCTTGCCCAAGGATATTTGGCATGCAGACTGGGGAAGCCAAGGATCGAACCACCAACCTTCCAATCAGTAGCTGATCTGCTCTACCACCTGAGCCACAGCCACTGAGAGCTCAGCTTTTGGCCCAAAGAATGAGGACAGCTTGGCCAGTGCTTCACATTCTACCCCTGGATGGATGTGGATGTTTCAAAGCGTATGTTTAGAAAAGTAGTTTATTGTGCAACGCTTTTAGTCCGATGTGCTGGGTAATGTAATGGATTCATGCATTCATGAATTCACCTGCCGTCTACCTCCATTACTCCTGCTGCTTTTACCCATTATTGCCTCCACTCTTGATCATTAAAATGCACTATTCATTCCACACATGTAGCTTGCACTTATTGATCTGGCACATCTGGCTTCAAACTGATGGTTTTCTTTGGTTTTCTCTTCAGGAGTCCAAGCTGAAGGGAAACACAACTCAACAGGTGAACAAAAAACAAAACAAAAAAATAAAATACTCAGCAGGAAAGGTTGACTTTAACATTTTCAGGAGTAAATTTCTTTATTGATGGCTCTCTGCTTTCTGTTCAGAGTCTGATGATGTCAGATTGGTGGAAGGACCCAGTTTGTGTGCTGGTACATTGGAGGTGAAACATCTGGGAGAGTGGAGACCAGTGAATGTCATTGACTGGACCCTGAAGGAAGCAGCCGTGGTCTGTGAACATCTGGACTGTGGCTCTGCTGTTGCTTTCGGATTGAAACCGCAGATGTCTGCATCTTTGTGGAAGATCAAACTTGACTGTGTTTGGTCAGGATCTACTCTGAGGGAGTGTGCAACACCAGATAATTCTTATACAGCCCTGATTCTCACCTGTTTGGGTGAGCTTATTAGTGACATAATCTATGTCATTGTGTTTGACATTAATTCAACAGTTTGACACATATGCAAGTTTTCTTAGATGATGGTTTTCAGCAGCAGCATTTTTTTCTTTCTCCAGACTCTGTCAGGCTGCTGAATGGTTCCAGTCTGTGTTCAGGCAGACTGGAGGTGAAGTCTAACCAGAGCTGGTCCTCAGTGTGTGAAGCTGACTTTGACCAGCAGGATGCAGAGGTGGTCTGTAGGGAGCTCGGCTGTGGGCCTCCTTCGGTCCTCCAGGGGGCGCTCTATGGAGAAGTGGAGGCTCTAGCGTGGAGCAAAGAGTTCCAGTGTGGAGGCCATGAGTCTGCTCTCCTGGACTGTAGAAGCTCAGGCTCAGCTAGAAACAGCTGCTCACCTGGCAAAGCTGTTGGACTCACCTGCTCAGGTAAATGGTAAATGGCCTGCATTTGTATAGCACTTTTCTAGTCCATAGGACCCCAAAGCGCTTTACACTACATTCAGTCATTCACACACACATTCACACACTGGCGATAGCAAGCTACATTGTAGCCACAGCTGCTCTGGGGCGCACTGACAGAGGCGAGGCTGCCGGACACAGGCGCCACCGGGCCCTCTGACCACCACCAGTAGGCAAACATGGGGTTAGTATCTTGCCCAAGGATATTTGGCATGCAGCCAGGATGCAGCCTGGGATCAAACCATCGACCTTCTGATTAGTGGCTGACCTGCTCTGCCACCTGAGCTACAGGTAGAAGAGGAGCTGCAGCTTTGATGTGGTTCAAACTCACTTTATTCTTTTACTGATGACTCTCTGCTTTCTGTTCAGAGCCTGATGATGTCAGACTGGTGGGAAGAGCCAGTCGCTGTGCAGGTGAAGTGCAGGTGAAACAACTGGGAATGTGGAGATATGTGATTAATACTGCACACAACCTGGAGGAAGTCACTGCTCTCTGTGAACGTCTTGACTGTGGCTTTGCTGTGGGAATGACCATGTCCCGTTCCGGGCTAGTCTCAGACGACTGGGAAATAAAACGTGATTGTGCTCAGGCTGGATCTCCTTTGAGAGAGTGTTTGAGTTTCTCTGTCATCACATTTTCACAAAAAGGCCTATTCAGAGAACTTAAATGCTCAGGTAAGCAAATAAAAATTCTGTGGACATAAACATGATTTCTACTTGCAGCGGTTGGTGTCATCTAAACATTTGTATATTGATGTTTCCACAGTTATCCTAACTTTAAGCTTACTCAAAAGACACACATTGATCATGAGCTATAACTGGCAATAGAATACAATATGTTCAAATGATTACATTATTTTTCTTAAATGCATGGCATCATTGACAGTGATCTTACTAAAGTTTCTTTAACTGATGCTGTACAGGGAGAACTTAGCTTTCTGCTTTAGTTTTTGTCAGGATGTAATTAAACACATTATTGCCCATATACTGTGTGAAGCTGTCCCCAGGGACAAAAATATACATATGATATAAAGTTTCAAACATATTAACAGGAATAATGTTCATTAAACACACAGCTTATCTGAGGAAAAATAAATAACTTGTATCATTAATTAACCCTACCGTCATGTTGTGTGAAGTTAAAAAATCTAAAAGAATTAGTTCAAAGTACTTTTTTAATATGAAAAAGTGTAATAAAAATATAAAATGATATTTGTTCATGTTATATATTTGTAACTCTGGTCTGCATGTTTATATTACATAGATACATCAAAGAGGAGGTTAAAGGGGTCAAAAACTATTTGAATTTGACTGTGAAACATACTTCACCCAAACCACACACACACCCACACACACACCTACACACACACACACACACACACCTACACTTACACCTACACACACACACACACACACACACACACACACACACACTATTGACCTCGTGTATAAAGTGCGAGAATGAGCGGGTTGTTATCAGTTTTGATGGGGAACTTTTGTGTTTCTGTGGGCAAACTCCACCCACCCTTAGTGGAAATTCAGCAGAAAAGGAGCAAGGCAAGTTTCTGCAAAGGAGTCCAAACAAGACTGCAGCTACATGTTACAAAGTTTCCTTTCAGAGTTTTACAAAATTAGCAGCAAAAGTAAACAGCTGACAGCCCTGGAAGTTCTGGACTCAACTTTGAAGACCATCTTGAGGTCAATTCAGAATCTGATGATTCAACAAAATATTTTTAAAAAAGAACAACTTGTCTCATCTCAACATGTCTCCAGTGCGTGCTGTTATAAAGATGTGTTCTGTTGTTAATGATGAAGTCATGTTGAGTTGTGCCGAGGTTGAATCAGTGAATAGTTGTTTGCTGCCATCTTTTTCTTGTGTGTCTGCTGTCTCTGATCTCTCTGTTTGATCTTCTCTGATGTCTCCAGACTCTGTCAGGCTGCTGAATGGTTCCAGTCTGTGTTCAGGCAGACTGGAGGTGAAGTCTAACCAGAGCTGGTCCTCAGTGTGTGAAACCGACTTTGACCAGCAGGATGCAGAGGTGGTCTGTAGGCAGCTCGGCTGTGGGCCTCCTTCGGTCCTCCAGGGGGCGCTCTATGGAGAAGTGGAGGCTCCAGTGTGGAGCAAAGAGTTCCAGTGTGGAGGCCATGAGTCTGCTCTCCTGGACTGTAGAAGCTCAGGCTCAGCTAGAAACAGCTGCTCACCTGGCAAAGCTGTTGGACTCACCTGCTCAGGTAGAAGAGGAGCTGCAGCTTTGATGTGGTTCAAACTCACTTTATTCTTTACTGATGAATTTATCCTTTCTATTCAGATCCTGTTAGGTTGGTGGGAGGTGCCAGTCGCTGCTCAGGTACATTAGAGGTAAATTATCTGAGGCAGTGGAGCCCAGTGGATGTCTCTGACTGGAGCCTGAAGGGAGCAGCTTCTGTCTGTGCACATCTGGATTGTGGCTCTGCTGTTTCTGTAAGACGGACAAAGGCCACTGGATTCTATCCGCTGACAGTACGCTCTGACTGTGTTAAATCTGGATCTGCTCTAAGGACGTGTACAACATTCATGTCATCTTCCTCCATGATAAAGCTCAACTGCACAGGTAAGCATATCATTTCAATCCAAATAATTTTCTTTATGTGGATCGAATCTACAATTTCTGTCAGTACTTTGTTAGGTTAGAGTCAGGAAAAGAAAAGTGAGGAAAGAAGATGGTAGTAAGGGCATTAAAATATATATCAGAAAGATCCAGCTCAGAGCCAGCTAATGAAGAATGTTACAGACAGAGGGGGTATGAATGACTTCCAGTGGTGCTATGCTATATAAACAGAGAAAACCAAGTAAAGATGTACCCAGTATATCACGAATGGCCACTGAACAGAGAAATTGATAGCAAAAGAAACAGGTGTCCTTCTAAACGCAGGTGGCCAGTTTTGGCTGACACACTTCTATAAGATTCTTTCAGACAGTTGAGAGGCACTGTCATCTGAATGGAGCAGTGGCTCCCATCTTCAAGAAAGGCAACTGGTGGGCATGTTCCAACTTCCGGGAGTCACACTCCTCAGTCTGCCAGTAAAAGGTCTACGCCAAGGGCCAGGAGAAGATTGTCCATCTGTTAGTTGCACCTCAGATTCAAGTGGAACAATGTCGTTTTCATCCTGGTTGTGGATCATTGGACCAACTCTTTATCCTTTTGAGTATATGAAGTGCTTTGAGAGACAAGTTTGGAGTCATATCATGTCCTTCATCCCTTCCACCTTTGATGCTCACCAATTTGGTTGCAGGGCTAACAGGTCTACTGAGGATGCTGTTGCTGCTGCTCTTCATTGTTCCCTGTACCACCTGGAGCACCAGGGGACCTACACACACCTCCTCTTTATTGACTTTAATTCTGCCTTTTACACCATCCTCCCTCACAGGTTGGTGAGCAAGCTGTCAGCCCTAGGACTCCTATACTCCACCTGTCTTTGGATTAAGGACTTTGTAACACAATGCACACAAAGGGTTACGGTGGGCCCCCACATCTTCTCGACCATCAGCATCAGCACCGGCTCTCCCCAGGGCTGTGTCCTGAGCCCTCTGCCTTTCATGCCGTACACTTACAACTGTGGGGGGGGGGGGTTGGGGGTGTCTGCCTACAGGGACGAAGTGGAGTGACTGACAGCGTGGTGCAGGGACAACAACCTGCTCCTGAACACAACCAAGACCAAGGAGATTACTGTAGATTTCAGGATAAGGGAACAGACATTAAACCACTTTTTATCAGTAGGGATGGGGTGGAGATTGTGTCGGACTTCTGCTTCCCTGCTTCACGTCATGGAGGACCTATCCTGGTGTGTGAACGATGCTGCAGAGCTGTCAGTAGGCTCAGCAAAGTCTTTATTTCAAAAGCTGCTGGTGTCCTTCTACCAAGAGCATCCTGTGCAACTGCCACTGTTTGTGGTTTTCCAGATGCAGAACAGTGCAGAGGAAAACACTTAAGGGGATTATAAAGGTTGCCCAGGGGATCATCGGCTGCTCTTCAGCCTCCCTGGATGAACTGCACAGCTCTCGCTGTCTCAGGAAAGCAGAAAATACCATAAAAGACTCTTCACACTCCGCACATAAACTGTTCCAACTGCTGCCATCAGGCAAAAGATGCAAGAGCATCAGAGCAAAGACAAATAGATGAATAGCAGTTTGTACCCTGTAGCTGTTAGGGGACTGAATGACCCATAATTACCTCCATTTTAACCTGACAAGTACAGTGCAATGGATGACATCCTGTGCAATAGTGTTAAATGTACAATAAGGTTTTATTTATTACTGAATGACTGTGTTCTACCTTTTTTATATTATTCTTTTGTAATCATGTTTAAACTTTCATTTCTTGACACTGCAGGGACTGCACCTAATTTCGTTGTACTTGTTACAATGACAATAAAGATATTCTGATTCTGATATTCAAGCATGTGTGGGAGTTTGAGTGACCAGTCTACATGTGTATTATGGAGTTGGAGAAGGCATTCAACCATATTCCTGTGGGTGTCCTGTTAGAGGTGTTTCAGGAGCGTGGGATGTTGGGTCCGTTGTTGAGGGCTGTTTAGTCTCTTTACAGCTGTATAGAGAGTTTACTTAGCATTTCCAGTAATATGTCTGTGAAACACCACGGCAGACCCGGTGACATGTTCCTCTGGTCCCTCTCTAAATGGTAAATAAATTTCTGTTTGATCTTCTCTGATGTCTCCAGACTCTGTCAGGCTGCTGAATGGTTCCAGTCTGTGTTCAGGCAGACTGGAGGTGAAGTCTGACCAGAGCTGGTCCTCAGTGTGTGAAGCTGACTTTGACCAGCAGGATGCAGAGGTGGTCTGTAGGGAGCTCGGCTGTGGGCCTCCTTCGGTCCTCCAGGGGGCGCTCTATGGAGAAGTGGAGGCTCCAGTGTGGAGCAAAGAGTTCCAGTGTGGAGGCCATGAGTCTGCTCTCCTGGACTGTAGAAGCTCAGGCTCAGCTAGAAACAGCTGCTCACCTGGCAAAGCTGTTGGACTCACCTGCTCAGGTAGAAGAGGAGCTGCAGCTTTGATTTGGCTTTGATTTTTTTTTTAAACTCACTTTGTTCTTTGCTGATGACTCTCTGCTTCTGTTAGAACCTGTCAGGCTGGTGGGAGGAGCCCATCGGTGTGCAGGCACACTCAAGGTGAAACATTTGGGAGAGTGGAGACCAGTGGATGTCTCTGACTGGACCCTGGAGGAAGCAGCTGTTGTGTGTGAACAACTGGACTGTGGCTTAGCTGTTTCTGTAGGACATAGGGTAGAGTCCTCAGACTTGCCAGTGTGGGTGATGAGACCTGACTGTGTTCAGGTTGGATCATCTCTGAGAGACTGTGCAACATCAAATGACTCTTCCTCCATTGTGAATATCACCTGCTCAGGTAAGCGCACCATAATCTGTGACACAATGAATAACACTCATGTGTCCAGCGACAGTTAACGTTTTCCATTGGAGTGAATTGAAAAGATTCAAATCCTCCATGGACTACTGAACCTCACCTGACATGACACACCTTTCATTGTTATCTACATCATCTCTGTCTCCTACAGACCTGCTTGTTCAGCCAGTCATTTCTTTGTCCTCCAATGACGGGGTCTCTGAGGCCCAGCAGCAGGGGTTTCGGGTATCCAGAAGTTCCAACTTCACCATCAGTTGTTTCATCCAGCCACAGTACCCTGGAGGCTCCTTTCAGCTTACCTTCAACAAAGCATACAAATACACCCAAGCAGCTGTCAATCACTCTGCCCATTTCCTGTTTCCTGCTGCAGAACCCGCCCACCAAGGAAACTACAGCTGTGTTTATCACGTTCATGTTTTTTTTCATAACGTCTCCTCTGAGAGCCGACTGCTGTCTGTCGTTGTCTCAGGTAAGCTGAAGCTGACATCAGCCATCAATATCAACATGAGTTTGAGGACAAAAGGAAAAGAGAAAAAGGAAAAAGACAAACACTTGACAAAACATAAATTTTGAGGTGACACAGCAAAAAAAAATCTAATTCACATGCATATTATAAGCTTCAGTTTAACAAGCAATAAAATATCTGGAGAATAAAAATGAAGATTAATTGTAAGAGTGTCCTTTGCCAAGAGGCAGCAGCGTTAATTGAGCTTGTTAATATTTGTTAGGTTTCAAAGGTAACTGACTCAAACAGGTTTATTCTGTTTTCATGTTGCTATAGCCTGAGCTGTTGGACTCATGATGGTTGTGATGTGTCTGATCAGATCACACAGGTCTTACCGTCAGAGTGATCCTCCTGCCGCTGATTCTGCTGTTGGAGAACATCGTCTTATATTTCTGCTGTAAGGTAAAGAATAAATCTTTTTAGCAGCAGGAATGAAGTCTGTTCATTGAACTGAAGTGAGGAGCGATGCAGTCAGTCTAATCTGTGTGCCACTCCAGAACAGGAGGAAGCAGAGGTCCAGCAGACAGGAGCACACTGAGATGGTGGACGGTAAAGTTGGTGTTTGTGGAGACGAAGGAGCTCATGGAGAACAGGAGGACGTCTGAGCAGCTCACCTAACATCTTGATTAATCTGTCAGCAGAAACACAACTGACCATTATCTCAGTGAAAGATTTTACTTCCCTTTACTAATAAAACTGGAATTATTCTGTAGTTTTCGTACTGTGTTTGAAACAAATCTCTGCTCTTTTCATGTCAGCATGAATACAGTTTGAATCTCACCTGTTCACACATGGAGACAGTTTGTGGTTTTTCTTCTATTTCTGATCGTCACTAGCATCCAGAGAGTCCACAGTCTGTGGGAGGATCTTAGCTGATCAGCTTTCGAGCACAGCCTGAAGTAAATTTTTTTAGTTTGTCTTTAATTGGTGGTCAGAAAGTAAAGATTGCCATCAATCACAATACCTAGGTATTTGTATGAGGCCATAGTTTCAATAGAAAGGCTGCATGTAGTTTTTTCCCCACACTGATGACACGAATAGTAAATAATGTAGGCTCCAGGACATAACCCTGCAGGACTCCATTAGTGATATTTAAAAAACTGGAAGAGAGACCACTGAACTGCACGCATTGCTTATGGTCTGAAAGATAATTAGAGAACCAGCCAACTGCTTGGTCTGCAAGGCCTATTTCCAGTAATCTCTGACATACAGTTTTTTCTGATTGCTTAAGCACATTTTTTGTAACTATTGGCTAATTTTGCAAAACTCTTCACACAAATAAGAAAACCTGTCACCCAATCATCAAAACATTGTAGTTCTCTTGCAAAAGCAAACACAGCTAGGTTAACTCTTCACACCTTCGTAAAAATGGTGTTTCCGTATCAAACAGTACACACAAGCCATCATCTACTAAGCACACAATGCGCCAACTGCACACTGATGGTATGAATACAAAACACATCTGGCTTTTGCTTTCTCTGTGCACAAGGTAGGCTATGTCAGTTTGAGCTCATACTTCTGTCATAGATCCATAAGCATAGAGGGATCCAAACTTCAAGTACTGGTGTTTATTCAAACACATCAAAACAAACACAAGTGTTCATTTCCAAGTATAGGATTATTTGCAATCGCCATAATGACTATATGGGTTACTTGGTCTGCAGTGAACATGCTTCCTCTGCCCCAGCATCTGGTCATCTAGCAATTCTGTAAAGTAACAATTTCAGTATTTTTACATCAATGGTATTGATGTGTTCCTCATTGGCATATGGCAGTGCTACAAATCTTTGTGCGAAGTGACTGTACTAACCGATTCTCATTTCAAGATGTCCCTATGGTGCTTGCTACAGTGTAGCGGCTCGAGTTAGGCTGGACCCGTTGGCCAGCTACCCTCAGGGTCATTCGACGGTTGATTACATGGTCCACTATTGTAGCTCTGATGTCATCAGCAATTCTATTTCTTACTCTTCCTACCCTTCCTCTCCCCCCTCCTCGTCTTCCTCTTGCTCCTCCTTGTCCTTGTCGTCCTCTTCATCCTACTTCTTCACCTCCACGTCCTCTTCCTCGGCCTCCTCTACTTCTCACTCTTTCTGCTCCCTCCATTGTACTCCACACACACAGCTTACCTGTATTATAGTGCTTAGGCTGATTGCAAAGTGAACTAATTATCTAAAAAAGTTTTCACATGTGAAAGTGTGCCAGACAGTTGGCAAATTAGTGTTAATGATAGCCATACATGTGTATACTTTTGCTAGGAGTGTGTTGGAAATTTGGTAATTGAGTGTTGTGCAGTGAATTGTGCCTACAGTTTTGCAAAGTGTGTGTTACAAAATTGCAAACTGAGTGCAAAGCAGTTTTTGTGCTTTTAGTTTTGCAAACTCAGTGAGTGGTTTTGCTATAAGTCTGAATAGTTTTAGAGATTGTGCTACAGGAATCACAGTTAGGGTTTAAGCATTCAGAAAAAACTGTAAAATACCATGGTCAACAGAGTCAAAAGCTTGTCAGAGATCAATAAAAAGAAGTGCACAGTAGTTCTTTGGATCCAAGGCTTCAAGATGTCATTGCGAACTGATAGGGAAGCAGTTACAGTACTGTGCAGTTTCTAAATCCAAATTCCACATGCTTCCAAAGAGAGACACACACACACACACACACACACACACACACACACACACACACACACACACACACACACACACACACACACACACACACACACACACACAATTTAGTGGTCAACACAGCCCTCTTGTTGCCAATTAGCCTGGATTCCTGAATTGTTTGTTATTAGATAAAGGTTTTAACAGCAGTGTTGAAATGATCTATTGTGGAACTATGATTGAAAGCAGCAGTGATTTTCTCTGTGCTTATGTTTCAAGCAACTTAAAGAAGTCCAGACGCTTTTCTTTGCAAGCTCCTTTGACTCTCTGTGCTTATCAATACTTACAAGTTTTCTACCAATTTAATACCAGTGCTTGGTACCCATCCTTAATGCTGAGTACACCTTGGGTGAATTCACACCTCTAATGGATGTCCACTTGGGATTGGATTACCAGAACCATATGTTAACGCAGGGAGTGAAAAGTGCAATAAAGTGTTAGCTTCAAATACAGGGTGACAGGTTTTTTTTTCATTCTTTCTTCCACTTTTATGAAGTAAGTCCACCAATAAACACACACACCTGTTGCGTTAATGCATCAACAATCAGCATGAAAGAACACCTGCTGGAATTTGAACTTAAAGCACCGAATAGTTGCTAAGAGTAAGGGGGAATTCATGACGATGTTTTTCAAATGTGAAGCATAGTTTTGATCTTCTTTTTCTGCTGGCTCAGTGAAGCTTGCAGCTTCCGAATCCATGACTTGTCGACCTTTAGCACATATCTGTGTACATTCTTGCATTTCTGGCAAAATACATTTATTTAAAAATGGATTCAGGAGTTAATGAATTGATATCGCATTATTCATACTAAAATCGACTTAAATCGGGGAAATACTTTTTTAAAATCCACCCCTAGTTATCAGTTAATGCTACTGAGTTTGGTTAACAAGGTGTATCCATGCACTGTGTAATGCACAATGGGTGCATTACACACTTACAGATATCTACTAACTGGTGCTAAGTAACAGAGTAATAAAATAGTAGATAAAAATATTAGGATTGCAGTCACTACAAATGAAGCACAAATGTCTTGGGTCACACAACATTCAGACCTGCCACATACTCGCCTGTGTGTTACAGTCCCCAGATTGTACTTGTTTGCAGTGAAGTATTAAAAACAAGAAATAAATAAGAGAAAGCCAAATCAATGAGTAAGAGTAGGAGAACACTGTTTGAATGTGAGTGATTTTCTACTTTTACTGTTTTTACTTTCAGACAGGAGTGATGCAGTCGGTCTGATCTGTGTGCTGTCATGTCTCTCCAGGCTAGCAACAGTCAGAGTTGACAGGAGGGCGCTGAGCAGGTTTACTGGGACCTCTGTGTTTGAGCAGTTTAAGAGGACAAAACTGGATGATCTCCAAAGAGCATCATCTCATATCCAAATGAATTTCTGCACTAATGCTCAACCAATGATTATACACTTTTCCTGTTCTGTATCAAGTTTTCTTTGATGTGCATGAAAATAATTTGCTCTGCTTTTTGTAATGAGCCAATTAAATGGAACAACTTATCATTATCATCTAATAAAGTTCATACAGACAGATCATTTGTTTGGAGGAATGTTTGTGCCTGCAAGTGATCGTATCAAAAACATGGTTGCAATTCGCCTTGAGATATTTATCAATGAATATGACTGGATGAAGTATTTACTAAAGATTTACTAACACCAGCTTTTAACAAAAATACTGTAAAATTGTTCTAAATTTTAAACTCTATTTTTTCAAATATTGTATTGATTAATTTATCATAATTTCAATAAAACAATGCTAATTTTATTTAAGATCAAAGATTTCCAACAGGATGTATCCCCTTAATGACGTCCATTTCCAAATAATAACTACAACATATCTTACTGCAGATGTTTGAGTGTAGCAGTAACAGAAAAATGACTGCGTGTTTGAGCTGGCTGTGTTTGTCAACAATGTGAACTTAAATTGTAAAAAATGACCTAAAGAGCTCTGTGGAGTTTTTGTTGATGTCTCTAATATATAATATAATATAATGTAATGTAATGTGATGTAATCAATCCATTTTTTTATTCTCTTGCCTGGCTTGCCTTAGACATAGTGTACCAGATATAAGGTAATAATGGAAGTAGCACAAATAGAAATGAATAAATAACCAGCTATAAGAGGAGGAACCGATAGAGATTCTTTGTAGCTGTTCTTGTTTGGCAGCACCACTCATTCAGATCACAGTTCTGATTGCAAAAGCTGCCTGACAGGAAGGGATCTAGGATCTTCATACACACCACTTGCATGAAACATGAAAGCCAGTGGTTAGTGACCACCAGGTTCTGTGTTTCAAGTTTCAGGTGTTTAGTTTATTTTTACTTGTTTTTAGTTTCCTCCCTTCTTAGGTTTTGTTAGTTTAGTCATTGTATTCCTGCATCTGGGTCCACACTCTTTTCACTCCATACATCTGCCATAGATGACGTGACAATCCAATGCTTTTTGAATAATCAGGACAGAAAATGAGCTGGATGACAAGATCCATGTAAAAAAAATAAAAAATAAAAATGGATTATCTCAAATTGATTATTTTTGTCTTTACATCACACTTTTTAAGCAAACGGGCCAGGGGGCATGAGTCTGAGTGTGGATAACCATGCTGAAAGGTCAAAGGATCACTTTACACAGAAAGAAAAAAACACACTGAAGTTCAGTTCATTTATTTTAAGAACAAAGTGCAGGTTAATATTTACTGTAGGAAAACAGTCAGTATTTAACCTCGTTCTTCTTGTACTACGTTACATGACCATAAATGGGAATGTCAGAGGACTTATGGGAAGTCTGCTGAAAACAGCCGGGAATATGAATGGGTTCAAATGAGGTCAACAGATTTGAAGATGAAATGACAAAATTAGACACAGTGGACTCAAGTCCTGCCTCTGCCTACAGATAAATACTGAGCACAGCACAGAAGACCATCAGAGACGTCTGTGTACATGGATCATGGATCATCATCATGATCTGCTGCTGTTGCTGCTGCTGCTGTGGAGCTCAGGTAGGACTGTACTTTAAAAATCCATCCATCCATCCTCATCCGCTTTGTCCGGGGCCGGGTCGCGGGGGCAGCAGCCTAAGCAAAGAGGCCCAGACCTCCCTCTCCCCAGCCACCTCCTCCAGCTTATCCGGGGGAATACCAAGGCGTTCCCAGGCCAGCTGAGAGATATAATCTCTCCAGCGTGTCCTGGGTCTGCCCCGGGGCCTCCTCCCGGTGGGACATGCCTGGAACACCTCACCCAGGTGAGCATCCTTGTCGGATGCCCGAACCACCTCAGCTGGCTCCTTTCGATGTGGAGCAGCAGCGGCTCTACTCTGAGCCCCTCCCGGATGGCCGAACTTCTCACCCTATCTCTAAGGGAGAGGCCAGCCACCCTCCGGAGGAAGCTCATTTCTGCCGCTTGTATCCGCGATCTCGTTCTTTCGGTCACTACCCACAGCTCGTGGCCATAGGTGAGGGTAGGGACGTAGATCGACCGGTAAATTGAGAGCTTCGCTTTTACACTCAGCTCCCTCTTCACCACGACGGACCGGTGCAGCGTCCGCATTACTGCAGCTGCAGCCCCAATCCGTCTGTCGATCTCCGGCTCCCTTCTCCCATCACTCGCGAACAAGACCCTGAGATACTTGAACTCCTCCACTTGGGCACTCCACCCTTTTCCGGCTGAGAACCATGGCTTTAAAAATCCCCAGTTAGTATTCACTGAGTTGACTGAACCATTAAAGAACCTGATCACACACACACACACACACACACACACACACACACACACACACACACACACACACACACACACACACACACACACACACACACACACACGACATGACATGACATGACACAACACACATAACATTCTGGGTATCAGCTGGAGTATCCAGAGGACCCTGCAGGCTCACAGAGAACGTGGCAGACAGCAGCTATGAGCACACTGACCTCTTGCTTTGTGGTCACCGTCTAAAGCACGTTGATTAAGAAGACTGAGTTGAATTGTTGATACCAGGCGGAAGAAAAGAGAACAGTGTGGTGACCTGATGAAAGTGGTGCAGAGCTGAAGGAGCCTTTGTCTCTGCTTGTTTGAACTGAGCAGCCAAAGGATAAAAGTCCCTACTTGTCACCTTGCTGATACGTATGTGGGTCTTCTGATTCTGCACTGAATGATTAAACATAAACTCGACTACGCCGATGCTGGGAATGATGATTTTCTCAGATTACAGTTTTTTACAGCCGCTAGGACACATTTCTCAATACTTAGGTCACTTTTGCAAAACTCTTCACACAATTCTCCTAACTGACCATCGGCTTGGCAAAGCAGTTCATTCCACATTCAAAATGCACTACAACTACCAAAACACTTCATTCAGGTCTCAAATAAACTCATTCTTCCAGAACACTAGCAAAGGTTGACAGCCGACAAACACACTTTATCACCCACAAAACAATGACCTAAAAAACACTAACAACATGTAGCATTACACAGCGTCTTCTTGTGTAAAACAAGGACACATCTCTCTTTATAATTTCAATATATGTTACTGGAATGAATCAGACATCATGCAGAATTCGTTAATATTTGTTTATGTATTTTTAGTTTTTTGCACTAAGTAATCCCAAAATACAAGAATTTGTATATACACCATCCACTGATACACATACAATAGTAATGCAAATCTACTCGGTCTCCTCCATTTGGCCACAGGTTCTCATCCACATCACATCTTATGTCATCTAGGGCAATACACCTAGGAAATAATCTTCTGGCTGCCAGAATTGAAGGAGTTGAAAAATTGAAGGAGTAACACCTGTGTAGATGTTCATCTACAATGAGAATCAGCTGTGGCTGGTTGAACTGCATTTTTAGATTTAAAATATGTTTCAATAAAATATTGCTGTTGAATTTTGCTGTCTTTTCAAGTTTTGCATTGTGTTATTGTTTTGACCATAAGTTTAACAGTTTTGAAAACAGTATGTAAGCACATGCAAAATGTCCTGTACGTACAAAGATTTTTGGCAGTTGTTGTGTCTGAGTGAGAAGATAATTCATGAAATTTGAGAGATGTAGTCATTGAATGCATTTTGTGCCAAAACAATGATAACTGATCCTCAGTTTAGCCCACATAGACTTCTGTTGTGCTCAACGTGTGAGGAGTTTTGCAAACGTGACCTAAGTATTGAGAAATGTGTCCTAGCGTCTGTAAAAAACTGTAATGGTTGATTCTAACGTGTACATGAAGCTTTGCTCTGAGAGAATAATGACTGACTACAGTGACTGACATTATGTGCTGCCTGGATTTTAAATACATCATGATGTTAACTGCTTCTGATACTACACATTGACCTTGACTATAACTCTGTCGAGATAACTCTCGTGTGCTTTGTAGTTGATGATTGATTCTGTAGGGTTACCACAAATTTTGACTTTGTACTTTCTTCATGAAGACTGATCTCTGCTTCCAAAGACTTCACTAAAAACTGTGTAACTGTTAAGCAGTCTTATACACTCACATGTTGTACAAGGTAAAAATGTGTGACACTTTTAAGCATGTAACTTTTTTTGTTGAAGGATTTGGACACAACTTGCTGAATAATTGGTGCATAAAATTAACGTCAGATACAATTAAAAGTAAGAATATCAGTATTATATAACAACAGAAGGAGAAGTTGTCTCTGTCGGCCTCTGTGCTGAAGGCAGACATGCTGGACACGCTTCTTGCTTTCTTTGTTTTTGTTGAACCTGCACGTTTGTGGGTGTTCAATAAATGTGGCAAAGAACATTTTTTCTTTTGTTGATTTTCAAAAATCATTAATTGTGGTGTTTTCATTTGTACAGTGAGCTGTGTTTTCAGATCCTTAATTCACATGCACACTGACAAAACATAAAGTTTACTGGCATGTTTGTTCTGTCCTCGACTGATCTCCACTCAGAATTGCTCTTTATGTTCATGAGTTTTCTCTCATGTCCTCCTCAGGAGCCCAGGCTGAAGAGAAGTCAACAGGTAAGAAGAAAAAAAAAGAGATTTAAAGAATTGCTGGAGCAGAATTTACCAAGTTTGATTTTAATATTTTCAGACATAAATTCCTTTTCTATTCAGAATCTGATGATGTCAGGCTTGTGGGAGGAGCCAGTCGCTGTGCAGGAATACTGGAGCTGAAACATCAGGGAGAGTGGAGAGCAGTGAAGGGCGATTCATGGACCCGGAAGGAAGCAGCTGTTGTCTGTGAACATCTGGACTGTGGCTTTCCTGTTTCTGTTGGAAGAAGAGAGGATGCCTCGAGTAGACCAACAACGTGGTGGATCAGTCGGGACTGTCTTCTGTCTCGATCTCCTCTGGGGCAATGTGCAGTGTCTTGGGAACTGCCACCTACCAGCATCTTTGACATAACCTGTTCAGGTAAACCCATGTTTGCTATCATCTTTTCATAATATGTGACAACTAGTCTGTGTATTTATGGAGAAAATCAGGGACATTTCCATTGTCGCAGTAAGGCTGTCCCTCTGTAGTAGGAATCCTTTTGTTTTCTTTCTGAGATTATGAGGAGGAAAACAATATTTTTGAAAAGTGTGTTGAAGTGTAAATATGCAATATAGACTAAATGTGATGTTGAAAAAAAAACTTCATGCTGCATTTAAACTCACAACCTTCACCACACAAGGCTGAGGAGAGTGAGTGGTAACTCTGCCACTAATCCACAGCTGAGAGAGAGGCATTGCTCCCCATTCAAAATGATTGGGTTTCTACTATTAGAAAAAGTGGACTATTTCAGCAAAGATACAAAATTATGAAATATAGGCTTGTAACACATAATGGAGCTGGTTAATAGTATGAACAGTCTGTCTGCAACAAACAGTGTCAGACTAGTTAGTCGGTGAAAAGAAGTAAAACGGCCAATGACAATAACCTATTGTCATTGGCCTTTCAAAAATTGCTGCTTTCAAAAATTCTCCTATCTTCCACCATCTTGAAGTGATATTATGTGTTTATATCCGTCATGAGATAAAATAGGCTTTGGATCTAATAAATTTGAAAGACCAGTAAACACCATTAACCTTCTACAATGACATCATGAGTTCCCATAGCTGTGGTAAGGATTTCAGAGGTTTAGGAAGAGTGTATGTAGATCCCCTCTGTAAAAGATTTCTTAACTCCACAGTGACATCATTGCACCTGTTGAGTCCCAGATACCACAATGAACTTTATTCACACTTTCCAGACACGGCGATGAGAAGTTTAATAACTAGTTTAATGACATTGTAATCTACTATGGGATTGTACAGCACACGGATAGTGGATAGCAGATAGTGTCTCAACAAATCAGAGAATGTCTACCCCCCTCCCTTGACCCCCACCAGTTTGCTTATTGAGCATGGAGGATGCCATCACCATCATCCTTCACAGAGCACTGAACCATCTGAAGAACAAGAAGAGCTATGTGAGCATGGACTACAGCTAAATGTTCACCACCATAAACCCAGACATCCTCACCACCAAACTGGACCACCTTCAGGTCCCCCTGCCACCTGATCAAAGCCATCTTAATCTCCCCCCAATTGTCACTCAGCACTGGATCCCCACAGGGCTGCATTCTCAGTCCCTTACTGTAAGCCATTAGTGTCAAACTCTGGCCCGCGGGCCAAATTTGGTCCGCAGCCTAATTACATTTGGCCCGCAAAGCCAATACTAAATTATTATTAGAGCTGGCCTACTGGTATTATACAGCTAATATATATATTGTTTAGTATTGAGCTTTGCTTGTTCCATATTCAGTTTTTCAGCAAAACTTGTTTGAGTCTGTTGCGAGATCGATCAACTTTAGACCAGACAACAAACGACGGAGGCTCCGGAAAAGTGCAATCAAACGATGAGTTTTATTATCACAGGAGAACAACCAACCGTCAGCATACGGAATGGGTTGCTCTGACAAGAATACATTGGGTTCTGGTTTTATAGGACAAACTATCACACCTACGTCAATGCAGTTCAAAAATACATGGTGACAGACGGGCAAAAGTTCAATTCATGCAGACAAGGGTACATCACATACATATAACCTTACACCGACATATAACTTCTCCTTTCTACATTACTTGCCTTTTAAGGTAATAACTTCAGGTCTTAGCATCTCTGAGAGCTAATGATGGACCCTTGTCATTAATCCCTAAGTAGAGTACTTTGCAGCCAGTCTCAAACTGAAGCAGAAGACACTTAGGCCTTCACTCAAACCTGCTACTAGATTAATATGTGTATTGTAAGCATGCATGCAATTAACCTGCTATGTTCTCATCCCCCCTCAGCATGTATCATCTGGACACTCTCACCAGTGAAGCTTAAAACCTTCTAGAATGGAACATCAACTCTAACCAAGCACATTTATGCATTGTGTATAGAATGAACTCAACCTGTAAAAATAGAAAGGTCAATGTGATGACAGACATATTCAATGCAATACAAACCCTGTAGGAAATATTACCGATAAATGATACTGTGAAACATGTTATTAATACATTCTTCATAAGGCAAATTATATGGTAGCAATAAAAGAATCTCTGAATCCCAACAAGTCCATAAGAAGAGATTCATTCTTAAATCTGGAGGAAGATTTTTTTTTCAGTAAACATTAATGTTAGCCCGCGACCTTGTTCCAGTTTTGAATTTTGGCCCACTGTGTATTTGAGTTTGACACCCCTGCTGTAAGCCCTGTACACCTATGACTGTACACCAACCCACCCACCCAACGTTATAGACCAGTATGCCGATGACACCACTGTGGTTGGGCTAATTTCTGATGGAGATGGGACAGTATACAGCGTGGAGGTAGAGAACTTGTCCCACTGGTGCTCAGAAAATAATCTGAACATCCTTAAAAACAAAAGCACTCATAATGAGTCACAGACAGTGTCACGGCCGAGGCCGACAGACAGAAGGACTCAGAAGCAGGACTCACACGAGAAAGTGTGATGAACAAGATTTTATTTAGAAGACATGAAATTGCAAAATCAACTAGACAGTGAACTATGAACTAAGGTCTACAAGATCAGTGAGGCTAAAAACTAGTGAAACTATGACCAGGGAAAAACACAATGACACTGAATATGTGAGAAACTAAATCTTCATCAGGAATGCTTTAACTCAGGGGCATGGAGAAAAGGCATGGGCTTCAGGGAATGCACCCAGGAGTCTCAGTACATCTTTGAAGGCGGAGAAATGGCAGAGGGGAGGTAGGTGGTCCGGGTAAGGCTGCTGGGTTTCAGGAGCAAGGAATCTGTGAAGAGCAATAACTGTAGCAGGAGGGCAGGCAGCTGAGTAAAGCTGACGGGAGCAGAGATGAACAGAGCTGCCAAAGAACTCTACTCAGACTGAGCTCCTGATAGGGGATCAGTATGAGAACAGAAAACAAAAACTCCTCAGCACAAAAGCACACGAATCTTCACACCGTAACACCCTGAAAACACGTGACAAGCAACAGGGGTGGGTGAGCAGGGTTAGAGTAAGCCAATGCAGACAGCAGCATCACATGGCGGCAACTCTACGCGTTCCAGTGCAGAGATGCGCGTCGGACGAGGGGCAAGCATCCGAGGTGTATGTGTGTGTATCCTGTGTTCAACTTGAGAGAGAGTGTCCTTCACCCGGTTAAGCAAAAGTCAACAGTCTTCAGCCAATGCAGGTGTACTTGAAAGAGACTAAACATAGTCCCGTCATCAGGGACAAGAATTTGTTGTTCCTGAGCTGCATGAGTGAGGGAGATGATTGTTTGAGTTAGTGCAGACAAGTGCACCAATTTTGCAGTTGTTCTTAATGTCCATCACTGGTCACCGGGTCTATCTATTTCCCATTGCAAAGCCGTGAGCTTCTCTACAATCTGTTTATCCCAGGTAGGAAGGGGTTCACGGGTTTCAAAATGTACAATGCCATCAATCTGGTCAATGAAACCATGTGTTTATTTAACGCCATATGGGAAGATTGTAGAGAAGCTGAGTACTCAGTTCAGTCTGAGTACTCACGGCTTACCCATTATTAAACCCGATTCTTTGATCCCCATGATAGAACAGAGAAAACCCGACTCAGAGTGGTCAAAACATTTATAATTCTTTATTCAATCATCTTCCGGAAGAGGGAAAGCCCTGCACAGCCCAAAGCCAGTGGCAGGATCTCTAATATTAGAAGCTAAAAATGTGTCTCATATACAGTATAAGAGCTAACATCTCCAAAAGTTCAGGAGTAGTTAGTCATTACAACAAGTGTTTGTGAACTAAAAATCAACAATGTGGGATGCTGTTTGTCTGTGATTTGGAGAGCCCAGCGCTGCTCCTGATGAAGGGAAAACCAATTCTGCAGGGGAGACCTACTTTGGCACTTGTGCAGGTGAAGCCAAAGGGAAGATGCTTCACCATATTTTCTAGTCTTTGGCTTGGAAGGAAGTTGGTTTGGAAACACATTTGGCGATGCTTCATCTCCTGCTTTGCGTTTGTGTGGGAGCCCTGTCCATTACGCTAGCTCTGCCCTAAACCATGATGGTTGTTTTGAGACCCCCATGTTGCTACACTTCAGAGAAAATTAAAAGAGGAGGGAAACTTACAACTGACCCCCTTAAATACTCTTTCTCATTATTGGATTCACCTGTGTATGTAGGTCAGGGGTCACTGAGCTTACCAAGCCGATTTGAGTTCCAATAATTAGTTCAAAGGTTTTGGAATCAATAAAATGACAACAGTGCCCAAATTTATGCACCTGCCTGATTTTGTTTAAACAATTATTGCACACTTTCTGTAAATCCAATAAACTTCATTTCACTTCTCAAATATCACTGTGTGTCTCCTGTATGATATATTTAACTGGCATTTTTATTGTAACAACCAACGATTTATACAGGGAAATAATGACTATTAACAAGGTTGCCCAAACTTTTGCATCCCACTGTATGACATAACATGTGAGAAGAATGTAACAACACACAACCACAATAATATCAATAACTTGAAAAAAACAAGCGTGCACATTTTTTACCACCAAGAGTCAGCAAATCAGGCTCACTGTAAACCACCAAGAGCTCCAATGAGAAACAAATTATACTAATAAAATATCAGAAAGTGACCAGCAAGGATAGAAGCCATTTTAATGAAAGATACAATCAGATAATATTAGAGTATCTTCATGAAAAGATGAAAGCCTACATCTTTTCCTTCCATTTTCTTCTTTTCTTCACATGTAATGCAGCAATAGTACTCGTAGCAGTAGTAACAGCAGTACTAAGGACTGTTTGTGAATGAGTCCTGGTGTCTTTGTCCCTTTTTCAGATAAACTTGGTTGAGGCAGCACAAGCCTGTTATTTACAGTGATCCTGATTCACTAATGTTCACATTGTGGTGAGAACAAAATCACCAGGTGCCGAAACATGAATTTTTCATGCATATTTATTTATTTATTGCACAGGTTAGGACCATTCAGATGCACATATTAATGACTTACTGAGAGCTGGTCCGGTGTTTGAATCTAAATGTGGTGTTAACATGTCTGCGGTGTGTGCCGTTATAAAGATGTGTTCTGTTGTTAATGATGAAGTCATGTTGAGTTGTGCTGAGGTTGAATCAGTGAATAGTTGTTTGCTGCCATCTTTTTCTTGTGTGTCTGCTGTCTCTGATCTCTCTGTTTGATCTTCTCTGATGTCTCCAGACTCTGTCAGGCTGCTGAATGGTTCCAGTCTGTGTTCAGGCAGACTGGAGGTGAAGTCTAACCAGAGCTGGTCCTCAGTGTGTGAAGCTGACTTTGACCAGCAGGATGCAGAGGCGGTCTGTAGGGAGCTCGGCTGTGGGCCTCCTTCGGTCCTCCAGGGGGCGCTGTATGGAGAAGTGGAGGCTCCAGTGTGGAGCAAAGAGTACCAGTGTGGAGGCCATGAGTCTGCTCTCCTGGACTGTAGAAGCTCAGGCTCAGCTAGAAACAGCTGCTCACCTGGCAAAGCTGTTGGACTCACCTGCTCAGGTAGAAGAGGAGCTGCAGCTTTGATGTGGTTCAAACTCGCTTTATTCTTTACTGATGACTCTCTGCTTTCTGTTCAGAGCCTGTCAGGTTTGTGGGAGGAGCCAGTCGCTGTGAAGGAATCCTGGAGCTGAAACATTTGGGAGAGTGGAGACCAGTGGAGTCATTTGATTGGAGGATGGAGACAGTTAATGTCTTCTGTGTACATCTGGGTTGTGGTTCTGCTGTTTCTTTCAGACAGAGAAAGATACCTCAAATAAGAGCTGTATGGTCTGTTTTAGGTCATTGCCTTCTGACCACATCTGCTCTACAAGATTGTGTATCCCAATATGACTCTGACAACTCCCTCTATCTCACCTGCTCAGGCAATTAAGAGGCCAGGAAGCTCTTAGAACCATTCTCTCTAGGTCAAAGAAAGAGACTTTTTTATGACTCAAACTTTATTAGATTTTAATATACAAACACCCCCCCCCCCTCCCAAAAAAACAAAAAACAAACCAAAAGATAGCAGAATAGCAGAATGGACATTCCCAGTAACAAAAACAGAACAAATTGAGAATCAATGCATATTTCCATCCCCCCCACAAAAAAAAAAATGATGCCAACATTTCACATAGACCACATTACAGCTATCCTATTTAGTCCGACCTTAACTACTTTAGCCGGATACGTCACTGACCTGTATGTAAAAAGTAGTTAGCCCACTTATCATTATAGTCGTCCAGTCTATTTAGCAGTCTATATGATAATCTTTCGTAAGCTGCCACTTGTCCCAAAGAGGTATACCACTGAGAGAAGGTAGGAGTCGATGAGGCCTTCCACTCTTTCACCAGCAGCTTCCTCCCCAGCATAATCGCCGTTTGTACCCAATGAGCAAGAGAAGTGGATAAGTGACTCAAAGCTGAAGGGTCTCCTAATACATAAAGACTGTTCATAAATGGGACCCCTTGACCTACAACCTTCTCTACTACAGTGTGAATATGAATCCAATAATCTTGGACTTTGGAGCACCCCCAGAGCAAATGTTAAAGTGTGCCACTTCCTTGCTGGCATTTCCAGCATGCATCATCAGTCGCTAGACCCACCCTATGCAACCGTGAGGGTGTCCAGTATACTCTATTTAAAATCTTAAATTGAACCTGTCATGGTCCTGGGTCTTTTGACCCAGCGTTTTAAGTTTGAGTTTATTTTGTTCATTAGGTTATTAGACTCCTTGTGTTTTCTTCCCCTGTATTTAAGCTTCCCCTCACCCTTCGTGTTTCATGCTGCGTGTCTTATGTTATCAAGTTTGTATTATTATGCCTAAGTGTTTCTAGTTATTATTTTCCCCTCGTGTTTCCAACCATGTTAAATCTCCCCTGCTCTTCATGCGTTTCATGTCTGTGTCTTACGTTGTCAAGTTCGGGTTGTCATGTCTATGTCTCATTATGTTTCCTGTTTTATTGTGAAGAGGTCTGGTGTTCTGTGTTCATCATGTTCAGTTTTACTCTCCCACTGTGACGTCATTATGTTCATGTGTGCCAGCTGTTTCCTCATGTGTCTCCACTTCCCCTAATCACCTCCTGTGTATTTAAGTCCTCTGTTTTCAGTGTGTGATTGTCAGGTCGTCTGTTGTCCACGCCATGTTTCCTATGCCATGCTTCCAAGTTTCTTGTCTAGGTTTTTCTTATTGTTTGTTTAGATTTCCCAGTTTAGGTTTGTGTTAATTTTGCTTCAGTTTGCCTTGCCCTTTGTTTGTACCTTTTTTACCAGCCATATTAAACGGCTCGCTTTTTGTTAACATTAAAGTTTTGTTCCCTGTTCCTTGGAGTCTGCATTTTGGGTCCTTTTTCAATTCATACAGTCTGCCCTCGCCAGACTGTGACAGAACCAATCTTGAACTCAATTCGCGTGACATTTTTTTCAGATTCCTGAGGATGCCATTCCATTCCTCCACTGTAAAGTTGAGATTTAAGTCCATTTCCCACGTTCTTTTGAGGGACAGTGTGTTAGGATCAGAAGCTAATAAAAGCATTTTGTAATAAGCTGATGCCTCTTGTCCACGCCCAAAGGTTTTTTTTTTTATTTCCTCCAGAAAATCGCAGCTTAAAGGGAACTTTGCGAATGAACCACATGTATTGGCCATCAAATGTCTTAGTTGCAGGTATTTCCAAAATTCCTGTCTAGGTAAATCAAATTCTTCTGCAAGTTTTCCAAATGATTTAAATATACTATTTTCATAAAGATCCCCCAACACTGTTATACCTCTCTGAAACCAGAGCTTCCAAAAGAAGGGTAGTTTAGAAATAGAAAGTTTGGGGTTATACCAAATACCAGCAGATTGGTTAAGATATGGATCAAATGTGAATAATTTGGACATTCTTTTCCATACTTCTTTCAAATGAGAAAGTACCGGGTGTGATTGGATACGGGGGGACAAATTAGTTGATAAGCTATATAATGGTGTAAATGGCGAGCAAGCAGTACTTTCAATGGAAAACCAAGGAGGCACTTTCTCAGGGGGTAAGAACCAATGTGCCAAATGCCGAAGAGAAAAAGCATAATGATATAAAAGTAGATTAGGCATCCCTAACCCACCTCTGTCCACTGGTTTTTGCTGTTTTCTCAGATTCAATCTAGGCTTTTTATTATTCCATATAAATGACTTACAGAGCTGGTCAAACTGTTTGGTGTATTTCAAAGGAACATGAATTGGTAGAGCCTGCAACAAATAATTGAACTTAGGTGTACATACCATTTTGATTACGTTTACCTTTCCCCACATTGAGAGATACATCTGAGACCAGCGATCAATATTAATTTTCATATCACTGAGTAAAGGTTCAAAATTTATCTTTATCAGGTCTGACAAATGAGGCGGGAAGGTGATGCCTAAATACTTAATGCCCTTCTGAGGCCAGGAAAACATACCGGTTTGAAAAAGTGACCTAGGACAATAATTAGTTAACGGAAGGGCCTCTGATTTGGTCCAATTCACCTTATAACCAGAAATAGCTGAAAACGTATTTATTATTGCCTGCAAGGAGTTTAAAGACTTTTCTGGGTCTGATATAAAAAGCAAAATGTCATCGGCGTACAACCTCAGTTTATGACAGTCTCTCCCTATACTGACACCTGGAAAATTGGGCTCCCTACGAATAGCCACTGCCAGCGGCTCAAGGGCCAGAGCAAAAAGAAGTGGAGAGAGGGGATCCCCCTGCCTGGTTCCTCTACCTAGTTCAAAAGAAGGCCCTATTATTCCATTTGTGAGTACTGATGCCTTGGGGTGTGCATATATAAGCTGAATCCAATTAATAAAGCTTTTGGTAAAACCGAAACACTCTAAAGTAGCGAATAAATATCTCCACTCGACTCTGTCGAATGCCTTTTCGGCATCCAGCGAAATTGCAGCTATGGGAGAATGGCTGCCCTGAACCGCCCACATAATATCAATTAACCTCTTAATATTATCAGCTGAAGAGCGTGAGCTTATGAAACCAACTTGATCTACATGTACAAGAGAGGTTATTACCCGGTTTAATCGATTAGCCAGATAAAATCTTACTATCATAGGAGGTCAGACTTATCGGTCTGTAGCTTTTACAGTCAGTGGGGTCCTTATCCTTCTTTAGGATAAGTGTAATGATGGCTTCAGATAGTGAAGGTGGGAGCCTACCCTCTTGAAAAGATTCCTTATAAGTGTTTAAAAGCAGTGGCGCAAGATCTTCTGGAAAGGATTGATAAAATTCAGCTGTATATCCATCCAGGCCTGGTGCTTTATCAGAGGGCAGGTGTTTAATAACTCCCACTATCTCTTCAACGGTAATGGGAGTGTCCAAATATTTCAGTTGATCCACTGTCACCCTAGGAAGATTTAAAGATAACAAAAATTTCTTTATATCACTCTCTGAAATGCTTGATTCCGAGCTATAAAGATCTTTATAAAGGTTACTAAATATTGTATTAATTTCTTTAGGTTTAAAGAAAAGACGTCCATTATTATCTTTAACAGCTGAGATCATAGCCATAGTCTCTCTCTGTTTAATATATCTTGCTAAGAGCCTTCCGGCCTTATCCCCTTCCTCGAAGTGTTTTTGTCTAGCACGAAATAGAGAAAATTCAGCTTTTTGTGACAGTATTGCATTAAATTCATATTTTAACTTGGTCAATTCATTCAAATTTAATGAAGAACAATCATTTTTAAATTTTAAATCAGCAAGTTTAATTTGACGTTCTAGATTTTGAAGTTTAGTAATATTTTGCCTCTTTTTAAATGAGGCATACTGTATTATATAGCCTCTCAGGAAAGCTGAGAAAGAGCAAAGAAAGAGACTTAATAATTTTGAAGTCACCCATTGGTATTAACACATCGCCTCCAGTTGTTTTTCATCACAACTGATGATTTTCGGGGCAACCGTGGCTCAAGAGTTCACAGTTCGTCTTGCAATTGGAAGGTTGCCGGTTCGAGCCCCGGCTCCGACAGTCTCGGTCGTTGTGTCCTTGGGCAAGACACTTCACCCGTTGCCTACTGGTGGTGGTCAGAGGGTCCGGTGGCGCCAGTGTCCCACAGCCTCGCCTCTGTCAGTGCGCCCCAGGGCGGCTGTGGCTACAATGTAGCTTGCCATCACCAGTGTGTGAATGTGTGTGTGAATGAGTGGATGACTGAATGCAGTGTAAAGCGCTTTGGGGTCCTTAGGGATTTACCATTTTCAGGAGTTGAAAATAACACAGTTTACATTAAAAGATTTAGTGTTATCAGCTAATGAGTTTGGTTAATAAGTTGTATCCAACAACTCCATCGTGCTCAGTGCCTCTTGGGAAAGTCCCCCAGCAGCTAAACTAAAAGGTGTGTTATACTTTGTGAGCATGGTCAGATTTTCTTGGATTTGAGTGATGTCATTGTTGTTATCAGACAGTGAGATTAAGGCTAAGAGCATAAATTCACTTATTCAATTATTTTTGACCTAGACTTTAAACTACAATGTAAACCTCAAATAGAAAAAGAATTGTAACAGTGATGATTCCTTGTTCAGGGTCACCTGATCTAGGCAGGTTTATCAAAACTAGAAGTCTAAAGTGGCTCCGTGGTTCTTCACTGCAGTGCTGGAGGACAAGGTACTGTATTCACGCCAGACATCCGAAGCTTCATTTGGTACTTCACAGCTTGGGTACCTGATTCAGCGGTTTATAAGGAAGTGAATCATTGGCGGGATTTGTGTTGTGTTTTGGTAATTTTTGTGAGTGATAGTGAACCAGTGCACAACGTAAAAAGACACAGAGCCGTATTATATATATATATATATACATACACACACACACACACACACACACACACACACAGTGCTCAGCATAAATGAGTACACCCCCTTTAAAAAGTACAAAATTAAACAGTAGCTCAGTGAACGAAAGAACAATATCCAAAATTTTCACAAGGCTGAGTTTTACTGAACACTTGTTTAACTCCATAACATGAAATTAAGCTTAATAATGTAACTTAGATCATAAAATCTTCAGTTTTACTCAAACTGGTTGAAGCAAAAATGAATACACCGCACAACATAAACTACTATATCTAGTGTTTTGTATGACCACTGTGATTTTCAAGGACAGCACCAAGTCTTCTAGGCATGGAATGAACAAGTTGGTGACATATTGCAACGTCTATCTTTTTTCATTCTTCAAGAATAACCTCTTTTAGAGCCTGGATGCTGGAGAGTGATGCTCAACTTGTCGCTTCAGAATTCCCCACAGGTGTTCGATTGGGTTCAGGAGACCTACTTCACCCTTCAATCACCTTCACCCTGTTTTTCTTCAGAAATGCAACAGTAGCTTTAGATGTGTGTTTCGGATCATTGTCATGTTGGAAAAGTGCGTGACGACCAAGTGTACGCAGTGATGGCAGCATCTTATAGAGCAGTACATTGTTGAGTTCATGATACCATCAATGAAATGCAGCTATAAACTATTAGTTCCAAAAAACAGTGATCTTTGTTTCATCACTCCGGTGTATAGAGTCCCATTAGTCTTCATCTTTTTCAGCATGAGCCCTAGCAAATTCTAGGCATGCTTTTTGTCCATGGTCTTTAGGGGAGGCTTCCTTCGTGGACGATACTCATGCATGCTATTCCTATGGAGTGTGCACCGTATGGTGTCACAGGAAACAGTCCCTCCAGTTTGGCTTTCTACTGCTTTAGCTAACTGCAGTGAACTTGCATGGTGATTTTCTTCAACCCTTCTCATCAGAAGACGCTCCTGTTGAGATGTCAACTTAACTTGGCAGCCTGGACATCTCTGTACGATGGTTGCACTTCCATCTTTCTTAAAATTTTGGATCACTTTTGCTACAGTATTTTGACTGATATGTAAGGATTTGCTGATCTTCTTGTAGCCCTCACCTTTTTGTGTAAAGAAATGATTTCCTTTCTCAGATTTTCAGACATTTCTCTTCCATGTGGAGCCATTGCTGACAGCATGAAATGGGAAGGGCTTTTATTTGTTAAGTAATGCCCTTTTATAGTTACCCGTCTGCTGGACACCTCTTAAATGAATCATTAGACTCACTTGTGGTTAGAGCTGGGCGATATGAGAGTTTTTCATATCACGATATGTTTTTTTCATTTCAGGCGATAACGATATCTATCACGATATAAGCCAAATAACTATATTTGTAAGATTTAAATGTGCCGTTGCTCACAAGTAAAATGTGAAATAATCAGCAGCTTGTTTTTATTTAAATATTTATTTCCCATAATAAGTTCAACAGGGTAGATGTACTTAAGGAACATGAGACTTTTTCAGATAAATAAAGGCAAATATTGCAAACTACACAAAAGGCAGCCGCTAAAGCGTTTAAGTTTCAAAATAGAACAAACGAAACAGGCTAAATTGTCAATTCCACTTAGAAACAAAATATTAATTCTAAAAATAAATCTTAGTTTGTTTTACAGAAGAACAGACAAAACTGACTAACTTTTGTCAATATCAAATAAATTGAGAACTAAAAGGAAATTCTCAATCTCTCCTTGTTGTATAGCTGAGCTTTTCAAACAGTTTTAACAGTTACTTTAGTCTGACAAAAGCCGAATGACGAATTAGCGCTTCCAGTCAGAGACTGAGGCTACGTCCACACGTACACGGGTATTTTTGAAAACTGAGATTTTCCGTTTTCGTTTTAAAAAATAATCCCGTCCACACATAAAGGCAGAAATGAAGGAAAACGCTGCTATGAACATGCCAAAGCAGCAGGTGGCGCTAGATTCCTAACCGTGCCGAAATGCTGGCCAATCAGAAGTCTAGAAGCCTCGGTGGGAAAAAGTAAACAAAGCTGGGGCATAGAAGCAGAACCGAGTCGTATGTGTGGAGGGACAGTAACTGTGTGTATATGTAAGCATTTAAACACTGCAGAGAGTAGAATTAACAGTAACAGTATTGTAGAAATTCATTTCACCGAAACAATAACGTGGCGCACAGTGTGACGCATGCACCAGTTTATTGTATTTCCAGACTTGCTTTCGGCACAATTTACAGTGCACGCTACTCTGTTTTTTGTCAGACTTGAAATAGCCGAAATACCTTCACACTACGGAACTTCTATGGCTCTTCCGTTCGACAATCTCTCCGGCATTGGAACCATCATCTGTTTTCTCTTCGGTCACGCTCGGTTGATTTTTCTAGTCGGCACACTCATTTCCTCCATTACCCGCTGGCTGCTTCCCAAACAAACACACGTGCGGCTTGGCACTTGTGCTGAACGTAACAAGTCACGCGACGTGATGCTGCGGCTGTGATTGGTTCGGCTCTGCGCTACTTAATTTGGATTGGCTGACCTTTTTTTTTTTTTTTTTTTGAGGACAAGAGCGGCGAGGTCTATCGGGATAGCTTAATTTCTCTATCGAGTAAAAGTTATATCGCGATACATATCGTTATCGTTCTATCGCCCAGCTCTACTTGTGGTTTAATGCCTGTTAATTCGAATTGTGTAGTCTTAAGTGTGGCTATATAATTGGGGTGTACTCATTTATGCTGAGGTGTGTGTGTGTGTGTGTGTGTGTGTGAACAAACATCAAGAAGTCACATGCAAAGGGAGACCACACTATGGCACATGTTTAAACGGGGAAGGTTTATTTATTAAAATGATTTATTAATCAAATAGATCTAATCAGGGGCGATTCTAGGAGTGGAGCTTTGGGGGTGCTGAGCACCCAGAGAACTGCCCAGCCAGGCAATGAACTTTACTCGTCACGATGAGACTTCTTCCCTGGCTCTTTCAGTCCCTGCATCCTTACATGTCTCCAGTTGTCCCGTGTTCCCTCTGACTGTCTCCTTGGTGCATTTAAACCCCTGTTCCTCCATGTGCTCGTCATCTGCTGTCTTCGTCTCTGTTATCAGTCATCAAAATTTTACCATCTCTGTGCAAGTCTGCAAATTTCTTTATTAAATTAAATTAAGTCTCTCTGTGCCTGGGTCCTCGTCACAAAACATGACATCACCGTTTTGTACATTTTCACACAATTGAAGAAAACCAGAACACTTTTTTGAAAAGACTGTAACAAAATTATCAAATCTGATAAAGGTTATTTAAATGCTGCAAAGGAAGAATGGATTGGAATAAAAAAAATACATACCGTAACCTTAATTACGGGGGGGGAATGACGCCAATAGTGAGTAAAAAGTAAACAGTATAATACAGATACATAAAAAAACACTCCCAAAACAGAATAAATTATTACAAAATATTAATAAAAAAACTATAGAAATGGAGGCAGCTTTGCCTGTGGTAGAATGTATAGAATGTATGAAAAAATCTTTATTGCAGGCACTAATTTTATTAATTTAATAATACTAATTTTGTGTTGTAAAGTTTCTGAGTTTCATGCTTTCATAGTGGTACTTGGGAGAGCTTGACATTTTCTCACACTGTAAAAAGTTTGAGAAACACTGATAAGTGTATGTGTGCTTTTGGAAAACATTTAAATCTGCAGTACAGAATCTTTGAAACAAGCTTAAAATTTTTTAGAATATAAACAGAGCATCTGCTTCTCTTTACAGCTCCTCACTCCACCAGGGCTGTTTGGCACTTTCTGATAGTGTGCAAATGTGATGTATGTACTGCGGCAGTCATACAGACAACTGGACAGTCCAAAAGTTGGCCTACCTATTACTGGCTGAGGTTTTAGTAGAGTTGTGGTTGAACCACATAAAAATATATTATTAATTTTAATCTCCCCAATCAATGATAATGTTATATTGGAATGTTGTTAAAGAGGGTCAAATGTTTCAACCCAGTTTGTTTTGCAGATTCTGTACAGCAGCTTTAATATAGGGAGGACACAACTTCCAGATTGTTTGAGTAAAATCTGGTTTTTTCTCTTTGTCAGTTTAACAGTTTCTGTTTTGCCTGTCACTGTTCCCTGTCTGTTTTCTTACCTGGTTCTTCCTGACCTTGTACTTTCTCCTCACGTTCTCCTCTTTGGACTGAAAATCATACACAAATAGATTCAATTAGGTGAAAAATTACATTAATATGAAAAAAATACTATTAAGATCGCTAACACAAAGTCCTCTCTCAGTGTATTTTCAACCAAAAGGCAAATAACCAAACCACATGAACATCTATTAAAATATATAAACATTGAAACACTGATCCAACATTATTTTTGAGAGACGGATCATTTGATCTTACACTTTTACCTGAATGTGGCTCCTTTTTAAAAAAAAACAAAACAAACTTCCTTATATCCATTATGAACTTGGCTGTCTCTCTGTACACAAACACACACACACACACACACAATGGGAGTTATAATGTTAAGGGGCATTCAGTCAGTTAGCTAGTTAGTATCCATTTCAAACAGGACAGTGGTAACAACAATAGGCTACGGACAATTTGAAGTTTTAGATTTTAAATAGGCTGTATACATTTCAATGGGAGCAACAGGACGGTCAAATGTCGCTGATTTTACTACAGAGCAGGACGGATTGTAGGGTAGCAAACATCGATGGAAAACATGTTTTCAACACTGCAGGTTACCTGGTGTAATGTTTTTCAGTAAAAAGAAACATGGCCTGCCTCCTACCAACTATATGAAGAGTAACTGAAGGTAAAATGCAGCTAATGTGTCTTGTTTTAAGCCAGGCACTTATACCTCTGCTCCGCTGCGTCTCAGCCACCATCGCTCTGGCAGGGGGGTATCTTTTGTTCTTAAAATGTTACATCTCAACCAAGTACTGTATGCTTCTTATATTTTTAGTAGTAAATGGAGGGAAAACGTTCTTTAGCTCCACCTGCTGGATACCTTTAGGATTATTGTTTCCAAATTTTAACCCAGTGAAATCTAAATGGTCATGGTGAGGACCAAAACCCCAACCCTAAGTTTTTGCAAAGTGAAAAAGGCTTTTTTGGAAGAAATGTGAACAGTTTTTGATGCATGTGAGAATCTTTGTTTTATTTTCTTCGACTTCTTTCTCAGTTCTGGTTGAACCATGTCTGTGCAATGACTCTATTTCATTTAAACTTTAATATCACTAAGTAAAACGGTCCCAGGCATAAAGAGCAATGAAAACTAAACATTGAACACATCCACCTTTGTGCTTCCGAGCTGACTGCAGCTGTAATTGATCCAGCATATCCCGAGGCTTCTTGTCAGTATGACCATTTGGGATAATCTAGGAGAAAAACTCTCAGACCAAGCATCAGAAAGAGACTGCAGGTAGGAGTGAGCTTTTAAAACAGAACACATTGAACTCAATCAGCAGATTACTCTTCAACAAGCTCCCAGAGAAGAAAAGGCAAAAAACTATGGAAGCTTGTTTCTGCCACAGAAATCTTCAGTGCTGCCTTTATTACCTCCTTCAGCAATGGATATACTGGAACCATTTATTAAATTTATGAAAGGACAGGAGAAAAAGCCATCCCATAATTTACAGCAACGGATCATCCAAGACTTCAATGAAAACAATCAGCAAAACTGACAAGGTGGCGCATGGGGTGTGATGTCATACCATAAGTTGCTAAAATGTTTAGAAGTTCCAAAAACAACAATAAGAGCTGGACACAAAACTCAACTTTGAACCTCACACTCTTGGACGAACATCTGATCAGCAGTTTATTTGCCAAGGAACCAATTTACAAAGCAGGGCTAATTATTGTGATGCCAGTCGCAGGGTGAGCGACAGGATTAGCATTGATATACAAAGACCCAGAGATTTCAATAATAACCAGCTTTCTGCCAAGAGCAGCTCAGAAACCAGGGACAGAGTGATGCAGGCCTGATAACCAAAATAATGAGCTCAGGTTTTTACACCCATGTTTCTCTCTGAAAACAATAAAGCAGTGATCAATATATTTCTGATTTAAGGGTTTATTTCTGATAGAGGTCGCTGGTATTGTGTGAGGTCCTGAAGTATGAGGCACACCCAAATCATGTGTCCTGTGCTGCGTATCATTGGTAACTATCACCAGATCACCATAATAATGCAGAAATCTTAAAAAAAAATTAGAGGATCATTTGGCGAATTCTGTTACTTAACCATTTCTGCTTTAATAAAATTAGATTTCGTTAGTATCAAAATAATCCAGCATCATAATATAAAGGAAAATGTTAATAGATGAAATGAAATACTGAAAATGCTAATGCATTTTTTCTAAAGAAAAACAAATCATAATATTTTAAATTTGGCTGAGTGTTACTAAAACGAATGTCCGAGAAAATTAGTGATGGGACGTTCTGTATCGAGGCTTCGGAGCGTGTGTCGAGTAATGGAGGGGGCGTTTCCGCGAAGCGCGTATCGAGGCTTGCTTCATTTATGGGAGGAGCTGAAAATGATGACGTCCGAAGCCTTGCTGCCCGGCTGTACCACGTGACTGGTTCATGAAGTGGTTCGAACTTTGCCGCGAGATATGACAGAGATATAAACCCTCAGACTTCATTCAAAATGTGGGTGTTTGATGGAGAGTTGCGGTTAGTGAGAGTTTGGAGACAGTTTGGAGGTTTATGAGAGTGAGGAGAGAAAGTCAGGAGAGAATGGAGCCAGCTAAGAAGAGGAGGATGTCCTCCCCTGTGTGGGAACATTTTGATCTTATTCCTCCCAACAAGGTATGTAAATTTCTACAGAAGATGTATTTCCATAATACTGATGCTGCAATACAATTTATGTTGAGCTGTCTTGACTTTTGTACAAGGTGAAGTGTTTGCTATGTGCCAGGGAGCTGGGATATAACAACAACACCTCATCCATGCTTAGGCACTACAGAGCTTTGCATGAGAATAAGGGGAACAGCGATTGTGGAGCAAGACCAGGTGAGCCATCAAATGCCATGATAATATAGCATGCAGTAATGTTACTAAATGATATAACAATATTATACAACTGTTATAAGTTACGTGTGTGATATTTATATTTGTGCTTTATCTTTATTGTCTTTCCTCAGGAGAACAATCTCAAATAGATGAAGACCTGGTTAGCATGGTGATTGAGGACTCACAGCCATTTAGCATTGTGGAGGACAAAGGATTTAAAAGATTTGTTAAATCATTAAATCCTAGCTATGTTCTCCCCACTAAAAAGGTCGTAAAAGCAGTGAAAATTTAGTTTTTACAGAATAAAATGGGAACAGGCAGGACTGAGGCTCAAAGCCTCAGTGTGTAGCTGTCCATACCTCAACGTTACAAAAGCACAACCACTGTCCACACCCCAACCACACCTCACCTCACAGTAAATGATCATTTCCATTTCAAGCATTTCCAAATAATCATTCCCATACTGCCAGTATAAATATACACAGTATACTGCCATCACTACAATATACATGTTTTACACACTCCTTTTGTTGTTGACATTTACAGGCTGTGTGCAAAATGCCACACTCTTCAAATTCATGCCAGCTATTATTTTTACGTCCAGTAGGTGTCCTGCTAGAGCAAATGAAGCTTCATGAAGCTTCGCGTTGGGGTGAACCAATTGGATGAAAAGCTTCAGTGCTTCATGGGGCTTCATCTGCCCATCACTAGAGAAAATCCATGTCATGTGTCGCTGTGTGCAGGCAGGAGTAGTGGACCCAAAGTGCAGACTCACGGCAGGCAAACGTGTACTTCAAACTCAGCTTTTATTGCTGGACGGCAAAAACGTAACAAAAATCCAAATAAACTTACATAAGCAGGCAGACAGAACACACAGCATAAACAAGGGTAGATCACAACACGGACACAGAGAAACACAGGGCTTAAATACACAGAGGGAGCAATCAGGGAATGGGTAACAGGAGGGAAACACAGCTGGGGCAAATCAGGCCTAACGAGACAAAGGAAGCAAAGCCAGACGCATTTACATGAGACACAGACTTTCAAAGTAAAACAGGAAACATAACCCAGACTGAACTTACAGACACAGACTCACAGGCAGGCACTACAGAGGGAACAGAGACGTGGGACCAGGGCAGACACAGACACGGAGATATAGCCGACAGGGGAGACAGCAACTAAGGATTACACAGAGACATAAACCATAAGACAGAACTCTAACAAAGAAACCAAAGACTGGAAATGATAAATAATATAATAAACTCAAAAACCCTGGGTCAACGACCCAGGCATCCTAACAGTCCACATTTCCTTATTTCTTTAGAGCTTGTGAAGCAATATGAACATACAAGGACAAGACTCAGCTATTTAAGTGTTTGATCTTTGCAGGCATTGACCTTAATGTTCACATCACTGGGATTATAGTAAATAATTGAAAAGGTTGAGGTAACGTTTCTAAACATACCCCACTTCCACCTACGGGTACTTTTTCAAAGACCTGTGAAAGTCTTCATTTTGAAAAGTAGGTACAGCAACTCCTGCCGTGACTTGCTGTGAGATCATGTGATCACACAGTATCTGTCTCTTCCTGTCAGTATAAAAGCTCTGAACACTCACGCCCCTCTGATCTCTCTGCCTCCTCAGCATCAGAAAGCTTCCTGAAACCAAGACAACAGGTAAGAAGCTAAGATTCAAACTCAGACTAAATGATTTCACAAAAACTGAACCAAATTATTCAATAAATAAATCTAACAGTGTGGAAAGAAGGAGAAAAGTTATCATCAAAAACTAAAATACCTTTGATTACAGAAAACTTAAAGCAGGAAAGCAAAATATAAATGTGATTTATATTTCTATTTATAGATCTACAGATGTATTCATGAGTGAGCACAGTTCATTTTTGTACAATAAACTGTAGAAACCTCGATGAATGCAGAAAGAACAAACTCTCAGTCTCTCAGTATCTCTCTGTAATTCTGACACTGAGTGATTCTGCACTCAGATGATGTGAGAGCGTCACAGAGGGGAACAAACACAGGTTCTGTATTTAAGTGTCCTCGTCAATATCAAATAAACACTCGATTTCTTTCCCTAGAGACCAACGCCTGTTTAAGCATCGCTGTGTGAAGACTCCTTCAGCCACATAATCACCATGGCAACAGAGTGAGTGACCACAACACTTCATTAGCTGATCTCTGGTAGTTACTCGCCTGCTGTTGTTCATCTTTAATTGTGGTCAAACAGCTTGTAGATGAATTACTGCCACCTTTAGGTATCAGTGGAACATGACATCCTCTGAGGTAGTAAAACAATGACAATACAGACAAAAAAAAAAAATAGATTAAAAAAGCAATCAGCACCTGACCACATGCACATCTCAGCTGCCACCACAGCTTTGAGTTTCCTGGACCAGTAACTCTGTTAAAAGACAGATATTAAGCAAAATTCAAATGTGTGGCACACCTGAAGGTGGAGGGTTTGTCCACCTTCAGCAGATCATCATCTGCTGTTTGGAAATGTATTCAGCCAACAAAAACATGCAAACTCTCGTATAATTTATGCATGAAGACCAAGAAAAACAGTGCATAGGCTGCTAATGTGAATCATTCAACATCGGCTCAGCTGCTCATTAGCGACAGACTGTTTTTGAGCTGTGTTTATGCAGCTCAAAAACATGAACAGAATCCACCTGTACTTGGGCAAAGATTTGTGTCCACAAAATATAGTGAGTGTTCAGGAAAAATGTTAACATCCTGGACGAAGGATTATCATATGACACACTTATTTTACACAGTCGAAAAGCCTACACTGTAAGCAACATCAGCAGGCAAACTTTTCCAGATGACCTGAAGAGCTGAGCTGGATCATAGTTTACAAGTCAAGAAACACTCTGAAGCTGATGTTGGAGACCATGCAGGGAGGTGCTCAGTGTTTGTGATTGTCACGCAAGTAAAGGTTCAGTTTACAAAAGAATAATGAAAGAATCCATCTGCAGCCTTCCTGGTGGGTAGTAGACACTCTGTACCAAGGAAAACAGTGTTATCTTTACAGACTGCATACACATTAAGATTGTGTTATTCTGAAGCTGTCCTCTCAGTGGGAGGTTTTTGTACTTTGGAAAGCGATTATGTTCACCCCCTCATACTGATAAGGGTATTCTAATACAGTAGTTTGCCCACAGCAGACCTTTCTGACCTTCACATGGCTGCAGACATTGTTCTAGACAGATGTCAGACTTTGCGGTCAGCACCAGAATTCAGTCATCATGTTACAAAGCAACGGTGTTGTTTTAATGCACACAGAAGCTTTAGTATGCACAGGTTAACCCAGCTAAGAGTGAGAAACCAAATCCTTCCTGTCACGGCTCAGAGTGGGTGAAACTCAGAGCTGACTTTGCCAGGTGACTTTTGGGTTTGTTTTTTTGTTTTTTAACTGACATATGAAGAGGCATGTTTGAGATGCATTTCAGTTTTTAAAAATATTTCATTGCAAAGGGTACCATGACTCAAAAACAAGTTTGCAAATAATAGTGCACGTGAAAAACCAGGTAAAGTGTTTCCAGCCTTTGTGAGTGCTCACCAAATCGTAAACCTCATCTCTGCATCTCTGCATATTTGCTGCTGTAAAATTTTTCCAAATCATTTAAAGTGCTATTAACATTAACATACCAGCTGAGCTCTGTGCAGACCCCAGTGCTGTATTTTTAATCTCAGAGGTTTTGTTTTTTTATTGTTTCACTTTTTTTAACGTTAAAATCTGTTTGTTTGCAATGATTTGCCTTCTTGTGTCTGATAAGCTTTAGTTGAGTTTTTTGTTGCAAATTCTGTGCTTCTGTTGACTTTGTTTATTTATTATCTTCACCTTGTAATGGAGCAGTTTGCAGGTGAAGCACATGCAATGAGAATCAGCACCTTTAAGTCTGAGGCCACAGGTCTCAGCCAGAATTGGGCAAAGTGCTCAAGTGGAGGAGTTTGAGTAATTTTACTGAAGTTAAGGGTCTCGTTCTTGAATGAGGAAATAGCAGAGCAGGAGGTTGACAGGTGCAATGAAGGGAGGCTCCGAAGTTGTCAATTTGCAGGTTGAGCGATATTTGGATCAACTATGGGCACAAGCACTGGGAAGTGGCTAAAACATTTAGATCAAGGATACTAGTGCCTGGGTTCTCCCTTAGAGATGGCGTGAGGTTCTCAGTCATTCAGGAGGGACTCAGAGTATGACCTGAGTCCGTTCTAAGGAGCCAGTTGAGGTGATATGGGTATCTGATATGGGTTCCTCCTGGGTGAAGTGTTACGGGCAAGTTCCACCAGAAGTAGAGGATAAACTCTGGGGGACGCCCAGGACATGCTGGAGAGATGACATTTCTCGGCTGGCCTGGGAACACCTGTGTTCTCCAGATAAGCCGAAGGAGGCGGATGGGGACAAGGTTGTCTGGCCTTCTCTGGTTAGGCTGCTGTTCCCATGACGCAGCTTCAGACAAGAGGTAGAAAATGTATTGATGGAAACTGTGTTTTATCATCTATTATATCACTTCTTTACTCCAAACATGCAGTGAGATCTACGCAGAACGATTAGTTTTAATAAGCATATAAGTTTGTATAAATTAAATAAATTTAATGAAAATGAAAAATTATGTACAAACACAAATGATACAGACATATAATTTCATACTGAATAAATTGTTTGATTATTCTGCAGGATGAAGAAAAACTCATCGAACAGTGTGTGGATCAGTTCAGGACCTCCTGCTATCTACAAGCTGAAACCGCAGAAAAAGAACTTTGGAACATTCACAACAGTCACTGTAGGTATAAAAAATCCAAACAAGACAAATAAAACCATCTTACTTGTGGGTGAAACAGGAGCAGGAAAATCTACTCTGATCAACGCTCTGTTTAACTACACCATGGGAGTAAAGTGGGAGGATAAAGTCTGGTTTGAGATCATAGAGAAGAGCAGTCAGACACAAAGTCAGACATCAGATGTGATCGTGTACGAGATCTTTGGTTTTGAAGATAAAACTCTGCCCTACTCTCTGACCATCATTAATACTCCTGGATATGGAAAAAATAAAGGGATTAAACATGATGAAATTGTCAGGCAAACATTATTGGACTTGTTCCGATCAGAGGATGGGGTTCATGAAGTTCATGCAGTGGGTCTGGTGGTGAAGGCGGGGGAGAATCGTCTTGCTGACCGACTCACGTACATCTTCAACTCAGTGCTGTCTTTATTCGGAAAAGATGTGGAGAGAAACACTGTTGTTCTCATCACACACTCGGGGATTGGAACACCTACAACTACACTTAAAGCTTTTGATGATGCAAATATTAAATGTGTCAGAAATAAGGAAAATGTCCCTGTTCACTTCCTGTTTAATAACCAACAGAACCTCCTGAGAAAAAATGAAAATGAGTTTTTTCTATTGCACGCATGGAAAGTAACAAATACAGAATTACGTCGATTAAGAGAGTTCCTGGAGAAAACTTCACCTCAACAACTGGAGACATTTATGTTGAATGAACGAATCAGACTAACAGCCTGCATCCAAAACCTGCACGAACGAATTGAACTGACTGAACTGAAACAGTCAGAAATCCAACAGTTTCAACAAGCTCTGATGAATAAAAACCAGGAGAATAAGAAGTTCACTGTTGAAATTGATGAGGTCTACAAAGAGAAACGACTTATACGTGGTGGGTTTTATGAAGGAGCTGTCTGCTGTATGGTCTGTGAGGAGAACTGTCACTATCCTGGATGCACAATTGCTTGCAACCCTGAAACCTGTGAGGTTATGGAAGAGGGCCACTGCACTTCATGTACTCGTAGGTGTCCTACATCACATCATGTGAAAGACAAGTGGAGGTATGTGACCAGTAGAAAGAGAGTTCAGGGAACCAAAGAGGAAATAAAAATGAAGTTTAAGAACAAAGGGAAACTTTTAAAACGTCTAAATGAGGTCATGAAAGTTCTAACCAGAGAGAAGTCAGAGTGGCTGGATGAGTCCTACCAACTTGTTGTCACACTGCAGCAGAACGTTAATTCAGTGTCAGCTTATGTACACGTGGAGTTCCTGATTGAGAAAATGAAGGAGAGAGGAGACACAGAGAAGGTCCAGAATCTGGAGGAGATGAGAAGCAGAGTGGATGAAAGAACCAGAGCAGCATTAAGGTATGTACATTCAACTAAAAGCACTTCAATAAGGAGAAATGATCTGAGAGATTTATTTAAGTACAGAGTTGAAGTAATAAACTGCTAATTGACAGACTGGAGTCCAACAACTGAAGGGACGTAGGGCAGGATCCCAGAGTCTAGATGGTGTTGGTAGAACTGAAGTAGCTGGACACTTAGCAGAAACTCTCTGTTGTGAGCCCTGAACACTGAGATTTAAAGCACAAACACCTACAGTTGATTGGCTGTGAGACGGTGGGCAAGAAAATAAGTAGACTAGAGTGAAAATGACTCTGGTCAAAATGAGCTGAATTTGACACTATAGGAAAGAAGAGTGAAAGACTAGACCTGCAGCCTAAAGAGCAGGAATGTATGCAGCTGAGTAACTACAAATTAGGGCTGGGTATCGTCTCTGATTTCTAACATCATTTCAATTCACAAGGTCCTGATTCGATTCGATCCCCGATTTCGATCCGACTCGATTTGAATTGGGGACATTTTGCCTCAGACAGTCAGAAATATTATAATTCTGATCACTTATCAGTACATATTCATATTTTTCATATCTATAAAAAGAAACCTGATACTTGTGAGACTTCATCAGAGGTGTAAACATCACAGCAGATACCTTTGTGTCAAAGTAACAATAAAACACAGAAAAACATGAAGGAGATTTTCCTGATCTGGTTTTTTATAGCAGATAACCTTAAAAATATTCTGCAGTAGAACAAAAATGAAAGAAAACCATGAATCAACATGTCAACAGTAACTGATGCTGCTGAAGTGAAGCAGAGTAATGTTACAAATGGTTTTTTAGACACAGCTAAGAGTTTTGCAATTAAAAAGTCTAAATTTCTTCGGTATTGAACAGCAGAAATGAGAATTTCATTTTTCATTTTTGAAAAAAAAGCTGATGCGTAATAAGCGAGGGAATAATGCAGAAAACAGAGATTTGAGATGGGAAACTGTTTTAGTACACTGACAGAGAGAGAGAGAAAGAGCTGTGCAGGAAGTGTGATTTTATCATAGAAGCAAAACAGCAAAGATAAGAAGAAATTAATGACGATATTTATCAAATATCTTTTGCTGCTGGTTCAGTCAATTTTGGTTGGAGAGTGATGAGACCTGCAGCATCAGAATCTGTGAGATGTCAGCTTTCAGCCCCGACGGCATGTCTGCGTACATTCTGTCAGGTGAGAAAGCTGACATCTCACAGATTCTGATGGGTCGGGTCCACGCATTGTGTTTACGTCTTTGTGTGGAATTTGTTTACCTGCTCTCTCCAAAAGTTGATTCTGTTCATTTGGACGTAGAGTTTTGTGGGAGAAACGTTTCGTCAGTCATCCAAGTGACTTCTTCAGTCTCAGCTGACTGCAGGTTTCCCCAATCTTATAAACAGTACATTTGCATAATGACTATGCAAATGTACTGTAGCCGAGCGTCTCAAGAGCCTACGTAAGGTTGAAGCTGCTCCATCTCTGGACCTGTGCCACTGTTTATTTTTTAAGCTAACTTCAGTCACACAGACTTGGAGAATGATTTCCCTAAATGAAATCTGTCGCAAAGAGTCTGCTTACCCAGAATCCTGCTTGTGATTGGTTTGGTTACTAGCAGATTACTGTGGTCAGCCACAGGTTGTCTGGGAGATCCTGGCTTTTCTATAATCACTCACCAACTGAGCAGCAAGACAACTTACAAAAGTGTCATTCAAACCAGAAATAGAAAAGGTTCACCTTCAAAGTAAAAGCTAGGTCTTTCATTTCAAAAGCAACAACTTTTACTGTGAAGGCAACATTCTCCATTTCTGTTTTTTTGTAGCACTCAGCTATTATTAGTTGGGAAGTGTTTGGAGACCAGTTAGCACTTCTTGTGCTACCTGTGGATGACTGTGGCAGTCTGCTCATGGCCAAAGCAATCACAAGAAGATTTTTTTGGACTCCTGACATGTAAATAATCACTTTAAGCAAGTAATGAGTCTATTTTTTTCTTCTATGCAGGATCAGTAACAGATTATCAGAGGATGAAAATGTTGATCTGATCTCTTCAGGATTTCCTGCTGTCTACCAGCTGAGACCAAAGAAAGAGACATTTGGAACTTTGACAAGAATGACTGTTGGTGAAAAAAATGTGATAAAAACAAATAAAACCATCTTACTTGTGGGTGAATCAGGAACAGGAAAATCTACTTTGATCAATGCTCTGGTCAATTACACCATGGGAGTGAAGTGGGAGGATGAAGTCTGGTTTCAGATCGTAGAAAACGTAAATACAAGTCAGACAGAAAGTCAGACTTCAGATGTGATCGTGTACGAGATCTTTGGTTTTGAAGATAAAACTCTGCCCTACTCTCTGACCATCATCGATACTCCTGGATACGGAGACACCAGAGGGATTGGATGTGATGAGATTGTCATTCAAAGATTATTTGACTTGTTCCGATCAGAGGATGGAGTTCATGAAGTTCATGCAGTGGGTCTGGTGATGAAGGCGAGTGAGAATCGACTGAGTGACCGACTGTCATACATCTTTGATTCAGTGATGTCTCTGTTTGGAAAAGACATGGAGAAAAGCATTGTAGCTCTGATCACACACTCAGATGGAAGACGTCCTAAAAATGCTTTTCAAGCTCTTGAAGCAGCAAAAATAAACTGTGCGAAAAATGAGAAGAACCAGCCTGTTTACTTCCTGTTTAATAACTGCCAGCATGAAGACCGAACAGAGGAAGGAGAATACATGAAAATTGCTGGTCAAATATCAGAGAAAGGAATGAGAGATTTCACAGATTTTCTGGAAAAAACTTCACCTCAAAAACTTGGCAAAACTGTGGATGTTCTGAATGAACGGATCAGACTGACAGCCTGCATCCAAAACCTGCAAGAGAGAATCAAACTCACTGAACTAAAGCAGACAGAAATCAGACAGATTCAAGAAGCTCTGAAGAAACATAAAGAAGGGATGAAAAAACATCAGAATTTCACTGTTGAACTTGATGAAGTCTACAAAGATAAAAAACATATAAATGGTGGAATGTATTTAGTTTTTTATAGAGGAGCTGTCTGCTGTAAAGTCTGTGAGGAGAACTGTCACTATCCTGGATGCACAATGGCCTGGTATGCTAAACACTGTGAGGTCATGAAAGATGGCTGCTGCACTGTTTGCACTGGAAAGTGTCTTGCATTAGATCATGTGAAAGACAACTGGATCTATGTGACAAAGACAAGAAAAATTCAGAGGGCTATAGAAGATGTGAAACAGAAGTACGAAAAGCACAAGGCAGAAAGTCAGAACACACTGAGCTTGTTGCAAAATCTTGAACGTGAAATGAACCAACTGACAGCAGAGAAGTCACAGTTCCTGGATCAGTCCTACCAACATCTTGTCAGACTGGAGCAGATCGCTCTGAAAGCTGATTCAGCGTCCACTATTGTCCACCTGGACTTCCTGATTGAGAAGATGGATGAGGAAGGAAACATGGAGAAGGTCCAGAAACTAGAGGAGATGAGAAGCAGAGTGGATGAAGGAACCAAAGTAGCTCTGCAGTACAGTTATAGTATGATCAAAAAAAAGTGAAAAAACAAAGATTCACTAAAGTTAAAAAAAACTTTTAATTTTTGATTTTGAGCTGTGGAGATACTTTAAACATCAAATCATTCGCTTTTTTGATTAATTTTTGTTTGATAAATATGGAAATTTGCACAACAAACCACACTGGGTTTTTTTTAGGTCATACAAAATTTGTCAACTTAATAAATAAACAAATATAAATTTCTCTCCTTTCATCCCAGACTGCACCGTTATTAAGTTCCTCAGTCCTTTGCATCCATCCTTTACATTACTCCCATCTTGTGTCAGCAACCAGCTATTGATGCTGAAAGCACTTGTTTCATGCTCATAGGAAACTGTAGTCTCTGTTTTATGGGTTTGTCGATATCCAGGAGCTGGGTAAGCTGAGAGGTCCGCAGCTGTTTTCTGGTTGTTTGCACGTGCACTTTGTGGATAAAATGCTGATCTGTGCTTGTAAATCCTTGGTCTGTGTTCACTTCTCTGACATCAATTACTGTCTGCACCATGTGTGGAATAAACGAGATTCAGTGATTTTTCATCCCAACAGATGAATTTCCTCTAGTTAACCACATTTACTAACATGTGTGATGTAGAGTTTGAAAAAGTGTTTGATAACTTCTTTAATATTATTATATATTCTATAATATTTCATATTAGTCAGGAAGGTTATGATAATGATGGAGAGGGGAGCATGTCTTGTCTAATAATACAGGCAAGTTAAGCAGGTGCAGGCTCAGCAGCACTTGTCTAATATGACACCATGTGAGTGATGTATGGATGTTGTTGTTTGAAAAAAACTCCACCTTTAATTTTTATTCATATTTTAATCTTCCAATAGCTAATGACAGTTAACCGTATCACATAATGCTCAAGCCTTTTAATTCAGCAGATTGTTTTTTCTTATGTTATTAATGCATTTTAATATTCTTAAAAATAAGCATAGCCTAGCTTTATGTAAAAGTCACTGCATGCAATATTTTAAAATTGTGTTCAACTAATAATACACGATTAATTGATGTACAGTAACAGTAGAAAGATCATTGCATGATGAGAGAGATGGGGACTAGAAATCCAACTTCAGTGTTTGTGAAGAGTCCAGTCCTGAAATCTGATCTTCTTTCATCCGATTGGATTCTTCATGTGTGTTCATGCTCTGAATGACTGCTTGAAATATTTCTGATGACTCAGGCTGAGTGGAAACATTTGGATCCTTTCATGTTAGATTTGTTCAAATTCTCTCTATTCTGTTGTTCCACATAAAATCATCTCCTGCTTGATGCACTTTTCTGTCAATCCTCAATAAAATCTCTGCTCCATTCAGTAAGTCTGCTCATAGTGTCTTCACTGGATCATCAGTTGTTTCTCTTTGTAGGTTCTTAAAAGTCAGGTCTACAAATACTTACACAATAGCACAGTAGCACACCTTTTGTAATTTGGCCTCTTTATAGCGACAAATTGTTCAAGTTAAACAACACTTTTTAATTCAAGAGGATGAACAATGATTTTGCATTAACTGTTTATGATGTTTACTTCTGTTAATCTTGTACAGATTTTGTTTTGTGCTATGGTTATTAAATTTAAATAAACAGTTTCTTGTTGTATTCATATATTTCTTTTAGATAAAGTTATTAGGGACCGAGAACAGAGTGCGAAGGCCCTATTGTATCTGCTTCATTTATTATTATTATTATTATTATTATTATAATATGGCAAACTCTCCTGCATACACCAAGTCAGCCTTCACTTTACTACAAAAATATTTACTTTAGATGTCCTGGGACTGAAATTGCTCTGACAGCATTGTCCCACATTTATTGGTTTTGTTGAAAAGGCATAATAACGGAGTGGGAGCATGTGAGGTTGTAGGAGGGAGGAACTATCTCATGAAAGTTAATGTGCGGTGAGCTCCAGTCCTGCTTCACATACAGTGAAATAAGCAGCAGCTGTCAAACGTCCTGCAATGGCCTGAATGCAAACAGTAAAAAGTGTTGGTAAGAGCTCTGAGTTTGAAAAGAGGTTAGTAGTAATTAAAACTGATCATTATATCTGGATGAAGCTTTCGAGATGAAACATTTTGTTTTCAGTGCTGTTCAAAGGATTTGAAACTGTGACTCAGCAGCTTACGTTAAACGTGAGACTGTGTCAGTCTCACGTTTAACAGCAAGAAAAAACTGAATCACAATTAAACTTTACACTGGGTATTTGTGCTTTGACAGGTGTAAATCCTGTACCAACCAACTGATGCAGACTGTTTACGGAGCTCTCAAACCACTTCCCTTTCTTTACTTCCTGCATGCGTGCGGTTTGATGTGAAAACAACTCAATGAGAACAATGTTCTCTGCTTAAACTGGCCCTGTTCACAGTTTGAAAACAGAGGATCTCTTAGATTTTCAGAACCCTTACCAAACAAAAGTGTGGTAGCAGAGTGTGCTGTCTACTTTACTCATTTTTGAACAATGACTGGCACAAATTCTTCTATAGATATTCTCTGGCTACACAGACCACAGGTTAAATATTCAGATTATCTGATCAGTTCCCAGACTAGTTCCTAGATTAGGCACAGATTAGGTGCAGGCTGATACGGTACAGGAACCTAGCAGCTGGTGGAGTCCCGATGTTGCATGATGCTCGCTGGAGAAGAGCCAGAACTTTTACATGTTTTATATCAATCACAGAGACTGAGTACATTATTTTACAACCTACATATAATATTTAACTATAACATTATATATAACATCAGTTCAGTTCTCTATACATAATACTTACAGTATAATTCTTTTCTGTAAAATATAAACACATGGATATTGTCTGCAATTCTTATATTAGTGACACGGACCTGTGTGTTTTATGTATTTATGTGTGTTTACAGTTTGTAAGCAGTTCACAAAGATCACTCTGATACCAAGAATTCGTTTGTGCCACCACAAACAAATACACCACCTGCCTCCTTCAATCGGCTACAGCTCAAAAGAGTGGAAAAAACTGCAAGACTACAGAAACCACAAGCTCCTGGTTACTGAGTCTGCAATGAGCGCTTAAGTGACAGTGTGCACAATAAACAGGAAATATATATATTGAATAGCTAATGACAGTATCACATAATATACAGACCCTTTCCAAAAAATTTGAATATCATGGAAAAGTTGATTTATTTCCATAATTCCTTTCAAAACATTAAATTTTCATAGATTGTAGATTCAGGGCCCACAACTTAAATGATTTCATGCACTTAGTTGTTTATTTGTACATAATTTGGGCTTCCAGCTCATAAAACCCATGAAAACAGGATTTCGAAAAAATAGAATACTATGAAGACATCAGCCCAAATTTTGCAGGGCATGAATGATTTCAACTGAGTGTCACACATAATTCATCTACTACACAAAGAACCTGCACAGGTTTTTCCAGGTGTCATTAAATTGCTTCACTTTGATCCAATTGTTTCAGTTAGGTGCAATATGGGGAATACTGTAGACTTGACTGACCAGAAGAGCATCATTGATACCCTCCATAGGATGGGTAAGCCACAAACGTTCATAGCTAAGGAGGCTGGCTGTTCACAGAGTGCTGCGTCCAAGCATATCAATGGAAAGTCTAATGGAAGGGCAAAATGTGGCAGGAGCAGATGCACCAGCAGAAGAGATGACCGTGGCCTTCAGCGGATTATCAGACAGAAGATTCAAGAATCTGGTAGAGATCCAGAAAGAGTGGAATGAGGCAGGAGTCAAAGCTTCAAAACCACTTCTGAGCCTGAGCCAACGTCGCAAAGGACTCAACTGGGCCAAGGAGAAGATGGACTGGACTGTTGGCCAGTAGTCCAAGGTCCTCTTTTCAGATGAAAGTAAAGTGTGCCTTTCATTCAGGAATCAAGGTCCAAGTGTTTGGAGAAAGACAGGTGAGAAACAGAACCCAAGCTGCTTGAGGTTCAGTGTGAAATATCCACAGTCTGTCGTGTTTTGGGGTGGAATGCAGGTGTTGGTAAACTCTGCTTTCTTAAATCCAAGGTCACCGCAGCAGTCTACCAGAATGTTTTAGAGGATTTCCTGATTCCTTCTGCTGAGGATTTGTATGGAGATGCAGATTTCATCTTCCAGCAGGACCTAGGCCCTGCCCATACCGCCAGAAGCACCAAAACCTGGTTTGATTGCCATGCCATCACAGTGCTTGACTGGCCAGCCAACTCACCGGACCTAAGCCCCATTGAGAATCTATGCGGTATAATCAAGAGGAAAAAGAGGTCCACCAGACCCCAAAACAAAGAAGAGCTGACAGCAAGCATCAAGGAAATCTGGGCTTCCATAACTACCAGGCAATGCCACAGGCTGATTGCTTCAATGCCACGGCACATCGAGGCAGTGATTAAGGCGAAGGGATTCCCAACCAAGTATTGAAGATTGACATATCATTTTGAAAATATCGCATTTTGATTAATTTGATGTGATCCTAATTTATTTCTTTTTTTTCCTGCAAAAATGAGAAGTAAATGGTGATGTCTTCATAGTATTCTAATTGTTTGAAATCCTGTTTTCATGGGTTTTATGAGCTGGAAGCCCAACTTATGTACAAATAAACAACTAAGTACTTGAAATCGTTTAAGTTGTGGGCCCTGAATCTATAATCTATGAAAATTTAATGTTTTGAATGGAATTTTGGAAATAAATCAACTGGGCTAAAAACACCACAGCACTTTACAGGAAGGGCCAGTTTTTTCTCTATTTTTTGAGGCGACTGAGGTCCTTCAACATTTGCCAGAAAATGCTCAGGATTTTCTATGAATCTGTTGTGGCCAGTGCGATCCTCTATGCTGTTGCATGCTGGGGGAGCAGGCTGAGGGTCGCAGATGCCAACAGACTTGATAAACTGATCCATAAGGCCAGTAAAGTTGTGGGGATGGAGCTTTTATTATCACTTCTATTTGTTGTGTCTGCTCTTCCGGGTTTCCTTTTAACAGTGAGTGCAGCTATTTCATAAAGTTTTAAGCAGCAGATGTGTTTGAAAAATAGCAAGAAACAAATGAAGGAAACCAACTGAAGCCATGCGTCGTATCTGAGACAATAACCAGGGTTAGACCAGGTCTGACACCTCAATCATTTTTATTGTGTAACAACACGGCAGCAAAGGACATTTTTATTTTGTCCCGGGAATAAATCACTACCAGAACAATGTGCTGCGATCATGGTGGACGATAAATATTCATCACCAGAATGATGAGACAGAAACACAGAAGAGCCATTTGTAAAGGCAGGAGGTCACTGAGAGAAGGTACAGTGTTAACAGGCTGCAAGAAATATATATACAAAGTCACATCTGTCTCTATCAGTTATTATCCCATATCATACAAAAGATATGATACATATGTACAGAGAAGTGTCCAGGTTCATCCTGACCATCCACCTTTCTGACTGAAGATCGTTTCTGCCAGCAGGATCTTCATCAACGCCACAACACTTAATGCCAATGCTATTTAAAGGGCCAGTTCTGTGTTTTTAGAGTTTCAGCTCACTTCATATTAATGTTATAAACTACTGCTTCATAAAAATGTGACTAAAGAAATCCCCCAAAGATCACTGTCATGGTTTCTTATTGTTTTTCCTACATTCCAGGCAGCCTCAGTCAATCTTTCAAAGTCAATCTCAATCTTTAGTTTATAATAAATACATTCATAAGCAGCTTGGTTTAGGAATCAATACAAGCCCACAATGACTTCTGGGGTTCCTCAGGGATCTGCTCTCAGTTCTTTATATTTCCAGTTTATTTTAATGTAAACAAAAACAAATATAAATCTAACAGCACACAGATGAAATACTGCTCACTTTACATGAATAAGTCAGCAGGTTTAAACTTGAACTGCCTACTTAGGATGAAAGAAACTAACGTTGGCTGCCTGGAAGGTAAGAAAGACCATCTGAAGCTCTAAAACATGACAACTTTGTAATAATGACCAGCCCAGCGGTTACATCTCTAACCCTAAAAACTGCTTTTTAAAAGGTCACTTCTCTTTTTCTTACTTCCGTAATCCATGTATGAAGCAAACACCTGTCAATATTTCCTTCAACAGGACACAGTAATGTGCAAAAGTCTTGAGCTGTCCTTAATTTGTTTATAATTTGCTTCAAAGTCAAAATTTCTTGTAATATTTGAATGTTTTCTGAACAGTATGTTAAAGTCGCGTCCTTAAGAAACAGTTCAGCAGTGACCTGAGAGATATAACACAATAACACCGTCAGTCATGGTCTGATCTTCTCAAAGCACAGAACGACATAAAAAGAGTGGCATCATCATCATCATCATCATCATCATCATTATCATCATTATCCACAAAAGGGAGAAACATCCAAAGAAGAGCTTTGAATGTCCTTCAAGGAGCCTGGAGAAATGTTCCTGTAGATCCTCACAGAGTTCAGATGGGGCTGAAGGATGAAGGTCGGACCAAACATTCACTTTCAAGCTCGTTCGAACTGTAAAAACTCTGTTTTTGCCTCATATTCTTTTTTTTCTTTTTTTATAAATATTTGCACATATCAATGAATCGCTGCACCTATTTCCAGTTTTCATGCAAAATGTAAAGAAATGGGGCAAATGAGGGCTCAAGACTTTTGCACAGTGCTGTATATATATATATATATATATATATATATATATATATATATATATATATATATATATATATATATATATATATATATATATATATATATATATATATATATATATATTTATTAAGTGAAACTGGATTCATTCCTGTTTAAACACAGTGAAGTTGTTGTAGGTCGATCAAGTAATTAATCACAGAGTTTACAGTGATCACATGGTTTCAGATACCACCACCTCCCAATTAGCTTTAAATTACAGAGAAATACAGACTCAATTAGACTGCACATTAATCCCATAAACATGAAGCCCTGACCTCCAACATGACTGAAGGATTTCAGGTTTATCAGTGACTGAATCAGCGAATCCTAACAGCTCCCATCATGACAGACAGTTAAATAAATCTACAACATTAAAGAATAAACACTAGAAATTAAATATATTAGCAGGGCCTCCATGAAACCTGCGGATAAAGTGATTCACATTCATGTGCTCTGACTGCCTCTCCTGCCTTCATGACATGCAGTAAATTGAGGGTTTGATCTGTTGAGAAGCTCAGGCCTGCAGTCTGTCACATGCTGAGTAAATTTAATATTCCTTCAAAAGTGCTTTCATGGACCTGCAGCTGCATACAGAAACGGATGCAAATTGTTTATGTAGATGTTTGCAGGTGAGAGAAGTTCACCTGAGCGGCTTTTATTCAGTGTGCATGCCGAGTGCTGAGAGAAGGAGGTCATGCTGCAGGTGGACGTGTGGACAGTGATTCAGACTTCTCTTCTAGATGTCGTCAAATATTCGGCTACGAGATGACGACATGGACAGGTACCGTCCTCCAGAGTGCCTGAAAACACAAAAACACACAAGTTCACACATCTCTGGATAGGTCAGTGCAGACACATTAGAAACAGGTGTGCTTTACTCCAACACATTAAAGAGCACTGAGGTCAGCGCTGAAATGAACAAACTGACAGTTATTTATCAGAAAACTTTATAAAAAAAACCCTTTAAGTTCTTTAAATTCAAATTCAAATTTTATTTGTCACACACACACAACCATACACAGTATGACATGGGGGTGAAATGCTTGTAGCTGTACAATGCCCGACCATTAAATGACAGAAGAAAAGTTCTACAATATTTACAATTTACTACAAAAATTTACAAATTAACTTAGGAATTTACAGTAAAGAATGTGCAAATAGCAGAAGAGATTATAAAGATAAGGATTATAAATTATAGGAATTATAGGATTATAGGAAATGTGTGGTGGTGCGTGTGGTGACGTGTGTGAGAGTCCAGTCTTATAGTGACGTGTTTGGGAGAGTCCAGTCCTACACCTGGTTCAGGACCCCGAATAGCCTGGGGGAAGAAGCTCCTCCTCATTCTCTCTGTTTTGGCCTTAAGGGAGCAGAAGCGCTTCCCAGACCTCAACAGCGAGAAGAGTCCATTGTTGGGATGGGAGAGGTCCATCATAATCTTCCTAGCTTTGGACTTGCACCGCTTGGTGTAGATGGACAGCAGGTCAGGGAGCTCTGATTGAATGATGCGTTCTGCCGAGCGCACCACCCTTTGCAGATCTCGTCTATCCTGCTTGGTGCTGTTCCCAAACCAGGTGCAGATGTTTGCCGTCAGGACGCTCTCGATGGTGCAGGAGTAGAAGTTCTTGAGCGCCTTCAGTGGCAGATGGAAGTCTCTAAGTCTTCTGAGGAAGAAGAGACGCTGACGGGCTTTCTTAACCAGGGTGTTGATGTGACAGGACCATGACAGGTCCTGAGTGATGTGGACACCCAGGTATCGGAAACTGTCCACTCTCTCCACTGGCGTGCCACTGATGATGAGGGGTTTGTAATTCCTCGCCTGCTTTGTAGTGAAGTCCACGATCAGCTCCTTAGTCTTGCTGATGTTTAGGAGGAGGTTATTCTCCTGGCACCAGGTCTCCAGGTTCCTAATCTCCTCCAGGTAGGCCGTCTCGATGTTGTCGGAGATCAGGCCCACAACAGCAGTGTCGTCAGCAAACTTGACAATGGAGGTGGTGTCGGATGTGGCTACACAGTCATAAGTGTACAGTGAGTACAGCAGGGGGCTTAAAACACAGCCCTGAGGCACTCCAGTGCTGAGTGAGATGGAGGGGGAGACTTGTTTTCCCACCCTCACTGATTGGGGTCTGTCTGTGAGGAAGTTGAGGATCCACTGACACAGTGATGAGCTGAGTCCTAGATCTGTCAACTTGGTGAAAAGCTTAGAGGGAATTATTGTGTTGAATGCTGAACTGTAGTCCACGAACAGCATCCTAACATAATTCCCTCTGCCAGTGTCCAGGTGACTCAGGGATGTGTGGAGCAGGTGAGATATGGCATCGTCTGTGGAACGATTAGTCCGGTAAGCAAACTGAAGTGAGTCGATGGTGGCAGGAAGTGAAGAAGTGATGTGATCTCTCATCAGTCTTTCAAAACACTTCATCACAATTGAAGTCAGTGCTACTGGACGGTAGTCATTGTGGCAAGCGGGCTGTTGTTTCTTTGGAACAGGGACAATAATGGACTGTTTGAAGCACGTGGGAACCACAGCTTGGGCCAGGGAGAGGTTGAAGATCTCCGTGAACACCGGTGCTAGTTGATCAGCACAGGCTCTAAGGACCCGGCCAGGGATTGCATCTGGTCCTGCTGCCTTCCTGGTGTTCACCCTCCTGAAGGTGTTCCTCACGGCATGCTCTGTGATGACGAATGCATTTTCTTCACTGGTGCACTCCGAGCACGCGCAGCCGTTTGTTGTTTTAATTGCTGCGGCGTCGAAGCGAGCATAAAACGTGTTCAGCTCATCAGCCAGTGAAGCATCTGCATTCATCATTGAAGAAGCTGATCGTTTATAGTCCGTTATAGTCCGCAGTACTTTCCACAGGCTCCTAGAGTCGCACTGTCGTAGCTGTGACTCTAGTTTTTTCCCGTAGCTCCGCTTTGCCTTTCGGACCGCGCTGCGCACGTTGTAGGACGCAGCCTTGTATAGGTCCATATTACCGGAGACAAGCCCTTCATTGTAGGCAGCGGTGCGTGATCTCAGAGCGTCGCGGATGTTTTTATCCACCCACGGCTTCTGGTTGGGAAACGTTCGGATGATAATTCTTTCTGCTGTGTCGTCCGCTAGTTTCCCGATAAATCCCACAACCGCTTCCGTAAACGGAAAACTATCCACACTTCTCTGTCTCCACTTCTTCACCTTTTCTTACTGAATCCACCCAAAAAACATCCAAACATTTAAATATTATTTCTTCCTTTTGCTTTTTAACAACATTTTGGTTAGTTAACCCTTAGTTAACCCTTTTTTAAATATTTCTGGCTGGTGCATGCAGACATCAACCCTGCAGGTCACGGACATTTTACATCCCGCCAACAGACAGGAGCTAAACATGAGCAACCAAAGTCAAGTTATCTGCATTTGAAACTCTATCCATCCATTCGCTTCCGCTTCTCCTTTTCAGGGTCGCAGGGGTCACTGGAGCCTATCCCCTATCCCCACTAACTACATGTCTTTGGACTGTGGGGGAAGCCGGAATACCCGGGGAGAACCCACGCAAACACAGGGAGAACATGCAAACTCCACACACGCCCTCCACTCCCTGATGGTGAACTCAGGACCTTCTTGCTGTGAGGCAATAGTGCTAATTTGAAACTCCTCTTTAAATCTATTGGGGCAATAAAAACAGCAGGTTAGGGGTCAGCAGGAGGATCTGATGAAAACCGCTTCCCACGTACCACCAACAAGAGTGTTTGGGTGTCACGTCTCTGCTGTGTTGGCTTGGGGCCATTAAGTTATGCACTCTTGTGTTGTACTGTAATAACTTCCTGAATCTCATCCTGGATAATTATCCGTATTTAAAAAAAATAAAAATAAAAAAAAACACACTCTGAAATGAAACAGCAGTCAAACTGAAAACTATTAAAATACAAAGTTAAAGAATTAAACATTACCAGCAGCTGAAAACAGGGAAACTCTCAAACGTGCATCCCAAACACAGTGGCCTAACCATGACGATGACACCATGCTTACCTTCCAGACTCAGCGTCCAGCGGGTCATCTGTCAGCGCTTCGGCGTTGAAGTCCAAGGGCTCGGCGTCCTGCAGCAGCTCGATGCGGTCCCTCTCTGCTCGGCTCCCAGACCGGGAATATTTAGCCTCTGTTCAAACAACAGGAAGTGCTCCGTCACCCGAAAACCACCAAAAACACCTTCAGAGAGCAGCGCCGACCACCTGCTGACTTACGTCTGCTGTTGCTGGAGCTCACGGTGTCTGAGTAGCTCGTCTCCTTCATCTCGTGGCTGCTCCTGTTCCTCGCAGCGTAGTCTTCTCTCGGGTTCCCGTAGCGCTCCTTCCACTCCTGCAGCAGATGACACAACACAAACAGATCAGGACGCTTGAACAAGGATTTCACTCCTGCTGTTTCCCAGTAGACATCAGTTCATGTTTGTACGTGACGGGTTGTGTAAGCGCTCTGACACGAGTCATCTGTGTCACGCCATGATTCCATCACTCCTGGCATCAGCTTTCTTTCACTCACACATTCATCAAACAGTCAGAAAAAACAAACATTTCAGTGTTGTCACTACAGTTGCCTCATCTGCTGATTCTAAATAGCTGTCTCTGTGTTATTGGCCTGCAGGGACGCTGATGTTCAATCTTTAATCTTAGGCAGAAAACCCAGTGATGAGCATCTTCTGTACTTCCTGTTTCAGTGTTGTTTCCTCTCCCAGCAGCTGACTTTGTTATTTTGGAATATAATATTATATCTGAGGAAACCTGCTGTAAACTACAGTCTGTGCACTTAATAAACAATGAAAATATATATTATTAAAATAAGATATACAAAGGGACTTTGATGCATGTGATTAGTTTTCTCTGATATCTAAAAAGAAGCAGCAAACAGGTACTCACCCTCCGTCTGTTCTCACCATCTTCAATCCTCTGCCTCTTCCTTTTCTCTGTAAAAAATATTGTATTTTACTATTTTACTACTTTCATGTTAAAAAGTCAAAGAGAATTCAGATGATGGTGGCAGTCTCACCCCGGCGAATCAGCTCCTTTCCCTCGTCGATCAGGTCAGAGGTCATTTCACTGTCATCCATAAACTGCTGGAAGCCCAGAAGATTCAGGCAGCGAGTCCCCAAACTGAGGAGAACATTGATTATAACACAGAGTCACAAACATAACTACATATATAATAAACCGCCTGATGGTTCTGTTTAATCCTGCACTAACCAGCAGAGAGAAGCAGGATCTAAAAGACTGCTATAAATGCTACAGCTCACCAACACCCCAGACATGCAAAGGTTTTATAATCTGAATTATTTAATCCGTCGGGATCTCTTCCAGTTTTTTGTTTTCAAAGACTTCAGTTTAACTCATGAACAACAAGGAAAAGCAGCAAATTCTGTATGTAAAACCCTGTTCTGGCTTTTCAGACTATCTTCTGTCACATGACCAATCCACACTGTTAAAGAAGCGCCCAGCAGGGAAGACTCCAGAGACTCATCTCACCTGAAGTAGGTGGCGATGCAGAGGATGACGATCAACATGGGGTAGTAGATGTAGAAGCCATTAGCAATGAAAGAGAGGACGCGCATGGATCCCATGATCTGTTCCAACAAACAAACAACAGGTGAGTCAGGCAGACACTGCAGCACAGGTGTGTTACACAGGTTTCATACAGTGTGGGTATTTACAGAAGTGTAAGCAGTTTGCAGCTTTTCCTGGTGGGAGATGGCCGAGTCCATGTGGATCAAACCCAGGAAGTTGAGACAGAGAGGAGGAGTCAGACGACAGAACAGCCTGCAGGAGGAAAACACGACAGAGTCACTAAACCTCCATCAGGTCAACTCCTCCATCGCCTCCAAGTGAACTTCTGCGTCACATAACATGTTGTTTAATAACACTGACTCACTACAAAACGCTCTAGTTTCTGTGCTTTAAGAAGATAAAGAGGAGATCCTTTCTACAGAACAGGTATTAAAATTAAGTCATTTGAGGTTTTTTGAAACAGTACAAATGTTTTTCTTGTATATGAGGAGGAACATTCTAGAAAGAAACATGTGTGCTCATGTCTTCTCTTGGTTTACAGCGATCTTTCCTGAACATGTCCCTTTCAGAATCCTTTCAAAATAAAAGCATTCTTGCTGTCACTTACATGCCGCTGAACTGGAGGCTGTAGGCGTCGGTCTGGTGGTGGGAGGCCAGGTAGTAGTAGTTGAAGACTCGGATGCGAAACACGGTGGAGTAAACACAGGTGCACAGGAAGAAGATTGTGATGAAGCACGCCATCTGGTGGAGAGAGAGAGCAAAAGGTGATCAGAGGTCTGAATGAAGTGTGATCGTGTTTCAACAAAGAAACAGTGAAACTGAAACACGCATCACATGTCATGTTTCCTTCATTGTAAAACAACAAAGACTCAGCTGTGCAGCACTCCATCACACAGCAGCCTTTAAACACTTTCAGAGGCTCTACAGAAATATGAAGCTCTGTGTCTGATGGTTTGTGTGTAAACCAGCGTCTGTCTTCTCAGGCTCACCTCGATGTACAGGTAGTTGTAGTCTCTCTCAGCCAACTGGATGAAGATGGCGAACAGCGAGAGGACGGGCCGTGTGCTGAAGAAGGTGCACTCGGACCAAACCACAACCACGCTGAACAGAGTCAGGACGATGGAGAGGAGGCGGTAAAACCAGCGCTTCAGGAAGCACTCCCAGTACCACTCTGTGACACACACACACACACACACACACACACACACACACACACACACACACACACACACACAGGGCAGTGTTTACTCTTCGACGTCACTGCCACCAGCAACCAAAGGAAAACTGTAGCAGGACACCTGTGCAGGTGGTTACAGGAGTGATCTCATTACACCCACCTACAGTCGGGGTGTAGATGTATCTGCTGAACCAGCCGGCCGGCTCTGATGAAGGGAAGCTGTGGACAAACTGGTGGGTGGAGCTGGTCTCGTTCTTGGCCACGTCCTCCAGGTGGATGGCCTGCTGCAGGAGGATTTGCCACTGCACACGCGTCCGGTTGTGTCTCTGCACGGCGTAGATCACCTGCACACGACAGGTTCGGACATCAGAGTAGGGGAAACAGAGTGAACAGGAAACAGAAGACTTCAGCTGTGTGCAGTGTGAGGAGGAAACTACAAGCACAAAGAGAAAGATTTTTCCTTGTTTCATCGCTTTTTACATCATCGTCATCTCATCATCATCCTCTTCTTTTTTGAAATCATCACCTGTACAGCATCACTGTAACTGTAAATGTTCTGCAGTGGAATGAGGACTATCTTCTATCGCTCAGCTGACAGCAGTGATTACAAAGATTATGATTCATATCTTTATCGATCTGAATCTTACAATCTAAGCCAGTTCAGTGCAGCTCAGTTCTGCATTTTCAGGCACTTCTAATATTCTGGCCACCTCATGTATATAAATAAATATGAAGAACAGAAAAAAGAGACATCTTTAAATATAATGAACATGTAATGTACCATCAGCAACATAATTAAAATGGACATCAGAAACTTTGTTACGGTGGAAATTTTGGGGGCCAGTGGGAGTAAAATGTCCGTCCATCTCAGACAGACGGAGCCTGACATCATGGTTTGCTTCTCACCCCCGGCTAACAAAGGTCAGCACTAGACTGAGCTTTGTAAGATTAGCTGATGCCCCCAACCTTCACTGAGCAGCTTTATCATGTGGATAAAGTTTAAGGTGGACGTGCTCTGTGCAGGTATTCAGGAAACACACAGAAACACTTTCACTGAACACAAAAACATCTGCCACCACATCGTCAGGAGTCTTCATTAGAATCTGTTTCATCTCTTTATTCCTCCAATAAGAAGGCAGCACAGTCTGATTGACTCGTCAAATCCTCTCACCTGTTTATGAAGCTTCACCAGGCTCTTCTCCGTCGGGTACGTATTCTGTTTGTCATCAAAGTCCTCGTAGTCGTCCATGTTCCTGCCCATCTTCTCCTGGTAGTCCAAGGGGCACTGAGGGAAACCACGAGCACATCATCACACTCATGAACTTAAACATCACAGTTATCACCCATCATGTTCACGCTCAGCTTCGCTCTACGTACTTTCCTGAGGATGGTGTCGATGTACTTCCTCAGCGGGTGGTTGTATTTGATGGATTCGCTGACCTTTCTCACCTCCTACAGCAGAACAGACGTCTCAGTGAAAACGGCAACATTAAACCAAATGTTTGTAACTGCTGGAGGCTGTCACTTACCTCCATGACATCCTCCAGGTTCTCTTCTGCATCCGCCTTCTCCGTCATCAGCTTGGATGCCTTGAAGTAGGTCTTGACGAGCAAGTGTCCGTGCCGGGAGGAGTTCCAGTAGGACCGAGGGATCTCCACCAGCCCGTACCCGAGTAACAGCACCAGCAGGAACAAACCCCAGGTGTTGGCGGCAGTGATCCCGATGGTCTGTAGCTCGTACCTGAGTAACACACAGAGCAGGTAACTCCATACAGCAGCCAATCAGGAGGAGTTTAGGAGTCGATTATGTGTTTATACAGCCCTCTGCATTTAATCGTCACAGCATGTCTTTGTCCTGTCTTTCTCTTCACAGACAGGACAAAACAAAACAAAAAAAGGGGGTTCTTCCTCAGGGTCCACTCACCAGGAGAGGCGCAACTCAGGATGAACGGCCACGTAAATGAGCAAAGAGCCGAAAATGAGCAGGTATGTCCCGTAATAAATGGCGTTCTCAATCAGTGCCGTTTTGATCTTCCCGGTGATGGAGAAGCCTCCGGAGCGAGCGTACGACTGCATGAAGGGCAGCAGCAGCCTGACGACACAAGAAAACCTTTAAAACACAAAAACTCAGCATGTGGAGGTTTCATGAGGAGACTCGGGCTCGTACTGACCACGTGAGGCACTGAGACGTCCAGTACACCACCCTCCAGAACACTGGCATGATGCCATCAGGGATGTAGCTCCACGGCTTGTGGCACAGCGTTCGTACACTGAGAGGAAACACAATCAGGAGTTCAGAAACCTGCTGATGTTATCTGGTTTTATTTACTAAGACAACACTTCTTTTAGTCACATTTTTTGTAACACACTCAGGTCTCTCTAAGAAAAGCCGCCTGAGTTTCAAAGTACATTTACTCAAGTTCAATAAGAAGGAGTCGCTTCAAATCCTGCTCTGTCTTCTGCTCTGACTCTCTGTGTGAAAAGATCATTAACGACTTGAAATGCCTTCATGTCCAGATCACAGAGGACATACTGAGTGGATGTGTTGTTTGGGTTCAGCTCTCTGTCCCTGAATTATGAATTATGTCAAACACTTCCTGTTAATCACCAACAAATTTCCAGAAAACTCACTGCAGAGGTTTCAACCTTTACCCTGAAATCACACACGCACGCACAGCATTCAAACCTTTTTGTGGGTGCAGCGGTTGTGTTTACTATAGTGCGATTGGACAGCGGTGAGACGAGGGCGGGAACAGACGCCTGCTCCTTGTGGTCCTGCTCACACTGCCTGTAGATTGTCTGTAAGCAGCAGACAGACAAACGTACGCTGACACAGATTCACTGAATGAAATCAAACATGTAAAGATCTTTTCCACACATATGGAAGTCGAAATCTGACATTTACATCAGAGCCGTATAAAACAGTAATCTTTTGTTGTGTAACAGATGTGCTTGAAGTCCACAGGAGCTCATAAGGCTTCTCTATGAAATGTCATAAAAGTTAAAGATGTTATATTAAAAAACAAAAGAATCTCAAAAATGACAAAGAACAACTAGACAGTAGGGCCATGATTAGTCGATTAGTCACGATTACGTCGACTATCAAAATCGTCGACGACTGATTTAATAGTCGACGCGTCGTTTGAAGCTTTGTAAGATCACAAAAGACGCAGGAATGAGTAGTAGGATTTAAGAGTGTAATAACGGACTGAAACAGAAGATGGCAGCACTGCATGTACAAGGATGCCAGCTGCCGTTAAACCCCGAAGAAGAAGAAGAAGCTGTGTCCCAGAATTCATAGCGCAGCCCAGCTCAGTTTACAACAATGGCGGCAGCTAGTTAGTTTTAATGTTACTCTTATTATTCTTTCTGGGTCACAAAATAAACGTTTAACATATTTTCAGGCGAGAATGTAGCTGTGGAAACCTCAAATATCTGCTCAGTTTATCAAGACACCGCATATTTTCAAAAGCGCTCCGACGTTTTCGGAGACGTCTGTTACCCACCAGCTCGATAGTTAGCCGGGGGCAAAGCTCACTAGAGCCGTGAGGACACCGGACTCCCGGCAGATCGTTTTCAAACCCATCGCCGTCTTTCGCTACTCAGGTTAAACATGATATATAAGTCACTTAGATAACTTAAACATGTTATTGTTTGGATTTTTTTAGTATTTTATTTGTTCCCGAGTAAATCGATTTAGCTGAGATGAAAGTTATAGTTTTTACACAGCTGAATAAACGTCAAGCAGACAGCTGATTATCAGAAGTGTGAGATGCTCGAGAATATACTCCAGTGTCCTGTTATATTTTAGATAGCAAGGAGTTTATTAAACTTCACTGAAACAATCTGCAAATTTCATTAAAATTTAATAAACTATCATCTTGTCTTTATTTTTAGTTAGCACAAACACTTCAAGCTGTAAGCTAATGATAGTTATATAAGAGCAGATCCATGATCTGATTAGTCGACTAATCGCAAAAATAGTCGGTGACTAGTCGACTATCAAAATAATCGTTTGTGGCAGCCCTACTAGACAGAAACCATCAAAGTCCTGAGGAGCTTCGTGAATGGAAGGCTTGAACACCTCTGAGGACTTTGGAGGGATCTCAGTTTGATGCTGTGTGTCATACTGACCGTGCTGACATCCAGAGGCAGGATGAAGACGATGAGGAAGCACAGGTACCAGGCCAGCAGCGTGCCGAACAGCACCATGCGCTGCTGCTTCTTGAAGTCTCCATATCGGTGCAGCAGGAACAGCGCCAAAAAAAACACCACTACGATCTCGATGCCGAGCGCCGCCCCACTCATCCTGCTGCGCTCCCGTCAGCAGGCACTGACACAAACCTGCAGCAGGTGGACAGAAACACTGGCGTGGTCACTTTACAGTTTTTTACAGACACTAGGACACATTTCTCAATACTTAGGTCACTTTTGCAAAACTCCTCACACAGTGAGCACAACAGAAGTCTATGTGGGCTAAACTGAGGACCAGTTATCATTGTTTTGGCACAAAATGCATTCAATGACTACATCTCTCAAATTTCATGAATTATCTTCTCACTCAGACACAACAACTGCCAAAAATCTTTGTACGTACAGGACATTTTGCATGTGCTTACATACTGTTTTCAAAACTGTTAAACTTATGGCCAAAACAATAACACAATGCAAAACTTAAAAAGACAGCAAAATTCAACAGCAATATTTTATTGAAACATATTTTAAATCTAAAAATGCAGTTCAACCAGCCACAGCTGATTCTCATTGTAGATGAACATCTACACAGGTGTTACTCCTTCAATCTTTCAACTCCTTCAATTCTGGCAGCCAGAAGATTATTTCCTAGGTGTGTTGCCCTAGATGACATAAGATGTGATGTGGATGAGAACCTGTGGCCAAATGGAGGAGACCGAGTAGATTAGCATTACTATTGTATGTGTATCAGTGGATGGTGTGTATACAAATTCTTGTATTTTGGGATTACTTAGTGCAAAAAAATAAAAATACATAAACAAATATTAACGAATTCTGCATGATGTCTGATTCATTCCAGTAACATATATTGAAATTATAAACAGAGATGTGTCCTTGTTTTACACAGGAAAACACTGTGTAATGCTACATGTTGTTAGTGTTTTTTAGATCATTGTTTTGTGGGTGACAAAGTGTGTTTGTCGGCTGTCAACCTTTGCTAGTGTTCTGGAAGAATGAGGTTATTTGAGACCTGAATGAAGTGTTTTGGTAGTTGTAGTGCATTTTGAATGTGAAATGAACTGCTTTGCCAAGCTGACGGTCAGTTAGGAGAATTGTGTGAAGAGTTTTTCAAAAGTGACCTAAGTATTGTGAAATGTGTCCTAGCGTCTGTAAAAAACTGTAACGAAGCATTAATCACTTTTGAATCTTCAAATGCTACATCTGTTGGCTCTGTGATGGATTTTAGTCTCATTATTTGTGGGAGATCTGAAGCGCTCTTGAGCAGAGCACACATCTGTCAGGCTCGACGATCATCTCCACATTACCTGCAGAAAGCTGGAAAAATGAAAAATATTCACACTAAACCTCTGTGGGAAAGTCTGACTGCAGACAGTGACAATAAAGGAGCTGCTGTTGGTTGGTTATTAGGTTAGCTGCCAGTAACTGCTGTCTAACACAATAATGATGACCGCCATCTCAGAGAATCAGGACAGACGTGCACCGATGAGCAGAGGCACGCCGACCTGCCCTGAAAGACTCTTTGTGTGGTTTCTTTGAAAAGTTGGGGGATGGAGGTTCCAACAAGCGACACGGGAAACAGCAGTTTTCCTCAGCAAGGGACCGGGGTTACGTAGCAGGGTCATCAAACTCAGAGCCAGCAAGTCTGCTGTGATGTTTCCTCAGGATTCGGTCACGTTCACTGGGTGAAGTGTGCAGAAGCCTTTGGATGAACCGTTGGGTCTTTATGCAAAGCTTTACATCATCTCTGTGTTCCCTCTAGCACCATCACTGGCTACCCCATCACATGGACTCTTCACCCTCCTGCCCTCTGGGAGGCACTACAGGAGCCACCGGACTAAGACAACCAGGTACCTGAACAGCTTCTTCCCCACAGCTGTCAGACTCCTGAATAGGGCTGCCACAAACGATTATTTTGATAGTCGACTAGTCACAGATTATTTTTGCGATTAGTCGACTAATCAGATCATCATCCATTGGACGTACAGCTTATTGCACCAGCAGCATCTGCTCTTATATAACTATCATTAGCTTACAGCTTTAAGTGTTTAAGATCTGTGCTAACTAAAAATAAAGACAAGATGATAGTTTATTAAACTTCACCGAAACAATCTGCAAATTTCATTAAAATTTAATAAACTCCTTGCTATCTAAAATATAACAGGACACCGGAGTAAATTCTCGAGCATCTCACACTTCTGATAATCAGCTGTCTGCTTGATGTTTATTCAGTTGTGTAGAAACTATAACTTTCATCTCAGCCAAACCGATTCACTCAGGAACAAATAAAATACTAAAGAAAGCCAAACAATAACATTTTTAAGTTATCTAAGTGACTTATATATCATGTTTAACCTGAGTAGCGAAAGACGGCGGTGGGTTTGAAAATGATTTGCCAGGAGTCCGGTGCTCTCACGGCGCTAGTGGGTAACAGACGTCTCCGAAAACGTCGGAGCGCTTTTGAAAATATGTGGTGTCTTGATAAACTGAGCAGATATTTCAGGTTTCCACAGCTACATTCTCGCCTGAAAATATGTTAAACGTTTATTTTGTGACCCAGAAAGAATAATAAGAGTAACATTAAAACTAACTAGCTGCCGCCATTGTTGTAAACTGAGCTGGGCTGCGCTATGAATTCTGGGACACAGCTTCTTCTTCTTCGGGGTTTAACGGCAGCTGGCATCCTTGTACATGCAGTGCTGCCATCTTCTGTTTCAGTCCGTTATTACACTCTTAAATCCTACTACTCATTCCTGCGTCTTTTGGGATCTTACAAAGCTTCAAACGACGCGTCGACTATTAAATCAGTCGTCGACGATTTTGATAGTCGACGTAATCGTGACTAGTCGACTAATCGTGGCAGCCCTACTCCTGAACTCTGCCTCCTGACATCTGACCCACGTTAACACATGGACTGGACGGACACACACACACACACACACACACACACACACACACACACACACACACACACACACACACACACACACAAAATGGAAAACTGTACCCTCAGACACACAATAATAACATGGACTGAACCACCACTCACAACCACTAGCACTTTATATAGCCTCTGTAGAAATGATCCACATATCTCACTTATCTTAACTGCACTACTGTATAGTTCTGTGTAAATAATCATTCTGTACATACAATAATTTTTAATTCTACAACTGTTTATAACCTGCACAGTTCACATTTCTGTATAGCTGTATATCTCAGATTTCTGTATAGTTTTTCATATTTATATCCTGTTCATAGCCTGTACATAGCTTGTACTCACTACAGCCTGTACATACTTACACTTATAGCATATTCATAACATACTTCATACCGTGTACATTATAACATACCATAATAGACCCATTTCTGTAATATACTCACATATCTATATTATTGCTAATATATATTGTAATATATCTATATCACTAAAGCACTTCTGGATGGATGCAAACTGCATTTTGTTGCCCTGTACCTGTGCATGTGCAATGACAATAAAGTTGAATTCTATTCTATTCTATTCTATTCTATTCTAAATGACATCACCTGGGTGAGCTGCCCACTTTTGACTCTGCCTCTTCTTCCTCAAAGTCAAAGTTTCTGAATGTATCTGTGGTTATTACAACAAACAGCTGGATTCCACTCAGGTTTTTTAAGCCTAACCCTTATTTTGAAAGTTCAGTCCCTGCTAAAGCCGACCCTTCCTTCCAGCTTGGTGGTCAGGTTGCTCTCAGTCTTCTTCGGTGGATAAACTCCACCGGGACTATGCTGGGTGATGAGCTCCTGTATTGAACTCACAAAGAGCCACAAAGCAGTGCAAAGCTCATTGCTGCCTACTGCAAGCCCAGCCAGGGAGTTGGATTCTGTCTATGGATGAAGATTTAACTGTTGATGCAGCGGATTATTGCTCCAGAGTTTCTGTCAGAGGTTTATTTCTTAATGTACTCTAAGAAAGCATGGAGGCCCATCCTGTCATCCACACATGTGAGGCCACCTAACACTATTAGTTACCTCACACCTTGTGTCACTCTCTGACTTCTGTCCAGGTTCAACTGTTCAATCATGAAAAACATATTTCCCTGTCAGTGCTGACAGGCACTGCCTGCAGATGTTCCTTTTAGCTTGCTTTGTATTTTTTTTTTTTTTACAGCATGTCTAATGTTCTGACGTCCTACTGAAACAAACACACCTGCTCTGCCTGACGTTTCCTCTCAAGCTGCAAACATCTGCCACCTAGCTGTTTCTGTTTTAATAACCACAGATCCATTCAGAAACTTTGACTCTGAGGAAGAAGAGGCAAACGCTTTAAGAGGAAGCTGGGCTTCTCTGTCTGTGGTCATGTGATCCTCCTCGTGATGGTATAAAGGTCAGAGATCTTCTCTCAGATGAGATTACCATCAATAAAACCAAAGTGTCCACACAGCTGTGACATCAGTCTGTGCTGCAGGACTTGTGCCTCTCTTGATGTTTCTCACACTTGCACTTCATTTTATTTTTATTTCTACAGATTTCTTCCTTATGTGAACAGCTGAAGGACCAGGGGTAACGTGAAGATTTTTTATCTGTCCCCAAAAAGACCATTGGTGTTGTGAAAAGTCACATGATCAGTGATGAACCAACAAGCAGGAATGAGCTGAAGGAATGAGCTCAGACTCAACCGATGTAGCCTCAGTGAATGTGTGTTTAACATATCACTGTTGTTAAACAGGCTTATAGTTTGTGTGTCCGGCCTATGTGTGTGTTAATGTGTGTAGGCCCTGTGGTTTTACATTTGTGTCCACAGCCCACCCTGTAATGCCGGGAATGCCTCAGTGACCTCCCAGAAGAGTAAGGAGAGTGGATATGCTATTGCAGAAGCTCAGACTCAGGTAAGTAGCAACCATCACTGTGTCAGGCCTCACTAACATACAGTTAACCTGTGAGGGAGTCAGACAGTCTGAGTGACTGTTCTTGCCTCTGGTCAGATCACACATGTTGATCTTAAACCTCATTCAGCATTAATGGGGCTCCACAGATGTGCAGGTTACCCAGATGTGCACTTATGCCCCTCTGCACCCTCCTCCTCCCTGCACCCCTATGCTACAGAGGTGTGTAAACAGCTCCCAGTGATGATACAGGCTCTCAGTGTGTCGCAGCTACAAGGAGCTGTAACCGCAGACCCAATCACAGACAGGAAGTCCTGACTTCCGCCTGACAGCCGCGGACATATTCATCACCGTTCCCGGCTGATGAGGAGGATTTCTGGGAGACCACACCCGGAGGAAACTGCGATTCCTTATGTGTTATGATGTAGATGATCGGGTGACCCGCAGCTGACCTCACAGCCTCTCGGAGCTTCACAGCCGCGCGTGAACGCCCGCCGACTCCTTATCAGCCTTGGGGCTGTTCGCGGAGACGCGCAGAGCGACAGCTGCCGGTGTTCCAGATCTACTGGCGTTTAGATCAACTGGCGTTGGTCGAACAGATGTGTGGCAGTCTTGCGTTTCAGTAGCTACTACCGACAAACCAGCAAAAAAACGCCAAATGTGTCATCTGTGACACTTGTGAGGTTGTCTCAAACACACTCCGTCAGTCTTGATGCTGTTGAACAACAAAATGTATAAAAATGTGGCGAGTTTACCTGGTGATATCCTCATGCGCGACGCGATCGCGAAAACAGCAAACAAGTAACACCACGCCGATGTTGTTCACAGGACAGCAAGAGTAAACGATCGGGAGACTCTTGTCGTCGTTATCGTTCCCCTCGCACGGTTTATTTCTCCGAATTCAGCGTTTTTGCTTCACAACTAAAGCGAGCAGTTTACTTTGTGCACTAACATGGAGTCGAGTCAACCAGCGCCACCTCTGGCCAAGTGCCACAGCCTACAGCCAGATCAACCTGTGACACATCTGCACCACGTTTGAATCAGTGTCATGCACATTTGTACCTTTCAATTGTCTCTGTTTGTGCGTCATGCAAATAAACCTTTGAAAAGAATGAAATGATATCATATATTCCTTATTGGCCTACATTTGTACAAAATTCCAAATTATATACACAAAGTCATAGACATCACCACTCCAATTGGTCATCATGATTTTGATATTCTCTTTTTCCATAACAATGAAATACACCTTGGACAAATATGACACATCAATATTTCATTAGTGTTGTAACATCACATCCTGTAAGCATCGTTTGTCTGTGTCTGTTCCCTGGAAATTAATATTTCCAGCCAATATAGGCAAGCCATCAACATGGCTGGAGTTATATACAGTCTGTATAAGTGTGGTTAATCTAATGAACATTTGTAAGGAGATGGCAGTTACTTTGAATTCACAGCAGTTACACAGTGATTAGTAATAAACAGAGCCAGTGAGAGTGAGTGGATTTAAGAAAGTCAGTGACTCAGGTGTGTTGCTTGGTTTGTCATCTGTTTGTGAGACTGGAGGAGACGTAGAAATCCTTTGTTTTAAATCTTAGTTAGGAAGATTCCTGTTTGAAAACAAGCACTTTCTGTGAGGAATGCAAGAAGTACATCTGCAGAAAGCACATTTTGTCCAGCATGTGGACAAAATTGAAAATGTTGAGGATTGAAAAACTGAGAACGTTGGGCAAGTTCAAAAGAAATGTGTTTGTAAGAACAAAAAACCAAATTGTTCCTAAAATAGTTATGGAAAGTCTAACTGTTGTATGTCTGTGTTCTACATGTTTATCTAATGGAAAATAAAGTTGCTATTGTTTTATTGCAGTTTTTGGATAATTCTGAGTGGATTTACACAGTACGGGTCAAAATGACCCGCAACAAAATCAATGTCAATTGTTTGTTCTTCAACATAATACAAGGGTTAATTTCCAAAACTTGCTTATGATCTTCAATTTGTAGCAGATCCACTATCACACAGCAGCTGGAGCAGTCTCCAATGGAGGTCAGTCCACTACTACCATAGCCTACTACTAGATTAACTTGTGACACATCTGCACCTGCTGCTATGATCACATTGAGTAGAGGCTGAGTGGCTGCACTTACCCCTGGTACATCCAAATCTGCCCACAAACATGTTGACAGGTGCAATGGCAGCAATGTGGACTGTCAACACTAAAAACAATCAGTAAGCAAAGACAACAGGGATCACTTTTTTCTGTTTATTTAGCACCCACAACATTTGTCCACAACACTGTGTGGTACCACTTTCCACAGAAGGTGCATTCAATCTGCAAGATTGAATGAGATTGTCAGGGTCATTGTCTGACTGTTTATTACTAATCACCTGCAGTACATTCACAGTAACTGCCATCTCCTTACAAATGTTTATTAGATTAACCACACTTATACAGACTGTATATAACAACCAACTCTGAAATGTTCGTTTGCAGAGGGAAGACACAGACAGACTATGCTAACGACATGTGATGTTACAACACTAATGAAATATTGATGTGTCATATTTGTCCAAGGCGTATTTCATTGTTATGGAAAAAGAGAATATCAAAATCATGATGACCAATTGGAGTGGTGATTTCTATGACTTTGTGTATATAATTTGGGATTTTGAACAAATGTAGGCCAATAAGGAATATATGATATCATTTCATCCTTTTCAAAGGTTTATTTGCATGACGCACAAACAGACACAATTGAAAGGTACAAATGTGCATGACACTGATTCAAACGTGGTGCAGATGTGTCACAGGTTGATCTGGCTGTAGGCTGTGGCACTTGGCCAGAGGTGGCGCTGGTTGACCCGACTCCATGTTAGTGCACAGAGCAAACTGCTCGCTTTAGTTGTGAAGCAAAAACGCTGAATTCGGAGAAATAAACCGTGCGAGGGGAACGATAACGACGACAACAGTCTCCCGATCGTTTACTCTTGCTGTCCTGTGAACAACATCGGCGTGGTATTACTTGTTTGCTGTTTTTGCGATCGCGTCGCGCATGAGGATATCACCAGATAAACTCGCCACATTTTTAAACATTTTGTTGTTCAACAGCATCAAGACTGACGGAGTGTGTTTGAGATAACCTCACAAGTGTCACAGATGACACATTTGGCGTTTTTTTGCTGGTTTGTCGGTAGCAGCTCCTGAAACGCAAGACTGCCACACATCTGTTCGACCAACGCCAGTTGATCTAAACGCCAGTAGATCTGGAACACCGGATCAACCAGGAACTCCGGCTAGCTGCCGCCGTGGGTTAGCAACCTCCTCCCAGCAGCCCCATCAGCTCTTACCGTGATTCCTGTGTGGGCTCCGGCTCCTCTCGGAGTGACGAGGCCACGTTTATCTCCGCGAGCTGCTCCTGTTATTATCAGCCACCGGTCTCCGAGAGAAACCTCTTGATTTCAGCTCGTTAGCTCAGTAGCATCAGCCCGTCACATCCCGGCCCTACCGGGAGGAGCAGATGACGTCAGAGCCAGTCTGCGCGTGCGCAAACACCATGTCATTCTGCCGCTTCTCTTAGCGCTTTATCGTTACTGCCCTCCACCGGATAGATCAGGAATTACCTGAGACAGAAGATTGAAGGTTCCAGAACACAAGATGACGTCATCGGCGTCACAGCGTCAAAACACCTTATCTTCACACCCTGCTGAGCACAGCTGCACGCACAAGTGCTTCCAGCTGTGCTCTAGTTGAATTTAAGCACTAATCTGGATCTTCACCTCCTAAGCAGGTGAAGACAACACAAGGGCTTTAACGAAGATGTGAACACATTAATGTTTCACTATTAGGTATTTCTGCAGGAACTACTTCCTGTGTGTCAGCCTTCACAAATAAATGTGTGTGCGTGTGTGTGTGTGTGTGCATGTGGAGGGGGTTGCTCCACTCTCTTTAATATTTTTATGTTCTTTCAGAAGTGTTCTCGAGCCCATACAGTGATTTTCACAGCATTGGGTGTTCAAACCCAATGCTGCAGCTCTCAGTCTGCACCCTGTGTGCACAGCTATTTAGATTCGATTATGAATCAATAAATGGATTTTAATGTTGTTATCTCTCCTCAGCCGGTCTTTCACAGACAGATAAGCTCCTCCATATCTTTAAATCGCACTTGGCCTCAATGTAGGTCTGAGGACTGAAAACAAAGTCAAAGTCCTCTTTGTCACATGGAGTCACACAAACCACCTGCAACTCAACACTTCAAAGACCAAGGAACTGGTTGTGGAACAACTGAGCTGTAGGTGCTTTTCTACACTGTGCAATATTTGCAATATTTGTTTTTTGTTTTTGTTTTGTCTTTTTTTCTTATATTTGACTGTGCAATAATCACTGTGCAATATACTCACTCAAATGAGCAATCCTATTTATCCATATTGTATATTCTGTATCTATATATGTGTATATGTGTATATATGGTGTATTTATGCTTATATCCTTACTCTCATTCCCCTTAATGTATCTGTACAATGCAACTTCTTTCGGTGCCTTGCTACTGGAAACTGAATTTCCCGGAGGAACCCACCCGAAGGATTAATAAAGTTTCATCTAATCTAATCTAATCTAATCTAATCTAATCTAATCTAATCTAATCTAATCTAATCTAATCTAAGGCACTGACTCAGAAGAGCAAACTGATTGTTTTCTCCATCAATGAGGCTGAAGGGATCTTTATTGTCTTCATGTGAATGGAGGCTAATGAGCCTTATGAGGGGGCAGTCTGGCAGTAAGACTGGTATTCACGTAATTTTAATGAGGAGGTGGCCAAGGGGCTGAGGGAAGGTCTGAATGGGTCCCAGTTTGCCGGAGAGTTGCAATCTCTTCGTCAGTGTTCCCTCTAAGCTGCGCGCGTACACAATTGCGCACTGCTGGCACGGCCTCTGCGCAGAAAAAATCTGTGTTGCGCACAAAAAAATCTAACCTGAATTGAAATTAAGGTAAATATGGTAACAATTCTGTTTTGCAGTGTTAGTTAGTAAGTGACTGGCTGCTCCTGTATGGGATTAGAACGATGCCACTGTTGAGACAACGCCAGTCTCTGCAATTCTTTTGGTCCTGGTAGAGATCACGCTGAGATGTTTCCATGTTTTACACAATCCTTTTATTACCCATTATTCTTACAGATGCATCTGGAGATCAGCACACTGCACTCCTATGCAGTCCTATGCTAAAGGCTGATCTAAAGAACTCCACGCAACAGTTACAGTTATAACCTCTGGTCTCCTCCCCCCTACAGTAAACACCCCCACAATGGAAAGTGGCCAAGGGTGCTGACACCCTGATCCCCATCTCCTTTTATGGTAGTGTCCATTTGCCCTTTGTCTGCCCCTCACCCTCTAACTCTTGCTTCATGCCTTGGGGGTGGGGGTTGATTGTCTTTCTGCCCTGCACCCCAGTTCTTTGTTCCCATCCCAGGCCTATTTTCTATTTTGTGTTCTTACACCCATTACCACTCTGCCTCTGTCAGTGCGCCCCAGGGTGGCTGTGGCTACAATGTAGCTTGCCATCACCAGTGTGTGAATGGGTGGGTGACTGGATGTGTAAAGCGCTTTGGGGCCCTTAGGGACTAGTAAAGCGCTATACAAATACAGGCCATTTACCATTTACAATATTATAATGTTGCAAGCAATCACAACTATATTCTCTTTAACTTTGATGTCGTTGACAGGCTATGACAGCGTCCTTATGGCAAGCCATTGGCACTAATGGCTTGCCATACATCCTTATGTGCCGACGCCGGTGTTTTAGCTAGCAAAGCGGCTGATGTGGAGTGAAGCCACATTAATGACAACGTGTACAACCATTGGAGATGTGAGCAGGACAGACGGAACAATTGACGGAAAAGGTGTGGACTTTATACCAGTTTTTAAATTGTGTTGATAGGCCACGTAAAACCAGAGTTATGATAAAAATATGCAATGTTTGGTTTTCTTCCTGAATACTGTCGTTGTTTATATTTAGTGCGGGGAGAAACGGTAAAAACGGCGTTTTATACGGAAAACACTCAAAAGCCTGGGAGCAAAAACAAAACCAAAAAACCCCGCCCTTTCCTATTGGTTGAAAAATGTACCATGTCGACCAATCAAAACATAGCATTTAGTTGTTTAGGGAGGGGGGAAGTTTTAGGAATGATGCCGGTGTTTTGAGATGTGAGAGATTTGCGACGTTTAGCGCAAATCCTGTGTAGTTAGTGTGTAGTGTAGTCAATAGTTTTGTTGTGTGTGTCAGAACAATGAGGCGACTGCTGAATGTTACAGGTGTTACAGGATTGATACATCTCCTGTTGCCAGGCCTGCAGGTATCAGGCTGTTGTTCTCCTTTATCTCATAGTGGACAGAAATGATTTTTTGGAGTGGCACAAATAATTTCTGTGGCATCAAATTTGATGCAGAACAGCTGATTGTTCTGTAAATAGTTTGAAATGTTTATTTAAAAAACGCCTTGGCTGCATTTTTAGGTAAACAGCTGCAAAAAACTTTCTTGTTTACAAAACTCAGTAACTTTTTTTGAAGAAGTAACTATATAATTAATTGCCCAGCACTGGTCATTTTATACTGTATTCTGCACACAGAGAGTTACAGGACTCTCTCCCAGACCACAGACTCATAATACAAGTCAGAGCTTTATAAAAAATAATAATAATAATAATAAAAAGTTGTGTTTTCAAAATTGGAGTTCAAGTTATTTTTTTACTTCCAATAGTGTTACCATGCTACACAGGTCATGAACAAGATTTTTTTTTTAAATTTACATTGTAAGTGGGCTAAAGCAGTTAATTAAAAGTAGTGTAACATAAATGCTGTAATTTGATTATTGTAATAAACCATGTAACTTGGATGGATTCGATGCTGGCGTGACCACAGTGCACATGTCTGCTGTTGCTCACAGAGGTCCAAGAGACCGCTCAGGGAGTTTGCGTGTTCGCTCAGACACGTGAAAAATTAGAGGGAACATTGCTCTTCATGTCCTTCTGAAAGCTGCTGATGCTGATCATCCCCGCTTCCATTCAAGTATTCATCAGAGAAAGTTCTCATCACTCTGCTATACCGAGAGTTCAAGAAATGAAATAAAGTTTAAATAAAGAACAAATAAACAAGAAAGAAGAAATTTTAAAAAATAGTTAATAATACTGAGGAAAAAACAGACCATGAAAAAAATAACTTTAAATAAATAAATGATTTAAGCTTTAAAGCTTGAAGTTGATACATTTTAAATCCCATTTAATTCATAATTCATAAAGAAATTTATTTTTAATTTCTACATTTTGTTGAGTTTAGGGAAATGTGTGAACCACATGATGAAAACAGACGTTAATAAAAACATGAATAAAAGCAACAAAGTGCTGATAATTAATCAGCCGTTCAAACACATCTGGAGTCTTTTTTTTGTCGGTGTCAGCTGCTGTTATTCAACTTCTATAAAGTTAAAAAAGTGAAATTATGAATTACATAATTATTTAACATAAATTAGGCATTTCGTTTTTTTATCTTAATTAATTATATCAGATTAATTAATTTTCAAACATTTAATTAGAATTATCCTTCAAATAAAAAATGCATTTTTGTCTTTTTAATTAACAGACCAACAAACACATTTAAATCCACAGAATCAGGACAGCAGAGCTACAGGAACTGTATCATAAATGTTTTAAAGTGATACATCATATGAACAGGATCAGCTGCCTCAGTATAACTACACAGAGCTGAACCAGCAATAAATCATATACTGTGTGTGTGTGTGTGTGTGTAGCTAATTAAGACATCAGAATCAGAAACTTTATTGTCATTGTCATGAGAACAACGAAATTAAGAATGGTCCCCGATCATTGCATCATCCCTAGCAATATCGAAATATAAATAAAACAATAAAATTCAATAAATAAAATAGATAGAATACTTAAAATACTAATAAGATATAACAGTAAAACATTCACATACATTCCCACACACATGCTTCAGACCGTGCATAGATTAACACAAGAGTGGCGTGATGGACATTTTTTTGTAGTATTCAGATGTGTTATTGCAGTTGGATAACAGCTGTGTTTGAGTCTATTAGTCCTTGCTCTGATTGCCCTGTACCGTCTGCCTGAGGGCAACAGTTCGAACAGGGAGTGGCCAGGATGTGAGGTGTCTTTTATGATGTTTTGGGCCTTTTTAAAACAGTGGGCGTTGTGTAGAACTTCCAGTGTGGGGAGAGGGCAGCCAGTGATCTTTTGGGCGGTGTTAATGATCCCTTGGAGTGCTTTCCTCTGAGCCCCTGTGCAGCTAGTGTACCAGATGCATATGCAGTAAGTTAGAACACTCTCAATGGTGGCTCTGTAGAAGGACACCAGCAGTCTCTGTGTGATGTTATTCCTCCTGAGAATTCTCAGGAAGTACAGTCTCTGTTGGGCCTTTTTCAGCAGCTCGGAGGTGTTCACACTCCAGGAAAGGTTCTCCTCTATATTGACTCCCAGGAAGCGGAAGCTTGCCACCCTTTCTACACAGTCCCCATTTATGAATAGTGGTTGGATCTCTGCCTTTTTCCTTCTGAAGTCTATTATGAGTTCTTTGGTTTTTGAAGTGTTGAGGAGGAGGTTATTGGCCTTACACCATGACGTCAGCTGCTCCACCTTGTCTCTGTACGTAGACTCGTCTCCCTTGGAAATGAGCCCCACCACTGTGGTGTCATCTGCAAATTTCACAAAGATGTTGCTGTGGTGGCGAGGAGTGCAGTCGTGTGTGTAGAGAGAGTAGAGCAGTGGACTGAGCACACAGCCCTGGGGTGAGCCAGTGCTGAGACTCAGGGCTGAGGATGTGTGATGGCCAACTCTGACTCTCTGTCTACGGCCCGAGAGGAAGCTATTGATCCACATGCAGGTGCTGTATGGAAGCCCCAGGTCCTTACCTCTGTGCTGATGCATTTTGCAGCTTTCATATGTAAATCAGGCCCATTGTTATTTAAATGTAATCATTTCTTCTTTGGTATTGTTCACTGATCGTTAACGTGGAGGAAATGGAGCAATTATTCCCACAGCTGGTGGAGTTTAGGTGTAAATTACAGATGTGTGCGCTTCTTCTGGTTTCTGCGAGAATAAAACTTAAACTAACAAAAGCTTTCACAGTTCCCCCAAGCTAGACAGAGCAGGTTAAAGACATGAGCACATCCATGTACAGCGGAGGTCCCATAATGGCCTTAAACAAGCAGCACTGATTGATTTGAAAGGTTCAGGATCAAAGCCAAAGCCACTGCACCTCGTTCACACGCTTCACCTGATTTCAACTTTTAGCTGCAGAGTCCAGAACACAACTCAACACAGCACTGCACATATACACAGTATGTATACACCGTATATATATATACTGTACATACAAGTTGCACAGGGACAATACTCATATATTTTTTCAGGATCACTGCCAACAAAATCTCTTCTGACCAATTGAGATCACAGAAACAAACTGCTATAACTTAACATGACATCGCACATAAATATTTAAATATTACATGCAGTAAACAAATTTGCACTATTAGTCAAAATCATGTGACCACCAATCAAATTTTTGTGTTCAGTCACTTTAATATTTATGTCTATTCACAGCAGATTTTGTCCTGTTTTGCTCTGTTTCTGACTTCGTTCAAATTCTTCCACACCGAGAATAATTACTCTTATTATTCCAGCTCATATAGTGCTGATAAAAGACCCCTCCCCCCAACACACACACATGTCCAGCACAAACCGACTCTAAACTGGAAGTGATTGGGAAGCAGATGATGGATTTCTGTATGTTTTATAATTTATTCCCTGAACAGTAAACTCCATTTCATTTTCATCAGCTTCTGACTGAACCCACAGAGAGTTAGAAGCCTTAGAACACAGCGTGTTCAGCTGTGATCGACTGCCGTGATTAACATTTCACCTTTGTCACAGCACAGCTCGGTCTATTTTCAAGTCATGTGGTGCTGCGTTCAGGGTCCTTATCAGAGAGCAGAGAGCTTCTCTTTCTGCTCTTGAACCCCAGCGTTCAGTAGGTTGAGTTCTGAACAAATATTTACATGATACTGTGCCAGAACAGCAGCAGGCTGTTTCCTAACGAGGCTGGAAGGCCACCATTCGTGCTGACATCATTTCATGCTGCAGCTGCTGGAACACAAAGTATCTCTGCAGGGACGTCCTGCTGCTGTCGGAGGTGCTCTGCAAAGACTGTATTTGTGCTTTATGTGATGTTTGCAAAGATGCATAAAGAACAGAATTAATAAAGTTCCTTTTTCAGCTGCGGACCTCATTCAGAGCCACGCTGCAGACACCTCAGAAATCTATAATAGTTTAATCTCATGCTTCAGGTGTTTTAGGTTAACATGTACAGAGGGGAGAGTTTAAGACTGATCCTGATTTTTTGAGCACTTTACTTTCGGTGTTAAATGTAGTTTAGGTTCAGTTTCGTTTTCCTGTATTTGCTAAAGTTCAAGTTTTTTTTTAACATGAAGGGTTTAATTCAATTTTTTTACTAATTTTGGTCTTTGTGATTATTAGAATATGAAGATTATTTATCAGAGTTAAGAAATAAAACAGGCAGTTTAATTCAGTGTTATTTATATTGCCCTAATTCACAACAACATTCAGTCAATATGCTTTATATTATAACATAAAGATATCTTCTATATCTTCTTCTGATGGAATTAATTTAATAATAATAATCTGATAACTTTATCAACAACAAAGGCACAAAAGGTTTAGTTTGTAAAAACAATTTACAGTCAAAGATGCCAAAAGTGACAATAGTTAATATTTAAAACCTTTAAATATGTGAAAATCATCACTAAAGCTGCAAGAGCAGAGCAAGGGAAGGTGGAGGAGTTTAAATATATGGGGTCAACCATTCAAAACAACAGGTGGTGTCTGAGAGTGGAGGCAGGGTGGAGTGGGTGGAGACTAGGGTCACGGGTGATTTGTGCGAGAGTGAAAGGGACGGTTTTGTAAAGTCATAAACTTCACCAGGAACTTTCTTCTCAGATAATCAATCAGCTGTTTAGATTTAAAAAAATTAACAATAAGTAAAGATTATAATCTCAGAGCGGATGTGGGGATGTTTTCAGATCTCCTGTTTAATCACACCACCAATGCAAACTCCACGCACCTCACTGACAGCACTGAGGTGTAACCTGTGCCTGTGTGTGTACCAGCTGTGCTTCATGTGCTAAGGTGAAGCACCAAAATACCACAGCCCGTTCTCTAACCTGGGATCGTGTCCGAATCAGAGCTGCTATTTACAAAGCTGTCAGCTGTTCAGCATCATGGGGGGGGGGGAGACTTGTAGTGTCCTACAAAACACAAAGCACTGTTACACGGACACAAAGTGAGCTCATGTTAAAAGAAAATCAATATGAAAATGTCACGTGTGTTCATGTTTTTAGAAGAATTACAGAAAAAACATTCAGTGTGTCTGTGCTCGGGTGTAAAGGTTCAGCTGCACATGCAGCCCACAAGTGCTGCAGCAATGACCCCAAGACCCTCACTCATCCTAAACCCACAGATGCAAACAGAGGCAAAGAGACCCACAGACATTGCAGACACAGTTTGCTGTTACATGTCTCCAGCTGTCTCTTACAGATGTTATTTTTTTTTATTCTTTATTTTTTTTATTCTTTATTTTAGATATATACAACAAGCCAATATATAAACATATGTATACTTGCATTTACATGTACAAATACAAATATATATGTGTGTGTGTGTATGTATACATGCACTCATGTATTAAAACAAACCAAAAATATATAGACAGAATCTAAATGACATGAAATGTTATACATGTTCACACGTGTTTTGGCCCAGTGAAGACTTGAGTCTCTCCTCTTTTTTGTAAGCAGGTTTTGCATCTCACTTTAGCTTCTTCTCACATAAATATACAAATTTTATTGCTCATTTTTAAATTTTACACCAAAGAAAATCTGAAAAAACAAACATGCACATATTGAAAACTTAAGAGTTTAAACTAAAGTTTTAAGTAGAACCAATTCACAGGCCTTAAGAGAAAACTGTTAAAATCACAAAAATATGAGCCTGAACTCTGTAAAACAGCTGCATCATATTTGATCCAGTTTGAGTTTTTTTAGAGTTCTACGTCATAAGTTTACTTCCTCCCGAAAAATAGGTAATAATAATAATAATAATAATAATAATAATAATAATAACAATAATAAATAATAAAAATAAATAAGTTTCACATAAAGAGATAAATAAATTGGAAAACAATGTCGGATGTAGCAAATATGATATAAATTATAAAACATAAATGCAAATTAATATATTTTCAATGTATTTATTTATTCCAGGCGTTTTTTAAAGGTATTTTTGTGAAGTTTTACCTTTACAGGGTTAATATTCATGCTTCCAGGTAGTAAGCGGATGATGTTTGATTTAATCTACATTTAATTTACTAAAACAGCACGAGGCGCTAAACTGGGCCCTACGAACCACGATAAATAACTCAGATTACGGCTTTCTGTCAATCTTCACGCGGAGAGACGGCTCTGACAGCAGGGCGCCAGGCCGCCGACCACTCCGTCAGCGCGCTCTCTGATTGGCTGCGGACGCGTGTCCACGTGTAAGCGGCGTGGCCGTTTGAAGGCACGAGAAGAAGAAAAGCGGCTCACCGGTTTTAGTGTGAGCTGAGAGTTAGCGCCCGAGCAGAGTGCTGCTGCGGAGTCCTCAGAGATCTAGGACGGAGACCCGGAAACAGGACCAGACCGAGGACCAGGGCACAGCGCGGTGACGGCACAACGAAACCGGACAAACCGCAAATGGTTCTCGGCAGCAGCTCCAGATAAGACCGTGGTGCTGAACGCTGATGGTACTGAAGTTCTGGTGTGAACACTAGAGTCCGGAGCCTTAGAGGCCCGGTTAGGTTCTGATGACGTCATAAATGAAGCCTTTAAGAGGCTCTGGAGCCATCGTGCAGTTACACTGTGAAGTAAAAGTTCAGATACAGCGAGTTTGTGTGTCTGCAGTTCTTTTTCATGATTGAGGTTAACAGTGTACTGCTTTGAACCAAACTCTAAGTTTAAAGTATTAATATTAATGGTTTTCAGTGTTTAAAGACGTAAGACTGCAGTTTATTTATCTTCTTTAACTCTTTAGAACAAAACTCAGACTGTTCGGTTCTTTCTTCGTTCTTTTAATTTCTTCCTGTTTGCATTAACCTGCCGGTTCTCTCATCAAACATCGATACGTACTCAGGTGTGTGTGTGACGTAGCGTGGGCCGCAGAAAGCTGTGGTTTTACAAACGTTTTCACGCTTTTGGTAAATGAATGAATGAATGAAACCCACGGACATGGCGGAAGGTGACCACAACGTGGTGACTTGGAGGGGGTGTGACTGTGGCACCATTTATCGTGCAAGACACGGAAGTGTGACGAAACTTACGCTACACCTGAAGGTGAAGCGTCAGAGTGGGTGTGCTGCTGGTGTTGACCTGAAGAGTTTGCTAGCAGGTAAATGTGTCTGTGGTGTGGAGCTCCTGCTGCTCCGGTGTTTTCACTGAAGTCCGTTTCACCTGATGAGAGGGGGCACCGTGAACGCAACTGTGTTAGTGTAGGTTTTATGTTGGCGTTTTACTAGGTACACCTGTCCAGTCTCAACGAGTTAAATACAACACGAAGAGACTGTTAAGGATTTATTTTTCGAAATTTAAAATATTTTCCAGTATTTTTGGCAATTCAGCCATGTTTATCACAGACTCATAATTGAAGTTGATATTAGAGCAGGGTGATATGACCAAAAATATTTATCATGATAAAAATTTGAAAATTTGCGATAACGATATAACTGACGATATAATCGACACTAGACAAAATACTTTACAACTCCACAACTTTATTAGTGCAAAAAAAAGCCCATCAATGTATTTTCATTTAAACAAGCTGCTGTTTTTTATGTGTATTGAAGTTATATAAAAATTTAACAGTGCAAATGCAAATTCCTTGCTGACAGTTATCCTCAGCATAACCATGTATAATATCCACAAAACTTAAAAAGAGGTTATACACACACAATACGGTAATATTATGTTGAAGCACAGTACGTATCACTCCGCGAGGCTCCTGCCTATGATAGCCGTAATGCTCCGACAATCCATCAAGCGGTGCGGGTTTGTAGCTTAGCAAATTCGTACTCATTTCGCGGTCAGTAAACACAACCAGAATCCAAACATAAGGCACACAGGATTATAAGGGACACTGTCGATTTTCAGAAAAATCTAAGAATTGATTTTAAGTGTGCCGTATTTTCCAAAAAACACGGTAATAACGATGGCCCGCTAGCATGCTCTACCAAAATAGTGCTTTGTTGTGTATCTGACAGACGAAAGCTAAACCAGTTCCACACCACTGAAGCTGCAGCATTTTTACAAACCAATTCTGGTTTATCTGTTTCATTCAACGATCCGCTTTCGCCCTTGTCATTCTCCGCCGTGCTTTTTCCACCATGTGCATATGAAAACAAAGGCACTGCGCATGCGCCTTTTACCCATATTCTATCGCAATATTTCATTTTCTTATCGTTGCCAAACGTTATACCGGTATTACCATAAACGGTATAATATTGCCCAGCCCTAGTTGATATTAAATATTGTCACTCATTGTTTCTTATGTTGTCCTTCTGTGTACATAGACTAGGGTGTCAGAATATTAGAAACACCTCAATAGTCTGTTAATATGCATCACATTCACAGTGTGATGGTTTACTAACAGTCGGTGACAAACACTAGTGTTACATTCGTTCACATCAGCCGATTATTCTCATGGCTAACTGATGTTGCTGTTTAACTGTCATGCTTGGAGGTTTAAAGGACACTCGTAATTAAAGTGCTTCTGTGCTGCAGTCAGATTTAGGGCTGAACGATTATGGAAAATAATCTAATTGCGATTTTTTTTTGCCCCAATATTGCGATTGCGATGCGATATGCGATTATTTTTTAAGGTCTTTGTCTTCTGTATTATTAAACAAAGACAAGCAATACATCATATAGTATGGCCAATACTATATTACATTAATTTTAAACTGTTCTTTCCTGGAAGACAGACCTCTGTTATGATGACATGAGGTGATGCATGAATTGATGACTGACATTTTTATTTAACTTCTTCAATCACAACAGTATATTTGAACATACACAATAGTTTATTTTTAGCTTACAAACATCTGAGCATAAAGTGCTGACAAGGAACCCTGGTGTAAACATTAAAATGAAAGTCAGTACAATGTGCAGATTGCAGAAATATACATAAAAAAAATCAGTGGCTTTACCACACTCAGTTTTTCGACATCTGTGAACTACTAGACAGTCATTCAATTAAAAAATAATATTAAATAAATAAAACTAATAAATAAAAAATACACACATCTTACTGATCTCTGCAGTCAGTAACATTACACATAAAGTGCAAACATAATAGCAATTGTATAAACACACACACAAACACGCCTTTAAAATTTAAAGGCGTGAAATTGGACGGTCTAGCCTTCTGATTAGCGTCACCGCTGTCTCGGTGGAGTTTAATAAACTCGGCCGTCTGCTTCTTGCTATCTAAAATATAACCAGACACTGGTGTAAATTCTCGACTGTCTCATACTTCTGTTTAATAAGTTTTCTGTTTGACGTTTAGTCAGCTGTGTGAAAACCAAGGAGGAACCCACCCGGGGGATTAATAAAGTTTTATTTTATCTAATCTAATAACTTTAATCTCAGCCAAACCGATTTACTCACGAACAAACAAAACACTGAAAAAAGCCCAACAATAACATTTTTAGGTTGTCTAAGTGACTTATATATTACGTTTAACCCGAGCAGCGAAACTCCGCGGTGATCTGAAAATGATGTGCCGGGAGTTGTGCCGTTCTCGGCCGCATCAGTAACCCTCGAGCTCCCGGCTAGCTGTCGAGCTGGTGGGTAGCAGACGCCTCTGAAAACGTCGAAGCACTTTTGCAAATATGGGATATCTTGATAAACCGAGCAGATATTTGATGTTTACACAACTACTTTCTCGCCTGAAAATATGTTAAAAGTTTATTTTGTGACCCAGAAAGATTAGTATGAGTAATTTTAAAACTTAGTAGCGGCCGCCATTGCTGGAAACTGGAGTTTGGCTGGGCCGCGCTATGAATTCTGGGATATGGTAGTAATTTGGGCAGCCTTATAATCGCAGTATAATCGCAGCCTTTGCGGTTAGAAAATTGCACTTGATCATGTCGCGATATTATCGCAAATGCGATATATCGTTCAGCCCTAGTCAGATTTAGAGGTAAGCAGATTGGAGGAAGCTAAAGTTTTCCTCCTGATGGATAACGTTTGTTTCACTGATGCTCAGTTGTTGTTTTTTTTCTTCTTTTACCTTAAGCTGATGCGCTGTGCTACTTGAAAACAAATTCTAATGCTGCTTTTGCATTTCTGTATTTTGAAAATATATCATGCTGTGATTCCATATCTCATCATCTGAAGTCTGCTCAGACTCTAAATCTTTTCCCATTAATGAAGGTCGCCAGCACAGACACCTGTGTACAGGTCACCACCTGGATGACTGGCTGTATCTGACCCCAGACTCTAAGTCAGTCACTTGGTCAAAGGTTGTTTCCTGTGTGTTTTAAAGACTTTAACAATGAGATGGTTTAGGTCACAGCTCCTGATTGAGGTGTCTGTCTGTGTGAGAAGGATCAGAATCCCAGTGTTGTCCTGATGTGGATTAACGAGGGTCAGATTTACTGCAGGGGCTCAGGCATACGAGCTCCACCTTTGTCTTCACTGACCTGATTAACTGTTTGTGCAGATAAGATATGCTGGATATTTACAGTCTTCACGGCTGTTGTCACTGTTTGCTCTGCTTCAGATGTTGTCAGACAGAAAATTTACTGGATGTGATATCAGACTCAAGAGAGACTCTGCTCCCCTCTTCCCAATATGGGCATAATTCATGACCGATATGAGGATTGTTGCTGTTATCTGTAGTTTACACCTGTTTCGTGTTTAGCCTGAAATTTTGACAATTTCATTGAGTTTGAATCTTTACAGCATCGTCGGGTCAAATTTAGGAGCTTAGAACTGGTGTTTTTTACTGCATCTTAATTATAATTTTAAAAAAGGGCTATTATCAGTTTGCAGTAAAATGTGGTCAAGTTGGAAAATACATGCACTACAACAATACAGTGATGAAATAACACATAGTAAACTCACATTAAAGACTTGTATTCAGAGCCTCAGGTAAAGAACACACTGACACAGTTGCTGCAGGACTTAAACCACTAAAGGAGCTTTGGAGCTTTTATACAGAAATCTAACCACTTACAGCAACGTGGGTCACCTGTTCCACAAAGATGCATGACATACATTACCATACAATTACAGGTAAAATGTGGTGAAATCTGTGGTGGTCTCACCATGACACACGGATGATCTGATATCCTCGTGTTGGTGTTGTTCCCAGACCATCATGAAAATGTTGTTCCAGGTTCAACATTGCAAGTGACCAATCACATTGTTGTGATTGGTCAATCTGCATATAAATGATTTGTACTCATTGATTTTCTTTATGTTCACTTTTGTTACAAAAAAAGATCATGAAGTTTAAACTTAAACTTTTAAAATGTACTTTTTGAATATGATACAGACTGTGATAGGGCTGCTCGATTATGGCAGAAATGATAATCACAATTATTTTCACTGAAATTGAGATCTCGATTATTTGACGATATTTATTTAACAATAACAATGTATTGAATAATGACTTTAAAGATTGTCATAAAATAGTGTGCAAATACCGATAACAGTGCAAATGTTTGCAATATAAAACATAAATGAAAAATGTAAACATCTATGTTTAGTGAACTTTGCAGTGTTGCTCTGTGTTGCAGCTACGACACTGTAGCAGAGTTTACACACTGTGTGTACTTGATCCATGTCTGACTCCGCGAGCCCATAATGTTTCCACACCACAAGTGTTTGTTTTTTTTTTTTTTGGGTTTTTTTTTTTAACCTCTTTTCAACCAGCGGCAGTCACTCTCCTCTCCAAATAACTTCTGCTTAGCTTTCCGAGCTTCCCTCGGGTCCCCTTAATCAGTGGTCCCCAACCCCCGGGGCTCGGACCGGTACCGGTCCGTGAGTCGTTTGGTACCGGGCCGCGAGAGTTGAGGCTCAGGTGTGAAATGTATAGTTTTCAGGGTTTTTTTTATCGGTTTTCAGCGTTATTTTGTTATCGTTTTTATCGTTTACTCGGTTTTCCTTGGTCTTTTCACGTGTGTTAGTAATAATGTTTTCGGTACCAGTAGTAGTTTTATTTTGTCGTATTTATCTGCGGCACCTTAAAGGCCGGTCAATGAAAATATTGTCGGGCATAAACCGGTCCGTGGCGCAAAAAAGGTTGGGGACCGCTGCTCTTAATTGTTGTGACACGTGTTCGAAATGCAGAGAGCAGCGCGAGAGTAAAGTACGAGGGAGGGGCTAATAATCAGCTCAGTCATTTTTAATGATCGTTGAAAGCCCAGATCGTAATCGAGATTAAAATTCGATTAATTGAGCAGCCCTAGACTGTGATGACATTCTTGTTGTGCTGAGAACTTTGTACTGTGACTTAATCACATCATTTACTGTAAATGATGGACTTGCACTGTTTTTCAGTTTGTCCATATGACTTAATTTGGATATTTGTCATCTGTAATAAAGTGAGAGTTTGTAATGTGGAGTGAGCAGCAGAAATTAAACCACTTATATTTCCATAGAAGAATCCAGGTTTATCTGCATTGACTGATCCTGTTGCTCTGTAACTAACGTCCTGGTGTTACAAAGAGCAGACAGTTTGAGTCAGCTCTCAGTGTAATGATAAATATTAAAATGGAGTAAGATTATTTTAACGATGTATTTTAACAGAAGCGCTCTTTCCTGTGTTTCAGTGTTCTGTGCGTGCTTCCTCCAGAGCCCACCATGCCGATCGACATGACCCTGCCCCTGTACCTCTCCAAAGAGGACTTTTCCTACAGGAAGCCTCGGAAAACCTGTAAACCTGCTCTGAGGTTCCAGCACTCGCACCTCCTCGATCAGTCCGAGCTCCAGGATGACAGATCCATTAGCAAAAACGGGACCAAAACCAAAAAGCGTGTAACCTTTGCCGACCACAAAGGCCTGGCTCTGACCCGGGTGAAGATGTTCTCTCCATTCAGTGACCCCATCGACATTCCCATGAACATCCAGGAGCAGCTGAGCTCAGCTCTGTCACTCAAAGCTGAGGATGACCGGCTGGTGTTGGGCTTCGCTCAGCCTGCTTCAGACTACCTGCTGTTCCGTCAGCGCTTGGAGGAGAACCTCATCTGCCTCGAGCACTGCCTGTTGAAAGAGAAGGCGTTCGCGGGAACCGTCAAAGTCAGGAACGTGTCTTTCGAGAAGTCAGTGAAGGTGCGTGTGACCTTTGACTCGTGGAAAAGCCACACGGATGTGGACTGTGTGTACATGAAGGACTCCTATCCCAGCCTGCACCACGACACCTTCTCCTTCGAAGTGTCTGTGTCTGGCGAGCTGAAGCCGCATGAGCGCATCGAGTTTGCCGTCTGCTACCAGGTGGATGGCTGCGAGCACTGGGACAGCAACCAAGGCAACAACTATAGCATCACGTGGTCCTCGATGAGGAGGGGCCATCAGCAGGCCTGGAGTAGGCCCTCCTGTGACTATGAGGTTCACTTCGACCGATATGGCAGCCCCACGTGTTCACACGGGATCTTCCCTGATTGGCCGGGCTATGCCGGATATGAGAACATCGGCCCGTACTACTGAGCATGCTTGCTCTGTTTTTAAAGCACGCACTGCCATGCTGCACATACATGCAGAGTCACTTTTACAAACATGCATCCGTTAATGCCAATGCTGAATCACATTAGATTCACATCAGTGCTACAGGAGGGGGAGGGGGGAGGAAGTCTTCCAAGAGTGGATCTTTTGGGGGAGGGGGCTTTGTGGTTGAAGTGATTCTTGGCTTTAAAACATGAACTTTAGAAATGCTTCAAAAATAGAAGCTGTTCAGAAATTGCCAGAGAAAATTTGTGTTTGGGTTGTCTTCAGTTTTCTTACAATCTTCATCATGAAGTTATCTGCTTCACTAATCAAAAAAAAAAAAAAAATAGGAAAAGGAAACAAAACTGAAGCAACTGAAACAAGTTTAAAGATGAAAACTAGCAGCTGCTTAACTTTAGGATGACTCAGATTTCCTGGGGGGGGCGTAAATCTCAAGTGATGTGTGGGAGCATGTTTGAGGTCAGGTGGGCGGGGTCTCAGCTGCTCCTTCTGGCAAGTTGGATGATTTAAAAGAATGATTTGTGAAAGGATGACCTGCCTGCAGATAATCATCGGTTTTATTTCTCACTGAATTAAGTCTTAATGACAGATTTTTGTCTGGGTGACAGAAATGAGCTGCTTTTAGAAGCTGACAGTCGGTGGGTGGTCTGACTGTGGGGTGGATGGCTGCAGCTTTAATGTTTCTGCTTTCTTTCACAGTAATGCAAAGATTTGCACATTAGTTTGTAGGAAAATGCTTCTGACATCGGTCACTGATTAATTTAGCGTCTGCTCAGAGCAGCTGGTAAGGAAAACATAATTTATTTTTTTAAGAAAAGTGACCTGGAAAATGTGATTTTTACCACCTGTGCTGTGATGAGTGATGTTCATGGATTAGTTCTCAAACTCTGTTTAAGCTACATGTTCATTTAGATGTGTGTAAGTGTGTGCATCGATTTCCTGTTTTTAAAAAAAGTATTTTGTACGCGCCGCTCAGTGTTGGAGGGAATCGTGTGTCTGAAGTGAAGAGTGTGTGTGTGTTAACGAGGGTTTTAAGGAAAGCCGGTGAATAAAGTTGAATGTTTAAAGTTGGTGTAATGTGACGGTGAAATGTTTTCTGTGGCAACAGCCTGCTGTCTTACCCCTGAGTGACAGAACAATAAAATGTGGATGGTTTTTAGCTGGAGTCTGGTTTATGTTTGCACACACACACCTTTCCAAAGAGCTGATGACCTGCAGCTAAAGACATTCACTCCGATCTGAACAAAGAATCAGTGAAAAGTGAACAAAGTCTCACCTGGATTTTATATTTAAAAAAACAAACAAAATGCTTGTCAGCCTGAGATATCTATAAAGTAGTGTTCAGCATCATGACCTAACAGGATGTTCAACGTCGCGGGCGGGGAACCCCAGGCCTCAAGGACCGGTGTCCTGCAGGTTGTAGATATCACCCTTTCTTCAACATTTTTTAAACATGGGACATGGAAGCTTCTCTGCATAGATGTCACATTTGCATCATTTTCATGATGTACACAATGAAACCTCTGAAAGAGACACTTCTGTTTTGCGAGCTTTCAGGTTAAGCTCTCACAGGTGTAAACAGCCATTCACACATTCTTGATGAAAGGTTATAACATCTGTGCAGGCCAGTATTCTCCTAGCACGTCTTGAAAGACCTCCTGGCAATTATTTTGATAACTTTACCACAAAATAAGTTTTAATAAAGCACTCGGGTGTAGGGTGGATACAGACAAGGAAAAGAAAATACAGAGTGGGCTATTTATATGGATACACCGTAATAAAATGGGAGTGGCTGGTGATATTAAAGTCCTGTTTGTGGCACATTAGTATATGTGAGGGGGCAAACTCCTCAAGATGGATGGTGGCTATTTAGAAGTCGGCCATCTTGGATACAATTTTTGTTTTTTCAATAGGAAGAGGGCCATGTGACACATCAAACTTATTGATAATGTCACAAGAAAAACAATGGTGTGCTTGGTTTCAACATAACTTTATTCTTTCATGAGTTATGTACAGGTTTCTCTTTGTTCACAGCCATTGACATGTCGAAGAGGTTAACACGTGAGGAGCGGATCAAAATTGTGTTGATATCTGGTGAACGCAGTAACCGGGTCATTGCAGCAGATTTGAATGCAAGACACCCTACGAGACCACCCGTCTCCCATGCTACAGTTAGCAAACTGCTTGCTAAGTTTCAGTGTTGGATTTGCCAAAATGTGGACGAAAGAAAACTGTCACTAACGAAGAAACATCAGTGGCTGTCCTAGCTTCATTCAGCAAGAGCCCACAGTGTAGCACTCGCCGCATGTCACTGGAGAGTGGCATTAGTCGAACATCCCTTCGGCGGATATTAGCTACTCACAAATGGCACCCTTACAAACTCCAGCTACTGCAGCATCTCAACGAGGATGACCCAGGTCGGTGCACAGAATTTGCAGAATGGGCAAAACAAAAATGGGAACAGGACCCTCAGTTCACGCAGAAGATTTTGTTCAGTGATGAGGCAAACTTTTATGTGAATGGTGAAGTTAACAAACAAAACCACTGCTATTGGTCTGACACTAACCCACATTGGATGGATCCCTCCAAGACTGTTGGAACAACAAAAGTGATGGTTTGGTGTGGTATATGGGGTACAACGATAGTGGGTCCATTCTTCATCAATGGAAACATCAAGGCCACTGGATATTTGAAATTGCTACATGATGATGTGTTTCCCTCTTTGTGCACTGAAGCTGGCACGTTCCCTGAGTTTTTCCAGCAAGATGGTGCACCACCACATTATGGGTGCCAGGTCCGAGCATTCCTAGATGAACAGTTTTCTGGAAAGTGGATTGGTCGTCGTGGGCCAGTTGAATGGCCCCCAAGGTCTCCCGATCTGACCCCCTTAGACTTTTATCTTTGGGGTCATCTGAAGGCAATTGTCTATGGTGTGAAGATACGAGATGTGCAGCACCTGAAACTACGGATACTGGATGCCTGTGCTGGCATTTCTCCTGCGGTGTTGCTATCAGTGTGTGAAGAGTGGGAGAAGAGGGTTGCATTGACAATCCAGCAGCACATTGAACACATTTTATAAGTGGTCAGACACTTGTAAATAACTCATGAAAGAATAAAGTTACGTTGAAACCAAGCACACCATTGTTTTTCTTGTGACATTACCAATAAGTTTGATGTGTCACATGTCCCTCTTCCTATTGAAAAAACAAAAGTTGTATCCAAGATGGCCGACTTCTAAATGGCCACCATGGTCACCACCCATCTTGAGGAGTTTGCCCCCTCACATATACTAATGTGCCACAAACAGGACTTTAATATCACCAACCATTCCCATGTTTTTACGGTGTATCCATATAAATGGCCCACCCTGTAGTTTCTGTAATCAGCTGATTTTTGGATGTCATGTGATTGGCTTGTGGACAACCTTTAACCCGTCTGCTTGTACCATCCTCTCGTTATCGTGGCCCTGCAGCGTCCTTCAACTGGCCCTGCTGTGTTTGTTCTGCAGGTTCACTTACGTAACCACACTGACCCAGGATCATAGCCAGCAGCTGCTCTTTGCATCTGCCACAAACATGCAAACTTTATCATGAGAGTCCTCTGAGGGGAACAATAAAGCTCTTAATAAGGGGTCATCCATCTTTCCCACAATCATCTTCTAGTCCTTCACTAAAACCACCTGCAGTCGTTTCCATTGCTTAAAACTAAAAATCAAGAGGCTATAGTGTAAAGCATAAGTGTAAGGTTTACACCACAGGATAAGATTCATTCGTTTCACCTGGTACTCAAAACTGTGGAGCAAACAGGTGTTATGTTACTGGTTCAGAATAACTGTTGTTGTTTCATGCATGTTTGCACTTCAGTCATTCACACATTAAGAGACATGAACAAGAACAAACCTTCATTCAGTCATCAAGTCAGTAATTAAATCAGCAGATGTAAAAACGGTGACGTGCTTTCTGAGCCTCTAATGGGACCAAAATGTACAACTTCATGTTTGATCCAATAAGACTCAAAATAAGCATCTCAGAGAATAAATTCACCAGGAGAGGGTTTACTGACTTCACAGTGAGCAGCAGGATCATGTTTTCTTGGGCTTTTGTACAATAAGGCTTCTTTAGAAAACCGGAGGAGTCGTCCCCTGCTGGACTTTACAATGAATAGCAGTCTAAGGCTTCAGTTTTCACTGACTAATAAAGCTACTTCCTTCTTTTATTAAATCTTTTATTAGTTAAATTAAAATATTACAATCAAGTAAAATGTTCCTGAGTGAAGACTGAAAGCATTTATCTGCTGTCTAACCAACGATGTGTTAGAATAAAAACCTTAGAAGGTTTAAAAATGAAATGAGTGTTTCAGTGTTGGGCTTTTTTCAAGTGGACTATGAACCTGCAGCTCAGATTAGACCATCTCATTTAAGGAGGAGCGTGTTCAGCTGAACTTTGAGCTGTCCCACCTTCAAGAAGGCGGAGCGGACCTTGGGCCGGATTCATATCACGTCTTTACACGTAAGTGTGAATGAAGCAAACACAAACAGGTAAAACGATCAGCTTCACTTAAATATTCCAGCACAGAGCCGGGAACAAACCTTCATCCAGAACCAGCAGAGCATCCTGAAAGTGTCTTTACTCAAATACTACATGTAAGCACAAACTCTGAAGAACTGTAGCTTACTTTAGTCATTCAGTTTTATTCCATTTAATCTTCAGCAGATTTACACAGTCACATGCTGCCAAAAGTCTGCAGACTACTGACATTTATTTTCACAATTTATTTCTTACAGCTTTTGTTGCATTTGGATCCATTAAGGCTGAGTCAGCATGGTGCCCTCTCAGCAGTCATGTGTATATTCACTGCTGTATTAAAAAAGATGTGCACACGCTGAATTAGCTGGATGGATTTGAGAATGGATTCAGTAGATTTGGTTAGGAAGGTTTCTGACTTAGTAAAGTGACTCTGAAGTGTGTGTTTGAATTCTCTAAATACTAAAAGAAGGTTGCCTGGAGAAGTCAAAGCTCAGAGTGGGAGTTCTGGGTTCTGCAGCAGGGGGCGCTGTTGCTCTGTTTGTGTGCAGCATTGAAGGCGCTGCTGTCGTTTCTTTAAGACAGTGGTCCCCAACCCCCGGACAGGTACCGGTCCGTGAGTCGTTTGGTACCGGGCCGCGAGAGTTGAGGCTCAGGTGTGAAATGTATGGTTTTCAGGGTTTTTATCGGTTTTCAGCGTTATTTTGTTATCGTTTTTATCGTTAACTCGGTTTTCCTCGGTCTTTTCACGTGTGTTATGAATAAATCTTTTTTTTCGGTACCGGTACTAGTTTTATTTTGTTGTATTTATCCGCGACACCTTAAAGGCCGGTCCATGAAAATATTGTCGAGCATAAACCGGTCCGTGGCCATATCAGACCATATCAATCAGCACATTTCCTTTGTTAGAAAATAATAACACATTGTCAAAGGAGCTTGCAAAGAAAAGCATCTGGACTTCTTTAAGTTGCTTGAAGACGTTTCACCTCTCATCCGAGAAGCTTCTTCAGTTCTAAGGTCAAATGGTGGAGAGTCCCAGATATAAACCTAGTGGGAGTTTCCCCCCACAGAGGGACAAAAGGACCCCCTGATGATCCTCTAATCGCCTGAGCCAAGGTGTGAAACTGGGTGTGGGTCCCAATCAGCTAGAGTTTCGGGTGAGCTCATTGTGAAACCTGGCCCCACCTTATCATGCGAATTCCTGAGGTCAGATGGCCCAGGATGTGAGTGGGCGTTAAGGCGTCTGGGAAGGGATCTCAAAACTGGATTATAGATGGCAGAGAGTTGGTGTCGTACTGGGACATCTGGGACTCTCCACCATTTGACCTTGATGTCAGCAGACTGCAACACAGTGGAAAACATTCACTTCAAAGGACTTTCAGAAAATGGAATCAAGAGTGAGGAAGAGTGGATGGAGCAGAGAACTTCCTCCTACGTTTTTAAACCTTTTAAAAAAACTTCCTGACTCTGCATCTTCGTTCATCAAAACGTTTAAAAGGATGTTGATGATAAAAATAATAAAATAAGAAATGAATAAAATGAAAACAGACAGGGTGAATGAAAAGAAGGATGGTTTTGAATCTGTTATCGTGCAAAGATCTAAAGACTGAAAACAGGGCGCTGAGCATTAACCTGGAGTCTGTGGGCTCTGTGTCAGGATCACAGTTTCGTGCTTCACTTTGAGCTGCTGGAGCTGTTGGAGAGTTTAAACAAAGTGGATCAGTCAGACTGTCCACGTGTTCACCTGCAAAGAGATTTCAGTCTTTTTTTTTTAAGCAGGGTTACTTATATCACTGTGCACATGAAAGCACACACATAAAAACCCAAAATGATTTGAAGTGCTGTGAAGAGCAGGCCAAAAAAGCTAGCTATATAACCCTAACCACAAAGAAATGCTGGCCAATCAAAAGCCTTCAAACAATGACTTCAAAAAAAGTTTCTGATCATCTTCACGTTGGCTGAATTTCTGCTTTCAGCGATTTAAAACGCATTTACGTCAATGATGTGACGTGTGGAACTGTCCGAGTTCAGGGGCTGCATCCTTTGAAGGAACTGGCCTACTCAAAGATTCTTCATTATGCTAACATCTGTTCTACTGGATATTTTTAGTGACATAAAAACCCAGTACTTATATTTAGAAGTTTATTTTTGGACCGCTTAGACTGTCTGCCATTTTCCCCCAAAACATTCTTCAGCCTTCGATTCGCAATGAATCCTGTGATAGGGTGGGCCACAAAGGATACGCCAGACCCCTCCTTCAAATCTGGGGAAAAGGAGGACGCATTTGTGGGCCGCATTTGGAGCAGCCTTCAAATTTTGGACAGCCTTTGCTGTTGTCAGGTCATGAAAATGTCATTCTTTAAAACAATGATTCAAAAAAATAAACCCTGCATAATTCTAAACAGGAGTATTTATTATATGACGGTATCAATTCAATTCAATTTTATTTATATAGCGCCAAATCACAACAACAGTCGCCTCAAGGCGCTTTATATTGTACAGTATCAGGTATGATTGACATGTTCAGCAGAAATCAAGAAAGAAAAATGTTCAAATTATTAAAGACTAACTGTGAACAGCGAACCTCAGCAAAAATAACATGAATGAGGTTTTCAGCTGTTTAGTAACTCAGTTTATACATGAAATAATAATGTGAGAAAAAAGCTGCTGTTTTTGTGGTGATGACCTCACAGCTTTTCAGGTTTTCGAAGCGCTGAATAAACAAACTCAAATCCCGAATGTCTCACGGACTTCACGGTCATGACGTTTGTTTTACACGTTGTTAAACAAAAAAGCTGCCATTCGTTTTTTTGTTTTTTTTTTAAATTTCAATTAACTCAATAATAAAGACTTCAATAAAAGACTCGATGTGTTTTCGTTTTAACGCCCCCATCTGGGTTAATTATGACCAATCACATCCGCCCATTTCATACTGACAGATATCTAATCAACCTGAGTAAACACATTCCTCAGCAGAGGATGAAACTTTTTTTTAGCTTTACTCTTTATAATAATAATAATATTAATTTATTACTGCTACAGTCTGAGGGTGTGCTTACACTGAGGTGTCAGAGAGAGTAAAACTGAGAACAGTTAGAAATAAATCTCCTGTATATGAGGATGTGTGTGTGAATGAGCAGGAATAATCCTTCAGTTTCTGCCCATATAGCAGAAAAAACCCCTCAAAACTCAAACTCAAACTTTCTGCATGTTTTTTATGTTTGAAACCACGGACATGTGACCACTGTCCATAGGCACACGGTCATGTGACCATCGTGTTTTGAACCACACTTCTGAGCTGTGTTTCGAAACGTCCGCCCTTCGGAAGTTCTGCTGAGTGTTGAAACGTCAGTGTCGACCATCTTATTCTCAGTTAACCAAAAAACAGAGAAAAAGCTGCGATTACCTAAAACACCTGTGTACCTGTGCAGGAGCCTCACTGGGTTTATCCTGATGCAGGGCGCCTGCTGCTGTGATGGACATTAACTGAACTGTAAGTGAAACGTCCTATCTCTAGCTTGGATCTGAACACTAAATCTTTAATTCATATGTATTAAACTACATTTTCTATGATAGCCGGGCAGAGCTGTGGCAGTGTGGAAGTGAAATCATTAATATGAAACATCAAATCAAAATTCAAACTGAAACTTCGCTGCAAAGCATTTTGTTTCTTTTTAAGTGAAGCAGCATTAAGAAATCCTCACATCCTGTTGCAGAGGACAGAGTGAAAGAGCAGCTCAGGGTGAAGGTGATGAAGTAGGAGCATAATGACTGAAACTTAAGTAATCTCATAAAGTGATTGTAGTCCACCGTGTGTGACAGGTATAAACCTGTGCTGGACATAAGAACTCACACAGAGAAGTGTGCAGACAAGTTTCAAGGGGACAATGCAAAGCAAACATAGCCTATGTTTTACCCGATGGGGTACAATGTTGCTGTTGACGTGTTGCTGCTGTTCCTGCTGCTGATAGTGCTGGAAGGCAGGGCTGTGTTGATTTGAGACTGTAGACTGTAAAAAGTCCACGGGAGAAATGGTCGCTGATTAAACAAGTGTTATGAAATAATAATAAAATGCAAAAATTGGTGACAGCGCTTGGAACCACAAGGCAACAAAACTGTGAGAAATAAACTAGGCTCCTCCTGTGAATCACTCTTTGCCTCTCTTCCTCCATCTCCTCATCTCAGCTATCACTCTCCACTCGCCGTGAATCTGAGCACCACCAAGTGTGGTTCAATTTCTTACTCTTAAACCCCCCAAATTACTATCCAAAATATACAGAATGCTTTCTAAAACAGATGAATCAATATCACTTCCTATTGCAAAATGGGAAGCGGATTTATCAGTTAACTTAGACCTAAACTTCTGGTCTCAGACTTGCTTAAAAACCTTTCATCTAATTAGAAATCCCAGTCTTCAATTAATTCAATACAAAATATTACATAGAGTGCACTATACAGGTCATCGGATGTTCAAGATGGGCTTTACGTCTACCAACAACTGCTCACACTGCCAAACCAATTCACCGGACAATTATATCCACGCTCTTTGGTTCTGTCCACCAGTTCAGAAGTTTTGGCGCGAGATATGTGAAGACTTATCGAAGTGTCTGAAATGTAACATTCCAACTTCCCCCTTAGTGTGTTTGTTGGGCAGCTTAGATAATGTCACTTCAGAAAAGAATATCGCCCATATGGTTTTCACTGCCCTATGCATAGCCAAGAAAACAGTCCTCATGAACTGGAAAAATAAAAATAATCTTAATTCTAACCAATATAGAAATTATCTATTAGATTACATTAGTCTTGATACAGCCTCTGCCACCACATCAGATCAATTGCTCTGGGCTCCTTTGATCAGCTCCATCACCTAGTGGGGGTGGGGGGTCATAGTTTGGTCCCGCCTTCACTGTTGTGATTGGTGTGGGGGTAGGGACAGGCTTAGGGCGTCGGGGGGTTCCCCGGAGGCATCTTCCTTGGGGGGCTCAACCCGGGGTAGCGGTCATGTCCGGTTAGGGGCTCTGTTGGCTCTCCGGTGACTGTTTCCTCGCGGCTGCGTGCAGCGGGGCTAGGGGAGGGTCTGTGCTGACGGACGTGGGTTACTGACCTGGTAGCCTGGCTGGCCCTGGGTGGGTCCGGGATGGGCGTGAGGTTCTGGGGGTGCTCCGTCTCTGGGCTGGGACCCGGACCGGGCCTCGGGGGCTTGGGTCCTGGTTGGTGTGTTGCCGGGGTTGTGGGCGGGTGGGTGCATGGGGGCCCAGCCCTGGAGCAGGGTGCCGCCGGTGCGTCGAGCCACCTGGGGGGCTCTTCAACTGGTGGGGGAGATTGTCACATCTTGCAGGAGCTTTCCTCTCCTCAGGAGCTCCCTCTGCAGGAGGGGGAGATACAGGAGAGGTGGAGGAAGATCTCAGCCTGGGTGTTTATTGTCTTATGTAGTCTGGAAGATGAGTGGATGGTGGGGTGGGTGCAGTTTTCTCTGTGGTGGGGTTGGGTGGACTGTCCCGGGCTCTGTGGGGCGCTGCTGTGCTGGGCCCCGGTCTGGATGGGCCTGGGCCCCCTTTCCCTGGCGGGTCGCGGAGTATGGGAGTGCCTACTGGGGTCAGCGGGGGAGCTGGCCCCAGGGAGGGGTCACTTGCCCCTCCCTTCCTTCCCTCCCCATCTCCAGCTGCCTCCCTCTTCCCGCTCCACCACAACCACCCACACATGCAGGGCCTTGGAGTAGGGGTATGTCACCAGGGTGCAGAGGAGGCTACCCCCCCCCCCCCCCCCCCCCCTCTGTCCCCTTCTGGCTGCCTCTGCCTCAATTTTATCCCACAACTTAGACATTCACATTACTCACACTCTCATTACACATACATATAGGATCTTGGGGGTGGGCACGATACACGGAGTCCAAAGTACCATCAGGGTGTACACCCCACCCCTGGCATCGTTGCCCACCTCTCAATTTTAAATACACGTAGACATTGAGGGCTAGCAGGAGGGACCATGCGCTTACCTGCTGCTCTCTGGCAGGTAGCTCCATGCCCTCCTGGGTTTTAAATGCACCTTAGAACACACATGCATCAACATTACAATGAGCGGGTGGAGGGAGGTTTGGAGTCTTCTCTCACCCCCGTTCTCTGCGACCTGCTGGAGCAGGGGGGCTAGTAGGAGGAGTTGGCCGTCCGACTGCGGTCTGGAGTGTGGAGCCTTCCTGCTGCTGCGGAGTCGGGGCGGTCTGCCTCCCCCCACCGCAGGGAAAAGGGAAACACCACCTGGGTCTGGGTGCAGTTCCCCCCTCCAGGGGCGGGGGCACCTAGACCCGGTTTGTAGAGTACGCTTGGGGAGTGTGATCGTGTGTACAGCGTCTCTTTATGTCTGTCTCCACGTTGGTTGAGTGTGGAGTAAGTGCATATGAGAGCATGAGGGTGGGAATGGATGTTTGTATCTGTGTGTGCCTGTATGTCTGTGTCTATATGTCAGGTTGGGTGTCAGGCGCCACCTCTCTGGGGACATCTCAGGCCCTCCAAGGTTTGGAGGCCTATCTCCCCCTACCACCACTTCCCCTGCCAGTGGCGAACCCCCTCAGACATCGGTGCGTTGGTGGTTCTTTGTGTCCGGGGATGGGCGTCCAGGTACACACCGGCTCACTCCTTGGCGGCCGCTTATCGGGGCCTGGAGCCTGGGGCTCGCTCGGGCCACTTCGGAGGTGGGGTGCCCCCGGCCTCTCGGCCTGGGGCTCGGTCACTCAGGCGCAGCTGGCTGCCGGCGGAGCTCATGGGCGCGTCACTGCAACTCCCCCTGGCTTCTGCTCCGCGGCTGCTGAGTGAGCCCTCATCTGGGACTCTCCTCAGCTCTTTCCGGGACAGTGGCGCAGCTGCCCCTCTGTTGGTCTTCCTTGGTCTCTTGTGTTCTGGGGGCCTCTGGATGTCTGGAGTTTTGATCTCCTCCACACCTGCTTCAAGCCCTGGAGGACGGGGCTGTGGCCCCCCCACACCCTCTAGCAGATCATTACATGAAGGAACCTTTTAAAAAACAAAAAACAAGCGCGTCCATGCTCACAGGTGTACACACGGGTGATCACACCCACAAACTACACCCTTTTTGGCTCCTACCTCAAAGCACACTGTGTTCTGTTGATCTTATGTGCTGCACAATAATGTTTAACATTTAGTATTTACTGTCATATTCCCATATATCATTGTGATGTTGTTTATTCTATTACTCTTGTTCTCTTCTGCTTGCTTTCTTTTTTCTTTCTCAGCAGGTGATCCAGGTGATGCATTTTTTTTCTCTGCCCGTTCTGTTGGTTTTTGTCTTTTGCCCTTCTCCCCCGTCCCTCTTCTCAGCTGTTTCTCTTTCCCTCTTTCTTTCTCCCCTTCTTTCCCCCAGTCAAGTCTGTCCCGTATTCAGTAAGTGAAAATAAAATAAACAATAAAAGTTGAATCAAATGGACCATTACGGCAAGGCTGGGATGGTCAGTTTGGTAAAGTAAATCCGTTGGGCATCTTTCTTTGCCTTTAGACAACAATTCTGAGGGCAAAAGAGCCAAACGGGACAGGCCAAAAAAAAAAAAAAAAAAAAAAAAAAAGAAATCAAGAAAGAAAAATGTTCAAATTATTAAAGACTAACTGTGAACAGCGAACCTCAGCAAAAATAACATGAATGAGGTTTTCAGCTGTTTAGTAACTCAGTTTATACATGAAATAATAATGTGAGAAAAAAGCTGCTGTTTTTGTGGTGATGACCTCACAGCTTTTCAGGTTTTCGAAGCGCTGAATAAACAAACTCAAATCCCGAATGTCTCACGGACTTCACGGTCATGACGTTTGTTTTACACGTTGTTAAACAAAAAAGCTGCCATTCGTTTTTTTGTTTTTTTTTTTAAATTTCAATTAACTCAATAATAAAGACTTCAATAAAAGACTCGATGTGTTTTTGTTTTAACGCCCCCATCTGGGTTAATTATGACCAATCACATCCGCCCATTTCATACTGACAGATATCTAATCAACCTGAGTAAACACATTCCTCAGCAGAGGATGAAACTTTTTTTAGCTTTACTCTTTATAATAATAATAATATTAATTTATTACTGCTACAGTCTGAGGGTGTGCTTACACTGAGGTGTCAGAGAGAGTAAAACTGAGAACAGTTAGAAATAAATCTCCTGTATATGAGGATGTGTGTGTGAATGAGCAGGAATAATCCTTCAGTTTCTGCCCATATAGCAGAAAAAACCCCTCAAAACTCAAACTCAAACTTTCTGCATGTTTTTTATGTTTGAAACCACGGACATGTGACCACTGTCCATAGGCACACGGTCATGTGACCATCGTGTTTTGAACCACACTTCTGAGCTGTGTTTCGAAACGTCCGCCCTTCGGAAGTTCTGCTGAGTGTTGAAACGTCAGTGTCGACCATCTTATTCTCAGTTAACCAAAAAACAGAGAAAAAGCTGCGATTACCTAAAACACCTGTGTACCTGTGCAGGAGCCTCACTGGGTTTATCCTGATGCAGGGCGCCTGCTGCTGTGATGGACATTAACTGAACTGTAAGTGAAACGTCCTATCTCTAGCTTGGATCTGAACACTAAATCTTTAATTCATATGTATTAAACTACATTTTCTATGATAGCCGGGCAGAGCTGTGGCAGTGTGGAAGTGAAATCATTAATATGAAACATCAAATCAAAATTCAAACTGAAACTTCGCTGCAAAGCATTTTGTTTCTTTTGAAGTGAAGCAGCATTAAGAAATCCTCACATCCTGTTGCAGAGGACAGAGTGAAAGAGCAGCTCAGGGTGAAGGTGATGAAGTAGGAGCATAATGACTGAAACTTAAGTAATCTCATAAAGTGATTGTAGTCCACCGTGTGTGACAGGTATAAACCTGTGCTGGACATAAGAACTCACACAGAGAAGTGTGCAGACAAGTTTCAAGGGGACAATGCAAAGCAAACATAGCCTATGTTTTACCCGATGGGGTACAATGTTGCTGTTGACGTGTTGCTGCTGTTCCTGCTGCTGATAGTGCTGGAAGGCAGGGCTGTGTTGATTTGAGACTGTAGACTGTAAAAAGTCCACGGGAGAAATGGTCGCTGATTAAACAAGTGTTATGAAATAATAATAAAATGCAAAAATTGGTGACAGCGCTTGGAACCACAAGGCAACAAAACTGTGAGAAATAAACTAGGCTCCTCCTGTGAATCACTCTTTGCCTCTCTTCCTCCATCTCCTCATCTCAGCTATCACTCTCCACTCGCCGTGAATCTGAGAAAAAGGCACAATTTGCTATTGCATCCATCTATTATTTAATTATCCACACTTAAAAACTCTTCCATTTAATCCACAAGAAAGTAATGATAGAAAATGTTGTAGAACCAAAACATTGCAATTGTGTTTATTATTGTTTTTTATACTGGAATAACTCTGCAATGCAAAAACTATTACATATGTTATTGCTACCTGTACTTTTTTTATTCCAGCTGGTGAGGGATCCACTGCCTTTAGCAGCCTCACACAGCTGCTAAACATGTCCTCTAAGGACAAGTCTGGACACATTGTCCTTACAGTACATATGTGGACAATGTTATATCATGAGTAATAATAAAAACAACAAATCTATATACATAAAACAAAAGTAATACATAAAAGTATTTATGATGATTCAATTTGTTTGACTATCCACTCTGTGCAGGCAGAAAGCTTATTAAATGTTTAAATTGTAGAGATACAGTATTGTTGCTGCTGTAAAATAAGCATATTGTCCTATTTGAAATATAAATCTAATATAATCTATTTCTTAATGTATTTTCTTTAAAATACAGTGTTTAAATAATAAATAAATCCATAATTATGTGGATATGCATATTAAATATTTTTAATGAAATATAAGCCCTCCAGAAAAGCAAGGAAATGCCCTGTAAGTTACTTTAAAACTAAATATCTTCCCTAAAACAGTGGACAGCGCTACAGACCCATGACACCCTTACCCAGTTAGCTAGCAGCTATGACCAGCACTACTTGTGCAGTTACTTAAAGGACAGGTAATATTTGTCGCGCTGTTACACACACAGCACGCGCATTTGTTTCAGTTCATCATTTGCCACAAGCCAGCTTACCAGTCTTGTGTGCTATAGACTACAGTGTATGCTGTACACCCTACTTACTGGTTTTTGTTGCATCAGTCTGCGTCTCCCAACTAACTGTTTCTCCGACAGCTCTGCACCGCCCAGACGGCAAAAAATGTGCGTACTCTTTGAGAGCTCTTTCCTGGTACGTAACCAGTGCGCTCTGGCGTCAAGGGCGATCATTAGTTAATGGCAGTCATGTGACTGATGGACGCCAGATCCTTTTATTTAGCAAAATGTGATTAATAGTTAAATATTATTGTTGAGGGGCACAGGCAGGACTCCACACGCACACACACTTTAAAAAATAAAATAAAAATAAATAAATAAACATTTACCTCAAGAAAAGGGCACTTGGGGCACCCATCAGGAAAGGGGCAGGTGATCAACCCCTTCCACTCCCCCCTCTGCATGTGCCTGGATATACTGCATTATCATAAGCAGCCCATTAAATGTGTGAACAGCATCCATCTGTGACTGCCATCGAACACACTGCACCTACCAGTTGCCCCCAAATAGACAGAGGGGACATTATTCTCTCTCTAGGAGAGAGAAGACAAAATTCAAGGATGTTCAGTGGTGGCATGTAAACACATCAGGATGGAAAAGAAGGGAATGGAGGGGAAGTGGTGAATGCATCATGAGAAGCCTGAACCTATACAAGCATAACTACGTTTTGGTTCAGCTTTACATAATTCAGCTCTAAGTATACGTTTTATCAAAAAAGAAAGTTTTAAGCCTAATCTCAAAAGTAGAGATAGTGTGGTGGACCACTGGAGGGCTCCACTCACACCCAGTTCTCAGGAAGTGTTGTTGCTGTGTTTTGGAGGGAAAGTGTTCAGTTCTGTGGTGATGAGTAATAAACGAGCAGTGTTTATCGAGAGCTCTCGTGTCGTCTGTGTTTACCTCCACATTGGTGACCCCTGACTCGAACATGCTGCAGTCCGATGGTGGCGCTGACTCCGCTCTGGATGCATCAGCAGCCGCCAGCCCTCTGCCTCCGGCTGCAGCTACGTTTGCTGTGGCGCTCGAGCTGCCGGACTTTTGGCTTCATGATCCCCCGTCGTGGTTCGTGCACGTGGAGGCTCAGTTCGCCCTTTGTAGCATCTCGGCTGACGACACGAAATATCACCATGTGGTGGCTTCTCTCGACCCGCTAGCCACCCGTCATGCGATGAGTAATAAATGAGCAATGTTTATCGAGAGCTCTCGTGCCGTCTGTGTTTACCTCCACAATAGTGTCTTTCTCTTGAATCCAAACTGGGAGTTGGTTCCACAGAAGAGGGGCCTGAAAACTGAAGACTCTACCTCCCATTCTACATTTAAATACTCTAGAAACAACAAGTAAGCCTGCAGTCTGAGAGTGAAGTGTTCTGTTAGGATAATAAAGTACAGTAAAATCTTTAAGATAAGATGGGGCCTGAGTGTTTAAGACACACTGTGCAGGAAGAATTTTAAAAACGTCCTGGTCAGAAATGACTTCAAGATTCCTCAGTGTTACTGGAGGCCAAGTTAATGCCACCCAGAGAAAGCATCTAATTAGTCACCATATTCCTGAGAGTCCTAAGGCCAATTTAGTTTATTCAGGCCTTGATGTCTTTAAGACAGGGGTGTTGCTAGGATCTTGAAAATTTGTGTGCTTAGTCCAGTCATGAAATCTTTTGGAGTTTCATTCAAATAACATTTTTTTTAAGTTACTTAATATATCTAGCTTTGTTGGATTTAAACATGTAGCAAATAAACTCTCACATGATGTGAGAATATAATTAAACTGATTATCAAAGGGAAATTTTGAGTTTTAGGCTATTTGAGCTATATATGTTAGCTAGCATAATTATGGGTTATAAACAGCTGTTATTATTTAGCTGGCATGTTGTCAGCTGTCCAGAAACGAGAGGGTTGCATGTCTAATCTGCTGGCAATAAGTACCTACGACAGTATTGGGAATAAATCAGCATTTTTATGCCCAGTTCAGGAGATGAGGCTTAAGGTGAGGAGGATATCCAGATGCTAATCACATCTTTTTGAGATGGACATTGCTGTTCTGTACTCATGTTTTATGTTTGTGGCTAGAGACTGACAACATACACTATATTGCCAAAAGTATTCACTCGTCCATCTTCAGATGTATATAACTTGAAAGGTATCCCATTCTTAATCCATAAAATCCAATATGATGCCGTCTCACCCTTTGCAGCTATAACTCTTCTGGGAAGGTTTTCCAGAAGGTTTAGGTGTGTTTATGGGAATTTTTGAAGCACATTAATGAGGACAGACACTAATGTTGAATGAGAAGCCCTGGCTCACAGTCTCCTCTCTAATTCATCCCAAAGGTGTTCTGTTGGAATGAGGTCAGGACTCTGTGCAGACCAGTCAAGTTCTTCCACACCAAACTCAGTCCTGTCCAGTGGCGGTGAGCTTTACACCGATGCATTTGACAAGTTGCATATTAAACTTGGATGTGGCTGCTCGACCATGGAAAGCCTTGCCTCAAGCCTCCTGCACTGAAGTCAGGGCTCTAACACAAAAATTGCATAAAAATACTTATTTATTCCTGATATTGTCACAGTTAGTTATTGTGAGTAGCTGTCTGTGGTTATAGGCTGACATTATGTCACCTGTCACATCGTATGACAGTTTATTCACAAAGTGTCCGAGTCCAACAATAACATTTCATAGACAGTTTCACTAACACTAGCTAACTGGAGTGCTTACCGACAGAAAAGTTCAGCCAACTCTGAACAACTCAGCATCATTGTTATAGAAATACTTATGACAAAGGATCCAGCGGATCCAGTCTGAAACATTTACCACAAAATATTTAGTAGATTGTATCAATTTTGTCCTTATTTATTCCTAAATGTTTTTGTTTATTTATTTGTTTGTGTGTTTTTGCGACAAACAGTATTAGTACCATGCTTTAATTGGTAGGGGTAAAAAAGCAGAACTCAAATTTACTGTAATCTGCAATCGATAGACATCTAGTGGTAGAAATAGTGCTCACTGTAACTCACTCATTTTGTTTTTGTCACATTTATTTCTTGCACTTTCTGTTGTAAATTTCTTAATTGTTATTTTATTAGAATTTTTATAATATTTTTGTGTGTTAAAAGGTGACTGGCAACATTTCTGAATTTCACTGTACAGTGTAACCTGCTGTATATATTTTGACTTTAACTCTGTCCAAGGGGAGCGATATTCTTTTTATAGGCATCATAAATGTTCTAATTTAATAGCTTATTTACAAACACATGGTTTCTTCCAGTTTTCAAGTATTTATTGTTTTTGGTTTTTTTTTTATAAAACAGCAGTTTAGGATACATGCAGAAAACTGCAGGTTTAAAAGTGATCCTACATATGAGTGAAACTGGTTTGTTTTTTTTTTTTTTAAATAATCTTTGTTCAGGAGGAAACAATGACCAGTAAAGAGCTGCTTTTGAGGACACTGGAAGAGTTGGGAGATGAAGAATTCAGTGACTTCAAGTGGTATTTGGAGCAGCCACACAACCTGGATGGCCTCCCATTTATCCCAAAGAGTCATCTGGAGAATGTAAAGAGGACAGAAACAGTAGATAAGATAGTACAGACCTACAATCAGCAGTCTTTGGAGGTGGTGAAGAAAACTTTAACAAAGATCAGCAGAAATGATCTGACAGAGCGATTATCAACCATCAGCACAACAGCACAAGGTAAACTGCTGGAGAACCACACATGTCGTCTGGTTATCACTCAGGATCAGACTGGTCTTTACGGCTGATTTTGCAGGTGACAGGCAGATAACTTCAATCTGAAAATGCAAAGAGTGGATTTATGTGTATATGTTAACTTTTTAATCGCCTTAAGAGACTGTAGACCCTCAGTTTTTTAAAATGTTTTTTTTTTTATCTTTTGGTAGACACATTGATTTACACATAATGAAATATGCTATGTTACTGAAACTGGCAGTGACAGATTTATTTAAATAAAACACAACGATTTTTACTTATTAAGTCTGCGTGGAATGGAAGTTTAAAACTTTGTTCTTTACACGTTCATGTCATACAGATGTGAAGTCTCCACGGCCCATAACACGTTACAAAGAACAACTTCAGTCAAATCTTCAGGTCAGGTTTATGTGCAAACAAGAAGGATGGACATCAAAGAAAGATGAAAAGAACCTGGATGACATCTACACTGATCTGTACATCACAGCTGGAGGAGAAACACACACCACCAGTCACTTCAGGCAGATTGAAATGGCCTCTGGAAGGCCTGCAGGAACTGAAATTAGCAACATCTTCATACATCCTTCTGGCATTAAAAAGAATATAAGAACTGTGCTGACTGCTGGGGAAGCAGGAAGTGGTAAAACCTTCCTGGTGCACAAGTTTGTTTTGGATTGGGCTGAAAAAAGAACCAATCAGGATGTAGATCTGTTATTTCCCTTCATGTTTAATGAGTTGAATTTGCAAAAGGACAAAGAGTACAGCTTTGCCAAACTCATCCACATGTGTATCCCTGAAAGTGTGCACATCAAAGAGGAGGAGCTTAACAGCATCTTCACAACACTGCAGACATCAGGAAACTCAGACTTTGAAAAGAGTGAATACAAACTTCTGTTTGTGTTGGATGGACTGAATGAGAGTTGCCCTCAGCTGAACTTCACTGCCACAGAAAAACTACCTGTCGATGTGACCAAGTCCACCTCAGTGGATGTGCTGCTGACAAACCTCATCACAGGTTGCCTGCTTCCCTCCGCTCGTATCTGGATGACCACATGGCCTGGAGAAGCAATCTCTGTTGATTTTATTGATATGGTAACTGAGGTCCGAGGGTTTACGGAGCTACAGAGGGAGGAGTACTTCAGGAAGAGATTCAGAGATGAGGAGAAGGCCAGCAGAATCATCTCTCACATCAAGTCATCACCAAGCCTCCACTTCATGTGCCACATCCCGGTCTACTGCTGGAGCACTGCTACAGTTTTGCAGGAGGTATTGAAGAGCAAAGAGAGAGGAGATCTGCCGGAGACCCTGACTGAGGTTTACACAGAGTTCCTGAATGTTCAGATCAGAAATTTGAAGCAAAAATATGGCCCAGAAAAAAGCCTTGAGTGCATTAAAATGATTGGAAAACTGGCTTTTAACCAGCTGGAGAAAAGCTGCCAGATCTTCAGTGAAGAACTAACAGAGGATGAAAGCACTTTCACAGAACCCTTAAAGCTTTCAAATGCATTCTTCTGGTTCTTTAAAGAGGATCATCAGCTGAAGAAGGGCAGGAAAAAAGTGTTCAGCTTTGTCCATCAGAGTGTAGTGGAGTTTTTGGCTGCTCTGTTTGTGGTCTCAGATATTATCACTGAAGACAATTTGGCTCAATCACAGACTTGTTTGAAGAGACCTGGAAATGTTTTCAGCCAAACACATATACCAGAAATCTACAGTAAAACTGTTGACAAAGCCATAAAGAGTCTGGATGGACATCTGGACTTGTTCCTTCGCTTCCTCCTGGGCCTTTCACAGCAGACCAACAAACCTCTATTACAAGACCTGCTGCAAACAAGAAGTAGCTCACAGACCATTAAGCTAATAGTAGAACTTGTGAAAAAGAATGTCAGAGAAAATCCATCTCCTGAGAGAAGAATCAGCCTATTCCTCTGTCTGAATGAGCTGAAGGATGGTTCTCCAGTGGAGGAGATCCAGCAATTCCTGAGATCGGGTACAGTCTTAGATGACCTTTCTCCAGCTCAGTGGTCAGCTCTGGTCTTCATCATATTGTCATCCCAAAAAGATCTGACTGTGTTTGACCTGAAGGAATACTCTGGTTCAGAAAAGGCTTTTCTAGGTCTGCTGCCAGTGGTTGAAGCATCTAACAAAGCTCTGTAAGTGCAAGGAAATGTATTGAATTGTTGTGCCCCTTTATCCAAAGAAAACAATATCACTTTTACAGTTTTTCTTTTTTCACTTCAGGTTCAGTTGCTGTAACCTCTCAGAGAGGAGCTATGAAGCTTTGTGTTCACTTCTCAGCTCCCAGTTCTGCAGTGTGAGTGAGCTGGACCTTAGTAACAACAAACGGCACGATTCAGGAGTGAAGCTGATTTCTGCAGTACTCAATAATCCACACTGTAAACTGCAAACTGTCAGGTTTGTCAGACCAAGTTATATGGTACTAATGCTCTCTTAACTAAGAGAAGCAGCAAGCGTGAGATGAATAATTTTCTTAGCAGCACATTTACTCTTGGCACACTTCAATAGAACAACTTCCAAACCAATCAGGAATCAGAAAGTCCTGGCAAATGTCAGAAAAACAACAAGGCATATTCAACACATTATTACTTGTATGCAAATACATGCAAATTCCAAAACATATAGGCACTAAATGGGAATGGAAATATATAAAAATCATCAACACAGTAGCTCCTATACAGAGGGGTTTTGAACTAACTGGTTCATTTATCTTATTACTGCCTCTTGACATATGCGTTTGCCAGGTAAACCATAAGCAGAGTAAGCACAATTACTATAATGTTACATATATAGCTATGATATCATAATATCATAACATAGCTATGATATTAGCTATTTTTGACAACTAATGAAAGAAATGTAAACACATACTTGCATAAATCATCAACAGTCTATTGTAGTCTGTTCATTTCAGTCTACCTTGCATCAGCAAAATCAACATTAGCAGCTGACCAAAGTCACTCTTTAAATTATAGGGTACTACCACCACATGGTGATACTCATGCACTGAGAGTGGTATGTAGGTTGAAAGCATGATCCTGTGAGGCTGAGCTCAGGGTTAAATAATTTTTATTGCTCTACACATCTCCAGATCACAGCACTTTCAAATCTGACTATAGTTTTTTTTTTTTTTTTTTAAACATACTGACAAATCTGATTAATCATACATTCCAAATACACTTTGAAGGATTCAGGAGGAGGCCAACAGTTACTGACAGAAGGTTCAGCAAAGAAATTTTAAATGTTTAAGTACACATGCTTCATAACTGGAACACAATACCCGACTTCAAAAAATAATAACATGTCCTGGATCCAATATTTGATATGTTGTCTTATTATTTTTTAATTTAATTTAATCAGTAAATGATTTGGAAAATATTGCTTTCTGCTTTTACTCATATTACATTTACATTCCATCTGTATCAAGAGTATCATTAACATCTGTGTGAAATTTTTGTTTAGTTCCTCAGTTGGCTACATGAGTGAGTGTGTGTGCGATGAGTTGTTTTTTTTTTTGTTTTGTTTTTTTTTACATTCCTTCTGTTTCTGTTTTAAAGGCTGAATTGCTGTAATCTGTCAGAGAGAAGCTGTGAACCTCTATGTTCCCTTCTCAGCTCCAAGTCCTGCAATCTAAGAGAGTTGGACCTGAGTAACAATAAGCTCCAGGATTCAGGCATGAAGCTTCTCTCAGCTGGATTGAAGAATCCACACTGTAAACTGGAAACTCTGAGGTCAGGATTCAGCTGTTTAATCAGAAGTTTAACACTGCTACATTAGATTATTAGCATTAGAACATATGACACTATGGCAACATGTACGGCAAGTAAATGTTACTGATTGTTTACCACAAATATTTCATAAATGGATTGTAATATGTTGTTATATCTGCTGCTCTGTTTAAGGCTGAGTAACTGTAACCTATCAGAGAGAAGCTGTAATGATCTGTTCTCAGTTCTCCGCTCCCAGTCATGTAGTCTGAAAGAGCTGGACCTGAGTAACAACAAGCTGTGGCTGTCAGGAAAAAACCTGCATGAAAGCTCTACAAAGACCATTGTCTGGTGAGATTACACATCTGTTGAATGTTTCTGCATTCTCAATTAACCCTATGGGTTCCAGGGTAGAATTGGCCGTTTTTGACTACTTTTGATTTTACCTCTATATTTCACCTTTAAAAGATGTTTATCTTGCCTTGTTTGGTATCATTATTTTCAGCACAACCTCAAATATCTGAAATACGAGTTATTTTTTCATTTTGACATACTATATTAGCACAATTGATCTAAATTCAGACAAAAAATTAAAAATCCGAGTAGAAAAAAGGTATATTTTTTACTGTAAAACCCACAAACATGTTTAACGAATCATTTTCATAACTTGAAATGCAAATAGAAATTGTACATTTCTAAAAATTATGCACAAGTTTTGCAAACAACAAAGTTATATGGTACTATTTACCTAAAAATTCAGCCAAAGCTTCAGGCGTTTTTTATATGACCATTTAAAACTATTTACAGAACAATCAGGTGTTCTGCATCAAATAAGAAGGCACACAAATTATTTGTGCCAGTCCAAAAAAAATAGTTTGTGTTCAGTAACAGCGTTTACACTGGAATCTGCCTTTTATGGTTTTTTTTGAGAAAATGTGAAATTCAGCAGTATAACTGACACACAATACAAAACAATAACTACACAACACACTAACTATAGCCTCCAAACACGCTAAACGTCACTAATGTGTCACATATGAAAACTCGCTCTCTCTTTCTTTCGCTCGCCCACTTTCAGTCGCGGGTGTCACTCCTAAAACTTCCCCTTCTCCCTAGACAACCAAGTGCCACATGTTGCCATTTCATTTTTTTGATTGGCTGACATGGTAAACTGTAACACTAATAGGGAAGGGGTGTTTTTTCTTTCTCCTTTTTCACTCGCAATCAGAGAGTGTTTGCTAGCGCTGTCCATAGAAAACGCCGTTCTTCCCACTGTAAACACCACTGTTTTGTTCAGGAAAAAACGGTGCGTGTATTTTTTATCATAACTCTGGTGTTACGTGGCCCATCGACACAATTCAAAAACTGGTATATAGCTTTCGACCCAAGTTCAAATGGAGACTCTGAGTCACTTCATCTTGTAGCTGTGTCGTCTTAAATTGGTCATGTGATTTTGATGCGCCGGCGCATCCGTCGACCCCAGAGGGTTGATACACCTAGGGAGTTTCAGTCACAGTGCCAGCAGAGACTTCTAAACACCCTCAGGCACTGTTTCTTGCTCTGATAAAAAAGACCTTCCACATTTCTGTGTGAAATTTGTCATGTGACCACCTTACATGAAGTAAGATTTAGTTTATCAAGTTTGCACTTATTTAGCTTTTAGAGTTTAATTTCCAGTGTTTTATAAAGTCAGTGTACACTTATCAAAAGTTAACATCGTGGCCACTGACAGGTGAAATTAATAACATTATCACTTTATCATCGCACCTGTTAGTTAGTGATGTGTCGGTCACGAACGAAACAGCTCTTAGAGCTGGCTCTTTGAAATGAACGACGTGAGCCGGCTCCGTGGGTTTTTTTTTCCCCTTCTTTCTCTCACCCTCTCTCTCGCACTTTTTTTCTGCTTCACTCGCATGTGAGCCTTGTGCTTTACGCTGGGAAGAGGGCGGGGGGGGGGGGGCAGTAGTTACACTGGCAGTAGCACAGAAACAGAGCGGGAGGGAAAGAGAGAGAAAGAAAGCCAGGGACAACAACGTCACATTAGAGAGGTATAGTAATCATCCACAACTATTTTCAGTTGTGGATGATAAAGGATTCAGAAAGTTTATTCATGCAGGCCCTTATGACAGAGAATATGCATCTTCTTTTCTTTTTCATATTTTAATTTATATTTAATTGTGTTGTGGTTTGCAGTGTTTTGTGTTGTTTCACTTTAAATTTGTTTAAAAGGAAAAAGATGAAAATGTAAATAGTTAAAAGTTGAAATGTGAATAGTTGGTTTTTGTATTATATGATTTATTTATTACATTTTATGTGGAGTGATTAAATAAAGTACATTTACAGTGGCCCCTACAGACAAAGGACGTACAAACTCCAAAACACAAACGAACTCCAAAACACGTACAAACCCCAAAGCATGTACAAACCCCAAAGCACGTACAAACCCCAAAGCACGTAAAAACCCCAAAGCACGTACAAACCCCAAAGCACGTAAAAACTCCAAAGCACGTAAAAACTCCAAAACACGTAAAAACTCCAAAACACGTAAAAACTCCAAAACACGTAAAAACTCCATAGCATGTACAAACTCCATAGCACGTACAAACTCCGAAGCACATACAAGCCCCGAAGGACGTACAAACTCCAAAACACGTACAAAAGATAACAGAAGTGCTCCAGGATGCTAGGGGCAGTGTTGAGCTTTTGTTACCTATGGGCTACACAAGCCAGAAAGTACCAACGACCAGGTTTGGTGTGTGGTAGGAACAGGTAAATGAACGTCCATCCATCCATCTTCATCCGCTTTTTCCGGGGCCGGGTCGCGGGGGCAGCAGCCTAAGCAGAGAAGCCCAGACCTCCCTCTCCCCAGCCATCTCCTCCAGCTTATCCGGGGGAACACCAAGGCGTTCTCAGGCCAGCCGAGAGATATAATCTCTCCGGTGTGTCCTGGGTCTGCCCCGAGGCCTCCTCCCGGTGGAACATGCCCGGAACACCTCACCCAGGAGGCGCCCAGGAGGCATCCTTGTCAGATGCCCGAACCACCTGGCTCCTTTCGATGTGGAGGAGCAGCGGCTCTACTCTGAGCCCCTCCCGGATGGCTGAACTTCTCACCCTATCTCTAAGGGAGAGGCCAGTCACCCTTTGGAGGAAGCTCATTTCCGCCGCTTGTATCCGCGATCTTGTTCTTTCGGTCACTACCAACAGAACCACATCATCTGCGAAAAGCAGAGATGAGATTCTGAGGCAACTGAAGTGAAAGCCCTCCGCCACTTGGCTGCGCCTAGAAATCCTGTCCATAAAAATTATGAACAGAATCGGTGACAAAGGGCAGCCCTGGCGGAGCCCATCACCCACTGGGAACGAGTCCGACTTATTGCTGGCAATGCAAACCAAGCTCTTGCAATGGTTGTATAGGGATTGAATGGCCCGTAGTGATGGGCCAGACACCCCATACTCCCGCAGCACCTCCCACAGGACACCCTGAGGGACATGGTCGAATGCCTTCTCCAAGTCCACAAAACACATGTAGACTGGTTGGGCAAACTCCCATGCACCCTCAAGTATCCTTGAGAGGATAAAGAGCTGGTCCAGTGTTCCGCGACCAGGACGAAAACCGCATTGTTCCTCCTGTATCCGAGGTTCGACTAGCAGACGAACTCTCCTTTCCAGCACCCTGGCATAGACTTTCCCAGGGAGGCTGAGGAGTGTGATCCCCCTGTAGTTGGAACACACCCTCCGGTCCCCCTTCTTGGGGACCACCACCCCAGTCTGCCAGTCCAGGGGTACTGCCCCTGATCTCCACGCAACATTGCAGAGGCGTGTCAACCAGGACAGCCCTACAACGTCCAGAGCCTTCAGGAACTCGGGGCGGACCGCATCAACACCAGGGGCTCTGCCACCAAGGAGTTGTTTAACTGCCTCAGTGACCTCGCCTCCGGAAATTGGCAGGTCATTCCCCTCATCCCCAGACTCTGCTTCGTCCTCGGAAGACGTGTCAGTGGGATTAAGGAGGTCCTCGAAGTATTCCTTCCACCGCATGACAATTTTCTCAGTCAAAGTCAGCAGCGCTCCGCCAGCACTATACACAGTGAAGGTAGAGCACCGCTTTCCCCTCCTGAGACGCCTGACGGTTTGCCAGAATCTCTTCGAGGCAGTCCAAAAGTCTTTTTCCATGGCCTCCCACACCCGAGTATTTGCTTCAGCCACTGCCCGAGCCGCATTCCGCTTGGCCTGTCGATACCTTGTCAGCTGCCTCCGTAGTTCCACAGGCTAACCAAGCCCGATAGGACTCCTTCTAAATGAACATTTTTCTTTTAATTATTTGAATATATATGAGTGCTTGTGTATAAATACACAAACAATACACATATGCTTTCAATTGTGTAATTTAAGTGATCTAGGTAGCTCTGTTTTGGAAGTTCAGTTAACGCTAGAAATGTGTTTTGGAGTTTGAACGTGCTTTGTCTCTAGGGGGCACCGCCTATATTTATATATAAACATATATAAATAAAACCACTTTTTTATTTCCATTAGTAATTCCTTTTGTGCATAATTTTATATTATTGTTAATAATAAATTAATTAAAGCAACAAAACAACCTGAAGAGCCGGCTCTTTTTAGTGAGCTGAGCCGAAAGAGCCGGTTCTCTTAAAAGAGCCGGAAATCCCATCACTACTGTTAGTAGAGCAAGTGAAAATTTCCTTTTCAAATCTGATGTTAGAAGCAGGAAAAATGAGCAAGTGTTAGGGTTTGAGCGGGTTTAACAAAAAGGCAAGTTGTGATGGCTAGATGACTGCATTACCGCAGTCACTAAAGGAGTCTGAAAAATATAGCGACAAAGTCGCTAAGTTGGCAACACTGTTACCATACCTTTCTAATGTGACGATTTGTCCCTTGTTGTTGTCCCTGGCTCTTTTTCTCTCTCTTTCCCTGCCGCTCTGTTCCTGTGCTACTGCGAGTTTAACTACCGCCCCTCCCCCCTCTGCTCAGCGCAAGCACAAGGCTCGCGTGCGGAGTGAAGTGAAAAAGCGCGAGAGAGAGGGTGAGAGAAAGAAAGAAAAAAAAAAAACACGGCTCCCAATAAGGAGCTGGCTCGTGTCGTTCACTTCAAAGAGCCGACTCTAAGAGCTGTTTCGTTCGCGACCGACACATCACTAACAGCAGCTGTAATTTGACACAGTACTGAAATACAGGTGCCTTAAAATCCTGCAAGTAATACAGATAATAGAGGCACAGACATGACTACTCAAAAACGTTGTACTTCGATTGTAACTTCTGATTGAAACTCTGCTTTTTATGCAGGACAAGTAACATCTCAAAGTACAAGGACATCATCTCCAACAGTGATCTGACCCGTTCAGGACCTCCTGCTGTTTACCAGCTGAGAACAAAAAAACAGAAGTTTGGAACTCTGACAAGAATAACTGTTGGTGAAAAAAATCCAAACAAGCCAAATAAAACCATCTTACTTGTAGGTGAAACAGAAGCTGGAAAATCTACTCTGATCAACTCTCTGTTTAACTACAGCATGGGAGTGAAGTGGGAGGATGAAGTCTGGTTTCAGATCGTAGAGGAGGAGAAGAAAAGTCAGGCAGAAAGTCAGACATTAGATGTGATCGTGTACGAGATCTTTGGTTTTGAAGATAAAACTCTTCCCTACTCTCTGACCATCATCGATACTCCTGGATATGGAGACACCAGAGGGATTAAACATGACATCATCAGTCAGCAATTATTGGACTTGTTTGGATCAGAGAATGGAGTTCATGAAGTTCATGCACTGGGATTGGTGATGAAAATGTCAGATTATCGACTGAGTGACCGAGCGATAAATGTCTTTGATTCAGTGATGTCTCTGTTTGGAGAAAACATGGAGAAAAATGTTGTAGCTCTGATCACACACTCAGATGGAAGACGTCCTAAAAATGCTTTTCGAGCTCTTGAAGCAGCAAACATTAAATGTGCCAAAAATGAGAAGAATCAGCCTGTTCACTTCCTGTTTAATAGCTGCCAGCATGAAGAGCGAACAGAGGAAAACGAAATTAGTTTGGAATTTGCATGGACAGTAACAGAGAGAGGAATGAGAGAGTTCACAGCCTTTCTGGAAAAAGGTACAGCTCGAAGACTGATGATATCTGTGGAAGTTCTGAATGAACGAATCAGACTGACGACCTGCATCCAAAATCTGAAAGATAGATGTGGCCTGACTGAACTGAAACAGTTTCCAGAAGGTCTGAAGAAAAATAAAAATTATAGGAAAAGAATAGAGAATCTTTTGGGAAACCCTGAAAAGGAAATTATCCAACAGACAGCAGATGAGTCACAGTTATTAAATGAGTCCTACAAACTTGTTGTCAAACTGGATGAGCAAGCTCTGAAAGCTGATTCAGCATCTTCCATTGTCCACTTGGACTTCCTGATTGAGAAGATGAAGGAGAAAGGAAACACAGAGAAGGTCCAGAAACTGGAGGAGATGAGAAGCAGAGTGGATGAAGGAACCAGAGCAGCTCTGCGGTTCAAACAGCAGCTGGGAAAATATTTAAAAATGGACTGAAGAAGGTTCACATTCATTTGTTTTTTAACAGTGTGATATTTTTTAATACCTTAACACAGAGGTTCCCAAAGTGTGAGGCCCGCCCCCTAGGGGTGAGTGCAGAGCCATTGCAGGGGCGGGTGGGGCGGTATGAAAAAAAAAAAAAAAAAAGAACGCTTGGACAATGATAGCGTAATTGACAGGTTTTTGACAGGGCTCACACACAAACGCAAAGCAAGAGATGAAGCATTGCCAAGTATGTTTCCAAACCAACTTTCTTCCAAGCCAAAGACTAGAAAATACGGTGAAGCATCTTCCCTTTGGCTTCACCTGCACAAGTGCCAAGGTAGGTCTCCCCTGCAGAATTGGTTTCCCCTGCGTTGGGAGCACGATCTGAGCTGATCCTGCCGCAATTTGTTCCCCCTGTCCGAATCAAAACGTCAAAAAGTATCCCAAATTTAAATGATACAGCAGCTATAATTTTACACGAATATATGAAGCCCACAGTGTGTTTCTGTGACTGTGCTTTAACTGAAGTGAGGTCGCCACCTGCTGTTTAATGATCAGTACAACAGTGTGTGAGAACAGCTCCCTCCCTGATATCACAAATTAAACACAAAGTCACTCTGTGTTCTTCACAAATACATGTGTTTCTGTCACGTTGTTCTAATGTTGTTCTAAACTTGTCAGTGTGAGCTTGTTTCTGCTGCTCCTCTCATGGTGACTCAGTGTTAGTAAAGTGGTTGTGGGAAAGTAACATGTCACTGACATGATCCAGAAACAGTCCAACATGTTGTTGTCTTTCTAATCAGTGAGTAAAGGGGATGTTAGAGACACTGAACTCAGACACAGTGTAGAAATGTTCAATCCAACTTTGACTCTTCAGTGTTTGTGAAGAGTCCAGTCCTGAAATCTGATCTTCTTTCATCTGATTTAAGCTTTTTATTTATTTGAAATATTGCTGTTTCTTAACATGTGTTACTGCATTATCTAAATGTAAAATTAAATAAAACAGCAAGCCATCAATATAAAAATGCTGCATAAACCAAAATAACACACGCTGCACCGCTTTAAAACAACCTGCCTCTGCAAAAACATCAGTCTGTCCACACTCTCTGTTGAGAGATAAGATGTACTTGTAGTATCAATGTCATCCTCTCACTTGGTGCAGATGTACCTGGAACAAATGGTCTTGTTCTGCTAGCGTAGCTTCAATCTTCTTATGCTTGAAGTTTTTCCACCATGCGAATGGATCTGTGTCCAGAGGAAGGACTCTGTTGGACAAAGGCTTAGATGGGGTGTCAAACTCATTTTACATGGCGGGCCACATACAGTTTGCAGAAGTTCCATATTTAACTGTTCTTCTAAATGATAAAGAAAAAGTTGCTGTGATAAAGGACAAAAAAAAAAATCTGTCAGCACGACTCTGTGGGCTTAAAGCAGGGGTGGGCAATCTCAGTCTACGAGGGCCGGTGTCCCTGCAGGTTTTAGATCTCACCTTGGGTCAACACACCTGAATCACATGATTAGTTCGTTACCCGGCCTCTGGAGAACTTCAGGACATGTTGAGGAGCTAATTTAGCCATTTAAATCAGCTGTGTTGGTTTGAGGACACATCTAAAGCCTGCAGGGACACCGGCCCGCGTGGACTGAGATTGCCCACCCCTGGCTTAAAGTGTAAGAAATAAATGTGCTTCAGCACCCCCAAAATGAATCAAAGCACCCCCAAAGATTTCTTACTTTTTTGGACAATATTTGCTGTTTGTGTGACACACTACTAAAAACATAAAAAGCATACAGTACTTGGTTGAGACGTAACATTTTAAGAACAAAAGTATAGATACCCCCCCCAAAAAAATGGTTTGTTCCAGCTCTCCCTTGCTCTGGCTCTAGCGCCGTTGCTGCCAGAGCGATGGTGGCTGAGACGCAGCGGAGCAGAGGTGTAAGTGCCTGGCTTAAAACAGGACATATTAGCTGCATTTAACCTTCAGTTACTCTTTATATAGTTGGTAGGAGTCAGACCATGTTTCTTTTTACTGAAAAACATTACACCAGGTAACCAGCAGTGTTGAAAACTTTTCGGTTTCTCCAAGCATGACATTCCAGTGTATTTCAGACCCAGCAACACGCTCAGACAGAAACTGGTTCACCCGAAAGACAAAACGGCAAAACACAAACTTAACAATGTGGTGTATGCTGTACAGTGCAGCGAGGAATGCTCAGACCTCTACATTGGAGAGACCAAACAGCCACTTCACAAGCGCATGGCACAACACAGAAGAGCCACCTCCACAGGACAAGACTCAGCAGTCCATCTGCATCTTAAGGATAAAGGACACTCTTTCGAGGATGCTAACGTTCACATTTTGGACAGAGAGGACAGATGGTTTGAAAGAGGAGTGAAAGAAGCCATCTATGTCCACTGTGAGCGACCATCTTTGAACAGAGGCGGGGGTTTACGACACCAACTCTCTGCCATCTATAATCCAGTTTTGAGATCCCTTCCCAGACGCCTTAATGAGAGCAACAGGACGGTCAAATGTCGCTGATTTTACTACAGAGCAGGACGGATTGTAGAGTAGCAAACATCAACCGAAAAGTCAAAGGAGCTTGCAAAGAAAAGCGTCTGGACTTCTTTAAGTTGCTTGAAGACGTTTCACCTCTCATCCGAGAAGCTTCTTCAGTTCTAAGGTCAAATGGTGGAGAGTCCCAGATATAAACCTAGTGGGAGTGACCCCCCACAGAGGGACAAAAGGACCCCCTGATGATCCTCTAATCGCCTGAGCCAAGGTGTGAAACTGGGTGTGGGTCCCAATCAGCCAGAGTTTCAGGTGTGTTCATTGTGAAACCTGGCCCCACCTTATCATGCGAATTCCTGAGGTCAGATGGCCCAGGATGTGAGTGGGCGTTAAAAGTTATACAACCTATTTAAAATCTAAAACTTAAAATTGTCTGTAGCCTGCTGTTGTTACCACTGTCCTGTTTGAAATGGATACTAACTAGCTAACTGACTGAATGCCCATTAACCTTATAACTGCTGTTGTGTGTGTGTGTGCGCGTGTGTTTGTGTACAGAGAGACAGCCAGGTTCATAATGGATATAAGGAGGTTTTATTTTTTTTAAAAAGAAGCCACATTCAGGTAAAAGTGTAAAATCAAATGATCCGTCAATCAAGAATAATGTTGGATCAGTGTTTCAATGTTTATATCTTTTAATAGATGTTCATGTGGTTTGGTTATTTGCCTTTTGGTTGAAAATACACTGAGAGAGGACTTTTTGTTAGTGATCTTAATAGTATTCTTTTCATATTAATGTAATTTTTCATCTAATTGAATACAATTAGAGCGAGGAAAGAGGGGAACGTGAGGAGAAAGTACAAGGTCAGGAAGAACCAGGTAAGAAAACAGACAGGAAAAGTGACAGGCAAAAAGAGAAAAAACCTGATTTTACTCAAACAATCTGGAAGTTGTGTTCTCCCTATATTAAAGCTGCTGTACAGAATCTGCAAAACAAACTGGGTTGAAACATTTTTGACCCTCTTTAAAAACATTCCAACATAACATTATCATTGATTGGGGAGATTAAAATTAATGATATATTTTTATGTAGTTCAGCCACAACTCTAATAAAACCTCAGCCAGTAATAGGTAGGCCAACTTTTGGACCGTCCAGTTGTCTGTATGACTGCTGCAGTACATACATCACATTTGCGCACTATCAGAAAGTGCCAAACAGAGTCCTGGTGGAGTGAGGAGCTGTAAAGAGAAGCAGATGCTCTGTTTATATTCTAAAAATGTTTTAAGCTTGTTTCAAAGATTCTGTACAGCAGCTTTAAATGTTTTCCAAAAGCACACATACACTTATCAGTGTTTCTCAAACTTCTCACAGTGTCAAGCTCTCCTAAGTACCACTATGAAAGAATGAAACCCATAAATCTTACAACACAAAATTAGTATTATTAAATTAGTAAAATTAGTGTCTGCAGTAAAGATTTATTTGTAATAATTTATTCTGTTTTGGGAGTGTTTTTTTATGTATATGTATTATATTATACATACACATTAAAAGTAAATCTCTGTCCAAACAATGCACTCAGTTTACTTTTTACTCACTATGAGCATCACTCATTATTCTCCCCCAGTAATTAAGGTTAGGATATGTATTTTTTTTTTTATTCCGATCCATTCTTCAGTTGCAGCATTTAAATAACCTTGATCAGATTTGATGGTTTTGTTACAGACTTTTCAAAAAAGTGTTTTGCTTTTCTTTCACAAATATGGGGATTAAATTGTGTTAAAATGTATAAAACAGTGATGTCATGTTTTGAGACGAGGACCCAGGCACAGAGAGACTTGATGAATTTAAGAATCTTATGATTTATCTTGCCTGGCTGGGCAGCTCTCTGGGTGCTCAGCACCTCCAAAGCTCTAATCCTAGAATCGCCCCTGGTTTGTTGGATGACATTGTGCTTTCCCCTCTAGTTTTAAATGAAGCAATACATCAGTGAAGTGAGTACACAAGTTTATATTCAATAGAAAACTGTTGTGTTAACTATTATGATAGTCATTTTTCAGAAATTCAATTGGATTTGAGATGAGCTTCTTTGAGGTCCTCCTCTCCTCCCTGGCGACTTTCATCTTCAGCTGATCCTCCTTCTCCGTGATCACTGTAGTTCTAGTAAACCACGTCAGTGTCCTTTCTGCTCAGCGTCTGCTCCCTGCTGGCCTGCAGAGACATCACAGATCAGACTGACTGCATTGATCCTCTTGTCAGTTCATTCTCAGCAACAAAGATGTTTCAGTACCTTCCAGCAGAAATAAAGGGCAGTAATCACAATCAGGAGAATCAGCAGCAGGATGACTCCTGTGATGGTATGAACTGTTGGAGCTGCTGGAGCTGTTGGATGGAACAAAGTTTAATGAGTTCAGTAGTTTAAATTATTACACTGAACCTGAATAAAATATTTGATTGATCTCTGAGAAGAAACAGTCATTTTTACAGCTGTTCAGATATAAGAATATTAATATAAGAATATGTGAAATGAAATATGTTAATCAGACTAAAAATAGTGATACATCTCTAATTTGTTGAAAGTGCAAATATATCTTCATTGAAATATTACAAATATAATTTGAGACACTGTACTGTGGTATAGAAAAAGTATTTGGACAGTTTTGTTTCAGTACACCATCACAGGGGATGTTTAAATGAAATCATCAAGTTTAGCTAAACAGTAAACTAAAGTATTAACCAAGTATTCAATTACAAACACTTTAATCCATATTTTCAGAATGCTCACGAATTGGTCAAATATACGGATTGTTTTTTTATACTCATAATAATCCTTTGCAGTCACTGGCTGCCTGAAGTTGAGGACCTATGAACATCACTCACTAAATCCTGGATCCCCTCCCTGAGATGCTCTGCTTGTGGGTTATTCTGAAAAGTTCCTCTGTTGTGCTGACATTAGGTGGCTGTTTTGGTTGTTAAAGAATCACCCATCTTTTTTCCTTTAGAAACTCTTGGGCTACTTTTTCAGTTTGCTTCGGCTCATTATCCATTTTCACCGTGAAGCACTTTTTGGTTTGTAGGGATTAAGTGAACCTAAACATCAGTCCTGAGACCACTGCGGTTTTGACAAATGAAAACTCTGGAACGCAACATCAGGTGTGGGTCTTCATGCACGCCAGGATGGCCCTATGTATCATAGTAACAAAGTGAGCTATTAGCAGATTAACCCTGGTTCTGGGTCCTGAATGAAGTATCTGAGTCTTAGCTAGGTGTAGGAAGTACACCTGAAAATGGCTGAGGGGTGCATGATAGATGAGATGAAGCTTGTATCTTTCTCGCAGTTGACCGCACTCAGAACCAGACTTATCCAGGTGATGAAACATGATCTTTGCTCTAATTATAAGGCTCATACACAAAAATGAGATGCTATAATTTTTCCCGTATGTGAACTTTCCATATAACCTACACACACACTGAGCACGTTAAGTTTTTACAAAAAAAAAAAGTATCCTCAGAAAGCCCACTGTGTGGAAAAAATGGAGAGAACATCAAGCGACGATGAGCTAGTCCTGATCCTGGGTGCATGCCATTCTCAGGAGAAAGCGGCAGCAGGGAGAATTTTCTGGTCTGATCCAGCAGTTGAAGCTTTCATCCATATTTCAGGATTTCAGTGGGGTAGCAGATTTGGGACAACACATGAGAAGGAAGAGATGATTTCAAAGACCTGATTGTGAGCTATTCTGTGACACAACAAACAAGTGTTCCGCCATGTTGAACACTTTGACTGTTTCACTCTCTTCAGTGCCGTGATTGGTCAAATGTGTTTATATGCATCCAAAAAAATCAGAAAACTTCAGCTTACGTGAAACAGCAACAGACAGCTGGCGGCTCTCGGAGGAGAAGTTATGAGAGAAAACGTAGATGTGATAAACACAGCTGTAGTTTCCTTGGTGGGCGGGCACTGCAGCAGGAAACAGGAAGTGGGCAGAGTGATTGACAGCTGGCTGGGTGTAGCTGTATGCCGTGTTGGAGGAGGTGAAGGTGAGCTGGAAGGAACCTCCTGGGTACTGTGGCTGGATAGAGCAGCTGATGGTGAAGTTGGAGCGGCTGGACACCTGAAGCCCCTGCTGCTGGGCCTCAAAGACCCCATCCATGGAGGATGCATGGATGTTTGGCTGAACCAGCAGGTCTGTAAACACACAGATTCTACAAGGTCACCTTACATCAACCTTTCATTCAAACAATGAGCACCAAACACAGAGCATAATGCTTCCTGCAAGTGTGTCCTGGAGGGTCTGAAGCTTTCTCAATCTTTACAATCAAGACCACTAAGCAAACATTATATTCATGACAGAAAGCATGTGACAGGTATAACTGTCATGGATGATGTCAGTGGTGAGCCTACCTGAGCAGGTGAAATTCATAATCATTAAAGAGTATTCTGATGTTACACACTCCCTCAGAGCACATCCAGATTGAACGCAGTCAGGTTTGACTCTCCAAACAGATCTGAGCAAGGACTCATTTCTAGCCTCCACATAATCAAGGGAACCACAGTGCAAATGTTCACAGATAACAGCTGCTTTGCCCAGGATCCACTCAGAAGCTTCCACTGGTCTCCAATCTCCCAGTTTTAGCTCCAGTGATCCTGCACAACGACTGGCTCCTCCCACCAACCTGAGATCATGAGGCTCTAACAGAAAGTAGAGAGTCATCAGTAAAAGAATAAAGTGAGTTTGACCACATCAAAGCTGCAGCTCCTCTTCTACCTGAGCAGGTGAGTCCAACAGCTTTGCCAGGTGAGCAGCTGTTTCTAGCTGAGCCTGAGCTTCTACAGTCCAGGAGAGCAGACTCATGGCCTCCACACTGGAACTCTTTGCTCCACACTGGAGCCTCCACTTCTCCATAGAGCGCCCCCTGGAGGACCGAAGGAGGCCCACAGCCGAGCTCCCTACAGACCACCTCTGCATCCTGCTGGTCAAAGTCAGCTTCACACACTGAGGACCAGCTCTGGTTAGACTTCACCTCCAATCTGCCTGAACACAGACTGGAACCATTCAGCAGCCTGACAGAGTCTGGAGACATCAGAGAAGATCAAACAGAGAGATCAGAGACAGCAGACACACAAGAAAAATATTTTTTTCTGAGACTAACTTGGAGGTTTTGTGACTGTGGGAGGAAGGCAGAGTAGCCACAGAGATACAGAGAGAAGGAACAGACAACCTCTGCATGGAAGTAGATCAACCTGGATTTGACTGGTGGTACTTTCACAGTTATATGGTGTGAAAGCACCAATAGAAAAAGGAGAACACTTAAAAAGATACTTCTTATGGGGGAATAACCTCAGCTAAGATGTAGGGCTGGGCGATATGACCCAAAATTCATATCTCGATATTTTTTAGCTGGATGGCGATATAAGATATATATCTCGATATATTTTTTAAGCCATAAAGTAAGAACAAAAAGAGAGTTCTTAGTCAAAGCTGTGTCCCAGATGTCACACAGGCACTTTTATTAACATACAGCACAGATGTACATGAAAAATTACTCAAAATTAAATTATGAGCATTCATTAAATAAAAATGCTCCATAAATAAAAGAAAACAAGGTTGTTTTTGTGCTAAACAAAGAGCTCACAATTGTGCAGTCAAAATGTAAACTAAAAGATGCTGAGCGTAATAACAAAGACAGACAGATTTCACAGCTGCTCTGTTCCCAAGTTTTACTGTGTGACTGATAGCCTGGAGTTTGAAATCCGCTTCATAACCACGTCTCTTACAGGTGCCATTTATGGTCCTTATACACACACAATAGGTAATATTACGTTGAAGCACAGTACGGATCACTCCGCGAAGCTCCTCGGTAGCCGTAATGCGCCGACAATCCATCAAGTGCTGCAGCTTCGTAGTTTACCAAAGTCGTACTAAAACATTTTTTGACAGATTGCTGAGCGCCGTGTTCCACATAAAATCGGTTCGCGGCCATCAAGCACAACCAGAATTCATACATAAGGCGCGCTATCAACTTTTGAGAGAATGAAAGGATTTTAGGGTTAGCGCGGTTAGCTCGTTAGCGCGGTTAACTCGTTAACACGTTGACGCCGTCCAGCCCCACGCATGGGGCGATGCGCAGTAACTCGTTAACGGAGATTTGCCGTGTCCATCTTGTCGCTGCCTGCACGTGAAGCGATGGGGGAGGAGGGGGAGTTGTCTTCAGTGAAGGCGAGGCGGAGTAACGTTGCGTAGAGACAAAAGTGGACGAAAGAGAGGCAAACTTGCGGCTCCACAACTATAATTATAACGTAACATAGACTATATCGATATAAAGGATATTGTCACATCTTATATCTCGTATAAAAATATATCGATATGTTTTAAAAACTCGATATATCGCCCAGCTCTACTAAGATGAACACTTCTGCTACCATTAGCCAAGTCTGATATCAATGTCACTAATCAACTTTTTATGGTAAATAAAAAGTTAACTATTGACCACTCCTACTGCAGCGCTCAATATGTACAATGCTTGAATATTTGCAATGATCTATTTACAAACTATTTACAAAAAAAAATAGTGATATGAATTCAGTTTAGGCACCCTTGATAATTTTCATGATTTTTCTTCATAAACCATTGGTTGTTTGGATCAGCAATTTCATTTAAGTATATCTTATAGCAGATGAACACAATGATATTTGAGAAGTGAAATGAATATAGGATTTACAGAAAGTGTGCCATAGTTACTTAAATGAAATTAGGCAGGTGTATTGGCACCCCAACAGAAAAATTAGATCAATATTTAGTAGATCCTCCTTTTGAAAAAATTACAGCCTCTAAATGTTTCCTACAGCTTCCAATGAGAGTTTGGATTCTGATTGAAGGTATTTTGGACCACTCTTCCTTACAAAACATAACCAGTTCAGTCAGGTTTGATGGTTTCCGAGCAAGGAAAACCAGGGGGTTGGGAAGCGCATCTGTAACCAGAAGGTCGCCGGTTTGATTCCCGGGCTCTCTGTCCTGGTTGTTGTGTCCTTGGGCAAGACACTTTACCCTACCGCCTGCTGGTGTTGGCCAGAGGGGCTGATGGTGCGATATGGCAGCCTCACTTCTGTCAGTCCGCCCCAGGGCAGCTGTGGCTACAACCGTAGCTTGCCTCCACCAGTGTGTCAATGTGAATGAATAGTGGTATTGTAAAGCACTTTGGGTGCCTTGAAAAGTGCTATATAAATCCAATCCATTATTATTATTATTACTTTAAGTCACGCCATAGATTTTCAATGCTATTCAGGTCTGGGGACTGAGATCCCAGAACGTTGTACTTGTTTCACTGCATGAATGCCTTAGTGGATTTTGAGCAGTATATGGGGGCCGTTGTCTTGTTGAAATATGCAGCCCTGGTGCATCTTCAACTTTGTGATTGATTCTTGAACATTGTTCTCAAGAATCTGCTGTTATTGACTGGAATCCATGCGACCCTCAACTTTAACAAGATTCCCAGTACCTGCACTGGCCACACAGCCCCACAGCATGATGGAAGCACCACCAAATTTTTTTCTTGGGATGCTGTGTTGTTTCCACCATGCATAGCACCTCTTGTTATGTCCAAATAACTAAATTTTAGTTTCATCACTCCACAGCACCTTATTCCAAAATGAAGCTGGCTTGTCCAAATGTGCTTTAGAATACCTCAAGAGACACAGTTTGTGACATGTGCGCAGAAAGGGCTTCTTCTGCATCACTCTCCCATACAGCATCTCCTTGTGCAAAGTGCGCTAAATATTAGAACGATGCACAGTGACTCCATCTGCAGCAAGATGATGTTGTAGGTCTTTGGAGCTGGTCTGTAGGTTGACTGTGACTATTCTCACCATCCTCCACCTCTGCTTATCTAAGATTTTCCTTGACCTGCCTCTTTGGGCCTTAAACAGAACTGTACCTGTGGTCTTCCGTTTCCTCACTATGTTCCTTATAGTGGAAACTGACTGCTGAAATCTCTGAGGTAGCTTTTTGTATCCTTCCCCTAAACCATGATGTTAAAGAATGTTGGTTTTTAGGTCATTTGAGAGTTGTTTTGAGGCTCCCATGTAGTCACTCTTCAGAGAAGATGTAGAGGAGAAAAACCTGCAATTGGCTACCTTAAATACCCTTTCTCATGATTGGATTCACCTGTGTATGTAGGTCAAGGGTTAGTGAGCTTACCAAACAAATTTTGTCTTCCAATAATTAGTGCTAAAGATATTTAAGTCAATAAAATGACAAGGGTACCCAAATTTACGCACCTGCCTAATTTAGTTTAAGTAACTATTGCACACTTTCTGTAAACCCTATAAACTTAATTTCACTTCTCAAATATCATTGTGTTCATCTGCTACATGATATATTTAAATGAAATTGCTGATCCAAACAACCAATGATTTATGAAGAAAAATCATGAAAATTATCAAGGGTGCCTAAACTTTTGCATACCACTGTATATCTTACATTGAGAAGGCTATTTGTTTTGGTTTTTTTTGGCAATTCAGATCAGCCAGATGACCAGACAGACAGTTGATGCAGAGTAACTTATAAATATTTGTATTTTTATTATGTTTATGGATATTCCCTTTGAGGTCTGGAATAATATCGTCTGTTGTGAAAATTCTCAGCCTTAAACATGCACAATGGGAACCATAGAGAGAACATTATGGGGATGGAATGTATGTGCAAATGTGTCTGCATAATGAGAATATATATCGTTTATTTTTCCTTGTAAAAAGTCTCATTAACATTAAAGGTCTCTTAAATGGAGACCTGGCTATGCAGGAAAAGTCATGGTCAACTTTATTTACATAGCACATTCCAAACGCCCCATGCTGCACAAAGTGCTTTTCAAACTGAAATGTAACTAAAATAAGTAAATTGAACAACAATGATGCAATAAAATATAAAACAGAAGGAATAATACAATAGGACAATAAAATAAACTAAAACAACAATAACTAGGACTGTTAAAAGAAAACATGTTTCAGTCAACCTGCGCTAAAAGCCAGACCATAAAAATGTGTCTTCAATACAGATGTAAAATGTTCCAGCATTTATACAAATCTAACAGTTAGAGGCAGACTATTCCAGAGTCTGGGACCTGCCACAGAGAAGGCTCCATCACCACAAGATCTAAGTTTAGACTGTGGAATGAATAGCATTGGATTTTAACCGTACCTCCTGGTTCTTTTTGGAGCAAAAATAAATAGACACTCAGAAAGGTAAGAGAGGGCTCAGCCATTTACTGATTTAAAAACAAAGAGTAATATTTTAAATTGGACCCTGTAAGAAACAGGAAGCCAATGTAGAGAAGCCAACACTGGGGTTATATGCGCCTTTCATTTTGTACCAGTCAGCGGAGGAGCAGCTGCACTTTGGATCAACTGCAGATGATAAATAGAAGCCTGGTCTAAACCAAAGTACAGAGGATTAAAGTTGTCTAGTCTGCACGTTCAAAGACACAAGCTGGCAGGTATGGCTTTACTTGGCTAGCGGTCTCAGATGAAAAAAGCTAGATTCGACTAATGCGCTCACCTGTCTACACAGTCTAAAGGAACCCTCAAGGCACACACCGAGGTTTTTAACATTTGTCTAGAAACTAGCATTAGCATTCAAATACATTGACAAGTTCAAATGAGGAGTATTTGGAGGTGCTCTGGAAAACAAAGGCTGTGTCGGGGTGAAGGTAATAATGAACCCTGGCTAAGCTGAGCTGTTAACACTTGTGGCCAGTCAGTCACTCGGGGATGTGACAGTGGCAACCAAAGAAGCTGCTGCTGGTTGTTCCACTGGACTCCTGAAGCTCTGCTTTGCCAGGCTGATGAAGATTGTCTGCCAGTCTAGGTGATTTATGCATCTACCTGACACATTACTATCAGTGTAATGTGATCATATTGATAGGCTTACCTGAGCACGTGAGATACAGAGAGAAGGAAGACAACCTAAGTTGTAAGCATTCTTTTATAGCTGATCCAGACTCAATGCAGCCGTCTTGGATCTTCCACACAGATTTCTCTGTGGAATCCTCTCGCCATTCTACTGAAATAGCAGAGCCACAATCCAGATGTTCACAGATAACAGATGCTGCCTTTATGGTCCAGTCAGAGCTATCCATTGGTCTCCACACACCCAAATGTTTCAATTCCAGCGTTCCTGCACAGCGACTGGATCCTCCTACCAAGCTGACAAACTCTGAGCAGAAAGCAGAGTGTCATAAGGAAAGAAGTAAAAAGATTTTTGAAAAGATTTTAATACTTGACTGCTGATGGCACTTCTGTAAATCATCACTCCTCTCTGAATACTTCTTGTAGCTGTAGTACTGAAGTATAGTTTAGGATTTTGAATAAAGCTCAGCTGAGGACTGAACTCTCTCTCTCTGCTTGGTTAGTAAGAAATTTTTATTTCAGCCTTGAAACATCTCAGTAACCTGACTCTGGCCTTTTTTTAATTTGTTTTTTAGTGGTCAGTGAGATGCATATGAGAAACACAAGTCCGCAGACTGCATATACAGAGTTAGTGGAACGGGAAGCAGGACAACCAGTAAACTTAAAGACAACCGTTACAGGAGTGCAAAAATCATAATCTGTCATTTTCATGTGTAAAAAAAACAACAACAAACTACTATATATGCGATCTTGTTTCCAATGAGTGTTAAGTTAATTACTAATGCATGTGATACAACAATGTTTTCTATTGACATTTATACACTTTCTATAATCTTAGTCACATAGGATGTTTCCAGATAATTTTCAGTAAGTTTAGATTGATATTTTTTCCAGACTGATATTTCATCATCTCTCAGCTTACCTGAGACAGTGACAGGCAGCAGGTGGCTCTCAGCAGTGAAATTATGAGAGAAAACGTAGATGTGATAAACACAGCTGTAGTTTCCTTGGTGGGCGGGCACTGCAGCAGGAAACAGGAAGTGGGCAGAGTGATTGACAGCTGGCTGGGTGTAGCTGTACGCTGTGTTGGTGGAGTTGAAGGTGAGCTGGAAGGAGCCTCCTGGGTATTGTGGCTGGATGGAGCAGCTGATGGTGAAGTTGGAGTGCCTGGATACTGTAAGCCCCTGCTCCTGGGCCTCATAAACCCCATCCATGGAGGATGCCTGGATGATGGGCTGAAGCAGCAAGTCTGTAAAGACAGTTGATTATTTAAGGTGAAGCAGGTGATTTCTGTCATTTCTTCGGAGAACTTAAAACTTAAAGAGGGAGGATTACCCTGAAATTCTGGCTGTCATATATGATGTCACACATGATCTTACCTGAGCAAATGAGATCCAGGGTGTAGTTGGAGGCTTTTGGTGCTGCACACTCACTTCGAGTAGTTCCAGACTGAAAACAGTCAGAGCTGATCCCCAGCACATCTGCAGGTGAGGACTTCGGTCTGATTACAGCAGAAACAGCAGATCCACAGTCCAGATGTTTACAGAGAACAGCTGCTTTCCTGAGGTCATAGTCAATTGCTGGTCTCCATTCTCCTTGATGTTTCAGCTCCACTGTTCCTACACAGCGACTGGCTCCCCCCAACCTGACAGACTCTGAAGAGAAACAGATCTGATACATTTGAACTGATATTTTCCTCTTTATATAACAAGGTTACTGTGAGAAAAAAAAAGATTACCATCAGACTTAGAAGAGAGAACTAATTTGTAATAACCATCATTAACCCCAAAAAGTTCACTCTGTTCATCTGGACTTAGCATTTTCAGTGGGAGAAACATTTCAACACTCATCCAATTGGCTTCTTTAGTCTCAGCTGATTACAGGTTCCTCCAATCTTATAAACATTACATTTGCACAATGACTGAAACTAGCCAATTAAATGAACAATGGGCTGTTAGTTTACGATCATTATCCTCCTAAGACCCGAACTCTTTCATGCATGCATTTTTCATTACATTGTCCTATCCCCCAGTCATGTCTGTCCCGTTTGTAGCAACTGAAAATAAAATAAATTCATAATTACAATAAAGGTCAATCAAATGGAGCAATATGGCAAGGCCATGATGATCCACTTGGTGAAATAACTCCGCTTGGCATCTTTCTTGGCCTTAAGACAACAATTCTGATGGCTAAAGATCCAAAAGGGACACAAAAAAAAAAAAAAAAAAAAAAGAATCAAGACAAGCCTCATTAAATTCTTATTAAGTTTTATTATTTTCATTTTAAGTGCTTATTTTTATTAGGTGTTGATGAAGTAGAAAATCTCTATTAGGAGGAAGGAAGCTAAGCCATATTTTTTAAAAATGGGAGGTGGAACTCTCCTTATCAGACCAAGTATTTCCAGAAAAAGCAACTTCCCTTCAACCTTGATCAAGAACACTAAGCATAACACTGACGCAAATATACAAGTGTGGAAATAAATAAAGCCTTCATCAAAAAAATTGAAATTCATGAGAAAAAAACACACAAAAAGGATATTTGAAAAAATGTGATGACAATGGGAAATTTTTATATCAGTAATGCACCCATTGATGTTTAAAGTGTTTCCCTATTCAATTTATCTAGAATTAGCCCCTATTGCAAACTGCGATGCTCCTCTCACGTGGTTTGAATCTTTACTGTGAGGAAGAGTCTGAAAAGTTAGATTAACTATATTTAAATTTTGCTTATAGGACATTGTCAATAATCTGACATTTGAGAAAGGAACTGAAGCTAGTTTCTTTTAGATGTTTCAAGAAGTTCACTTATTTTTTTCATACCAACAGACAACAGTACAATCCACGCAGAACCTTCTCAAAAGGCACAGTCCATTCACACATACTGCCCAATAACTATAAATGAACTACTTATATTTTAATATTTTGGAGAAACAAAAAAGGTAGAAACTTTTCTTCTAGTAATTAGCAGCAGACCAGACCTTCCTCTGCCCAGTTATCTCCTCTTGCTCAATTAGAGGGGCACCAAGGTATTGCTAAGCCTCCTCAGAAAAATTATTAGGCTTAGCAATATCTCCAGCATATCCAGGTCTGCCCAGGGCCTCCTCTCGAGGGTACATGCCTACACCTCACTTACGGGACATCCGGTATGTATCCTCATCAGATGCCCAAAGGCTAACCAAGCCTCATAGGTATCATTCTTCAGGTTGATGGTTCTTTTCATCTCCAGTCTCCACCATCTAGTTCAGGGCTTACCACCATGTAAGGTTGGTGCAGAGGGCTGCACGCTACAGCTCTCTACACATCCTCAACAAGAGTTGCAGAATATTCATTTAGACTCAGTGTTCCCAGCTTTGTTTGGAAGGCTGTTGAAGTTCTAATCGAGGTGGGACCTGAAGATCTTGTGGACTGGGGCCTCTGTCAGATGCTCCCAATGCTCACTATTAGGGATGGGTACCGATATCCGGTGCCATTATGGTAGTAACCAGACCGAAAAGCAGCGCACATTTTGGTGCTTTATTTTTCTTGAGATGTCACACACTTTGAATTCTAGCCAATCATTTTACCTTTCCAAGGATAGTAGGCGGGCCCAGGTACGTACGTTCTTTTAGAGCAGAGCTACAGATTAAAAATGCCCAAGGCGAAGCGGTCAAATTCTGGCTGTACTTCACAGCAAAAGATGCAAACTCAGCAGCCTGCAACAAGTGCTTTAAGGTGATACTGTGCAAAGGAGGTAACTCCTCGAATCTGATGAATCACCTGGCGACGTATAGCATTTTGTTAAAAGCCGAGAAATGCGCCGTATTTGATAGCTTGCTGCGAGACCTCACGCCGTGCACATCTACTGCGGGTGGGTTGCCTGTTATCGGACCCAGAGTTAGCAACATCCCCCCAAAAACCCGAAGAGTAGAGTCCTGGCCCGTAGCCCTGCCAATGTAGCAGAAATGATGCATGGATGATGATGGCAGCAGCAGCCGTTCTTCTCTGCGTGAGTAGCTTAATGTTGTTCGTATGTAAGCTAACCACGTTATTACATTAATGCACGTAAGGTGAACTAGCAAACACCGTCGTAGTTACATGCGGCTGTCTTCTTGTTTGATGGCAGATACTCCCTTCACACTGGCCAAAAAGGCTAAAATGACCAAAGAAAAAGAGGAAAACAGCTAAACATGAGAGGTTTTTGGACAAAGTTTGTGTTGATTGATTAAGCACTGCTTCCAGCCAAGAGTGATACCATAAATCCCCTATAGCTACAGAAGAGGCTAGCATTGTTATCTTTTTACAAAAAAAAACAGCTGAACATGAGAGGTTTTTGGACCAATTTTGTGTTCTCCATTCTTTAAGCACCAGTTCGAGCACCATTTAAGCACCGGCACCATTTCAAAAGTACCGGTTTGGTACTGGTATCGGATAAAACCTAAACAATACCCATCCCTACTCACTATACATTTAGCCAGTCTAGGCATGTCCAGTACCCACCTTTGCCGAACTCCTCTCTTTACCTGAGTGTACAGAACATACAGCGGCAGATCTGATGATACCATTACAAAACTAATCATTGACCTGTGACATAGCGTGTGCTTGTGCCAAGTGCACCTACAGACATCCTTATGTTCCTAACATTGTGTTTGTTATAGACAAATTAATTTGCGCAGAAGTTCAGTAACTGAATAACACTTGGGTTCAAATCCGACAGGTCGCTTTTCTCAGTCACACACACGCATGCACTAACACATCCTCCAAATACACACACCCATATTTGCTCAATTGCGGTTTATTTCACACCTCAAACATTTAGTAAACAATTAAGCAAATACAAGTAATCTGCAGGTAGTAAGAAAATAAACTACTAACTCTTTTACACTACGTCCGCACCTACACGGGTATTTTTGAAAACGCAGCTGTTTTGTCCACACGTAAATGGCATTTTGAATCACCGAAAACGGAGATTTTTTAAAACTCATTTTTTGCGTTTATGTGTGGACGAGGAATACAGAGTTCGTCATGCAACTTTAAAGGTATGTGCCTGTCAGGAGTAGTTAGTCATTACAACAAGTGTTTGTGAACTAAAAATCAAGAATGTGGGATCCTGTTTGTCTGTGATTTGGAGAGCCCAGCACGTGCTCCCAACAAAAGAAAGACCAATTCTGCACAAGTACCTCGGCACTTGTGCAGGTGAAACCAAAGGGCAGACATGCTTCACCATATTTTCTAGTCTTTGGCTTAGAAAGAAGTTGGTTTGGAAACATATTCCGCGATGCTTCATCTCCTGCTTTGCGTTTGTGTAGGCGCCCCATGCTAGCAGTGTCCAAGCATTGTTTGTTTGTTTTTTTCCCTTTTCATGCCGCGCCCTCCCTGCAATGGCTCTGCACTCACCCCTAGGGGGCGGGCCCCACACTTTGGGAAGGTCTGGCTTAGGCTGCTGCCCCTATGACCCAGTTCCAGAGAAGGAAAAGAAAATCATTCATCAAAAACAGGTCAGACACCCTTGGTGCAAACCCAGGTGAAAGCAAAACTTTGTTACATTTTGTTGAAGCTGCACTGGAAGGAAACGAAGTGAAGCTACCGCCATATTTAAGGGACTATTTCAGCTTGAAGTTTAAGAAATGCAGCAGCTTTATTAGGCAGTGTAAGCTGTTTTTTCCAAGGGGACTGAACTAGCACCTTATAAAACTTCTGACTTCAAACCTGTGCCAGCATATAAAGGTAAGGTAAATGATACTTGTGTCCTAGGCGTTAAAAAAGAATGTTCATAGTACAGTTTCTAGGTTAAATTAGCAAAAAAGACACTGGCGATGACGTTGCTAATAGTGCTGGGCAGTGGCGGTCCTAGCCTTTTTGGCGCCCTGGGCGAACCCCCCCCCCCCCCCCCACACACACACACACACACACAAAACATGTTAAGGATTGTACATTAACATAAAACTGTTGTCGGAACCATACTGAATTTCACCAGAGTAACATACACACACACACATATGAAGAGAGAGAGAGTATGCATAGTATGCAAACGGCTACCAACCACGTCATACAATGAGTACAGGACAAATCAACAATTGACAATGACTAATTAATATTAAAATCTGTAACATAATGTATTGTTTGGAGTTTAGTCTATTACTGTTACTGTTTTTTTACCATTTCTTCTTGGAACAACTGTAACCCACATAATTTCCTTAGGGATTAATAAAGTATTCTGACTCTGATTGTTTCAGGATGACCTGCTATGATCCAGTGACACATCTGCTTACCTGTATCTTTTGCTCGTTTCTCTTTCTCTTCTCTTTTTTCTAAACTGAGCACCTGATGGCTTTGAACTTTTCTTGTCCTCCTTCCATTGGTTTTAATTTTGCACTCCAGTATGAACACCCATCCCCCAACTCGAGGATCACAACAAAACCTAATAGACCTCCACCTTAATTCACAGATTCACTTTGTCTAGGGTTTATTTCTGGGGTTTCGCACAACCCAGGATTCAAATCATGAATGCATAATGGGCTTGGATTTACAACATTATGAAGGAAATGTGCTCTATTTGGAAGGAGCCGGCCCCCCTCCCCTTTCGACAGATTGTGTGTGAGACTTTAAATCATCAAACTATAAATTTGAAATTGTTACTGATCCCTTTATCCCTAGTCCTAAAGTGTATACAGTGGGGCAAAAAAGTATTTAGTCAGCCACCGATTGTGCAAGTTCCCCCACTTAAAATGATGACAGAGGTCAGTAATTTGCACCAGAGGTACACTTCAACTGTGAGAGACAGAATGTGAAAAAAAAAAAATCCATGAATCCACATGGTAGGATTTGTAAAGAATTTATTCGTAAATCAGGGTGGAAAATAAGTATTTGGTCAATAACAAAAATACAACTCAATACTTTGTAACATAACCTTTGTTGGCAATAACAGAGGTCAAACGTTTACTATATGTCTTTACCAGGTTTGCACACACAGTAGCTGCTATTTTGGCCCATTCCTCCATGCAGATCTTCTCGAGAGCAGTGATGTTTTGGGGCTGTCGCCGAGCAACACGGACTTTCAACTCCCGCCACAGATTTTCTGTGGGGTTGAGGTCTGGAGACTGGCTAGGCCACTCCAGGACTTTCAAATGCTTCTTACGGAGCCACTCCTTTGTTGCCCGGGCGGTGTGTTTTGGATCATTGTCATGTTGGAAGACCCAGCCTCGTTTCATCTTCAAAGTTCTCACTGATGGAAGGAGGTTTTGGCTCAAAATCTCACGATACATGGCCCCATTCATTCTGTCCTTAACACGGATCAGTCGTCCTGTCCCCTTGGCAGAAAAACAGCCCCATAGCATGATGTTTCCACCCCCATGCTTCACAGTAGGTATGGTGTTCTTGGGATGCAACTCAGTATTCTTCTTCCTCCAAACACGACGAGTTGAGTTTATACCAAAAAGTTCTACTTTGGTTTCATCTGACCACATGACATTCTCCCAATCCTCTGCTGTATCATCCATGTGCTCTCTGGCAAACTTCAGACGGGCCTGGACATGCACTGGCTTCAGCAGCGGAACACGTCTGGCACTGCGGGATTTGATTCCCTGCCGTTGTAGTGTGTTACTGATGGTGACCTTTGTTACTTTGGTCCCAGCTCTCTCAGGTCATTCACCAGGTCCCCCCGTGTGGTTCTGGGATCTTTGCTCACCGTTCTCATGATCATTTTGACCCCACGGGATGAGATCTTGCGTGGAGCCCCAGATCGAGGGAGATTATCAGTGGTCTTGTATGTCTTCCATTTTCTGATGATTGCTCCCACAGTTGATTTTTTCACACCAAGCTGCTTGCCTATTGTAGATTCACTCTTCCCAGTCTGGTGCAGGTCTACAATACTTTTCCTGGTGTCCTTCGAAAGCTCTTTGGTCTTGGCCATGGCGGAGTTTGGAGTCTGACTGTTTGAGGCTGTGGACAGGTGTCTTTTATACAGATGATGAGTTCAAACAGGTGCCATTCATACAGGTAACGAGTGGGGGACAGAAAAGCTTCTTACAGAAGACGTTACAGGTCTGTGAGAGCCAGAGATTTTCCTTGTTTGAGGTGACCAAATACTTATTTTCCACCCTGATTTACGAATAAATTCTTTACAAATCCTACCATGTGAATTCATGGATTTTTTTTTCACATTCTGTCTCTCACAGTTGAAGTGTACCTCTGGTGCAAATTACTGACCTCTGTCATCATTTTAAGTGGGGGAACTTGCACAATCGGTGGCTGACTAAATACTTTTTTGCCCCACTGTATTTATTTTCTTACTCTTCTTATATATATTCTTTGTTTACTTGCACTGCTGTAACTGGAGCCCCATTGTCTCTTCTCTCTATATACTGGACTGTATGTAGCAGAGATGACAATAAAGTTTACTTTGACTTCAGCAGCGAGCAGGCGCACCGAGGGCTCTCGCGCTCGCTTTTCGTGTATAGAATTTCGAAAAAACATTGGTGCAAATTATAAGTCCGTATCATGATGTCTGGTGTTTTCGTACTTGTTGGTTTGTTTTTATTTTGTTTTATTTTGCGAGTTGGTTATTAGCTGCTGCTCCAGCCAGCCAGAGAATCCCCCGCCGCCCCGGCCTCTCCTCCCTGTGCCGCAAGCAGCAGGCGCACCTCGCAAACGGAGGGCGCCCTCACGGTGTGTTCACACCAAACGCGATAGACGCGACCAGAGCGTCAGGTTTACATGTAAAGTCAATGGAGAAGGGTGATGACACGCGATTGAGGGTCCCGCGAAAATTCAGAAGCAGATTTGCGTCGTGAAAACGCGAAAACGTGTCAAACGCGCGTCAAAGCAGCGCGTTTGACTCGCAAATAAAACCACGCACATCAGTTTTTGTGTTGCATTTTGTGAATTCGCGCTTATCGCGTCTACCGCTCGAGTTGGAAAAATCTGAACTTCAGCGTCAATTCGCGCCGCGACAACCAATCAGGAGCCTGGTGACGTGGCTCTGACCTAGGTCAAAGGAGCAGATCCAGCGAAAGCCCTTCACACTTAATTCAATATGGAGGAGAGGCTAATCAACGCCGTAGCAAACCACCCGGAGCTGTACGACACCAGCTGCTTTCTGTACCGAGACAGGAATATAAAGGACCAAGCTTGGAGGAAGATATGTGAAGAGATCGGGCAACCTGGTAAGTTCATTCATTTCTCTTTTGAAAGTTTTGACTGAAGCTGCTAGCTTTGAGAAGGGTCTGGCTGCAGCCACTGGGGAGCGCCATATTGGGACCTCCACACTAACCGGAAACATGTGACCTCCACAGTAGCCGGAAACACGTGACCTCCACAGTAGGCAGAAATACGTTCCTGCATGGATCATCGACTGTGGAAACCTTGCAAGTGGATCGTAAAGGTTGGGACATAGTCTTTCATGTCTAAATTTGCCGTTTATAATTATATAATTCTAGGAATCATCTAGTTTGCTTACACTGATTACGTTAGCACTTTATTAGCGTTACAACAACGGTCAGACCCCCGAAGTATCTAAACTTTAGTAAGGAATGTGTGCACATTTGACACCTCTGATTAGCATTTAGTGGTCAGTTTCAAACGTATTTGATTTTTGCTTGTTATGAACAAATTCACTTCACTACTTTTCACGATCTGTAACATCAATGCACATTGTTCTATTTACTGCATATTGCACTTTGTTCATGTCTCTCATTCCACCTGCAAAAACATTGTAAAGGTTGTCACAGAGTTTTATATATGTATAAATACTAATATTCTCTATTCCATTCAGTTTTATTGCCCAGATGTTAGTTAGCCTTTGTTCAGTTGTCTTTTATATGTCAATATAAAAGGCCATTTACCATAGTATGGTAAATGGTAAATGGCCTGCATTTGTATAGCGCTTTTCTAGTCCATAGGACCCCAAAGCGCTTTACACTACATTCAGTCATCCACCCATTCACACACACATTCACACACTGGTGATAGCAAGCTACATTGTAGCCACAGCTGCCCTGGGGCGCACTGACAGAGGCGAGGCTGCCGGACACAGGTGCCACCGGGCCCTCTGACCACCACCAGTAGGCAAACACGGGGTTAGTATCTTGCCCAAGGATATTTGGCATGCAGCCAGGATGCAGCCTGGGATCGAACCACCGACCTTCTGATTAGTGGCTGACCTGCTCTGCCACCTGAGCTACAGGTTCATTTTGATGTTTATAGTATTGTTTAAGCTCATTAGGTCTCCTAGGTTCATTTGCTTATTAGTTCCCCCTTGTGTTTCCAACCCATGTTAAGACTCCCCTGCTCTTCATGTGTTTCATGTCTGTGTCTTACGTTGTCAAGTTCTGGTTGTCATGTCTGCGTCTCATTATGTTTCCTATTTTATTTGGAAGAGATCCTGTGCTTTTATATTATGGTTTATGTTCTGAGTCCTTTGATGTACTGTTTCTTGTTTCCCTAGATGGTTATCTTAGGTTTAGCTCTTTGGCTTTGTTATATGGCTTCCCTGTGTTCCATGTTATGTCCACTTTGATGTTTTGTACCATGTTTCAGGTTCCTATGTTCTGTCTCCCCAGTTGCTGTTAAGTTTGCATGTTTTGGAATTCAGTCAGTGTGTTTCCTGTTTTACTTTGAAGGTCCATGCCTCATGTGAGTGTTTCTAGTTTTGTGTCCCTGTCTCGTCCAGCCTGATTACTCCCAGCTGTGCTCCCCTTCTGTGTCTCATTCCCTCGTTATCCCTCTGTTAGTGATGGGATTTCCGGCTCTTTTTAGAGATCCGGCTCTTTCGGTTCGGCTCACTAAAAAGAGCCGGGTCTTTCGGCTCTGAACCGGCTCTTCAGGTTGTTTTGTTGCTTTAATTAATTTATTATTAACAATAATATAAAATTATGCACAAAAGGAATTACTAACATAAAAACAAGTGGTTTTATTTATATATGTTTATATATAAATATATGCGGTGGCCCCTAGAGACAAAACACGTACAAACTCCAAAACACATTTCTAGCATGAACTGAACTTCCAAAGCAGAGCTACTAGATCACTTAAATTACACAATTGAAAGCATGTGTGTATTGTTTGTGTATTTATACACAGGCACTCATATATATATTCAAATAATTAAAAAAAAAGTTCATTTACCTGTTATTACCACACACCAAATCCGGTCGTTGGTACTTGCTGGCTTGTGTAGCCACAAGATAACAAAGGCTCAACACTGCACCCAGCATCCTGGAGCACTTCTGTTGTCTTTTGTACGTGTTTTGAGTTTTTATGTGCTTCTGAGTTTTTATATGCTTCTGAGTTTTTACGTGCTTCTGAGTTTGTACGTGTTTTGGAGTTTTTACGTGTTTTGGAGTTTGTACGTGTTTTTACGTGTTTTGGAGTTTGTACATGCTTCAGAGTTCGTACGTGATTTGAAGTTTGTATGTGCTTTGTCTCTAGGGGCCACCGTAAATATACTTTTATTTATTCACTCCACATAAAATGTAATAAATAAATCATATAATACAAAAATCAACTATTCACATTTCAAGTTTTAACTATTTAAATTTTCAGCTTTTTCCTTTCACAAATTTAAAGTGAAAAGAACACAAAACACTGCAAACCACAACACAATTAAATATAAATTATAATATGAAAACTAAAAGAACATGCATATTCTCTGTCATATGGACCTGCATGAATAAACTTTCTCAATCCTTTATCATCTGCAACTGAAAATAGTTGTGGATGATTACTATACCTTTCTAATGTTGTTGTCCCTGCCTCTCTTTCTCTCTCTCTGGCTCTGTTCCTGTGCTACTGAGTGTAACTACCGCCCCTCCCCCCTCTGCCCAGCGTAAAGCACAAGGCTCGCGTGCAGAGTGAAGCGGAAAAAAAGTGCGAGAGAGAGGGTGAGAGAAAGAAAAAAAAAAAAAAAAAACCCCACGTGACGGCTCGCGATAAGGAGCCGGCTCGCGTCGTTCACGTCAAAGAGCCGGCTCTAAGAGCCATTTCGTTCGCGAACGACCCATCACTACCCTCTGTGTATTTAAGCTCTGCGTTTCTCTTTGTCAGTGTCGTAGTCTCCCTCATGCTGTGTGTGATTCTCCCCGTGGTTCCTGGTATACTTTATGTTTAGCTTTCCCAGTTTAGTTTAGTACTGTTTTTGTGTTTCACTTTTTGCCAGCATTAAAGCTGTGTTTTTGAGTTTACGTTTTGTCTCCGTGAGTTTGCGTTTGGGTCCTCTCCTGCCTGCCACACAGCCGAATCATGACACATGTTATTTTTTCTTTTTTTTTTCTCTGTTACAGACAAAACGATATACCGGTGCACTTTCACTGCCCTGTCTGTAACATGACAGTCATACAGCGTGGGGATATGGCAAGGCAATTATTGTCATGTCAGCATTCAGGACTGCTCCCCACTGAACTCTCCGTGGAGCCCCGCCTCCCTCTCGATGTCTTGTCTCCAGCATCTAAACCATTTTCTGAATCTTCAGTAGAACATTCATGTGCTCTACCCTCTGTGCTAAATGAAACTGTGGCTTGTGGAAAGTCCATGAAAATGAAATGCCCTCACTGTGGTCTTAGTCTTCTTACAAAAAAACTTCAAGGCTGACATGATGAGGAGGCATTCAAACAGATCAATAGATGTTTGCCTGGCCTGTCATCTGCAGTGTTTTTGTGTAGAGGGACTTCTTCCTCTTTGTTTTTCAGTTTGCAGAGGACATGGAGCTCTTTTTAAAAGCATGTGCTGATGAGCAGGGACGGGTCAATGCGATGTTTGACATTTAATGGACAGATGAAGGCACTGGCTGTTTGTTTGTGTTTTTATGTGTTTGTTTTTCAGTGTACAGAATTCCAGTTAAACTTATTATAAAATGTTGTTCACTTGTTTTATGTCCATACTTATTGTAAAAAGTGTAACTGTAAATGTAACAGCATTGTTTATACTTGTAACTTCAGAGTAAAAAGCTTGTTGTTGATATTAACATTAATGTATTATCCTGTAATCAATAATATTTTTATACATTTTACGCATTAACCCTCTGATCTCTATCCTGGCCATTTGGGGCCACTTCACTTCTTCTTCTTCTTGTTTGACTGCTACACTGCAGTGGACCGAAAGAATGACGCAGGTTTGATCTTAAGGATCTAATAGTTGTGTGTGTTTGTGCATGACATTGCAACGCAAACATGTATTTGCAAGATAGACTGGAATAAATTATGATGCATCAAATATTACACAGGCTGCAGTGAATTTTTGTTGATACAGGCTATTGAGCTTTGAGTTTCCCAGTCAAACTTAGCTTTGACACACCTGCTAACACTTCTACTCTTGTACATTTCATAACAAGACACCATAACCAAAATATTAACTCTCAAAAAAAATTCAAAGCTGCAGCTGCAGCACAAACAGCAACAAACACTGTTAGTAAATGTGTCCTGGAGTTTCTGCAGGTGCAAAAAGTGCTGCTGCTGTAAGTAAGCCTAACAGCTTCCAGATCACTTATATTTCTGGAAAGATGGCAAGAAGGGCATCACTGCTCATCTCTACAATCTCCGAGATCTTGGAATACAAGCCTCTGTCCCATGAAAACCACTTCACAGTAGTAGGAGTCCACTAAAACCTACAAATGAAGAGTGATCCTTGAAGAAATAGGGCGCACACTATAGTGACCTCAACAATTGCAAGACAGCCTTGTCCCTGATGCTTATATGAAAAAAAAAAAAAATACGAAGATTTATGAAACCATTATTACTGTTTTATCTGAAAAGCTACTGGTAATAATAAATAAAAGCTACTGGTAATATATAACCTAACTGGGATTTAAAATGTAAAAAACAGAATGTAGATAAAATTTTGGTTTTGATGAAAAGGACTGGTGCTAATTTAAAGTGTCGGTTTAAGGTCGGTAAAAGTAGAGAGAGAGTTTTGTATTTTTGGCTCTCCTTGAACAAAAATAATAGTGCACAATAATCAATGTTGATGTTAATCAATTAGATGTCCCAGACTCTACTATTAATAATACAGTGGTCCCTCGTTTATCGCTGGTGTTACATTCTAAAAATAACCCGCGGTAGGTGAAATCTGCGAAGTAGTAAACTTTATTTTTTACAATTATTTTAGCTGTTTTAAGACTGTAAAAACACCTCACTACATGCTTTATACACTTTCCTCAGACAAGCACAAACATTTTCACACTTTTTTTCTTTTGTTTAAACACTCTTAAAGTTCAAACCTTCGTAGAAACATAAGTCCATTATAAAATGAAACCGTGCAAAACGTTTCGTCGGCATTGTTGTGTTTGTCGGGGAGAAAACTTACAAACATACAGTGCAGCACTTCAGAGTTACACTGCTAGCGATCGAAGATTTATATAAATTCGACAAACTAAACTCATTCTGTGCTGTACAGCAGCGCTCCCCAACCTTTTTTGCACCACGGACCAGTTTAATGTCAGAAAATATTTTCACGGACCGGCCTTTAAGGTGTCGCGGATAAATACAACAAAATAAAATGATACAGACAAAGACAAAAACTGTAGTATTTTGTAAATATGATAATAAACGCAAATTCACTGTGTGATTGTGTAACTTTATTAGCAGTGTCCTCCTGAAATGCACCAACAACATTGAGACACACGGCTACAACACGGGAAAAGACCCAGGGAACCCAACTTAACGATTAAAAACCCTGAAAACCATACACTTCACACCCGAGCCGCAACTCTCGCGGCCCAGTACCAAACGGGCCTGGGTGTTGGGGACTGCTGCCGTGCAGAAGACACGGCACTAGATTGATTGACAATGGTCTACAGCAATCAGAACGCACAAAACAATTTGCTGTTAAAAAAAATAAAATAAAAAAATCAGCGAGTCCGTGAAAGGTGAACCGCGTTACAGCGAGGGATCACTGTACAATAATTTCCAGTAGCACTGCTGATATATGAGATGGTGGGTTTGAGGTTGTCTTCAAACAAGTGCATTGTACTAGAAAAGGGTGTTTGAAGGATTAAAAATGTAAAACGTAATGACTATTTTATATTTGTGAAAAAACTTTATGCAGAAAAAGTAGCAAAGAAACAAAAATATAACACATGGACACTTTTGGCCACGAAAAAGCTGGAGGGATGGTGATTTTTTTTTTTAATAAACCCAGACTGTTAAAAAAACCCCACTTAGAATCAAATTTATTTGTCAGCAGCATCAATAGTAACAAAAATACAATTTAGTTTTCGCTGTCAAAGTCGATTTAACTGAAGTTACGTGTTTCCGGTTAGTGTGGAGGTCGCAATATGGCGCTCCCCAGTGGCTGCAGCCAGATGCTCTTGCTAGCTTTTGGGAAGCTGCCCAAAAGCTAGCAAGCCACCACTATTTTCCCACTGATGTACAAATAACGTTCTGCTTTTATGCATATTGTCATATAGGAATATATGTTATTGTTTATTAATAAACAGCACACAGTGGTCCCGCTGTTCATCCGTCATTGCTACTTTTACGTTTTGCAATCTACAAAGGTTTGCACTTTGAGAATCAACTTATGAGAACTGTGACTAATGTTCATGTGTGTGGGGAAAAAAGTGTATAAAGTCCGTAGTGAGGGGCTAGTTATTCTGAGAACCCCTGCTGCAGTAAATGAGGGACCACTGTATATACTTTCTCTTTGATTATTGTATTCAATCTGTTAACATTTAATATTTACTTGATAGAACCAACTGATTCTGCAGCAGAGCATCCCCTGTTGCTTCTCCTGGCTTCCCAGTCCCTGAGCTCCTGCTCATGTAATTGTAGCATCAGATGTACAGCAAGCACTGATAACTTTTTACTTGGTGGGATTCCCTTGTGATTACCTTTATATATCTTTAAATATCTACAACCAATCTGTTTATAACAGATTTTTTCAATGTTGAAAATGAAAATCTAGTAGCAGCCTTCTCATTTCTTTGTGTTTTGTGCTGTTTTACAGGCCCACAGAGGAGGACGGCTCCGAGGCAGATGAAGGATGGGTCCCAGGACGGTCCATCGGTGGTGGAGCTGGCCATCCTGGTGTCCCTGAAGAGGCCACACCAGTCTCCAATGGAGCATTTCCTCCTCAGCCTTGTTCCTGCTCTGGAGAGCAGCTGGTCCTTTTTATTCCTGTCTCTCTGTAAATTCTTATATTTTATATATTTATGTTTAATGTTTTTCTGTTTGAGAATTTTAATATTACTTAAAATAAATTTTTATAAAGACTAATGTCTCAGTTCTACTACACAGCAAATGTTGGCACACGACTTGACACATGTAGAATTTATTTCATATTATACTAATGACAAAATATACTGATACAGTGGGATGCAGAAGTTTGGGCAACCTTGTTAATAGACATTATTTTCCTGTATAAATCGTTGGTTGTTACAACAAAAAATGTCAGTTAAATATCATACAGGAGACACACACAGTGATATTTGAGAAGTGAAAAGAAGTTCACTGGATTTACAGAAAGTGTGCAATAATTGTTTAAACAAAATCAAGCAGGTGCATAAATGTGGGCACCACAAAAAAAAGAAATGGAATAAATATTTAGTGTATATCAATGTGTGTGTCTCCTATATGATATATGGGGTGCCTTTGTCTGGACGTGCTTCCCATCCAGAGCTGCACAGCAGAGAGGAAAGTTCCAGCGCTCCTGGAATCCCTCTGTGATGGACCGCCAGTCTCCAGGTGAAGGCACAGCCATGAAGTCGTCCACTAGACAGTCCCAGATGGCCATTGCTACCTGGGGGGTGATCTGGCTCACCGTGGACACACCGACTCTGAAACTGAACACGATGGTCCTAAAGAAGTCCCCGGTGGCAAGGAACCTGGACAAAATTGTTCAAAATCAGTATTATGTGTACTGCAGTTACAAGATACATTATTCAAATTCCAAAATACTTTTGTGATGTCAGATTTAAATCACAAAACTTAAATCTTACATAAAACATTTTGTAATTATAAGGATAATTACAAAATGTATATTAGATAATATCTAAAACAGTTGTGTTTTGTTTTAACTTTAACATATCATAATTTGATTGGTAGCAACTTTCACAACTACAGTGAGCCAATCACTCATAATTCCTAAACATGTCAATCAGGTAGGAATGAAGTAAGACATTAATAGAAATAAAGAGTTGTGTGTTGACATGTAGCCCTTTCCTTGCTTAAATCATTGTTAATATTTTGGAAAAAAATATGCTGTGATAAGACAGCATATCAAGATAAAATATGCTAGATAGAACCATATAACTAAAAACTGTTCACAATTTTATCTGCCTCTCAGTTTTAAGAAAGGCTGGTGACCCCTGTTATAGAGTCTGACAGCTGCAGGGATTATATACAAATATTCAACTATCCCAGAATTAAACCAGGTCTAAATTAAAAAAAAAAGGAGTGAGTATCACTACAAAGATTAACCCACAGTGGTCCTCATACCAGTTTGATATCAGCAAACACCGAGAGCATACATTGATATGACACCACAGCCATGCTATCATTGCAAACACTGATAACAGCATAAATCACTAGAAATATTATAAATAGTCGTCTCTGTACCACAGTTTGCTTTCAGTAAACACCAACAGCATTCACTGTTAGCATACCACATCCATGTTAGCAGTGTATAAACAATAGTTTAGCATATATTAGCACAGGTATCAATAAAGGACTACCGTATTAAACACTTTTACTAACCGCAGGCAGATGGACAGGCGCTCTGCCTGTAGTTGGTGTCTTGGCGATACTGGGACCAACGTGGGACAGCAGGTCCTCAAACTGAGCGAGGGAAAGATGGTGGTATCGCTGAAAGCGGCCGTCATCCAGGCGCAGCTCGTGGAGCAAGTGGTGAAACTCACCAAACTGCTCACGCCTCTGCAGGATCTGATGGACCCAGGTACGGCGAGGACGTCTTTTACGCTGCTGCTCTGCTCTCCACGGTGAATAGAGAAGGGAGACTCTCTCTTCAAGTGCTAGCTCGACAGCTGCCATCTTGCAAAGATACCGTCTGGCATAACTTCCTCCCACATTTCAGGTTTGACACGCGATGAATTCACGTTGGACACGTGTCGAGGTGTGAATCTGGCGCGTTTTGATCGCATCTATCACGTTCGGTGTGAACACATCGTTACTCCCAGCCATAGCTGGACTGGCCATCAGGCATACTGGGCATTTGCCCGGTGGGCCGCTGGCGAACTTTTGTTTTTATGGGCCGATGGATTTTTTTTTATTTTTTATTTTTTTTAGGAAGGGTATATATAATGAAAGGTGTTGGATTGGCCAATTGGTCATGATCGACTCTGGGCTGGACCAATTACAGCCGAGGAGGCCGAATGCACCCGCCCCCTTGTTTTCGCGCGTTGCATGCCGGGAACTCGTGGCAAAACAATCCAAGTACCGCATCAAATGCAAGCATTTGCAGCACCGCAAAACGTTCATTTTCCGGTTCCAATACCTTCTTGTTTTTTCTTTGCCGCACAAAAAAGGGTATGTACAAAACAAAAGGAGAACAATGCCGGTCCGTACAAAGACAGACTCGACGAAAAGAGAAAGAAAAGATACGAGGAAAAAAATCAAAGGTGTGAAAGGGTCAGACCCTTACGAGCACACAGAGGGACAAAAGACGTTAGCGTGCTGCCCAACTTTCACCACGCTCATATTTATAATTATACGGTTCTTGGAGTGAGTGCATACACTCATGAAGTTTAGTAACTTCAGGTCACTGCAACAAGCCCAGGTACAGTTTACCGATGGATGGGTGCAGGACCTTGAAACGCACCGTGTAAAGACCATTGTACGAACAAAGGTAAGTTTACCAGTCTCACAAATCATCGTCATAAATACACATTCGTTAACCGTTTATTAATAGGACCTTTGAGCTCAACGGTAATTAATTAGTAGTGGAAATAATTTCTGGTTCATTACAGAAATGTAGCAGTGACAATAATATTGTATCTTGTAATCGTACTGGACAATTAGTGATACAAAACAACTGTTTTATCCTGTGAATAAAAGTATGTTTTTGTCAATGTACCATGGTAATAACAGAAGTGAAACGCAATATTGTGTCAAGACAATTCACTATTTATGCACAATAAACAAAGGAGCATAGCGCGACAATTTCTGTTCAGCGCCAGACTTGCTTGTAACCTATATCACCAATTATGTTAAGAAAAATGACGCATTAACGACTAAAAAACTCTGACCTTTGTGGGAATGCTTGGAGCAGACTAACATGTGAGCTGGAGTGTTCTGGGACGTTATATTTGGTATATCCAGACCATCCGTCGGCTCTTACTTCGGAAACATGGCTTAAAACATTTCTCTTCAACGACGTAATCCGATTTAAAAAAAAAAAACGATCGGCTTCCCGTGGCTGTCATGCGACCGGCTGTTGCAGTTAATAATACAACAGCTTCTTGCCATTTTTTGTGTTTCTTTTTATCCTGTGTAACTGAGTTCATTTGAAAGCCTGCGTGCGCTAGTACCTCTTGCCACAAGTTCCCAGAATCCTTTGCGGTTTTACCCCTGAATGACGTCACATTTTCAATCTTTATCCTGGTGGGCCGGTCTCTAGTCAAAATGCCCGGGCCGATTTTTTGTCCCAGTCCAGCCTTGCTCCCAGCAAATGGGTGATAGAAAACCGATCGGTGCCTATGCCATCTCCAAAATGCGCTGGCTGATGTAGGGTCAGCAGCAGAGTGCGAGCAACTTTTTTTTTGCCGATGTCTGTGATGGCGTCCCCCACCACGATGCCGCCCCGGGCAACCACCCGTGTCGGCCGTATCAAAAACTGCTACTGGGGCTAGGCCATATCATACCATTCATGGTAATACCAGTATAATGTTGGGCAACGATAAGAAAATGAAATATTGTGATAGAATAAGGGTAAAACGCGCATGTGCACTGCCTTTGTTTTCATATGCACATGGCGGAAAAAGCATGTCGCCGACGGAGAATGAGAAGGGCGAAAGCGGATCGTTGAATGAAACGGATGAACCAGAATTGGTTTGTAAAAATGCTGCAACTTCAGTGGTGTGGAACTGGTTTAGCTTTCGTCTGTCAGATACACAACAAAGCACTATTTTTGGTAGAGCATGCAAGCGGGCCGTCGTTATTACCGTGTTTTTTGGAAAATACGGCACACTTAAAATCAATCCTTTGATTTTTCTGAAAATCCACAGTGCCCCTTATAATCCCGTGTGCCTTATGTATGAATTCTGGTTGTGTTTACTGACCTCAAAATGATTTTATGTCGTACACAGCACTGTCAAATGTTTTAGTACGACTTTGCTAAGCTTGATGGATTGTCGGAGCATTATGGCTATCGTAAGGCAGGAGCCTCGCGGAGTGATACGTACTGTGCTTCAACATAATATTACCGTATTGTGTGTGTATAACCTCTTTTTAGGTTTTGGTTAAACTGTCAGCAAGGAATTTGCATTTGCACTGTTAAATTTTTATATAACTTTAATGCACATAAAAAAACAGCTGCTTGTTTAAGTGAAAATACATTGATGGGTTTTTTGAACTAATAAAGTTGAGGAGTTGTAAAGTATTTTGTCTAGTGTCAATTATATCGTCAGCTACATCGTTATCGCAAATTTTCAGATGTATATCGTGATAAATATTTTTGGTCATATCGCCCTGCTGTAATTGCTAATGTTGGTTGGCCCTGGCTATCTCCTGGTAAGTAGTTATAAGCATGCCTTTGCTCAGTACCTGATGTAATCAAAATGTATCTGGTACATTCTAGAATATTCTAAGGGCTATAAAATAATGTTAAACAGTAATTTATTGAGGACAAACTGAAATAATTTCAGTTGGAATTGATAACTGCAGTTGCGGTCTATTTAGGCTATTAGACTATTTATCTGAAGAATGGCTAAATTCAGCCGATTATTTGCTCCATGAGTCAGCTCCATATTAGCTCTGTTGACTCAGTTACTGATCTATGACGATTAAGTTATTGAAATTATCACCTGTTTGAAAGTAAGGGGGGGAGAGGATTTCATATACGCTCAAATTTCAAATATGGTTACATCAAAATTGATAAGTGTGTAAATGTGAGACTGGTAGTTCAGTTGTCTTTAAGTGTGGTTGTGTGAGGTACTTTTGCCTAGTCAGTGTATTACCCATAGCAGACAGCCTTGTCGGGGTGGCTCTATCTCAGGTGGTACTCCATTACTAACTGGAAAGTTGGTGGTTAGATCCCAGTCTGCACACTAAATTTCCTTGGGCAAGATACTAACCCCAAATTGCTATCGGATGCATCCATCAGAGTATGAATGTGTGTGGATGTTAGATAGAAAAAAGTGCTGGTGTGAATGAGGCAAGTAAAGTAATGTGCTCTGAGTGCTCAGATAGAGTTGCAAAGCGCTATACATGAACTAGTCTATTTACCATCTTCCAGTTTACAGGTGCAACAACACAGCAAGAAGTAAGACTTGGTCTTTTTCACTACCTGGTCCTACACCCTCATTTTAGATTTCACACAATCTTCCCCATGAACTAATGATAAGTGAATGAATCAAAAATGGGGAGGGAAGGTGGGGCACCAAAAGGAGAATGAACAGCTTATAGAGCCGGTGGGGAGGGTAACAGGGAACCAGACGGGACATGTTTGGAGGTGTAGTCCAACAGATAATTTATCTCCAATTCAATAGCTGGGGCCACATCCTCATTTAAGGTTTGACAGCATTTTAAGTGGATAACGCCAGATGGCTTGAACATGAATTGAGGCTGTAGTTAAGGAAAGGCCTGACAGGGGAATGGGAGCAGCTTTCGGCTGGGGCAGATACCCAAAAAAGGCATCCAGAAGTAGTGATGACTGTACGTAACAAAGATCAAAAATGGTTGCCTGACTGGTTTATTTATTCTGAGTAAGGTAGCAGTTGACACTTGGAAGGGTTTGGAAACCAGTGGATTGGGAGCATCATCATCATCATCACTATGAAGTGCTGCCATGAGCACAGCAAGCAACAGGTGGTGATAAAACACAAATAATGAAAAAAATATTAGCCATTCAAAAGCCCCCAGTCATGGTGTATGGTGCAGTGTCTGGCATGACAAAATGGAGATACAGGTGCACGCCTCTGATTTTGTGAGAAAAAAAATCTCTGTTGTTGTCTGCCACACATCAACACAAATACTACGTTTCTGAAAATCTTCACCCAGGTTATGAAAATCTTTTTTGTTGATCCAAAATACTGTTTCGTCCAAAATACTTTCATCCAAAATACTGAATGAAAGGCCAAAACACAAAGAAAGGAACATGTTTAAAAGAAAAAATACCTGTGTACATGTGAATGTAACCTTAGTTTTGTCCTCTTTGCATCATTTAGGGGAAGTGATAAAACTTGTGACTCATACCCATGTTGATTTATTGATCATGACTGTTTTTCGTGTTGGTGAAAAAAAAAGTGGATTTCTCTGCTCAATCCACAAATGCCAATTTTAAGATTTATAACCCTTTGTCCTTCTTTCACTAAAAAGAAGAGACAAAAACTAGATAATTAAGGAAACAACTTAGGGAGGGGAATTGTTAACTGAATTCAGTTTTATTCAAAGAAGGGTTCAGCGTTATGTAACAGTGGCTGTAGATGTACTTTTTGTTTGTTGTTGTATTTAGTAATGGTAGTCATTTAAAGATTTCTAGCTCTGATCTTTTTTTATTGTGCTTTGCTCCAACGCTCCTATAAACCTACAATTGGTCCAGTATTTTTTGCATTGCTGTAAAATAATGAGTGTGATCTGTGGGTAGGATTAGGGCAGGGGTAGGCAATGCCAGACCTCAAGGGTAGGGTTAGGGTTAGGATTTCCTGCAGGTTTTAGATGTGTCCTTGGTCCAACATAGCTGATTCAAATTGCTGATTTACCTCCTCAACGTGTCGCATAGTTCTCCAGATGCCTGCTAATAAACTAATCCTTTTATTCAGGTGTGATGACCCAGGGGGATATCTAAAACCTGCAGGACACCGGCTCTTGAGGCTTGGAGTTGCCTACACCTGGATTAGAGACACCTGCCACTATCATGTTAACAAGAACTAATTTCTATTGAGTAGTTCCAGCCAACTGTACCATCACTGATGCCTCATCTCAAATGATGTCTCATCATTTGTTCCTGTATCTCCCACCTCGTCTTACTGTCTGTTAGGGCTGCCACGATTAGTCGACTAGTCACGATTACGTCAACTATCAAAATCGTCGACGACTGATTTAATAGTCGACACGTCGTTTGAAGCTTTGTAAGATCCCAAAAGACGCAGGAATAAGTAGTAGTATTTAAGAGTGTAAAAACGGACTGAAACAGAAGATGGCAGCACTGCATGTACAAGGATGCCAGCTGCCGTTAAACCCCGAAGAAGAAGAAGTAGCTCTGTCCCAGAATTCATAGCGAAGCCCAGCTCAATTTTCAACAATGGCGGCAGCTAGTTAGTTTTAATATTACTCTTATTATTCTTTCTGGGTCACAAAATAAACGTTTAACATGTTTTCAGGCGAGAATGTAGCTGTGGAAACCTGAAATATCTGCTCAGTTTATCAAGACACCACATATTTTCAAAAGCGCTCCAATGTCTGTTACCCACTAGCTCGATAGCTAGCCGGCGGCAAGGCTCCCTAGAGCCCCTGAGAACCGCGGACTCCGGGGAAATCGTTTTCATACCCACGGCCGTCTTCCCCTACTCAGGTTAAACATATATAAGTCACTTAGATAACTTAAAAATGTTATTGTTTGGCTTTTTTTTTTTAGTATTTTATTTGTTCCTGAGTAAATCGGTTTGGCTGAGATTAAGGTTATAGTTTTTACACAGCTGAATAAACGTCAAGCTGACAACTGATTATCAGAAATGTGAGATGCTCAAGAATATACTCCGGTGTCCTGTTATATTTTAGATAGCAAGGAGTTTATTAAACTTCACCAAAACAATCTGCAAATTTCATTAAAATTTAATAAACTATCATCTTGTCTTTATTTTTAGTTAGCACAGACCTTAAACACTTAAAGCTGTAAGCTAATGATAGTTATATAAGAGCAGATGCTGCTGGTGCAATAAGCTGTATGTTTTACATTCAATGGATGATGCTCTGGGGCAGGGGTAGCTCAGTAGGTAAAGTGGTCGCCCCATGATCGGAAGGTCGGCGGTTCAAATCCACTTAACGGCTACCCTGAGGTACCCCTGAGCAAGGTACCGTCCCTACACACTGCTCCCCAGGCGCCTGCTTAGTGGGCTGCCCACTGCTTCACTGAGTGAATGGGTCAAATGCAGAGAAAAAACAAGTAATTTCCCCATGGGGATCAATAAAGTATCTATTATCATTATTATCTGATTAGTCGACTAATCGCAAAAATAATCGGTGACTAGTCGACTATCAAAATAATCGTTTGTGGCAGCCCTACTGTCTGTTCAGTTTCTTGGTCCAGTTCACAAATCTCCACTTCCATATTAGCCCATGCCCTAAGTTCACCTTTCTAGACCTAGCTGTGATTTGTGTTAGCATAGTTGCTGTTCGAGCACATTACTTCATAAACAGCTGCTGTAATCAGCAACTAAAAAACTGTTAGGCTGAAAGAGTCCTTTCAGACTGGTCAGAGGTTCCTTCAGAGTACTTCTAAATGTCAGCCTTCATGATGGCTGGAGACAGTCAGCTGCTATTCCTGCTACTGTGTATGTTAACCTGCTACATTACCGTCTTAAATTATGTCATACATATTTTACCTGAGCAGGTGATGTTCAGGATGAAGGTATGGTAACTTGATGCTGTACAGTCCTTCAGTGCAGATCTGACGTGAACACAATCATATTTGATCCACCATGCAGGTCTCTTTAAAGACTCATGTCTTGAGTCAACAGAAACAGCAGAGCCACAGTCCAGATGTTTACACACAAAAGCTGCATCTTTCAGCGTCCAGCTAAAGGCACACACTGTTCTCCACTCTCCCAGATGTCTCAGCTCCATCATGCCCTCACAGTTATTGGCTCCTCCCACCAACCTGACATCATCAGGCTCTGAACAGAAAGCAAAGAGTCATCAGTAAAATAATAAAGTGAGTTTGAACCACATCAAAGCTGCAGCTCCTCTTCTACCTGAGCAGGTGAGTCCAACAGCTTTGCCAGGTGAGCAGCTGTTTCTAGCTGAGCCTGAGCTTCTACAGTCCAGGAGAGCAGACTCATGGCCTCCACACTGGAACTCTTTGCTCCACACTGGAGCCTCCACTTCTTCATAGAGCACCCCTTGGAGGACCGATGGAGGCCCACAGCCGAGCTCCCTACAGACCACCTCTGCATCCTGCTGGTCAAAGTCAGCTTCACACACTGAGGACCAGCTCTGGTCAGACTTCACCTCCAGTCTGCCTGAACACAGACTGGAACCATTCAGCAGCCTGACAGAGTCTGGAGAAATCAGAGGAGATCAAACAGAGAGATCAGAGACAGCAGACACACAAGAAAAAGATGGCAGCAAACAACTATTCACTGATTCAAACTCAGCACAACTCAACATGACTTCATCATTAACAACAGAACACATCTTTAAAATTACATTCAGCTCATTTTATTTCTTCAGAAGCAGGTCAAAACACTTTTAACTGTAATTAGAGCTGGGCGATAGAACGATAATGATATGTATCGCGATATAACTTTTACTCGATAGAGAAATTAAGCTATCGCGATAGACCTCGCCGCTCTTGTCCTCTTAAAAAAAAAAAAAAAAAAAAAAGGTCAGCCAATCCAAATTAAGTAGCGCAGAGCCGAACCAATCACAGCCGCAGCGTCACGTCGCGTGACTTGTTACGTACAGCACAAGTGCCAAGCCGCACGTGTGTTTGTTTGGGAAGCAGCCAGCGGGTAATGGAGCCAGCGCGTAATGGAGGAAATGAGTGTGCTGACTAGAAAAATCAACCGAGCGTGACCGAAGGTTACCGAAGAGAAAACAGATGATGGTTCCAATGCCGGAGAGATTGTCGAACAGAAGAGCCATAGAAGTTCCGTAGTGTGAAGGTATTTCGGCTATTTCAAGTCTGACAAAAAACAGAGTAGCGTGCACTGTAAATTGTGCCGAAAGCAAGTCTGGAAATACAATAAACTGGTGAATGCGTCACACTGTGCGCCACGTTATTGTTTCGGTGAAATGAATTTCTACAATACTGTTACTGTTAATTCTACTCTCTGCAGTGTTTAAATGCTTACATATACACACAGTTACTGTCCCTCCACACATACGACTCGGTTCTGCTTCTATGCCCCAGCTTTGTTTACTTTTTCCCACCGAGGCTTCTAGACTTCTGATTGGCCAACATTTCTGCACGGTTAGGAATCTAGCGCCACCTGCTGCTTTGGCATGTTCATAGCAGCGTTTTCCTTCATTTCTGCCTTTATGTGTGGACGGGATTATTTTTTAAAACGAAAACGGAAAATCTCCGTTTTCAAAAATACCCGTGTACGTGTGGACGTAGCCTCAGTCTCTGACTGGAAGCGCTAATTCGTCATTCGGCTTTTGTCAGACTAAAGTAACTGTTAAAACTGTTTGAAAAGCTCAGCTATACAACAAGGAGAGATTGAGAATTTCCTTTTAGTTCTCAGTTTATTTGATATTGACAAAAGTTAGCCAGTTTTGTCTGTTCTTCTGTAAAACAAACTAAGATTTATTTTTAGAATTAATATTTTGTTTCTAAGTGGAATTGACAATTTAGTAGTCTGTTTCATTTGTTCTATTTTGAAACTTAAACGCTTTAGCGGCTGCCTTTTGTGTAGTTTGCAATATTTGCCTTTATTTATCTGAAAAAGTCTCATGTTCCTTAAGTACATCTACCCTGTTGAACTTATTATGGGAAATAAATATTTAAATAAAAACAAGCTGCTGATTATTTCACATTTTACTTGTGAGCAACGGCACATTTAAATCTTACAAATATAGTTATTTGGCTTATATCGTGATATATATCGTTATCGCCTGAAATGAAAAAAACATATCGTGATATGAAAAAATCTCATATCGCCCAGCTCTAACTGTAATGTGAAAATATGCAATCGGGCAATGTCTTGTAAGAGGAGGAACTGAAATTATTAGCTTTTAAACCTCTGATATGTTCGTTTTCAAATTCTTTGAATTTTTTTGGTAACTTGTAACTGTAAAAATTATAGTTCATAGAGGCATGATCAGTGGTGTGATTATTTAGAAGACCAGTCTCTCCATTTTCTTCCATCCATTCGGTTCAGATTTCTGAGAGGGCGGAGCCTATACCAACAGTCATGGTCAAAGGAAGCTAAATCTTGAACAGGATACAGTGTTAAAAGAGGCATCCCTGTGCATGATAACACCTATGGCTACTTTCAAATCACCAATCAATCTAACACATGTTAAATTTTATTTATACAGTGCCAAATCATGATGTCAGTCACCTCAAGGATGTTTATGTTGTAAGGTACACCCTACAATAATATAGAGAAAACAGAGAAAAGCTCAGCAATCATATGACCCTTATAAACAAGCACTATTACAGTGGGAAGGAAAAAACTCCCTTTTCAGAGGAAGAAATCTCCTGCAGAGAGGTGTGCAAACACATAATAAGTGAAGAAAAAACACCTGTTAAAAGGGAGTTTTTTTCCTTCCCACTGTCACCACAGTGCTTGCTTATAAGGGTCATATGATTGCTGAGCCTTTCTCTGTATTATTGTAGGGTCATTACCTTACAATATAAAGCATAGCTCCTGTTGTGACTTGGCTGTATGTAAATAAAATTGAATTGATCTGATTTGAAGAACAACAAAAATATATTTACCTGTGCAGGTAAGATTCAGGGTGGGGTTGTAGTAACCCGATGTTGTGCACTCTCTCAGAGTAGATCTGGACTGAACACAGTCAGGTTTGATCCTCCAGCTAAATTTTAATGATGACTCGGTGTGTTGTAAAGAAACAGCAGAACCACAGTCCAGATGTTCACAAATAGGAGCTGCCTCTTTCAGCGTCCAGCCAAACGCAAACATTGGTCTCCACTCTCCCAGATGTTTCAGCTCCAGTGTACCTGCACAGCGACTGGCTCCTCCCACCAACCTGACATCATCAGGCTCTAACAGAAAGCAGAGAGTCATCAGTAAAATAATAAAGTGAGTTTGAACCACATCAAAGCTGCAGCTCCTCTTCTACCTGAGCAGCTGAGTCCAACAGCTTTGCCAGGTGAGCAGCTGTTTCTAGCTGAGCCTGAGCTTCTACAGTCCAGGAGAGCAGACTCATGGCCTCCGCACTGGAACTCTTTGCTCCACACTGGAACCTCCACTTCTCCATAGAGCGCCCCCTGGAGGACCGAAGGAGGCCCACAGCCGAGCTCCCTACAGACCACCTCTGCATCCTGCTGGTCAAAGTCAGCTTCACACACTGAGGACCAGCTCTGGTCAGACTTCACCTCCAGTCTGCCTGAACACAGACTGGAACCATTCAGCAGCCTGACAGAGTCTGGAGACATCAGAGAAGATCAAACAGAGAGATCAGAGACAGCAGACACACAAAAAAAAGATGGCAGCAAACAACTATTCACTGACTCAAACTCAGCACAATTCTGATTAGACTTCATCATTAACATGCATTACATGTTGACAATGTTCAAAACTTGCTTCTTTTTATTCTTAATGATATTAGCCTCTTATGACTTTACGTATTCCATTTTTTTATACTCAAATCTGCCTTGTAGCTCCTTTTTTACTTGGATGTGTTCATTTATACTTTGGACTGGAAACATAGCCTCTATCTTTGATTTTAGTGTGTTTTCAAACACACATGGAGCAGACCTCCACAGTAGCCAGGTCACAACAATCAGATGCTGCTTGTCAGCAAAGACTTTCTACAGTCTGGGTGTGTACAATGGGATTTGTTGTAATTAGTGGATAGCATGTTTTTGTTGTTTGTCATGAGGGCAGATAAGAAGGTACTGATGGGACACGGTGGTTCAGAAAACTGAAAGAGACCTTTGAGAGAGGTGGTTGGTCCAGATGAATCCTAAAGTTTTCTCTGTTGTGACTCCTGAGAAGCTGATGTGAACGTGTTGCACTTATGACACGCTTTATACTTATAGGCTCACCTGCACAGGTGACATTGGTGATGAAAGAAGATGAATCTGATGTTACACAATCTCTCACAGCAGATCCAGACTGAATACATTCAGTTTTCATTTCCCACACAGGTGTGTTTGTGGTCTCAAATCTCCATTCTACAGAAACAGCAGAGCCACAGTCCAGCAGTTGGCAGACAACATCTGCATGTTTCAGGGTCCAAGCATAACCATCTACTATTCTCCACTCTCCCAGATGTTTCAGCTCCAGTGTTCCTGCACAGTGACTGGCTCCTCCCACCAACCTGACATCATCAGACTCTGAACAGAAAGCACAGAGTCATCAGTAAAGAAGTTAATTGACTTCTGAAAAGTAAAGTTATCTGCTGCTTCTGTGAGTATTTGATTTCTGCATTTACCTGAGTTATGTTTTTCTTCAGCCTGGACTCCTGAAAAGAACATTAGAGAAAAAAGTTGCCATTTTAAAGCAGGACTCTGGACTCGTTTTCCAAGTCTGACTTGTAAAACAAGAAGTCACAAATCAACATTGCAGTTTTTAAAGACTTCATGGATCAGTCCATTCTGGTCCTCATTGCTTAAAGTAATCTTGTTTTGTCAAAACTATCGGTGTGTCAAAAGCACAATATGATGATGATATACCAGGAGAAGATGTTCCATTTTTCAGCATGAAGGGTTACTATTACAAAAAGTGAACCTGTGATAAAATGGGTGAAGTGAGACAGAATCAAATATAAAAACAGAGTAAATAAAATAAAAAAAATCAATCAATCAATAAACTTTATTGATCCCAAAGGTTGGCCACGAAGGAAATTGAGTTAGGGCTGCTGGCCTTATGCTGCTGCCATCTCAAACCAGTGCAAAAACACAAAGATCCAAATAAATCAGCAGCTTATGGCATCATATTAGAATTTGCAGAAAGACCCTAACCTTCAATCTAACCCTTATTAGCAGCCAGTATAACTATCATTACTGATTGCACATGTATCCACAGCTGAAGAGTAATGATTGCGCGGTTTTCTTGAGCAATGCAGCTGGCAAACCACACTGGGATATAGTATGTCTGTGTTGTGCCCTTAAACAGGGGAAATAGTGCGGAGAGGTGAAAGAAAGGCACAGACACACAGCTCTCACTCGTCTGTATTGAGTGAAGGAGGAAGCGCGCGAACCCACCTACTGGAGCCCTGAGGCATTAACAATGGATCGACGCACAATCAACCCAGGCAAAACTTTCACTACTTATCTCCCTCTATATTCCCACTGCATATTCTATTCGAAAACAGTCAAAGCAACAAATAAAACATTAATAAGGGCATGACATGAAATGTAAGGAACAGAGATGTACAACTTCAAAACTAATCAAATTTATGATCCACCACATCTGCACTCTTATCCTTATGAAACAGAGAGTAGATGTATTTGAATTAAGTCTCCACGCTTAAAGAAGTCCAGATGCTTTTCTTTCCAAGCTCCTTAGACCACCAATAAAATATATAATTATGAGTTAACAGCACAAAATGTTAACTGAAAATGTGTAGACTTTAACCTTTTCATGGAATATTCTCTGGTATCTAAACAAACATTTAATTCAATTCCATTTTATTTATATAGCTCCCATTCTACTTCTAAATACTCTAGGAACACCAAGTAAGCCTGCAATGTGAGAGTGAAGAGCTCTAATGGAGTGATATGGTACTACAAGGTCATTAAGATAAGATGGGGCCTGATTATTTAAGACCTTGTATGTGAGGAGCAGGATTTTGAATTCAATTCTGGATTTAACAGGAAGCCAATGAAGGGAAGCCAAAACAGGAGAAATATGCTCTCTCTTTCTAGTCCCTGTCAGTACTCTTGCTGCAGCATTTTGGATTAACTGAAGTGTTTTCAGAGAATTCTTAGGACATCCTGATAATAATGAATTGCAGTAGTCCAGCCTAGAAGTAATAAATGCATGAACTAGTTTTTCAGCGTCACTCTGAGACAGGATGTTTCTAATTTTAGAGATGTTGTGCAAATGGAAGAACGCAGTCTTACATATTTGTTTAACATGTGGGTTGAAGGACATATCCTGGTCAAAAATGACTCCAAGGTTCCTCACAGCGTTACTGGAGGCCAAGGTAATGCCATCCAGAGGAAGAATCTGGTTAGATGCCATATTTCTAAGATTTTCAGGGCCGAGTACAATAACCTCAGTTTTATCTGAATTAAGAAGCAGAAAGTTAGCGGCCATCCAGGTCTTTATGTCTTTAAGACATTCCTGCAGTTTAACTAATTGGTGTGTGTTATCTGGCTTCATGAATAGATAAAGTTGTGTGTCATCTGCATAGAAGTAAAATTTTATGCTATGCCTTCTGATGATGCTGCCTAGGGGAAGCATGTATAATGTAAACAGAATTGGTCCTAGCACTGAACCCTGTGGAACACCATAACTGACCTTAGTGTGTGAAGAGGACTCTGCATTTACATGAGCAAATTTGAGTCTATTAGATAGATATGATAGAAACCACTGCAGTGCAGTACCTGTAATACCTACAGCATGTTCTAATCTCTCTAATAGGATATTATGGTCAACAGTATCGAACGCTGCACTAAGGTCTAGCAGGACAAGCACAGAGATGAGTCCCCTGTCTGAGGCCATAAGAAGATCATTTGTAACCTTCACTAAAGCTGTTTCTGTGCTGTGATGAGCTCTGAAACCTGACTGAAACTCTTCAAATAAGCCATTCCTCTGCAGATGATCTGTTAGCTGTTTGACAACTACTCTTTAGGAAGGTTGGAGTTGGCCTATAATTAGCTAAGACTGCTGGGTCTAGAGATGGCTTTTTAAGTAACGGTTTACCTATTGCCAGTTTGAAGACCTGTGGTACATTCTAGGACAGTATATATGTATAATGACATCCTCTTACTGGATGAAATCACTAAGTTTAATTTCTGGGCACTATCCCAGAATGCTGGATGATATTGATGTTTCTTTGTAAGTGAGTTATTTTTTTGGGTTCAATGATTACATGTCAGCCCTTTTTCTTCTTTTTCTTACAGTGGGCTGGTTCTTTTTTTTTTCCAACATCAAATTTATTTTTAAATAATTTCTTTCACTGAGCCAGGCTAATTGTCCCATTAGAAACAATATTCATCACCCCTGTTATTTCAGCCCAAGCCTCATCTTTAAAAGGTGTTTAACATCCGTCACTTAAGTGGAGACACTTAAGGGAGCTGTCCTTTTTCCATTTATACACTCTTATTTAAATTCATTAAGTTGCACTTTCTCCTTTTTTCTTCTGTTAGGGGTGAAGTCTCTTCAATTGGTAAACTTGTTTTCTTATACAGAGAAATGGGGGCATGGTATTATGCTGACTGCAGGCATCTGATCTGATTCACTGACTTCATTATCCAGAATGTAATTTTGTATATTTGCAGATTTTTTTTCCCTGCAAGTTAGGAACTTTATATATATATATATATATATATATATATATATATATATATATATATATATATGTGTGTATATGTGTATATATATATATATATACATATATATATATAGCCCTAATGATAGCATGTATAATATTCTGCTTGTGAACAGAACAAAAACAAAAATATTGACAGCAAAATTATTAAAGTTATGCAATACTCTTAACAGTAAGCTGAAGAAATGTATGTCCCTCTGTTTCTCTCTATCTATCTTGTTTTCAGTTCACATTTCTGCTCTTCCATCTGTTAATCAGAGCACAATTATAATCATGTATGAGTACATCATGTAGCTGACAGTTTATAACAGGATAATGCTGGAAAAAGTGTATGGATGAAACTCGCAGGCTTGCACTTGCACTCGAGCGCTCGACGTTGACTGTGTATGCTTTTACTTCCTTGAAAGTAAAATAAATGCTACTCTGTGTGTCTCACTTCACAAAGGAAGTTTTCTAAAACATGTGAAACAGCCACTGTCACAAAATGAGGAGCATGTTCTTGAAAATGTTTCACAATAAAAGCCTTATTGTGAAATGAGGAGTTTCTGATGAAAACAGGAAGTACATGTTATCACTGTAGTTTAATAACACACATATATATTCTATTTTATTTATGGTAAATAGACTGTTTCTTTTAAACCACTTTCTACCCTAACTGAGCACTCAAAGTGCTTTTGTACAACTTGCTTCATTCACTCAAGAACATTTTTCTATATAAATGCTTTCTATCTAACATTCATGATTTTACAGTGAGAGAAACAATCAGAGAGGAACCTGGGGTTAGTATCTTGGCCAAGGATATTTGACATGCAGGCTGCAGCAGATGTGGATCAAACCACCAGCCTTCCAATTAGTAGGCGACTTGTTCTAACACCTGAGCCACAGCCACAACAGGCCAATTCACAACAATAGTCTTCTCAAGGTTCTTTCTATTTTTAAATAAAAAAAACAAAACAATTTGATTTAATAGGATAACGGCTATATTATTGTAGAAGGTCACAAACAACCTGATGATTTCCTCTGAGCAGCACACTGCAATGGTGGCAAGGAAGAGCTCTACTTTAACCTCTATTACAGTGAGTCTTGTTTTTTTTAAATTCCATCATTTTCATAAGAAGTCTAGACGTGATGGGGCTATGCTTCCCTCTTTGGGCTCTAAAATATAGTAGACGTAGTTCGTTCATTCATTCAAAGTGGAGTTGTTAGTGAGGAGGCGTTAAGTCTGCTGTGTGGATAACACAGTACAGTTTAGAATAGAATAATCCTTTAATTGTCCCACAAGGGGAAATTTGGTTGTAACAGCAGCCAGAAAGACAGAAAGTTTGGGCTCCTCTCTGATTGTTAGAGGCTAGAATCAGCTCCAGCTGGTGGAAACAGTCTTTAGGTGTGTTCAGCTAGTTATTCAGAGTGAGCTTTACAGAGACATTAGAGTTTCTTGAGTTATTTTTGGTCATGAGTAAAGGAACTGTGACTCATCATCATCAGTGAGGAAGTCCGACAGTGAGTGCTGCTGCACAGAGATCATCACTGACGGACAAAACAACTCACAAGTGACTGTCAATATATTAAAATATGGCTTTGATTTGACAAAGTCTGAAGGATTCTTTTTTTTTTTTTTGCCTGTCCTGTTTGGTTCTTTTGCCATCAGAATTATTGTCTAAAGGCGAAGAAAGATGCCCAACGGATTTACTTTACCAAGTGGACCATCCCAGCCTTGCTGTAATGGTCTATTTGATTCACCTTTTATTGTTTATTTTATTTTATTTTTACGTGCTAGATACGGGACAGACTTGACTGGGGAAAAGAAAGAGGGAATGAAAAACAGCGGGGATAAAGGGCAAAAAACAAAAACCAACAAAATAAGCAGACAAAAAATACATATATCAATCACCTGGATCACCTGTCCGAAGTCTGAAGGATTCTAACTAGAAGGTGTTTTTCAAAACTGAACTGTGTGTGTGTGCAGGTGTCCTACCTGAGCTCCACAGGAGAAGCAGCACTAATAGGTGATCCATGTCCAGCTGTACGTCTCTCTGCTCTGACCATCATGTGCTGTCCTCAGTATATTTCTGCTAACAGGAAGGGGCGGGATGGTGGGATGGATGGTTGGTTGGTTGTGTGAGCTCTGCTGGAGGTCACTCCACTGTGACCTTTCTTGAACTCTGTGTTCCATCACATCAGCCTTTTCCTCGGCTGAATTCTTCAGAGTCTTATTGAACATATTGTTTAGTAAAAGACCAAATATCCTGTATCCAGGTACATGATTTTTTTTATGCTATAAATTCTCATCTGTTCGGACTTTATGGCACCAGCCAAGCTTCAAATGCTTATAATGACCAGCAGTTAGAATCATATCTACTCATGACATGAATAATAGTTTGAACATTTTATTTTTAGATGTATAAAAGTCAAGTAGGTTTTGACCCAGAAGGACTCTGGTTAATATATGTGTAAAACTATGTTTTAGTTTGTTTCACTGTTTCCTATTTTTGGACAGAAGTATAGAGGTGATGAGCAGAATCTATCATTCTGAAATCAGGTCTTTTTTTCTGTCCATCAGACATGCCGTCCATCAACAGCACATCTAAAAACACACCAACATCCCACAGAGTAGTCACAGCCTGTACAGTGGAAGCAGGCAGCAGTAACTGATGCTGGAAATCTGTCATTCACATTAAATTCACATCATTTTATCAACAACACCAAAAACTAAATTACGCTGGCAACAAATGTAGCAGCAACTATTTCTACAAATGTAAAATCTTAGATGACATTTTCCAAATGTTTGCTGAAGGTGGGATTATAAGCAGTTCTAAGAGGAAAAAAGTCACCACATTTTATATTCCATAATTTCTCTTCCCTGTTGAAGATAAAAGCCCAGATGGAGCTGTAAATTACCAGTGTTCATGAAAAAATCCAGAAATTTTAACTCATGTTATCTGATAACATCTTTATTTCTCTACTGCAGGACAAATGTACGAGAATGTTAAGATAGTGTTGTCATGATCCTGGGTCCTTTTGACCCAGCGTTTTGTGTTTTCTCTTCGCGATTTTGGTTCTGTTCTCTAATTGGTGTTTACCCTGTTCCCCCCCGTGTGTTCCTGTTTTATTGTGAAGGTCTGCGTCTTATGTGAGTGTTTTCAGTTTGCCTCCCTGGTCTCGTCATGTTAATCACTCCCAGCTGTGTCTCCCACCTGTGTTATTTCCCTTCCACCCTTCTGTGTTGATTCTCTGGTCATTCTCCCTGCATGTCACGTTCGTATTCCGGTTAGTGTTTTATTTAGTTTTCCCAGTTTAGAGTTTTCACCGTTCGGTTCCTCGCCACCCTGTCTGTTGTACCTTTTGGTTGCAAATAAACTCACCCTCCACTTCAGCAGCCTGCAGTTTGGATCCATTATTATTCACACGGCTTGCCCCAGCAAACCGTGACAAGTGTGTTCTGATAATAGGGTTAAAACTGAAAATGGATGAAGGGCTGAAGTGCAAACTTTTCTTTATGACTCAGAAGAAGAAGATGAGAGAAGCTATGTTTTATTATTTAAACAGCTATAACAATAAAAAACACAACCTGTATTAAAATAACAAATATAGTTAAAGTGAAATTAGTAATAATTAATAAGAAAAAAGGAACCAAATTACATGCAGTTACTGTGGTATGAAGCAAGCATGATTATCTATGCTTATGACAGCAGAACTGAAACAAAAACCATAAAAACCTGCTAAAAGAAGCCGTTTCGGGTCATATAAATAGCACAGATAAATTATTAAATGACTTTTCAAAAATAGTGAAGCTCATAGAGAAGGTTAGACAGCATTCACCAGTTCCTCGTCCTTCCATCTTGACCTCTAATCGCTGATGAAAGGAAAAGGTGCTGCCTGAATTTATCCTGCTTCGTCCTGAAGATTTTGCTTCCTCTTAAAATTTATGATGCCTCATTAGCCTCTTCACACACTGTTAGAGCACTTTATCTGCATTCACACACTCTGACAGTTCAGTACTCTCCAGCCAATGCTTCAGCATGCATACTCGAGGAGGCAAGGATCAAATAACTAACTTTCCCATTAGTTGATGACCCACTCCACCTCCTGAGCCACAGACACCCGAAAACTCACTGCTGTTTATTCTGCACCACCTTCTGTGTTCAACAAAACTGGTGTGAGGCAGTAAATCACAGCAGACTGATGAGCAGGAGGCACAGAGGAGAAAAGAGCTAAAGGAGGAGAAAACTGAGATTAAAGAAGAACATCAGGGTTCACCTCAATTCAGCCGATAACAGTGTGTAATAAAAGAGGAGTTAATACAACAGCTGATCAAACAAAATGACTTCATTTGAAGGTGACGTCAGTTAAATATGATCTGTTTGCAGCCACTGCTCTGCTTCATGATCTCAAACATAATACGAGTATAACGATCCACATCCTTTTAATAAAATCATTTTAATACAAATAAGACAAGAATTCAAAGAAACTATACTCATTGCATCTCACACACAGGAAAGACTAAGTGTGATGATTCAGTTAATTGCACATATTTATGAAGTCCTCCTTGTGTTCTTTTTTTTTGTCATCTTTCGAAAATCACTGAAAAAAACGTCTGCAACAAACATAGCTGTGGATGCTGATTACATCTCTTAGTAACCAAAACATCTGTCGTGATGGAAGAAGACGATTAGGATCTGATCTGGGGCTGACAAACAGGAAGGACACAGGAATCAAAAAGAAGGACAGGCAGTGAAGATAGAACCAGGAAGGATCATGGACCTCACAGGGCCCTAAAAACAGCAGAGTCACAGACCCGACTTAGACAAGAAGACTCACAGGACTCCAACTGAAATGGGAAACCTGTGAAACAAAGCTCATGACAGGCCCACCCTGCATCACAAAACCCAGATCATGCTCCAGAACCTCACTGTACCTCCCCTGAACCAGCAGCAGAAGATCTAGAGCTAATTATCACCCATCCTTCAGACATCACCGAGGAAACCAACGAGAGGAGCTGGAGGTTAGATCACACAGGAATATTAAAAAGCTGAAGAATAAGAAATATATGAAGCTGAAAGTCTGTATGCATAAAAGTTTAAACTTATAATGAAGTGACTGTAAATCGATTGTTTCCATAATCTCATGATTAAATTAGGATTTAGTTCAAGAGTAAACTTATGATGAAGAATCAACACAAAAGGTTTTGCTGACAGCACGTTTAAAGAGATGTTGATATTTGGTATCTTCAAGGTTCAAGGTTCAAGGTTCTTTATTTGTCACATGCATAGTTATACAAGTATAACACACAGTGAAATGTAGCCTGACACGCTCCTCGACATGTGCAAAAATGAGGGGAGGCTGTAGAGGAAGAACATTATATATATATATATATATATATATATATATATATATAGTATATACATTGGGTGAATGTGCAGTAGTAGTAGCAAGCAGGTGAATTCTGTACATTAATATGAATAGACATCTGACTATTTTACAGAATAGACAATATAAACATATTTAAAATTAAAGGAATTGAAATGTACATTGTGCCTTGGTTTAGTGTCTGGAAGAGTCCTGACTCAGTCAATTATAGATGATGTGAGAGGGCGGGTGTGTGTGTTTAGGGCACGGATGGCTTGGGGATAGAAGCTCCTCTTGAGTCTCTCTGTCCTTGCCCGGAAGATGCGGAACCTTCTACCAGATTGCAGAAGTTGGAACAGTTTGTCTGTCTGTGGAAAATGAAAATGAAGAAATGAAAGACGTGTGGAAAGTACCAAGTGGATCAAACACACTGATGGCTGGAAAGGAAAAGGAAGTTCTTAAAATAAAATCAATCTTTCATCACGAGTCAGCAAGACTTTAATTTAAATGTGTGGAAAACTTAAAGATGAGAACTGTTTGTATCTGTGACGGTAAAACTTATAATCTGAGGAAGTCTCAAGTTTCATTTGTACTGAAACTGTTCTCTGATTGTAAATGTGGGTTCAGTAGAAACCAGTCTTTGTTTTTACAAATGAGAAGTTCATCTGGGTTTGAGACAAGCTCCTCGGAGGTCGTCTTCTGCTCCTTCAGGTGCACAAAGACTGAAGTTACAGTAAACCAGCTCAGTGTTCTCAGGTGTGCTCGGCTTCTGCCCCCTGCAGGCCTGGAGAGACATGACAGCACAGATCAGACTGATTGGATTGGTTCGTTCTCATTTTTGTGATTTTCTGAGAAGATCTGTGACCCAGAGTAAAACTCTTATGCAAATTAGTGAAAGACACTGACAATGACAAGTGTGGAGATACTAATGAACCCCAGCTGAACTGTTCTGTTCAAATCTGTGGCCCAGAGTTGCTGCTGGACACCAGCAGAAAGCTGTGAATCTGAAGGAGGAGAAGCTTCAGGCTGCTGGAGACAGCCTGCTGCTAGACTACCTGGTGTGTGTGTCACAGTGGTGGTATACAGTATATATATGAAATCTACTCAATAGCCACTTCAGCAACTCAATGCATTTAGTCATGTAAACAAGATGACCTGTTGAAGTTCAAACTGAACATCAGAATGTGGAAGAAAGGTGATTAAAAATGTTTTCATTTTATAAGACAACATGCAAAAGATGAAGTTTCTGAATACTTTCTGAAGCTTTTGAGCTCCATCTTTGTAGGTCTGTCTTTGAAAGTGTTACAGTGCATCACTAAGAAACACCCCACAAAACAATCAAAGCTAAAACATAAAACTTGTTATAAAAAAAACCCAAACAGGCTTTAATCTGTAGGGCAGCTGTTCCCCTCCACCCCATCACCCTTCCTCAGATCACCTGTCGTTCATCAGCTCTCTACATAAGGACCAGCACAGCCATCTAGACTCTGCCAGATTATTAGCTCTCTCCGTGTGGTAAACAGGCTAGTTTGGTTTTGCTCTTTTCCCTTTCTCTTGCAACTAAGGCTTTTTTACAGTTATTTTCTGGATAACATCACTGTGGCGAAGGTGTGGTCTTGGGCCTGCTGCAGAAGCACGGAAGAGCAGGTGTGCTAAACTGGATTGATGAATGGCAACTGTTTTTATGTCATGCAGTGAGACGGAGAGGGTAGTGTGAGAGTTGCAGAGGGGTCCTGGGCAGAACCCCGAAACCGCAGTAATCACTACTGTCAGTAAAATTGCTGCTAAACGACAAAGCTGAAATGTCAATCCTTCGGTCCTGTGTCACAATCACCAAACTCCCTCCCTGGATTCCTGCCCAACTTGTCCCTTCCTCATCTTGCCTGGTCCCTTCCTGCCTACCTCTGTTCCCATAACAATCTCTCATTCCTGTTAATTGAAGTCCAGTGTTTAGTTCGGCTAAACTTTGTCACCATGATTTTGTTTGTTTAAGGACTAAGAGCTTGTCTAAGTTCATTCATGTGCCAAATCTCTAAGAGAATATTCCACATCTCATTGGCTTGTCTGGGTCCAGCACTCGAGTTCTACATTAGTTATTGTTTAAACACGACATGGATGGAGGATGGAGGAGGTCTCAGTGCACCGTTTGTAAGCAGATTCTCATGTTGCTCAGCAAAGGTTGGTAAGTTTTTCATAATTTTAACTGCAGCTTATTAAAGTCAGGAATAAGGATCCTTTTCACTGTACTGTGGTGCAGAGGCGGAGGCAGACATTTGATACACCCATGGCTTAGCTTTAAAGGGTAGTATGCAGAGGTGTGGACTCGAGTCACATGACTTGGACTCGAGTCACATGACTTGGACTCGAGTCACATGACTTGGACTCGAGTCACATGACTTGGACTCGAGTCACATGACTTGGACTCGAGTCAGACTCGAGTCATTAATTTTATGACTTTAGACTTGACTTGAAAAAATGTTCTAAGACTTGTGACTTAGTCTGCTCCAAGCATTCCCACAAAGGTCAGTCTGCTGTTGTAGTTAATACGTCATTTTCATAACATAATTGGTGATATAGGTTACAAGCAAGTCTGGCGCTGAACAGAAATTGTCGCGCTATGCTCCTTTATTTATTGTGCATAAATAGTGAATTGTCCTGACACAATATTGCGTTTCGCTTCTGTTATTATGGTACATTGACAAAAACATATACTTTTATTCACAGGATAAAACAGTTGTTTTGTATCACTAATTGCCCAGTACGATTACAGCATACAGTATTATTGTCACTGCTACATTTCTGTGATGGGTACCAGAAATTATTTCCACTACTAATTAATTACCATTGAGCTCAAAGGTCCTATTAATAAACGGTTAACGAATGTGTATTTATGAAGACAATTTGTGAGACTGGTAAACTTATGATATGTACGATGGTCTTTCGTTCTACACGGTGCGTTTCAAGGTCCTGCACCCATCCGTCGGTAAACTGTACCTGGGCTTGTTGCAGTGACCTGAAGTTACTAAACTTCATGAGTGTATGCACTCACTCCAAGAACCGTATGATTATAAATATGCATATAAATATGCTACGATGAGATAGCTGACTTCATCTAACTAGCAAATGTTGTCCAGGCTACGTTGGTGATACAGTTTTTTTTAATATGTATGATATTTTTGTCATGCGATTTTAAAGCCGGTCCTACAACCGCATCCAAGAACAACATGCAGCTTATCTCAGAACTGTCGGTGAAAATTATTCTTGGAGCTAGGTTTAATTGAGCTGCATTTTAAAGAGGTGCAATTTCACAATTTGTGTATATTTTCTAAGTTCACTATTTTGTCATGTGTTGAGAAAAACACAGATTTAAAAATTACATGGTCTAATATTTACATTTAGCATAACTGCAACATGCTTTTTTCGTTTTTTTTAAAGACTCAAAAGGACTTGAAATTCAAAGTTTCAGACTTGTGACTTGACTCGGACTTTTACACCAGTGACTTGAGACTCGACTCTGACTTGCCTGACATTACTTGAGACTTGACTTGTGACTTGAGGATAAAGACTTGAGACTTACTTGAGACTTGCAAAACAATGACTTGGTCCCACCTCTGGTAGTATGCATGTGGGATTGGGGGGGGGGGGGTTAGAAATGGCTGAAAGATTAATAGGCTCTGTTTTGAGTTTTGTTCAAAAGAGAATGACTTCATATAGGGAAAAATATATATGACATATGCAGGACACCTTAAACTAGTTTTTTAATTAAGCAGCAAGGCAGAACAAAGTCGGGCCTGTATCAAGACACAGGGACTGAACCCCAATTCAACCAGACCCAGAACTGATCCAGAATTAAAACAGGACTACAACAGTTAAAAATCAGGACTACTGAGGATTTAACCAAGAATCAGAACTAGATGATAGTAGCACTAAAAATCATCATAGACCTGCACTACACTTATTGTTTAATTCTACCAAAGTACAATATTTAGATTCAGAAAAGCTTATATAATTATTTAGCCTTGTTGTGCAAACAAGCCTGCAAAACTTAAATGTAGAATTTGAAAAATAACAAACCTAAAAAGAAACACTAGGTACGAGATACATGAGGACCTATGATACGGTGATACTTTTGGTAAACAACCATTTGACAAACATGTGTGTCTCACCTCCTCTTGTTCATCTCTGTTCTGTCGTCATTCTCCATCTCTCTCTCTGTTCCTCTCTCTTCTTCTCTGTTCCTCTCTCGCCCTCTCTGCTCCTCTCTCGCCCTCTTTGTGCTGACAATCAAGCCAAACACCAACATCATCAAATATACAGTTGAAACCAGATATTTACTCTTCAGATAAAAACAGAAACACTTTTTTAATTGTAACATCAAATCAGACTAAATGTTTATTTTTTTAGATAAATATAAAAAACATATTTGTTAACTTTAAGAGTAAAGAGAGAAACTGTCTGTGTTTCTTAATCATAAATGGCACCAAATTGTATTCAAAAGTGAGCCACACTTATGGAGCTCCACAATTATTTTCCTGGTGTTTTGGTTGATATCTCTTAATTTTCCCATGTCACAGAAACAGGCTCTGTGTTTTGCCTTATATGCATCCACAGCTGTGCCACCAGTTTACTCACATGGACTCTACTAACCTATCAGAAGCTTCTTCAGCTCAGAATGGAATCGTCTGGAGTTTCTTATTAATTAACAATAAACTTAGTGTATATGTACTCCTAAATTTGATGAAAGTGATAAAAAATAGAAGCTCTGTCTCTCTTTATTCTGACATTTAACTAATTCAAAAGATATTTCAATATTTATTTAACCAAAACAAAACAAGTTTACTCTAAATTGATGTTGTACAGTAAAAAAATGTTCTTGTGTTTTCCATAAAGTGTGTGTAAATATCTGGTTTAAACTGTGAATATACTGCTGTGTGTTGAAATTCCTCTTGTTTTGCATAGAAATATACTGAACAACATACAAAGCACAATATATAAAATACTACCAGAGTTTTTTCTTTGAAAGAAGCCCCTTATGTTCATTCTTGTATATCAGTGCATTACTGAAACCGATTTATTTAGCCGTGGAGGGTACACAGCAAATCCAGCATGTCCAAATTAACACTGTCAGATTTCAACACTATTAAAGTGTCTATATGGGTTCACATCAGAGAGTGTTAATTTAACTCTTTTTGGAGAGTTGGTAAGTTAACTCCGGTTTAGTGTTAAACACCAAATCTGTCTGGAGTTGATAATTTAACACTTACTAATGCTAACTAGGTGTTAAGAGTTTATATATTTTTATTCTGCAAGCTAGACATCCACATTACTCACACTCTCACATAACACATACATATAGGGCCTTGGGGGTGGGCACGTTTTACAGCATCCAGAGAATGGTCGGTGTACTCCAACCCACCTCTGGCGCTGGTGCCCTACCCTCAATTTTAAATGCATTTAGACACTAAGGGTTTTCGGGAAGAGCCGTGCTGCTCTCTGAGAGGAAGCTAGTACCATGCTCTCCTGAGTTTTAAATGCACTTTAGAACAGCACACAGCAACACTACATATGAGCGGGCATAGGGAGGTTTGAGGTCTTCACCCACCCCCGGTTCTGTTAGCCGTCAGGGCTGGGGGGCTGGGAGGAGGTGCTGGCCGTCAGACTGGGGTCTGGGATGCGGGGCCTCCCTGCTACTGCAGATAAGGAGGTGGTCCCCGCTTGCCTCCACCCCAGAGAGAAGGGTTACATCTCCTGGGTCTAGGTGCGGCTTGCCCCTCTGAGGGCCGGGGATACCTGGACCTGGGATATAGAGTAGGCTTGGGGAGTGCGACTGTCTGTGCAGAGTCTATTTGTGTCTGTCTACACGTTGGGTGAGTGCCGAGTATTTGGTTGTGCATATGGGGTGGGAATGCACGTCTGTGTCCGCGTGTGCCTGTTCGTCTGTGTCTATATGTCAGGTTGGGTCTTAGACTCAACCTCTCTGGGTACATCTCAGGCCCTCTAAAGTACGGAGGCCTATCTCCCCTCACCACACTCCCTGCCGGTAGCTGATGCCCTCAGACGTTGGTGTCTTGGTGGTCCTTGTCGTCTGGGGCTGGGCGCTCATGTATGTACCAGCTCACTCCTGGTGGCCGATTGGCGGGGCCGGGCGCCTGTGGACCGGCTGGGCTCCTTCCGGGGGGTGGGATGCCCTCAGGCCTCTGGCCTCAGGGCCTGAAGCTCGGTCCTCTCTGGCACAGCTGGCTGCCGGCAGAGCCCGTGGGCACACCACTGCAACCCCCTCTGGCCTCTGCTCCTTAGCTGCGGGGTGACCTCTCCTTTGGGGCTCTACTCAGCTCTTCCCAGTAGGGTGGCACGGTCCCCCCCCCTTTGGTGGTCCTCCTCGGGTCCTTGTACTCTGGGGCCTCTGGATATCTGGGGCCTGGATCTCCTCCATACCTGCTTCATACCCTGGAGGACGGGGCTGTGGCCCCCCACACTCCCTAGCAGATCGTTACATGGAGAAACCTTTGGAATACAAGCATGCTGATCCACACAGGTGTGCACACAGGTGTACACACGGGTGTTCACAGACGCGGACTACAGCTTTCTTGGCTGCTACCTCAAAGCACATTGTGCGCTGTCTATCTTGCGTGCTGCACAATATCGTTTATTATTTAGTATCTACTGTTATCTACTGCTAGCTAGTTTATTGTGATGGTGCTGTTTTTTTTTTTTATTATGTTGCTCTTTGTTGTTTGCTTTCTCTTCTGTTTTTTTTCTCCATACAGGTGATCCAGGTGTTTTTTTCTTCCCCCCCCCCCTCTCACCGTCTCTTCTCCCCTCTATTTTTCTTTCTCTCCCTCTTTTTCTTTCATTCTTTCTCCCTGTCCTATCCCCCAGTCATGTCTGTCCCATTTGTAGCAACTGAAAATAAAATAAATTCATAATTATAATAAAGGTCAATCAAATGGACCAATATGGCAAGGCCATGATGATCCACTTGGTAAAATAAATCCGTTTGGCATCTTTCTTGGCCTTAAGACAACAATTCTGATGGCTAAAGATCCAAACGGGACACACACACACAAAAAAAAAAAGAGTTTATTTATTAACTCTCAAAGAGTATTTTAGTTTAACTACGTAAGAGTTATCTTCTAATTAATTCTAAAAAGCGGGAATTTTCCTGTTCTGAACTTCTAGAAATTTCTTTTGGAAATAAACATTTACTAAAAAGACGCAATGGTTTTTGAAAAACATTTATTCTGAACTGTGCACCACAATTTCAAAACATTTTCTGAAAGATGTAACAGTATACATGTTCTCACTTTCATTAGAATTTTGTTTATCAAAAGGTCTGACATGGTAAATGCAAATAACAGCATTCTCATCACTTATTTCTTTAATACAATATGCATGTCCTTCATTCATCCCTTTGTGGAACTTCAACGCACTTCTGCTCTCCCCCATATTCCATCTTCACAAGCATGTGAAAGGAATGGCAAGTAATGGCTCAAAGGAATCCTCTTTGAGCCATTACTTGTGTAAAGTATTTTCCCAAAAGACAAGGACACAGGCAACAGGTAATACTGAACTAAATGTAAAACCTCAACCTTTTTCATTTTTACCTAAACCGTGTGCACAAAACTCTGGAGGGATCTATGCTAATGTAGAACCCAGTCAGGACGTCTGCTACTGCTGTTTGCTCGTTTTTTTTTGTTTTATGGGCGATCGTTTTCAGGCTTCAAGTAGCACCATTATACCAACATTTCACATTCTAGACATTGTTTTAGGTGTATTTGACCAAAAGTTTGACTGAAAATTCACATGCAAGCTTTTTTCAAGGCTGTGGTATTTGCCCGCAAACAATACCTTTCAGCTAGCTAAAACAGAATATTATGCTATCAGCGAGCAACATGGCTAATGCCTTTCACACAGCTTTGTCTCAACTCCAAAGAGCCACAGAAGTAAAAGCTCATAATAATAATTGAAACAATCTTTCAAAAAATGACTTACCAAGCATGGCAAACAACTCAAATATGTAGAGCAAAATGTTCTGAAACGGCTTCACTTCAGCTTCGATTGGAGCCGTGCTGGGGGCGGAGTCTGTGAATTTACTCTGTTGGTGTCATAGCCCCTCTAGGAGTTCAGAGTTAAGAGGTCAAGAGTTAATGTTTCCATTGTAACACCTCCAGATTTGACAGAGAAACACTCATTTTTAACACTCGATTTTAACTACTATCATTTTACACCTCAGAATGTGACTCTGCTTAGAGTAAAATTAACTCTACTTTTGCAAGAAGACTATTAACACCAAAACATTTAACACTTTTGAATTTGCTGTGTACCATCTGTCTCTCCATTTACTCTCCACCTTCCCAGCCCATTACTAATCAACCTCTCCCTTTGCTCACAGTGCACCTGAGAGTTGTTCTAGCAAGCTCCTTCCTATGTTTTCTTTCTCTTGTGTTAACTAAACAAAGAGTCTTGAAAAAACCTTACCATTGCTCCCTGTACCTGTACCTGCATTTGGGTCTACATCTATGTACTGGCCTCCAGGCCCCCTAAAGAAATGTAGAGAGTATGATCTTTTTTCTTCCTCATCAAACACTCGTGTCCTGTGGAAGAAGAGATCTCAGTCATCAGGGCAGAAATGTTTATGAAAGGTAATCACTCAGAAATACTTTGCACTGAATCCAGCAAATGTGCCTATTTTAGCTTGAATCAGTCAGTTAATAACAGCCCTGTAACAATGAGCCACTGGTATTGAGTAAATTATGTAGAAAAGATCATTTTCTTTCTTGTGAGAGCGTTGCAGCCATGTATGCATTCTCTATGATAAAGCCGGGCAAAGGTCATCAGATTAATGAGAAGGGCAGAAGGAGAAGTGCTCTGTTATTAGTGGTGAAAAGTTCAGAGTTTAAAGTGAAGAGAGAATTTGTGAATGACAGGAAGTGTGTAAAAGTGATCTGATTATTTCAAAGCAGCTCTTGTTTTGTCTGATAATGCAAAAACTTTTAAAGTGCAGAGTAACATCAGCTGAGTCTCTCCCAATGTCACGGTATGGCATGGCACACCGTGGAAGGAGTGGGGAAGGAGGACCCAGGCGCGGTGCTCTATGTACAAACAGTGTTTATTTACAGAGTGGAACAAAAACAACAATAAATCCCCGTGTTCTCCCAGACTCCCGTGTCGTGTCTCTGCGTGAATAGTTCGTGTCTCTGTGCTCTCCGCTCCCGTGTCAGCACCCCCCGGTGCTCGCTGCTCTTCGTGCCTTCCACGCTCCTCGTGGAGTCTCAAGGAAATGATCCCGCGTCGGTGGGAGCTCCAAGACTCTCCTAAGTAGCTCCCCCGACGAGCCCTGATCAGCGGCAGGTGTGTGGCTTCGGGTGTGGCCAGTCCTTCCGCAGGGCCACACCCCTCAGGCCTGCAGGTGGCTGAGCTCCATCCTCCAAGCATCCCCGCAGACATAAACACACACACTCACATCTACAATCATGGAGGAGAGCAGCAGCAATACCAAAATACATATAATAATAATAATAATAATATAATACATAACCCTGACACCCAAAGATGGTAAAGAAAAAAAGATTAATGTAACTGTAATCCCTATAGACATGGTTACTAGTATTTTCTTGTTTTTTACCTTGTATTATTATTTCCGACACCCCTTGAACACACTTTGATTTTCCGTAGTTCAGTAAATGCAACAAAAGCACGTTGCTGCATTAAGCTAGGCAAAATGGAGCAAGACACCCAAGAGCAATTAACAAGCTACACAGTGAGTCTTTCGGTATAAAATAAGTGTTATAAAGTATTTTTTACAGTCTCTAACTTAAAGTTATGTACTTTTCAGAGGCCTTTATGTGTTTTACTCTCGACCAAAACCAGGCAGAGCGTGTGTTTGTTTCTTGGGAACTCCGGTGAGTTACTAAAAATGATAAGTTAGCAGGAAAATCTATGCTAATTTTACATGTGGTAACAACTGCAACAGTGAAAATTCTGTATAGGGCTTTGGAGCGTGATGTCACGGGGGTGGGCGTGGAAAGGATTTTGGCCCGATCCGCCATTTTGGGGGTCTAAGTAAGGAGCGAAAGCATAGCCATGGTTCGTACTTGCTGTGTGGTCGGCTGCAATGTTCGATCTTACGACCGGCACGGGAATAAAGTTTGGATTGTATTTTTATGCTTTCCCAACCTGGAAGCAACATGAAGGAGCTCATGTATCGGATATTACCAAACGAAGGCGTCTAGCCTGGATAGCAGCCGTGAGACGAGCTGATATCAAGTTCTGTTACATCTCCAGATATCAGTTGGTGTGCTCAAGACATTTTCATTCCGGTAAGTTCTAAATATGTTCACATCACACTTTATAGCTGAATAATATTATCGTTGGTGGTCTCGGAAGTTATAGAAATTGTGATCAAACATCAAATGGAGTGACTTTGCAGACATATGTGCTATGTAAAGAGTCGCAGGAGGAGACAGGGAGGACACAAATTGGCGTTAATAATTTGCCCGATTATCAATGTGTTAATTTGCATCTACTTTACAATTATGGGCACATAATATGATAACGATATTTTAGCAGTTTACTGATAAATGTATAACATTAATTATGGTGGGGGGTGGAAAATGGCTATTTCACTCGATGCACTCCAGCTGACTTACTTTGACGACGTACTCAAGAGTTTGGCGGCTTGAAAATAGCCAAATCTTGCACCCAGCCATTTTTAAATTGGATGTGCGCCTCCAGTGACTTGTAATTACGAAACTGGTTCGCAGTGTAAGCGCTTACTCCACAAACAAGATAGGTGAAGATATCGGGGTAGGACAGTGGCGGTAAGTCGTCTGGGTCTTTACTCCACTGCCATATGTCGTATGGGTCCAGATTTGCGATGCACTCTATTTTTTTTCAAATACTGCTGCTTCGCCTCTGGACGCAATCGGTCTCTATACCGTCCGTTTTCTTTTGAGCTGCTTTTAAACATGTTTCTTGTCGTCGTCGCCGTTCCAACAGTGAGTTTGTTTGGATCGTAGACCCCGAAAATGGAGCTGCGCTCCCACAATGCATTGCGGCATGACGTCAACTCCAAACCCCTATTGTCTAAAAAAAAAAACAAGCTAAAGCCAGTCGGAGTACTTGAATTGTGTGTGAAATGGAGTGTCGTATTTTATTTTATTGTCTATTTGATTGGGCATCTTCACAAATGCGCAAAACTAATGCAGGATGCACTTTTCTTTTAGCCATAAATGTTGTCCAGTGTTTTTTTCTGCACTTTGTCATTTCAGTTATGGGTTGATTCATGTAAATACGTTATGTAAAACTACTTACGTTACAAACATTTCATGATGTGATTACATATGCCTTAAAAAGGGGTATATAAATACAATTGATTGTAATGCTGTAAAGCAGTACAAATGGAATTCATAGAGACAGAACAATGTTAAAACAACAGTGTACTTGATTTTGAAAACTCTATAAGATCTCGTTTTATTTAGAAAAACTGTTAAGAACTGTTTTGTTTATTGCTCTGTACTGTATGTGCAGACTGGTTTTTTGTGATCCTGGATCTGAAGTGGTTCTGGATATGGATGGCGAGCCAGACCCTGTGAAAACTCTTGGCGAATCCAAAAGCAGTGTGGCCAGCTGTTCTGGATGCAGGAGTAGAGCTACAGTCTGAAATACTTCGAATCGCAGGATTTCAAATAAGCAAGAGCAAAAACTGCTTACTTGATACAGATTGTTTCTCTGGGAAACTGTTGAAGTCCCAATATCCTGCTCATCAGGAGTCAGGTCTAAAGAGACTACTCATTTTATTTTATTTTGTTGTTATTTTCGAAAGAGTGCTCTTTTCTGTTGATCTTCTGTTAATTTTCTGTGCTGTATACATTGGGTTATTGCACCATTGTAACATTGTAATAAATCTGCCGGCTGTTCAACACTCAATTCTCTCAAATTTATTTTACTCCTCTCGAATCTAGTTTATAAGTTTAACCCTACTATACTAAGCAGGTGTTACATAACTAAAACATGATTTCAACAGCACTGCTCAAGAAAGGAACATTTTACACTGACAGCCTAATAAGTACCAGGGAGACTTTCATTTTCCTTCTGTCAATAAAGACAATGTCGATTTGCCTTTATCGCTGTCTGTTTCTGTGTGTCCTCATGAACTGCTTTTTGGTTTCTTTTTGCAAGTTTGATGATTCAAGTTCACCAGTTTGTATTTTTTACCCTTTTGGAGATTTGGATTTTACATTCACTTTTTATTGGTTTTTATTTTATTCAGTTTTGTTTTGTTTTTTTAAACCATTTGTGTTGCATGTTTGACACTTAATAACTGTGTGTGCTTGTGTTGTATGTTCATGTATTTCCTCCCTAGCGTTGGTCCTAAAACCAGGATTGATCCCACGTCACTGCGTTGTTAGTCAGTTTTCCTCATGGCTGAAGCCTTGGACAGATTCTGCCATCGTGTGTCACTTTGCAGCAGACAGCTGGTGGATTGGACTTTTGGGCATGGTAATCACACACCTAAATTTAAGACAAATTGAATTTGGGACTTGCATACTTCAAGTCAAATTTGTGCTGCAACATCAGTTCTCGTCTCTTTCTGTGTTTACGTTGCTTCAGGCTGGTTTCAGATGTTTGATAATCACATGGTTGGTGCTTTGAACCTGGGTGCCTCCAACACTTCAGCAAAGTCTACCACCTTGGAGACATGAGTGTAACCCAGTTAAAAAAAAAAGAATAAAATGTGTATAAATATGCAGTTCACAATAATCACAGCTAAATAACACATGCTTAAAAAAAGTTCAAATATATTCTCTGTTGCATGATAACAAATTAACTTCATGGTTAAACTGTTAAAAATGTTAAAGGATGTATTTATTTATCATTATATTAGGTAATGTTTTTAATTTAATTTGTTACAAAACATTTTACTTTGATAGAGCTGGTTTGTTTTTGTTTCCCCCCCAATTAAATTGAACCAGACACAGGTACACGGTGTGGATTTTTGCTGCAGGCTGAGGGAGACGAGATGAGCTAAGGCAGAGTAGTGGCTTCCTGCATTGATACGAAGTAAAAGTTTGTGACTGCAAACGTTTTGGGTTGTTGGTTAGTGTGGGGATGAACAAAAGTATTTTACCAGCATAATATAATCTGCAGTATGATCATTGCTTTAACAATGTAATAGATAGCTTTAAGATGGCCTTAAGATGTTTATGATGATGCTAACTTTGTATTTCAGGGGCAGTTATAATTATTTTATACATATTGCATATCTGTGCTTATTTGAGTTGATGTTCAGGTTCTTTAAAGGTCGTAAGCCTCACTGACGTGACTGTTCAGGTGATACATGCTGAGGGAAAACTAGAACATAGAAGGAATTGCAATACATGCTTACAAAACACTTATATTAGTTTATTTTATTATCTTTTATATGTTCATATTCTTATATTAAGGTTTTAGTAGAGGTTCTTGGTTAAAACATTTATTTAGTAGAAGACATACACATAGTCTCAGTGAGCTTCTGGTCTGGTAAAAGGTCAGAAGTGCAACAGGTGAATTGAGAAAGAGCATTTGAGGACGAGACACAGACAGTAGGTGAAGAGGTGACACAAAGAGCATGTGAGGTCAACACATACACACACACACACACACACACTTTAAATTAGATTTATTTAGAGGAGAGGTTAGTTATGTTTGGCTGTAACTGCAAAATTGTCTTGGTAAAAGAGGAACCGTTTCTTGGTGTCTCGGCAAGAAAGAGGAACAAGACAAGAACTGAAAGGTAGACAGGAAGGGCTAGCCATGAAAATAGAAGATGATTTTCTAGGTGAAAAGTCATGATGATGTTGATCTGATCTATGTATAAAATGTATCTGTGACGCATGAAGGGGCGTCAGTAAACAAACCCTGATGTTATAAAATAATTGTTTGTGCTTTAGTAAGTTGAAGATCAATTGCTGTGTTCAGTGATCTTCCCACATGTGAATTAAAATCTTCGTTTGACTTCACCCGGCCGGACCAGTGTGGTTATTTTTCGATCACCTCTTGTACCCTTTCTCAATTCTTGAATCTTAACATTTGGGGGCTTCGTCCGGTGGTTGAGTAAGGGAAAAAAGTGGAGGTGTGAGCGGTGGTCCGAGGTGGTCAGACGGGCAGACATGAATTCCAGTGGTTGAAGTGAGTGGGCATAAGCCGGCTTATCCAAAAGGTAAGGCACTACCTGTTGAATTATTTCCAAAGTGTGCCAAATTGGACATGATAAAATTTAAGTCTACTCACTGAAGTTACTGGTGCATGTCTGTTTTGATTTTGATAAGAATCTGAGGATTTAAAGCAGTTGGACTGCTGGTAATGATTGAATACGGTTGGACCATTTAGTAGGTTAGGGAATTTGGTTATTTTTTGGTTATAAGGTTGGACCTGCTTCAGTCTTACACTTGGTTGGGTGTTTTACTGTTGTTCCAAAGTATTATAAATTACTCAAGAACGCCAGTTGGACTGGTAGGAAGCGCAGTGCTCAGAGGTAACGCTTGCCAATGCAAAGGACGCTTATGCATTGTCCTCGAAGAGGGATAGTCAGTTGGTCACTGTGGAGCTTGGGGCACTCCAGAATAACTAGGAGTTAGAATCTCCTTACCGTTTGGAACGGTATCTGCGCTTTTTTGGGCAGCAAAGGTTGGACCTTGGGTGTTGGACACTTTTAAATTGAGTTAGGGAGTTTAGAGATGAGGCCAGAAACTGTTGGACAGATACTGGTTAATTGATCGCAAAAAACTCAGGGAGTTTATCGGTTAAACTGTTATGTTAAATTTGTCGAAATTCGATAGGTGTTAAAAGGTTTAAAATCTGTGCAGTTGTAAATATAAGACGTCTCTGTAATAAAAAAAGATCTCTGTGGGTCGAGTCAGCAATGCACTGACTGCCTGCTGCTATTCTTAGATGAAGAGTGTGTGTGCATGCAAATGAGGCAGCTGATGCAGAGCGCATGAGAGGACTATGCTTTCGGTTTTGTGTGTCATTGAGCTCTATAACTATTGTTTGCAAATGTGGATAAATGTCTGCGATTAAAATACTGGCTTAGTAAATAATAACATTGTAAATATATGAATGGTGACAGCGTTTCAAAATAGAATATAAGAATTGTTTGTGTTTAAAACCAACGTTTAGGTAAGAAGATTTAAGGTGGATTTGAAGGCATAAACAAAAAAAATAAAAGGGTTACAGTCTGCAAGGGTTGTTAATGCATGAGCTGACTGGATGCAGAGTAAGTGGAGTGGTCATCCTGAGAGGATTGAATGATGCTCTAACTCTGTGGTCAAGTCAGACATAGGCTTTAAGCAACCATGAGCCACTAATAAGCGTGACAAATTAATGAGTATGTGTAAATTGAATTTGTTAAATAGCTTTGATAGGAGTAACTCAATGAGCACGCAATAAAGTGGACCTGTTAGAACCTGTTTGACATTTGTCGCTTTAACAATAAATGATTATATTGTGTCCCATGCACTAAACAGTCCCATTTAATACTGTAAAATCGTTGTTTAAATAGAATAAGCAAACATGCCTGTGCTTTATTTTGCAATCTGTAACATACAAATTGCAGAGGAAGAGGGTCGACTAGAGGTGACCTGCAAATGTCACATAGTGACTGAGGAAGGTGTTTCACCTTATGAGATGACAGTGTGGTCCGAGATTGAGCTGCATGAGCTAAATGCCTATATACAACGTTGTCTATTTCTATTTCAAGGCTTAAAGGAGATGACTGAGCATGAAAATGATCCAAATTGGGAGCCCACAGAGGCTGCCCACTTTGCTCAGGTTATGGTAGAGTCGGTACTAGACGGTTTTGATTCTGATATGCTTGCCTGGGAAATAATGTAATTATCTGTGGAGATGTCTCCAAGCGATTAGTAGATTTAAAGGAGACAAATGTGTGCTTGAGAGTGCGTGGTTGAAATTGTATGTGTGCGTGTGCGTTTGATATGTGGGAGCCTTCTCGGGCAACGATTTTTTGTTAAACCTGTGGCAGGCTGTGCAACATGGAGAAAGCTTTGACATAATGTCATAAAGGTGATTTCTTGGTTTTAGACTTATTAGTACGGGACAAGTTGAGGGACCCTTGAGGGTGTGTTGCTGTAAAGTATATAAGGGACGCGCAGCGCCGTTAATGGGTTTAAAATAAATGAAAAAACACTAATCCGAGGAACTATTGGAGAGGTAAGTATACGGAGGTGAGCGCGTTGCGCATAAGGGTTGCTGGTGTCATATATTAACACTTTGAGGGCGAATAATTTTGATTGAGTGTCAACGCTTGAGAACGCGAGGGCAGCGTCTAAAGTGCTGGGTTAAACTTTGTGTATCACCGAGCAGGGGAAGAGGAGCCAGTGGTTGCGAGAACAGCGAGACGAAGACTGAAACCGAAAGTTAAGCGTGTCTGGGTGACCTAGACCAAGAAGGTAGAGTCGACCAACGCCATTGGAAGAGGTAAGTCTGTGTTTCAGAGAATGGCTGACAGCTTGGGTGCGACACCTAGTGGGAAAAGGGGATGCAAACCTCTGAAGGATCAGCTTGAACAGCTTAAGAAAGCTATTCGTTTGGCTTCACCTGGAGCATTAAAAGCAGCAGAGAAAGAGTGCCAAGCGATGGAGGTTGAGGTAAGTAAACTTATTACATCCCAACAGAAAGGGCTGGGTGATAAAATACCTCTGAGCTTGGTGTTAAAAACTGAAGGAGAAGTGTATGGACAAATGCATGAGCCCCCACGTGCGTTAATAGAGGCATTAACGGTATTGGAGGTTATAAAGCAGAGAGTAATGCAGGGAGGGCCAGAAGAGGAGAATGAAGACCGTGCGACGTCATCAGAAGAAGAGGACGATGAGGAGGACGAAGATGGAGGACCTGAGCCCCAACCAAGTACAAGCCTAATTTTGAGGAAAAGAAGTGTGAAGAGAGACCAAGCACAGAGACAGCCCATATTTAGGAGCTCAAAGGGAAAAGGAAAGTCGAGGAAGAGTAGAAAAGTGAGTTTTGAACAAGGAGCTCCTGACCCTGGTTTAAATCTGCCTTTAATAGCAGGTCCAAAGAACGAACCAGTTTATCGCGCCTATAAGGTGAGAGATTTGGAAGCATTGGTTAAACAACTTCCACCAATAACCAAGGGAGAACATTGGGAAGGAGAAGAATTAGCGCTGGGCGATTTTCGCGCTTTGGCCGGACGTTGTATGCTGGGTGGTGGGTTAGCAGATGTAGAGCAGATAGCTCAAACAACCAGATATGCAAATGACCTGAAATATCATGAGGTGCAGAATGACTTAGCAGATGCAGTCCGGGAGAAGGACCCAACTCCTAACTCTGGAGCCATTCCAAAAATTATTTGGGATCCCAAAAACACACCCAGAGAGTGTTTAGCTAAAGCAAAGGAACAATGGTTGTTAGGAACAGGAATACATCCGGGGAAGGAGGGTGAAAGTAGAGCGTGGTTTCGTTCGGCAGTGCTGGCAGGGCTGCCCAACCAGGTTGCAGTTGACTTGGAAAAGAACCCAGATTTTGCCGTTGCAGACTCGGTGCAGTGGGATAGACATGTGACCCACAGACTTCAGCGGGAACAGGATTTGACGAACAAACAAAAGAAAGAGTTAGATGAAGTACAGGCGCAGCTGCTTAGGCTGCAGCTGGGTGAGGCTCGCGAAAAATATAATGCGAAGAAAAAGAACTGAAAGAACTAAATAAGACTATAATGGTGGCAAGGTCTCAGCCCGATCCTGTGCCTGACTGGCCAGATCAGGATCCGGGTCTCTACCCTGATGACCGTTGGCCCGCCAATGCACCAAGGCAGCGTCAACCCGTAGGGAATTGGGGGACCGGTGGACCGCAGAGAGGGCGTGGTGGATCCGTGAGGGGAGGACAAAGGGCTCGGAATCCAGGGAATCCTAATAATGTGTCTTGGACTGGCTGTTACAGCTGTGGAGCAGAAGGACACTGGTCCCGAGAATGCCCTGAATCGCAGCGAAATTATCAGAGGCGAGGCTATCAGCCCCAGGCACGAGGAGCCCCAAGACAAAGAGTTGCTTACAGGGGAGCGCATCAAGCTCCAAACCCGAATGCAGCACCAGCCGCCCAGTACCCAGTAGCTGACTGGGGCTGGGAGGGGGAGCAATACTGACGGAGCCCGGAGAAACCGAACAGCGTGGGAACGACAGAACCCATGCTGTCGATGACCGTGGAAGGCACTGAATTGCCCTTCCTGGTGGATACTGGAGCAACATACTTAACATTGAAAGACACACCAGACAGTGCAACACTCTCCTGTCACACAGTTAATGTGGTAGGCTTTTCCGGGATTCCAATGACACTGCCATTGACGGATCCAGCATTGACAAAGCTGGGAAAACAGACTTTGAAACACCAATATGTGGTGTCCTCACAGGTGCCTGCAAATCTCATGGGCAGGGACCTGCTTGTGAAACTGGGAGCCACAATCATGTGCTCACCAGATGGACTGATTGTTACTTTGCCTGGAGGAAAAGAATTCCCGTGTCTGGGATCACCTTCAAAGACTCAATATCTAGTCCAGAACTCTGAACAACCCACTGCCGAAATCTACTGGGGGAGGCTGGTGGAAGAAGGCATTCTGAGACATTATCAGCTATGGAAACCCTGGATAATGAGCCTGGCCGTCTACTCCCCTCCGCGAGATCCTTTCCACGTTACACTCTTTTATGATAGGGAAGATAACGATATCTATCGGGAACAGTTCCAGTCTGATCTTGAGGGACAGACGTGGAATGTGCAAACACATAACATTTATGTTGGACCAGAAGGTGTGGCCGCGGCTGTGAAATTTACTGATGAACAACTGCCTTGGTACAATGTGGGAGAGGATTCAGCCCCTCACATTACATTGGCGGTCCACGAGGGTCATGGGCCAAGAGATCTGGGACCAATGGTCAAGCGGGCGCTGGACAACGCATGCTGGCAAAGCACCCAAATTCCAAATGTCTGGTATGCACCAAAATGTAAAATATATCGCATAACTTGTTTGTCCAACGATGCAGTGATCTTAGAACATAAAGAAATCTCCAGAATACATGGCAGGGAAAGAATGGATCATCCTGATGCAGTAGCGGAGCTCTCAAAATTGCCTGGTACTTTGTGGTCCGCAGGGCCCACAGATGTAGGTCTAGCTAACTGTTCGCCTGTCCTGTTCCAGCTGAAGTCTGACATACCAATTAACAGACTACAATATAAGCACAAAACTGAAGCAGAAGAAGGTATAGCTGAAACCATTGAAGGACTGTGGAAGGCAGGAGTGCTTGAGCCCTGATGGTCATTTTGGAACACACCTATTTTGCCAGTGGAAAAACATGGGACAGGGAAGTACCGTATGGCACATGATTTGAGAGCAATAAATGCCATGCTGAGGACTGACACTGTGCCTGTACCAAATCCCTACACGGCTCTGACCGAAATTACTGGGGACCAAAAGTGGTTCACATGTATTGACCTAGCGAATGCATTCTTTTGTCTCCCACTGCACGAGTCACTCAGAGACATTTTCTCATTCACATACAGAGGCCGCAAATTTAGGTACACACGCCTACCACAAGGCTTTGCACTCTCACCAGGAATTTTTAATCAGGTGTTGAAAGAGGCATTGTCCCCATGTCAACTGCCAGGGGGCTGTACATTAATACAGTATGTTGATGATCTTCTTATTGCAGCCCCGTCAGCAGCGGCCTGTACGGCAGCATCGCTCGTGGTGTTGAACAGATTGGCGGAGTGTGGCTTCAAAGTGAGCAAAGAAAAACTGCAGTTGGTCCGGCCAGAGGTAACATTCCTGGGCCGGGTGATCGCACACAGATCAGTGGGGTTAATGAACACACACAGAGACCAAATTCTGACACATCCAAAACCAAGAACTGTGAAGGAGTTGCTTTCCTTTCTTGGCTTGACAGGTTACAGCAGGCAGTCCATTCCGAACTATGCGGGTAAAACGGCCCCTTTAAGGGACCTGATCAAGAAAGTTGGTGTTCGAAATCTGAAGGCTGAATTGCCTTGGACGCCGGACACAGAGACAGCGTTCATTTCACTAAAACAGGATTTGTCAAGAGCCACAGATCTGGCCACACCTAACTATGATGAGGCATTTTATCTTGATGTTTCAGAAACAAAGGGAGTTGTGAATGGTGTGTTGTTTCAGAAAAAAGGGGGAGGTAGGGATGTACTTATGTATGTCAGCATAAGATTAAATTCAACAGAAGCAAGGCATCCCACATGCACACAACACGCAGCAGGAGTAGCAAAGATAATTCAGAAAACAGCACATATAGTGAGGGAACACCCACTGAAAGTGCTTACTACACACAGTGTAGTGGCCTATGTGAACTCACAGGTATTCACAATGACTCCATTGACGCAACAAAGGTTGAGCAAAATTTTAGAGGCGCCAAATTTGATATTCACACATGAAGGAATAAATATGGCGGACCTAATGGGGTCAGGAGAACCACATGACTGTATTAAGAAAGCCCAGCTTGAAGGAAAAATCAGGGAAGACCTAAAGGCAGAGCCCATACTTGGAGCTGAGGATTGGTTCACAGATGGATGCTGCCACAGAGATGAAGAAGGATTGATAGCCGGCTATGCAGTAGTCTGTAGAGTAGGAACTGAGTTTCAGGTGAAAGAAGCAGGAAAAATTGAGGGACAACAGTCGGCCCAGAGAGCTGAAGTGATAGCCCTAACTCGAGCCCTGAGGTTGGCTAAAAATATGAGAGTGAACATCTACACTGACTCAGCATATGCGTTTGGAGCAGCTCATGTGGAACTGGCTCAGTGGAAGAGAGCCGGGTTCAGGACGGCCACTAATGCACCCATCTGTCACAAAAAGGAAATGGAGGAACTGGAAAAGGCCCTGGAGGACCCAGACGAGGTAAGTATTATAAAATGCAAAGGCCACTCACAAGCAGACAGTATGGTGGCAAGAGGAAATCAGAAAGCTGACGAAGCCGCAAAGGAAGCAGCGGGCTACAAAGGACAGAGACAACTGGTGCAGGTAACCCCAGAAGAGGAGGGTAGCACTAACAGCATGGAAGAAGTTAGAAAGGCTCAGGAGGAGACATCCCCAGAGGAAAAGGGGGTGTGGGAAAACAAAGGAGCCTGGCAAGATGGCGGTTTGTGGAGGGGGCCAGATGGGCGTCCCGCTTTAACGGCCAAAATGGCGGAACAAAAGGTGAATGAGGCTCACGGGCTTGGTCACGTGGGAGTGAAACAGATGGAGAGAAATTTGTGCCGATGGTGGCATCCTGATTTGAGAAGGATGATACTGGAAAAGGCCAGAACGTGCCTAATTTGTGGGGCACACAACCCAAAGCCAGCAGTAAAACCTGAAGCTGGTAAGTTTCTCATGCCAGAAAGGCCAGGAGAAGAGGTCGTGATTGATTATACCGACATGATTGATACAGGCCCAGGTGGGGTGAGGTATTTGTTGGTGTGTGTGGATGTTCTGACTGGATGGCCCGAAGCATGGGCGACCAAATGTGAAGATGCGAAAAGTGTGATTAAGTGCTTAATCAATCATTACATTCCAAGGCATGGGTTTCCCAAGAGAATTAGATCAGACAATGGTACTCACTTCAAGAATAAAGATTTGCAAGAGGTAGAGAGGATGTTGGGAGTGCAACATAAGTTCGGGACGGTCTATCATCCTCAATTTCAAGGAAAGGTAGAGAGGATGAACCTAAATTTGAAAAACAAGTTGGCTAAAATTTGTGCGCAGACAGGGCTAAATTGGGTCGCAGCCCTGCCCATTGCTTTGATGACCATAAGATGTTCTGTTAACCAATCCACAGGTTTCACCCCTTATGAGCTGCTGACTGGGAGACAGTTTCCAGCACCCTGGACAGTGGTCCCGGTGGAGCAGCCCAGGACAAGCAACAGGTCTCATGCAGAATATTTTAATGAGTTGAAGGCTCTTGTGTCCAGCTTTACAAAACAGGTCACTTGTGAGAGACCCACGGGGAACGGAGAGGTCCCGGACGCAAAGGCAGTGTGGCTGAAGGTCATTAAGCGAAAGTGGAAGGAGCCCCGCTGGATTGGTCCGTATGAGGTGACCGCCCGGACGGCTACAGCAGTCCAGCTGAAAGGGAAAGGCGACACCTGGTACCACTGGTCGCAGTGTGCACCCGCACACGAGAGCTTGGTGGAGGAAAATTCGTCTTTAAAGAACGCAGGTGTCAAGAAACAGAGGCAGAATAAACCTCTTCCCCTGTGCAACGGGCCGACCAGTAGTCTACCTGGAAGGCCGAAGAAAGAAGAGCAGCCTAGGAGGAGATCGCCGCGCCTACAGAAAGGAGTGGTAACAAATTGAGAGTTTGAAAAGGGGTGGTTTAAATAAAAAGAGTAAAAAAGGGAAAGTGGAAGGGGCTTGTTCTGTCAATTATGTTGTCTCTATCTGTATTGGTGGGTATTTTGGTGACTTGTGGTTGTTGTCTCATTCCTTGTGCCCGAAGGTTGGTAGAGAAAGTGATTGTAAAGGCAGTGGACCCTGGGGCGGTGGCCCCTGTGTCCATGATGCCGATGATGGATCTGGAGGTAGCCGAGTGGACTGAGGAGTGAACAACAACCTGTGTATCGACCTCTGGTGTGCCAGAGGTCGTAAGGGGGAATTGTGGGGATGAACAAAAGTATTTTACCAGCATAATATAATCTGCAGTATGATCATTGCTTTAACAATGTAATAGATAGCTTTAAGATGGCCTTAAGATGTTTATGATGATGCTAACTTTGTATTTCAGGGGCAGTTATAATTATTTTATACATATTGCATATCTGTGCTTATTTGAGTTGATGTTCAGGTTCTTTAAAGGTCGTAAGCCTCACTGACGTGACTGTTCAGGTGATACATGCTGAGGGAAAACTAGAACATAGAAGGAATTGCAATACATGCTTACAAAACACTTATATTAGTTTATTTTATTATCTTTTATATGTTCATATTCTTATATTAAGGTTTTAGTAGAGGTTCTTGGTTAAAACATTTATTTAGTAGAAGACATACACATAGTCTCAGTGAGCTTCTGGTCTGGTAAAAGGTCAGAAGTGCAACAGGTGAATTGAGAAAGAGCATTTGAGGACGAGACACAGACAGTAGGTGAAGAGGTGACACAAAGAGCATGTGAGGTCAACACATACACACACACACACACACACTTTAAATTAGATTTATTTAGAGGAGAGGTTAGTTATGTTTGGCTGTAACTGCAAAATTGTCTTGGTAAAAGAGGAACCGTTTCTTGGTGTCTCGGCAAGAAAGAGGAACAAGACAAGAACTGAAAGGTAGACAGGAAGGGCTAGCCATGAAAATAGAAGATGATTTTCTAGGTGAAAAGTCATGATGATGTTGATCTGATCTATGTATAAAATGTATCTGTGACGCATGAAGGGGCGTCAGTAAACAAACCCTGATGTTATAAAATAATTGTTTGTGCTTTAGTAAGTTGAAGATCAATTGCTGTGTTCAGTGATCTTCCCACATGTGAATTAAAATCTTCGTTTGACTTCACCCGGCCGGACCAGTGTGGTTATTTTTCGATCACCTCTTGTACCCTTTCTCAATTCTTGAATCTTAACATTAGATACCATGGAAACTGTCAGGCATTGTAAAGCAGTGAATGTCGGCCTGAAGTTTGCTGCTCAGTGATAAAGAGAGTAGCCAACTGGCAGAGCGAATAGACTATAAGCAGCTTGTAGCTAACCCTGCTTCAGGATATTTTCTGGGTCTGAAAGCAAATAGCAAAATCCACACTTTGCCCATCTGGAGCTGGACTTGCAAACATATAAAACATTAAACAGTTGTTTTCCCACCTGGTCAACAGGGCTGAACACTGTACTTTACATTTGATCATGAAAAAAGGACAGTGAGATAAAAAATCATTGAAACTTACAAAGATAAGTGTCAGAGGTGCAAATGCACAGTGGCTTACGGAGCAAAGCAGGAAGAAATGAAACTGGATCAAATGTATCACTATTTATAGAGCACTTATTAAAAATACAAGTTCACCTAAAGTATTTTCCTTCAAGTCTCCAAAATCCCAAAAATCAAACCTGATAAAAAAATTTAACACTGGGCAAAACTCAAACGTCTCATTATGTACCGATTAACTCTGCAGTCACCACTAGAGGGCATCATTGCTGTATAACTGAAAAGAAGCTGGACAGAAGCCAGTTACAACCATTTTATTAGCTGAACACGTGTACTGGTCATAGCTGGTAGCTAACTGGGTAAGGGTGTCACGGGTCTGTAGCTCTATCCACCAAGTAAGTTACAGGGCCTTTCTCTGCCTTTCTCAATTCAATTCAATTTCTTTTTTTGTCCCACAAGGGCAAATTAGTTTAGCAGCAGGATAAAAATAAACAGAACAATACTATAAAGTAATAATGACAATAATAGTGATAGAAAGTCCAAGGACAGTTATTTGCCATTAAGGAGACAAGATGCAGTAGGGATAAAAGAGACCTGGAGTCTTTTAGTCCTCCTCCTCGGTACTCTAAAACGGCGGCCGGAAAGCTACAACTCAAACTCACTGTGAAGTAGATGGTTCAAACAATTAATAATAGAATGAGCTTTTCTAAGCACATTTCTATTGTAGATGGCCAAAAGTCTATCTTGCCAGCGCCCTAAAATTTTGCTAGCAGTTTTTATGAGAAGTCCCAACCGATTCTTATTCTTCACCGTCAGGTTACCAAACCAGGCAGCGATACAGACATCACAGATTCGATAAAACTTCTATAAAACAAAGACAGCATCTCAGATGAGACATTAAAAGATCTAATTTTCCAGACCCCTGTCATCAACGAGTGCCCAGTGGAGAAAGTGGAAAGCTTCAAATACCTCGGGGCTTACATCACGCAGGACCTGTCATGGTCCTGTCACATCAACTCCGTGGTGAAAAAGGCCCGTCAGCGTCTCTACCACCTCAGACGCTTGAGAGACTTCCGACTGCCCTCCAAGGTGCTCAGGAACTTTTACTCGTGCACCATAGAGAGCATCCTGACGGGAAACATCTTAACCTGGTTCGGGAACAGCACCATGCAGGACAGACGAGCTCTACAGAGGGTTGTGCGATCAGCCGAGCGCACCATCCGCTCCAAGCTCCCTGACCTGCACTCAGTCTACAGCAGGCGGTGCTGGACCAAGGCCAGGAAGATCGTGAAGGACCTCAGCCATCCCAACAACAGACTGTTCTCTCTGTTGAGGTCAGGAAAGCGATTCCGCTGCCTGAAGACCAACACAGAGAGACTGAGGAGGAGCTTCTTCCTGCAGGCGATACGGTCTCTCAATCACACCACCACACAGTACTGACCCACACATATGGTTTTTACACACACACTGGACATTCTGGACTTTGTTTTAGACTAGTTGCCACTGAACAACTACACTGCATGGTCATCTAATAAAATCACTCACTTAGTCACAAGTCACTTAAATAAATCACTTTTAAGCATATTTGCACTGCACAAGACACTTAAATATGTGGATTGCACAACCCTGGACATTACATTTCTTACCATTACCATTTATTACTTGCACAGCTGCTCTTACTGTTCTATATTTCTTCATATATTCTTATACATTTTCTATAATTTATATTTTGTGTATTGTGTATTTTGTTGTACAGTTATTTTATTTTAAAATTTAATATTTTATTTTATTCTTTCTTAGTTAAATTTACCCTATTTATTTCCTATCCTATTCATAGTCTTTTGTTTTAGGTCACGAGCAGTTGTCTAAGCATTTCACTGCATATCGTACTGTGTATGACTGTGTATGTGACAAATAAAATTTGAATTTGAATTTAAAAAGAACAGTGTTTGTCATCAGCATGAGATTCAAAACACAGTTTATGGTCAAGTACCACACCTAGATATTTATAACTCTCAACTATCCAATATCAGCACTTTTAATGATAGTAGGTGATGAGTTATAAGAGGACTTCCTAAAATCAATAATCATGTCTTTAGTTTTTGACACATTAAGTGAAAGGAAGGACTCATCACACCAATTCACAAAATCATCTACAACCTGTCCATGGCCTGACTCGTCCCCCACTAGAAGACTGACGATCACTGTGTCATCATCAAACTTCAGGATGTGTCTGTTCGTGAAATTGCTGCAACACTCATTTGTGTACAGAGTGAACAGAAGGGGAGAGAGGCAGCAACCCTGGGGTGAACCAGTAGAGGAGGAGAGCACATCAGAAAATACACGATTCACGATTCTCCTTCTTAATTATCTTCTCAAATGTCTTCATCACTAAAGAAGTCAGAGCCACAGGCCTAAAATCATTCAGTACCTTAGGAGAACTGCCCTTAGCAACAGGAACAATGATAGCATGTTTCTAAATCTTAGGTACTGTCTGTAGCTCTAAAGAAAGTGAGAAAATATGGTGAAAATCCCACTCAGCGGATCAGCACAAGTTCTCAGTACCTGTCCACAGATGTTGTCAGGTCCAGGACTCTTACTTTTAGTGTGTCTAAAAAGATTAGCTACCCCCCTCTCATCAATACAAATAGATGGGGGAGTGATAGTCTTTTCCCTCAGTGTGCTGGTCTGCCTAGAACAGTCAAAGTTCTCAAAACGAAGGTAAAAACTGTTAAGACTGTCTGCCAGATGTTTGTCAGAGGTAAACCCCTCTAAGGTAATATTATTTTTACCTTTTGTCTGTAGCCCTGGCATTGTTTTCATACCAAGCCAAGCTCTTTTGAGGTTGTTACTACTGAGTTCTGCCTCAATCTTATTTCTATACCTCATCTTGGCAATCTTTATTCCAGGCCTCACCTCCTTCTTCAATATTCTCACAGTGGGAACGTCTCCCTCCTTAAAAGCAATTTTCTTCTAAGAATCAGATCCTTAATATCTTTAGAGAGCCACGGTTTGTTATTGGGGAAAGTCTTAAGTTCTCTGACTGGAATCACAGAGTCTTTGCAAAAAGAGATGTAGCTACACACCACATCAGTGAGTTCATCCAACTCAGAAATGCTGTCTTGGAACAAGGACCAGTCAATGCGATCAATACACCCCTGAAGGGCAACACAACTGTCTTTTGTCCAGACATTAGTCCACTTGACACAGGCCATCTCCCTCCTAATCACAGATCTGTAAGCAGGGAGGAGGTGAATAACATTGTGATCCGAAGAACCTGGTGCAGGTCTGGCCACAGACTTATATGCCCCCTTAATTGGTCCATAACACAAATCCAGCGTTTTGTTATGCCTTGTAGGACAAGTGACATATTGAAAGAAATTGTTCAGTGATTTCTTAAGATTACAATTGTTAAAATCACGAAGAATAAAATTAGGAGCATCCGGAGAGTAGGGATGGGTACCGGTATCTGGTGCCATTATGGCATAAACGGTGGTAACCAGACTGATTTAGGATTTCTCAGCTTTATTTCGGTGCTTTTTCCCCCCCTGAGATGTGATACACTTGAGATTCTAGCCAATCATTTTATGTTTCCAAGGATAGTAGGTGGGCCCAGGCTAAAATGACCAAAGAAAAAGTGGGAAACAGCTGAACATGAGAGGTTTTTGGACAAAGTTTGTGTTTTTTCCATTGTTTAAGCACTGCTTCCAGCCAAGAGTGATACCATTTCTTCACACAAAAACTCAGTAATCCTGTGGTAGAAAAACATTAAATTGTGTGTCATACTGTAATTTTCACTCATTCATTTACTCATTGATTCTTTCTTTTGCTGATAGTGGAAATTATTGTCACATTTCGTTTCCACCCTCAGCAAAACGACAACATTTTGAAAAGAAAAAGAAGAATTTTAGACTGGATTACCTCGCTGTATCCTTATAGAAAAAGGGACTCGCTTCCTAATTGTCCCAAATAAATGACTTTCTCCTGAGCCCATTCTAATTTTGGAGAAACTCACTTTGCAACCGTTCGCAACAACATGTTGTGTAGTTCTTCCTATTGAAACATTTAGATCTGCTTAGATGACAAAGAATATTGAACAAAACTTTCAGTGCACTGTGAAAGTAACAAAATAAAAAGAATAAAAGAAAAGAAAGGAAAGGAAAGGCCTTGTTAAATCATGACACGTGTTCTTCATTTCAGGGGGATAAATCATACCAAACCTAATTGGCAGGCTCAACTTTGTAACATGAGACAAATCATCAGCCAGTTTAATCTCAAACATTCATCCAATCAGCCACACCACACACAACATACAGCATAACCCTGTTGTCTCATCACATAATAAGTTTCTTCTCATGCAGTGTTGGTCAAGTTACTTGAAAAAAGTAATCAGTAACTAATTACCAATTACTTCCCCAAAAAAGTAATCCCGTTACTTTACTGATTACTTATTTTCAAAAGTAATTAATTACACCTGAATAGGTGATAAAGCGATAGCTCTTTCAGCCCAATTCTACTTTTTCTGCATAATCCATCATACAAAATGTAATCAAATGGAAAAGTCTCTTTTTAAAACTTGTTTTATTGGTTTTAATCTTTTAACTTTATGCATCAAGCAAAAATTTAATTATATGCACCATTCTCTGACTGGAAGAAATTTGTTTAACATTTAAACCTATTTTCTACACATTCCAACACATAAAATAAAATATTTTTTGTGATTACACTCACTCTTTCAAATAGATGCAAGTAAAACACAGCAGAAAATAAATAAAGTCAAAGACTAGCGGTCCTGTTGCTCTATTTTCACCTGTAAAGCAGGACTACGGTAGGCGGAGGTTTACCCTGGTGCAGGTGTGCCGCAGCGGTCAGTTGAAGAATCCGCGAGTTTCTCTGTGAGTTTCCCATTACGTCGTAGCGCACTCGGTGCTTGCTTGGAAGTTTAGGGGTTTTTTCGCTGTAAAAAGAAGTTTTCTTCCCACACACAACGGACGCTAATGTTTTTGTCACTTTTTATGGAATCAAACTTAAAGTAAGGTCAGTACTTCCACGCTTTAAACGCTGCACGCTCATACTCTCTCTTGCACTCGATATATGATCCATTGTTGATCTGCACACAGCTGTTGTCACAAAAGTCACACTCGCTTAGGTCACTGTCATGAGACATTCTCGCAAAAAAAAAATCACGGTTTTAGTAACGCAGTAACGCAGCGTTCCTACAGGAAAGTAACTGTAATCTAATTACCGTTTTTGCAATAGCAATCCCTTACTTTACTCATTACCGTAAAAAAGTAATCAGATTACAGTAACGCGTTACAAGTAACGCGTTACTGCCCATCTCTGTTCTCATGTTTCAATTTCAATTTCAATTTTATTTCTATAGCACATTTTAAAGTCACAGGTACAACAAAGTGCTTCACAGACGAGCCATACTTGCAGATGTAACCAAATGTGTGCCATGTTAAAACTTATTCACCCACCAGAAACTCAACAATCATGCAAAACTCTTCATCAGCATTCTGTTTTCTCCCTATGATGCAATCATCTGTCCTCCTATAATATTTAATCCACTAGTCTACGTATCACTTCCATCTTACTGAGTGACTTGGACAAGATGACAAACAGAATCTCATGCTTAAGATGCTGTCTGGTCTTCATGAGTGTCATTGTATGTGTATATGCATGTAGGGTTAGTATGGTTAATGCATTTTCTGCTTGTGTGTGTTTTATATACCTTTCTCATTTTGTGGTCCAAACTCCTTCACAATTTTCCCACTTAAATCAGTTTCCTTTTTTCCCAGGATTGCTAACCCAAATTTTGATTTCCCACACTAAACGACAGCCTTCCTCTGTGTTCTCACCTGCTCCTCTCACTCTTTGCAGTCCAATGGCAAACAGTTCTCTTCAGCTTTGTCCTGTGTCATCCTCACTGTCTCATCTTGCCATTCCACTCCAAAAGTGGCAAATGTCACTCAGACAGTCTCCTCAAAAGTCATCTTCACACACAGTGAAGTTGCAGCTTGCTGGAAACGCATCTCCATCCATCCATGATGATGGGGTTTTCTTACTCTCTGATGCCGTTTGTACACACTGCTGCTGGACCTCTCTCAGGACTCTGTTGTTGTCTCTTGGGCTGCTATGAATTGTAGATGTGCTGTGCTTCTGGAACTGCACTCCTTGTCTTCAGGCAGAGGTTAGCTTCCATGGAGCTTGTTTTTTCAGGGTGAGGAACACATGGGAGTTAAGCTGTAAACACCACTCAGCCAAAAGCTCTGCCTCAGTGTTTCCTAATGATGTGAAACCTATAACTTTCTTCCAACTGCTGCATGTGGAAAATTGATCCAGGTCTGCTTTTCACCTGAAAGTGACAAACTAAGACATTTTCATTGTTCTCCTCACTGCTTAAACAACACACATCTCTCTCTCTCTGGTTTTTTTTTTGGAACTCTCCTTTCTTAAAAACAGAAAGTGGCATTACAGTTGTTTCAGGCTGAGAAACACCAAACACTTGCCATGTTATCATTCATATTTCGTCCACACAACTATTTTTTTCTTTTTTGTGTCCACTGGGCAGGTGACCTGCAGAATCATGTCTTCCCCAGTTCGAGACCACTTCACTCACATACTTTCACACCTCTCTGTAACTCACACACACCATGACGTCAGACACAATCACCTGCTTTTCGACAAAACAAAAACATGATGCTGATGTTACAAAAGTCTCACACACATGAATCAGGATGCAGAAAAGCTGTTGCCCATATGGGGTGCCAGGAAGAAACTAAACTCATGGATAGCTGCATGCTTGAGATATCATAGCTCTGTTTCCCTCTCCTCTGATAAGGTCAACCAGCTCCTGCTCTGAACATGTGTAGCTTGCTCATCAGCTTAAAAGCGACTGCGTACAAAATGACAATCAGACTCACTCACGCAGACCACGTCTGGCCCGCACACGCACACAAAATAGACACATATGAGCTGTCACCACTTTCAAGTACAAAGTTGTTATGAAGTCTGTCACAATCCCCCCTTTTTTCCCCTTTATTTATTTATCCTTCTTATTTCATTGTACTGTATATTGTTACTCTTATTTGCCTTGTATGTCTACTGTACAAACTGAACTGGAATGACTGACTGTTTGCTTTATAATTTCAAATAAAGTTTGGGAAAAAAAGAAAAAAAAGAGTGACTGACTCCAGGTGAATATCGCCAACAACAATAAAAATAAGGTGTAGAAGATCTCCATCTCGGCAAAAACCTCATAAAAAGTTAAAACCACAGTTAGGAACAGAATTAAAACAAAGTTAAAAACAAAAAGAAAACGCCAGTAAACACCTGCTGCAGGTCGCCACAAGAGCAGCACCCCCTTCTGGAGGACTAATATTTCACTGAAAAATATCTGATATGCATATCAACATAATTATGGATGATTATAAAAAACACACACATTATAAAGAAAATACATCAAAAGACAGATTGTATTATATTTATGTATCAAATATGACAAAATGCAGATTTTACAGAAGTAAAATTATCTCTAGTTTAACCCTTTAAGACCTACCCCAAGTCCGCCAGAGCTTATATTATATTTTTACATGCTGTAGTGCCATTTTTGGGAGCATTTCAAGTTGCTATACATCAATACAACTGTTATAGCCCAAATTTTCATAATATGCATGCATTAAGGGCATAGTAATTACATAAATTGCAAAAAGTGCAATAAACTACAAAAAATTTTTTAAATCGTTTTTGTTTTTTTAACATATATTTCTAGTTAGAGAAATTTAAGAGGCTTATCCCTCTAAACTGCAAATACAAAAAAGTTGCACAAAATAGTTTCCCACCACAGGAAATTTATTTTGAGTGTCTTCATAGTTTTGTTTTTGAAATACACCAATTTTTATATACTGCAGGAAAAACGAAAACAAATATTACAGTGCAAGTGCTTTTTATGCAGTTTTTGCAAAGCTATATGTGGAAGGAAACCGTGACCTAGGACAAGCTGATGGCATAAGATGTAAGTACAACTCCTCCGGTTTCATATGCAAAAAAAATTATTGCACTAGCTTACGTGGTTGCAGTTCTACAGGGATTTAAAAGTAGTTGCGCAAAACGGAGCATGCCGCTCTGACCGGTTTTAAAGGTTAAACATTTAATTAGCGTTCTGCCTGCACAGAATGGATAGTCAAACAAATTGAATAATCATAAATACGTATCCCTAGCCCCATTTTATATTTATTACTTTATTTTTGTATTATCATTATTTTATAATTATAGCACTATAATATATAATAAAGGAAGGATTCTGGATCAGCACCATGATGCAAACTTGTGGCCATAGTATATACAGTATAGATTTTTTAAATTTATTACTAATGATATAACATTGGTGAGAGTTTTTAAGTGTGGATAATTAAATAATACATTAATCCAATAGCAAATTTCACCTTGCTCTCAGATGGACAGCAAGTGGAGAGCAGAGATGGACAGTAACGCGTTACGCGTTACTGTAATCTGATTACTTTTTTCAAGTAACGAGTAAAGTAAGGGATTACTATTTCAAAATCGGTAATTAGATTACCGTTACTTTCCCGTAGGAACGCTGCGTTACTGCGTTACTAAAACCGTGATTTTTTTGCGAGAATGTCTCATGACAGTGACGTAAGCAAGTGCGACGTTAATGACAAAAGCTGTGTGCAGATCAACAATGGATCATATATGAAGTGTGGGAGAGAGTATGAGCGTGCAGCGTTTAAAGCGTGGACGTACTGACCTTACTTTAAGTTTGATTCCATAAAAAGTGACAAAAACATTAGCGTCCATCGTGCGTGGGAAGAAAACTTCTTTTTACAGCGAAAAAAAACCCCTAAACTTCCAAGCAAGCACCGAGTGCGCAACGACGTAATGGGAAACTCACAGAGAAACTCGCGGATTCTTCCACTGACCGCTGCGGCACACCTGCACCAGGGTAAACCTCCGCCTCCTGCTTTACAGGTGAAAATAGAGCAACAGGACCGCTAGTCTTTGACTTTATTTATTTTCTGCTGTGTTTTACTTGCATCTATTTGAAAGAGTGAGTGTAAACACAAAAAATATTTTATTTCATGTGCTGGAATGTGCAGAAAATAGGTTTAAATGTTAAACTAATTTCTTCCAGTCAGAGAATGTTGCATATAATTAAATTTTTGCTTGATGCATAAAGTTAAAAGATTAAAACTGATAAAACAAGTTTAAAAAAAGGGACTTTTCCATTTGATTACACTTTGTAATCCCAAAATACAAGAATTTGTATACACACCATCCACTGATACACATACAATAGTAATGCTAATCTACTCGGTCTTCTCCATTTGGCCACAGGTTCTCATCCACATCACATCTTATGTCATCTAGGGCAATACACCTAGGAAAGAATCGTCTGGCTGCCAGAATTGAAGGAGTTGAAAAATTGAAGGAGTAACACCTGTGTAGATGTTCATCTACAATGAGAATAAGCTGTGGCTGATTAAACTGCATTTTTAGTTTAAAATATGTTTCACTAAAATATTGTTGTTGAATTTTGCTGTCTTTTTAAGTTTTGCATTGTGTTATTGTTTTGATCATAAGTTTAACAGTTTTGAAAACAGTGTGTAAGCACATGCAAAATGTCCTGTACGTACAAAGATTTTTGGCAGTTGTTGTGTCTGAGTGAGAAGATAATTCATGAAATTTGAGAGATGTAGTCATTGAATGCATTTTGTGCCAAAACAATGATAACTGGTCCTCAGTTTAGCCCACATAGACTTCTGTTGTGCTCAACGTGTGAGGAGTTTTGCAAACGTGACCTAAGTATTGAGAAATGTGTCCTAGCGTCTGTAAAAAACTGTAACGCCCACTCACATCATGGGCCATCTGACCTCAGGAAATCACATGATAGGGTGGGGTTGGGTTTCACAATGAGCTCACCCAAAACCTTGGCTGGTTGTGACCTACACTCGTTTTCACACGCTGGCTCATATGATTAGGTAGAGGATCATTAGGGGGTCCATGTCCGTCTTGGGTACACTCCCATAGGGCTTAAATCTGTGACTCTCCACCATTTAACCCTAGAACTGAAGAAGCTTCTCAGATGCGAGGTGAAACGTCTTCAAGCAACTCTTCAAAAGTTGATTCTGTTCATCTGGACGTAGCATTTTGAGGGAGAAACGTTTCGTCACTCATCCAAGTGACTTCTTCAGTCTCACCTGACTGCAGGTTTCCCCAATCTTATAAACAGTACATTTGCATAATGACTGAAACCAGCCCAGTGACGGAACAATGGGCTGGGAGGTCAGTTCCTTAATCTTAATTATGCAAATTCTCATGACCAATGATAAACAACCTCTGATCAATGGCCACGAGTAACATTCACAGAGAGTTGGGGAATGGCTGCAATCACAGCATTGTAAGATGGTGAAAGATGTACCCTTAGGCCCCCTCCTTGATTCAGAGATGGTCTTTCCCTTTTCACGTAAATGGCCTCCTTGACTCCGCGCTTAAACCAGCGTTCCTCCCTGTCCAAGATGTGTACATCCTCATCATTGAAAGACTGTCCACTGGCCTGTAGGTGTAAATATACTGCAGAGTCCTGGCCTGACGAGGTAGCTCTTCTGTCTTCAAACAACCTAAGTCCAGACGCTTTTCTTTCCAAGCTACTTAGACTATGATGACCTGGATGACTGAGAACTTTCAAAGACAAACAACTTGTTGTGGAAATGTCTTTTATTCATTACTTTTTTGTTGTGTGGTTCTGGCTCATTGCTATTGTCTGTAAAAACAACTTAATCTGACCATGCTGTGTGTGTGTGTGTGTGTGTGTGTGTGTGTGTGTGTGTGTGTGTGTGTGTGTGTGTGTGTGTGTGTGTGTGTGTGTGTGTGAATTACCCTGTATGTTATTTCTGTGAACATAGTTTTTTTTTTATGTTTTTATCTTTGATATAAGGCACTGCTACATAGAACAAACCAAAGAGCTTCCTTAGTGTCTCACAGTGAAACATTAAGAAGCAGTGTGTCCTGGCAGCTTCCACAGCCTGAAATGAGCGAGTTCAGATGATGACAGTAACGTGTAAAGGAAGTAGTACTACCTGCTGACTCAGCAGGACCCTGAACAACATGCAGTGTGTAAGAAACATGTGGAGTGGAGACCAGATGCTGTTTTTGTCAGATTATTAGAGAAAGATATTGTAAGAAAATTACATTTAAATTCAATAAATGTTTTAACCTCAGACAAATCTGAGTTTTGTTTGAATACTATTAGCATTACAAGATGCAGTGTCTAACTACAGGTCAGAATAACATCGAATAAAATGATAATATTTGTTCCCATGAAGCTGAGGCTTTCATCACACAGGAGATTTAAAACTGATCACATGCTAATGGTTATAAGTTGTTATTTAAACAGTGCCAAGTTATTTTCCTGAGAATTTGTTCTGAGGAACTTTGAGATAACATTGTTAACTTCTGTCCTACAATCCAGGAACACCACCCACACCAACTCCCTTTGTTTTCCTATGAGTAGGGTTTTTTTTTTATAGTGGTCACACTGTTAAAATTCTTCTGGTGAAACTCTGTAAAATGAAATGGGAATATAAAGAAAAAGGATGAAGGCGAAAATTGATTTGATGTTTAAGTGTTGAACAGCAGTGAGTGAGTCTTTATATTTCCACAGGTTTGCAGACAGTGTCAGCTCAGTGCTGCAGGATGCAGAGTCAGACGCTGAAATATGTCTCTCATTTAGTATAGAAGTGTTTCTTTATCGTGTCAGAAAATTGAGCTGCTTACATATTTAAATATATTATTAAATGATCGAAGTGCCCTGTATGGACCCCACGATGTGAAATGAGTTTGATATCTCTGATGTAGGTGAAATAACAAAATATTTCAAGATAAACCTCAAAATAAAATCAGTCAGTATCCTTTCTACATATAATAATTTTACTGTGTCACTTCCACGGTTAACACAAAGGGTTTATAAAGCGAGAGCTTTAGTCTAGTTTTGTCTGTGGAGAGTAGATTTCATCACAGTAGCTGTCTTTCTGAAAGGACATAATTCACCCACTGGCATCTTCTTCTATGCTTTTTATCAACACACAGCAGTCAGGCTATTTTAAAATATATTGACTGAATTATAATATTCTGGACCTTTGTCCGAGGAAATTTTCTCCTTAAATTATAACTGAACACCTCTGAAGTATAAGCTTAGTGAAATGATGGTTATAAGTGATGTTCTTTAGAACCTGTAAGAACCTTGATGCAGATCCAGGTGAGTATTCTGTACTGCCGTGTCTTGCTGCCTTTGACACAGTTGATGACGGTATCCTGACTGAAAAATCATGTTGGCCTCTTTGGATCATCTTAGGAGTGGTTCTCTTCTCATTCACAGCAGTTTTTCCTTTTTTGCTGCTAATTTTGGATCCTCTCCTGCAGTTCCCCCGAGGTTCGGTCTTTGGACCTATCTCGTTGGTTCTGTACACACTGAGTGACATTGGCCTCATGAACAACTCAAGAGTGGATATGTGGAAAAAAATGAAGGATGGATATTTTGCCTTGTATGTTTATTTCTAATTATTTGTGAAGTCTGGTTCATGTTGTACTCAAAAAACTATGGAAAAATAAGCAGTCTTGGCCTGTGATGGCTTGGCTGAGCTTCATTCATGAAAATCACACTTAAAACTGTAAAAGTTAAACGTAAAGCTGTTATAGAAGTTAATGCTTCCTTTGTGTTTGTAAGCTACTAAAATCAGCCAAAGCACTTATAAACATGATGACAGTCATGGCTGTATAAATGATCCACGTTCCACGGTTACTTCAGCTGTGCATTATTTTTAGCTCAATTTACAAAATCAACTTATACATGAAACTTCTGGATATTTTTCAGTGACAATTCTTTGATTCACATACTAATGGTCTCATTTGTAATGAATGTGTTAGTCAGGTATGTTTACAGATTTGTGTCTTTGGTAGAAAACTGAGTTTGACTGAGCTGATCTTAAGCTGTCTATGATGGGAAATTCATGTGGATGTAAGATGAGGTCCTCTTCTGCTCCTTTAGTTCCTTTCACTTCAGCCATCTCTCCTTCATGTACACAAACACTGAGAATGGAGTAAACCAGCTCAGTGTTTTCCCGTCTGCTCGAGCTCTGCCTCCTGCTGGCCTGAGGAGACGTGATAGTGCATAGATCAGACTGACTTCATCACATACTGAGGGCTTCATTGTCAAACGAAGACTCAAAAATACTCAGCAAAACAACTATTAGAACAGAACCCAACTTGTGTTTAAGTTAGAGTTACAGTTATATATTTAACACCCAAACACTTTATTCTTACTTTAATTGATTGACATCCTTATGAAATTCATATGGAAAGTAAGAAAATTATGAGTCTTTTGAAAATCTCAAACTCATCAGAACAATCTGTCCACTTCAGACAGCGTCTCCCTGCCCTCCAGCTTTGGCATCTGATTCACCACCCGTATACCTAGTTCAACCTTCCACATCTGGAAGCCCACTCTGGTGAGTTAGGGAAGAGTCAAAGGTTTCTACTACATTGTCATCCGGTCACCAAACCCAATTACTGAATAAGGAGTGTAATTATTCTAACTTTGAGGAAGAATCGTCCCCTAGTGTTTGATCATTCCCTTATCCCCGATGACACTTCTGATAGGTTGCTAAGTTTGAGACAAGGCCAGTGGAGCACTGATGATTGTGCTGAAGACACATCATGAGGTTTGTTTTGCACAGTTTAGATGATCAAGTGAAGAATGAGGTAGCATCAAGTGATGACACAGAAACATTTGAAACATTGGTTTCTCTGCCTATCAAGACAGACAACTGCCTGCAGAAAAGAAGAGTAGGTGAGAACTCCAGATCCCAGCTTTCCTTGAAGACGGGAAGTGGCATCACCACAAAGTGTCAAATTGTGGTGTGTGGAGAGAAGGAAGAGAGGACCTTCACTCGCAAGCTGGTGAAGGATGGTCTTTATTGTGGAGACAGGATGAACAGAACAGGATAGAGACTGACTGAATGACTGAACTGAACCAGAAACACACAAATCGATGATGACAAGACAGAAAAGGAGAAAACTAAGGACTTAAATACACAGGAGTGATGATGATGATAAGAGACAGGTCAGAACACAGCTACAACCAAATCTGACTAATAACACACAAGAAGTAGAACTAAACGCAATGCATGGAGACAGATGACTAACACAATAAATCAGGAAACATGAACATAGAGAAAATAAACAGAACATGTCCATTTACTTCTCTGATACACTGTGGCATGTGACAAGATTTACATATCACCCAGGTAGGGGGGGTGACATGTTTTTCTTGGTATCATTCATGGCATCCTAATGAATATAGTCTTTGAATGTGGCCATCAATTTACATCACAGGTATGGAAAGTTTTCTCTTCAGCCTTAGGAGCACGACTGAATTTATCTTCAGGTTTTTACCCCAAATCGAAATTAGATGAAAGAATATATGGATTAACGACTTATCTGTAAATCCTTGCAAAGTAATCCTGTGTAAGGGACTGAACATAATCCCTGTAAAAATTACTCAAGTTTACCATGAAGCATTCTGGGTCGTTTTGATGCAATAAACTCATCTTTAACCTTTGTGGAGTGTCTGCTCTGAGGTGAGGTCACATCCATCCTGTATTCAAATAATGGGTTAAAAACAGTGAGTACACAGCTTTCCCAGGTGTGTCCTGCCAGGTAAAGTCTATCAAGGGTTTTACCAAAAATAACCACTAACTGTCAGTGTGACAGAGGGAACACTGGATGTTATAGATGACCTACCTGAGCAGGTGAAATCGAGGATGTTGAGAGAATAAACTGATGTTACACACTCCCTTACAGCACAGAAAGACTGGACACACTCAGGTTTGATCCTTGTTGGAAGTCTGGCTAAGGACTTTGTTATCATTCTCAAAGAAACAGCAGAACCACAGCCCAGATGTTCACAGATAACAGCTGCCTCCTTCAGGCTCCAGTTGGGGACAAAGACTGGTTTCCAATCTCCCAGTTTCACTTCCAGTATACCTGCACAGGGACTGACTCCTCCCATCAACCTGACAGACTCTAACAGAAAGCAGAGAGTCATCAGTAAAAGAATAAAGTGAGTTTGAACCACAAAAAGCTGCAGCTCCTCTTCTACCTGAGCAGGTGAGTCCAACAGCTTTGCCAGGTGAGCAGCTGTTTCTAGCTGAGCCTGAGCTTCTACAGTCCAGGAGAGCAGACTCATGGCCTCCACACTGGTACTCTTTGCTCCACACTGGAGCCTCCACTTCTCCATAGAGCGCCCCCTGGAGGACCGAAGGAGGCCCACAGCCGAGCTCCCTACAGACCACCTCTGCATCCTGCTGGTCAAAGTCAGCTTCACACACTGAGGACCAGCTCTGGTTAGACTTCACCTCCAGTCTGCCTGAACACAGACTGGAACCATTCAGCAGCCTGACAGAGTCTGGAGACATCAGAGAAGATCAAACAGAGAGATCAGAGACAGCAGACACACAAGAAAAAGATGGCAGCAAACAACTATTCACTGATTCAAACTCAGCACAACTGTAACATGACTTCATCATTAACAACAGAACTCATCTTTCTAACAGGAGACATGTTAGTATCACATTTACATTTTATACAGTGGACAGGCTCTCACTGATTTCTGATGTTTTACAAATGATGGCAAAACAGCTGCAGTTCTTTGTTGTGCTCTTCTGATACTCAACAATTATTGCTCTACACATACAACCTATATAAAAATCTTCTATTTAAAAAAATGTTCTAATGATTTTAGAGAGACAGGATGGAAAAGTAGGCCAATTCACTTCCATTGCTGAGGCAGATTATCTATGGTTGTAAGGTCTTCAGTGACAGATGCAGCAGTCACTCCTGAAAAGACTGTGATAATCAGATGTAAAATGAACGGAAGAAGGAGTCCTATTGATTGGTTAGCTTTGGTGCCCAAGGGGAGCTGGGAGAATCACTGGGGCAAGCTAAGGGTAGATTTAGTGACTAAAGAATCAAAAACCTAGGTGTGGTTAAAGGAACAAAAATTTTGGTCAGGCTGAAAAAGATCCTGGAGAGTTGGGTCCATCTAAGGAGAGCATGCCACTTTTCTGTATACAATCTAAAGAGTGAGGAGTTGGCACTTAGGAATACTTTGAGGATATCGCAAATCTCACTGACATACCTTCTGTAAATGGAAGCATAGTCTGGAGACAAGGGTACAACTCACTTTAGCTGCTGTGTGCAAGCTGTTACTGTGCCATACATGATGTCATAAATATTTTTGCCTGATTGGCTTACCTGAACAGGTGAGATCTAGGACAAAAAAAGACAAACTTGAAGAGACACAATCCCTAAGAGCAGATCCAGACTGAACACAATCAGGTTTGAGCTGCCACACCAATGTCAGTGACTTCTGTCTCTGTTCTACTGAAACAGCAGAGCCACAATCCAGATGTTCACACACAACAGCTGCTGCCTTCAGTGTCCAGTCAGATTCTTCCACTGGTCTCCACTCTCCGAAGTGTTTCACCTCCACCATACCTGCACAGAGATTAGCTCCTCCCACCAACCTGACATCATCCGGCTCTGAACAGAAAGCAGAGAGTCATCAGTAAAGAAGTGAATTTACTTCTGAACAGATTAATTGAACTTTCATTCTTTATTCTCTCTGATTTCATCCTTTTACATGTAGCATTGTGTTTTTCTTCAGCCTGGAGTCCTGAGTAGGAAACCAAAGAAGAAAAAACCCACATATTTAAGGCAAAACATTGATTGGAGCTCAGCAGAGGACAGAACAAAATCTCAGACCGGTTTTTGAGGAATTTGCTATCAGCTCACATATTATCAAATTCACCATGAGTCATTTTATCAGTCTGCTTTCAGAGACATGAACATGTGAAAAAACAGACCAGAGAGTGCTTTACACAGGCCAACAAGTGAATTTAATATAAAAGTAGACCTGTCCCTTGACCTGATCCAGTTCTCCACAGGGCTTTTGTGAATCACTCTTTATCTGACACCTCAATCAGGACCAATCTGTCTTTGGAGACTCTATCAAAAGCCCAGGAATATATCACTGGGACACCCCTACCATTCAACAATGGTAATGTGGCAATCCATAGAGGGGTATTGTCACTATTATTACTATCATCAGTTGTTAATATCAGCTCTTTAACATTGGGAATCCTATGTGGTTGATAAATTGTTAGTTACATTCAAAGGAGATAAATTAAACTCATGCCTTGATATTTTTACTCAAGTTTCCTATTGGCTTAAAAATTAAAGTTATGTTTGTATAATTACTCTTACTTCTAATTGAATGTTCAATACAACAATGATCAGCTCAGAGAATGTGTCACTGTTGTTCTTACCTGAGCAGGTTACTTTCAGGACATTGGATGAATAACCTGATTTTGCACATTCCCACAAAGCGGATCCAGGTTTGACACAGTCAGGTCTGATTAACCACACATTTTTTTCTGTAGAGTCTTCAGATTGGGCAGAAACAGCAGAACCACAGCCCAGATGTTCACAAACAACAGCTGCTGCCTTCAGGTTCCAATGACGGATAAAAACTGGTTTCCAGTCCCCCAAATATTTCAATTCCAGTATACCTGCACAGTGACTGTCTCCTCCCACCAACCTGATACGATCAGGCTCTAACAGAAAGCAGAGAGTCATCAGTAAAAGAATAAAGTGAGTTTGACCCACATCAAAGCTGCAGCTCCTCTTCTACCTGAGCAGGTGAGTCCAACAGCTTTGCCAGCTGAGCAGCTGTTTCTAGCTGAGCCTGAGCTTCTACAGTCCAGGAGAGCAGACTCATGGCCTCCACACTGGAACTCTTTGCTCCACACTGGAGCCTCCACTTCTCCATAGAGCGCCCCCTGGAGGACTGAAGGAGGCCCACAGCCGAGCTCCCTACAGACCACCTCTGCATCCTGCTGGTCAAAGTCAGCTTCACACACTGAGGACCAGCTCTGGTTAGACTTCACCTCCAGTCTGCCTGAACACAGACTGGAACCATTCAGCAGCCTGACAGAGTCTGGAGAAATAATATTAAATACTTTTTTAAAAAGGAGGACTTTGTGTTCTTTGAAAAGGTGAACAAAAACAGCATACTATAAGGGGAAAAAAACCTTGCCAGATTGTCTTTTACTTTTTGCTGTTAAGCCTTCCTGTAATGTCTTGTGTTTATTCTTTGTTTTTCCATTTTTACAACCTTACTGGATTATTTAGAATATTCTCTTTCACATACCTTTGCTGGACTTCGCTACCTGCCTTCATATGTAAGCACAATTAGCACTCTGACAAAGTACCAAAACAGTGACAGGACTAGTCATACAAGGTGAGGGAAAATTATGAATCACAGAAACAGCAGAGTAAGGAAACACGTCTCAAATTAATCAAGACAATCACACAAAGGACGTAAAACTCAAGACAGTACACGATAGACATAAACTCAGTCAAACAGGACTAGAGACCAGTTGACCACCACCTCACAAACTCTGCACCATTGGGAAAAATGTGTATTTCCTAAGTGACTGGAATGTGGTTGCTGGAGGTGGTGATTGCACTGGTTACCCACAGATTTTAGTAGTCATGCATAGTTTGTATGAAATACACCAATTTTTTGGAGCTACTGTCTGTATTGTAGTAAAAGTAATAAAAAAATCAGCACAAACATGAGATGGAGAATGTTCATCTTCAAAGTAAAAGTTGTCTTATGATTGCGAGCATGATTGTAACAAATATACACACCGGTTTTGTTTATGCAAAGAATTCATCCTCAAAAAATGCAAAACAAAAAGTTAACTTACTGAAAGTTAAGTTTGGCTCAACAAAGCTCTGACTCTGAGCCTGGCAAGAGTCTAAAAAAACCAAACCTACAACAAAAACTATTTTTCAGGCCAAACGAAGGTCTTAAAATGAGTGAAATGTAATTAGGCGTCATACACAGTAAGGATGTAACAGTATTAACTATACAACCAACGTCTGCTGGAGTAGAGTTTAGGTAACTACTCTGCATTTTATTGTCACATGACATCGTAAAAAATGACAGTTAAGGGATGACTTCTTTAAAATTTGCTACAGCACCTAAGTTAAAATCAGAGTTGTAAATCTGTCACCCAAATCCTGCCCCGACTAGAGACTGTAAATAACTCTTTGTACGAGCTCCTCACTTAGTAAGCAAATACTATTTCAGGTGTGTATCACTTATTTCTCTTTACTAAATAGTTCAACTTATTATTCTGTAAGCACTTTTGTGCTCTGAACTTATTTTTTTAACTGGGCTTACTTTGGCAGGTGAGATGCTGAATATAGAAAAAGAGATTCAGTCTTGCACACTCTCTCACAGCAGATCCAGAATGAACACAGTCAGGAGTGATTCTCCACATAGATTTGAGTGAGACCACCTTCCTCTGGCCTACAGAAACAGCAGATCCACAGTCCAAGTGTTGGCAAACAGCAGCTGCCTCCTTCAGGGACCAGTCTGAGGAACCTACTGATCTCCACCCTCCTTGTTTCACCTCCACTGTACCTTTACAGTGATTGGCTCCTCCCACCAGCCTGAAAGGCTCTAAAAGAAAGCAGAGAGTCATCAGTAAAAGAATAAAGTGAGTTTGAACCACATCAAAGCTGCAGCTCCTCTTCTACCTGAGCAGGTGAGTCCAACAGCTTTGCCAGCTGAGCAGCTGTTTCTAGCTGAGCCTGAGCTTCTACAGTCCAGGAGAGCAGACTCATGGCCTCCACACTGGAACTCTTTGCTCCACGCTGGAGCCTCCACTTCTCCATAGAGCGCCCCCTGGAGGACCAAAGGAGGCCCACAGCCGAGCTCCCTACAGACCACCTCTGCATCCTGCTGGTCAAAGTCGGTTTCACACACTGAGGACCAGCTCTGGTCAGACTTCACCTCCAGTCTGCCTGAACACAGACTGGAACCATTCAGCAGCCTGACAGAGTCTGGAGACATCAGAGAAGATCAAACAGAGAGATCAGAGACAGCAGACACACAAGAAAAAGATGGCAGCAAACAACTATTCACTGATTCAACCTCAGCACAACTCAACATGACTTCATCATTAACAACAGAACACATCTTTATAACATCACACACTGGACACTTTTTAGCATAATAATAATAATAATAAATTTTATTTACGAGCGCCTTTCAAGTCACCCAAGGACACTTTACAATAAGAAGACACATAGTAAAACAATGGCAAGATAAGAACAATAAAACAAAAGCACATGATAAAATTAACAAACAGTGGATTCACAGTCAATATGCAGATTTGAATCAAGGACAGTGCGTAGACAATTATTATAAGATAACAACAAATCATCAGGAGTAGAATAGAAGTCCGGAATCTGAACATTGTCCAAACTGGTAGTGAGAATGTCCATATCAATGTTCTTGATGTTGCGGAACGAGATGAGACGGGTTGGCTTGGTAGAAGAGCAGCAGAGAGTGAGGTTAAATGAAAGGAGGAAGTGGTCATTTATGGGGATTTCAGTAGCAGAAAGATTCGAGGGAGTAAGACCAGAACAGCAGACCAAGTCCAGGGTGTGGCCTTTAGAGTGAGTGGGAAAGTCAATAAATTGTTTAAATTCAGAGCCTTCCAAACAGGAAGAAAGGTCTCTGGTGAGCAGAAGGTCATTATTGTCCATGTGAATATTGAAATCTCCCACCAAGATCACATTTGGGGAGAGAGATGAAAGATGGGTTAGTAGATTAGCAAAGTCACTGAGGAAGACAGGGTTAGGTTTGGGGGGGCAGTATACAGTAGCTATGATGGTGGGAATGTGATGACATTTACATTTAACACTGGAGCAGCTCTCACTGATTTTTGAAGATGTTCAAAATGACGCCACATCATTACGACCTGCAGATGTCTCTATTATGTTCCTTCCTTCTCAGCAATAATTTCAACAATTTCCATCTTTTGCATTTCTATGAAAAGATTAATAATTCAAAATAAATAATTTGAGAACAAACTCCCAAAAATCTTAATCTAAATCTAAAAAAAATCTAACTGGATCACTACATTAAGGAAGTGCCCAGAGTGAAGGAGGTTGTCTGTGTGTGGAGATACTGATGAACTCTGGTTGGACAGAATTTGTGTCTCAGATTTGTGTCCAGGTGTTCTTTGGTGTCTTTTTATGAAGCTAACCAACAAGTTTCATTAAGCTAAAAGAGGAGTTCTCCTGGGCTGGCTGGTAGTTAGCTCAGAGGAACTCTGAAGCTCTGTTCTTCATGGCTTCTGGGCAGTCTGCTGCTAGTCTATCTAGTGTGTGTGTGTAAATCAGGTACATTACTACCAATCATTGACTCACCTGAGCAAGTGAAATCCACTATAGAGGAGGAGGATCCTGATATTACACACTCTCCCAGAGCAGCTCCAGACTGAGCACAGTCAGAATTGATCATCCACACAGATCTGCCCGCAGACTCTTTTCTCTCTTCTACAGAAACAGCAGAGCCACAGTCCAGATGTTCGCAGAATATAGCTGATGTCTTTAATGTCCAGTCAGACATGTCTATGGGTCTCCACTCTCCCAGATGTTTTATCTCAAGTGTTCCTGCACAGCGACTGGCTCCTCTCACCAGCCTGGCAAACTCTGAATAGATGGCAGAAAATCATCAGTACAGACGTGAATTTAATTTTCAAAAGGATGAAGTCAAACTGCCCTGCTTATTTTGCTTCTGTGGCTGTTTACTTCTTTTTAGGATGATTACCTGTTGAGTCATGTTTTTCTTCAGCCTGGACTCCTGAGGAGAAAGTTAGACAAGAAATATCAGTCACACTCAGCTGTGGACAGAGCAAACTGCATTCCAGCTGTATACAGTGCGAGCAGGAAGCCTCTTCCCTTTCCTGAATGAGGTTGACTGCTTAGCATGAGACAGCAGTGTGTGCTACAATTTTTTCATTCTGATAAACACACTTTATCTGACATATTACTGAACATGAACCCATGTGATGCTGCTGAATAAGGGGCTCTGAAGTGAATACAAATTCCTTTGATATGAACTGTGCGTTTGGGTGATGCAGATGTGTAGGCCAGTCCTACCTGAGCTCCACAGCAGCACCACCAGCAGCAGCAGTGGATCCATGTCCAGGCAGGCGTCTCTCTGATGATACTCAGTGTTTAACCACACTGAGAGGCGGAGCTTCACTGGGATCTGATCTGATTTTTAAAAAATTGGTTTAGTGTCACATGATCAGTTTTTCCTGTGTGTCAGGACTGAATGAAAGTTCACCTCATGAAAAGTTCATGAGGTGAACTGCTGGCTGCTGTTCACCTTTGTACACTAGATATACCACTAATAAACACAGACACTTAAAAATGATGTGTTATTAAAGCTAATAACACATCAAACTGAGGTTATTGTACTCGGCCCTGAAAATCTTAGAAATATGGTATCTAACCAGATTCTTACTCTGGATGGCATTACCTTGGCCTCCAGTAATGCTGTGAGGAACCTTGGAGTCATTTTTGACCAGGACATGTCCTTCAATGCACATACTAAACAAATATGTAGGACTGCTTTTTTCCATGTGCACAACATCTCTAAAGTTAGAAATATCCTGTCTCTTAGTGACGCTGAAAAACTAGTTCATGCATTTATTACTTCCAGACTGGACTACTATAATATTTATTATCAGGATGTCCAAAAAACTCACTGAAAAGCCTTCAGTTAAAGCAAAATGCTGCAGCAAGAGTCCTGACAGGGACTAGAAAGAGAGAGCAGATTTCTCCTGTATTGGCTTCCCTTCATTGGCTTCCTGTTAAATCCAGAATTGAATTCAAAATCCTGCTCCTCACATACAAGGTCTTAAATAATCAGGCCTCATCTTATGTTAATGACCTTGTAGTACCATATCACCCTATTAGAGCACTTCACTCTCGCTCTGCAGGCCTACTTGTTGTTCCTAGAGTATTTAAAAGTAGAATGGGAGGGAGAGCCTTCAGTTTTCAGGCCCCTCTTCTGTGGAACCAACTTCTGGTTTGGATTCAGGAGACAGACACTATCTCTACTTTTAAGATTAGGCTTAAAACTTTCCTTTTTGCTAGAGCATACAGGGAGTGCAGAATTATTAGGCAAGTTGTATTTTTGAGGAATAATGTTATTATTGAACAACAACCATGTTCTCAATGAACCCAAAAAACTCATTAATATCAAAGCTGAATGTTTGTGGAAGTAGTTTTTAGTTTGTTTTTAGTTTTAGCTATTTTAGGGGGATATCTGTGTGTGCAGGTGACTATTACTGTGCATAATTATTAGGCAACTTAACAAAAAACAAATATATACCCATTTCAATTATTTATTTTTACCAGTGAAACCAATATAACATCTCCACATTCACAAATATACATTTCTGACATTCAAACACAAAACAAAAACAAATCAGCGACCAATATAGCCACCTTTCTTTGCAAGGACACTCAAAAGCCTGCCATCCATGGATTCTGTCAGTGTTTTGATCTGTTCACCATCAACATTGCCTGCAGCAGCAACCACAGCCTCCCAGACACTGTTCAGAGAGGTGTACTGCTTTCCCTCCTTGTAAATCTCACATTTGATGATGGACCACAGGTTCTCAATGGGGTTCAGATCAGGTGAACAAGGAGGCCATGTCATTAGTTTTTCTTCTTTTATACCCTTTCTTGCCAGCCACGCTGTGGAGTACTTGGACGCGTGTGATGGAGCATTGTCCTGAATCAAATCATGTTTTTCTTGAAGGATGCAGACTTCTTCCTGTACCACTGCTTGAAGAAGGTGTCTTCCAGAAACTGGCAGTAGGACTGGGAGTTGAGCTTGACTCCATCCTCAACCCGAAAAGGCCCCACAAGCTCATCTTTGATGATACCAGCCCAAACCAGTACTCCACCTCCACCTTGCTGGCGTCTGAGTCGGACTGGAGCTCTCTGCCCTTTACCAATCCAGCCACGGGCCCATCCATCTGGCCCATCAAGACTCACTCTCATTTCATCAGTCCATAAAACCTTAGAAAAACCAGTCTTGAGATATTTCTTGGCCCAGTCTTGACGTTTCAGCTTGTGTGTCTTGTTCAGTGGTGGTCGTCTTTCAGCCTTTCTTACCTTGGCCATGTCTCTGAGTATTGCACACCTTGTGCTTTTGGGCACTCCAGTGATGTTGCAGCTCTGAAATATGGCCAAACTGGTGGCAAGTGGCATCTTGGCAGCTGCACGCTTGACTTTTCTCAGTTCATGGGCAGTTATTTTGTGCCTTGGTTTTTCCACACGCTTCTTGCGACCCTGTTGACTATTTTGAATGAAACGCTTGATTGTTCGATGATCACGCTTCAGAAGCTTTGCAATTTTGAGACTGCTGCATCCCTCTGCAAGATATCTCACTATTTCTGAGCCTGTCAAGTCCTTCTTTTGACCCATTTTGCCAAAGGAAAGGACGTTGCCTAATAATTATGCACACCTGATACAGGGTGTTGATGTCATTAGACCACACCCCTTCTCATTACAGAGATGCACATCATCTAATATGCTTAATTGGTAGTAGGCTTTCGAGCCTATACAGCTTGGAGTAAGACAACATGCATGAAGAGGATGATGTGGACAAAATACTCATTTGCCTAAAAATTCTGCACTCCCTGTATAGTTTGGGCTGGATCAGGTGACCCTGAATCCTCCCTTAGTTATGCTGCAATAGACGTAGGCTGCCGGGGATTCCCATGATGCATTGAGTTTTTCCTTTCCAGTCACCTTTCTCGCTCACTATGTGTTAATAGACCTCTCTGCATTGAATCATATCTGTTCTTAACCTCTGTCTCTCTTCCACAGCATTTATCCTGTCTTCCTTCTCTCACCCCAACCGGTCGCAGCAGATGGTCGCCCCTCCCTGAGCCTGGTTCTGCCGGAGGTTTCTTTCTGTTAAAAGGGAGTTTTTCCTTCCCACTGTCGCCAAAGTTCTTGCTCATAGGGGGTCATATGATTGTTGGGTCTTTCTCTGTATCTATTATTGTGCGATCTACTGTACAATATAAAGCGCCTTGAGGCAACTGTTGTTGTGATTTGGCGCTATATAAATAAAATTGAATTGAATTGAATCATACTGATATGTGTTCTTTTTGCATCCTCTGACACAATTATAGTTACAGACTCTCTCTCTGCCCAAACCTATCTTTTGATCATAAGTAATTTACCTAAAAAGTGACAAAACAAACTCAAAGTTCATTAATTTGACTGAAATGGGGACCCTAAATATGGATTTTCAATGAAGAAATATCATTGAAGTGATTTTTTTGCCACAACAGCTGTAGTAAATTCTGATATCATGACATCTCTCAACCACACAAAGCTGAAAAAATGAGCAGCCTGATGCTTTAAGAGAATGAAGTTTAATTCTTGGCCTGAATTATTGATCATTGTGTTCTTGATCTGAGTGTTCACTGTTAAGTGGAGTCAGCTGTGTCACTCCACACAGCTGCTCCATCAGGAAGCAGGAGGGTGGAACAGGACCAGAGAGTACCAGCGCACACACCCAGCACTGCTTCACTACTGCATCAGCAGATGAAACATCAGCTCACATTTCATGGACTTATTGCCTAAAGCAATGAGTCACAGCAGCTCAGTGCAAAGTCGTCCTGAATGAGAGAGAGCTCTTCTTCCACAGGTCAACTGACTCATTTAACAGTTTGATGAGTGTGACAGGTGACATGTTGTGGCCTTCACATTCAGCAGAGCTCACCTGTGGGCCACGCTGGAGCTTGGTGGACCCCACTGCTGGTTTTGATATCTGTATTTTTTGATATTAGGCTGTTGGATTTTAACTGTGTCCTATTGGCGTGCACACTTTGGATCAGTAACATTAAATACAAAATATGACCTTTTTTTTTTTTAGCAATTCAATATTTGTGAGTATTAATAATAAAATTATAGTTAATTTTGTTTACTAAGTGTTTATTAAGTGTTTATAGAGATCCACTTTGCACAAAATCCAGTGAGGAAACGAGACATTGGACATGTAGATGCAATACACCATGCAAAATTCATAACTTTTTAAAAGTTATATGAGCCTGTGTTATGAATAAACATATTTTACCAAATTGCAACTGATTTGCAAACATGATCATTTCATTGTTAACAATAAAACAAAAAGTACTATAATTCCAAAAGATCTCATAAGTATTGATCAGTTCTCTGACTGGTACAATTTAAACCAGCATTGTTTAACTAACTGTAACTTTTTACTTCATTCCACAGGAGTGACGACCTGGAGTTACGACAACTAAAAAACAGACAAACTCTCCAACTACTCACCTGTGGAAGCAGAGATTCAAGGAAAAGAGATCAGAGCACTTCTAAGGTTTACAGGGAGCAGATGAGTCTTTGTCCTCAATTTGTATTCTGTCTGTTCTCTCTTTGTCTGTCTCTGTGCTGGATCTGTGGACCTTTCTGTTCATGCAGCAACAGAAGAACACCAAAGCACCACCCACTAAAACTTGAGTGGCACCTTAAGTGTCATTTGAACCTCATCTGAATTTTAGACTGGGGGGCTGTGCATTTTCTCCCCTTTGGACTGATTGGTAAATGGACTGATTCTTATATAGTGCTTTTCTACTCTCCTGGAGTACTCAAAGTGCTTTATACAACACACCACATTCAACCATCATCTAAAATTGAATCAAATGAAAAAAGTCTCTTTTTAAAACTTGCTTTATTAGTTGTAATCTTTTAACTTAATGCACATTGCATCAAGCAAAAACTAAATTATATGCAACAGTCTTTGCCTTGAAGAAATTTGTTTAACATTTAAACCTATTTTCTGCATATTCCAGCATATGCAATTTAAATATTGTTTTGTGTTTACACTCACTTTAAAAAATAGATGCATATAAAACACAGCAGAAAATAAATAAAATCAAAGTCTCAAGGGGACTAAGTCCTGTCGCTCTTAAATCTATTTTCACCTGTTTAGCAGGAGTGGGGGTTTGCCCGGTGCCTCGGCGGTGATGTCAGTGGGGGGATCCAGGGGTTTCTCTGCGAATTTCACATTCTTGTGCGAGGTACTTGCTCAGGCGGTGTTTTTTTTCTCTGTAAAAAGAAGTTTTCTTCCCACAGCGGACGCTGTCACTTTCACTTCCACGCTTTAAACGCTGCACAGTCATACTCTCGCCCACACTCGATATATTATCCATTTTTGATCTGCACACAGCTGTTACCACGAAAGTCGCACGCGCTTACGTCATTGTCATGAGACACTCTCAAAAACAAAATCACAGTTTAGTAATGCAGTAATGCAGCGTGCTTAATCTAATTACTTTTTTGCAACAGTTATCCCTTACTTTACTTGTTACTTGAAAAAAGTAATCAGATTACAGTGGCGCGTTACCTGTAGCACGTTATTGCCCATCTCTGCAAAGAGTGAATGACTTATCACATTTCTCTTTTTCTATGTCCCGTTAGTAAACTTTATATTATTAATTGGTATGTATTATTGTAGCGTCTACCTTACAATATAAAGCACCTTGAGGTGACTCGTTGTGATTTGGCGCTATATAAATAAAATCAAATTGAATTGAAAAATTAATTAATAACTGATGAACATATTGATTTATTCCTCCTACAGTTACCTGGTCACAGCAGGATGAATCTGCTAGTTTAAAACGAACACATTTCTTTTCAGGTCTATAGTCAGGCTGACAAAGAATCGGAGCTCTACTGAGCCAAGGATTCCTTTAACTTGTGATGACTTCATGAATTCCTTTAGAGTTAAAACTTCATGCTGTGTGTTCTCTTTTTTCCCTACTTCCTACCTCTGCATGCCAGACTTTTGTTTTTTGGGGGGAATTCATGCAACAAAGCTTTTTGTTGGGTCCATCGTCCATCTATCTTCATTACATACCACAGGCTTTTGAAATAGTGATAATTAAACTTTTAGATTTCTAGCCTTTTCATGTCAGAAATCCTTTAAAGAGCAGTTGTCAAACAGCTGACTGATAGTTAACAGTTTATGTGAAGTGTTTCAGTCAGGATTTGTAATACAGCAATCCGAGCATTGAGGCGGCTTTAGCGAAGGTTACTAATGACCTTCTTCTGGCCTCTAGCAGTCGACTCTGAAACTAGATGAATACCCCAATTACTTAAACGGCAGAAATGTCTTACAGACATAAAAAACAGGATGACCTCTAAAGTTCAGCTTCTAAATTCAGATAAAACTGAGTTAATTGGACTCAACCCTGAAAATCTCAGAAACATGGTGTCAGATGCTTGCTGTGAGGAACGTTGGTGTCATTTTTGACCAGGATACGTCCTTCAGCGCACATATTAATCACATATGTAGGACTGATTTCTTCCATTTGCACAATATCTTGAAAATTACAAAACCATCTGAATATTTCTTTTCCTCTTTGCCTTGGATGTCACCTGTAAAGAATCATAGAGTCTAGTTAATAATGGTGGGGAAACACAGACTATGCTGGAGACCAAAACCATTTTTTTGTTCGTTTGTTTTTTTATATCAGGTGGTAAACATGATATTAAACTTGTAGCATTGGAAATTTTAACATGGGAGTCTATGGGGACTGCACCATCTGGGACTGTCAGGGTGGTCTCCTACCCAGGGGATCATCCCACCTCTTGTGAACACACCCTGCTTACAATGCACAGCTATGCCTTCAGCAGGAATCCACACCAAAGCTCAGTTGAGGCTCATATGAGACTTCTGTGGTCACACATAAGTGGGTGGTGGTTTTGCCCTTTTTCTGTTGCAGTATGAGTGAAAAGGTCCACATTAAGTGCAGAAGCCTGAACATGAGGATTTTCTCTTTAATCTAAAAAACGTTGTGCTCCATTGAGCTTGGTCTGTCTGATTTTGATGTTTTGCTGATAACTTTCTCATTCTTGGGTAAGTACTGGTTCTATTTTGTCAGCCTTCTCTGTGTGTTTTGTTCCTGATTTGTGCAGAATGCACACAGTTAATACAAGCTGTTACAGGCCAGGGTCTGAAGAGCATTGCAGTTGGTTAAACAAACAACACTGAACTTGAAGAAAGACCTCCAACTAGTTAGGTCAGGTCCTTCTTAGTAACAGCAGCTTTATAGCAGTATTATAAAACCTGTGTGTTGGCATATTCAAGTTCATGAACTGGAGCCTCAGACGTTTAATGTATCTGCAGTGAGAACTTCACTGAAGTTGTTCATAAAGTTCTGGAAACAGATCCTTAATATTTTATGTACCTTTAAATCTGCAGGTCCTGCTAACTTTACCCTCTTATTTTGAGTTCCTTAAACTTAAACTGCATAAATAACAGAGACAAGAGCATCAGGCTCTCCCACACTGCCTTTATTTCATCTCAGAGCTGACAGATGAAAGCAGAGAACATATTGCAGTTATTACCGACAGTATTTCTCTGCCTTATTATTATTCCTACAATACTTGTTTGTTTGTTTTTCCAGATGTTTTGGGGGGTGGCACATGGGGACCATGCATTTCACTGTGGCAGAGGTGGCAAGACAATTTTATTTCTAAAGCATCTTTCAGAGCTAAATTAGATGCTTCACAGAATAAAACTGCATTAAGATTTTCTAAAATACATAAATATCAATGAGAAAGGGGTAAACTCAAACAAGTTTAACCTGCCCAAACAGCACTTTTTTTTATGTATGCCTGTTGTGTAGTGGTCCAACCTTTGTCTAACAAGTGAATATTCCCTGGTTTGAGCCTATGTGTTGACACAAATCCCTCAGGGTTTGCATCGGAGAGGGCAGGTTGTGTAAAAATCTACCAAATCGAATATGTGGGCTGTTTGCTCTGGGGAATAAGGGGCTAGCTAAATACAGCCTTTGTTTAAGTGAGGTTCTGCACCGATATCGGTGCTTTTCACAAAAAACTTGAAAAATTAACCAAAGGGTTGATCCTGTACTGCTAGTATCAGTCTGTTACCAGTATCAGGGTATGGATCTAAATATTAATAGCTCTTACTCCTACTGGGGAACAGTAGGTGGGATATCTGGAAAGGTGGGGCCAGTGTTGAAATAAACATTGCTCATATCACGTTGGGTTAGGCAGGACTCAATTGCAGGACTCATACCTGTGCAATCGAAGGAGAATTTATGTACACCATGTGAGATATGTACATATAAACAGTGATCAAGGGAAGAGGGTGTAACGTTGGGTTGTGTTGTGTGGTTGAGAAGAGGCGGCAAAACACCTAGCAGGCTAGGCGGAAGGATACACACCCACACTGGTATCAGTAATCCACGGTGGTTCTTTAATACGCATTCTTCAGCAACCGTATAAAAGCCCGGCTGAACGGCTGTGGCTCAACAACAAAATGCCCAGCGTTCATACAACCCAAGCGCTGCAAACAAAACAAAAAAAGGGTCTCGAAAAGAAAACATAAGTCCGTCCCTCGTTAAGCACGAGCGTGAAGGCACGTGTCCTCATAATCACAGAGAGAGAGAGCGAGAGAGCAGTGGCACACACTGATGACACCATCAACCCTCGACTTGGGTGTCTTAAAGGGACACCACACCATAACGGCTGTTACATATTCCCCCCCGGTTAAACAAAGGCTGTCCCCAGCCGAACACAGCAAAGGTACAGTTCAAACTTAACCAGCCTCCATACATGGTCAGCAGGATAAGACGTCAAAACCAAAATAGGGGAATGGAATGTACAGTCCAAAATTGACAAACTGGCATACATGACAGTGTCCCACATGGTGAATGCCCATTCAAATAAATGTCAAAGAAAGAAAATAAGCTTAGGACAGCCAGGACAATGACAGAATGAAATTCCCTCTTATTGTTACATTGCGTTTCCACCATTTTCCCAAAAATTACAACAGTAAGCATGAACATATCACCACAACATGAAAACAGTGCCAACATGAATCGTAGAAAACTCAAACAACGGTCCTGTGACAACAGTAGACCACATGAAACACATCAGAAAGCAAACAAGGTCACTTTATGTTAAATCTGTCAGTATGAAAAGGGTTGGTCCACCTATTGACCGACCAGTCAGCGGTGACCCTAGGAACTCGTCTTGGTCTGAGGTCATAAGAACCTCTAACAGCACACCCATCGGCAGCAGGAGGTGAACTGTTAACCTCTGTCTCCAGAGCAACGTCAGCAGTCTCTTGGAAAGAGTTCTGGTCCACGACAAGCGGGGCAGCGTCAGCACAGTCAAAGCCAGTCTCAGCAGGGGCATTGCTAAAGACCGCGGGAGTTGCGTCAACCGCGTCACAGTCAATGCGGCCCGAAAGAGCAGGACTGAAAGAGCAGGAGGCAAACTGCTGTCCGGGACACTGAGATCCAAAGCTGCTGTAGCATTTAGCTTCGCACGCTGGCTAGACAAAGCTGAGTCCCAGGTATGGAATGGTTGCATGTTCGCAACATGAAAAACTCCCACTCTCTCCCCAGTGTCCACTGTGGTGAGAGAGTAATTCACATCCGACATCCCCTTGGAGATGCGGTAGGGACCCGTGTAAAGCGGGGCCAACTTAGCAGAAAAGTTGGACGATGCATCTGATTTTGGGTGTGACTTTACCCTGACAAGGTCCCCAACTTCATAAGAAACCGTGCGACGTCTCAGATCATAGTAGCGCTTTTGCCTTTCATGACTCTCTCCGAGCACCAAGCGAGCATGTTCATGAGCATCCCGAAGCAAAGCTCTCAGGTTATCTGAGTGGGGCGTTTCCGGGTTGCTCAGTCCCTCCCAGGAGGGTTGAGTGACAAGGTCCAAGGGCGTGTCCAACTCTCGCCCATACAGCATCATGGACGGGCTCAAGCCTGTGCTCTCGTGAGGTGCAGTGCGCAGTGCAAAACAGATCTGGGGAAGATACTTGTCCCAAGAGGTGTGTTTATCCCCAACATAGGCTCGAATGGCCATTTTCAAAGTGCGATTTACACGCTCAGTTGCATTCGTTTGAGGATGGTATGCAGTTGTTAGTCTGTGTTCAGTCCCAAGAGTCAACAAAACATGCTCAAAGAGTTCACTGACGAAAGGCGTTCCCCTATCAGAAATAAGGTGGGAGGGAGAACCATGTCGGGCAAAAATGTCAGTAATGAACTTGTTCGCAGCAACTTGAGCAGTGGCTTCTCTCACAGCACTCACCTCGACCCATTTTGAGAAATAGTCCACAAAAACAAGGATATAAGCATTCCCCCTTTGTGTGCGGGGCAGTGGGCCAACATAGTCCACCCCTGCGTACTCCCATGGTCTTTGTGGCTGGATAGGGACCATAAGGCCTGCTGTTTTTCTTTGACTCGGCTTAGTGGTTTGACACGAACAACATGAGACCACATACTTTTTCACGTCAGAGTTCATGTGTGGCCAGAAGAATCTGAGACGCAAGCGTGCCAGCGTTTTTGCAATGCCCAGGTGTCCAGCTGTGGGATGATCGTGGTAATATTTGAGCAGATAACCACGGAGGGCAGTAGGAGCAAACAGTTTAAGCTGCTTGAGTGGGTGGAGACCACACTTTGTCTTTGGGTCGAGGAAATAGAGGAGACTGTCATGGACAACGTACTGTTCCAGATCTTGATTATTCTCCCCCGTTTGTTGGTCAGTTTCCAGTTGATTGAGCAACGGGCCTGTGACTGGGTCCTCAAGCTGCAGCTGACGAACATGCGGGCGGTCCGAAACAATTACAGAAGGTAGAGCACGAAGGTCCATGCTCCCAATCACGGCATAGGGAGGGAGAAGATCAATGGGGGCATCCACATCTGGTAGAGGATTACGGGAAAGGGCATCGGGCACCTTATTACGTTCTCCAGGTTTGTGGATGATGCTGAAGTCAAAGTCTTGAAGGCGCAGAGACCACCGAGCAAGCCTGCCAGAGGGATTCGGTCGAGACATCAACCACTTGAGGCTGCCGTGGTCGGTGTAAATGGTTACGTGCAAGCCTTCGACATAGGGTCGGAAATGTTCCAAGGCCCAGATCACGACCAGACACTCCTTCTCTGGAGTTGAGTAGGGCTTTTCCGATTTGTGCATAGCCCGGCTAGCAAATGCTACAGCAACGTCTTTGCCATCCTCATCTTTTTGCATTAATGCTGCCCCAAGACCAGCATCGCATGCAGCAGTGTGAATGAAGAATGGACGCGAAAAATCTGGGAACCTGAGGACCGGCGCTGAGGTTATTGAATGTTTCAGAAAGTCCACAGCTGCCTGGCACTTGTCATCCCAGTGAAACTGCACGTCCTTTTTAGTGAGGGCGAAGAGTGGCTCTGCATGGCGGGCATAGTCCTGCACAAAGCGGCGATAGTTGCCAGTCAGGCCAAGGAACTGTCGAACCTGCTTTGTTGTGGTCGGCACTCTGAAGTCAGTCACAGCTCTCACCTTGTCAGGGTCAGGATGAATGCCAGCCGGCGTAACCCGATAACCAAGGAAGGTGAGTTCTGAAAGGCAGAATTGGCATTTGCTCAGCTTTAAAGAGAGGCCAGCAGACTGAAACCTACCAAGGACCTCTTTTAAGTCAAGCAGGTGTTGCTCAAAGGTCGGTGATGCGACAACAATGTCATCTAGATACACCGCGCAGGACTTATAAATCAGGCCAGCTAGAACATTGTTCATAAGCCGCTGAAAAGTCGCAGGGGCGTTACACAGGCCGAAAGGAAGGACTCTGAACTGAAACAGGCCACAGTGCGTGATAAAAGCAGTCTTTGGTTTAGCTTCTTCAGCAATGGGGACCTGCCAGTAACCTCGAGCGAGGTCTAGTGTTGTGAGAAACTTCCCTCTCGACAGAAAGTCCAGTGATTCATCCACTCGTGGGAGTGGGTAAGAATCCTTCACGGTCAGCTGATTCAGACCACAGAAGTCAACACAGAACCGTGGTTCGCGGGGGGGTTTGTTCACAATGACCACGGGGGCTGCCCATGGTCCTGATGCAGGTTCGATGAAGTTATCCTGTAGCATTTTTTTCACTTGCTCTTCTATGATCTGCTTTTTAGCTGGTGAGGTGCGGTATGGTGGCAAGTTAACAGGCTTTGCATCCCCAGTTACAATGACATGTTCTGCCAGAGAAGTGCGACCAAGGTGGCCATCAAACAGGTCACCAAAACTATTTAACAACTCCAACAGTTCTTCCCGTTCCTCAGAATCCAAGTTAGCTTCTCCAGCCTTATCACGGAGCTGCGGGGTGTTCTGCAGGGTCATAGTTCCACACTCAAGATCAGCTTCCACAAAGCCATTTTCACAGAGTTCATCAAGACATGGGGGATTATCATCCATAATTACAGTTCTTGTTGGGACATGTATTGTCAGTGAAGTGCGAGTCATGAAGTCCATCCCAAGAACAAAGGGGGATGACAGGTCCTGCACTATCACAAACCGCTGATAGACTCGCTTGCCCATAAATCCAATGGTCAGCCAGGTTATTCCTAATGGACTGCAGTTGGTGCCATTGGCCAGTCTTATTGGAGGAGAATCCCACGGATTCTCTAATGACTGGTTTCGGTGTCTCTCAGATAATAAGTCTGCATTTACTGCTGAAAGAGATGCCCCTGTATCTAGTGTGGCATCCAGAGCCGCCCCATTAAAGTTCACTTTAACTCTGAGAGGGGTGTTCCACGATGCTTGCGAAGTTCCATCTTCAACGTGATTGAGCACTGGTGGCACACTTTGATTTGACAAAGACGATGAGGGCTGAGTTATTGGTTGGGGGGGAGGGTTGCCCCAGTGAAACACTCTCCCCCCCCTGAAGTTTCCCGGCCTCCTGCCCGTTGCTCTCGTCTCCCTGACCCCGCCAGTTTCATCTGGATCCGCAGGCTGAGCTACTGGATGTTGGTCAGGAGACAGCGTTTGGGGAAGCTCCGGAGCCATCCTGGGAGAGTGTCGAGCTCCCTGAAAATCAGTGGAACAGTTAGGGCACGTACGAGAGGTAACACCAGGCATGGCACATTTGAAACAGCGGGGTCCTCCCTCAGCTCTGTTTTTCGGCTGAGCTCGGGAGGGCCGTGAAAGGTTAGTGCCAAGAACAGAATGCAGCTCGTGGGCACGCAGCACTAGATCAATTACTGACTTTACAGGCGTTCCGTACAGTGCTACTCTGTACTTCTCCACTGCGTGGTTACAGATGAGCTCAATTTGCTCCAGTTCAGATGGTGGGTTCCTCAGTCTCCTAAATTCACTGAGCATGTGGGCAACAAACGTTGGCAGAGGTTCTTCGGGGTGCTGGAAACAGTCCAGGATGCCTCTCAAAATCTGCTCCTGGTTGTCAGCAGGCAAGAAGACGGTTCTGAAAAGTTCACAAAACTTAGCCCATGTAGATACGTGAGGAATGAGCACATTAGACCACTTTCTTGGTTCCTTAGCTAGGAAGTGTGGCAGCTCTCTGAGGATTTGGGCGTCTGTTAGGTCTAAGGAGGTTTTATAAGCAGCAACAGACTGCAGCCATTCTTCTGGGTGAAGGCTGCCATCATTAGCGAACACCTTGGGCTCCAATTTAGCTTGGTGCAATGCCGCAGCAAGGACTCTGGTTGTATTAATTAGCTCCAGTGAATCTGAGTGGGATTGGGACAAGGCTCTGGCAGGCTGCGTGGGGCCAGGTGTTGAGATAGATTGTTGCGTTTCCCTGCTTGGCAGGCCTGGCACATATGGGGTAGAGGAGGCCTGAGGAAAAGGGTGAGTAATCTGGGCAGCTGGCACTTTTGGGACTGGTCGTTTTTGTTGAGTCCACTGCTCCAGAATATTCCTCTGGAGGTCCAAAGAGTCATGAAGACACTGCTGAAGCATATCAACCTCTGCTTGCAGACTTTGCACTTTATGCCCAAGGTCAGCAGTACTATGTCTGGCAGTAAGTCGGTTGGGGTGTAACATAAAGTCTATATCATCACACATGTCATTCAAGTCAGGATGAGTAGCCATAATACACACTTATCAAAGACCCAAATCTATACAAGGTAGCAGTTAAGCAGAAATCAACTTCAGTTCTGGTCACACAAAAATATATGAAACATGTGAATTCTGAAGTTTAGCTGCACATGTCTTATCTGACTTTGAAACGTGGAGGTGGAAGGAGCAAACACCCTGGATCAAAAGCATTTAGGTGTAAAATAGATCCAAACTTACGAGTAACTGAGTATGAGCAACACCTTTTCAAGTCAGATGCACTTAAAACAGCATTTCAATAAGGACAGTTAAGCCAGTGAGAATCAATAGCAAATCAGTTTGAAATATAGACAGCGTTCTTCTTTTTTCTTCTTTTTTTTTTTTTTTTAAATACACTCACAACATCAGTTTGGCGATTTTCCAGAGGACACCAGACTTGTCCAGTCCTGACGCGGTATAGAGGTTTGTCCCGTGGAAAAGTTCCCACCTGCAGAGACCGTACGAACGAAGCAAAGTCTGCAGCGTGAGCTCAGCTGGCGAGGAAGGTAAAAAAAAATCCGGTGCGCTTTACTCCGCTTACATGTTCTTCAGAAACTATGAAGAAGCGGCATCCATCTCGCGTCCAAGTAGCGTGAATCCACGTTAATCCAAAAATGTCGCAGTAAAGGCGTTCGGCAGATGACGATAATACATCCCGAAATCAGCGCTGCGGCGGCTCCACTCGTTGCCGTAGAAACACACTTCCGTGATCCGGCGAATCGGACGTCCGCGTCGAGGCCAGCCTGGTCTGTCTCCGCGAAGTATGGCAGGCTACTACTAGCTCTACTTCTCCTCTATGTACCTTTCAGTGTATCAATCATCCGCTGCTCGAAGATACTGCATACTGAGGTCCAAGAGAAGATGTTCGGGCGCCATTTTGTAACGTTGGGTTGTGTTGTGTGGTTGAGAAGAGGCGGCAAAACACCTAGCAGGCTAGGCGGAAGGATACACACCCACACTGGTATCAGTAATCCACGGTGGTTCTTTAATGAGCTGCGGCTCAACAACAAAATGCCCAGCGTTCATACAACCCAAGCGCTGCAAACAAAACAAAAAAAGGGTCTCGAAAAGAAAACATAAGTCCGTCCCTCGTTAAGCACGAGCGTGAAGGCACGTGTCCTCATAATCACAGAGAGAGAGCGAGAGAGCAGTGGCACACACTGATGACACCATCAACCCTCGACTTGGGTGTCTTAAAGGGACACCACACCATAACGGCTGTTACAAGGGCTCCAGGGGTTCCAAAGGAAGGGTGCAGGGCAGTGATTAACACGCTCACACTCCTCTCACATGAGCCAAGGTGTGAAAACGGGTATGAGTCACAATCAGGCAAGGTGAACCCATTGTGAAACCTAGCTGCACCCTATCATGTGATTTATTGAGGTCAAATGGCCCAGGATGTGAGTGGGCGTTAAGGCTTCTGGGAAGGGATCTCAAAACTCGATTATAGATGGCAGACAGTTGGTGTCATAAACCACCACCTCTGTTCAAAGATGGTTGTTCACACTGCCGAACAGTTACACAAACTCCATGGCATTATAGCATACACTGACACAAACCTCTAAGAACATCTTTTCAAACCGTTCCAAGATGCCTTAGTCTTAAACAATTACTCGCTGTCTCTGCTGCTCAGTGTTTCTTTCACCACCATTCTCAAAAGGTTCAGACGTGCATATTTCAGTGCATCACTATCAAACACTAGATTTCTGTTCCTGGTAAAGAAGCATTGTTAGTGTTGTATTGGAAGTGGCATTATCTTACTGTGTTTTTCATATTGGCCAACATTTTGTTTTGGTCTTCATTTTCTGGCATGACACCTGCATTCAGGACATCTCCATGCTGAATTTTTGCACTTTCCTGAGAATTTCTAAGCCGCAGCTAATGCTTTGCATGGACTCTTGTGGCTTTCTTCCTGGAAACAGGATTTCAGTTCTGGATTTTTTACCAACATGTGGGATGAATTATTGGAGTGTGACTCATTTTATCTGAATGTGCTGTCTTGTGTTGTTTTCCTCTTGCTATGTTTTATATTAGGTATGTTGGGTGGTACTTTTTGATCCAGCTAAGGCTCTTGGTCCTTGATTTCAGCAACTCGTCTTATTTCAGCTCAGTTGTTTTTCTTTTAACAGTTATTGTCCTTTTCTGTTTGCTTCCAAATCATTTTCTGTGCTTTAAGATGTGCACAAACACAGACACAGAAGACTTTCTTCCATAATCAGAGTTTTGAGACTTCCTAACCTTTGACATGAGATATGTTTTCATTTATCTCATATATCATTCTCGGTCTGATGTATCTTTTATTGACTGTTTTTTGCAAAACCAAGTTACACTTTATTAACTATCAGCAGTGAATTTCACCAGTGTGGTCTTCCTCCTGTTTAAAAATTTTCAACTGGACTGGGGGATAATCAGAAATGCTGACCTATTACGGGGTGGGTGGAGTTTATTCAGCCCACACAAATCACCATTTTTACAAGAATATGACTGCTGCTTTGAAAGAACTCAGTGCTGTTTCCTCTGTCTACATTTTTCCATCACTCAGTTCTGCATTACACATGGCTCTGATTGGTCAATCTGCTCATACTTGAGCAGTCCAAGTGACTTTTACTAAAAGCCTCCTTCACTTAACCACACACAGACACACATATATTTTATTTATTCTGCATCTATGTGCCTTGTCTAACATTCACATTTACACTAACACCCAATGACTGCATGAGGAAAAACTTTCTTTGGTGACTGTTCTTTACCCACTGTCACCCTTGTGTTAATGAATTCAGCAATAGTAACTGAACAGATGTGTATTCACTAGTAAAAGTTGGAGATTTACACCTTAAACCAGCTGCACTGAGAGACAGTTTCCTCCTGGATAAGATTGGTTTGGTGGTTTACTTGTGGACTCTGGCTGCTGGATTCTTAATAATTTCAGCATTAGTAATAACTGAGTTTATGTTTTTACTCTTGTGACAGACTCATACAGAACAGAGAAAAGTAAACATAAACGATGGGAATTCTGATCATGTGATGAGTAAGATGAGATTCTCTTGGCAGATACACACAACTCGCCTCCCTGTGCTTTTGTTTTTTTCTTTTAGCAAATTCTTCTATTATAACGAAACTAGTGTAACCTAAATTTATAAACCAGACAGCATGTGATGAACATAGCAGAGCACAGACAGAAACACGTTTATCCGGACATGGATCAGCTGTTTGTGCTGCTGCTGCTGCTGCTGTGGGGCTCAGGTAGGACTGCTTTGATTTGTTTTTATTGCACTAATGAAAACAAGTTTGAAAGTCAATATTTGGTGTCAGCAGCTTCATACTTCAGCTCAATCTGAGCTCTCTGAGCAGTTCTCTGTCATCTCTTCTTGAAGGACATTCAAAGCACTTCTCTTGGTGTTTCTGCCTTTTGTTTTGCTCTCTGTCAGGAATATTCAGGCTCTGGGGAGTCCATGACTGACAGTGTTCCACTGTCTGTCTGTTGTTATGGTTCAAAATATTGGGGATGGAGACAGGAGAAACACCACAATAACAACACTGGTCCGGCCGGGTCAAGTCAAACGATGATTTTAATGGTCACACCCGTGGGAGATGGAAACTGTATGCAGACAGCCTCAGATCTCATCACAAAAAACACATCTCCATAGTTTTGTAAAAATCAGGGTATTAGAACGCCCCTTCATGCGTAATGACAGATCAAAATAGGTTCCAGACATTAGTCACAGTTAATCGTGCATCTTGTACATCTTTAATGGCTACAAACAGACATAGAACTTCTCCTTTCTATAACACCTTCCAAACAAGGTAATAAACTTCAAGCCCTCAGGGTCTCTGAGGCTAATTATTGACTCTGGTCATCTGTTACCAAGTAGAGCAAAATATAGTGAGACTCCAAATGAGTTAAGACCTCAGGCCGGACACATTCCTAGATTATATGTATTATATGTACTGTAAGCATGTTGTTTAATTAACTACCACTTTAAACTTAGCAAAAAACATAATTGAATAAAAGACCACAAAGAATAATATGATATCAGTGGTATGTAAGCGCGTGCGGCCCTCTATGCTCGAAGCCTTTCCCCTCCATAGATCAGTCAGACATTCACGCTGACTGTAGCTTTTAACCCTTAATTAACTTGAGCACAACTCTATAATAAGCAACAAACTGCAATATGTATAAGTTGATCATGGTCACATCTGCAATGAAAGATCATATTATTCTGGTACCTGTAAGTAGAAAATCAAACTAGAGTTATAACAATCACTGTAATACAAAGGCTAATGTAAGATCAAAAACTTCAGTATATATTTAATGCAAAGCTGGTTATATGATTCTAATGAACTAATCGTGCCATATTAAAATAATGAAACTAGAAGAGGAAAAAACATCCCCTTTTTATTCTACACTGTCTAGGTATGCTTTTACTGCAGTGTTTCTGATCATTGTCATGCTGAAAAACATGTGCTTTTGTCAATCAGATGCTTTACAGATGATATTACATTTTTTATAATTTATCATTCTCTTAATTTTGACTGCATCCCCAATATTGTGCTGCTCTCGTTTGAATCATAAATATCTATGCTCCATTTTTTAAAATGTAAATGAGGAGTTTTCTTCACATACTATGTTTAATAATTCAGTTAAGTTTGATTCAATTTTATTTGTATAGCACCAAACTACAAGTAATAATAACCAGTAGTAAATAATAATGGTGTCATTTCCAGTTGGAAACTGTTCATGCTCTTCAGGGATTTGATTCAAGATCAACATGTGTTTAAAAAAAGTTTACAAGACTGCATCTGTGAAAAACAAAAGCAATACAGCACCTTGAGGTGACTTTTATTGGTATTTAGCTATATAAATAAAACTGAATTGAACTAAATTTTATTTGATCACGTTGTTCATGCTTTTAAATCAGTCTTTGACTTCTGTACTCTGCACTCTGGTTATTTAGATATTATATAAGATACTGACACACTCTCAGAAATAGAGGTACGAGAGAAGAACATTTTTGTACCTATAGGTACATTTAAAAAAAATGTTCCCTTAAAAGTACAATACTGGTCTTTAAAAGTCCAGAAATGCCCCTTTAAAGGTACAATTTGAAATAAAGTACAAATCTGTACCATTTTGACCTGTACTGCAGTGACAGTGACAGAATGTGTTAATGGGTCAGCATGGGAAAATCTGGATGGGCCTGGTTAATTGTAAAATTCATATGAGATGTGAGTGTGCTCATAAAAGCTACATGTTATAATCAAATCTGTTGGTCCTCTCCTCTGTACATAAATTATCCTATGATGCAAAGAATATCTGTAACCTACCTTTGTGTAAGTTATGTTAAATTATATTTTAAAAACACACACAATGACATGCAGGCACAACCAAATGATGTTAAAAAAAACTGGTCCATTTCCATTTTATTAAGTTCCAGTTATAATTTTTTAATGTTTTAAATCTTTCAAAAACGTGAAATCATATTACTGTTATGTTTGGCCATTTACTTTTTCGCTTTTACTACATCCTAGAATTGTTCATTAATTGGGAGGTTTTTATGGAATTTGCAACATCAAGTTAAACCGAGGTTCTTTGGAAGTTAAAATGTCAAGCAGATTTTTATGTTACGGTGACTACATTTTGTAAGTTACAAATATAGTTCGCCAAGACAGCATAACGGTTTCCAAACGCATTAATACCACAATGTCCATGTATCAAGTTCGCAACGCGCATTAATCCCAAAGGCTGAAAAGCCAGCAGCGATGAGTGCTCCGCCTCCGCGCTGACTAGCGTTGACGCAGAAAATGACTCTCAGGGGGTTATCCACGGAGGAGCTCCTTAAAAAGTTGATGGAAGAAGGCATTGATGTCAGACGACGAGGCGCAAAGGTTTAGAGGTAAGTCGGGTGTGATTTTGTGTAGAGTTAGCAAAAGTCCGAAGAGCTAGCTTTAACATGGGTGAATGCTAGCAGTTAGCTAAGTTTTAAACAAAGAAAGGTACAAATGTGGACTATTTAGACTGTTGGTGGAATGTTCAACGTCTGTCTGCCCGCCGTATTCCAGTGTTTTATCAATAAATAGTCACTAACCGTGTACAACAATGTAAAAAAATCAATAATTTCTCAAAACATGCTAGTATGTAAATATAGCTATTAACAAAATCGTTCTCTAAGCAAAATTCATCCCATCTAACGTGTTTCCCGCTCAAAGGGATTTTAAACAATGGAAGGTACACATTTGTACCATTCCACCTACTTAGTGGGATTTGGGATTTTCGAATATGAGAACTGTAAGCTCTGCGCAGGGACACTGTCTGCAACCCAAGAATTGTTAAGATGATTGGGGAAACAGCTAATGATTTTTTTTGTCTCTAAATCTGATTATTATTATTTTCTGTACTAACTGATTAATCAAGCTGTTTATTAGCTTTAGAATTTTTGTTCAAGGGTTAAAGCACTTTACGTTTATCTCCAGTCTGTGTCTTTAAACATGTCAAAAGTTTAAATCCTCAATGTAAAATGTCATTCTTTTGTCTATTCTGCTCTTTTCATTTCCAGTTGTGTGATGAGGTTGATTTAATGCATCCCTGCCAAGACAACATCTGTCGCCGCTTTAGCAAAAACTTCACTGCTGTTCTTCAAATGACCAAGGATTTGCCACTGAAGAAGGTCTACATGGAGGCAAGAGAGAATGCACTGGCTGAAGACATTACAGGTGCTATTTTGACCTCATACAAATAGTAAATTTTGTGACAATTCATTTGCTCTCTCTTCCAAAGATAATTGATGTACCATAGTGTCATGTGAAGAGCATGTTAATGGGAATTTGCATGCTATCAAAATCTAATGAAGTGCATTTGCATCTGTATGACCTAGGAATTGACTTCAAGGGGGCACTTCTCTTGCCATCCATCTTCAAGGAGAAGATAGAAGATTTCATCATCCTTGGAGAGGTAAATGCATGATGCAATGCATAGCCTTTGGCCACAAGTTTCATTCTTGGTGTTTTGTTGGCATGGAGCTGAATTCAGCTGCGGTTCAGCATCACAGCTAAGCTAATGTAGGGGAAACACTGCTGTTAATCCACAGTGCTGCTGTGCTCTTGGGTTTTGTCTGGTGTTTATATAGATAGATAGACCTTTATTGTCCCCTTAGGGAAATTCTTCTTCACAGGTACTGTCACTGTCAGGGGTGATTGCTTTTGCCCTTGAATATTATGTCAAACTTTAGCAGCTTATCAAACACTACCACAACAGTCATTGGTCAAGAAGCTTTTTGTTTGGAGTATGGGCCATGTTTACAGGTTATCAGAATAGACAGTTTTGTTTTCTAGCAAATAAAGAAGGTAATTTGAGGAATCTGTTGAAAATCCACTTGGCACATATTGCTTAAACATACTGTATACTAATGTTTTTCTTCCTCTTCTGCAGAATACTCCCACGAGTCCATACCCAACCATTCGAATGAAGGATAAGAGTTGGACAACTGCCCTCTTAAGACAGTGTCGCCGTGTTGTGACAGTTGAAGGAGTGGATGTTTGCTCGTGCCGCTCGCTGGATGAGGCCTACATCTCAGCATTCTCCACCTTCTTCGTGTTCAACATGACCTACCCTGCATACTTCAAGAAAACACTTGTCTTTCTTCAGAACTGCATTGTCAACATAGGAGACCAGGGAGACAAACCCCTGCCAGTAAGTGTCGCCAGGGTACTTAACCAACTCTATTAAATACGCCCCCACCCAAGTGTCACTACCTTATTGACTACCCAATGCTGATTTTGATGTATGGTCCTCTTCGCCCTTTGTGGTGTATGAGATATGAAAGCAAGCATCAATATTTCAAAAATCTAGCGAGTAAATGCAAAAACTTTGTAAACATCACTGCAACTCTTAGCAATCGTCATCAAATGAAACAGTGCTGGGAGTTTTCTTCAGATAAGTTGCTTGTTGACTTTGAACATTCACTCAGCACAAGTGTCAGTGTGCCATTTTCATCTCTGCCAGGTGACTTACAGAATGCTCTGGAAATGAACAAAAGTTTTACAGATGTGCATTTTCAGGATAAAGTGCTTCAGCGTGTGTCTGCTATATCTGTCAGCAGTGTCAAATATGAACTTGAGGATGTTTTTGTAGTTGGCCATGTACACACTGAAGCCATACCTCAATTCTTTAAAATCAAGTATATTTTGAATGTTGATACTTGTTGGGTATTGTGTGGGAAACTGTTACTTCCTTGCACTTGTGAATGTCATTTCCATGCTTACCAAGTGGCAGTTGACAATGACTGGATCCTGTTCAATCCAGGAAATGAATTAGACTTTCAAGCTCTAGACACCTATTAAGTTGATGATAGGCGGTTTGTGTCCTTGAGGTATTCTGTGTGACGTGATTGCAAGAACATTTTTATGTATGTATGTATGTGTGCGTGCGTGCGTATGTATGTGCGTGCTTGTTGAAGTAGAGCAAAACATTTGTGTGGACAGTTTTTTAAATACATGCCATCTCTGTGATCCGTCAAAACATTGTGTTCAGGTGTTTAATGTCTTTATGTGATTGTTTACTTTTTTTCTTCTTCTTTTTTTTTTTTTTTTTTTTTTTTTAAATGAATGTATTTTTCTTGACATGTCCTATGGCAGGGGTGTCAAACTCAAATACACAGTGGGCCAAAATTCAAATCTAGAACAAGGTCGCGGGCTAACATTAATATTTATTGAAAAATATCTTCCTCCAGATATAAGAATGAATCTCTTCTTATGGACTCAAACAAGTTTTGGTGAAAAACTGAATGTGGAACAAGCAAAGCTTAATACTAAACAATGTATATATTAGCTGTATAATACCAGTAGGCCAGCTCTAATAGTAATCTGGTATGGCTTCGCGGGCCAAATGTAATTAGGCTGCGGGCCAAATTTGGCCCGCGGGCCAGAGTTTGACACCTATGTCCTATGGCAATATACGAATGTAATCAAGGATGTATTCCTGTGGTTGTTTAAGTGCTTTGATGTGATTCTATTATCGAAAATAAATGGTTAAATAACCAAATATTTTGGACTATTGGGGGTACATTTTTGTCTCTTTAGGTACGAAATAGGTTGTCGCTGGGGGGGTACCCTCATAGGTACCCTATTGTACCCTTTTCAAGGGAACATTTCTGTACTATAGTTTCAAGGTACATTTATGTCTTAGGAAAGTACATGATTGTACTTCAGATGGTACAACTTCATAAGGTACAAAAATGTACCAAGCCTAAAGGGTACAGAAATGTCCTTCAAAAAGGAACACCCCCAGTGACAAGCATTTGTACCCTTTTTGGTACACTTTGGTACCCCTATTTCTGAGAGTGCAGAAGATACTAATCAGACAAAACCTGAGTTTTGGGTCTGAGCTTGCAGGCCCTGCTGGTTCAGAGACTTATCACCCGTGAACAAAGCAAGACAAACAGCGATCCGTTTTAACTTGCAAGGGAAGCCTGGTCGGATCAGGCTGCAGCTCTTCACCCGACCTCAAATGACCGACCCTTCCCTGCAGCCTTTTATTCTGTGAATACACAAGCACCACCCATTGTCAACCCGTGTGCGTGCGTGTGCGTGTGCGTGTGCATGTGCGTGCGTGTTTGCAGGTTAAAACCCAAATAAGTGACTTCCTGTTGATCACAAAGGGTCATCTCCCCTCACCCTGTATATGGCTTAACCCCTTTAATGGTACACCATACACAAGCATAGGTGAGGCCATAAAGGGCAGCAAGTTTACTAAATAAGAAAACAGAACGTTTACATAGGATGTGCCTGCAGTTAAACACTGTAGCTTCCCCCACCATTCTACATGTAGGGGAGGACAATAGAAACAGAAGAATGTCTTTAATCATACAGTTTGAAACAAGGCTACAAATTTAAGTGCAAGAATGACAACTATTATCAAAATCACCCTAACACTAAGAGTTATGTCCACAGCTGAGCTCCACAGAATCCTGCTTTATGCTGATGGTTCTCTGATTTTCTCCTCAGGAATTCAGGCTTATGGAAAACAAGATTCAACAGGTACACAGAAAAATTAAAGTGAAATGAACAATCACTGAGGGAAAATCGTGACTCGCATTTGTCTCTCATCGTTTCAGAAGTAAAATTGCTTCTTTACTGATGACGCTCTGCTTTCTGTTCAGAGTCTGATGATGTCAGGTTGGTGGGAGGAGCCAATCACTGCGGAGGTACACTGCAGGTGAAACATCTGGGAGAGTGGAAACCATTGCAATTCATTGACTGTACCCTGAAGGAAGCAGCTGTATTCTGTAAACATCTGGACTGTGGCTCCGCTGTTTCTATAGAACAGTCCCCACAAAGCTCAGTGTGGGGGGTCAATTCTACCTGTGTTCAGTCAGGATCTGCTCTGAGGAACTGTGTAACAACAGAAGGCTTCTCCTCTGCCGTGGAGCTCACCTGCTCAGGTCAGCCCATCAGTGACACTGATGCACCAGACACAAAGACCAGGTAGAATAGTAGCACATCATCTGCAGCAGCAGATAAGCCTGAAAAGACTTCTTCTATCAGTCCATCTGTGGCTCATCAGTATCCTGACACCCACACAGCCACCTGTAGTCAAGGCACTTCTTAAAGTAACCCTTTTGAATCTTTGGAGTATTCTCTAAAATAGTATCATTTTATTTTTCAGAAAAAGTAGAAAATTTAGTAAATATTTGCTGATATTGACGCACCACAAAAACAAATCACTGACAGCTGAAACATGTCTCTGCTGTCTCTGATCTCTCTGTTTGATCTTCTCTGATGTCTCCAGACTCTGTCAGGCTGCTGAATGGTTCCAGTCTGTGTTCAGGCAGACTGGAGGTGAAGTCTGACCAGAGCTGGTCCTCAGTGTGTGAAGCTGACTTTGACCAGCAGGATGCAGAGGTGGTCTGTAGGGAGCTCGGCTGTGGGCCTCCTTCGGTCCTCCAGGGGGCGCTCTATGGAGAAGTGGAGGCTCCAGTGTGGAGCAAAGAGTTCCAGTGTGGAGGCCATGAGTCTGCTCTCCTGGACTGTAGAAGCTCAGGCTCAGCTAGAAACAGCTGCTCACCTGGCAAAGCTGTTGGACTCAGCTGCTCAGGTAGAAGAGGAGCTGCAGCTTTTTGTGGTTCAAACTCACTTTATTCTTTTACTGATGACTCTCTGCATACTCCCAGCACATTTTATGTACATATTGGCAGTATACCTCTGCTGTCAGGTCCCTGCATCCACATGCTCATGTAATAAACCAGGGGATAGGTATGTTTAAATGTAGTATTGTAATGTATATGTATATTTTTATACATTATACACATAAATGATCATACCAATCATTTAATCCTTTGTAATCCACTGGATCAGGCACCATAAAAGGGACGAATGAATCTTTGGACATCATTGATCACCTCACTCTGGCCAGACTAATGAAGCCTCGACACTGTGCTTCTGAAGCACTGTGTAGTTGTTTTAGCACATATGCCAGAGCTTCAGCACGGATTCCTTTAAGCCTGTTTGAATTGAAGAACTCTGTCATTTTAACTCGCCTACGCTCTCAAGCTGGTTACCTCATTTGTCACTCACCTGCCTGCCCAGAGACAAAGGCAGAAGGACAGAGACAGAGAGACAAGTCTGTAGACAGGTACAGTCAGTTTCTTGGACCTGCAGCTATTAAAGCTATTTATATAGGGTTAAAATGTCCAGTGGAGACGAGGCTAGAGTGACTAAATAAGCGGTTCCCAGTTTACCTTAATTGTTGGAGACTGGAGTAGGAGAAGGAGGAGAAAAGCAGAAGAAGGGAGAAGAAGTGAGGAAGAACGTCCTCCTCACACAAGAGGTGGATGAAATTGGACTCAGAGAGCAGGCTGACGGTTCTTTGCTCTCTCAGAGTGTTAAATAAGTAAACATAAAGGAGGTTAAATACAGTTTTAGTTTGGTCCTTTTCTTTAAATTTCCAGGTCGTGCTGCAGTGTTTCATCAATAAGGTTTAAAAACGTTTGTGTGGGGCAGAATTTAAGAACATTTATCTCAAACCTATACTGAACAGATTCTCAGGGAAAACAACTCAGCACTGTCAAAATAATGACTTATGTAACAACTCTGCTTTCTGTTCAGAGCCTGTCAGGTTGGTGGGCCAAGCCAGTCGCTGTGCAGGCATGCTGGAGGTGAAAGTGGGAAAGTGGAGAACAATCGATTATTTTGACTGGGATCTGAAGGAGGCACATGTCGTCTGTGAACATTTGGGCTGTGGCTCTGCATTTTCTATACAATGGAAAAATGAGCCCTCTGAGATTTCTGTGTTGAAAATTGAGCCTGATTGTGTTCACTCCGGATCTGCTCTGAGAGAATGTGCAAAATCATCTTCCTCTTTCCTAACCCTGAATGTCACCTGCAAAGGTAAGCAGAATCATCTATCACATATCCTTATCTTATCGACTTTGCAGGGTTTAGTTCTTGTTTGTCACGATCACTGCTCTTCTGAAATATGTTCATACTTTCTGGGAAATTTTATCAAATGCTTCATTCCATTTTTATTTCAGTTATTTATTATCTGCTTGACCAGTAAAGACACCTGAATTCCTGTATTTCCTTTTGCCTGTCTCATTTAACTTAACCATCTCAGACTTTTCTTAAATGGCAAAAAGAGTTACCATCTGAACCCTAAAAGACAAAATCTGCTCAGTTAGCTGATACTGAAGTAGCAACACCAAAAAAGTATCTGGACATAATTAGTGGAATCATTTGTATAATTGTGACATGAAAACTTTGCAAACTAAAAGTTAACACATATTAATACCCAATGTCAAAAGAAAGCCATTTTACCTTGACTGTTGCATCTGTTGTAGACAATCAGTGTTCACCAGCAAACCAGTTACTAACTTAAAATGTAAGTTCATCTCCAAACTGGATGGAAATAAAACAGACAAGTCGGGATGAGAAAGGAGATAAAGAGCTGCTGTGACTAAAACAACCTGAAAACTGAAACAAATTGAATGAAGAACACAAACTGTCCACCAGACGGGAAAACTGGAGGTTAATGGTTCGAGAGAGGGCTCGAGGAGCAGACATATGCTCTGGTGTTTACAGTAAATGATTTTGGAGAGAGTGCACCCAGCTGAGATCCTGCTACATTTTTTTTACAGAAGGTAGATGTGACCTCACCTTGCATCATCTCAATGTTTACAGACCTGCTGGTTCAGCCAATCATCTCTGTGTCCTTCATGAATGGGGTCTCCATGGCCCAGCAGCAGGGGCTTCAGGTGTCCAGGGGCTCAAACTTCACCATCAGCTGCTCCATCCAGCCACAGTACCCGGGGGGCTCCTTCCAGCTCACCTTCACCTCATCCAACACGGCGTACAACTACACCCAGCCAGCTGTCAATCACTCCGCCCACTTCCTGTTTCCTGCTGCAGAGCCCACCCACCAAGGAAACTACAGTTGCATTTATCACGTCTATGTTTTTTACCATGACTTGTCCTCTGAGAGCCCCCTGCTATCTGTCACTGTGTCAGGTAAGTTGAAGCAGAGGCTGCTGGGTTTGTGTTCAGGGCAGCGTTAAATAACAGAGAGGTTCAGGTTATGAGTTATGGTACTACTACTTTGATGCATACACTGCAGTATTCTGAGATACATAGAAATATTAGCCATAAATATGCAGTAAGTATTTTTGTACTTTATCACATGACCACATGTGGTCTTGAGCAATAGGTCTCCAGCTTTTTGAAGGTCTTTCACTGTTTTTCTTTGGACATTAGCTGCTTTATCACTCATTTTCAGTCCAGTCCTTGTACCTGACTGATCAACCAGTGTTGTGTCTACACATAACAGATAACTTGGCAGGAACTCAATTTTACATTGTTTTTTTAAATCACTATTGTGCTAGAAACTTGCCACCAAAGTGCAGCAATTTTGACGTCTTAAGTTAAATCTATGAAAAATGCCAATTTCTTATATTTGCCTGTCCCGTTTGGTTCTTTAACCATCAGAATTGATGTCTGAAGGTCAACAAAGATACCCAACGGATTTATTTTATTTTATTTTCAGTTGTTACAGATGGGACAGACATGGCTGGGGAATAGGACAGGGAGAAAGAAAGATGAAGGAAAAACAGAGGAGAACAGGGAAAGTGAGAAAGGACACTTAAAAAGAAAAAAAACCTCCTGGATCACCTGTTGAGAGAAAAAAAAAAGAAAACAAGAGAAAACAAGCAAAAAAAGAGAGCAACATAATAAACACAGCACCATCGCAATAATCATGCTAAGTGTAAATAACAGTAAATGCTAGTGATGTGTCGATCGCGAAACAGCTCTTAGAGCCGGATCTTTGAAGTGAACGACGTGTTTTTTTTGTTTTGTTTTTTCTTTCTCTCACCCTCTCTCTCGCACTTTTTTTCGCTTCACAGGGGGGAGGGGCGGTAGTTACACTTGCAGTAGCACAGGAACAGAGCGGGAGGAAAAGAGAGAGAAAGAGAGCCAGGGACAACAACATCACATTAGAAAGGCATTGTAATCATCCACAACTGAAAATAGTTGTGGATGATTACTATAAAGGATTCAGAAAGTTTATTCATGCAGGTCCATATGACAGAGAATATACATCTTCTTTTTGTTTTGAATATTTTAATTGATGTTTAATTGTGTTGTGGTTTGCAGTGTTTTGTGTTGTTTCGCTTTAAATTTGTTTAAAAGGAAAAAGCTGGAAATTTAAATAGTTAAAAGTTGAAATGTGAATAGTTGGTTTTTGTATTTTATAATTTATTTATTACATTTTATGTTGAGTGAATAAATAAAAGTATATTTACGCTGGCCCCTAGAGACAAAGCACGTACAAACTCCAAATTGTGTAAAAACTCCAAAGCATGTACAAACAGGCCGGTTGGAAGCCAAAAGAGCCGGTTCACTAAAAATAGCCGGAATTCCCATCACTAGTCAATATTAAATATTGAATGTTGTTGTGCAGCACGCAGGTCCGACTGCGCACAATGTGCTTTGAGGTAGCAGCCAAGAAAGATGTTGTTTGTGTCTGTGAACAGTGAACACCCGTGTGCACACCTGTGTGGATCAGTGTGCTTGTATTAAAAAGGTTTTTCCATTTAACGATCTGTTAAATGGAGTGTGGGGAGCCAGAAACCCATCCACCAGGGCATGAAGCAGGCATGGAGGAGATCCAGGCCCCAGACATCCAGAGGCCTTGACTGAATGAATTATCTCTTTAATGATGCTTGTTGACTGTGAATGTGTCTTTATTAGATCCCACACACTCAGATGTTGTTAAAGGTGTTGTCATCCCACTGGTAGTCCTGCTGGTCATTGTACTCATGATCCTTGGTCTTCATCTCTATCGTCAGGTACTGAGCACGTTTGTAGCTGAGAGTGAAGCTGCTCCTTTTCATTTGAGGATAGGATAGAATTGCCGTAGAAAGCCTGATTGCTGTGCTGTGATGTGTCTCCAGGTCAACAAACAGTAGAACAGCCAGCTGACTGACTGTAAACTCTGTGTTTGAGCCCCTGGAGGAAGGCCAGGAACAAGTTCAGCCAGCAGAGGAGGACCTCCAAGGAGCTCGAAAGCATGTTTGGACAGAGCATGGTCTTATTTCTACACCATCTGTTTTGTCCTCCATCCTCCTATCTGTGAGCCCGAAGTCCGGTCAAAACACAAGTTCAGCAGGGCTGTGCAGAGATGTTTGAAAGGGCAGGTGCTCAAAGTTTTTAAAAAAAGGGGCACATAGAACCAGGCTGAATAACAACAACCCACATTCATCAAGAATCTAATATGGAATTGCATCATACTATATCACTGTCATCAGGTGGGGACTACGCAAAGCAAACATAGCTTATATTTTACCTATATATTACAATGATGCTGTTGAGGGGTTACTGCTGCTCCTGCTGCTGATTGTGCTGGAGGGCAGGTTTGTGTTGATCTGAAACTGTAGACATCAAAAAGTCCATAGGAGAAATGGTAGCTGATTAAACAAGTGTTATTAGATGATAATAAAATGCAAAGATTGGTGACAGCGCTTGGAATCATAAAGCAAGTGATTGAAACAACTGTGGGAAATAAACTAGGCTCTGTCTGTGACTCACTCTGTGCAGCTCTTCCTCCTTCCATCTCCTCATCTCATTTATCACTCTCCACCAGTGTTGGTCAAGTTACTTGAAAAAAGTAATCAGTAACTAATTACTGATTACTTCCCCCAAAAAGTAATCCCGTTACTTTACTGATTACTTATTTTCAAAAGTAATTAATTACTTAGTTACTTAGTTACTTTTTAAAAACACGATTTACAACCTGAAGAGGTGATAAAGCGATAGATCTTTCAGCCCAATTCTACTTTTTCTGCATAATCCATCATACAAAATGTAATCAAATGGAAAAGTACCTTTTTTTTTTAACTTGTTTTATCAGTTTTAATCTTTTAACTTTATGCATCAAGCAAAACTTTAATTATATGCAACATTCTCTGACTGGAAGAAATTAGTTTAACATTTAAACCTATTTTCTGCACATTCCAGCACATAAAATAAAATATTTTTTGTGTTTACACTCACTCTTTCAAATAGATGCAAGTAAAACACAGCAGAAAATAAATAAAGTCAAAGACTAGTGGTCCTGTTGCTCTATTTTCACCTGTAAAGCAGGAGTGGGGTAGGCGGAGGTTTACCCTGGTGCAGGTGTGCCGCAGCGGTCAGTGGAAGAATCCGCGAGTTTCTCTGTGAATTTCCCATTACGTCGTTGCACACTCGGTGCTTGCTTGGAAGTTTAGGGTTTTTTTCGCTGTAAAAAGAAGTTTTCTTCCCACGCACAACGGACACTAATGTTTTTGTAACTTTTTATGGAATCAAACTTAAAGTAAGGTCAGTACTTCCACGCTTTAAACGCTGCACGCTCATACTCTCTCCCACACTTCATATATGATCCATTGTTGATATGCACACAGCTTTTGTCATTAACGTCGCACTTGCTTACGTCACTGTCATGAGACATTCTCGCAAAAAAATCATGGTTTTAGTAACGCAGTAACGCAGGGTTCCTACGGGAAAGTAACGGTAATCTAATTACCGATTTTGAAATAGTAATCCCTTACTTTACTCGTTACTTGAAAAAAGTAATCAGATTACAGTAACGCATTACAAGTAACGCGTTACTGTCCATCTCTGCTCTCCACTTGCTGTCCATCTGAGAGCAAGGTGAAATTTGCTATTGGATTAATGTATTATTTAATTATCCACACTTAAAAACTCTCACCAACGTTATATCATTAGTAATAAATTTAAAAAATCTATACTGTATATACTATGGCCACAAGTTTGCATCATGGTGCTGATCCAGAATCCTTCCTTTATTATATATTATAGTGCTATAATTATAAAATAATGAGAATACAAAAATAAAGTAATAAATATAAAATGGGGCTAGGGATACGTATTTATGATTATTCAATTTGTTTGACTATCCATTCTGTGCAGGCAGAACGCTAATTAAATGTTTAACCCTTTAAAACCGGTCAGAGCGGCATGCTCCGTTTTGCGCAACTACTTTTAAATCCCTGTAGAACTGCAACCACGTAAGCTAGTGCAAAAATTTTTTTTGCATATGAAACCGGAGGAGTTGTACTTACATCTTATGCCATCAGCTTGTCCTAGGTCACAGTTTCCTTCCACATATAGCTTTGCAAAAACTGCATAAAAAGCACTTGCAGCAACAAAAACATAATATTCCAGAAACACGCTTTGCCGAGCCAATCAGTTGTTCGTAACACTTCTTAGGTTGGAATAGACATCACCACGAACTATCGCATGTCCGCCATGACCTGCCGGAAACCGGAAGTGACGTCATTTTCGCGAAAATGTAGTCTTTTACCATCAGGGCCTGATGAGCCTATACTGGTGTTTTTAAAAGTTATCTTTGACTTTATGACTTTCTGTGTCGTTTCTGGGACGCTTAGGACTCATATTGCACTGCTGGAAATAGTTTATTGTGATGCACATGCTGCTCTTTTGCAAATTTGCACTGTAATATTTGTTTTCGTTTTTCCTGCAGTATATAAAAATTGGTGTATTTCAAAAATAAAACCATGAAGACACTTAAAATAAATTTCCTGTGGTGGGAAACTATTTTGTGCAACTTTTTTGTATTTGCAGTTTAGAGCGATAAGCCTCTTAAATTTCTCTAACTAGAAATATATGTTAAAAAAAACAAAAACGATTTAAAAAAATTTTTGTAGTTTATTGCACTTTTTGCAATTTATGTAATTACTATGCCCTTAATGCATGCATATTATGAAAATTTGGGCTATAACAGTTGTATTGATGTATAGCAACTTGAAATGCTCCCAAAAATGGCACTACAGCATGTAAAAATATAACATAAGCTCTGGCGGACTTGGGGTAGGTCTTAAAGGGTTAAACTAGAGATAATTTTACTTCTGTAAAATCTGCATTTTGTCATATTTGATACATAAATATAATACAATCTGTCTTTTGATGTATTTTCTTTATAATGTGTGTGTTTTTTATAATCATCCATAATTATGTTGATATGCATATCAGATATTTTTCAGTGAAATATTAGTCCTCCAGAAGGGGGTGCTGCTCTTGTGGCGACCTGCAGCAGGTGTTTACTGGCGTTTTCTTTTTGTTTTTAACTTTGTTTTAATCCTGTTCCTAACTGTGGTTTTAACTTTTTATGAGGTTTTTGCCGAGATGGAGATCTTCTACACCTTATTTTTATTGTTGTTGGCGATATTCACCTGGAGTCAATCACTCTTTTTTTTTCTTTTTTTCCCAAACTTTATTTGAAATTATAAAGCAAACAGTCAGTCATTCCAGTTCAGTTTGTACAGTAGACATACAAGGCAAATAAGAGTAACAATATACAGTACAATGAAATAAGAAGGATAAATAAATAAAGGGGAAAAAAGGGGGGATTGTGACAGACTTCATAACAACTTTGTACTTGAAAGTGGTGACAGCTCATATGTGTCTATTTTGTGTGCGTGTGCGGGCCAGACGTGGTCTGCGTGAGTGAGTCTGATTGTCATTTTGTACGCAGTCGCTTTTAAGCTGATGAGCAAGCTACACATGTTCAGAGCAGGAGCTGGTTGACCTTATCAGAGGAGAGGGAAACAGAGCTATGACATCTCAAGCATGCAGCTATCCATGAGTTTAGTTTCTTCCTGGCACCCCATATGGGCAACAGCTTTTCTGCATCCTGATTCATGTGTGTGAGACTTTTGTAACATCAGCATCATGTTTTTGTTTTGTCGAAAAGCAGGTGATTGTGTCTGACGTCATGGTGTGTGTGAGTTACAGAGAGGTGTGAAAGTATGTGAGTGAAGTGGTCTCGAACTGGGGAAGACATGATTCTGCAGGTCACCTGCCCAGTGGACACAAAAAAGAAAAAAATAGTTGTGTGGACGAAATATGAATGATAACATGGCAAGTGTTTGGTGTTTCTCAGCCTGAAACAACTGTAATGCCACTTTCTGTTTTTAAGAAAGGAGAGTTCCAAAAAAAAAACCAGAGAGAGAGAGATGTGTGTTGTTTAAGCAGTGAGGAGAACAATGAAAATGTCTTAGTTTGTCACTTTCAGGTGAAAAGCAGACCTGGATCAATTTTCCACATGCAGCAGTTGGAAGAAAGTTATAGGTTTCACATCATTAGGAAACACTGAGGCAGAGCTTTTGGCTGAGTGGTGTTTACAGCTTAACTCCCATGTGTTCCTCACCCTGAAAAAACAAGCTCCATGGAAGCTAACCTCTGCCTGAAGACAAGGAGTGCAGTTCCAGAAGCACAGCACATCTACAATTCATAGCAGCCCAAGAGACAACAACAGAGTCCTGAGAGAGGTCCAGCAGCAGTGTGTACAAACGGCATCAGAGAGTAAGAAAACCCCATCATCATGGATGGATGGAGATGCGTTTCCAGCAAGCTGCAACTTCACTGTGTGTGAAGATGACTTTTGAGGAGACTGTCTGAGTGACATTGGCCACTTTTGGAGTGGAATGGCAAGATGAGACAGTGAGGATGACACAGGACAAAGCTGAAGAGAACTGTTTGCCATTGGACTGCAAAGAGTGAGAGGAGCAGGTGAGAACACAGAGGAAGGCTGTCGTTTAGTGTGGGAAATCAAAATTTGGGTTAGCAATCCTGGGAAAAAAGGAAACTGATTTAAGTGGGAAAATTGTGAAGGAGTTTGGACCACAAAATGAGAAAGGTATATAAATCACACACAAGCAGAAAATGCATTAACCATACTAACCCTACATGCATATACACATACAATGACACTCATGAAGACCAGACAGCATCTTAAGCATGAGATTCTGTTTGTCATCTTGTCCAAGTCACTCAGTAAGATGGAAGTGATACGTAGACTAGTGGATTAAATATTATAGGAGGACAGATGATTGTATCATAGGGAGAAAACAGAATGCTGATGAGGAGTTTTGCATGATTGTTGAGTTTCTGGTGGGTGAATAAGTTTTAACATGGCACACATTTGGTTACATGAGAACAGAGATGGGCAGTAACACGTTACTTGTTACAAGTAACGCGTTACTTGTAACGCGTTACTGTAATCTGATTACTTTTTTACGGTAATGAGTAAAGTAAGGGATTACTATTGCAAAAACGGTAATTAGATTACAGTTACTTTCCTGTAGGAACGCTGCGTTACTGCGTTACTAAAACCGTGATTTTTTTTTGCGAGAATGTCTCATGACAGTGACCTAAGCGAGTGTGACTTTTGTGACAACAGCTGTGTGCAGATCAACAATGGATCATATATCGAGTGCAAGAGAGAGTATGAGCGTGCAGCGTTTAAAGCGTGGAAGTACTGACCTTACTTTAAGTTTGATTCCATAAAAAGTGACAAAAACATTAGCGTCCGTTATGTGTGGGAAGAAAACTTCTTTTTACAGCGAAAAAACCCCTAAACTTCCAAGCAAGCACCGAGTGCGCTACGACGTAATGGGAAACTCACAGAGAAACTCGCGGATTCTTCAACTGACCGCTGCGGCACACCTGCACCAGGGTAAACCTCCGCCTACCGTAGTCCTGCTTTACAGGTGAAAATAGAGCAACAGGACTGCTAGTCTTTGACTTTATTTATTTTCTGCTGTGTTTTACTTGCATCTATTTGAAAGAGTGAGTGTAATCACAAAAAATATTTTATTTTATGTGTTGGAATGTGTAGAAAATAGGTTTAAATGTTAAACAAATTTCTTCCAGTCAGAGAATGGTGCATATAATAAAATTTTTGCTTGATGCATAAAGTTAAAAGATTAAAACCAATAAAACAAGTTTTAAAAAGAGACTTTTCCATTTGATTACATTTTGTATGATGGATTATGCAGAAAAAGTAGAATTGGGCTGAAAGAGCTATCGCTTTATCACCTATTCAGGTGTAATTAATTACTTTTGAAAATAAGTAATCAGTAAAGTAACGGGATTACTTTTTTGGGGAAGTAATTGGTAATTAGTTACTGATTTTTCAAGTAACTTGACCAACACTGCATGAGAAGAAACTTATTATGTGATGAGACAACAGGGTTATGCTGTATGTTGTGTGTGGTGTGGCTGATTGGATGAATGTTTGAGATTAAACTGGCTGATGATTTGTCTCATGTTACAAAGTTGAGCCTGCCAATTAGGTTTGGTATGATTTATCCCCCTGAAATGAAGAACACGTGTCATGATTTAACAAGGCCTTTCCTTTCCTTTCCTTTCCTTTCTTTTCTTTTATTCTTTTTATTTTGTTACTTTCACAGTGCACTGAAAGTTTTGTTCAATATTCTTTGTCATCTAAGCAGATCTAAATGTTTCAATAGGAAGAACTACACAACATGTTGTTGCGAACGGTTGCAAAGTGAGTTTCTCCAAAATTAGAATGGGCTCAGGAGAAAGTCATTTATTTGGGACAATTAGGAAGCGAGTCCCTTTTTCTATAAGGATACAGCGAGGTAATCCAGTCTAAAATTCTTCTTTTTCTTTTCAAAATGTTGTCGTTTTGCTGAGGGTGGAAACGAAATGTGACAATAATTTCCACTATCAGCAAAAGAAAGAATCAATGAGTAAATGAATGAGTGAAAATTAAAAAATGGGGAACTGACTGACTGATTGGTAAAAGCTGACTGGACAGACAAAAGCTTGACTGACTTGACTCCAGTATGCAAGATTGCACCTCCACCCAGTGACAAAAGGGTGGATGTATGTATGTACACTCAACAAAAATATAAACGCAACACCTTTGTTACTGCTCCCATTCCCCATGGGATGGACGTAGAGACCTAAAATTCATTCCAGATACACAATATAACCATCCCTCCCAAACAGTGGTCACAAATCAGTCCAAATGTGTGGTAGTGGGCACATCTGCTATATTGAGATAATCCATCCCACCTCACAGGTGTGCCACATCAGGATGCTGATCTGACATCATGAGTAGTGCACAGGTGTACCTCAGACTGCCCACAACAAAAGGCCACCCTGGAATGTGCAGTTTTTTGCGCTATTGGGGGTCTGGGGACCCAGAACCGGTCAGTATCTGGTGTGACCACCATTTGCCTCATGCAGTGCAACACATCGTCGCATGGAGTCTATCAGATTGTCAATTGTGGCCTGTGGAATGTTGGTCCACTCCACTTCAATGGCTGTGCGAGGTTGTTGGATATTCGTGGGAACTGGTACACGCTGTCGTATACGCCGGTCAAGCACATCCCGAACCTGCTCAATGGGTGACATGTCCGGTGAGTATGCTGGCCATGCAAGAACTGGGACATTCTCAGCTGCCATCTGCCCTGAACAATGTGAACCATGATTCATCCGTGAAGCGCACACCTCTCCAACGTGCCAGACGCCATCGAATGTGAGCATTTGCCCACACAAGTCTGTTACGGCGACGAGCTGGAGTCAGGTCAAGACCCCGATGAGGACGACGGGCATGCAGTTGAGCGTCCCTGAGACGGTTTCTGACAGTTTGTGCAGAAATTGTTTGGTTGTGCAAACCAATTGTTCCAGCAGCTGTCTGGGTGGCTGGTCTCAGACGATCTTGGAGGTGAACCTGCTGGATGTGGAGGTCCTGGGCTGGTGTGGTTACACGAGGTCTGCGGTTGTGAGGCCGGTTGGATGTGCTGCCATATTCTCTGAAACGCCTGTGGAGACGGCTTATGGTTGAGAAATGAACATTCAATGCACGGGCGACAGATCTGGTTGACATTCCTGCTGTCAGCATGCCAATTGCACGCTCCCTCATTGCTTGTGGCATCTGTGGCATTTTGCTGTGAGACAAAACTGCACATTCCAGGGTGGCCTTTTGTTGTGGGCAGTCTGAGGTACACCTGTGCACTACTCATGATGTCAGATCAGCATCCTGATGTGGCACACCTGTGAGGTGGGATGGATTATCTCAATTTAGCAGATGTGCCCACTACCACACATTTGGACTGATTTGTGACCACTGTTTGGGAGGGATGGTTATATTGTGTATCTGGAATGAATTTTAGGTCTCTACGTCCATCCCATGGGGAATGGGAGCAGTAACAAAGGTGTTGCGTTTATATTTTTGTTGAGTGTATGTTTCTTTTTACAGGAGCAGAAAGATGACAGCAACAGGATGCATGAGCTTTTGGGCTGTGCTGACTTAACCTTTTAATTGCCACTTTCTGTGTCTTTGTGAATTTACCAGCAGTGTGTTATTCATTACCTTGTGTTGCTCACAGAAGTCACTTTGAGAAAGAGTGTATATCTATCAATCAATCAATCAATCAATCAATCAATCAATCAATCAATCAATCAATCAATCAATCAATCAATCAATCTTTATTTATAAAGCACTTTTCATACAGAAAAAATGTAGCACAAAGTGCTTTACATAGTTAAAAGCAGCCCACCCCACCCTCCAACTCACTCCCCACACTCTCAATACACATATATCCCCCCACCCCCACCCACACACACATACACACACGCGCACACTTAAAGAGTAAAAATTGGTCTGGGCTCACATGAGCCAAGTGAGGAAACATTATAACAGGGAGCCGTCTGCACCGGGAGCCGGTCACAGACCGCAGCCTCCGGGCTGGGCACACAGCAGGAGGGAGGCCAAGGAGCCCCCCAACCAGGCTGAGAGAACCCCAGAGACCCAGCAGCCACGGTCAATAACAGCCCCGGTGCAGAGAGCGCCCTCCGAGGAAACACTGGAGATATGACGCAATACGATATATACAGGGTAAAATGATAAAATAAATAAGAACAGGATACAATATAAATATAAATATAAATAGAGTAAGAAGATTAAAAAATGAATAAGAATAAAATCAAAAAAATATTAGGTAAATCCTAAATTAATAATAGAATAACAGGATAGAATAAATAAGCATAAAAAATAAATAAACGCTAAGTAAAAGCTAAATTAAAAAGGTGGGTCTTGAGCCTGTTCTTAAAAACATGTACGTTCTCTGGGGCCCTGAGCTCCTCCGGCAGGCTGTTCCACAGACGAGGACCATACCACTGAAAAGCTGCCTCTCCGTGAGTATGTGTCCTGACTTTAGGGACAATCAAAAGGCCAGTACCAGAGGACCTCAGGGTCCGCGAGGGTTCGTATGGTAAAAGCAGATCTGAGAGATAAGAAGGCCCAAGACCATTAAGACATTTAAAAACCAATAAAAGAACTTTAAAATCGATCCTGAAACACACGGGGAGCCAGTGCAGCGATTCTAAAACCGGTGTAATGTGGGCCCGCCCTCTGGTCTTCGTCAGCACACGAGCTGCCGAGTTTTGCAAGAGTTGTAAAGTTGAAATATTCTTCTTAGGAAGACCAGAGAGCAGGGCATTACAGTAATCAATGCGACTGGTAATAAAAGCATGCATCAACATCTCCGTGTTGGCCCGAGAGAGAATAGGGCGGACTCTGACTATATTTTTTAGATGATAAAATCCAATTTTGGTTACATGTTTAACATGTGGGATAAAACCAAGCTCAGAGTCAAAAGTAACACCCAGGTTTTTCACTTGTAGCGAAGGACATAGTGAAAATGCCTCTAATTTAGACAAGAGTTTCTCTCTCTGAGCCTCAGGACCGACAATTAAAACTTCAGTTTTGTCCTGGTTAAGCTGTAAAAAGTTTTCTGCCATCCAAGATCTTATATCCAAGATACAGTTAAAAAGGGCATCCATTGGTCTGGTGTCATCAGGAGACACGGAGATGTACAGCTGTGTGTCATCAGCGTAACTGTGAAAGTTCACTCCATGCCTCCTGATGACACTGCCGAGAGGCAACATATACAAATTAAAAAGTACAGGGCCTAGAACCGACCCTTGAGGCACACCACATGTCATCTTATGGATCTTAGAGGAGCATGTATCCATACTCACCATAAAAGATCTGTCAGAGAGATAGGAAGTGAACCAGTTGTGTACAGCACCAGAGAGGCCCACCATGTGTTTCAGTCTGTTTAAAAGAATAGCGTGGTCTACTGTATCAAAGGCTGCGCTTAGATCCAGTAGCACCAGGACTGAGAGCTTTTGGGCGTCCCAGTTACATCTAAGATCATTTAAAACCTTTAGGAGAGCAGTCTCTGTGCTGTGGTTCACCCTAAATCCAGACTGGAATATCTCCAGGATCTGTCTATCATTGAGAAAATCAGTAATCTGAGTAAAAACAAGTTTTTCTAAGACTTTATTTAAAAATGGTAAGTTGGATACAGGTCTGTAGTTATTAAAATCATTACAATCCAAATTGCTCTTCTTCAGAAGGGGCCTCACCACCGCCGTTTTAAAGGCAGCAGGGAAGACACCCAACTGAAGAGAGCAATTCATCATGTATAAAAGCTCAGCCTCAAAAAATCCATAAAGTGTTTTAAAGAGTGAAGAAGGGATTGGATCTAAAAGACATGTGGTGGGTCTCACTGTGGAGAAAACCTTCTGAAAGTTCTCAGCATTAACCAGGACAAAGCTGTCCAGTGTCTCCTCAGGTACAATCGAGCCCTCAGATGTGTTTACAATCATATCGCGATTAGATAAAATATCAGATCTGATGGCGCTGATTTTTCCCCTGAAGTGGTCTGCAAACTGCTCACAGAGTGAGTCTGTGGGGTTCTTTTGGAGCTTTTAAAATCAGGGTTAAATAAATGATCTATGGTGGAAAAGAGGACCTTGGGATTATTTTTGTTATTACTGATTATTTTGGCGAAGTATGAATTTCTTGACTTCCTTAATGTATTATTGTACATTTTAAGTTGCTCGGAAAATATTTGATGGTTGATATTATTTTTATTTTTCCTCCACCTCCTTTCTGCTGCCCTGCAATTTCTTTTGAGTTTTTTGACTTCTTCGTTTCTCCAGGGTGATACGTGTTTTACGTTAATCTTTTTGGTGGTGAGTGGAGCAACGGAGTCAAGGCTTTTCTTCAGTTTGCTGTTAAAATAACTAAAAATCAAATCGCAGGGTGCAGGTAAAATCACAGGGGGGCATTTGACTAAAACCCTGGTAAAATTTGCAGCCACTTCAGAGGTTAGATAGCGCCTCCTCACAGTTCGCACCGAGGTCTCCCGCTGAATAAAACCGGTGATGTTAAAAAACACACCTGCTTCACGCCCTGGAGGACGGGGCTGTGGCCCCCCCACACCCTCTAGCAGATCATTACATGAAGGAACCTTTTAAAAAAACAAAAAACAAGCGCGTCCATGCTCACAGGTGTACACACGGGTGATCACACCCACAAACTACACCCTTTTTGGCTCCTACCTCAAAGCACACTGTGTTCTGTTGATCTTATGTGCTGCACAATAATGTTTAACATTTAGTATTTACTGTCATATTCCCATATATCATTGTGATGTTGTTTATTCTATTACTCTTGTTCTCTTCTGCTTGTTTTCTTTTTTCTTTCTCAGCAGGTGATCCAGGTGATGCATTTTTTTTCTCTGCCCGTTCTGTTGGTTTTTGTCTTTTGCCCCTCTCCCCCGTCCCTCTTCTCAGCTGTTTCTCTTTCCCTCTTTCTTTCTCCCCTTCTTTCCCCCAGTCAAGTCTGTCCCGTATTCAGTAAGTGAAAATAAAATAAACAATAAAAGGTGAATCAAATGGACCATTACGGCAAGGCTGGGATGGTCAGTTTGGTAAAGTAAATCCGTTGGGCATCTTTCTTTGCCTTTAGACAACAATTCTGATGGCAAAAGAGCCAAACGGGACAGGCCAAAAAAAAAACAACAAAAAAAAAAAAACCCACACAGTAGTGGTCAGAGACAGCCAAGTCAACAACAGAGGACACGCTGGTGGACAGCCCATGGGTGATGACCAGGTCCAGAGTGTGTCCTCTGTTGTGAGTCGGCTGTGTGACGTGCTGGGTAAAATCCAAACAGTGAAGAATGTTTAAGAATTCTTTTGTTGCAGGGTCAGAAGGATTATCTATGTGCAGGTTAAAATCACCGGTTAAAATTATCATATTATATTTTGAATGTATGTTTGTTAAAAATTCTGAGAATTCCTTGATAAAAGCAACGCTGTCTTTGGGTGGTCTATAAATTGTGACAGATAAAACTGGAGGGCTGCTGAAAACAATAGCGTGGAATTCAAAAGTGGTAAAATGATCAAATAAAATTTGTTTGGTGGTGAGTGTGTTGTTGGCTAAAGATGCAGTCCCACCACCTCTCTTACCACTTCTAATAGAAAAAGAGAAATTAAAATTTGGTGGGGAGGCCTCAGTGAGAACAACTGGTGCATCCGAGCCCAGCCATGTTTCAGTTAAAAATAAACAGTCAAGTTTATTATCTAAAATTAAATCATTAATAATAAAAGACTTGTTCGACAGAGAGCGTACATTTAAAAGTGCCATACTGATTGAGACTGGTGGATTATTGACAATAGAGTTGAATGGATGTTGATATTTTTGAAGAGGCCGGAGGTTATTAATGTTTTTGGAGTTACTGGATTTATGATAATTCTGTTGCTCTCTGTTTGTGATTATGACGGGTATTGTGTTGACTGTGGGAGAGAGAGGTCCGAGTCCAGAGTTTTGTGTATTACTGTTAAAAGTGGAACAAATATAGGAGCTGGGACCAGGGGAACATCAGTCAGTGGCAGACAGTGGCGATGTGCGGGAGTGCTGTACGCCAAATGCCAAATTGGCGGACAGCAAACGGCGTCCCCAGGCGTTGAGGTGGAGCCCGTCTGCCCCAAAAAGATGCCTCCTCTCCCAGAAGGCATCAAAGTTGTTAATAAAACCCACGCCGTGGGAGATACAGGCAGAGGAAAGCCAGGTGTTAAGGCTGAGCAGCCGACTGAAACGGCCTATCCCTCTGCCACAGGTGGGGGTGGGCCCAGAGATAAAAGCACTCACCTGCAACTGACCAAGGAGGCTGAAGAGTTCGAGGAAGTCCAACTTCAGCAGCTCAGATTGCTGTTTGGGGATGTCATTGGTGCCGATGTGGATGATGAGCCGGTATACACCTGCGCAGCGCTAACATTTACATTTCTTTTCTACAACAGAGGGTTAATCATATGTTTGATCATGTGATTTACAGTATGACACACAATTTAATGTTTTTCTACCACAGGATTACTGAGTTTTTGTGTGAAGAAATGGTATCACTCTTGGCTGGAAGCAGTGCTTAAACAATGGAAAAAACACAAACTTTGTCCAAAAACCTCTCATGTTCAGCTGTTTCCCACTTTTTCTTTGGTCATTTTAGCCTGGGCCCACCTACTATCCTTGGAAACATAAAATGATTGGCTAGAATCTCAAGTGTATCACATCTCAGGGGGGGAAAAAAGCACCGAAATAAAGCTGAGAAATCATAAATCAGTCTGGTTACCACCGTTTATGCCATAATGGCACCGGATACCGGTACCCATCCCTACTCTCCGGATGCTCCTAATTTTATTCTTCGTGATTTTAACAATTGTAATCTTAAGAAATCACTGAACAATTTCTTTCAATATGTCACTTGTCCTACAAGGCATAACAAAACGCTGGATTTGTGTTATGGACCAATTAAGGGGGCATATAAGTCTGTGGCCAGACCTGCACCAGGTTCTTCGGATCACAATGTTATTCACCTCCTCCCTGCTTACAGATCTGTGATTAGGAGGGAGATGGCCTGTGTCAAGTGGACTAATGTCTGGACAAAAGACAGTTGTGTTGCCCTTCAGGGGTGTATTGATCGCATTGACTGGTCCTTGTTCCAAGACTGATTTCTGATTTGGATGAACTCACTGATGTGGTTCCTGAGCACCTTGGAGGGCAGTCGGAAGTCTCTCAAGCATCTGAGGTGGTAGAGACGCTGACGGGCCTTTTTCACCACGGTGTTGATGTGACCTGTCCAAGGCTTCAGCCATGAGGAAAACTGACTAACAACGCAGTGACGTGGGATCAATCCTGGTTTTAGGACCAACGCTAGGGAGGAAATACATGAACATACAACACAAGCACACACAGTTATTAAGTGTCAAACATGCAACACAAATGGTTTAAAAAAACAAAACAAAACTGAATAAAATAAAAACCAATAAAAAGTGAATGTAAAATCCAAATCTCCAAAAGGGTAAAAAATACAAACTGGTGAACTTGAATCATCAAACTTGCAAAAAGTAACCAAAAAGCAGTTCATGAGGACACACAGAAACAGACGGCGATAAAGGCAAATCGACATTGTCTTTATTGACAGAAGGAAAATGAAAGTCTCCCTGGTACTTATTAGGCTGTCAGTGTAAAATGTTCCTTTCTTGAGCAGTGCTGTTGAAATCATGTTTTAGTTATGTAACACCTGCTGAGTATAGTAGGGTTAAACTTATAAACTAGATTCGAGAGGAGTAAAATAAATTTGAGAGAATTGAGTGTTGAACAGCCGGCAGCTTTATTACAATGTTACAATGGTGCAATAACCCAATGTATACAGCACAGAAAATTAACAGAAGATCAACAGAAAAGAGCACTCTTTCGAAAATAACAACAAAATAAAATAAAATGAGTAGTCTCTTTAGACCTGACTCCTGATGAGCAGGATATTGGGACTTCAACAGTTTCCCAGAGAAACAATCTGTATCAAGTAAGCAGTTTTTGCTCTTGCTTATTTGAAATCCTGCGATTCGAAGTAATTCAGACTGTAGCTCTACTCCTGCATCCAGAACAGCTGGCCACACTGCTTTTGGATTCGCCAAGAGTTTTCACAGGGTCTGGCTCGCCATCCATATCCAGAACCACTTCAGATCCAGGATCACAAAAAACCAGTCTGCACATACAGTACAGAGCAATAAACAAAACAGTTCTTAACAGTTTTTCTAAATAAAACAAGATCTCATAGAGTTTTCAAAATCAAGTACACTGTTGTTTTAACATTGTTCTGTCTCTATGAATTCCATTTGTACTGCTTTACAGCATTACAATCAATTGTATTTATATACCCCTTTTTAAGGCATATGTAATCACATCATGAAATGTTTGTAATGTAAGTAGTTTTACATAACGTATTTACATGAATCAACCCATAACTGAAATGACAAAGTGCAGAAAAAAACACTGGACAACATTTATGGCTAAAAGAAAAGTGCATCCTGCATTAGTTTTGCGCATTTGTGAAGATGCCCAATCAAATAGACAATAAAATAAAATACGACACTCCATTTCACACACAATTCAAGTACTCCGGCTGGCTTTAGCTTTGTTTGTTTTTTTAGACAATACAGAATTTTCACTGTTGCAGTTGTTACCACATGTAAAATTAGCATAGATTTTCCTGCTAACTTATCATTTTTAGTAACTCACCGGAGTTCCCAAGAAACAAACACACGCTCTGCCTGGTTTTGGTCGAGAGTAAAACACATAAAGGCCTCTGAAAAGTACATAACTTTAAGTTAGAGACTGTAAAAAATACTTTATAACACTTATTTTATACCGAAAGACTCACTGTGTAGCTTGTTAATTGCTCTTGGGTGTCTTGCTCCATTTTGCCTAGCTTAATGCAGCAACGTGCTTTTGTTGCATTCACTGAACTACGGAAAATCAAAGTGTGTTCAAGGGGTGTCGGAAATAATAATACAAGGTAAAAAACAAGAAAATACTAGTAACCATGTCTATAGGGATTACAGTTACATTAATCTTTTTTTCTTTACCATCTTTGGGAGAGACTCAGCTGATGTTACTCTGCACTCTGTTCTAGGATGCCCTCTGGACCCAGTGGAGGTGGTGAGTGACAGGAGAACGGCGGCTAAGCTGTCATCCCTGATGGACAACATCTCCCACCCCATGCAGCAGACTGTGACAGCACTGAGCAGCTCCTTCAGTGGGAGACTGCGGCACCCACGGTGTGGGACGGAGAGATTTCGCAGGTCTTTCCTCCCCACTGCTGTCAGACTCCATAATAAAGACTTTAACTGATCAAGCACACACATCCATACATATGCAATAATACTAAGTGCAATAATCCTTTCTGTCATCGTTGTATTTTTACTCAGTTGTATATAGTATTTGTATTCTATTTTTATCTTATTGTATATTTATTTTATTTTATTCTACTGTATATAGTATTTTATTTTATTCTATTCTGTACAGTTGTGTACTGTATTTATTCTTATTGTATTCTAATTTTTGCCTCATAACTTTTGCACTGTCCACTCCTGCTGTGACAAAACAAATTTCCCACATGTGGGACTAATAAAGGTTATCTTATCTTATCTTATCTTATCTTTAAAAGTTTTTGCATTATCAGACAAAACAAGAGCTGCTTTGAAATAATCAGATCACTTTTACACACTTCCTGTCATTCACAAATTCTCTCTTCACTTTAAACTCTGAACTTTTCACCACTAATAACAGAGCACTTCTCCTTCTGCCCTTCTCATTAATCTGATGACCTTTGCCCGGCTTTATCATAGAGAATGCATGGCTGCAACGCTCTCACAAGAAAGAAAATGATCTTTTCTACATAATTTACTCAATACCAGTGGCTCATTGTTACAGGGCTGTTATTAACTGACTGATTCAAGCTAAAATAGGCACATTTGCTGGATTCAGTGTGTTGTGTTACAAGGTTCTATAATAAGGGAAGAAAATTAGTACATGCTGTTACCCTGTCAGACCAGGGGTGTCGCTAATGAGGCTGGGTAAGAGAAAGAGGAGAAGAAGAAAGTAGAGAGCGAGAACAAGATGGAGCTCCGCTGTAAAGCCTAAAATAAAGTGTTGAACCCAGACGTCGCCTCCGCTGCCTGATTATGTAACCCTGGTTAACATAGCTAACAACAAATAAAAGCCTGTTAGTAAAAACAGTCATAAGAAATATATTACAGGTGATAAATAGTCAATAAATAGATCATAATGGTTAGAAAATTCATTAAAAACATCAGCAATGATATAATTCATGGTATAGGATTTCATTTGTGTTTAAAAACATGTTAAAAGGGTACAGAACTTGCTAATTCATGGTGTTTTATGTTAATTCAGGTAAAATGGCTAAAATATGTGTTGAGACTCTTATTGTGAAAGGGCACGCTGCAGCGTGACTCCTGTGATTAGCCACACCCAATCGGGTTGTTCCTTCTTTTTGATGCTCCAGAGGGAGAAATGTAGACAGTCCTTGCAGAGCTGCTGCTTAAATGAGTGAAAAAATAGTAAAAATAAGCCAAAAATCTACTTAAAGCCATTTTTGTACTCTGGAGAATGTATTTTTGTTTTTCCGACCTGTCCTTGCCTTGGTGACGTTGTGAACATAACCGAACGGGACTTGGTGAGTTCAGAAATTGTCTTTTATTTCATGCAAGAAATTTTTGTTGTATTATATTGCTCATTTCATGCAAATGGAGAGCCAAGGTAGCAGATTTATGTTGTTTTATGTTAAAAACGGTGGGTTCGTGCTTAAACGACACACAGGCTGCAGTTCAAAGGCCTTTGACGGTGTTTCAGCGCGCCATATTGGCATCACCTCATTTACGGCTAAATAAGCTGGAAAAAACGGACTTTTACTGTTATTTAAGGGCTACCCGTGTGTTATTTTCGAATGTTTATGCACTTTATTTTGTTGTTATGGTAGGCCATTAAGGTTTGGATCGGGAAATGCCGAGCTAGAATCGGAGTTTGATCCGCTGAGCGAGAAACAAGATGGCGAGCCACCCACGGACCCATTGAACTGTACCGAGCAGGAAAAAGGAAAACGCCCCCTGCTGGACGTTGAGCTCTTTCGCTGATAAAACTGGTAGGATTAATCCATACACCTCTGCAAAAGAACAGCGGACTTTTCAAAGCACTGGATAATCATTCGGAGTAATTCCAGGACTAATAGTTAAAGGACACAAAGACAACTTTCTTTTGTTTATTTGTTTGTTTAAGGGATTTATTCAGCCTTTTGCTGAATTGTTTTCAGTTTTACATTTATTTATTTATTTTTGTAATTTATTTTGGTCAACCTTACATTTTAATGCTGTAATGGTGTTAATGGAAATGTAAATACTTTTGTTGGGTTAAAACAAAATAAGAACTGGTTGAGAATTTAAAGGTGAACCTAGACCAAGATTAAATTAAATCTTGGGCCTAAAGAACTGAACTTGATTTAAAATAACACAGTGTTAATGCAAATAGATCAAAGGATAAACTTGAACTTAGAACTTGAAATAAATAAAACAATAACCTAGGTTGAAAATAACATCCTTCTAAAGCCAAATAAAAGGTTTTGAGATAAATAGGATGAACTGACAGAACATACTGAACTAAGAAGGGGAAAGAAAACATCTTGTTTTCCTTAAATGTGTGATGTTGAATGTTTTATGTAATGTGTCTATAACTGTCTATTCTCTGTCTTCACAAAATAATAAGCCGGCAATTTAAACGTATTTACTGGTCTGTGGTCTTTATTACATGCTACGCTCATTACTGCTCTAGTAGTCGAACCTAACTGGTCCTAGTATACTGTAACGACTCCAGAAGTGTTACAATTACACACCCAACAAATTGGCGACGAAGATGAGCGCTTCAGTGCCGAGCCCACCGCCCTTTTTGCAACATGCGGGTGAGCCGCCAATACCGTTTATGACGTGGCGCAAATTCTTTGAGAACTACATGCTAGTGATAAATGCTACGGGAGATGCATGGCCGGAGGCGAGACGACGAGCCATCTTATTACATTGCTTGGGACCAGAGGGACAACGACTTCTACACACTGCCGAATCAAGGTACAACGTTTGCTGAAGCCATGACTGCGCTTGAAAACCACTTTGTCCCTAAAGTGAATGTAGTGGCATGCAGGCACACATTCAGACAGCGAGTTCAGCGGGCTGATGAAACGGTGACCCAGTATGTTGCCGCCCTCAGAGCGTTAGCTGTGCCATGTGGTTTTGGAATAATGGAGGGTGAAATGATTCGGGATCAACTTGTTGCTAATGCTAATCTCAGTGTTGTTAAAGAAAAATTGCTGCTGGAGGAGGACCTTACATTGGACAAGGCAGTTACTATTGCATGTCAGGTGGAGGCTGCGGTCAAGAATGCTACACTCCTCTCTGCTGCACCCACGGCCCAGACTGCGGCAGTACAAGCTGTGGAGGTGAAGGACGCACGTCTTCGGGGAAAAAGAGGAGCGCGACCGGCTCAAGCTCGGGGACCTACATCTAAAGAATGGCACAAAAAGGCAAGTGATAAAGAGCAACAGCGTCATTGTTTCAGATGTGGATCCGAGAAACACCTGGCTAATGATAAAAACTGTCCAGCAGCAACAGTAAAATGTGATAAATGCAACAAAAAAGGGCACTTCGCCAGAGTTTGTAAATCAGCTGTAGCAGTGGTCAGGGAAGTAGTTGTTCCTGAGTTCACAGTTTTATGTGTCAATGATCACAAACTGATGACTGCAGCATGTGATAAGATTACATGCAAAATGAACATTGAAACACCACAGGGAAACTCTCAGGTTCTGGAGTTAATTGTGGATACAGGAGCTTCAGTATCTATCCTCCCAGAAGCCATCTACAAAGAACATTTTGCACCCTGCGCTTTGACTGAACCGAAAGTTAAGCTTGTCACTTATGCAAAAGGTGACTTGCCTGTCATTGGCTGCCTACAGGCTTCAGTGAGGGTTGCAAACAATGACAGAAAAGTGCCAGGATCATTCTTCATAGTTAAAGATGGATCACCGTTGCTGGGGTTGGACTTAATTAAAGCACTTAACATTGATATCATTGCTGGAAAAGTCATCAACAAAGGAGAGGATCCTGCAAGAGGAGCACCAGCCAGTAAACAAACATGCATGGTGAATAACATTGATTCCTCTTCTTCCCATCATCTCGGAGCTGTTAAAGGGTTTATCCACAAAGTTCAAGTGAACAAGACAGTACAGCCAGTTCGTCAAAAACTGCGGCGTCTACCACTCAGCATACGTGAGGAGGTGTCAGCTGAATTGAAACGTCTACTCCAAGCAGGCATCATCGAACCAGTGGATGCAGCTGAATGGGTGAGTCCTCTGGTGGTTGGAAGAAAAAGTAAGGGAGACTTAAGACTTTGTGTGGATCTGCGTGAACCTAACAAGAGTGTGATCATGGACTGTTACCCTCTTCCTCACATGGAGGATTTGTTCGCACAGCTGGCTGGGGCTACACATTTTAGCCAGATTGATTTAAGTTCAGCTTATCACCAACTGCCTCTTCACCCTGATAGCCGAAGCCTCACAGCATTCATAACCCATGAAGGACTCTTCCGGTTTACCCGAGTTCCATTTGGACTTGCTTCAGCCCCTTCTGCCTTCCAAAAGATGATGCAAACAGTCCTAAAAGACCAGACAGGAGTACAGAACTACTTGGATGACATAATAGTGTATGGACATTCCAGAGAAGAGCATGATGAACGGTTACAGGCTGTCCTCCAACGCCTGAAGGATGTCGGTCTGCAGATCAACTTCAACAAAAGTTCATTTGGACAGACATCTATTCTGTTCTTGGGACACGTCATTTCCAAGGATGGCCTGAGCCCCAGCCCAGACCACCTGACTGCCATTGCCAAAGCCCCTGCACCACAGGACATGGCTGCTCTTCGTTCCTTCTTAGGCTTGACTTCGTGGTTCAGCAAATTCCTAGCAAACTATGCAACTGTGGTTGAACCACTCCGTGAGTTACTTCGGACAAGTCAGACAGCTGAACTTCAATGGACTGATACAGCAAATGAAAGCTTCAACAAACTGAAGGAAATGCTACTAAAAAGCCCAGCACTGGCAATCTTCAACCCAAATCTGCCAACGTTCATCACCACTGATGCGTCAGATTATGGTCTTGGAGCTGTTCTGACCCAGATCAACTCAAACAATGAGGAACGTGCTGTTGCTTTTGGCTCCCGCACCCTGTCCCCAGCCGAGAGGAAATATTCAACAATTGAAAAAGAAGCCCTCGCCTGCGTATGGGCCGTTGAAAGATGTAGGACGTACATATGGGGACGGAGATTTACTCTGAGAACTGATCACCAGGCCCTCACCACCCTGTTAAGCACTAAGGGGATGAACAGAGCTGGCATGAGGATAGCACGTTGGTCAGCCAGACTGATGTGTTTCCAGTATGACTTAGAGTACCGTCCAGGAAGCCAAAATGTTATAGCTGACTGTATGTCCCGTGTTCCCCTGCATACCACAAACACAAGTGAAGACTCTGAACAGGACTTAATCACAGAGATTGCTGAAAATTCAAATTTTATTTGTCACGTACACAGTCATACACAGTACGATATGTAGTGAAATGCTTGGACAACTGCTCGTGACCTAAAGAAAACAAAAAAGGAAAAGGCTATGAATAAGATAGGAAATAAATATGAAAAATTAAAAAGGGTAAATTTAACTAGGAAGGAATAAAATATAAATTAAGGTTAAAAATGAAATAACTGTACAACACAAATTAGAATGAAGGGTAAATTTAACTGGGAAGAATAAGATAAAATATATAAATTAAAGTTGAAAATAAAATAACTGTACAACAAAATACACAATACACAATATAGAACTATATAAGAATGTATGAAGAAATATAAATATAAATAAATATATACACAATAACAGCAGCTGTACAAGTATTAACCGGAAATGAAGAATATAGTGACCAGTGTTGTGCAAAACCAAAGTCCAGAAAGTCCAGTGTGTGTGTAAGAACCATATGTGTGGGTCAGTACTGTGAGGTGGTGTGATTGAGAGACCGTATCGCCTGCGGGAAGAAGCTCCTCCTCAGTCTCTCTGTGTTGGTCTTCAGGGAGCGGAATCGCTTTCCTGACCTCAACAGAGAGAACAGTCTGTTGTTGGGATGGCTGAGGTCCTTCACGATCTTCCTGGCCTTGGTCCAGCACCGCCTGCTGTAGACTGAGTGCAGGTCAGGGAGCTCGGAGCGGATGGTGCGCTCAGCTGACCGCACAACCCTCTGTAGAGCTCGTCTGTCCTGCATGGTGCTGTTCCCGAACCAGGTTAAGATGTTTCCCGCCAGGATGCTCTCTATGGTGCACGAGTAAAAGTTCCTGAGCACCTTGGAGGGCAGTTGGAAGTCTCTCAAGCGTCTGAGGTGGTAGAGACGCTGTCGGGCCTTTTTCACCATGGTGTTGATGTGACAGGACCATGACAGGTCCTGCGTGATGTGAACTCCGAGGTATTTGAAGCTGTCCACTCTCTCCACTGGGCACTCGTTGATGACGGGGGTCTGGTAGTTCCTCTCCTGCTTAGTGCTGAAGTCCACTATCAGCTCCTTTGTCTTACTGACGTTTAGAAGGAGGTTGTTCCTCTGGCACCAGTTCTCCAGATTCCTAATCTCCTTCAGGTAGGCCGTCTCGTTGTTATCAGAGATCAGGCCCACCACGACGGTGTCGTCAGCAAACTTGATGATGGTGGTGGAGCTGGTAGTGGCCACACAGTCATATGTGTACAAAGAGTACAGCAGGGGGCTCAGAACACACCCCTGGGGGGCTCCAGTGCTGAGAGTGGTGGAGGCTGAGACATGTCCGCCCATCCTTACTGCCTGTGGTCTGCCAGTTAGGAAGTTGGAGATCCACTGACACATAGATGAGCTGAGTCCCAGATGCTCCAGCTTGGTGGTGAGTGTGGAGGGAATTATGGTGTTAAATGCAGAGCTGTAGTCTATGAAGAGCATTTTAACATAATTCCCCCTTCTAGTGTCCAAGTGAGTGAGTGATGTGTGGAGGAGATGAGAGATGGCATCGTCTGTGGAACGATTTGGACGGTAAGCGAACTGTAGTGGGTCCAGTGTGTCTGGTAGTGAAGAAATGATGAAATGATGAAGTCTCTGACCAGGCGTTCAAAGCACTTCATCACTACTGAGGTGAGGGCTACAGGGCGATAGTCATTGAGAGAAGCAGGGTGGGGTTTCTTCGGGACAGGAACAATGATGGACTCTTTGAAGCATGTGGGGATCACCGACTGAGATAGAGAGATGTTGAATATCTCAGTGAACACAGGAGCTAGCTGGTATGCGCAGTCTCTTAGGATACGACCTGGGATGCCGTCTGGTCCTGCTGCTTTCCTGGTGTTCACTCTCTTGAAGGCTCTCCTTACTTCATGCTCGGAGATGACGAGCACGTTTCCGGTGCTGGCAGTATCTTCCTGTCTGCAGCCGTTAGCGCCGCTAACACTAGCATTGTTGGAGACCTTAGCTGCAGCCTCGAAGCGAGCATAGAAAGTGTTCAGCTCGTCTGCCAGAGTCACGGCCGCGTTCGTCATACCGGTTGTTGGTGCTTTATAGTCCGTTATTGTCCTTAGTCCCCGCCACAGGCTCCTAGAGTCACTCTGTTGGAGTTGTGACTCTAGTTTCCTCCCGTAGCGCTGCTTCGCCTCTTTCACCGCCCTCCGCACGTTATATGACGCGGCTTTGTACGGGTCCATGTCCCCCGTCATGAGTCCCGTGTTGTAGGCAGCGGTGCGGGATCTCAGAGCGTCGCGGATGGTTTTATCCACCCACGGCTTCTGGTTGGGAAACGTTGTGATAGTCTTTGTCTCCACGGTATCATCCGCTAGTTTCCCGATGAATCCCACAACCGCTTCCGTAAACACGTTGACGTCATCGTCGGAGCTGTTTCTGAACATGCCCCAGTCTGCGTCATCGAGTGCGTCCTGTAACGCGGCCACCGATTGATCCGTCCAGCGCGCGACCTTCCTCTGAACCGGAACTTCCTGTTTCAGCCTTTGTTTGTATTTTGGCATGAGGAAGATGGCGGCGTGATCAGATTTGCCAAACGGGGGGCGGGATTGTGCCTTGTAGCCGTCCTTGACCGTAGTGTAGCAGTGGTCCAGTGTCCTTTCACCCCTGGTGGGGCAGGTGATGTGTTGATAAAAGTTCGGCGCTGCGCGTTTGAGGTTGGCGCTATTAAAGTCCCCCGTCACAATAAGCGCAGCGTCCCGGTGTTGTGTCTGGTGCTGTGTGAGTGCCTCATGCAGCTCGCATAAGGCGGTGACCGTGTCCGCTTGTGGTGGAATATAAACGGCACTTACAATGACCGATGTAAATTCCCGAGGTAGATAAAAAGGACGACACATGATGGACAGTAGTTCCAGATTTGGTGTGCAGGAGCGTGTGAGAGGAACAACGTTCGCACTGTTGCACCAGTTGTTGTTCACCATTAAACACACGCCGCCTCCCCTTGACTTCCCCGAGTTCGTGTCCTGTCCATGCGGTGAACCGAGAAGAACTCGGCCGGCTGGATGGCGTGGTCCAGCACCGCTGGGTTCAGCCATGTCTCGGTGAAGCAGAGGAGATTGCAGTCCCGAATGTCTCTCTGGAACTTTACCCTGGCCCTGAGGTCGTCAAGCTTGTTCTCCAGTGACTGGACGTTGGCGAGCAGGATGCTAGGCAGAGGTGTGCGGTGTGCATGAGCTCTCAGCCTGTTCCTGACGCCGGCTCGCTTCCCTCTAGGCCGCCGCCGCTTCCCTTTGTTCTCCCTCGAGATCTCACTCGGCCAGCTCGGATCCGGAGTTAAAAACTTCGAATTGTGAGTACATTGTATACCAACAGAAACAAGAGTGTCACTGTCATACCTAATGTACCCAATGGTGATGATTTTGCCGATTTAGAAACGCTGAAAACTAACTTAAAAAACAAAGACAAAGAAAAAGTGGTCGGAGCAGTCGTGACGGCAGCCGACCTCACCGGCGCCATCTTATTCATCCTCATCTTATTTCTCCTCAGCTAACAGCGCTTCCACTGGCTGACTTCAGAGCAGAATGTGAAGACTGTCCTGAATTAACAAAACTAAGACAGATCGTTCTTTCGGGCTGGCCGAAAGTAAGAAAATCCTTACCAGATGATGTCAAACCCTACTTCCTGGTCCGACATGAACTGGCAGCAGAGTCACCGCTGATATTTAGAGGAACACGGCTGATTGTTCCCAAATCTCTGCGAGGAAAAGTAGTGCACCTAGCCCATGAAGGACATCAAGGCATGGTCCGAACCAAACAACGCCTGAGAGATCTGTATTGGTGGCCAAACATGGATGAACTGGTCCACGAAATATTGTCCACATGCACAACCTGCCAATCGTGTGACAAGACTGCAGCTGTTTCACCTGCACCGTTACAACCCATCAAATTCCCAGAGGGTCCGTTTCAACATGTTGCTGTCGACATTGTTGGTCCGTTTGAACAAGGAACCTATGACTGCAGGTTTGCCATCACACTAGTTGACTATTTCAGTAAGTGGCCTGAAGTCGCATTCACACCAAACGCCTCAACTGCGACAGTGATTGCATTCCTGACTTCCATTTTCGCCCGTGAAGGAAACCCTCATGAAATTACAACTGATAATGGTCCACAGTTCACCTCAGCTGCCTTTGCTGAGTTTCTCGCTGAAAGGGGCATAAAACACATCAGGACAAGCGTTTATCATCCTCAAGCAAATGGATGTGTGGAGTGCTTTAATAGAGTACTGAAGGACTCCATACAGACAGCACAAGCTACTCAGCGACCATGGAAAACTGTGGTTACAGAACTGCTTCAAAGTTATCGAGCGACTCCCCACGCTACAACCGGTGAGTCCCCTTTCCAGCTCCTCAGAGGAAGAGCCATGCGGACTAAACTCAACATTCTGCCACCACCAAAGGATGCTGGACAATATGACCACATCAGATCCAAAGTGACATTGACACAGAAAAGAAGTGCACTTTATACAGACAGAAAGAGAGGTGCTAAACCTACTAAAGTGACTGTGGGTGCGTCAGTGAGAGTACGAAAGCCATTCCATGTGGGAAAAGGAGAGCCACAATACACCAAGCCGCTGGAGGTACAGCAGCAGACGGGTGAGAGTTCTTTCATCCTCAGCGATGGGAGAAGATGGAATGCAGCACGTCTCTCACTTGTCCCAGAGAACTCAAAACACACACAAAGAGCTGATACAGAGACAGAAAACATCAGCTCAGCACAGACTGCTACACGTCCCACACTGCAGAGGGACAGACAACCACCAAGATGGACAAAAGACTTTGTTATGAAATAGTTCAGAGGTAAAAAGAAAGGAGAAATATGCAGATGTGAGAAATGACTGTGAAGGGAAAGTGCATTTGAGTTTCATTAGTTATCTTTAATTCCAGCTGTGACTTCTGATAAGCTGAGAAGAGGGCACATGGTTGTTACTGTTGATTCAGGGTTGATCCGGGGCACGTTTACTTTGCCATTACAGTTCTTTTATCAGGATATATATAATACTGTTCTGAAGTTACTAATTCCCTCAAAAGTAAAGGCTGTCGAATGGTTCATGTTGTGCTACAAGGGAAAGAGTATTATTTGAGAAAAGGGGGAGATGTTGTGTTACAAGGTTCTATAATAAGGGAAGAAAATTAGTACATGCTGTTACCCTGTCAGACCAGGGGTGTCGCTAATGAGGCTGGGTAAGAGAAAGAGGAGAAGAAGAAAGTAGAGAGCGAGAACAAGATGGAGCTCCGCTGTAAAGCCTAAAATAAAGTGTTGAACCCAGACGTCGCCTCCGCTGCCTGATTACACACCCAACACAGTGCAAAGTATTTCTGAGTGATTACCTTTCATAAACATTTCTGCCCTGATGACTGAGATCTCTTCTTCCACAGGACACGAGTGTTTGATGAGGAAGAAAAAAGATCATACGCTCTACATTTCTTAGGGGGCCCGGAGGCCAGTACATAGATGTAGACCCAAATGCAGGTACAGGTACAGGGAGCAATGGTAAGGTTTTTTCAAGACTCTTTGTTTAGCTAACACAAGAGAAAGAAAACATAGGAAGGAGCTTGCTAGAACAACTCTCAGGTGCACTGTGAACAAAGGGAGAGGTTGATTAGTAATGGGCTGGGAAGGTGGAGAGTAAATGGAGAGACAGATGGTATAATGGCTTACATAGCAGGTGGAACGCTAAGGTTTGAGGGGAGGTGCAGAGGACCGGGTGAGTGTCCAGTAACAGGTGTAAGCGGAGAGTGTCCAACCTGGTAAATCCAGTGATCCAGAACAGTGGTAGGCAGGAGGGTAGGAATTTGAGGAATTGTTAGCCTGTGGACTTGAAGAAGTTCCAGAGTGGTGACTAGCATCCAGGTAGGTATGCAACTTTAGTTAGTGCGTAGGGAGAATATGTGAGCACAAGAAAAACAAGGTAAGTCAAGCAATGACTTCTCGCAAAAAAAAATCATGGTTTTAGTAACGCAGTAACGCAGTGTGCTTACGGGAAAGTAAAGTGATCTAATTACCTTTTTTGCAATAGTAATCCCTTACTTTACTCGTTACTCGAAAAAGATAATCGGATTACAGTAATGTGTTACTGCCCATCTCTGCACCCAGGAGAGGAAACAGGAACGTCATGGAAAAATAATGACTCACTCAGAACATTACCACCTTCATATTTTGTCATTAGTCTGTATATCCATATACAAAATACAATAAAGTTAAGTGTTGGATTCATTTTGTTTTTGTTTTTGGAACTAAAAAGACAAACTGGAGCTGTACCTTTAACCCCGACCTGCTGTCACAGTTTTATATTCTTTTCTTTCATTTTATTGAATTCTTATTTTCTTCTCTTTGACTTGTTCAATCAGTCAGTCACAGGGAGATTTTTGAGATTTCTGGTGTAAATATCTCATAAAAGCCATGCAGGGTCACTCTAATCAAAACCTCAGACTCAAACATCTCTACATCCTCTACAGTGAAACATCACGTTCACTCCACAAGACACGACATCCACAGCTGCAGGTTAGACCAAGTATAGTTGTAACACCTCAAATAACTCATGTGCAGATCCAGATCTCTCATTTTTGTTTTGCACATGTATACTAGCATCCTCTTTGACTGTGGAAAAGTCTATGGCACAGGTGTCAAACTCCAGGCCTTGAGGGCCGGTTTCCTGCAGGTTTTAGATGTGTCCTTGATCCAACACAGCTGATTTAAATGGCTAAATCACCTCCTCAACATATCTTGATGTTCTCCAGAGGCCTGGTAATAAACTAATCATTTGATTCAGGTGTGTTGACCCAGAGTGATATCTAAAACCTGCAGGACACTGGCCCTCGAGTTTGACACCCATGGTCTATGGGTTTGTCCGATCTGAACGAATAAAGTTACGTTGAAACCAAGCACACCATTGTTTTTCTTGTGACATTACCAATACGTTTGATGTGTCACATGGCCCTCTTCCTATTGAAAAACCAAAAGTTGTATCCAGGATGGCCGACTTCTAAATGGTCACCATGGTCACCACCAATCTTGAGGAGTTTGCCCCCTCACATATACTAATGTGCCACAACTTTAATATCACCAACCATTCCCATGTTATTACGGTGTATCCATATAAATGGCCCACCCTGTAGAAGACCTCAAAATCTATTGAGGAGGGAAGGTCCGAGTAGTTGAGCATTCCTGTTGATATCTGTGCCCAATACATGAAAAAGAAAAGAGAGCTTATTGAGCAGTGTTCTGCTTTCTGCTGTTTTGGGTTAAGCTGAAACTGAAACTCTTCACATAAGCCATTTCTCTGCAGATGATCTGTTAGCTGTTTGACAACTACTCTTTGAAGAATTTTTTAGACAAAAGGAATTTAAAAATGTGTTTATGCATTATCAAAAAAAGTTTTTCATGCATTTGTGGAAAAAGTCAGAGGTCAGCATTCCTGGTTTAAAATTATTCATATTAATTAATTAAATTAATAAAACTGAAAATAACAATGTATAGAAATCTATCTGACTTGAGCCCTTTTTTATTTAATACTATAATTTTAAATGACAAAAAAATAACTGCATTTAATATTTAATATTTTGTTTGATTTTTTTGTACGTCACACCATAGAACACATTTGGGTTATAACCAGTGTTGGTCAAGTTACTTGAAAAAAGTAATCAGTAACTACTTACTGATTACTTCCCCCAAAAAGTAATCCCATTACTTTACTGATTACTTATTTTCAAAAGTAATTAATTACTTAGTTACTTAGTTACTTTTTAAAAACACAATTTACAACCTGAATAGGTGATAAAGCGATAGATCTTTCATCCCAATTCTACTTTTTCTGCATAATCCATCATAAAAAATGTAATCAAATGGAAAAGTCTCTTTTTTAAAACTTGTTTTATTAGTTTTAATCTTTTAACTTTATGGATCAAGCAAAAATTTAATTATATGCACCATTCTCTGACTGGAAGAAATTTGTTTAACATTTAAACCTATTTTCTGCACATTCCAGCACATAAATTATTTTTTTTGTGTGTGTGTGTGTTTACACTCAGTCTTTCAAATAGATGCAAGTAAAACACAGCAGAAAATAAATAAAGTCAAAGACTCAGCGGTCCTTTTGCTCAATTTTCACCTGTAAAGCAGGCTGCACGCTCATACTCTCTCCCGCACTCGATATATGATCCACTGTTGATCTGCACACAGCTCTTGTCACGAACGTCGCACTCGCTTACGTCACTGTCATGAGACATTCTTGCAAAAAAAAAATCATGGTTTTAGTAACGCAGTAACGCAGCGTTCCTACAGGAAAGTAACGGTAATCTAATTACCGTTTTTGCAATAGTAATCCCTTACTTTACTCATTAGAAACTGTAAATAAATTGGCAATAAACAGTAATTTTCACAAATATTAGAAAATGTTTTTTATCAGTTCTAAAATTATCTTTTCTAAAAATGATGATTTTACATGTACCAATATAATTAATATAAAGGGCTACTCTGTTACAGCTCATTTGTCAACTACTATAATAACTGAGCAACATTTGAACTATTTCAGGGTTTTCTGTTGAATTGTGAAATTCACTACATCCGCAGAGATGTCAATTACTGCTGAAGGTAGATGAGTTTAAATATCTGGGGGCAACCATCCAAACATAAGAGGGGAAGAAGAGAGGTGGAGGCAGGGTGGAGTGTCAGGGGGGGACTTATGACAGAAGGAGAGCAGCAAAAGAAAAAAGGAAGTTACAAAAAGTGAGTCTGAAAAAAGAAGCAAGAGAGCAAAGCTGGGTGCGTTTTCTTTTAAACTATTAAATACTTCAACTAATGCAGATGGTTAATCAAATAACATCATCAAAATAAAACTCTACCTAGAAGCTGGTCTAAACAAAAGAAGTCAGAACAGTTAAATGATCAGCAGCCTCCTCGACACAGAGCACAAGGAAGCAGCTGTACAGTGCCGTACGTGCAGTACAGAGACTGACTGTGTCCCAAAACCTCAGCCGCATCCTTCAGAGAACCCAGCCTTTGCGGTCGAAGTGGGCTGGGTCCTTTGCAGACCAAGAAGACAAGAAGTGAGAGGCTGTGAAACTGGACGGTCTAGCCCTCAGATTTGCATCACCAGCTGACTCAGTTTAGTTTAACAAACTCAGCCGTCTGCTCCTTGCTATCTAAAATATAACAGGATACTGGAGTAAATTCTCGACCATCTCACACTTCTGTTTAATCAGTTTTCTGTTTGACATTTATTCAGCTGTGTGAATTAATAAAGTTTTATTTAATCTAAACTAACTTTAATCTCAGCCAAACAGATTTACTCAGGGACAAATAAAACACTGAGAAAAAGCCAAACGATAACCTTTTTAAGTTATCTAGATGACTTGTATATCATGTTTAACCTAATTAGCGAAAGACGGGGGGTTGACAACGATGTGCCTGTTCTCACCGGCTCTAGTCATATTTGAAGTTTACACACCTACATCATCGCCTAAAATTTTTTTTAAAGTTTATTTTGTGAACCAGAAAGAGTAATAAGAGTAATATTAAAAGTAAGTTGCTGCCACCATTGTTGGAAACTGGAATTGGCTGGGCTGTGCTATGAATTCTGGGATAGGTTGGGCCATGAAGGATACACCCGACTCTTCCTTCAAATTCAGGGAAATGAAGGACGCATTTGTCGGCCACATTTGGAGCAGCCTTCACATTGGGACAACCTTTGTTGCATTACTGCAACGTAATTGGTCTACAAACGCAGGCTCCGAAGGATACAGCCTAATTCAGGGTCTGCATCCCTCAAAGTCACATCTGAAGCTTATCAAACTTTTGATTTCCATGTGTGACAACTGCAAGTGTCCAGAGTGAGGACAGACTGAGGGACCCACTGCTGCACATCATCTGTGAGGCTTTGCACCCCTGATGATCCACCAGGACAAACTCAGCAGTGTGTGAGGAAGAGGAGGAGGAAGAGCCAGCAGCAGCTGACAGATGGAGAGAATAGATAGACTGTTCCCTGTTTGTGAAGGACTGCTAGGAAAGTTTAAATAACTAATTGTCTGTCCTGAATCAGTCTTATTAGGTAATATTCAAATAATTTTATCATTCCAGTGTTTTCAGTGTGGGAGAAAGTACTCAGGGCCTTCAAGTTACACACTATGAAAGGCAGCAACAAGTTTAATGTTCAGAAACCTAAAGTATGTATCAGCAGCAGAATGGAGCTAAAAATAAATGTTTGTTTCAGTTCTATGAAGCTTTGAGTATTTTGGATTAGTAGCACTGCTGTGTTTGTTGCATCATATTGCTGTAATTGTTTATATGCTTTATATATTCTGAGGTAAGTTGATCTATAGTGTTACATCATATTCTATAAGGATGTTATGTGTTTGTATACTTTCTGCCCAGTTTGACCCATTTAGCAGAAGTCAGCCTGTTTAAGGCTCTGATATCTATTCTGTATGACTTAAAGCAGTTATGACATGGTCTGATTTTCTCACCCAATAAAGGAATGTTTAATATATCAGTCTACTCTTCATTCTATCAGGAATAGTTTTCACAGCTCGTACATTTTCATATATGTAAGCACTGAGCCAAATTTAGTAATGCAAAGATATTAAAAGAACAATATTTGTGTCCTGTTTATTATACATCTATATATACACTGTAAAAGATACTTGTCTTTGAGTGAAGATTTAAATAACTGCAACTTAAATCTTTACTTAAGCTCATTATTTGAAACCGAGTTCAAATTCAAATTGATATTTCACCCCAAATATAAAATTTTACATGCATATTATATAGAGATTGAAATGTGACGTCATTCAGGGGTAAAACCGCAAAGGATTCTGGAAACTCGTGGCAAGAGGTACTAGCGCACGCAGGCTTTCAATTGAAATCAGTCACACAGCGATAAAAAGAAACACAAAAATGGCAAGAAGCTGTTGTATTATTAACTGCAATAGCCGGTCGCATGACAGCCACGGGAAGCCGACGGGTAAAGAGATCGGTTGTTATCGGATTACGACGTTTAAGAGAAATTGTTCGAGCCATGTTTCCGAAGTAACAAAGAGGCGACGGATGGCCTGGATTGCTGCCATTCAAAGACCAAATATAACGTCCCAGAACACTCCAGCTCACAGGTTAGTCTGCTCCAAGCATTTCCACAAAGGTCAGTCTTCTGTTGTAGTTAATGCGTCATTTTTCTTAACATAATTGGTGATATAGGTTACAAGCAAGTCTGGCGCTGAACAGAAATTGTCGCGCTATGCTCCTTTGTTTATTGTGCATAAATAGTGAATTGTCCTGACATGATATTGTGTTTCACTTCTGTTATTATGGTACATTGACAAAAACATATACTTTTATTCACAGGGTAAAACAGTTGTTTTGTATCACTAATTGCCCAGTACGATTACAGCATACAATATTATTGTCACTGCTACATTTCTGTGATGGGTACCAGAAATTATTTCCACTACTAATTAATTACCGTTGAGCTCAAAGGTCCTATTAATAAACGGTTAACAAATGTGTATTTATGATGACGATTTGTGAGACTGGTAAACTTATGATACGTACGATGGTCTTTACTTTCTAAACGGTGCATTTCAAGGGCCTGTACCCATCCGTCGGTAAACTGTCGTCAGTAAAGATAGCTGACTTCATCTAACTAGCAAATGTTGTCCAGGCTACGTTGGTGATGCAGTTTTTTTTAATGTGTATGATATTTTTGTCATGCAATTTTAAAGCCGGTCCTACAACCGCATCCAAGAATAACATGCAGCTTATCTCAGAACTGTCGGTGAAAATTATTCTTGGAGCTAGGTTTAATTGAGCTGTATTTTAAAGAGGTGCAATTTCACAATTTGTGTATATTTTCTAAGTTCACTATTTCGTCATGTGTTGAGAAAAACACAGATTTAAAAATTACATGGTCTAATATTTACATTTAGCATAACTGCAACATGCTTTTTTCCAGTGTGTGAATGTGTGTGTGAATGGGTGGATGACTGGATATGTAAAGCGCTTTGGGGTCCTTAGGGACTAGTAAAGCGCTATACAAATACAGACCATTTACAAATACAGACCATTTACCATTTTTTTTTTTTTTTTTTAAAGACTCGAAAGGACTTGAAATTCAAAATTTCAGACTTGTGACTTGACTCGGACTTTTACACCAGTGACTTGAGACTCGACTCTGACTTGCCTGACATTACTTGAGACTTGACTTGAGACTTGAGGATAAAGACTTGAGACTTACTTGAGACTTGCAAAACAATGACTTGGTCCCACCTCTGGTTCCTGTGCTACTGCGAGTGTAAATACTGCTCCTCCCCCCTCTGCTCAGCACAAGCACAAGGCTCACGTGCAGAGTGAAGCGACAAAAAGTGCAAGAGAGAGTGTGAGAGGGAAAAGAAACAAAAACAAAAAAACACAGCTCCCAATAAGGAGATTTCACTTCAATGCGTCGGCTCTAAGACGCATTGGTTCGCTACCGACACATAACTAATACAAACTCTGAAGCACGTAAAACTCCAAAACACGTGAAACCTCCAAAACAGATACAAATTCCAAAACACAATGGAGGTGTTCCAGGATGCTAGGGGTAGTGTTGAGCTTTGGTTACCTAGTGGCTACACAAGCCAGGACGTATAGGAATATATATGAGTGTTTGTGTATAAATACACACACAATAGACATATGCTTCCAATTGTGTAATTTAAGTGATCTAGGTAGCTCTGTTTTGGAAGTTCAGTTAACGCTAGCAACGTGTTTTGGAGTTTATACGTGCTTTGTCTCTAGGGGCCACCATATATATTTATATAAACATATATAAATAAAACCACATTTGTTTACATTAGTAATTCCTTTGGTGCACAATTTTATATTGTTGTCGATAATAAATTAATTAAAACAACAAAACAACCCAAAGAGCCAGTTGGGAGCTGAAAGAGCCGGCTCTTTTTAGTGAGCCGACCCGAAAGAGCCGGTTCTCTAGAAAGAGCCGGAATTCCCATCACTATCTGACACTGGAGCTCTTCTCTCTCTGGCATGTTTGCTAAGTAGAAACAGCTGCTCAGAGAGGTGGTACCAAAGGCTGGACAGAGGGCAGGACCCACCCACACAGCCAAACACCACAGCAGGCTCTGCTAGAGCCATAACAGACAGTAGTGAGAGCTGCTGTGATGTGTGGCTTGGAGACAGTTGCACTGACAAAAAGACGGAAGGGCGAGCTGAAGATTTAGATATGAGTTCATCAGAGGGACAGCTCAGAGTCAGAGAGGCTGAAAGGGTCTGGACATGTGCAGAGCAGGGAGGGAGGAAATACTGGAAAAAGGATGATGAAGATGGACGTGCCAGGCAGCAGGAAGAAAGACAGCTGAGAGTCTGAAACAAGGGAAAGTTGCTACTGGCTGAGGCTGAATGTGTTCTTTCTTCTCAGCTTGGATGCTCTGTTTCATTCCTGCTGATGAAACCTTCATAGGATCAGCCTTTGTTTTCTCTCAGAGCTCCAACCAGCACCATCAGCAGCTGTTTGACATCAGAGGCAAAAATAAAACCATGAAGCTATTCCTTCAGAGAACCTCAATACTTTAAGAAAGGGGTGCAAAATGCACAGCCATCCATTCAAACGTTCTGCTGAGGCTCAGATGACACACTATATACGTCTCACATAGTTTCAGTGGGTGGTGCTTTTATATTTCTGCTGCAGTGTAAACAGACAGGTCCACAGCACAGCGGTCTGAGGAAGGAAGCGAGCAGTGCAGACAGAGACAGAACAGACAAAATACAAGACTGATCTGTGAAGCAGCTCTGTCCTCTACAAAGCTCTGCTCTGAATATCTGAGTCTGTTTGCTGATCTCTTTTCCTTGAATCCTTCCACGGGTGAGTCCTTAAACTGTTTGGTTGTTTTTCAGGTTTAATTGTGTTTCTGTGTTCCCATATGGTTCCCACAGTTAATCCATCACTCCTCTGGGACTGAAGCAACAGATTACAGTTACTGAAACAGTGTTGATGTTTTTGTAGACTATTTTTTACAAACTGGCATTTAATTACTTTACTTTGTAATATTTAAACTGATGCTTATTAAACTTCTGTGCGGCTTAAATTGCAGCAGTCAGAGAAAAAAAAGGCAAAGGAACACCAAAGCAAACATTAAGTAAGAGGAAATTCATGGCAGTAGGTCAGATTCTTATAAATGTTAAACTATAAAAGGTCTAAATCCATCACTTATAACCATCAATTCTCTAAGTTTGTACTTGATTAAACTTTAGTACATTTTTTACTGTTAACTCCACCAAAATCAAACATGTGGATCTGCTTGTCGACCGTGCAGCTGAAAGAAGCTGAATTCCAAAACAAAATCTTTGCACAGAACAAACCTTCTCAAGAGACCTCAGAGTATTTTCATGTGTAGGTCATTAATTTCCTTTCATGTCAGTAACAGCTGCACAGCTGTGAGGCCAGAACACACAAGCGTGGGCTCAGGGACACTCAGGAAATCTTTAAAACACAATAAATACCTTTATCCTGAAAAATTCCGGTAAGTATTCTCACGTTCATTAAAAACAGTCAGTTAATAACAATCTTAATAAGAGTGATGCTACTAAGTAATGAAAAAAATATTTCTGTTTTTTGCTTTTGGATTCTTGTATTTCTGGTGTTTGGAGTTCTGAGTTTTGTATGACAGCAGTTGTTTCCTGTTGTTTAGTCTCTGTCTCTGCATCATGTTGCTTATCCTGACATTTGCTGTTCTTCCCTGTTTTCTGGACTTTGGATCTTCATTAACCACAATGAAAGTGGATTTTTTTATCAATTCAGTCTGTCACAGACTCTGAATTTGTGACCTCATGAAAGTTTTTGATAAAAAATGTGTGAGTAGAGGCAGAAAGTAAAGTGATGTCATATGTTTTTAAAGTCTATTTTAAATTCCATAATACACTGGAGGGTTTTTTTAGAGCAATTTATCACACCCTGCCATTGTGAAACATTGCAGTAAAACATGGTTGTGAAAGTAAAGTACAATTGTTGTCCTTTAAAGCTTCTCTGGTTTTTAAAACAGTTTGCACATGCATAGCCATATTTTCTTCATCCATTTCATATTTTTGCATTATGCGGCCTTTGTTAAACCCCTCTGTAGCCACTAACTTCCTAAATGTGTTCGGCTGGTGCCAATTGACCATACCTAGTCAGGTTTGGATAAAAGCATACTTGTTTAACACACAGAAGAAACCCCAGTGACAAGCTTGGAGCTTCCTGTTCAGGCTGTAATCACAAGAACATTACGTTACAGCTGTTGACCAATTGCTTTGACAAACCTGTGAGGCAGTAAAAAAATAGGGAAGCAGGCATGAAGCAGGTGTGGAGGAGATCAAAACTCCAGACATCCAGAGGCCCCCAGAACACAAGAGACCAAGGAAGACCAACAGAGGGGCAGCTGCGCCACTGTCCCGGAAAGAGCTGAGGAGAGTCCCAGATGAGGGCTCACTCAGCAGCCGCGGAGCAGAAGCCAGGGGGAGTTGCAGTGACGTGCCCGTGAGCTCCGCCGGCAGCCAGCTGCACCTGAGTGACCGAGCCCCAGGCCGAGAGGCCGGGGGCACCCCACCTCCGAAGTGGCCCGAGCGAGCCCCAGGCTCCAGGCCCCGATAAGCGGCCGCCAAGGAGTGAGCCGGTGTGTACCTGGACGCCCATCCCCGGACACAAAGAACCACCAACGCACCGATGTCTGAGGGGGTCCACCACTGGCAGGGGAAGTGGTGGTAGGGGGAGATAGGCCTCCAAACCTTGGAGGGCCTGAGATGTCCCCAGAGAGGTGGCGCCTGACACCCAACCTGACATATAGACACAGACATACAGGCACACACAGATACAAACATCCATTCCCACCCTCATGCTCTCATATGCACTTACTCCACACTCAACCAACGTGGAGACAGACATAAAGAGACGCTGTACACACGATCACACTCCCCAAGCGTACTCTACAAACCGGGTCTAGGTGCCCCCGCCCCTGGAGGGGGGAACTGCACCTAGACCCAGGTGGTGTTTCCCTTTTCCCTGCGGTGGGGGGAGGCAGACCGCCCCGACTCCGCAGCAGCAGGGAGGCTCCACACTCCAGACCGCAGTCGGACGGCCAACTCCTCCTCCTAGTCCCCCCGCTCCAGCAGGTCGCAGAGAACGGGGGTGAGAGAAGACTCCAAACCTCCCTCCACCCGCTCATTGTAGTGTTGATGCATGTGTGTTTTAAGGTGCATTTAAAATCCAGGAGGGCATGGAGCTACCTGCCAGAGAGCAGCAGGTAAGCGCATGGTCCCTCCTGCTAGCCCTCAATGTCTATGTGTATTTAAAATTGAGAGGTGGGCAACGATGCCAGGGGTGAGGTGTACACCCTGATGGTACTTTGGACTCCGTGTATCGTGCCCACCCCCAAGATCCTATATGTATGTGTAATGAGAGTGTGAGTAATGTGAATGTCTAAGTTGTGGGATAAAATTGAGGCAGAGGCAGCCAGAAGGGGACAGGGGGGGGGGGGGGGGGGGGGGGGGTAGCCTCCTCTGCACCCTGGTGACATACCCCTACTCCAAGGCCCTGCATGTGTGGGTGGTTGTGGTGGAGCGGGAAGAGGGAGGCAGCTGGAGATGGGGAGGGAAGGAAGGGAGGGGCAAGTGACCCCTCCCTGGGGCCAGCTCCCCCGCTGACCCCAGTAGGCACCCCCACACTCCGCGACCCGCCAGGGAAAGGGGGCCCAGGCCCATCCAGACCAGGGCCCAGTGCAGCAGCGCCGCCCGGCCCCACAGAGCCCGGGACAGTCCACCCAACCCCACCACAGAGAAAACTGCACCCACCCCACCATCCACTCATCTTCCAGACTACATAAGACAATAAACACCCAGGCTGAGATCTTCCTCCACCTCTCCTGTATCTCCCCCTCCTGCAGAGGGAGCTCCTGAGGAGAGGAAAGCTCCTGCAAGATGTGACAATCTCCCCCACCAGTTGAAGAGCCCCCCAGGTGGCTCGATGCACCGGCGGCACCCTGCTCCAGGGCTGGGCCCCCATGCACCCACCCGCCCACAACTCCGGCAACACACCAAAAAAAAAAAAAAAAAAAAAAAAAAAAATAGGGAAGGAGAGCTGCCTGACTGTTGAATGTGGTGTAGCTTGTTGCTCACAAGGGGCTAACTGATTACTGGGCTTCTCTCTCTAATGCTATAGGGTCTTTATCTTACGATATAAAACACCTTGAGCTCACTGTTGTTGTGATCTCATGCTGAAGGCACTCCAATCATGTAGTCAGGAAAACAATATCATCAACAAAGGTATAGAGTATAGATCCACAGTTTTGCTAAACCAGACAGACTATCATGAAAACATTTTGTCACTGCTTAGCGACAAAATACTTATAAGCACCTGAAACAACATCCAAGTTGTAGATACAGGAAGAGGGCGATAGATTGAAGCAGTTAGAACAGGACAACACTATTGACTAGAGATGGACCGATCCGATATTACGTATCGTATCGGTCCGATACTGACGTAAATTACTGGATCGGATATCGGAGAGAAATAAAAAATGTAATCCGATCCATTAAATATCAAAAAAGCACCTCACAAAACTTGCGACATGGCGTAACTCTGCTCATAACCATAGCATGTGGTCACGTGATAGAGGGCTGTGTGTAGCCTCCTACCAAACCAGCATTTCATCTCCGAGGAAGTTATCCCAGAGAGAAGTAAGGCAAGTGTGTAAGTTCATCTCTGCGTGTTCCCACGCATTCCCACGTTAAGCTTAACAACCGATATATGGAGCGACTGCCTCCCCCTCCGTCTCCTGCTGCTACTTCTATCATGAAACTGATCAATGATCAGCTGATTGGCTTTTCTGTCGCAAGTCCGTTTTTCTTGTTTGTTTATGGCCCACTTTGCGCCAGAAAGAGGAAACCAGCGGCTGAACAACAGCAGCACGTTTAAGCTTAATATAACTCATAACTTTTGCACTGTCCACTTCCTGCTGTGACAAAACAAATTTCCCACGTGTGGGACTAATAAAGGTTATCTTATCTTATCTTAATAAGCTGTTGTTAGAATTTATTTAATATTACTTTCTACACCAGGATCTTTTTCTATGTAGCTGACGGCTGGTAACTGTGCAGGGGCGGATCTAGCAAAGTTTAGCCGGGGGGGGGGGGGGGGGGGGGGTGCGATAGGGCATAAACAGGGAAAAGGGGGCACAAAGACATACTTTTCTTTCTTATTCTCATTTAAAATATCTAGCTTTTAATAAATAATTATCTGAATCTTACACCCAGAGTTTTAATCTGATGTAAAATGTATAGAAGTCCATTACTGTATATAGTAACTATTAAGTCTAATATACCCTAGTAAGCTATAGTACTTTTTCCTTTGGGAAGATACTATCTGTGCAGTCTGCAATTCTCTTGAAGAAAGATGTTAAATCTATTTAATTATTCTTGAAAAATAATTTATTTCTGGGCATTTTTTTTCACACTGCATCAAATTAAAGTTGATTACGTCGATTAAGCATCATGAGGTGGAGGGTGGTTCCCTATTTTTTATTTTTTTATTTTTTGCTGGGAGTTTGCAACTCTATTAGTTAGGTTGCTTACTCTTTAAAATACCAGAATAGGGAGGATGGAGTGAGCTCTCTCCACTGAGAGATCACATCACAGCTCTCCTTCATCCTGGGGCAGAACTAGTTTCCTATACCTGAGAGACTCTCCTGGTGTGAATGCTTTCCCCACTTCCTGAGTTACAATCTGTTTAACTGCTTGAATAGGGTGGTGTGAAGCAGTCACCCATGTGGGCTTTATATGGTAAAATAATGTGACCAGTATCAGAATAAGAAACAAGTTCACACTGTGCATCCTCACTTGGCTATTCCCTCACCCTCTTTTGTTCGTGTCCAATCATCTTTGCTTACTGAGAAGAATGAGGATCTAATGCACAGTAAAGAAATTGCCTAAATGTTATAAAAAATGTGCACAAGTAATTTGTCAGTCAGTTTTAATCAGGGTCCGGGCTCCTTGTGTCTGTGGTGTTTAAAGAGTCATAATTCCATCGCCGATCTCTCCTCCGTTCCAACACTGCTGTAGGTTGAAAGGGGCAGACCACGTCATACACCCCTGTTGTCTTCATCGCAGAATCTCTTCCACCTTTTTTGGATTTTACTGTTTTTCAAAAATCTCCTCATGAGTGAGATTTACCAAAGATCTACCAAAGAGATTCTCTGTTCTGCATAGGCCTGAACCCCCTCAGTGAGATCATTAACAAGACTGGCTACAGATACCAACTACGGAATGGAGCAGTTCTCAGCCACCTCCTGTACATGTATGACATCAAGCTGTATGCCAAGAGTGAACGAGATATTGATTCACTGATCCACACCATGCACCAGGATATACAGCAATAACATTTGAATGCCGTTCAGACTGCAGAAATTAAGTCGGATGATAACAAAAAGAGGGAAGGTAGTCAGAACTGAGGGGATCGAACTACCAGAAGGCAACAATACAGACATAGAGGACAGTTACAAGTACCTCTGGATCCCACAGGCAAATGGGAACCATGAAGAGGTCGCTAGAAAAGCTGCAACCACCAAGTACCTGCAGAGGGTCAGGCAAGTCCTGAGAAGTTAGCTGAACGGTAACACCTACCCGTGATCAGATACCCTGCCGAGATAATACGCTGGCCAAAGGAGGAGATAGAAGCCACGGACATCAAGACAAGGAAACTCCTGACCATGCTTGGGGGGTTTCACCCCAAGTCCAGCACCCTGAGGCTGTACGCTAAGCAGAAGGAAGAAGGCTGGGGACTGGTGAGTGTCAGCACCACGGTCCAGGAGAGACAACAAACATCCACAAATACATCAGTAAGATGGCCCCAACTGACCCCGTGCTCAGTGAACACCTCAGGCAGCAGAAACCCAAGAAAGAGGAGAAAGATGAGGAACCATTGTGGAAGGACAGGCCCCTACATGGTATGTACCACCGGCAGACAGCAGAAGTGACTGATATCCAAAAGTCCTACCAGTGGCTGGACAAAGCTGGACTGAAAGACAGCACAGAGGCACTAATCATGGCAGCACAGGAACAAGCTTTGTGCACAAGATCCATAGAGGCTGGGGTCTATCACACAGAGTAAGACCCCAGGTGCAGGTTGTGGAAAGGGTGCAGGGCGTAAGATGCTAGCAGGCAGGGCATACATGGAACGCCGTAATCAAGTGGCCAGCATAGTGTACAGAAACATCCGTGCCGAATACGGCCTGGAAGTCCCAAGGTCAAAATGGGAGACGCCCCTTAGGGTGGTGGAGAATGACCGAGCTAAGATCCTGTGGGACTTCCAGATACAGACGGACAAAATGGTGGTGGCTAATCAACCAGACATAGTGGTGGTAGGCGAAAAGAACCAGACGGCCATAGTGATCCATGTAGCGGTCCTGAATGACAGCAACATCAGGAAGAAGGAACACGAGAAGCTTGAGAAATACCAAGGGCTCAGAGAAGATCTCGAGAAAATACTACTAAAACGGTTTGAGTCCGAGGGAGTAGATTGGTTAAATATTCCTCTCTAAATTCTACTTTGTTGTGAGTTTGTGTTTTAAGAAAAATTAATTGGAGTATTGGCTGCAGTGACTCCCAAACTAGGCGGGTGGCTCCAGCAGATCCCAGAAACAACTTTGGAGCTCTCTGTCTTTGGAGCTCTGTTTATGTAAAATCCTAACAGAGTTAGGATTTTACATGAACATTGATCTTCAGATGTGAACTTACAAAGCAACATTTCTCTTTTTTGATGCATAGTACTGTTTTCAATAGTTAGGCAGGCTCATTTAACAATAATCAACACATCATTGTATTCCCTCGTGACCATGTCATGGATCAACAGTAACACCTCTTTTTTCCTGTGGTTTTCCTCACAGATTGATGATGTGTCTCAGAGTTCAGCAGCTCAGCTTTACTGAAATGTTATGAAACTTAAAGAGAAAGTAAATCGAGGCAGAAGCTGATCATCGATCAGAGCTAACTGTCTGTGATTCTGCACTCAGTTCAAGTGGAGACAACAAGCTGAGTAAAAGTGCAACAGGTAAACACTGAGGATGGCACAGGTGACGATCAGAACAAAGAGCAGACAGGGAGACTTCTACCTGGACATGGATCACCTGCTGATGCTGATGCTGCAGCTGCTGCTGCTGCTGCGGAGCTCAGGTAGGACTCTGACACACACATGAAAAGTAAAAAGGTTCAGATCCTTCAGAAAATTTAGGACAGATTTTATTCTTTTCACAGTTATGTATCCTGATATTCCTGCAGTGTCACATGGGTTCAAATTCAGTGATGATAATTCAGACTCACTTTGCTTTTACTCATGACAAATGTAGGAGTGACGCAGGCTGTAATCCAGTTTTAAAGGAAACTGTTAAATACCCCCAATTATTTCATCTTTGGGCTGAAGGAAGAACAACACTCTGTGTTTAACGCTCAATCAACAATCACTTTAATCAATAAAATTCTCTTTATTCCATACAACACTTTGAGCATTACAAACGTCCGGACGGGAGATGTGCACAGGAAAATCTCAAAATGTCTGAGTTACCCACACTCTTATAGCTTCTCCCCCCTTCATACTAAGCATTCACATTTTTTCTCTCTCAGTGAGCCTAAGTTATGATCTTGGCTTCCTGTGCAGTATGTTTCAGACAAATAAGACCATGATTCTCTGAAAACAAAATTTCTTATAAATCAGCAGTATAATGCATCATAAAACAGTGTAATATCCCATTCCTGTTTTTTGTCAGAATAAACAATCAATTACAATCAAACAATCAATCAATTTGCTGGTCCCTCTCTAGTCTAAACAACGTTTCAGTAACTTTCCACCAGAAGATGGTCCCCTGTTATCTACTTTCTCCCAGGCAAGCATGAGCAAGAGTCTACAGCTCTCTACCCACCAAGGACACATAGTCTAACGCCTTTATTTTCAGGGCCGTGTCCACTTAATACTACATTACATGGTTATATGGCATTTTAGTTAATATAAAGCATAGAATTGAGGCACTTCAAATAATTCCATTCTGACAAAACTAATCTCATCTCTCTCTAAAGCCCACACTGAACAACCAGCTGAACACACCTAAAGGCTGTTTCCACCAGCTGGAATGAACTTTAGCCCACTGCAAAAAAAACTTATAGACTGCTCTGTAATGACTGCATCAGCTGCTTGTGAACAGAACAAAATCAAACAGAACAAACATTTGCTGTTATACTATTAGGAACATGTTCCTGAAAATGCTTGTCTTCTGAACTCTTTCATTTCACAGACTTTTAGTTTTTCTGACCAATCAAATTATTTTTAGACAATCTTGTCCTGGTTTGGTATCAAATATGTTCCTTCACACAAATGAAGAGAATAAAAGTTGGTTTTGAAACAGGTTTTAGAAATGTCTAATTTTGGGGAGGTCATGACAGTTTAGGAGCAGCAACAGCAAAGGCCTGATTTCCTTTGTGGATCCTGGGACAGCTAGGAGCATTTGGTCCACAGACCTCGATGATCTTGAAAGAGTGTACAAAATCAACTGGTCAGAAAGGTACAACACACAAACTTCAAAGGAGGAGCAGTTTACAATGTTTTGTCTTGAAGCCACAAAAGAGACTGGTTTAACCCTCCTGCATACTGTGATTGTGACATGGATGGAACATTTCTAGTCTAACTTTATTCCTCACCATCTGCCTTACTCCCAGAAGTGACAGAAACCACTGATCTGTCCATATGTGTGGATGGTTATATAAAATCTCAGGATATGAAAATCAAAGAACAGAAACATCTTTGACCTCATGTACTGAGACTGTCTGCATTACAGTTCATATATTAGTTGTAGCAAATCATCATTAAAACGAACCATGAATTCTAAGTTGTCATTTCAAATTTTGAGTTAGATTTATATATAGACATATATATAGATTTGTATCAGTTAGATATAACTGAATGAATTTTAGTATATCTATTAACTTTTTTCAACATCTGTAGTCCCAGAAATTTACTAAAATGTAACTCTCCACTGTCCTCATCTCACCTCCAATCAAATTCCATCTTCACACTTACAGTTTTTACTCTTTTTTTTCTCTTCAGGAGTCCAGGTTGGGGCAAAACACAGTTCTACAGGTAAAAGGAGAAATCAGAGAGAAATTAAGGATCACACAACCAGAATCAGCACTAACATTAAATATTTCCAGAAGTAAATTCATTTTTTACTGACGACTCTCTCCTTTCTGTTAGAGCCTGGTGATGTCAGGCTGGTGGGAGGAGCCAGTCACTGTGCAGGAACACTGGAGGCAAAACATCTGGGAGAGTGGAGACCATTGTGTGCCTCTCATGATTCCTGGACACTGAAAGAAGCAGCTGTTTTCTGTGAATACCTGGACTGTGGCTCTGCTGTTCATGTAGAAGAAAGACATTCCTCATATAAATCTGCGTGGTCTATCAGTTCTGATTGTGTTCTGTCCAGATCTCCTCTGAGGGAATGTACAACATCAGATTACACTGACCAAATCCTGAAACTGACCTGTGCAGGTACAGTGGAGGCAAAGAGCCCCCCACTGTTGGGTGGTTGTGGCCGGCCAGGGCCTCTGGGGTCTTTTCCTGTCAGCCTCTGGCTCTTGGGTTCATTGTTGCAATGTCTCACCCTAATTTTGTAGTATGCTTCATGACAGAAACTCATATACAGCCACATTTCTCTTTCTCACTTTCTCTCTCTGTCACTCACTTGTACAGACAAACAAATAGCAACATTTTATCTTTATTTAGGTACTTTCCTTTGTCTTGTCTTTCAGCTGTTGTATATGGTTTTCCAGTGTTTTGTTACAGATGAAGACCCAACATGTTTTTTTTCCTGACTACTTAATGGAGTCAGCAGCACTCAGTTTACAGATTCCACAAGACAGGGGCAATACTACATATCAACAAAAGAGAATCCCAGTAGGCTACGGCTTTAATAACCGCTGAGGAGATGAAATATAAACATGATGCTAACATATCTCCTGTTATAAAGATGTGTTCTGTTGTTAATGATGAAGTCATGTTGAGTTGTGCTGAGGTTGAATCAGTGAATAGTTGTTTGCTGCCATCTTTTTCTTGTGTGTCTGCTGTCTCTGATCTCTCTGTTTGATCTTCTCTGATGTCTCCAGACTCTGTCAGGCTGCTGAATGGTTCCAGTCTGTGTTCAGGCAGACTGGAGGTGAAGTCTAACCAGAGCTGGTCCTCAGTGTGTGAAGCTGACTTTGACCAGCAGGATGCAGAGGTGGTCTGTAGGGAGCTCGGCTGTGGGCCTCCTTCAGTCCTCCAGGGGGCGCTGTATGGAGAAGTGGAGGCTCCAGTGTGGAGCAAAGTGCTCCACTGTGGAGGCCATGAGTCTGCTCTCCTGGACTGTAGAAGCTCAGGCTCAGCTAGAAACAGCTGCTCACCTGGCAAAGCTGTTGGACTCACCTGCTCAGGTAGAAGAGGAGCTGCAGCTTTGATGTAGTTCAAACTTACTTTATTCTTTTACTGATGACTCTCTGCTTTCTGTTCAGAGAGTGATTTCAGGTTGGTGGGAGGAGCCAGTCGCTGTACAGGTATACTGGAAGCGCCAAATCTGAGAGAGTGGAGACCTGTGTATAGCTCTGACTGGAGCTTGAAAGAAACAGCTGTTGTGTGCATACATCTGGACTGTGGCTCAGCTTTTTCTGTTAAAAAGAGCCACAATTTCTCATGGAGATCTAGATGGAAGATTAGTTCTGATTGTCTTCAGCCAGGATCTCCTCTGAGGGATTGTGCAACATCGGCATACACTGATCAAATCCTGAATCTCACCTGCTCAGGTAATCATACTGATTAAGTTATCCATGACTTCATATATGACAGAGATGTACCAAACTGTGACAGATGGCAGCAACAATAGCAGCAGACCGTCTCCATCAGTCACAACATGGCTGAGATGCGGAAACCCTCTAAACCAACCTCCAACCAGCCTGAAAGGACTCCTTCAGCCTAACAGCTTTCCAAGTTGCTGCTTTCAGCAGGTGTTTATAGAGAAGTACAAACACAAAGGCTGGAGGAAGTGAAATTAGTTAACAGGGCGCCAGGGGGAGTGTTTGCCCAGGGTGCCAAACAGGCTAGGACCGCCACTGCTTGCATATGCTCATTTGTGTCGTGTCTCGTTTCTGAGGCTATGTCACTAGAGTGGCATGTTTACATTTGCTAGCATATATCCAAATCCCACACTAATTTCATTACCAGATCATCTGTCGGTCTGAATATCTTCATCATCCCACTACATGTCTCTGTCCTCTCTTTTCCATCCTTTACCTTCAGAAAGGTTTACAGCAGTCTTCTGAACAAACCACCAACCTTTCTAAAAGGGCTCGTTATTCAGTATCCTTCTGCTGTGTTCCAAAAGCAGCTTCTTTACTTGGCATCATGATAGAAACTAACAAACTTGTTACACACAAAAAGATTCTAGGTCTGACCAACCATCTCAGCCGTGGGCAAAAAGATGACAGTCAATGAAATTCTAAAATAAATTTTTAACACAATGATCAAAAAGAAGATACAGCCCAGTGTACCATTTGCATATAAAGTAAAAACACAGTCCAAGGCAAGAGCCAGCTATGCCACAAAGCTCTCCACACCTTGTTAACTTCAACAGGGTTAGCATTTGTCTTCTGAGACCCACCACCCTGTAAGTAGATAGCCAGTGATCACTCCGGCCTCTGCAACACAGCTGCCTTAAGGCTGTGGCATATAGTAGGACCTGGCCTGCACAGAGAGAGAAAATAACACGGTTCACTATATAATTCACAGCACACAACCCATCCATCCCAAACATATCGTGTCATCAGAGGTGTTTGTAGTTTGGGCTATAAGTAGACTACCGTATCAGTGCAATCAATTATACCTGCCTCCAATTAGTCCAACCCCATTACAGCCATTGGCTCACCGCAAATGTGACGCACACAACCACTCCCAACCCAGTGCAACTTAACGCAATAATATGGAGATGAATTAAAACAGGAACATTAGTCTACCCAGTTATAAACTACTGTCCACATATTTGAATAGATCACTTAAACCAGGGCTTATCAGTATGATCAAAGTCACAAAGTAAAATCTCAATCTTTGGTTGTTAGATTCCCTGCCCTGTGGCCTTTCTGCAGCTCTCCCAGGAAAGCAAATACACCTAAACTCGGTCCTCTCTTTGGCCACTGAAAAAACACTGAAGACCATTAAAAGGTCCTGTGGATGTGGGATATAACAATAAAACTGTCTAAGAGAACAAGAAAACAGGAGAGACATTTGGAAATAAAAACCATCAAAAGAACACACTGATAGACTACACACTATTTCACACTACATAAACACTATATCATCACCAAGAGCAAATTAAAAAGAATAAAAAGTAATATGTTGACTAATTTTTCTTCCTGGCCATGTCCAGTCCCTGTGTCAGGTACCAAAGCTGACTTTTGAGTTGAATCAGCTGCACTCATTTTACTGGTTTCACTAAAGAAAGGGACAATAATACACACCCACAAAGAAGTTATTGCAGCTAGGGCTGCAATAACAGCTGTCAGATTATGAAATGTAAATGTAAATGTGATGGTAACAAGTCTCCAGTGTGTACCAATGTAAAGATGTGTTCTGTTGTTAATGATGAAGTCATGTTGAGTTGAGCTGAGGTTGAATCAGTGAATAGTTGTTTGCTGCCATCTTTTTCTTGTGTGTCTGCTGTCTCTGATCTCTCTGTTTGATCTTCTCTGATGTCTCCAGACTCTGTCAGGCTGCTGAATGGTTCCAGTCTGTGTTCAGGCAGACTGGAGGTGAAGTCTAACCAGAGCTGGTCCTCAGTGTGTGAAGATGACTTTGACCAGCAGGATGCAGAGGTGGTCTGTAGGGAGCTCGGCTGTGGGCCTCCTTCGGTCCTCCAGGGGGCGCTCTATGGAGAAGTGGAGGCTCCAGTGTGGAGCAAAGAGTTCCAGTGTGGAGGCCATGAGTCTGCTCTCCTGGACTGTAGAAGCTCAGGCTCAGCTAGAAACAGCTGCTCACCTGGCAAAGCTGTTGGACTCACCTGCTCAGGTAGAAGAGGAGCTGCTGCTTTGATGTGGCTCAAACTCACTTTATTTGTTTATTGATGACTCTCTGCTTTCTGTTCAGAGTCTGATGATGTCAGGCTGGTAGGAGGACCCAGTCGCTGTGCAGGAACTCTTGAGGCAAAAAATCTGGGAGAGTGGAGACCAGGCTTTCTCTCGACCCTGAAAGAAGCAGCTCTTGTTTGCCAATATCTGGACTGTGGCTCAGCTGTTTCTATACAAACAGCACACTCCTCATTTAAATTTGTGTGGTCGATTCTTTCTGACTGTTTTCCGCTGAGGGATTGTACAACATCAGATTACATGAATAAAATCCTGAATCTCACCTGCTCAGGTAATCATATTGATGAAGTTATCAATGACTTCATATATGACAGAGATGTACCAATCTGTGACAGATAGCAGCAAGAATAGCAGCAGACTCTCCATCAGTCACAACATGGGTTTCAGGAATCCTCTAAACCATCCTCCAACCAGCTTGAAAGGACTCCTTCAGCCTAACAGCCTTCCAAGGTGTTTATAAAGAAGTACAAAAATAAAGGCTGGAGGAATAAAAATAATCCTAGGTTTCTCTTCAACACTGTAGCCACACTAACAAAAAGTCAGAGCTCTGTTGAACCAACCATTTTTTAAACCTTAACTAGTAATGAATTCGCTCTCGCATTTGTTTGTTATCCTGCACTGTAAATAAACGCTCACTGATATCATCAGCCTTTGCTCGCATGGGGCAATCGTGGCTCAAGAGTTGGCAGTCTCGGTCGTTGTGTCCTTGGGCAAGACACTTCACAAGTTGCCTACTGGTGGTGGTCAGAGGGCCCGGTGGCGCCAGTGTCCGGCAGCCTCGCCTCTGTCAGTGCACCCCAGGGCAGCTGTGGCTACAATGTAGCTTGCCATCACCTGTGTGTGAATGTGTGTGTGAATGACTGTATGTAGTGTAAAGTGCTTTGGGGTCCATAGGAACTAAGTAAAGCGCTATACAAATACAGGCCATTTACCATTTTGGCTCCTCCTTCACTAACACCTCACGACCTGCTCCGTAAACCATGACAAATCATTTATGTACCACAGGCCTTCAAGCTGGCAGTTGTTAAACCGTTACTTTAAAAGTATGGCATTATTTTTGTGCCACTATTCTGAGCGCACATAAAATAAATTTGCAGGTGCACGTGTTACATTTTGAGGAGAAATTTATTTTGAGTGAAGAAAAGCTAAATTTGAGTGAAAAAAAAATCATTGCTACATGCAAAACATGTATTTTAGTGTTTGCTATTATCCATACACACTAGAGTTGGATGTCTTGAGACCAGTCTTGGTCTCGAGAACACTTTTACGTGGTCTTGGTCTCGTCTTGGTCTCGATGGACGTTGGTCTCGGTCTTGTCTTGGTCTCGCTCTCTCGGTCTTGCGTTCTCAAATCGACGTAGTGTTCGGGAGATTTGGAGTCAACAACCATGGTTGTTTCTTATGTTTCTTGCATTTGCACATTTTGCTTGTACCAAGGATAAAATAGAATGAGTCAGCTTTCTGTGGTTGATAAAAGTTGGAAGTTAGATTCCCTGCCCCGAGGCCTTTCTGCAGCTCCCCCGGGAACGCAAATACACCTCCACTCGGTCCTCTCTTTGGCCACTGAAAACACACTGAAGACCATTAAAAGATCCTGTGGATGTGGAATATAACAATAAAAAGGTCAAAGTGAACAAGAAGACAGAAGGGACATTTGAAAATAAAACCATCAAAAGAACACATAAAAGTCAATACACTATGATCACCAAGGACAAATGAAAAAGCTTAAATATAAAAAGCTTAAAATATAAAATATTTTCTCTCTGGCCATGTCCTGGTACCAGAGCTGACTGTTTAGTGAAGTCAGTTGCACTCATTTTACTGGTTCCACAAGAAAAGGGAAAAATAATCATCAATAATCACCCACAAAGGAAAATCCCAGTAGGCTAGGGCTGCAATAACAGATGTTGGATTACAAAGTGTAAATGTGATGCTAAAAGTCATATTGGAGTTGAGCTGAGGTTGAATCAGTGAATAGTTGTTTGCTGCCATCTTTTTCTTGTGTGTCTGCTGTCTCTGATCTCTCTGTTTGATCTTCTCTGATGTCTCCAGACTCTGTCAGGCTGCTGAATGGTTCCAGTCTGTGTTCAGGCAGACTGGAGGTGAAGTCTAACCAGAGCTGGTCCTCAGTGTGTGAAGCGGACTTTGACCAGCAGGATGCAGAGGTGGTCTGTAGGGAGCTTCGCTGTGGGCCTCCTTCAGTCCTCCAGGGGGCGCTGTATGGAGAAGTGGAGGCTCCAGTGTGGAGCAAAGAGTTCCAGTGTGGAGGCCATGAGTCTGCTCTCCTGGACTGTAGAAGCTCAGGCTCAGCTAGAAACAGCTGCTCACCTGGCAAAGCTGTTGGACTCACCTGCTCAGGTAGAAGAGGAGCTGCAGCTTTGATCTGGTTCAAACTCGCTTTATTCTTTACTGATGACTCTCTGCTTTCTGTTCAGAGCCTGATTTCAGGTTGGTGGGAGGAGCCAGTCGCTGTACAGGTACACTGGAGTTTAAACATCTGGGGGAGTGGAGACCAGTGTATGGCTTTTTCTGGACACTGAAAGAAGCAGCTGTTTCCTGTGAACAACTGGACTGTGGCTCAGCTGTTTATATAGAAATGGTAGACTCCTCACGCACAACTGGGTGGTTGATCAGTTCTGATTGTGTTCTGTCCAGATCTCCTCTGAGGGACTGTGCAACATCGCATTACACTGACCAAATCCTGAAACTCACCTGCTCAGGTAATCATACTGAGTCATCCGTGACTTCATATTTGACAAAGATGTACCAAGCTGTGATAGATGGCAGCAAGAATAGCAGCCAACCAACCAGCCAGAAAGGACTCCTTCAGCCTAACAGCTTAATAATAATAATAATAATCATAAATCTTATTTATGAGCGCCTTTCAAGTCACCCAAGGACACTTTACAATAGGATAAAACACTTAGTAAAACAATGGCAGAATAAGAACAATAAAACAAAAGCAGTGGATTCATAGTGAATATGCAGATTTGAACAGATGAGTTTTGAGTTGGGATTTAAACTTTCCAAGTTGCTGCTTTCAGCAGGTGTTTATGGAGAAGTACAAACAAAAAGGCTGGAGGAAGTGAAACTGGTTATTGTTATTGTAAAACAGAGAGCAAGACGGGAAGTGGGAAATGTTCCAGGAGAGGAGCTGGGCTGAGAGCAGGAACTAGAACAGAAGTCAGCACGGATCTATATGTTAATGAAGCACAATGAGCACACCTGTGCAGGTACATATCAGATATACATGCTCATTTAAGTTGTGTATAGTTTCTTAGGGTATATTCACTATAGTGGCATGTTTACATATGATAGCACCATCACGTTCTCATCCCCAAATGTAACATATGTGACAAATTGCTGGTATGTTACGCTTTTGGCCACCCAACCCATCTGTATGTGAGTTGTGTTTAGTTTCTGAGGTTATATCACTATAGTGGCATGTTTATGATTGCACATAATCAAATCTATACTAGTTTCATTAACAGATCATCTGTCTTTGCATTATAAATAGCATTTTGCTTCAAAAGTGTTGCATATGCGTATGATATGATCACACAAATGTAAACAAAGATTTACAAATGTGTACAATCATTTGTGTTGAACTTTTGAGGACTCACAAGTGCATGCTTTAATCCACACACAAATACAAAGCAAGCAGAGGTAGATTGGTCTTAAATAGAAGCCCCCGGTGCACCGTGTGACTAACTAACTAACTTTTCCCCACTCTGCGACACACCCACTGCGTCAAACCATGGGAACTGGTGATTCTTTCTGAGACATGTGAAGCTAAAGACACCAGAAACCACAGTCAATTGTCTCCCAGGGGCCAGAGCAGGCAACATTGAGCGAAATTAAAACTGCTGGCTATGGGTAAATGTAAATTCAGTAAAGTTCTTATTCACGTCGGCAGTAATGACACCCAGTTACGTCAATCAAACATCACTAAAATTGCCTTAAATTGCTGGCTGGCTGAGTGTCCAAAAACCAATGTGGGCTTTGTAAATAATTGGAAAACTTGCTGGAGAAAACCTGGTCTTCTTAGGAGAGCTGTCATCCATCCCACCTTGGGTGGAGCGGCTCTCATTTCTAGAAATCTGGCCAAATTTATTAAACCCCAAAAAACGTGACTATCCAGAGTTGGGACCAGGAAGCAGAGTTGCAGTCTTATACGCCTCTCTGCAGCTTCTCTCCTCCTGTTATCTCCAATCCCCTTAGAGACTGTGTCAGCTCCTAAACAAACAAAAAAAAAACCAAGCTAAAAATCAGCAAAAAAAAACAAACCCAAAAAAACAACTTAAACAGAAAAAAATCCCAAAGACAGAAAAAAATAAAAGTCTCTGTTAGTACATGAAGTAACAATTGATCAACAAAATAGGTTTACTCTTCCTTACAGAAACCTGGTTGCAGCAGGATGCAAATGTTAGTTTAAATGAATTAACACCCCCGAGTCATACTAACTATCAGAATACTCGAAGCACAGGCCGAGGGGGCGGTGTGGCAGCAATCTTCCACACCAGCTTATTAATTAACCAAAGACCAAGACAGAGGTTTAATTCATTTGAAAGCCTGATGCTTACGTAAACCGGGGACATGTGTCCCTCTATCTTATATAAAGAGATCTATACTGCTGACCCCAAGTATAACATCTACAATATCTGAATCTAGGGCTTGTATCACAAATCTTAGACCTAGGCTCTTCCAGTTTAGAATTATCTCAGGCTTTCTCAGATTCATGCTCACTGATCTGCTAGGTTTGGGAAGGAGACTGGCAGTAGCAGTCTCTGTAAGAGTAAATAAGACCTCCAACCCACACAACACACAAGACCACAGATTTATGAAACAGAAAATTAGCTTTATGTAAATATTTTGTTAAGTTCCATTTGCCTTTTTATTAAAGCATGAATACCTTCAAGTGTAATAAATAACTCAAATATACCACAAAAATCATTTAAACCAGCGGTCCCCAACCTTCTTTGCGCCAAAGACCGGTTTAATGTCCGACAATATTTTCACGGAAAGGCCATTAAGGTGTCGCAGATAAATACAACAAAATTAAATAATACGACCAAGACAAAAACTATATTTTGTAAATATAATAATAAGTGTGAATTCACTGCGTAATTGTGTAACTTTATTAGCAGCGTCCTCCTGAAATGCGCCAACATCATTGAGAGTAACATCCACCTCTCTGCCCCTTAATGCTCTCTGGTCGCTATGGCAACGCGTAAATATTTATTTCAAAACAAAACACAACTACAACACGGAAAAAGACAGAATTAACGATAAAACCCCTGAAAACCATAAATTTCACGTCCAATCCTCAGCTCTCGCGGCCCGGTACCAAACGACTCACGGACCACTATCAGTCCGTGGCCCGGAGGTTGGGGGCCGCTGATTTAAACAACCACAATGCATGTAAAATAAGAAAAAAAATGAAATATTTCAAAACCCCCAACAAAAACCTTTCTTTGGATACAAATGTCTAAAACTACACATAATGTCTCTTTCACTTACAACATCTTACCTTTGTGTCGACAAAACGTGCAATACACACAGATCAGGTTGTATTCCCAAGTGGGGTTTTGAGACTAATTTAACCATCGCACAGATCCACAAATGTGAGGTGAATTCAAGTTGCAGTATAAACATCTAACCTTCTACATTAAACATGAGAATGTTTATTTTTTCAAGTAAACTGGAAATTAAACTAGGAAACATGATTTACTGTCATGGTCCTATCTTTGTGTGTAGCTTAATTAATATTATTTGATTTATTGTTATATGTGTTTCAGTTTCCTTGTTTTTCCTAGTGTTGTCATTTGTATTTCTAGTTCTCTTAGTTATTTTGTGGTTTATTTATAATTTCTAGTCTTTAGCTTTTGCTACTGTGCCTCCCCTGTGTTCCACCTGTCATGTCTAGTCATCCAGTAAGTTGTGTTCTCATGTCTGTTCTTTCCCAGTCTGTGTCTGTGGCCCTTTCTCGTACTCGCGTTCTTGGTGAGTCCAGACTTGCCGAGAACGCGAGCACGGACTCGCGATTTGTACAGTTGGAACACCAGCGTACCCGAGGATGTCACAGGTCTGGAGTTTTTACTACTGTCCCCTCTTAAATTAACTTTAATTAATATGTTATGAAGCTTAACATTAATCTCAGCCAAACTGATTTACTTAGGAACAAATAAAGCACTGAAATAAACCAAATTTGGAAATATATGATATCTTGATAAATCGAGCAGATATTTGAAGTTTACACAGCTACATTCTCGCTTGAAAATAACTTAAAAGTTTATTTTGTGACCCAGAAAGAGTAATATTTAAAAGTTTTTAGCTGCGCTCCTCCATCATTGCTGCATTCTGGGATATTTAGCTGTACCAAGTACACACAAGTCACCACCAATGCATGCTCGATAAAACAGGCGGAAGGGGGAACACATCCGGGAATTTTTCACATTCTCGGCTTGATGCGTACTTTGAATTGGAACAGTACTTGGTCTCCAACTGATGACGTATCACGAGTGCATGAGAACACAAGTACGCATATTGAGTACCTGTGTCTTGGCTACAACTATAGCTTGCCTTCACCAGTGTATGAATGTGAGAGTGAATGAATAGTGGTATTGTAAAGCGCTTTGAGGGGTCCCGAAAAGCGCTATATAAATGCAATCCATTAGATCAGTTCCCGACCTCCCAGCCCATTGTTCCTTCAGTGGGCTGGTTTCAGTCATTATGCAAATGTACTGTTTATAAGATTGGGGAAACCTGCTGTCAGCTGAGACTGAAGAAGTCACTTGGATGAGTGAGAAAACGTTTCTCACTGAAAACGCTACGTCCAGATGAATTGAATCAACTTTTGGAGATTCCTAGTCTGTTCCTAGTTCTAGTTTCCAGGTTTCAGTTTCCAGTTTCGGGTTATGTTTTCTTGCATCTAATGTTTTTAATTTTTTTTGGTCACAACAAGTAAAAGCTGCCTCTTTGAGTTAAACTTTTCCTGAACTGAACCACACAGCGATACATGAGAGAACAAAACAACCCTAACTAAGAGAACTAGAAATGCAAATGACTACAGTATGAAAAACAGGGAAACTGAACCATGAATAACACTAAACGAAAGAACATTAATTAACCAGTAGCACAAACACTGGGTCAGATGCTGTAGCTGTACAATGATTCTATTATATTCTAAATAGTAGTCTACATACATGACTTTGTATTAATGTGTTGAATAAACACAGAAGAACACAGGAGTGTGTGGAATGAACTGATCTTCTCTGATGTCTCCAGACTCTGTCAGGCTGCTGAATGGTTCCAGTCTGTGTTCAGGCAGACTGGAGGTGAAGTCTAACCAGAGCTGGTCCTCAGTGTGTGAAGCTGACTTTGACCAGCAGGATGCAGAGGTGGTCTGTAGGCAGCTCGGCTGTGGGCCTCCTTCGGTCCTCCAGGGGGCGCTCTATGAAGAAGTGGAGGCTTCAGTGTGGAGCAAAGAGTTCCAGTGTGGAGGCCATGAGTCTGCTCTCCTGGACTGTAGAAGCTCAGGCTCAGCTAGAAACAGCTGCTCACCTGGCAAAGCTGTTGGACTCACCTGCTCAGGTAGAAGAGGAGCTGCAGCTTTGATGTAGTTCAAACTTACTTTATTCTTTGACTGATGGCTCTTTGCTTTCCATTAGAGCCTGTCAGGTTGGTGGGAGGAGCCAGTCACTGTGCAGGAACACTGGAGCTGAAATATCTGGGAGAGTGGAGACCAGTATATGACCTTCTCTGGTCCCTTAAGAAGGCAGTTTTACTCTGTTACCATCTAGACTGTGGCTCAGCTGTTTCTGTCACACAGAAGAAGGAGTCTACATGGAGATCTAAATGGAGTATCAGTCCTTACTGTGTTCAGCCAGGATGTCTTCTGAGAGAATGTGCAATATCGGATTACAATCACTTCATCCTGAATATCACTTGCTCAGGTAATCGTATTGATGAAATCATCCACAACTTCATATTTGATAGAAATGTACCAAGCTGCAAAAGATAGCAGCAGACTGTTTCCATCAGTCACACTCTGGCAGAGCTTCAGAAATCCTCTGCTTTTTTATGTCTGTCCATCTTCATCAGCCACTACATCTCTCTCACAAATCTTTCAGGATCCTTCTACTACATTTCAACAGCAGCTTCTTTAATTGTCATTATGAGGGGAACTAACAAACTAATGTCTACATATTTGAACAGATCACCTGGGCTTGTTTTTTTTAGTATCATCAAAGTCACACAGCAGAGTCTAAGGCTACGTTCACACCGCAGGTCTTGATGCTCAATTCCGATTTTTTGATCAAATCCGATTTTTGTCTGCTTGTTCACACTACAAATAAAATGCAACAGCAAATGCGCTCTAGTGTGAACGCTCAAAGCGGCCCGCATGCACAAAAGAAGAGGTCACAAACAACGCGTTCTGTTTAGACCCAGACCCAACAGTACTGTTTGACTGATGGCCCTTAATATTGTGGCGTGTTGGGGGAACAGCTAGTTCTCTCCCATCGTGCCTTGGGACATGTGCTGCTGTTTAGATGTTCTTGTTTTATTGTTTATGGTTACACTACTTTTAACTGTTATCTTGAATGTTGTGTTTGTACTGCGGTTCAAAGTCACTTACAGTTATTGTTTTATAGAATGACTGCAACCATAAGTGAGTTCTGTTATGCTGTTAATGACCCACGAAGCACAGTGTAGCATCAGCAAGTGTTGTAATAAAGAGCTCCCCCTACCAGCTTGGGGTTGAATAACAAGCTCAATCTCTCTCTGTGAGCTTCCTTGTAAAGATTCCTCTGCATGCCACAATATAAAGACTTCGGACTTTACGTTTCCCAATTTTTGCTTTAAGTTATTTTGTTATTTACATAATGTACATAACCTAATAATTATCTTTATTGCTGTTTTAGAGGAGCGGTGCTTCAGAGGATAGTTGCAGATTTCTGTCAGAATCTGCAGTTGTCTTCTCAACAGCTTCACTAACATCTACACTTATTGACCAGGAAGTGTTCGCGATGTCTTCTCCGGAGCTGATAATTGGAGTCTGTTTTGTGTCAGTGACGTAAAAGACGATTTAATGCGACATGACTGTTCAAACAGCAGTCGTTTTCTAAAACATCAGATATGTATCGGATTCAGTACCACATTCGAAAGTGACCCAGATCGGATTTGAAAATATCGGATTTGTGCCGTTCACGCTGTCATAACATGATCAGATAGGGTCCAAAAACAAAAAACAAACCTGATTTGATGCACTCTCGCCTGCAGTGTGAATGTAGCCTTAGTGTAAGTTCTGTGACTTCATAACATTTGGCAGTTGGAATCCCTGTCGCTTTCACTGTGGCTTTTGTGCAGATCTCCCATTTACGTTACTATGCTGCCACTATGTAACGGAGCGAAGGTGATTTTATTTCCACAGTGTTTTTTAAAGGAGGGAAATCTTCCTCCAAACGGACAGAGCAGTGGAGCCGCCAAGGGAAAGCACACAAATAAAAACTGTATAGTTAAAATATAATTTATTATATTTAAATAGTTAAAAATATAAATTGAATTAAAATAACCCTGGCCAGGGGACAACATGGTAAAAATCAATAAAACACAACATTAAAAGTCCAGTGGTGTCCGCCAACTGAGCATTTCAGTTTTGTCTGACACAGGAGTGGAGTCAATAATTAAATAAGGAGGTAGATCGGAGGAATAAGAGCTAGCAGAGAGAGACTGGTTTGCCAAAACCTCCTAGGGCAGGGGTCACCAACACGGTGCCCGCGGGCACCAGGTCGCCCGCAAGGACCACATGAGTCGCCCGCGGGCCTGTTCTAAAAATAGCTCACCATAACAACTTACCAGTAAGCTGCATCTATTTTTATTTTTTCTTGCTATTTTTTTTTAATCACAATTGCATTGGCGTTAATTTGTTAGAGATAATATATTAAAAAAATGTTTATTATTAAATATTAGATCATGATCTAATATTTAGTGCTAGCTGGTCTCCACGGAAACAGTTGCCGTGAAGACCAGCAAAGGCAAAGGTGAGGAGATGAGGAAAACATGGCGGAAAAAAGGAAGAAAACAATTTTCACAGTGAATGGGAGGAAGAGGTTTTTTTTACCACTGTGAAAGATTCATGCGTGTGTCTCATTTGCGGGGCAACTTTTGCAACGGCAAAGCGGCACAACGTGGAGAGACATTTCCGAACGTGTCACACAAGCTACCATGCTAACTACCCAAAGGGCAGCACACTGCGAGCGGAAAAGGCCCGCGAATTAAAGGCAGGTTTGAGCAAACAGCAGTCTTTTTTCACGAGACCGGTGAAAAACTCTCAAAAAGCAACCGAAGCCTCATTTAGAGCTACACATTTCATGATTAAGAAAAAGAAGGCATTTTTAGACGGGGAGTATTTCAAAGAAGCAATGATGATAATTGCAAAAACTGTGCTTAAAGACGAGAAATATGGAAACGATGTAATCTCCACTCTCTCTGATGTCCAGCTGGGGGCAACTACAATTGTTAGAAGAGTGTCGGCTATGTCCGGGAACTTGGCCGATCAGTTGGATCAGGATCTGGCAAAGTGCAGTTGGTTTAGCATCCAGTGTGACGAGTCCGTCGACAGCAGCAGTACAGCACAGCTGATGGTCTTTATCCGGATGGTATTTGATGGTTTCTCCACAAAAGAAGAACTTCTGACACTACTGCCGCTAAAGACAACAACGAAGGGAGTTGACATCTATAACGCGGTGAAGGAGTTTTTCGCGAAGAAAAAGGTACCGTTGGAAAAGCTGGTATCAGTGACTACCGACGGGGCTCCTGCTATGATCGGCCGACATACGGGATTCATCGCTCACTGTAAAGGTGACACAGAGTTCCCAAACTTCATGCATTACCACTGCATCATTCACCAGCAGGCGTTATGCCCAAATGTGATCGGCTTCGAGCACGTCATGACTCCCGTCGTGAAGATCATAAACAGCATCCGCTCCAGAGCTAAACAGCACAGAACATTCAAGGTGCTATTGGAGGAGCTGTCAGCTGAATATGTGTCACAGTCTGGCGAGGGCAGACTGTATGAATTGAAAAAAGGACCCAAAACGCAGACGCCAAGGAACAGAACTTGAAATGTTAACAAAAGGCGAGCCGTTTAATAAGGCTAGTAGAAGAGGTACAAACAAAGGGCAAGGCAAACTGAAGCAAAATTAACACAAACCTAAACTGGGGAATCTAAACAAGCAATAAGAAAAACCTAGGCAAGAAACTTGGAAGCATGGCATGGGAAACATGGCGTGGACAACAGACGACCTGACAATCACACACTGAAAACAGAGGACTTAAATACACAGGAGGTGATTAGGGGAAGTGGGAACACATGGAGGAACAGCTGAGGGTAATAAAGCAGGACGAGGCAAGGGAAGCAAAACTAGAAACACTCACATGAGACATGGACCTTCAAAGTAAAACAGGAAACACACTGACTGAATTCTAAACATGCAAACTTAACAGCAACTGGGGAGACAGAATATAGGAACCTGAAATATGGTACAAAACCATCACAGTGGACATAACATGGAACACAGGGAAGCCATATGACGAAGCCAAAGAGCAAAACCTAAGATAACCATAACTGAGATCTAGGGAAACACGAAACAGTACCACAAAGGACTCAAAACATAATCCATAATATAAAAACACGAGATCTCTCCAAAATGAAACAGGAACATGAGAGGCAGACATAACAACATAAGACAACAGACATGAAACACACGAAGGGCAAGGGAGATTTAACATAGTTGGAACACGAGGGGGAAATAATAAGAACTAGAAACACTTAGGCATGATAACAAATAAACTTAGGAAACCTGATAAGCTTAAACATACACTATGAACATCAAAAGAACTGAAACTCAAAACACTGGGTCATAAGACCCAGGACCGTGACAATATGGTGACCTGCTACTACATACGGAAATCCGATGGCTCAGCAGGGGACGGATTTTGCTTCGTTTTTTGTCACTTTTGGGTGAAATCAAGGAGTTCATGCAATCCAAAGGGGAAGACACATCTCTGCTGGAGGACACTGAGTGGACACTTGACCTTGCGTTTTTAACAGACATTACTGGGAAACTGAACCATTTGAACTGTGAGCTGCAAGGCAAAGGTAAGACTGTTGCTGACATGATAAGTGCTTTAAATGGATTTAAAGCCCAGATGAACATTTTCTCTGTGCATTTACAGAGAAAAAAGGTGCTGCACTTTCCCTCTGTGCAGATGGTGCTGAAAGACAATGCTTCTGCATCTGAGACTTTTGACAAAGTTGCAGAAAAGTACACTCAAGTCATAAACCGACTTGGTCAAGAGTTTGAGAACAGGTTTTGTGACCTTGATCAGCTTGAGCCATGTGTCTCATTTGTTTCCAATCCTTTCATGAATGTGGACACAACATGCATTGCTGAGCAACTAAGTTCAATGTTCAGCTTGGATGCTGGACAGGTGGAAATCGAAATTGTAACATTGCAAAATGACGTCCACCTCAAAGCCTATCTGGGTGCACCAAACTTTTGGTGCCTTGTTGACACAGAAAAGTACAGTGGTGTGTGCACAGCAGCTATGAAGGTTGCCAGCCTGTTTGGTTCAACCTATCTTTGTGAATCAGCCTTTTCTGACATGAACTTCATCAAGAACAAACACAGAACACGCCTCTCCGATGCACATCTGCAAGACTCACTCAGAGTTGCAGTGTCAAGTTATACCCCAGATTACAACACACTGGTGAACAGCATGCAATGCCAGGTTTCCCACTAACAGACAAAGAAAGCCATATTAGATGTTCTCAGTGGCAACATTACAGTGTCATGTCAAAGTTTAATTTAATTATTGAAAAACAAATGTGTTTGTTAAGTGTAACATGTGACAATTTGCTTTAAAATGCTGCCAATTTGGTGAAAAGTTCTGTAAAATTTGAAAGTTGATTTTTTGTATGTTACATACATACAAAAATAATGTATGTAACAGTGCATGATTTGTTAAAATTTGTTAGTGGTAAGTGAAAATGTTGTAGAAGTGATCACTTCAAAATGTAAATACTTGCAGAGATATATAGAAATAAAGCGTTGCATATTGATATTTATGTTTCCTACCTTGTTTCCTAATTGCATTCTTTATAATTATGGTGAAAAATAATTAACATAATTAGTGTCCGTACATAGATGAATATCATTAATTATTAATGATAACACATAATTAAGTTAAACTGAGGAAATTTGTTATTTGAGAAGTGTGTGTCAAACTGGTAGCCCTTCACATTAATCGGTACCCAAGAAGTAGCTCTCACTTTCAAAAAGGTTGGTGACCCCTGTCCTAGGGTCTTTTAGACTGTCAGTGGTCAAAGTCAGAAAGTAGTCACATTTAGCCTTCCTGATGGAGAAAGTAAACAGATTACACAGCTGACAAAAACATAGCCAATCAGCATCAGATCCAGACTTTCTAGCAGCTGCCCAGGCCTGGTTTCCTTTATATAGGAGACCGGCCAATTCAGAATTGAACCAGGGGCTGTCCCAACCTTTCACACTGACCTAACAAAAATTTGTCTGCAAAGGAGATAAAACTCTCCTGAAAATATTTCCAAGCTAAACTGATATTGTCAATATGACATGAAAAACTGAAAAAACCCTGAAATTTCTCACTGAAAAGCTTTAAATTTCTTTTTGTGATAATGTGATGCTTGAGGAGTGAGATTTTAGTGTTTCTCATAGCACCAACTACGCAGTAATCAATCAGGTCATTGACAAAAACTGCTGATATGGAAAAGTAAAAAGAAAAAAAAACGGTCAATAAGAGAAGATTTATCTGGGGATTTGAGATCAAGGCATGTGGGAATAATTTGCGTTAGATTTAAAAGCAAGCAGTGTGCCTTCATCAGACACAGAAGAAAGCCAGTTCCAATTAAAATCACCTACCAGAATGATTTCTGGTAGGTGACAGACTGAACGGTAAATGTTAAATCCATCAATTGCCATGTCTTAATGCAGTATAGATTTGGATAGCCAGAAACAACAATTATATCAGGACCAGTTAAACAGGCCCAGATTCTAATCATATCCATCTTAGAAACCACACTACGAGCGTTTATATGAAGGATGTGTAACCCAGGCATCATTATTAGACACTTATGTATAGTTTTCTGGTTAACAAACAACTGTAGAGCTAGTATTATAGCTGACACCACACGTAGAATTTAAGTTATCACAGAAAGGATGACATTTTTCTAAAACCAGTAAACAATAAAATCTGAAGAAAAAAAAATCAGATTCAGTCACGCTAATGTTCCAAGGCCTACGAAGAGATCCAATCTCCAGTGCTGATGTCACATAGCCTATAACTACTACCCATGAGTATAAACCAGGGGTCAGCAACCCTGGGCACACGAAGGGTTAACTGATGGCACGACCATAGCTGGACTGGCCATCAGGGATACCAGGCATTTGCTCGGTGGGCCGATGGTGATTTTTCATTTTTATAGGCGGATGGGTTTTTTTTCTTTTTTTTTGTAACTGTATAAACAATGAAAGGTGGTGGATTGGCCAGATGCTGGCAGATGTGTAAAAATAACTCAGTTGTTTGGTGGTGACTATGGTGGAGCTTCCACAGAGGCCAGCAGGTGGATGAGGAAAAGGGGAGGCAGGAAGAGGAGAGACCCGAGGCGGTCGCTGGTCCGAGTGTCAGGTGAACTGAACTTCAGGTAAGAAGTTATGACCTGCAGTCTATCTGGGTCAGATATAAACCAAGTTTAGGTGGAGTTTATTTTCGTTGTGCTAACTTTTTACAATCAATTACAATAACTTGTACTGCGTACAAGCATGATGGAGTTTCTATACAATAATAATAATGGATTGGATTTATATAGCGCTTTTCAAGGCACCCAAAGCGCTTTACAATGCCACTATTCATTCACTCTCGCATTCACACACTGGTGGAGGCAGCTACGGTTGTAGCCACAGCTGCCCTGGGGCAGACTGACAGAAGCGAGGCTGCCATATCGCGCCATCGGCCCCTCTGGCCAACACCAGTAGGCGATAGGGTAAAGTGTCTTGCCCAAGGACACAACGACCAGGACAGAGAGCCCGGGGATCAAACCGGCGACCTTCCGGTTACAGATACGCTTCCCAACCCCCTGAGCCACGGTCGCCCAGCTAGGTGAGTGCTATGATGTTACTGATAGCGAACTTTATTTTATTCATAAGATTAGTAGAGTTGCCAACCGTCCTGTAAAAACTGAATCGTCCCGCATTCAGAGAAAATATTACGCGTTTTGTATTGAGCTGAGAAGGAACACAGCATGTCCCGTACTTTAGCTAGAATGGAAAAAGACACAAACCTGGATTTATTCTGCGTCCTTACGCTGTCAGCTGCCTCTTCTTCTCTCATTCAATCATGAAACTGATCAATAATCAGCTGATTGGCTTTTCTCTCTTGTTTGTTTATTGCCCACTTTGCTCCAGAAAGAGGAAACCAGCAGATGTCGCATTAAACAACAGCAACGTGTTTAAGCTTGATCAGCTGTTGTTAGAATTTATTTAATATTAATTTCTAATATCAGCTGATGTTTGCTGGAGCCACAGCTGTAAAAGCTGCTGGTCATGATATCGGTTTGTATATCTGGTGAGAGGGAAACATGAAGATGGAACCAGGAGATGTCCTTACTGAATCATCAGAGCTGAACAGGTGATGGAGAAACAGGTTTACCTTTTAGGTGACATGAATTAGTTGAAGGGAAGTTATGAACTGTTTCTGAGGGACAAATAGCACCAGGATCCTTTTTTATGTAGCTGACAGCTGGTAACTGTGCAGGGGCGGGTCTAGCAAAGTTTTGCCAGGGGGCCAGGTAGGGCATTTATAAATGGTAAAATGATAAATGGCCTGTATTTGTATAGCGCTTTAACTCAGTCCCTAAGGACCCCCAAAGCGCTTTACACTACATTCTATGCGCTTACCTGCTGCTCTCTGGCAGGTAGCTCCATGCCCTCCTGGGTTTTAATTGCACCTTAGAACACACATGCATCAACACTACAATGAGCGGGTGGAGGGTGGTTTGGAGTCTTCTCTCACCCCCATTCTCTGCGGCCTGCTGGAGCGGGGGGGCCGGGAGGAGGAGTTGGCCGTCCGACTGCGGTCTGGAGTGTGGGGCCTCCCTGCTGCTGCGGAGTTGGGGCGGTCTGCCTCCCCCCACCGCAGAGAAAAAGGGTAACACCACCTGGGTCTGGGTGCAGTTCCCCCCTCCAGGGGCAAGGGTACCTAGACCCGGTTTGTAGAGTACGCTTGGGGAGTGTGATTGTGTGTACAGCGTCTCTTTATGTCTGTCTCCACGTTGGTTGAGTGTGGAGTAAGTGCATATGAGAGCATGAGGGTGGGAATGGATGTTTGTATCTGTGTGTGCCTGTATGTCTGTGTCTATATGTCAGGTTGGGTTTCAGACGCCACCTCTCTGGGGACATCTCAGGCCCTCCAAGGTTTGGAGGCCTATCTCCACCCACCACCACTTCCCCTGCCAGTGGCGGACTCCCTCAGGTGCGTTGGTGGTTCTTTGTGTCTGGGGATGGGCGTCCAGGTACACACCGGCTCACTCCTTGGCGGCCGCTTATCGGGGCCTGGAGCCTGGGGCTCGCTCGGGCCACTTCGGAGGTGGGGTGCCCCCGGCCTCTCGGCCTGGGGCTCGGTCACTCAGGCACAGCTGGCTGCCGGCGGAGCTCACGGGCACGTCACTGCAACCCCCCCTGGCTTCTGCACGGTGGCTGCTGAGTGAGCCCTCGTCTGGGACTCTCCTCAGCTCTTACTGGGACAGTGGCGCGGCTGCCCCTCTGTTGGTCTTCCTTGGTCTCTTGTGTTCTGGGGGCCTCTGGATGTCTGGAGTTTTGATCTCCTCCATACCTGCTTCATACCCTGGAGGATGGGGCTGTGGCTCCCCACACTCCCTAGCAGATCGTTACATGGAGAAACCTTTGGAATACAAGCATGCTGATCCACACAGGTGTACACACGGGTATTCACAGACGCGGACTACAGCTTTCTTGGCTGCTGCCTCAAAGCACATTGTGCGCTGTCTATCTTGCGTGCTTTAATTTAAAATATATCACATGTGAAAGTGTCGAGAAATTCCTTTGTTATGTTATTAAAATACCCTCTGTCCAAGGGTCCTGCTCTACCTGCATTGCTCCGCCCACCCCTGAGGTTCATCCCTTCAGTTATGACCAGTATCCAGCATGGGATACTGCCTGACGGACCATTTTGTGGGCTGCATCGCCCACTCTGCCTATGTGGACCTCAAGCGTCATCCTAAGAAAGAAAGAAAGCACTGGTGAACTCAGCAACGCAAAAAACCTGGATGTCCATGGAAGAGAAACCTGGATGTCCGGGGTTTCTCTTCCATGAGGAAGCGAAACCCCGGACATGCAATCTAATTTCTCAATGGTGCGACAAAAAAAATTCCTAGGTTGCACCGGTGCAACCAGCCATTGAAGTAAAAACATAAACAAAAAGACTTTGCAACTCTGACAGTCTCCGTGTGGTCAACAACAGACACACATTACGCCCATTCTATTTGGGTGGTCAAACCCAATTAGAGATAGTGAGGGCGGGACCTGTAGTCCTACTCGTGTGTACGTTTGAAAGTGGAGGCGGATAGAGAGAGGCGAGTAGCTTGAATAAGGTGATATCGATTTATTAAATCCTGAATCAACTATTAAATATAAAGGTATTTTGCCAGAAATGCTATAATCTCAGGTTAAACCTGACAAATCTATTTCAACAACCACCAAACAGCTAAAACAGCAAATGAGAGCAGGTAAACGTCAACATCAGTGAGATGGCAGCTTTCTCACCCGACGGCATGAACACGGACACGCCGTCGGTGCTGAAAGCTGACAGCTCACAGATTCTGATGTGTCGGGTCCATGCTTCGTGTTTACGTCTTTTTTTTGCTCTAGATTCTGAAACTGCAGCTTTTCTCTCTCTCCAACCAAAATTCACTGAACCAGCAGCAAAAGAAGATCAAAACTACGCTTCACATTTGCTAAACATCGTCATAAGTTCCCTCTTACTTTTCCCGTTTTGCTTTCACCACGATAAAATCCCACTTCATGCACAGCTCTCCCTCTCTCTCTCTCTCTCTCTCTCTCTCTCTCTCTCAGTGTACTTCAAGACCAGTTTCCCATCTCAAATCTCTGTTTTCTGCATTATTCGTTTGTTTATTACACACATTGACTGTAGAAAAGATGGACAGAGCCAGAGTCTGCGCAGTAGTGACTTGAGGTGGAGCGACTGTGTAACGCTTTCGCCCACACACCCGCTGGACGTGACCAGTGTTGCCAACTTAGCGACTTTGTCGCTATATTTAGCGAGTTTTCAGACCCCTTAAATGCTTAAAAAGACGTGAAAGCGCGTATCGCTTTTACTCTCAACAAGCAGCGGGTGCTGTAACGCAGTCAGTTCTTCTTTTACTTTTATGCTGTTTTGTGGATGGTTTAAAACTACTTATAAACACACACACACAAAGTAACTCCACCAGAGTGCCTATTTCGGGTCACTTTTGCCAGTCCAAGCCCGGGTAAAGGAGCAGGGTTGGAATTGTGACATTAAAAAAACAATTGCTAAAAGAAATTTAATTTGTAGTTCTAAATAAACTCTAAATGCATTTAGGACGTTTTTTACTCACTTTATGTCTCTTCCACGATGTTATTTCTCTCTCCAACAACATAGGTTACAATTAGATTAGCATGACCAATTATGCAAATTTGGCGATGATGTCATTTAGCGACTTCTAGCGACTTTTAGGACAGCCAATAGCGATTTTCCTTACTGAGGAGACGGCAACACTGGACGTGACCGCAAACACGCCCCCCTACACTTTTTTTGTAGCCCGGCTGCTCGAGTTTTTTTGCTGGTTTACCGCGACTGACGACTCGTTTAATTAAGGTCAATACAACCATGTCACTGTTATAAAAAAAGACATACAGCTTATCATCTTATAGTTCTAAAATCACTCTGTTGTTAATTTGTTTGCTAGCTTAGCCGCTAGCATACACTAGCTAGCTAGCTGTTGCTAGCTAGTTAGCGATGCTACACACCTAATACTCTAATAGTCTGTGTTATTGAAGGATTCAGCACTTCTTATGTTTTTTTTTATCCATTTTTAGACAGCGGCGAGATCAGCTGTACACTCCACAGCCCAGAGTTACTGTTAATATCAAAAATATAATGCTGTCCTTTGAGATTTTAACATAAGACTGTGAGTGTAATGGATCCAAAACTGTTTAAATCTTCAGAGCCGTCTACAGCCTGGTAACATGGAAACTTTAAAAAAATCAGCAGAACGTTTCAGTAGTGTAGTCTAATTTGTTCTTTTCATTTAATAATAGTCCATATTATATCAACAGCTACATTCACCCTGGAGAGAAACTAGTGAGGGAGACCATTAGGATCAAGCTGGGTTTCCTGGGTCCAGAGGTTTGGAGAAACTTCTTCCCTTTCTTTCATCACAGCTGTCCTGTGCCTGTGCTACAGTACTTTAATCCATAGTTCCTGATTAATGAGGAGTTACTGAAGTACAAGCTTTTAAAAAAGATGTTACTGTCTTTACAGATGTGGCAAGAGACTGAAAACATGCTGTTGTTTGCACATATTTAATATTCAGCTCTGCACAGGAGCTGCAGCAGGGTGCCGCCTGTTGTTTTTAAAGTATAATACTTGTAATAAAAGTAAATCAAATCAAATCACTTTTTTTGTCACATCACATGTGCAGGTACACTGGTACAGTACATGCGAGTGAAATTCTTGTGTGCGAGCTTCACAAGCAACAGACGTGTGCAAAAAAATACAATAACATAAAACAAGCAAAATATAAGAATGGCTAAATCTGAGAGTAATAGATATATGTACAATATAAGAGTGTATGCATTACTGGATGTGTCATGGTTCTGCGTCGGTGACCCAGTGTTTTAGATTTTTGTACTCTTATTTTTGATATTATGAATGACAGTTTGTGTTTTGGTTTCCCAGTCTTTATTCTGTGCTCCCTCTGTTTTCCGTCATCCCTGCCTGTGTATCCCCTGTAGTGTAGTCAGGTCTCTGTGTTAAGCACGCGTCTCTGAGTCTGTATTTGTGTTTCCTGTTTTATTTTGAAAGTCCGTGTCTGATCTCAGTGTGTTCACTTTACACTTCCTTGTCTCGTCAGTTCAGAATCAGAATCAGAATCAGAATGGGGTTTATTGCCAAATGTTGAGCAGGTTTACAACATTAGGAAATTGCTGCGGTGCTTCAGTGCAAACATGCTGTCATAAATAGCACTTAAATAGACATGGAAAAAAATAAAAGTAGGGATAAGAATTAAAAGTGCTACGTGGAAAGATATGTGCATGAGATATACATGAGATATACATGAGAATAAGAATTAAGAGTGCTACGTTGAAAGATATATACATGAGTGATTCTGATTTCCCCCAGTTGTGCTCTCCTTCTGTGTCTCATTCCCCTCGTTACTTCCCAGTGTATTTAAACCCTGTGTTTCTCTGAGTCAGTGTCGCATCGTCCCTCATGCTGTGTGGAGCTCCCTGTGTCTCACTGTGAGCTTAGTTTGCGTTTGTATAACTTTCCCCTGCTAGCAAATAAAACTGAGTTCTTTGTGTATAAACCTCGTGCCTGAGTGCCTGCATTTTGGGTCCAACTCCTGCCTGCTGCACAGCGATTCATAACAGAATGACGCGACCACAACATGGACCCAGCAGACTTACCTGGGGAGAGCGATCTGATACGAGTCCAACGCCTAGTCGAGTGGATAACCCACACTTCTAATACAAGGGCAAAGATTGTGGGGATAAATGCTATTGAAGCAATCCTCGAAGGAAATTCCTATCTCCGACAGGTCAGAGGATGTTTGGCCAGTTTGAAAGAAGCCCGGGAGGCGGCACGAGCTCTGGAAATATCGGACTTGGCCCAGCAGCAACAAACAACAGCCACCCTGGAGCAGCCACGCCAGCCTCACCGGCTGGATGTGGTTTTGCCCAGCTCGTCGGAGCCGTCTGCGGGGAAGAAACGACAATCGCGCCGCCGGCGCGCCAACCCACAGCCGGACATTCAGACTTCTAAATCAGCTCCTGCTGGAAGCTTGGATGAGCCCATCCAGCACTCCGCAGTTCCCACGCCGCCACCTGCCTTGTCCCCTGGGGGTTCTGGAGAGCCCGGCCAGCCCTCCCTCGTGTCTGCTGGGGGTTCTGGAGAGCCCGGCCAGCACTTTTTCATCTCCGCTGGGGGGTCCGAGGGGCCCGTTCAGCCACCCGTCTCCGCTGGAGGGTCCAAGGGGCCCGTTCAGCCATCACCGTCATCCACGCCTGCAGCGGCCTCGTCAGCTGGAGGGCCCGAGGGGCCTGTTCAGTCATCACCGTCATCCACGCCTGCAGCGGCCTTGTCAGCTGGAGGGCCCGAGGGGCCGGTTCAGCCATCACCATCATCAGCTGGGGGTCCAGGAGGACCCAGCCAGCACGTCTTTATGTCTGCTGACAGTTCTGGCGAGACCGTTCAGCCACCACCGGCTCCACCACCGCCTGCAGCAGCTTCATCCACGCCGCCTGCAGAAGCTTCATCCACGCCTTCCGCCTCGCCTGGTCCAGCCTCCTCGCCTTCCGCCTCGCCTGGTCCAGCCTCCTCGCCTTCCTCTGGTTCCGCGGCTGCTATGTTGCCCTCTGGTCCAGCCTCGTCTGGTCCTGCAGTTGACTTGCCACTTCCTCGTCCACACTTTGCACGGCCGGCTCGTCCCCAAGATCTCCTTCGCTTGAGTCGCCGCCGTTGCCATGCGCACGGTCGGCCCCCTGAGCTGTTTCCACGTCGCCGCCATTGTTCTGGTTGGGACGACATCTTCCACGCATTTCCTGATGAATCTACAGACTGAGTCTGTGTACTCATCAATGTCATTAGCAGCCACGTGAAACATTCCCCAGTCCGCGTGATCAAAACAGTCCCGCAGCGTAGACTCCGACCAACTGTGCACCGCCCTCAGGGTTGGAGCTTCCTGTTTCAGCTTCTGCCTGTAGGCGGGCAGGAGCAGGATGGAGCGGTGATCTGATTGCCCGAATGGAGCACGGGGAAGGGCTTTGTACGCATCCCGGAAAGAGGTGTAGCAGTGGTCAAGTAGCCTGTCTCCACGAGTGTTGAAATGGATGTGTTGGTGGAGTTTTGGTGAAACTTTCTTCAGGTTTCCCTTATTAACCCTTTACAGCCGATCGGAGCGGGCACGCTCTGTTTTGCGCAACTATTTTTAAATCCCGGTAGCTCTGCAACCAAGTAAGCTAGCGCAATAATTTTTTTTGCATATGAAACTGGAGGAGTTGTACTTACATCTTATGCCATCAGCTTGTCCTAGGTCACAGTTTCCTTCCACATATAGCTTTGCAAAAACTGCATAAAAATCACTTGCAGCAACAAAAACATGATATTCCAGAAACACGCTTCGCCGATCCATCAGCTGTTTGTAACACTTCCTACGTCCATCAGCGCGAACTATCACATGACCGCATGACCTGCCCGAAACTGGAAGTGACGTCATTTTGCGGAAATGTAGTTTTTTACGATGGGGGCCTTATGAGCTTGTGTTTTACTTGTTATGTGTTTTAAAAAGTTATGTTTGACTTTATGACTTTCTGTGTCGTTTCTGGGATGCTTAAGACTCATATTGCACTGCTGGAAATAGTTTATTTTGATGCATATGCTGTTATTTTGCAAATTTGCACTATAATATTTATTTTCGTTTTTCCTGCAGTATATAAAAATTGGTGTATTTCAAAAATAAAACTATGAAGACACTCAAAATAAATTTCCTGTGGTGGGAAACTAGTTTGTGTAACTTTTTTGTATTTACAGTTTTGAGGGATAAGCCTCTTAAATTTCTCTAACTAGAAATATATGTTAAAAAAACAAAAACGATTTTCAATTTTTTTGTAGTTTATTGCACTTTTTTGCAATTTATGTAATTACTATGCACCTAATGCAGACATATTATTAAAGTTTGGGCTATAATGGTTGTATTGATGTATAGCAACTTGAAATGCTCCCAAAAATGGCTCCACAGCATGTCAAAATATAATATAAGCTCTGGCGAACTTGGTTCTATGGTAGGTCTTAAAGGGTTAAAGTCCCCGGTCGTGATAAACGTCGCCTCTGGGTGTGCGGTTTCCTCACTGCTGATCGCGCTGTACAGTTCCCTGAGTGCTCGGTCAGTGTCGGCTTGTGGGGGAATGTAAACAGTCATAATAATCACTGTTGTAAATTTACCTGAGGTGGCGTCTCGGGTGAGATGCAAACGGAGGGTCCGTGTTGCAAAACTTGAACTCCGGAAAGTGATGAGAAAGTCCGTCTTTTATGTCCAGTAAAGTTTGACACCTCAGGCTGTCAGGTTAAAACACTCGGTGGTGTTTTCGTAGCCTAAACGCTGGCCCTCCTCTCAGAGCCTACGCTCTATCTGCTATTCCCGAACAGATATACGCAAGTTTCTCCGTGACTGCAGCTGCCAGTCAAAGCTGTTATGATGACGTTTCACCCCAATTTAACATCACCGCGGTAGGAATTATAATCAAACTTATGGGAATGGAGATGCCTTGGACATGATGACCCTTGGACATCAATCAGCATGAGGGGAACTATTGATAACAAAAGAAAGAATCTTTGGAAAAAAATTATCTAAGGAGAATTTATTTATTTTAGTCTGACCCCAGTTCCATCCACTAACATGGAGGAGGCAGGGTTTATGACCTATACTGCAGCCAGACACCAGGGGTCGATAGAGATGTTTTGGCTTCATTTTTGGGACGCTGTCGCATCGTCCATGTTTTCTACAGTCAATGATTACGCACAAGTCATGGACAGTGCTGTCGGCCGCTGTTTTTTTTTGTTTTTTGGGGGTTTTTTTGCCAAAATTGCAAAACACTTAGCAAAACCTCTAACTTTCCTCCGCTTCACTTCAGTAGCATTGGGTAATGATCATATGTTGATTCAATGTGTTCTTCAGTTTTTGATTCACTGCAGAATATTTTTAAGGCAGTTATATGCTATAAAAAGCCAAAAAATGATAGACTCCAAGCTAAAGCCCAGGGGGGAATTAATTTAAAAGTGTATACAAATTGAAGAAAGTGGCTTGACCAGTTTCCCTGGCTAAGATACAGTAAATCTGACAATAAGATGCACTGCATTTACTGTTGTGAGTGTGGAAAGATCATGGCCGGCAATACTGCATTTGTGACTGCCGCTAATATGTTTCGAACTGAAACACACAATTAAAACACACATTATATGCCGCGATAAAGGTCCCCTGTGCTGTGGCAAAAAGTTAGTCTAAAGCCCTGCCTTCACGATAGCCAACTATGGGAACAACACTCTCCAGGAGTTAGGCGTATGGATATATAAGTCTTCAATAAAGGGAAGATTGCATGAAATTAAATCCAGAGGGTTAACTGCAATGTGCAAGCCACTAATATGCCTCAAGAATAGAAAAACATGGAAAAACATACTTTTAACAGATAAAACCAAGATCAACCTCTATCAGAATGACAGCGAGAAAAAAGAAGGGAGAAGGCATGGAACATGATCCAAAGCATACTACATCATCTGTAAAACACAGCAAAGGCAGTGTGATGGCTCGGGCATCCATAGCTGCCAGTGGCAGTGGAACACTAGTGTTTATTGATGATGTGGCACAGGACAGAAGCTTCATAATGTGACACACATTTTAAATGGGAGACAGGTCTGGACTGCAGTCAGGCCACTCTAGTACCTGCACTCTTTTGCTACAAAGCCACACTGTTGTAACACATGCAGAACGTGGCTTCACATTGTCCTGCTGAAATAAGAAGGCAGGTCCGTGAAAAATATATTGCTTGGATGGCAGCATATGTTGCTCCCAAACCTGTATGTACCTTACAGCAGCGGTCCCCAACCCCCGGGCCTCAGACCGGTACCGGTCCGTGAGTCGTTTGGTACCGGGCCGCGAGAGTGAGGCTCAGGTGTGAAATGTATAGTTTTCAGGGTTTTTATCGGTTTTGAGCGTTGTTTTGTTATCGTTTTTATCGTTTACTCGGTTTTCCTTGATCTTTTCACGTGTGTTATGAATAAATTTTCTTTTTTTCGGTACCGGTACTAGTTTTATTTTGTTGTATTTATCCGCGACACCTTAAAGGCCGGTCCATGAAAATATTGTCGGGCATAAACCGGTCCGTGGTGCAAAAAAGGTTGGGGACTGCTGCCTTACAGCATTAATGGTGCCTTCACAGATGTGCAAGTTACCCATGCCATGGGCACTAACACACCCCCAATACCATCTCAGATGCTGGCTTTTAAACTTGCGTTGATAACAATTCGGGTGACCCATTTACTCTTTGGTTCAGAGGCCACGACATCTATCAGTTCCAAAAACAATTGGAAATGTGGACTTGTCAGACCACAGCACACATTTATATTGCATCAGTCCATCTCGGATGGGTTCAGGCCCAGAGAAGCTGGCAGTGTTTCTGGGTGTTGTTGATATATGGCTTTTGCTTTGCATGGTAGAGTTTTAACTTGCACTTGCACTGTAGATGTAGCGATGAACTAGGTTAACTGACAATGGTTTTCTGAAGTATTCCTTAGCCCATGTGGTAATATCCTTTACAGAGTGATGTCGGTTTTTAATGCACCTAAGGGATCAAAGGTCACGGGCATCCAGTGTTGGTATTCGGCTTTGCATCTTGCGTGCAGAGATTTCTTCACATTCTCTGGATCTTTTGATTATATTATGGACAGTTGATCATGAAATCCCTAGATTATTTGCAATTGTTCGTTGAGAAACATTGTTCTTAAACTGCTGAATTTGTCCAATCAGTTGTTCACAAAATGGTGAACCTCACCCCATACTTGCTTGTGAACATCTCAGACTATTGGGGATGCTCCTTTTATACCATGACAATTAAGCTGTTCACCTGTGGAATGTTTAAAACAGGTGTTTTTTGAACATTCCTCAACTTTCTCAGTCTTTTGCTGCCCCTGTCCCAGCTTTTTTGGAACAGGTTGCAGGCATCAAATTCAAAATAACACAAAACAATAATAAAGTTTGTTAGTTTGAAGACAGATATCTTGTCTTTCTAGTGTATTCAATTGAATATACGTTGGAAAGGACCACTGTATTCTGTTTTTATTTACATTTTTTTTTTTTTTTGCCTGTCCCGTTTGGTTCTTTTGCCATCAGAATTATTGTCTAAAGGCGAGGAAAGATACCCAACAGATTTACTTTACCAAATTGACCATCCCAGCCTTGCCGTAATGGTCTATTTGATTCACCTTTTATTGTTTATTTTATTTATTTATTTTATTTTCAGACAGACTTGAATGAGGAAAAGAAAAGGGAGAAAGGAAGCGGGGGGGGGGGGGGGGGGGGGGGGGACAGCGGAGAAAAGGGACAGGGATAAAGGGCAAAAAAACAAAAACCAACTAAGTAAGCAGACACAAAAAAATGCATATATCAATCACCTGGATCACCTGTTGAAAAAGAAAAAAGAAAACAAGCAGAAGGAAACGAGAGCAATACAATAAACAACATCACAATGATATATGGGAATATAATAGTAAATACTAAATATTAAACATTACTGTGCAGCACGTAAGATCGACAGCGCACAGTGTGCTTTGAGGTAGGAGCCAAAAAGGGTGTCGTTTGTGGGTGTGATCACCCGTGTGTACACCTGTGAGCATGGACGCGCTTGTTTTTAAAAGGTTCCTTCATGTAATGATCTGCTAGAGGGTGTGGGGAGCCACAGACCCGTCCTCCAGGGCATGAAGCAGGTATGGAGGAGATCAAGACTCCAGACATCCAGAGGCCCCCAGAACACAAGAGACCAAGGAAGACCAACAGAGGGGCAGCCGCGCCACTGTCCCAGAAAGAGCTGAGGAGAGTCCCAGATGAGGGCTCACCCAGCAGCCGCGGAGCAGAAGCCAGGGGGGGTTGCAGTGACGTACCCGTGAGCTCCGCCGGCAGCCAGCTGCGCCAGAATGACCGAGCCCCAGGCCGAGAGGCCAAGGGCACCCCACCCCCAAAGTGGCCCGAGGAAGCCCCAGGCTCCAGGCCCTGATAAGCAGCCACCAAGGAGTGAGCCGGTGTGTACCTGGGCGCCCACCCCCGGACACAAAGAACCACCAACGCACCGATGTCTGAGGGAGTCCGCCACTGGCAGGGGAAGTGGTGGGGGGAGATAGGCCTCCATCCCTTAAAGGGCCTGAGATGTCCCCAGAGAGGTGGCGTCTGATACCCAACCTGACATATAGACACAGACATACAGGCACACACAGACACAAACATCCATTCCCACCCTCATGCTCTCATATGCAATTACTCAACACTCACCCAACGTGGAGACAGACATAAAGAGACGCTGTACACACGATCACACTCCCCAAGCGTACTCTAAGAACCGGGTCTAGGTACCTTTGCCCCTGGAGGGGGGAACTGCACCCAGACCCAGGTGGTGTTACCCTTTTTCCCTGCGGTGGGAAGAAGCAGACCGCCCCGACTCCGCAGGCCCCACACTCCAGTCGGACGGCCAATTCCTCCTCCCGGCCCCCCCGCTCCAGCAGGTCACAGAGAACGGGGGTGTGAGAAGACTCCAAAACCTCCCTCCGCCCGCTCATATGTAGTGTTGATGCATTTATTTACATTTTACACAATGTCCCAACTTCATTGGGAATTGGGGTTGCACTTGACTTCCAGGTATAAACCCTCAAATGCAGACCTTAAAGCAGATAACTCATAAGCTGGAGAGGAAATTGTGTATTACAAATTTAGAAGACCATCAATTAGCCTGGAGAAATAGTTTGCTGCTTTATTAAAAAAGAAAAAAAGCTCTGTGTATCTTGCTGCTTTCTATCTGACCGTGTCTTTTGGGGTACTGGTTTCACAGAACAAATGTTGAGGGAAGATGAAAACAGGAAGGAGATTTGTGAATAAAACCATCAAATGAGCGCTTAAATAGATGGATAATACACTATCATCATCAAAAGGAAAATAAAGAAACGTAAAATATAATATGTCAACAAATTTGTCTCTCTGGCCATGTCATGTCCCTCCATCAGCTGCACCGATTTTACTGGTTCCACAAGAAAAAGGGACAATACTACACATCCACAAAGGGAACCAGTAGGCTGGGGCTGCAACTACAGCTTTTTTTTTTATTATGAAATCTAACTGTGATGCTAACATGTTTCCAGTGTCATCTTGGAGTTGTGCTGAGGTTGAATCAGTGAATAGTTGTTTGCTGCCATCTTTTTCTTGTGTGTCTGCTGTCTCTGATCTCTCTGTTTGATCTTCTCTGATGTCTCCAGACTCTGTCAGGCTGCTGAATGGTTCCAGTCTGTGTTCAGGCAGACTGGAGGTGAAGTCTAACCAGAGCTGGTCCTCAGTGTGTGAAGCTGACTTTGACCAGAAGGATGCAGAGGTGGTCTGCAGGGAGTTTGGCTGTGGGCCTCCTTTGGTCCTCCAGGGGGCACTCTATGGAGAAGTGGAGGCTTCAGTGTCGAGCAAAGAGTTCCAGTGTGGAGGCCATGAATCTGCTCTCCTGGACTGTAGAAGCTCAGGCTCAGCTAGAAACAGCTGCTCACCTGGCAAAGCTGTTGGACTCACCTGCTCAGGTAGAAGAGGAGCTGCAGCTTTGATCTGGCTCAAACTCACTTTATTTGTTTATTGATGACTCTCTGCTTTCTGTTCAGAGTCTGATGATGTCAGGCTGGTAGGAGGACCCAGTCGCTGTGCAGGTACACTGGAGTTAAAACATCTTAGAGAATGGAGACCAATGGGGTACTCTGATGATTCCTGGACCCTGAAGGCAGCAGCTGTTGTGTGTGAACAACTGGACTGTGGCTCAGCTGTTTCTATGGAAGCGGCACAGTCCTCATACAAATTTGTGTGGTTGATCAGGTCTTCCTGTATTGTGTCCAAAACTCCTCTGTCCAATAGGGATTGTGCAATATCAGATCAGCTTGACTACATCCTGAAACTCACCTGCTCAGGTAATTATGTTGAAGATATTATCCATGACTGTGTGCTCTCTTTGTTGTAGACTTTCACTTTCTGTTCCTTTAAAAATGCACATTGGTGTTCTGGTATATCTTATCTGACTATCCAGAGTTGAGAGTTTTTAGGACATCTTGAAGTAATAAATCATCTGCATAGCAGTGAAAATGTACGCTATGCCTTCTGATGATACTGCCTAAGGGAAGCATGTATAATGTAAACAGAATTGGTCCTAGCACTGAACTCCACTGGAACTCCATAATTAAACTTAGTGTATGAAGAGAACTCTCCATCTAATTCAATTCAATTCAATTCAATTTTATTTATATAGCACCAAATCACAACAAAAGTCCCCTCAAAGCGCTTCATAGGTACAGAGAAAAACCCAACAATCATATGACCCCCTATGAGCAAGCACTTTGGCGACAGTGGGAAGGAAAAACTCCCTTTTAACAGGAAGAAACCTCCGGCAGAACCAGGCTCAGGGAGGGGCGGCCATCTGTCGCCACTAGTTAGGGTGAGAGAAGAAAGACAGGATAAAGACATGCTGTGGAAGAGAGACAGAGGTTAAGAACAGATATGATTCAATGCAGAGAGGTCTATTAACACATACTGAGTGAGAAAGGTGACTGGAAAGGAAAAATTCAATGCATCATGGGAATCCCCGGCAGCCTACGTCTATTGCAGCATAACTAAGGGAGGATTCAGGGTCACCTGGTCCAGCCCTAACTATATGCTTTAGCAAAAAGGAAAGTTTTAAGCCTAATCTTGAAAGTAGAGATAGTGTCTGTCTCCCGAATCCAAACTGGAAGCTGGTTCCACAGAAGAGGGGCCTGAAAACTGAAGGCTCTCCCTCCCATTCTACTTTTAAATACTCTAGGAACAACAAGTAAGCCTGCAGTGTGAGAGCAAAGTGCTCTAATAGGGTGGTATGGTACTACAAGGTCATTAAGATAAGATGGGGCCTGATTATTTAAGACCTTGTATGTGAGGAGCAGGATTTTGAATTCAATTCTGGATTTAACAGGAAGCCAATGAAGGGAAGCCAAAACAGGAGACATATGCTCTCTCTTTCTAGTCTCTGTCAGGACTCTTGCTGCAGCATTTTGGATTAACTGAAGGCTTTTCAGCGAGTTTTTAGGACATCCTGATAATAAAGAATTACAGTAGTCCAGCCTGGAAGTAATAAATGCATGGTCTAGTTTTTCAGCGTCACTAAGAGACAGGATATTTCTAGAGATGTTGCGGAAATGGAAGAAAGCAGTCTTACATATTTGTTTAATATGTGCATTGAAGGACATGTCCTGGTCAAAAATGACTCCAAGGTTCCTCACAGCGTTACTGGAGGCCAAGGTAATGCCATCCAGAGGAAGAATCTGGTTAGATACCATATTTCTATGGCCGAGTACAATAACCTCAGTTTTATCTGAATTAAGAAGCAGAAAGTTAGCGGCCATCCAGGTCTTTATGTCTTTAAGACATTCCTGCAGTTTAACTAATTGGTGTGTTATCTGGCTTCATGGACAGATAGAGCTGGGTGTCATCTGCATAGCAGTGAAAAATTATGCTAAGTCTTCTAATGATGCTGCCTAAGGGAAGCATGTATAATGTAAATAGAATTGGTCCTAGCACCGAACCCTGTGGAACACCATAACTGACCTTAGTGTGTGAAGAGGACTCTGCATTTACATGTACAACTTGGAGTCTATTAGATAGATATGATACAAACCACTGCAGTGCAGTACCTGTAATACCTACAGCATGTTCTAATCGCTCTAATAGGATATTATGATCGACAGTATCGAACACTGCACTGAGGTCTAGCAGGACAAGCACAGAGATGAGTCCACTGTCTGAGGCCATAAGAAGATCATTTGTAACCTTCACTAAAGCTGTTTCTGTGCTGTGCTGAGCTCTGAAACCTGACTGAAACTCTTCAAATAAACCATTTCTCTGCAGATGATCTGTTAGCTGTTTGACAACTACTCTTTCAAGGATTTTTGATATGAAAGGAAGGTTGGAGATTGGCCTATAATTAGCTAAGACTGCTGGGTCTAGAGATGGCTTTTTGAGTAAAGGTTTGACTACAGCTAGCTTGAAGGCCTGTGGTACATAGCCGATCATTAGAGATAGGTTGATCATATTTAAGATTGAAGCATTAATTAATGGCAGGACTTCTTTGAGCAGTTTTGTAGGAATGGGGTCTAAAAGACACGTTGATGGTTTGGAGGAAGTAATTATTGAAGTTAACTCAGAAAGATCAATTGGAGAAAAAGAGTCTAACTTAACATCAATGGTACTAAGAGTAGCTGTAGATAATATTACATCTGTTGGATGATTATTGGTAATTTTTTTCTCTAATGATAAAATTTTTATTTGTGAAGAAGTTCATGAAGTCATTACTAATTAGTGTTAAAGGGATGGTTGGCTCAACAGTGCTCTGACTTTTGGTCAGCCTGGCTACAGTGCTGAAGACAAACCTGGGGTTTTTCTCATTTTCTTCAATCAGTGACAAATAGTAAGATGTTCTGGCTTTGCGGAGGGCTTTCTTATAAAGCAGCAAACTATTTCTCCAGGCTAAATGATGATCCTCTAAATTTGTGACACGCCATTTCCTCTCCAGCTTACGAGTCATCTGCTTTAGGCTACGTGTTTGAGAATTATACCACGGAGTCAGGTACTTCTGATTAGAGACCTTAGTAGGGATGGGTACCGATATCCGGTGCCATTATGGCACCGGTTCTGACATAAACGGTAGTAACCAGACCGAAAAGCAGCGCACATTTCGGTGCTTTTTTTTCCTGAGATGTCACACACTTTGAATTCTAGCCAATCATTTTACCTTTGCGAGCGTAGTAGGCGGGTCCAGGTACGTACGTTCTTTTAGAGCAGAGCTACAGATTAAAAATGCCCAAGGCGAAGCGGTCAAAGTCTGGCTGTACTTCACAGCAAAAGATACAAACTCAGCAGCCTGCAACAAGTGCTTTAAGGTGATACTGTGCAAAGGAGGTAACACCTCGAATCTGATGAAACACCTGGCGACGCATAGCGTTTTTTTAAAGCTGAGAAATGTGCCGTATTTGATAGCTTGCTGCGAGACCTCACACCGAGCACATCTACTGCGGGTGTGGTGCCTGTTATCGGACCCAGAGTTAGCAACATCCCCCAAGAAACCAAAGAGAAGAGTCCTGGCCCCTAGCCCTGCCAGTGTAGCAGAAATGATGAGGATATTGATGCAGCAGCAGCCGTTCTTCTCTGCGTGAGTAGCTTAATGTTGTTCGTGTGTAATTTACGTTGAGTAGGCTAACCACGTTATTACATTAATGCACGTAAGGTGAACTAGCAAACATCATCATAGCTACATGCGGCTGTCTTCTTGTTTGATGGCAGATACTCCCTTCACCCTGGCCAAAAAGGCTAAAATGGCCAAAGAAAAAGTGAAAAACAGTTAAACATGAGAGGTTTAGGACAAAGTTTGTGTTTTCTCCATTGTTTAAGCACTGCTTCCAGCCAAGAGTGATACCATATATGCCCTATAGCTGCAGAAAAGGCTAACATTGTTATCTTTTTACAAAAAACAGCTAAACATGAGAGGTTTTTGGACAAAGTTTTTGTTCTTGATTCTTTAAGCACCGTTTAAGCACCGGCACCGTTTCAAAAGTACCGGTTTGGTACTGGTATCGGATAAAAGCTAAACGATACCCATCCCTAGACCTTAGTTTTCACAGGAGCTACAGTATCCAGAGTCGTACGCAGTGAGGAGGTAAAATTATTAACAAGATAATCGACCTCTGTTGGGGTAGCGTTCAGATAGCTGCTCTGCTCTGTGTTGGTACAGGTCATTGAAGATGATAACAGTGGGTGGATTATATTCTTAAACTTAGTTACAGCGCTTTCAGAAAGACATCTACTGTGATGAAGTCTACTCTCCACTGCTGTGTAATCAATTACTGTAAATGTAAATGTTATCAGGAAATGATCAGACAGGAGAGGGTTTTCAGGAAACACTGTTAAATGTTCAGCTTCTATGCCATATGATAGAACAAGATCTAGAGTGTGATTAAAGTGGTGGGTGGGTTCTTTTACATTTTGAGAGAAGCCAATTGAGTCTAATAACAGATTAAATGCCATGTTGAGGCTGTCATTTTTAGCGTCTACATGGATGTTAAAATCACCCACAATAATTATTTTATCTGAGCTGAGAACTAAATCAGATAAAAAGTCTGAGAAATCAGACAGAAACTTCGTGTAAGGCCAAGGTGGACGATATATGATAACAAGTAAGACTGGTTTCTGAGTTTTACAGCTGGGGTGGACAAGGCTAAGCATCAGGCTTTCGTTAATTAATAGGCTGGTGTGAAAAATTGCTGCCACTGTGCTTTGAGATTTCTGATAGTTAGAATGACTCGGGGGTGTTGATTCGTTTAAACTAACATAATCATCCGGCTGCAACCAGGTTTCTGTAAGGCAGAGTAAATCGATTTGATGATCAATTATTAAGTCATGTACTATCTACATTAACAAACTGGAGTCTATTAGATAGACATGATACAAATCACTGGAGTGCAGTGCCTGTAATACCAACAGCATGCTCTAATCACTCTAATAGAATATTATGGTTGAGTGGCGGCGTTGCACCTCCGGCGGCATGCCCCGGATCCGGCGGCAGTGTCACAGGTCCGGTGGCCTACCACGGTTCCAGGGGTAGCGGCGTAGCAGCACGGGCAGCCTGCCCCTGGTCCGGTGGCAGCCTTGCAGCTCTGGCGGCCGCCCACGATGGCAAAACTTCCTTGCTGACACCAGGAACTTGCGCGCCCTACGCAGGTCCCGCTGGCATGCTCATCTCGTGCTCGAGCAGAGTGGGTCCCTCCGGCGCGCTGACCTACTGCTTGGGCAGAGTGGGTCCCCGGGCATGCTGATCTCCTGCTCGGGCGCTGCAGCTGCAGGTGGTAGAGCCGATGGTGATGGTGGTGTGGCGGCTGCAGGTGCTAGATTGGGTGGATTTGCAGCACCAACAGGTAGGTGAAGTGATGTAGGTGAAGTAGGCTTATGAAGCAGCGGCTGGGGCTGTGCAGAGCAGTCAGTCCATTCCAGCCCTGGTAGCGTTCCGCAATCCTCTGCTGGCAGACTAAACTCCCCCGAGTGTTCAGCAGAGGATAGAGACGGCCGAGTTGCCGGCTGAGCTACAGCGAACTGAGCTACAGGCCGGGGCAGCAGCATTAGCTGTCTCACAGTTCAGTGACAAAACCGATGTCCTTTTTACTCACCACAGCTGGCTGTTGGAAAGACTGGGAATCCGGCTGCGTTGAGGAGCCTGTTCTGAGAAACCATCCTACTCTAAACTTTAAACCATAACCTTAACAAGTATTCCGGATGGGTGAGAGAAAAAGAAGTCAATTTGGCGTTGGTTTTGTGCGAATGCGCCACGTCTGCGCAGAAACATTGGCTAGGATGTTTTTTCAGGTAGGATGGATTCCCAGAACACCGGCAGTGCAAGCGTTGCTCCCCCGACTAGCCTGATGAGCTGTAGGGCTGTATCCCAATTCAGGGTCTGCAGCCTTTAAGTACGCAGCCTTAACAGTCCACAAGGGCCGCGTACTCAAACACCGCTAAGGCCAGAAGTGCGAGGGTTGTAGGATTGTGAAATGGGACGGTCTAGCCTCCGTCGCGCTGCCCAGGTTGCCTAGCAACCATGATACTAACAGCTGGAAATTTTTCATACAGCTTTGTTTGACAGAAATGAAGGAGAAAATCTTTTGTTCATTTGTTTGTTTGTTTTTACATGAGCTCTGATAGATTTTTTTGAGTATCTGAGGCTGAGACCACAGGACTGTAAAAACATAATTGTTGGGCTTCATTTCTGTACTGAACAGTCATTTAAGATTAGCTAGTTAATAACAATTAGCTAATGTTGTTCATGAGACTAAAGTCATCTGTCACGGTCTGGCTGGGGCAGACCGTATGTGTTGCAGAGGAGGACTCAAACGCAGACCAAAACATGGTGTGGATTAACAAAACAAGCCATTTATTGAGGCTAGCAACGAGGGTACAAAATAATAGGGCATCGATGAAAACTAAAACAATAACCTAAACTGGGTGAACTAATAACAAAACATGAAAAACCTTAACCACAGTGAACTGACAGAGATACCTGGAGATGAGACATGGATGAGCAGACGACCTGACAAAGAATGACTGAAAGCACACACACTAAATAGACACAGGAGGATAATGAGGAAAGTGGCAACACATGGAGAAACAGCTGACACATGAACATAACGACGTCACGGTGGGAGAGTAAAACTGAACACGATGAACACAGAAACACCAGACCTCTTCACAATAAAACAGGAAACATAATGAGACGTAGACATGACAACCCGAACTTGACAACGTAAGACACAGACATGAAACACATGAAGAGCAGGGGAGACTTAACATAGTTGGAAACACGAGGGGGAAATAATAAGAACTAGAAACACCTAGGCATGATAACAAATGAACTTAGGAAACCTGAAGGGCTTAACATAAACTAATACTCAAAACGCTGGGTCAACAGACCCAGGATCATGACATCATCTCACTTTGGTAATGTAAATATAATATGGCCAATTTTAAAGTTATTATATAAATATATAAATTCCCTCTTTCTTTCCCCCAGTCAAGTCTGTCCCGTATTCAGCAAGTGAAAATAAAATAAACAATAAAAGGTGAATCAAATGGACCATTATGGCAAGGCTGGGATGGTCAATTTGGTAAAGTAAATCCGTTGGGCATCTTTCTCCACCTTTAGACAATAATTCTGATGGCAAAGGAGCCAAACGGGACAGGCAAAAAAAAGGAAAAAAAAAGTTATTATATAAATTATTATTAGTTATTACAACAGTGAGCTTGAACTCTGTGTCAAATACTGAGCTTCAGTAAAGATTCAAGTTGCATTTATTTATATTTCCTATCACCTTAAATCTTCACTCAAAGAGAAGTGTCTGTTACAGTGTATATATAGATGTATTATATATCAGAGACAAATATTTTTCTTTTAATATTCCTTTATTGGGTGAGAAAAGCAGACCCTGTCATAACTGCTTTAAGTCATACAGAATAGATATCAGAGCCTTAAACAGGCTGACTTCTGCTAAATGGGTCAAACTGGGCAGAAAGTATACAAACACATAACATCCTTATAGAATATTATGTAACACTATAGATCAACTTACCTCAGAATATATAAAGCATATAAACAATTACAGCAATATTATGCAACAAACACAGCAGTGCTACTAATCCAAAATACTCAAAGCTTCATAGAACTGAAACAAACATTTATTTTTAGCTCCATTCTGCTGCTGATACATACTTTAGGTTTCTGAATATTAAACTTGTTGCTGCCTTTCATAGTGTGTAACTTGAAGGCCCTGAGTACTTTCTCCCACACTGAAAACACTAGAATGATACAATTATTTGAATATTACCTAATAAGACTGATTTAGGACAGACAATTAGTTATTTTAAACTTTTCTAGCAGTCCTTCACAACCAGGGAACAGTCTGTCTATTCTCTCCATCTGTCAGCTGCTGCTGGCTCTTCCTCCTCCTCTTCCTCACACACTGCTGAGTTTGTCCTGGTGGATCATCAGGGGTGCAAAGCCTCACAGATGTGCAGCAGTGGGTCCCTCAGTCTGTCCTCACTCTGGACACTTGCAGTTGTCACACATGGAAATCAAATGTGTGATAAGCTGCAGGATTCAAACACAAGTGTGACTTATAAACACATGTTCATACTTTTATTACACAATCAGAGAGAAAGAAAAAGAGAGTGAGTGCAGGACAGACAGACAGGTGACAGTCTCAGGTGTACACACTGCTACAAACAGGAGGATTTAGTGTTTGTGTTATTACGAGTGCTAAACAAGAAGAGTTCCCAGATGGTACAGTGGACACATGTGTGACTCCTGTGATTAAAGCATCTTTCTTTCAGCTTAACGAGTGAACCGTCAGCTCGTTCAAACACACGTTAAAGTCCGTTTGGCTCGACACCACCGAACAGAGGCAGCAATATAACATAGCTAACATTAACAGTGCAGTGAATCCTGCTTGTGCCGTGATATTCAGGACTGCAAACCGAGCAGCATCACTGACTTTCAGCCTGTTGTGTTTGTGGATATATGACTGACTTTAATTATCCATGAAATCATCAGATTCTCTGTAAGATTAAGGCCAACTATTGAACGGCGTATATTTTAAAGGCTTTAAAACCAAGTTAACACAGAAAGTACAAACATCACTAATGTCACATAACTTTGCCGACATGTGGCCAACAGTAATGTTTTAATGTTCTTCGTTATTTAACATTCGCACATAAATAAGTGACACAATATTCGGTACTTAATTTTGAAAGTTTACTCTTCGGCCGCTCCGTTTCAGCTGTCTGCCGTTTTTTCCGCAAAATTATCCACACCCACTGCCGCGCTATGAAGTCCAGGATATGTTGGGCCATGAAGTGGCCTAAATATATCAACAAATACTTTTGAAAAATATATTAAAAGCTTTCAGGCGACGTTGGATGGCTGGTGTTTATCCTTTGATACACAAGATGCAAGGCGTGCCATCATTAACTATTAAAAAGGTTTGGTGATGAAATATCTGGTTTGAAATACAGAATGGGAGGAAAGGAAAGCATTCGTCTCTATAAGCTTGGTCTAGTAATCGAGAATTAATTTTTCAGAGTTGGGGAAAGGCTTAATTAATTAGCTTGATGATATGAAACATCCAGTGATTCCTCATGTCTCTACTTTCATTCTACGTCACATTCATAAGTAATTAGGATACTGTGGGAGCACAAAGAGTGGATGATAAATGATTACAAACCCTTTTGTGTGAGGTAGAAGGCAGAAAACTGTGTACTGTAGCATTGTTGCAGGAATGACAGTGGTGGTCAAAGAACAAGAAAAGTTTTGATGTTCAAGATATTGTCATCGTGGCAGACTCCACTACTCCTTGTGGATCCTGGTTGGTAGTGTGGGTGGGAGTGGCACTTTTTTTGGCACTTAAAAGAATAGAATTGAATAAAAATGGAAGATAGAAGGAGTTGGAACAGTACGAGTCCCATCACCCCCTGGCTCTATTCTAGCTGTGCACTGCCTACTCAGAAGATGAGAGATTCAGACCGTCTCTTTTTGGGTACTGGGTTCATAGAACAATATTCAAGGCAAGACAAAGATAGGAAGGAGAATTGGGAATAAAACCATCAAATGAGCATTTACACAGACAATACAACATCACCACCAAAAGGAAAATAAAGAAACATAAAATATAATATGTCAACAAATTTGTCTCTCTGGCCATGTTATGTCCCTGCATCAGCTGCACCAATTTTACTGGTTCCACAAGAAAAAGGGACAATACTACACATCCACAAAGGGAACCAGTAGGCTGGGCCTGCAACTACAGCTGTTTTATTATGAAATCTAACTGTTATGCTAACATGTCTCCAGTGTGTGCTGTTATAAAGATGTGTTCTGTTGTTAATGGGGGTGACCGTGGTTCAGGGGGTTGGGAAGCTTCTCTTGTAACCGGAAGGTTGTCGGTTTGATCCCCAGCTCTGTCTGTACTGGTTGTTGTGTCCTTGGGCAAGACACTTCACCCTACTGCCTACTGGTTTTGGCTGATGGCGCGATATGGCAGCCTCGCTTCTGTCAGTCTGCTCCAGGGCACCTGTGACTACAACTGTAGCTTGCCTTCACCAGTGTGTGAATGTGAGAGTGAATGAATAATGGAATTGTAAAGCGCTTTGAGTGTCTAGAAAAGTGCTATATAAATGCAATCCATTATTATTATTATTATCATTAATGATGAAGTCATGTTGAGTTGTGCTGAGGTTGAGTCAGTGAATAGTTGTTTGCTGCCATCTTTTTCTTGTGTGTCTGCTGTCTCTGATCTCTCTGTTTGATCTTCTCTGATGTCTCCAGACTCTGTCAGGCTGCTGAATGGTTCCAGTCTGTGTTCAGGCAGACTGGAGGTGAAGTCTAACCAGAGCTGGTCCTCAGTGTGTGAAACCGACTTTGACCAGCAGGATGCAGAGGTGGTCTGTAGGCAGCTCGGCTGTGGGCCTCCTTCGGTCCTCCAGGGGGCGCTCTATGAAGAAGTGGAGGCTTCAGTGTGGAGCAAAGAGTTCCAGTGTGGAGGCCATGAGTCTGCTCTCCTGGACTGTAGAAGCTCAGGCTCAGCTAGAAACAGCTGCTCACCTGGCAAAGCTGTTGGACTCACCTGCTCAGGTAGAAGAGGAGCTGCAGCTTTGATCTGGTCAAACTCACTTTATTCTTTTACTGATGACTCTCTGCTCCTCTCTGCTTTCTCTTCAGATAATGATGTCAGGCTGGTAGGAGGACCCAGTCGCTGTGCAGGTACACTGGAGTTAAAACATCTGGCAGGATGGAGACCATTGTGTGGCTCTCATGATTCCTGGACCCTGAAAGAAGCAGCTGTTTTCTGTGAACATCTGGACTGTGGCTCAGCTGTTTCTATAGAAAAGCGACGCTCCTCACGCACATCTGCATGGTTGATTACACCTGAGTGTGTTCTATCCACATCTCCTTTGAGGGGTTGTGCAACGACAGATTCTTCTTACCAAATCCTGAAACTAACCTGTTCAGGTAATCATACTGATGATATCATCCATGACTTCATATATGACAGAGATTTATGAAGCTGTGAAAGATAGCAGCAAGATTAGCAACAGACTGTCTCCAGCAGTCACAACATGGCAGAACTTAAGAAATCCTCTAAACCAATGTCCAACCAGCCTGAAGGACTCCTTCAGCCTAACAGCTTTCAAAGTTCATAGACAAGTACAGACACAAAGGCTGTAGGATAATTAAACTAGTTAACAGGTTGTTTGGGAACAGGGAACAGGACAGGAGGGAGGAGAACCTGAACTGACAGCAGGAACTAAAACATACCTTGGTCCTGTTGTAGCTCTATGTGATACTGGACCACACTGATCACACCTGTTCTGGTTCGCACCAATTGCACATGCTCACTTGAGTTGTATCTTTTTTGTGTGGGTGCATCACGAGAGTGCCATGCTTTCATATGTTAGCTCAATCAAATGCTAGTCTAGTATAAAGAAAAGATCTTTCTGTTATTGATGTGCAGAACCGGCACTCCAGTACAGCACATCTGGATCAGCTCTTTCTGTTTAAAAAGTCCTAACCTCTGTTTTTAATAAGTAAGTAGTACAGAGCTTTGATGGAGTTATACCATTGTCAGAATCCTTTAGCACAGGTGGGGGGTGTGGTAGCAACCCTCAACTCCAGCTTAGTATTCAATCAAAGACCCAGACAGAGTTTTAATTCATTTGAATGCCTTATGCGTACCAAGAAATGACTTAATACATTTCTTTTCAAGTAAAAATGTAACCATTAGAGAAAATGACCCAGCTGTCTTAGCTAATTATCAATCAATCAATCAATCCATTTATTTATAAGCAAAGTTAGACCTGGTAGTAGCAACCTTATCAACAAAAAACTGTAAAAAGCTTCCACAGGTGGCTGAAGTAACCTTCACACTGGACACAGGGCCTGTAACAATTATTAGAGATGATGTCTGATACTTAATACTTCGTTTTTGTAGTTTTGATCTTTTTGCCATTTTCCTTCCACTTTTCTGGAGGTCCTTCTGAGAGTGATATTGCTTAACCAGGGATTTGTTTTAGGTCTAATGTACTTAGATTTAAAAGGAGGAACAGCATCAAGAACATGCTGAACAAAGTGAGCAGATGATCAGCGCTGAGCTTAAGGGAGTAATTGTCCAAGGGAAGTGCACCAATATTCTGATAAACAGCAGAAAAACATCCAGCAGTAGCAGGAGGGATGATGCAGAATTTGCACGCAGGTAAAAGAGGTTTAACTCGGGGACATGGTGCAGAAATTTGGATTATAACAGGCATCTGACCAGAAAAGTTGAGCTTGCAAATGTCAATATCGCGGAGCTGCAGACCACAGGATAAAACTAAATCCAAAGTATGTCTATGGTCATGGGTGGGATCCCTGACTGATTGAACAACATTACAAGAGTCAATAAGATAAGGGAAATCTTTCACAAGACATTTTTGGTAGCAGCAAACGTGAATATAAAAAACCCCAGGAATTAGAATGCTGTCAAATCTTGGTAAGATCCCAGATAAAAAGACAGAAAGGTCTTGAAATGAAATCCTTGTTAAACTTGGAATGGTGATAAACAAGTGCACCCAGCACAGGAGAATAGAGTTCCATCAGAAATAATTGGAGTTCAAAGCTGCCCCAAATGTCAGAGGTGAGAGACCGGCAATCAAAACAGTTTTTAGAAACAGATGCAAGATCTCTGCAGAAATCTCAGTTAGCTATTAAAAGAAATGCATTCCATTCTCTTATCCTTGTCAGGGCTGCAAGGGGGCTTTAGTCTATCTCAGCTGTCTTTTTGCAATAGGCAGGGTACACCCTGGACAGGTCGCCAGTCTATTGCAGGGCTAACACAAAGAGACAAGCAACCATTCACACTCACACCTATGGGCAATTTAGAGTTACCAATCAAGCTAACCCCACTGACTCCATGTCTTTGGACTGTGAGAGGTAGCCAGAGTACCTGAAGGGAACCCACGCACAAATGGGCAGAGCAGACAGACAGACAAAAAGACCGAGGTCCGATGGCAGAATTTAACTCAGGGACTTCTTGCTGTGAGGCAACAGTGCTGTGCCACCATGTTGCTGTCATTTTACCATTCCTTTAAATTTAAGTTTTATTTATACAACAACAAATCACAACAGCAGCCACTTCAAGGTGCGTCGTTTTGGAAGGTAGACCCTACAGTAACACATACAGAAAGAAACCCAACAATCATATGACCCCCTATGAGCAAGCGCTTTGATTACAGTGGGAAGGAAAAACTACCCTTTTAACAGGAAGAAACCTCCAGCAGAGCCAGGCTCAGGGAGGGGCGGCCATCTGTCGCCACTGGTTAGGGTGAGAGAAGAAAGACAGGACAAAAGACATGCTGTGAAAGAGAGCAATAGATTAATAATAAGTAGTATTTTATCAGAAATACAAACAAGGAAACCCAGCCTGTAACAGTTCAAAGACGATTCTCTAAACCATTACTGTGAATTCCTTCTGTCTGTACAAGAACATAAAACTTGTTTATATCAGCCTAACAGTGTAAATTAATTACACTGGTGTACAATTCAACCATCAGAAACTACAGTCGTGTTCAAAATCCACTCATCATGGTGTGAGTGTCAGGATCATTTGGAGCTTTCAATCAGTTATTCGAGCTGTTCTGTTTCCAGGGTGGAGTGTTTGCACAGCATATATCTTTAATGACTTTAAAAATAAGAAGTGGACACACAAATTTGGATTTATTTTGGATTGTAGCATTAACAAGCTTGTGGTATTTCACCATTTTAAATATTGCTAACACCAAAATGCTCCACCATTCCACCTCTCATGAATGAATCAAGCCTCTCTCTTTCACCTCAGATTCAGAAGATTTTCTGTGTTTACAGACTTCCTGGTTCAGCCAGTCATCTCTGTGTCCTCCATGAACGGGGTTTCCAAAGCCCAGCAGCAGGAGCTTCGGGTATCAAGGGGCTCTAACTTCACCATCAGCTGCTCCATCCAGCCACAGTACCCAGGAGGCTTCTTCCAGCTCACCTTCACCTCCTCCAACACAGCATACAACTACACCCAACCAGCTGTCAATCACTCTGCTTATTTCCTGTTTCCTGCTGCAAAGCTCGCCCACCAAGGAAACTACAGCTGTGTTTATCACGTCTATGCTATCGCTCATAATTTCTCCTCTGAGAGCCGCCTGCTGTCTGTCACTGTGTCAGGTAAGCTGAAGCAGAGACTCTCAGATGTTTACAGCTTTGAAAGCTGAATGAGTTGATGACCCAAAGAACCAGGTCACCTGGCTTCCTGAAGGATATGTTACATTCCAGTTGAAGTCGGAAGCTGGAATTTCTGAGTTTGCTGTCAGAGTTTTTGATGATACTGTTTATGACCTGAATCCACATTAGCCAGATAAAATCGATGTTTCAGTGACATCTGTCGGTTTGAATTCTTTTTAAGCCCTATGGGGCTTAAATCTGTGACACATAATAATCACATATATGTTATTAATAAAAAAAAAACAGGCAGTTCAGCATTTTGCAGCTCTGTAATAAGCTCTGCTTATTACACAGAAATTACCAGCCTCTCCAAAAAGTTGATTCTGTTCATCTGGACGTAGTGTTTTGTGGGAGAAACGTTTCGTCAAGTGACTTCTTCAGTCTCAGCTGACTGCAGGTTTCCCCAATCTTATAAACAGTACATTTGCATAATGACTGAAACCAGCCCACTGAAGGAACAATGGGCTGGGAGGTCAGTTCCTTAATCTTAATTATGCAAATTCTCATGACCATTGATCAACAACCACTGACCAAAGCCCACTGATCAATGGCCATGAGTACCATTCACAGAGAGTTGGGGAATGGCTGCAATCACAGCATTGTAAGATGGCGAAAGATGTACCCTTGGGCCCCCTCCTTGATTCAGAGATGGTCTTTCCCATTTCACGTGAATGGCCTCCTCGACTCTGCGCTCAAACCAGCGTTCCTCCCTGTCCAGGATGTGTACATCCTCATCACTGAAAGAGTGTCCACTGGCCTGTAGGTGTGAATAGACTGCAGAGTCCTGGCCTGATGAGGTGGCTCTTCTGTGTTGTGCCATCCGCTTCGCCAGAGGTTGTTTGGTTTCTCCGATGTTCATGGCAATCCTCCTGGAACTTAGCAGTGTACACTATGTTACTCTGTTTGGGGGACCCGATCCTTGGGGTGGACCAGTTTTTGGTGCAGCGTGTTTTGGGGTTTAAAAGCCACAGAGACCCGGTGTTTAGAAAACATGTGTCTCAACTGTTCCGATACTCCTGACACATATGGGATCACTACAGGTTTTCACTTGGGCAGCAGTTGTCCTTCTCTCCTGGATCGGCTGGAGCTTTCTTTAGGTGCCTTTCCAGCTTTGACAAAAGTCCAGCTAGGATAACCACATTTACTAAGGGGCCTTCTTGATGTGCCGTTCTTCTGCCTCCCTGGTCGCTGTGTCAGTGGGGATGGTATGTGCTCTGTGTTGGAGCGTCCTGATGACACCCAGTTTGTGCTCCAGTGGATGATGAGAGTCAAACCTTAGATACTGATCCGTATGTGTAGGTTTACGGTACACGTCAGCTTTTAGATGTCCCTCATTACTGATGGAAATCTCACAGTCTAAGAAGGCTAACCTGCCACTTTCATATCCTCTATGGTGAATTTGATTTGTCGGTCCACCGAGTTAATGTGATCAGTGAATTGTGGTATGTCCTGAGATTTGATTTACACCCAGGTGTCATCCACATATCTGAACCAATGGCTTGGTGGTGTTCCAGGGTAGGATAGCAAAGCCCTCTTTTCCACTTCTTCCATGTACAAACTGAACTGAAGTAACTAAAGAAGTCACTTGGATGAGTGACGAAACGTTTCTCCCATAAAACGCTACGTCCAGATGAACAGAATCAACTTTTTGGAGATTTACTTTCCTGGATGATTGAGAATGCATCAAGAAGAAACTACCAGCATTAATTGAATGGTAATAACTTAGAAATTACCACAGTATTACGTTCTTGTTTCTCCCTTTTTATCCTACTATTTTCACTTTAATACAAAGATGAATGTGTTTTTATCAGCTCCAACAGATTTCACAGTTCTCATCACAATGCTCATCCTACCGCTGACTCTGCTGCTGGTGATCACTGCCCTTTATTTCTACTGTCAGGTACTGAATACGTGTTTGTATCTGAGAATGAAGCCCTCTGCCTGTGATGCTGTCACTCTGATCTCTCTGTTGTCATCTGTCTCCAGGCCAGCAGGGGGCAGAAATCCAGCAGACAGAAGAACACTGAGCTGCTTGACTCTAATCAGGGTGTTTGTGCAGGTGAAGGAGGGACGGCTGCAAATAAAGGAGTTCAGCAGGACCTCCAAAGAGCTCATCCTACAGCCACATGAATTAATCAGCTGATGTGAGCGACCATCAGCTCAGTTTTCTGCTGAAGACTTAAATCTGTAAACACACCTCACTAACAAATATCTTCATTAATTATTCTGAAATGTGTAGAGATAGATCACCCACCAGGGAAGGCGGTGAGGCAACATTTTAAAAATGCAGTGTAACACTGGAATGTGGATCATTTACACTGCAGTCAAACAGGCCTCAACATCAGCTTATGACTTCTTGGTAACCACTGGTCACTATGGAAGAATGTGGATTCCTTCACTGGCAGTCTTCTGGTGAAATTGGTGCTGCACTGAAAAGCTCCCTCGCTTTGGTGTCTGCAGGCTGACGAGCTCGCTGCAGTTTGCATAGAAAACACAGACTTGTCTGCAAAAGTTTGCCAACTGCTCACAGACTACGTTCAATATCCTTTTACTTCCATTTATGTAAGAAAGACATTTTTAGTATTTAGAAGAAGTAGTTGCTGTGATGTTTCATGCTGTGTTTTCTTTTTAATTACTCCTTTCTTGACTCTTCTGGCTTTTATTATCCACTCTTCCTGTTTGCATCAGCCAGTAAAGGCTCACATTCACTTCATTCTGTAGTGTCATGTGTTTGCATTTGATCCTTGGCCAACAGGATACTGCTCCCTTCATCCAACACTAACATCACAGAAGAACACAAGGTTATTGTCTGCTTCCTTTATCCTTAATAAAATGTTCTGAGTCATTTTCAAAATAAATATGTGCTTTAATTGGAAAAACATTTATTTTTTGTAAAGTGGTATGTTATAAAAGTATGTCACGCATCAAATAAACTAATGGATGTATACTCTGAATATAACACAGAGAAGGAAAAGTTTATAGTTTGTAACACTCTAAACAAATATTTAATTAAGAAGGATAAGTTAAACTTTTGTAGATTTTGCTATTAAATTGTTGGGACCAGAAAGTACATTACACATTATTCAAGAACCATCAGAGGTTGATAATATGCCAGTCACCTCAGGTGACTACATGGAGTCATTTTGGAGATTTACACACTTTTTATATTCACCTGCAGTTTTGGTCATTGCTCATCACTCTGCTTTTTACAGGAATATAAATCCTATCACAGTAGATAGATAGTAACTCTAACTGCTGACAGACACATGTAAAGAGTACAAACCTGACACTTTTTTCTTTTCTTTTTTTTGTGAATTAAAAAAAAAGTGTTTCTTTTTTTTTCTCCGTCAGAGTGCAGACATGTCTGCTGCCAGCAGTCTGCGATCTGAAGATCAGTTTCTGTGCTCCGTCTGTCTGGATGTGTTCACTGATCCAGTCAGTATACCATGTGGACACAACTTCTGCAAAAACTGCATCACTGAGTACTGGGACATAAATAAGAGGTGTCAGTGTCCCATGTGTAATGAAACTTTCAACACTAGACCTCATCTGAGGGTCAACACCTTCATCTCTGAGGTGGTCGCTCAGTTCAAATGTGAAGTTCAGCAGAAGGCCAGCTACAGCAGCTCAGAGCAACAAGCTGCCAAACCAGGAGAAGTTCCCTGACATCTGCACTGGAACCAGACTGAAGGCCCTGAAGTCCTGCCTGGTGTGTCAGGAGTCCTACTGTCAGACTCACCTGGAGCCTCATCTGACAAAGAAAGGTCTGAAAAGACATCAGCTGATTGATGCTGTGGAGAACCTGGAGGGCAGAATGTGTAAGAAGCACGATAAACCTCTGGAGCTGTTCTGTAAGACTGACCAGACATGTGTCTGTGCACGCTGCTCTATTTCAGACCACAAGAACCACGAGTTTGTTCCTCTGAAGGACGAATATGAAGGAAAGAAGGCAGAGCTGGAGAAGACAGAGGCTGAAATTCAGCAGATGATCCAGAAGAGACGACTGAAGATTCAGCAGATCAAAGAGTCAGTGAAGATGAGTAAAGGTGATGCAGACAGACAGAAAGCAAAAGGTGTTCAGGTCTTCACTGCTCTAAAGAAGTCTGTCGATAGAGGCCTGAAGGAGCTCATAAAGGAGATTGAAGACAAACAGGAAACAAAAGAGAAACACGCTGAAGGTCTGATCAAAGATCTGGAACAGGAAATCTCTGAGCTGAAGAAGAGAAGATCTGAGGTGGAGCAGCTCTCACGCTCTGAAGACCACCTCCACCTACTCCAGCTTCTTGTCCCTGAAAGCTGCTCCACCCACCAAGGACTGGAGAGGAGTGAGCGTCCGTCCACCATCATACGAGGGGACTGTGGTGAGAGCTGTGGCTCAGCTGGAGGAGACGCTCAGGAAACTCATGAAGAAGAAGCTGTTTGAGGCTGAGCTGAAGAGGGTCCAGCAGTATGCAGTGGACGTGACTCTGGATCTGGATACAGCAAATTCTAAACTCATCCTGTCTGATGATGAAAAACAAGTGCACTGTGGTGATGTGAGGAAGAAACTTCCTGACAACCCAGAGAGATTTTCTCCATGCCCTAATGTTTTAGGAAAGCAGAGTTTCTCTTCAGGCAGATTTTACTTTGAGGTTCAGGTTAAAGGAAAGACTGCCTGGACTTTAGGAGTGGCCAGAGAGTCGATCAACAGGAAGGGAAAAATCCCACTGTGTCCTCAGGATGGTTTCTGGACTGTGTGGCTGAGAAATGGAAATGAATACAGAGCTCTTGCTGGTCCTCCAGTCCCCCTCTGTCTTCAGTCTGGTCCTGAGATGGTGGGGGTGTTTGTGGATTATGAGGAGGGTCTGGTCTCCTTTTATGATGTAGGTGCTGCAGGTCTTATCCACTCCTTTACTGGCTGCTCCTTCATTCACAAACTCCACCCATTCTCTGCACCTCTGATCATCTGTCCTGTCAATCAAACTGAGTCGATCAACGACTGATTTTATTTGATGAACTGATTGATTTTTATTGAAGGGAACAAATGAACATATTCAGAGTAAATACTCTACATTCTCCATGTTTTCTATAGAATCTGATTATCGGGAACTCTCATTCACACTTTGATTTTATTCTCATGGTTTTAAAGGTATAATTGAGACTCGAGCTGCCAGACAGGAGGAAAAGAGGACCCGAAAGGAGGTTCATGGATGTAATGAAGCCGAGCGTTGGTGTGTCAGTTAAAAGTCTGTCAATCTGATTCTAACTGGCTTCTGTTGCGCTTCACTTGCTTTCTCTCCATGTAACACCACTTAAACGTAGATGACCACAGTCGCAGCGTCCACTCAGTTATACGGAGATGGCGCCCTGTAGTGGTCACGGCAGAGTTCATCGGCACAAAATGAGACGTTTGAGTTTTGCTCAGTGTTCATTTTTATCAGGTTTTGAGTTTTTGGAGACTTGAAAGAAAATACTTTAGGTGAACTTGTGTTTTTTATTTGTGCTCTGATGAATAAAAACATTAACATTAATAGACTTTCTTCTATTTGATCTTTTTTTAATGCTGCCATTTAAATTTTCTACGTGCACACCTTTATAAGAGGGAAAAGTAGCAGGCCGCATGAGAAACCACCTGCATGTTCTCTTAACCTAGCGTAAGTTCAGCAAATTAGCATATTACAATAAAGTGCTGCACTCAACAGAAAAACAGTTTAGACTAAAAACATCCAACAATATTATAAAAATATAACCAACTGGGTTTGAACCTTTTTTTAGCACCTTTACTGCATGCAACTGTTCTGTAAACTGGAGCAGAAACAGAAACTCGCCTCTGCCCAGCGAGGCCTCGGCTGACTGAGGAGAGTAGGAAGTGACACACATGGGAAGTCAAAGGTCACACAAACAAAAGTTCACAAAAATACAAATACACAAAATAAACATATAAATATTCATGAAAAATAATGATAAAATCTTTCTAATGCACCTGTTACACGAGCAAAGAAATCAAGGAAATGAGATGAGGAGAGATGATCCAAAAGCAGAAGGGGACTCTCATCTACATGGATGTAAAAATTACCACCAATAATTATTTAATCTTAGCTGAGCACTAACTCAGATAAAAGTCTGAGATATCTGACAGAATACATGTTTGCACTAAATAATCGTGCAAACAAACATCTTCCTTCTATATGTTAAAGTGAAGTGAGAGTGAACATCTGGCGACAGATGGCCGCCCCTCCCTGAGCACTAGTTCTGCTGAAGGTTCTTCCTGTTAAAACTGAGTTTTTCCTTTCCACTGTGACCAAGTGTTTGTTAACAGGCATCATCTGATTCTTTGGGTTTCTTTGTATTACTGTAGAGTCCTCATCTTACAGTATAAATCAGAATCAGAAAGAGTTTTATTGCCAAATGTTGAGCAGATTTACAACATTAGGAAATTGCTGCTGTACTTTGTGCAAGACATACGATAAGACAAACACTTAAAGATAAAAAGAGCTAAGCAGATTGATATATACATGAGTGCAGGTGATGATCAGTGCAAGAATGGAACAGGTGCATAGACCACAATACAGGGTCATGTGTCTGAATCAGAGTAAGTGGTGGGAGTTTATCCACCGCAGATGTGACAGTAGTTAAGAAGCGCTTCTCTGGTGTAAGAATATCCAGAAAAGTGTCCAGAAACACAAATTATGCAAAAAAACAAGACGGAAAATACGCCTGCCAGGGCATCCATTCGCTGCGCCATCTTGGAAAAGGAAGCACATTGAGGAGACTGTTGTGATTTGGCACAATAAAAATTACAGGGCATTGAAACACTTCTTTCACTCCCTGACATGCAAATCAGTTTATACATTTTATGTAATGTGATTTTTCCTTTTTTTTTTTTTTAATTTTGGTTGATATTCTGTTGCTCTCCATTAAAATGAAAACTACCATAACAATTAGAGACTGTTTATTTTTTTGTGAAGGAGAACACTAACGATTCAACAGAGAATAAATAATTATTCCCTTAAAAGGGGTAGAGGTTGAACTAATTCCATTCAGAGGGGAAATGTGAAAAAAAAACAGGTCAGTTAATTGGCCTTAAGGTCTCTGATGATGACAGATGCACCAGTCACCCGTGAACAACTGCACTGTAAAATCAAATTAGTTCACAGAACTAAAAAAAAAACAAAAAACAATGCAAAAAATCTAAGTAAAGCTTACTTAAAAGAACTACGTTAGGACAGCTTATTCATTGCAAGTATACAATACTAAGAATAACTTGATGTTTCTGACTGTGAAATACGAAATGTTTACCCACAGATAAACATTTCAAGTTCTACTAAATTAAAAAACAATTTGTAGCAACTTGCCCAATAATGTTTACCACTCAGTTGATGTCTTTCTGTCCAACAGCTCCATTTCTAGACTTGTACGAGTTTGATGTAACGTGGGGAGTGCTGGTCCCGAGCCTCAAAGACAGTAAGAAACAAGTACAGGGACCAAAAAATTATTTAGAAGCTGTTTTGATCCCTAATGGTTGTGCAGTCATTATAACTTACAAGACAGAAGGTCAATGTAGACCTCATACAACCAAATTAGACTAAAAACACCGTCTATTACTGTGTCTGAATGTGTGGTACCGCCACTGTCAGTTTAGGCCTAAATAAATACGTGTTTAAAAAAGAACACCTAATTTAAATGTAATCATTACATGCTTGTTAAAAGCTAACATCCAATATATAAAGTTTCTAATAAGCACAATGACCTGATAAAACATGTGGCAGTGCTTACCCAAAATGTTTCATATGATTCAAACATGGGATTTAATTTAATTCTTTAGAAGGACAAGCTGAATTACTTTATTTTCAACTGTAAAGCCAACCTAGACTTTAACTATTTAACAAGCCGGTAATCTGGTTATGGCTTTGGACTTTCACAGCAAAACCTGTCTAAACACGTTTTGTTACAAAAAACCCACTTGAGATCTGTGACATTAATCGATGTCACAGATGTTGAAAAGCAATCACAAAGCATTGAAATAAATACAGGGGTCAAAATATACAGTTCATATGTTATAAAGGTTTGTATGGATTAAAAACAAGCCCCGCCCCCTAACGGCTGCATCTTCTGAATAAGTTTCATCTGGGCTCTTATAGCTGCTCACTTTTCTATTTCAAACAATCAACAAAAAATGTATACGATTTTTATACAAGGTTTTTAAAGCTGCAGGGTTCATTTTTAAGTAACATGAGCTGAGATGCAGCAGCATGCACACTGAGCATCGGTGATATGAAAAGCTAGGCTAAAACTGGCTAGTTAGCAAGTTCATAAACCTGGTGCTAAACTGAGAGAATGCACAAAAACAGTTTGAATACATTTCCAGTTTACTTAGTTTTTCTAATTTATATCAACTCAAATAAACTGAGTTGATCAGCTTTTTGAAAAGTACCGGTAACTTACTTAAACTGAGCTCTAATAACAAGTTGATAAAAATGGAGTTTGGTCTACTTAATTAAACACAATATTAGATTTTATGCCATCAGTGGAAACATCAAAGCCAATGAGATATCCTATTGTTTTGTCAGCTTGCAGTAGTCTGGAAACAGCTTCAGTCCCAACGTGCTTTTATAGGTAGAAAGATTTCAGGCAGAGGACAAATAAAGATCTGTGTGTGTGGATTTCAGTGTTGTAGACAGATGTGGTCTTACATGTGTTGCAGATGTAAGCATGACAGGAGGAGAGAAGCTCCTGAGTGGTGTGTGTAAGACTGCAGGTTATCAAGGTTACTCAGTTTAACAGTATGATTGCAGTATCAAAAACATCTAAAATGCTGTGAATAATAAAAAAGAGAGAAACTAATGAAATTCCAACCAGAATACTGAAATGAGTGAACACACTCTAACACTAAGCTAGAACAGCTCTGTAGGAGACGCCTGGGAATTAAACGTGCTGTTTGGTGTACTTCCACATCATGACCAGCACGTGGAGGCAGAGTCCTTCTTCTGCCGTCGGAGAACTCACATTTACAGTCTTTTCGGGCTCATGTTCAGACTTTATCACTAATATTATCACCTTTATTCTTTTATTTTTTTACTCGCATTTATCCTCTTTGGACTCTGAACCTCTGCATGTGTAAACACGAATATTCAGACTACATTTATAAATTCTGCGTTCATCAGCTGATCGTCTCTCTCTGTCTCGGCAGAAATGTTTCTGTCGAACTGTTCACTGTTTTTGTGTTTGGTCTGAATTTCTTTGCACAGTTTAGGAAGCTTTCACCCTCCGATTACTTTCCCTTCTCCTCCACCTCCTCCTGCTGCTCCCCACAGTGCAGGGAGGAGGAGAAAGGGAGGAGGAGAGAGGGAGGAGGAGAAAGGGAGGAGGAGGGCTCAGAGATCTGACGCAGTGAGCGGCTGCTCCTTTACTTCCACTCCCCGCTCCCAGGAAGCGACACGGAGGCTCGGAGAGCGCTCACAAACGCGCACATCCACCAGGACGGAAAGAGGCGGAGGACGGCTAATGGAGGCGATGAGGGCGGCGGCGATGACTGGAGGAGAAACGAGGCTCCGGAGCTTCGGTTTAAAGCCGGAGCTGTGAGCGCTGAGGTCTGCCTTTATTGTGTGCTGAGTGGCGCAGGAGAAAAGGATGCCTCCGCGGCCGCGCACACGCCTCCCGCTCCTCTCGACAAACTCGATCATTTCCCGACTCGAAGCGGATCGTCTGCCCTCTCAGGAGGAGGGTTTGTGGGTGAGGAGCGCGCTGATTTCTGAGGGACTCCGTCCACCATGCTGCCCGCTCAGGATCCATGAAAACTCTCAATGAAAACAAGGAGAAGGAGGAGGAGGAGGAGGGGTCCGGCTGCAGCGCCATGGAGGACAAGGAGAACAATCTGAAAACGGCCAGGCTGTGGAGGGATGCCGCCCTCCGCTCCAGGAAGCTGCGGAGCAACCTGAGGCAGCTCACTCTCTGCTCCAAAAACAACCAGATCATCCTGCCAGAGGACATAGCCGACATCGAGGCGCTCAACCTGGGGAACAACTCCCTGCAGGAGCTGCCGGACGGCCTGGGATCCTCCCTGAACAACCTGCGCGTCTTGGTCCTCCGCAGGAACAAGTTCAGCTCTGTCCCTAGGGTAGTGTTTGAGCTGGGGCGGCTGGTGGAGCTCGACATGAGCCACAACTGTTTGAGGAGCCTTCCTGAGGGCGTGGGGCAGCTGAGAGGGCTGAAGAAGTTGTGCATCAGCCACAACAAAATCCAGCACCTGCCAGCTCAGATCGGAGCTCTGCAGTCTTTGGAGGAGCTCGACATGAGCTTTAACGACCTGCACGATTTCCCCAGGTCGTTCTCCGGCCTCGCCCACCTGCGAACTCTGGATGCAGATCACAACAAGCTGAACCAGTTTCCCCCCGAGATCATGGCCCTCAGTGAGCTGGAGGAGCTCGACTGCTCTGGGAATAAGTTTGAGGTGTTACCGGTGGACGTTCGGAAGCTGCAGTCCATCAAAATCCTGTGGCTCAGCAGCCTCCACATGTCCTCCTTACCCCACACTTTCTGTCACCTGCAGCACCTGGAGAGCCTGATGTTGGACGGGAACCACCTCAGAGAGCTGCCCCCCTCCTTCGGCAGCCTGCAAAGACTCAAAATGCTCAATCTGTCCTCAAATGACTTTGAAAACTTTCCCCAGGTTATTTTGAGCATAACGGGATTAGAGGAGCTTTACCTGAGCAGGAATAGACTGATTCATATTCCAGAGGAAATCGGCCAGCTGGGGAAGCTGGTGAACCTGTGGCTGGACAATAACAGCATCACATATCTGCCTGACTCCATCGTGGAGCTGGAGAATCTGGAGGAGCTCGTTTTACAGGGTAACCAAATAGCCATTCTTCCAGATAATTTTGGAAAGCTTTCCAAAGTGAACATTTGGAAAGTGAAGGATAACCCTCTGATCCAGCCACCGTACGAGGTGTGCATGAAGGGAATCCCATACATCGCAGTGTATCAGAAGGAGCTTGCACACTCTCAGTTTGCCGTGAAGCCGCGGCTCAAACTGGTCCTGATGGGGACCCAAAACGCAGGGAAAACCCGGCTGAGGCAGAGCCTGGTGAGCACGCAGCAGGACGCCAGCAGTAACCAGGGAAACAAAGGAATTGAAGTCACCAACTGGGTGGCAGACGCTGATCGCCACCTCACGTTCCTTGTGTATGACCTGTCAGGGAAGCAAAACTACGACCTGATCAAACCCTTCTTTCTCTCCCCCGGTGCTCTCTACATTCTCGTCATCAACCTCAAAACGTACTCGCCCAAGAACTTTTACACCCATGTTGGGTATTTCCTTCACCTGCTCTGCGCCAAAGTGCCCCATGCTGTAGTCTGCTTGGTGGGCACGCACACAGACTTGTGTGCGGAGGTGGAGGTGGAGGAGAAGACTCTGGACATCCACAGGCAGATTGGCCTGCAGGAGAAGAGGGACATCCAGAGTTTAAGGGGGCTGGCACTGCAGGTGGACCAGGCTCTGGAGCAGGGCTACAACGTCCGCACCTCCAGCCCTCACATCCTCTTTTACGGTGTCACTGACAAAAACCTGAGGCGCCGAAAAGCCCAGCTGCAGTACATGCTGAACCACCGGCTGCAGATCCTCTCTCCTGTCCTGAGAGTTTGCTGCACAGGTGCTCAGAGGAACATCCCAAGGCTGAGGGAGAAGCTCATGTCCGTTGCAGAACACAGGGAGATCTTCCCCAACCTCCATCGTGTGCTGCCAAAGTCCTGGCAGATGCTGGAGGAGCTGCACTTTAAGCCCAAAGACCTGTGGCTCTCGTGGTGGGACTCAGCCCGGCTGGGCCTGCAGGCAGGGCTCACTGAGGACCGGCTGCAGAGCGCTTTATCCTACCTGCACGAGAGTGGGAAGCTGCTCTACTTTGAGGACAGCCTCACGCTAAGGGAATACGTTTTTCACAATCTTCCACGATTCATCGCAATTCTCAATGTGTTCTTCCAGAGGGATGAGTCCACCCTGCTGGACCGGCTCCTCTCTGAAGGGGAGAGGGGGGACAAGGGGCGAGTGAGTCTGGTCATAGAGGACGAGAAGGGAGAGAACCTCAGGGTCACCCATCTGCAGCACCACGTTGAGGGCTTCCTCCAGCATGGACTCCTACCCTCTAATGTCATCCGCTTGCTCCTCAGACCGCTCATCCAGACCCAGCAGGACCTCCATCTCATCATGGAGCTACTGGAGAAAATGGGGATCTGCTATTGCATAAACAAACCCCGCAGCAAGCCTCTGAATGGCGCGACTGTGTGGTACAAGTTCCCCAGCTACGTCAGCAGCGAGGAGGTCCAGGTGGATGCTTCAGCCGGCGGGAGCTCTCTGCCTCTGTGTAACTTCTTCTCTGTGGAGCAGCTGCACATCCAGTACAGTTTCCCTTTCCTGTTTCCTCCTGGATTGTTCGCACGCTTCAGCGTGCAGATCAACAGCCACGTGGTGCAGCGTTCAGACAGCAAGCACCAGATCTTCGCTTATCGGGGTAAAGTTCCCGTGGTGATCAGCCACCGGCCTGCCAAAGGAAAGCTGCAGGTGGAGACTCTTTCCATCGCCAGCCACGCCTCACTGCCCAACATCTGGACTGCCTGGCAGGCCATCACTCCACTGGTGGAGGAGCTGAACATGCTGCTGCAGGAGTGGCCCGGTCTGCACTACTCTGTACATGTTCTCTGTTCCAAGTGCCTCAAGAGAGGGTCGTCCAACCCACACGCCTTCCCAGGTAAGACCTCATTAATCTCCGTTTCACTCACCAACAGTCAGGATGGGGCTTTGTCCCATATACATGCAGATCAATCACAGACTCACTTATAGCTGTTTATATTAACACTGTTATATGAGTAAAAGTACTTCTGAGTCACTGTGTGACCCTTTTAACTGCTAATGGAAACCTGAATGCTGGATGCACAGGGCCGGACAAAAACTCCTGCAGGGCCACTGGGCAGGGATAGGCCCTCCAGACCCCCCCCCCCCCCCCCCCCCCCCCCCCCCCACCACACACACACACACACACACACACACAAATGTGTGTGTTATTATTATTTCTCAAAAGAAAACAGACAGATGGCAAGGACCGAGAAAAACTTTCTTTATGTCAAAAATTAGGAAATTTCTGTACTGAAACAGCTCAGTAGAGTAGAATAAACTAAAACAGCTCATAGAAGTAAAATAACTTAAGCTTTCATACTTAAGAGCTACTTTAGTTATATTTTTGTCACATTCTGTTTTATCGAACCATTATTTTGTTTTATCATTAATTATATTCACTATATTTCTGAGTGAGAGTAAATCTCACCGTTGATCTTATACAAAAACACAAAAGCATATGTTGTTTGTAATAAAAAATGAAAACTATTAAAGCTCATTAAAGTCAGTTAAAATGAAGTGAAAACATAATGTATTTTAATATGTATAGTGTGCTTTAATGTATTATCATTATTATTATTATTCCATTTTCTAAATGTAATAGTTTAAAGAAGATCGAGGTGATTTAAATGTTTTTCATTTAAAATTCCTTTATGTAGGAAACTAGTTGAGCTTGTTTCTTCAGAGGTTTTCAGGGTGGCTCTGTGAGTCTGGAGTCTGAGATGATGGATGTCTGATCTCTGATTTCACCTCAGCAGCAGTGCCTGCTTTTTATTCCTTTTTATGACTTATGGGGCGACTTTTATAGGAGTAAAACTGGCTAACAGCAGCAATGGGTTAATGACCCAGTGGAAGGTTGGGTGACTTTGTGCTTCACTGATTGCCTTTTTTAGCACTTTGGGCCGTTTATTCCATTATACTGAAGAGGAAGCAGACGTTTCTCCAAACGACGCTGTAGACCGAAGGGTTTTGAGTTTTCTTTGAGTGTAATGGACTTCACGGTGTTTCTGCTTCCTGTTTGACTTCACTGTAACATGAGCGTGACATTTACCTCCACAGATTCGCTTTAGTGCTTCTGCGGCTCCTGTTAATCAGATTCAGTCACGCCCTGAATCTCAACGAGGCTCCATGAAACATGCAGAGGATGCCTCAGAGAGCTGAACAAAAGCCTCTGACATCAGGTTAGACAGAGAGGAGGAGGAGGTGCACAGAGGTGCAGGATGCCCCCCTCCCTCCCCCTCTCCCAGCCTCGGGGACATAGTTAATCCTGCTGCTTGTGTTTGCAGCTGCAGTGTGACCTGCTTTCAATGCTGCACCCGTAAAGTGGTCAGCAGAGTCACGTGATGCGATGTAAGGTGTCGCTTACATCATGCTGCTTTTATTGGATTTATTCACATTAGATCATCAGCAGCCCAGCGCAGGCTCACTCAGCTCAGAGCACTTTTTAAAGGAAGAAAATTGGTTTTCTGACACACACACTCCCACAGGAGGAGATGTGCCACAGTCCTTATCCTGTGGGGAAACACCCAGAAGTTTCTCTTTAGTCCTCATGAAGCTCCAGGAGGTGGAGTTGATATTTACTGTCATTTAAACAAGCCAAATAACCAGCTGACTAATCAATAATCAAAGTAATCGTTTGCGTGAACGTCGATCAATGATAATCAGACTGATGCAGACAAAAGTCTCTGTCTGCTCTGGGAGATCTTCAGGCTCTGATCAGGATCAGCAAGTTGGGGGACAAAATAAAAGGGTGGAAGCACAAAGGGTGTTTCTCAAACACGTGAGGTCAGTACCGATAAAGAAGTCGTCTGATATTCTCAGTTTTAGTGCTGTGAATCTGCTGTGATATTCATTTTTATTATCTAAAGTAGATGTTCTTGATGAAGCTGATCTGCGTTGTTTCATTCATGCTTTAGTTTGTGTCGCTGAGTTTTTGGGGTTTCTTCTCCCGACTGTCACCGGGTTCTGCACAGAGCAGTCTGCATTTTCTCTCTGACCTTTCAGTTTAAAGTTCTTCTGACGTGACACGTCATGATTTAGTTTTTCCACCTTCTGTTGTCCAGTTTTGTTTAGTGTGTGAACTGGAGCCTCACTTTCCTGTTCTTACTGACAGGAATGACACAGTGTGCTCTTCAATTGCTGCAGCTCATTTGCTGCTAGGTTCAAAGATACTGTTCTGCATACTTTGGATGTAACAGGTGCTTATTTGAGTTCCTGTTACCTTCTATCGGCTTGCTTTCCATAGAGCGGCAGTATTATATTTTTTCTGTAAACTCAGAGATGTTTGTGGGAAATGGCAGCACATCAGCAGTTTCTGAAACACTCAGACCGACACCATGCCACACTCGGTGACTTACTGTAGATCAGCTTTCTTCATCAGTCCTATCCCCAGTTTGAACTTCAGCAGGCATCTCGGCCACGTCTACATGACTAAATGCACCGAGCTGCTGCCACGTGATTGACTGATTAGATACTGATGAGCAGTTGAACAGATATCTCTAATAAAGTGGCTGAGCGTCAACCCCATTTTGGAGTCGGTGCAATCAAATTCAAAACATTCTCATCCTGAGGTGTCACATGGACCCTGCAGATCTTCACCTGCTGCTCAGTTTTAATCAGCATGTTGGTTCATTAACCCTCTGCAATGAGAAATGTCGAGTCAGTTTGAGTAAGTTTTCTTGCAGGGTCAACAAAGAACTGTATTTAAAGTTAAGTAAACACACCCTGCTTGATAACAGAGGATGATGAACCCTGGGAATGAAAACCGCCCATCATATCTGACTGTAAAAACTGAAACACATTTTTTAAAATGAGCAAAAAAAAAGATCAATAATTGTGTAATAAATGTGGATTGCACAACACTGGTCACTATATTCTTCATTTCCAGTTAATACAGCTGCTGTTATTGTGTATATATTTATTTATATTTCTTCATACATTCTTATATAGTTCTATATTGTGTATTTTGTTGTACAGTTATTTTATTTTCAACTTTAATTTATATATTTTATCTTATTCTTTCCCAGTTAAATTTACCCTTCATTCTAAATTGTGTTGTACAGTTATTTCATTTTTAACCTTAATTTATATTTTATTCCTTCCTAGTTAAATTTACACTTTTTAATTTTTCATATTTATTTCCTATCTTATTCATAGCCTTTTCCTTTTTTTTTCTTTAGGTCACGAGCAGTTGTCCAAGCATTTCACTACATATCGTACTGTGTATGACTGTGTACGTGACAAATAAAATTTGAATTTGAATTTTGAATTTGTAATTTCAAGGTGGACCCTGCCTGGTCTGAAATATTTGATGCAAATATGATTCATGATGTTCAACGAGTCGTTTTATAGCTTATAAGAGAGAGAAAGTCCTCCGTGAGAGCTCCATGAGCTCGAACACGTCAGGCAGTTCTCTTTTTCCTTTCATTCGTGGAAAAAGAAAGCAGATCTTCTTCTTTTTCTTTTTTTTTTTTTTTAAAGAGAACAACTTTGTTAGTGGGCAGCCGTGGAGTCACTTCCTCCCAGACATCAAACTCAGAAAAAAGGGTTTGTTTTGCAGGGAAAGTCCAGCAGCGGCTGTCAGAGGAAACAGGCTTCAGGTTCAGTGAGCGGACGCAGGTGCTGCCCCGCTTCACGATTAGATAACAGAATGTGGACAGTTTAGAGTTCTTATGATTATTTTGGTGTAAAGGTTTGATTCATGTCACAGGGAAAAAAAAAAAGAAGACAAAAAGATCTAGAATCCTTTAAAAAAATGAACACAAGTAAACTCTGAACAGAACGTGCAGACGTCACGGTTAGCTGGTCAAAGCTCGGCTGCTGCCAGAAGCAGCCAAACTGCAGTTCCTCTGACGTCCAGCAGAAACTCCAGCAGTGACTCAGTTTTCTTACTGTGGGTAACAAAAACCAGAATAGGAGATTGTGGGGATCCACTCTATTATCAATCTTCTGCTTTTTTATTCATATTTAAAGATATACTTGTTTGTTAAAGCACAAAATGTTTCCTCCTTCATGACACCTGTATGGAGGAGAATGTTTTCATAACTCACCTGTTTTAAGGCTTAAACTTTGCATGATTATGGGTGTGGCTGACAGGTAGATGGTTGTAGTTGTTACTTGTCTTCGAGGCTTCACCTGAACTGGATCTGTGGAGCGTGTTTGTGCTGTTGGAGACTTTTGAAGCATTTTTAATGACCTGATCTAATTAATAACGTGGCTGCAGTGAGGTAATTGTACTAACAAAGCATCCATGAAGCTTCAGTTGTGCTGAGTGAAATTTGAGGGTTTTGATTGGATGTTGCTGAGAACAGTTAGCAGGTATCTGAGTCTGTGGATGCAGACTAACCTGGTTGTTTAAAACTGTACTCTGTGGTTTGATTATCATCACTTAATGAAAGAGAAAATCTTCAACATGTGTGAAAACTGATATTCTATTATTTTATTATTTTATCGATAGAGGTCAGGTGGTTTTTTTGGGGGGGGTTTTAAACTGTTAAACAGGATGAGAGGAGCAGCTGTTATTGGATAATCGAGGTCAGCAGGCAGTGAGGAAAAAAAGGGACTTGTTTTGGTCCTCTAACAGTGTCCACAAACACACACACTCTCATACCTTTGCAAGCAGATCTGCCCGTTAACGCTGGTCAGCAGAATGTTTCTTCGGGCCTTTTATGGTCATGATATTTTTGGCTGCCGAGTGTTGATCAGTTCGGCTCCAGGGAGTCGAACAGACTAAACATAGTTTGTTCTCGCTGTGGAAGGAACTGAAAAATGTTTGCGTTTTCTCACACTGTGTTGTGTTTCCTCCGTTTGTCTCGCTTCACTGTGACCTCAATGCAAACTCTGCAGCAGGTTCGACCCGTCCTTTGGGGCCCCGGGGTGCACACTGTACATGGCACTGTCATTATTCCCTGACTCACCTGTGAGCTACGCGGATGATTTCTTCATCAATTTATCAGTGATATCAGTATGACTGACCACAGTTCTGATATTTGATGATCCGTTTTTTTAAATTCATTTTTATGTGAAAACTTGTTGTTTTCAAGCTCTGAGATCTGAGGCTTGTGGAAATGATGGAGGCGTCCAACTGAAACACCTATTTGCGAATGCTTTGTCAGTTTTCAGTCTATATATCTTTTTGAAGCACAGATCATCTGTTACAGGTTTTTTTTAAAAACATTTAGACTGTAAAATAAAATGGTAATAATTAGTCAGAGGAGCTCTGTGTGCACATATCGAGCAAAAATACTGTTTGTTCTTCACTGTGAAACACACCACGCTGATGGCTCAACTGTTTGCTTTTGACTGAGTGCACACAAGTGTGGTAAACCTGTGACCTTCACCTCACAGAGTTCACATTGACTGTGCAGAAACTTCTAAAACGGTCTTTATCAGCCCGACTCTGGGTCCTTAATAACAGTTTTGTCGTTTAAAGGTTGCTTCTGATAGCATTTCACCTCTGACCAGCTGTTAAAAAAGAGGGAAAAGTTGTAAAACTGTTGAGTTATTTTAAAATCTAAGAATTATTGTAAGATCATGCACTTTCTGATTTGTAGTGATGCATGCGCTCATCATTCTGTTGCTTTCTTCTACAATCTGCATGTGGTGTATGTTGTCCATCATGTATGTATGTATGTGTGTGTGTGTATGTGTATATATATATATATATATATATATATATATATATATATAAATAAATAATTAGGGGGTACAACGATATTCTTATCGATATTGAACCGTTCGATACAGTGCTTTCGGTTCGGTACGCATATGTATCGAACAATACAACATTTGTAATTTATTTTATCAATTTTCCTTCTGACGATGCTGTCTGTGTGGAGCGCTCAGTGAATCTGCGTTCGACTACTCCGCCTAGGCTGCACTGTCGAGCGCAGATCCACTGAGCGCTCAACACAGACAGCATCGTCAGAAGGAAGAGCGCAGGGCAAGCTAGCAGACAGAAGTTAAGCTCTCCTTGCAACATGGCAAATTGAACTTCCCCCACTCTCATTCAGATCTGGCGTTTGGAATTATTTTGGTTTTCATGTGACGTATGACCCTGAAGGTAAGCGCGTCATGGACTAAAGTAAAACAGTATGTTGGATGTGCCATGCAATGCTTAATTACATGGGTGGGAGCTAGCGTGTTAGCGCAGTTAGCTCCTTAACGTGTTGGCCGTCTAGCCCCATGCACGGGGCGATCAGGGGTAGCTCGTTAACGGAGATTTGCCGTGTTGTGGCGTTAAGGTCATTTCAACGAGATTAACCTGAAAGCACTAGTGGGAACACAACGAATATGACTGCACATTTACATCATCCTAGTGCAAAGACAAGTGGAAGCAGACAAAAATGACAAGCATGCTACAAACTTTACCCGAGTCATTTAGACAGCCATTAGCACATGATTCTCCTTATGGGGACCTGATATGTTTAATATGCTGCTGAGAATATAGCCCAGAAGAAGCGGATAGTATAGCTTTTATTTTGGAAAGAGACATTTCTCTGTAATAAACTCTCTTTTCCAAAGATGAGTGATTCCTCAATCAGATACAGGGCTTGCGATATCGCTAGCCCGACGTCCTGGAGCTAGCGATTTTTCCAGTCGGGCTACCAAAATCTATCTCTGCCCTGCCCGGCGGGCTATCATAGGAAGGAAAAATATATGTCAATGCTTTTGCATTCTTTCGGAAATGTAGCTGGGTTATTATGTCATTGGCATCGGTGAGCCACTGTCAATATGTGACATATTGAAATCACGTTTGAATTTGCGCTTGTTTTTTGCTTTCACTTTGCAATCGTGCGAACTGTGTATAGAGAGCGACAGCACTGATCTGTGAGTGATGATAATTTGTGCACCAATTCCTCTGACATCGTCTTATCAATCGTTAGCTTACTATGCAAACATGACAAGTGAAATCTCCCGCAGCTTAAACATGTGAGAGGTTGATCGCGCAGAGAATCGCTGAGCTTATGTGAGTCCGTGTGTAAAAGCAGCAGGATATATATTTTAGTTCTGCTGAGCCAAATAAGAGAGGTCAGGGTGAAGAAGTGACAGCCAAAGAAAAGCTTACCACAAAACGGAAAAGTTATGACAAATCAGACTATAAGGCAAAAAGAAAGTGCAGCTTTATGGTTTCATGGACAAAATCATTTCTGTGGCTGCAATATGACGAGCTAAATAACCAGGGGTGCACATAAGTGGTCCGCAGGTGCGCATTCGCTGTCAAAATAAAAAACACGCACAAGGGTTAGGGTTAAATTTAAAAACTGTACTTTTGAGTTAAAATATATATTTATAATTTTAATAAATGACAAATTAAAAATGCATGAACATTTTTTTTGTATCGAAAAAATATCGAACCGTGACACCGAAGTATCGAACCGAACCGTGAATTTTGTGTATCGTTGCACCCCTAATAAATATATATATATATATATATATATATATATATATATATATATATATATATATATATATATATATATAAATAATATGCAGGCTGTGTAAAGATGCCCCAGAGACAATCCAGCACATAACAGCAGGGTGCAAGATGCTAGCAGGCAAGGCATACATGGAACGCCATAACCAAGTGGCCGGCATAGTGTACAGGAACATCTGTGCCGAGTATAACCTGGAAGTCCCGAGGTCAAAATGGGAGATGCCCCCAAGGGTGGTGGAGAATGACCGAGCTAAGATCCTGTTGGACTTCCAGATACAGACGGACAAAATGGTGGTGGCTAACCAACCGGACATAGTGGTGGTAGACAAACAGAAGAAGACGGCCGTAGTGATCGATGTAGCGGTTCCGAATGACAGCAATATCAGGAAGAAGGAACACGAGAAGCTGGAGAAATACCAAGGGCTCAGAGAAGAGCTAGAGATGTGGAGGGTGAAGGTAACGGTGGTCCCCGTGGTAATCGGAGCACTAGGTGCGGTGACTCCCAAGCTAGGCGAGTGGCTCCAGCAGATCCCGGGAATAACATCAGAGATCTCTGTCCAGAAGAGCGCAGTCCTGGGAACAGCTAAGATACTGCGCAGGACCCTCAAGCTCCCAGGCCTCTGGTAGAGGACCCGAGCTTGAAGGATAAACCGCCCGCAGGGGCGTGCTGGGTGTGTGTATATGTATATATGTGTATATGTGTATATATATATATATATATATATATATATATATATTACACACATGACTGTCAGTATGACAGTCCCGATGCCTTTTGTTGTAGAACTAACATTAAAATGATTTAGGGAAATAATTTAAGATGACTATAGTTTGATCATTTGGCTGATCGGCTCAGCTGTAAAATAACTTGTATATTTCACGTTGTTTTGGCTCCTCGGGGAGTCTGGACCTTCACTGTGACTGGTGGGTATTTCTGTCAGCCTGAAGCAGTCGATGTTAAATACCTCTCTGAGCTTCATTGGAAGTCATGTTGGTGCCAAATTAGACAGCAGTCAAAATAGCTTCTGCTCGAACATCCTGACTTCACAGCTCCGACTCATTGGAGCTTCAGGACCTGACAGGAAAGACTTAGTCTGAGCACATGCCCACAACGTGTCCTCCACAACAATCCTCAGACTGGAAACCCAAAACCCAAACAGACCCAAAGAGACTGTACTCTCACTGACAGTAACTAAGAGTTTATATTCTGTATTTAGAATTTATTTATTTATTTAATCTTTAACAGAAGTGTGCGTGCGTGTGTGAGAAGGACGTGTTGCGGCTGTGGTCTGAGCACTTTCACTCTTGTTGTGCATCTCCAGTTAATCCAGTTAGAGGATGTGCTGGGATTAGCCCGGGTCCGATGCAGAGCCTCTTTAACTGTCGTGCTGCAGTCAGTGCAGTCTGTATGCGACCTACCTGCCCGTCAGGTGTTCACGCCCTGCAAATGCCGACCTCCCGCACTTTGTGTTTTCACCGCACAGAGGTGGTTTAGCCTCAGGCTGCCGTGGCGTCGCATGTTTGCCCATTCTGAACCTGAGCCAGGTATCAGTCTGGGCGTGTTCAGACTGGAGGCTCCGACTTTGGATTAACTCACTGAGCTGTTTGTCTGAGCAGGATTTCATTGGACGGGACATAAATCAAATTTAAATCATTTGATATGGAAATATGAAAACAGGGAGCCTCCTGGGAACACATTTTAAAGACATTTCCATATGTTTTTTTAATCACCGTGACGATGTCACAGGTTTTTACTGACTTTAAAAGTTCAGCCTTGAGCAGATGTAGTGTGTAAGCAAGCATCATCTGATTCTCACTCTGAAAGCAGAGTCACAGATTGTCTGGCAGATAATAAATCTTGTGTATGCCAGCTAAAGGCTTTTGTGTGACTGCTGTCAGCAGCCTTTCACCAAGCATCGGCTGAGCACTCACGGAGCAGTAGAGCTGGGCGATATGAGATTTTTTCATATCACGATATGTTTTTTTCATTTCAGGCGATAACGATATCTATCACGATATAAGCCAAATAACTATATTTGTAAGATTTAAATGTGCCGTTGCTCACAAGTAAAATGTGAAATAATCAGCAGCTTGTTTTTATTTAAATATTTATTTCCCATAATAAGTTCAACAGGGTAGATGTACTTAAGGAACATGAGACTTTTTCAGATAAATAAAGGCAAATATTGCAAACTATACAAAAGGCAGCCGCTAAAGCGTTTAAGTTTCAAAATAGATCAAACAAAACAGGCTACTAAATTGTCAATTCCACTTAGAAACCAAATATTAATTATAAAAATAAATCTTAGTTTGTTTTACAGAAGAACAGACAAAAGGTCTATCGCAATAGTTTGATTTTTCTATCGAGAAAAAGTTATTTCGCAATACATATCATTATCGTTCTATCGCCCAGCTCTACGGAGCAGTGATTTTTATAAATCACTTGTTTAAATTCTATCATGAGTCCACATGTGTAATGAGCCTCTAAAGATCTAGTCTGAAAAGTTTTACACTCAAACCAGAGTTTTAATGGAAGCAGTAACCTTCAGAGATCACTGTAACAAAAACCAGAATGGGGCATTGTGGCGTTCCACAGGGCTCGATTATCGGTCCTCTACTTTTTATTCATGTTTAAATTATAACACAAAATTTTTCTTCCTTTATAACAAATGTACAGAGGTAAACTCGGGTAAAGTTCATATCCTATTATCAGACTGTGATGAAAACTTTTCACATTTAATTTTTCAACCAAACTTAAAACATTTCTTTTTAACTCTTTACCCCTTAAACACCTACTAAATGTAACCCTTGTTTTCTCTTTTGCGACTTTTGCAGTTTAAGATTTTTTTTTTAATTAAGACATCAGAGAATGAAGGGTCATTATTTTTCTTTGCCTTGTGATGTTTGCTTGAACAAAGAATCCGTCACTGAGGCGTCCACAGCTGTCACACGGCTCATAAACATCTCAGTGTGTGAAGAATCCGCTGTGAGGCCTTCAGAGCATCTGTGATGGTCTCAGGTGAGCAGTTACCTGTGTGTGAGGATGAGGAGCGACATGTCTGAACTCGTCAATGTTTTCACTGAGTGCCTAAAAGAGGAACTCGTGCTGGATCTGACGTCATAAACAATGAAAGCAGTTTATTTTAGACGCTCCATTTATGGTTGTTTGGGAGCTTTCGGTGAGATCATGTGACCTTCACCGGACAAACACTGATGTTATCACTTTGGGGAACTTTGGTCTGTGCTGGAATAAAGAAGCAGAAAGTTTGTGGTTTGTTCTCAGATGATGAGTGATGGTTGGCTTTCAGGCCACCTGTTCAGACACGTCCGGTTTCTGTGAAGTTTCAGCACCAGACTCGAGCTTCGCCTTGATGGGACAACCTGACAGGCATTTGTGTTCTTTCTGTTCATGTGAGTGACACATAATGAGATGGTGAGAAAGGCAATCCCGTTACATCACCACACTGTAATCCCGCTCTGTTTGCTCAGACATGTGACTGGCAGCGTGGAGGATTTCCTCATCATCTGACCGCAGATGAGTCGACCTGAAGAGAGTCATCAGGAGAAGGGATGGGAAATAAAAGGAGCTGAAGACCACTCCTGATGTGTAATCTAGCTTAGAGTTAGAGAGTTACTCATGCTCAGAATGGATGAGTCATTTAACTTCTGCTTTTAGACCAGAAACGCTGAGCGCAGACGTGCTGTTTGCAGCATGGCCTTTTGACTCTGAAAAAAACAAGTGTAACTGAACATTCATCAGTTTTCAGAGTTTTGACGGCTAAATCACAGCCTGGCCGCAGCAAGGTGTTTGGCTGCTGAAAGCACTGCTCCCCGCGAGCAGCTGTTTGTCAGCTCAGTAAATTAGGAATCCCGACACCCTTAACATCAGCCCTGCAGCTACTCAGAAAGCAGCCGCCGCTCACAATAAGAACACATCCGTTTGTCTCTACAGTTTCCTTCCAGGTTTATTGCTGGCACTGTTGGCTTTATTTAGACAGCACTGGGCCTGCCGGAGGTGGAAACTCAGCCTCAATCTTTCAGTCAGCAGCTTAGACAATAAACGCACCGCGGGAGGCTCGTTCATTGATCGCAGCTCACAGTTTCAGTGGAATTTAAGAAGGTAATGTGGAAAGTGAAAAGTGGGAGCAGCTCAGTGAGGGCTGCAGGAACGCATTTGTTCCCTGGATGCAAACACAAACCACGTCTGGAACACAATGTGTGTATTTAAGATGATTTTTATGGGGATGTTAAACCGCCAGAAGCCTGATTTATGGTTTCTGTGCACAGACTGATGTGGACTTTGAGCCCAGCAGACAGTTAGAGCTGACACTGGTCTGCAGTGTTGGTGTCCTGTGCAGCACACACTAACACTGCAGTATCAATGGCCTGTCACTGAACCTACCTGTCCCTGGGTTTTTTGCACCTTTTGGCTTGCTTTCCAACAACTACTGAACACAAAAGTTTGCAATTTTTGGAGCAGCATATTCCTGCTCTGATTTCACCACTGGCTGAACCTCTGACGTTTACATTGTTTGTATTGTACATACATCCAACTGTACATCCTGCAGTTACTATGTACAGAAAACAAACTTTGTTCATGCTGCAGCTCTTTAACCTTTAACCTTATATTCCGGCTCTCTCTGTATGTAAAACTGTTCTTTTGCACGTCTGCTTAGAAGCAAACTCCATTTCCTGTTTCAGCACTTTGCACAGCGACAAAGTTAAATCTAATCTCCATTCTGCAGATAAGAAACTCTTCATGTCTCATTAAATTCCATATTTAAAATGTTTTGGCTGACACACTCCCATAAGGCCTCTAACCCAGTGAAGACCAGCTGCTTTTATTTCACGTTTTCAGCTTTGTGATCAAAAAGCAGATTTAAAAAAAGTCACGGCTGAAACGGGCGGAATATTTGCCCTTGCTTCATATTTACTTTGTAGTTATCCTCCTGTGATGGCACAGAGATCTCGCCTGCTCATAGAGTTCTTCTACAGGAGCGCTGCTTTATTAACTTTTACACATTCAGTGATTACGAGCTCTGGACAGATGGATCCAATCGCCACAGCTGCCGTCGTCATGCTGACCCACTGTTTGCTGAACTGAACAGTCTTCAGCCATAAAAACCACTGAGATACAAACACAGGACTGCAGTGAGGAGAACCGCTGCGCTCACTAAACCAGAGCATTTACAGTCCATTAGTCTGACCTCCAACACGTTACCGCAGCCTTTTTCTTTTCCCGTCATCGGAGAGGGAGCAGGCACAACGTGCTGCTTAAGGTTAAAGTGTCACACTTGAAGCTTTTTGCCTCCTACTTCCTGTTGTTTCCAGTTTGTTAAACTCTGAGTTCAGTCAGATTTGGTGCTTTAAGCTGTAATTCATGTTTTTGAACCACGAGGTCAGGCCTTCAGATTCTTGTCTGGTTAAAATGAGCTTTCGGTTTTTTGACCCCCAGTTCTTGTCGGTTCTCGTCGGAGCAGCTGGAGCGTTTCTCATCGCCTTCTCCTCTGAACACGCCTGCAGTGTTTCTGGAGTGTGAGGATGAGGAGATCTGCTGTCTGTTGGTCTGTCGGCCTGAGACTGAGTAACACAGGAAGTGTGTGTGTGTGTGTGTCTGATATTTAGCGCTCTGCTTATTATCAGGATTATGTAACAGCGCTGTGGGGTCATGTGATCAGACTGCAGGATAATGACCTCGCAGAGCAGAGGACGTCGAAGAAGCTCCGACTGGTTTCACTAAAACACTGAAAACAGTCCAGATACATGATGTGATGAGAAGAGCCTGATCTTGAAGGACAGCGTCGGTTCATTTGAGGCTGGTTGATCCTCGACATCTGTTGACATGTTCAGAGTGAAGGTGCATGGCAGAAACAGAGAAGATAACGCGGCATTCACAGGGAGGTGATGAACATGAAAATAAAAAAGATGTGGGTTTTATATTCAAACAGTTTTTAAAACAAATAGATGTTGAGAGTGATCGTATGCATGAAGATGTTTGAGTTAAGGAGGATAAATGCAGACATATTTCATGTTTCTCTCCCGCCTGTGTATTGTCTTGAGTTCACCTGCACCATTATAACATTTTACTTTCTGTTTCCCTGTTTGTAGCTCGCTGTGTTACTGCCCTTTTCTTCTCCTGAGTGAGTTCACCTGAACCGTTCTGTCCAATCTTTACTTTATTTTCTGCCTTATTATTATTCATTTGACTTCACCTCTGCATTACTGTCCCTCTTTCATTCTTTCACCTTTTCTCCTTTCTTCCTGTTCTCACCCTTGTTGTTGTCTTCACTGTCCCGGGTTCACCTGTGTTGTATTTTCCTCTGCTCGGTGCGCAGCTTTGTTTATCCTGTGTATCCTGGTTCTGTTCCAGAGCCTCACTTGCTTTCTGTCGTGTAGCAGAAACGTTCTTTACTTACCTGCTCACTGTTTTTGTGCAAGCGCATCGCTGTGACGCGAACTCTGTCATATTGAAACCAGAAGTTGGGTCACAGCACGCCAGCCTGAGTACGTCAGGGTGGAAAAATTGTGACCTTTCCAAAAAAGATCCCTTTTGTAAAATGTTTGCTTTCTGTCTGACTGAAAGGAAACACTGAAATACGCTTCCTGGAACTGAGATTTCCATCGGGGGCATTCAGCGGTTTACATAATCAGCTCGTTTATTCAGTTTTATGTTGGAGGAGGTGGGAAATATACCACGCTGAAATAACCCCAAATTATCTGCTCAGCTGTAAACCATTTAATGTCATTACACAACAGCTGGACACACACACACAGAGGGCGAGTGGAGGATTATTAGCAGCAGATTTCTGGGGAATCCCGGAGTTTTGGAGAGAAAGCCGAGGCCGGGATGTGAGAGGAGCTTCAGGCTGTTTTGCACAGGGAAGTGAAAGTTTCTGACGTTTGTTCTATTTAACGATCAGAGGAAATAGAAATGCTTCATCATGAATCCTCCTTACATTCAGAAGAAGTGAGATATGTCCGTGGTAGTAGTGTTGGTGAGTTTCACAGCAGCTGTGCCGATCCTGAGCGGTTTTAATAGTTGCCTGTGAAGCTCAGATTCTCTGGCAGGTAAATCACCAGAACAGAAACACAGACGGTCCATCGTTCACTGTTTGGATCCTCAGCAGCGTGATCACATTCCTCTCATACCTCCACAGCAGAGATTGCCGTTAATCCTGCTGCTCGGGTAGCGTGGCTGCGCTCAGACCTGCCGGCTGACCGGCTGCAGTTATTTCTGGTGGTTTTCCTGCGCTCTGGAAGTAGGCCACGCATTCCTGAGGATCGGCCTCACTGCCAGTACAGCTGCTGATCACAGGAGATTAGCGGTGCGGTCACGGTATCTGGGTCTGCCAGAGTCTGAGGCGGCTCTCTGAGACTCATCCCGCCACCTCATTCTGCTCCATTTCACATATCCTGGATTTTATGGAGTGCAGATCCTGCTCGCACACTTCCTTGACTCAGGGCGGCAGAGCTCACTGCTCAGCGGCGTTCAAACTGATGCTACTGTTAGGTTACAGAGCAGAAATGTAGTCAGCAGATTTAGTTTTTCATTCCTATCAGCTGCTGTGGAGAAACTTATTTTCAGCCAGTTAATAATGATGTGGTAATATAATCTACTAGATTCTCCTGAAACGTCCTTTTCGTGAGTGTTTCAGTGTTAGAGATGGAGCAGAGCCTTTTCTTTGTGCCTGAGATCCTGGTGTGGTGTCCGGGGTCTGCACTTCTCTGTGTATTTATAGTTGGCTGTATTTCACAGTGTCAACTGTGGGCCGTGGAGGTTTTCTGGTGCTTTGCTGCTGGTCTTTGGTTGAAATGCACATCGCGAGCTGCTGTTTTTCACCTTTGACCTTTGAGTCCTGAGCTGCTAACAGTGGTGACAGCAGCAGCAGATGTGAAGGCACATTCAGTGACCTTTAAAGCAGAAACCAGAGCTCGGCCGCCTCGCGGATCCTCTTCAAATAGTCCTCGACGAGAAAAGCTGCGCAGCGACGAGAATGAATGAATGAGGAGCAGCTGCTGCCAGGCTGACAGAGGCCATCGGCTCAGTCTGAGGATTAACACTTCAGTGTGTTAAAACAGAGGAACACACACACACACACAGTGAGGCCTGGAAAAAGACAAACGGCTCCTGTTAACACATGCGTGGGTCATAGATATCAATATTTACTAAATAATAAACGATATTGTGCAGCACGCAAGATAGACAGCGCACAGTGTGCTTTGAGGCAGCAGCCAAGAAAGCTTTAGTCCGCGTCTGTGAATACCCATGTGTGCATACCTGTGTGGATCAGCATGCTTGCATTCCAAAGGTTTCTCCATGTAATGAGAGTTTATTAGCTAGTTTATTGTGATGGTGCTTTGTTTTCTCTATTATTATGTTGCTCTTTGTTGTTTGCTGTCTCCTCTGTTTGTTTTTTTTTTGTTTGTTTGTTTTTTTTTTTTCTCCATACAGGTGACCCAGGAGTTCTTTTTTTTTTTTTCTCTCTCTTCCCCCCCCCTTCTCACCGTCTCTTCTCCCCTTTGGTTTTCTTTCTTTCTCTCCCCCTCTTTCTCTCATTCATTCCCCCTGTCCTATTTATTTAAAAAAATAAATAAATAAAAAAAAATGACAAAGGATGAACTGAAGCTCTGCCATCACGTAATGTTGCATACTGCTGTTTCTGATGTCATTTAGAAAAAAAAAACAAAAAAAAAAAACACATGCGTGGGTCTGCACGTGCTCAGTAACCCCCCAATCATCTAAGCTGTGTGCTCTAATAAACTATGAAGCCTTTATCAATCAGATCCTTTGATACTGATCGTCGCTGATATGGAGACTAAATGTTTCTCAACCACAAAGTTCAAACTTCAGTCCTGATCAGAGAAAAATGATAAAGTGTACCGGGAGAGTGCACTTCGGTGAGTCACCTCTTTAAACTGTATTTGGTTTAAAGTTTGCTTGGCTGTTGGAGCCTTTTGAAGCATTTTTAATGGCATCACCTAATTTGGCTGCTGTGCGGGTAGTTTGTGTCACAGTGGCCATGTTTGTCTGTTATATACAGTATATGGGTGCTGGCTCTGCAGCTGCTTCATGAGATAGTTATGGAAATAAAAAATAACTTATGGGCTGAAGCATCTCCACCCTGTAAACAACGAGTCTCAGTGAGGACAGCAGCAGCTTCACGGCTCTCAGCAGGACAGCGAGGGGTTGGCTGAGGTCGATGATGTCCCCTGAAATCTCTTGGCAGCGATTTAAGCAGATTTCTGCTCCCGTGTGATGTTTTGTTCTGAGCCGGGTCGTCGCCGTGGCCCAGTTATCGCCTCGCTCTGTGTGCAGCGGTGAAAGCAGAGACGGGATCGTCCCTCATCAATATGGAGCGAGGGTGACTCTGCAGACTTCTCTGTGTGGCCTCTCCGGCTTTGTGAACAAATTTCTATTTCAGGTCGAAGGCTGTAAATATTTAAACAGCAAATATTCCAGCAGGATGAGTGACGCCAGGAGGAGCGAGGCGAGACTGTGAACAGTCAGCAGACCTGTTTGTGTTCACAGTGATGAACTGATTCAAACATGAGATGAGCCTTAAATACGGTTCTTTACTGTCACGTCACATTACTGAGGGGCAGCAGGAGCTCGTCTGTGTGAACACAGTTTCCTGTTTAGGATGAGGAAACGTGAAACTGTCAGAGTAACAGACTGCTGTGTTTACAGGCTAATCGGAACCGGGGAGTTTGGTGTTATGAATTTATGTAGAGAGCTAAATCGTGGCCAAAAAAGTCACTGAAATAAAAGAAAATCTCTCTTTAATAAGTGAATAAAACAGGGCAGCAGAGCATGAGCACTGGAAATTCTTCATAATGACTCCAACATTCAGCTTCAGCAGAGAAAAGTTAAAAAATGAGACTGTTTTAAAAAGTGGAACCATCAGATTTTTTGTCAGTGTTGCTTGAAAAACTTCCAGAGGGTCGGACTGGCTGCAGACTAACTTCCTGTTTCAGCTCTGGAATAACCTCCCCGCTGCAGACGTTCTCTCACAAATCCTCAAATCGTCCTCACAACAGAGGAGGAAATGAAATTGGAGGTCTGGGCAGTTTTTGAATGGAGTGAAACTACTTCTCTCATTTTCCAAACATCCCAGTGGGAGTTTCCTGGATACGGGTACACTTTCCCCTCCTCCTCCTCTCTGCGAGTGGCGGCTGTTCCCTTTTATGGCTGACAGCAAAGGAGCAGGAGGGAGGACATGACTCCTCTACCTGCTGATGGTGTTTGAGGGGGGAGGAACATTCCTGTTCCTTGAAATCAGGTCTTTGTGGCTTTCTGCGTGACTCTTCTCAGTCAGAGGGAGGAGGAGGAGGAGGAGTTATTAGGCTGTGGCCTAATTCAGGGCACACAGCCGGATGTGTGAGCCGTCAGCTGCGTCCACTGATGAAATAAACATCTGATCTCCGGCCGTGGCAGCAAAGCTCAGCAGCAGGTTAGAAACAAACTGTAGCTGAAGTGACTTTGAGGAGCAGGAGCTCCTGCAGCCACACAGCCGGTGGCAAAGACCTGCAGAAATACTCAGATGTAAAATATCCCAGTACTTCCGGTTGCTCTGCAGTACTCGGGTTTAATGAAATGGTTATGATAGAGCTGTTTTTCCTTACAAATAATCGTCTCTGACCGTAACTCTGACTGTGTCTGTGACTGCTGGCTTCAGGCCAGCAGAGCCAGCAGCTGCAGACACTTTGAGAGAACGCACACGATCAATAAGCCTAATGGTTTAAGTGCTGCTGAGACGGACGGACAGACGGGCTGTGAGTGATGTTGGAGGCAGCTGATGTAAAAACATCCGTCGGAAACAAATCTGCTTCATTTCTTTGAGTCGTAGCCCCCATGACACCACCCGTAGATTTATAATCACCTGTTCTGGAGCCTGTAGGTAAGTTAACGGCGTGCTTAGTTCGATGATGGCATTAAAAATGCTCCAAAAGGCTCCATGTTGTTATGAAGGAGGAAACTTTTTGTGCTTTGACAAACAAAAGTAAAATTTACACATCAATAAAAAGCAGAGGATCGATAATAGATGCCTGTGGAACTCCTTTGGGTTTTTGTTACCCACTCTGATGGTTTCTGCATCCAGAAAAACTCTGGTTTGGGTGTAAAATACTTACGGCTGGATTTTTAGAGGATCATTAAAGATGTGAACTCATGTTTCTTAACACAAACTCTCAATCACTCCTCAGGAGTGAAAGAAGCCATCTATGTCCACTGTGAGCGACCATCTTTGAACAGAGGCGGGGGTTTACAACACCAACTCTCTGCCATCTATAATCCAGTTTTGAGTTCCCTCCCCAGAGGCCTTAACGCCCACTCACATCCTGGACCATCTGACCTCAGGAATTCGCATGATAGGGTGGGGCCAGGTTTCACAATGAGCTCACCCGAAACCCTGGCTGATTGGGACCCACACCCAGTTTCACACCTTGGCTCAGGCGATTAGAGGATCATCAGGGGGTCCTTTATCCCTCTGTGGGGGGAAACTCCCACTAGGTTTAAATCTGGGACTCCCCACCATTTGGTGAAAGGTCTTCAAGCAACTTAAAGAAGCTCCTTTGACTACGATGACCTGGTCATCGTAGTCAAAGGAGCTTGCAAAGAAAAGCGTCTGGACTTCTTTAAGTTACTTGAAGACGTTTCACCTCTCATCCGAGAAGCTTCTTCAGTTCTAAGGTCAAATGGTGGAGAGTCCCAGATATAAACCTAGTGGGAGTGTCCCCCCACAGAGGGACAAAAGGACCCCCTGATGATCCTCTAATCCCCTGAGCCGAGGTGTGAAACTGGGTGTGGGTCCCAATCAGCCAGAGTTTCGGGTGAGTTCATTGTGAAACCTGGCCCCACCTTATCATGCGAATTCCTGAGATCAGATGGCCCAGGATGTGAGTGGGTGTTAAGGCGTCTGGGAAAGGATCTCAAAACAGAGGCACAGAAAAGAAGATCAGACACCAGCGAGGGAGGATAAGAAAGACAGACGCAACAACATTGTCATCCCCTATGTAGCCGGTGTATCAGAAAAACTCAGGAGAGTTTTCTCCAAGCACGACATCCCGGTGCATTTCAGACCCAGCAACACACTCAGACAAAAACTGGTTCACCCGAAAGACAAAACGCCAAAACACAGACTTAACAATGTGGTGTATGCTGTACAGTGCAGCGAGGAATGCCCAGACCTCTACATTGGAGAGACCAAACAGCCACTTCACAAGCGCATGGCACAACACAGAAGAGCCACCTCCACAGGACAAGACTCAGCAGTCCATCTGCATCTTAAGGATAAAGGACACTCTTTCGAGGATGCCAATGTTCACATTTTGGACAGAGAGGACAGATGGTTTGAAAGAGGAGTGAAAGAAGCCATCTATGTCCACTGTGAGCGACCATCTTTGAACAGAGGCGGTGGTTTACGACACCAACTCTCTGCCATCTATAATCCAGTTTTGAGATCCCTTCCCAGACGCCTTAACGCCCACTCACATCCTGGGCCATCTGACCTCAGGAATTCGCATGATAAGCCGGGGCCAGGTTTCACAATGAACACACCTGAAACCCTGGCTGATTGGGACCCACGCCCAGTTTCACACCTCGGCTCAGGCGATTAGAGGATCATCAGGGGGTCCTTTTGTCCCTCTGTGGGGGGAAACTCCCACTAGGTTTATATCTGGGACTCTCCACCATTTGACCTTAGAACTGAAGAAGCTTCTCGGATGAGAGGTGAAACGTCTTCAAGCAACTTAAAGAAGTCCAGACGCTTTTCTTTGCAAGCTCCTTTGACTTCACAGACACAAACTCTCAATCTTCACAATAACTTGGACGTGTTTATTTCTTCTGTAAAACGCGCTGGATATTAGAGGAACTGCAGGTTTTGGCTCCTCAGCCATCACTTTGCTTTTCAGCTCTGGAGCTAGATGATTGGTTCTCACTGCAGCTGAACGTTTGAGATGCAGTTTTGTGTAATATCAGTGACTCACAATGATGACAGGAAGCTGCTAGAAGGTCACATCTCGAAACCTTGGCCTTCCTGCTCCGGAGAGCAAAATGATGTGCCATACCTGCTGGTCTGCTGCTCTGAAGGCACACTGGGACGAAAAGCCAGATTAACAGATTGATCTGACCAGGAAGAATTATTCTGAAAATCCTGGAGATTCAACATCAGTCAGCTCAAAATGTGGCAGGTCACCACTGTGCACATCTGCCACAAATCATCCAACATCACGAGCACATCTGGCATTTAATTTGTGTAAATGTTCACGGCTTCAGTCCCGAGCTGCAGGAGGCTTGTATTATCTCTCTGCAGGTTAGGATATTAGGGGTGTGTGCGTGTGCGTGTGCGTGTGCGTGTGTGTGTGTGTGTGTGTGTGTGTGTGTGTGTGTGTCAGATAAAGCCAGATCACAGTATTATTCTGCTGATGCCCTGAAAATGAAGTGAATGTAATCCAGGCACTGGCTATGGAGCGTGCTCAGTGTTGTTCGTGCAGCAGAGTGATGCATTGGGCGTGTCTCTGTTAGCGGCTGAATGATCAGCGCTCTGCAACAACAAACACCCAGGTGGAGCTGAGTGTCGGAGAGTACATTATGAAAAACATAAACAGAATTAGCATTCCTTATGAGAACATAAGGAATGCTAATTCAAAATGTGGAAACTGATGAGATTGTCAAAATAAAACGGGAAATAAAAAGCAACTCAAACGTGTTTTAGAACGGCAAGTTGTAACAGTACTGGAGGGCGTGTCACACGCTTCCTGAGGTCATCCGTCATCCACCCTCATCAGTACATCCATCCAAAGATGGAGAGCGCTAATCATTTCATAAAGTGCAGCTTAGAGTTATAAACAGAACACGTGGCTACAAGCTCAAACTAACCCAGTCCAGTTTTCACACAGTTTTCCATGGATGGAAAAAGATATTAAAATGATTTATAAACATGGTTTGAGTAAGAAACTGAATCCCGGCGGAGCTCGCGTGAACCTCCTCAAGCAGTCGCCGGCTGGGCTCTGAGCTGTTCGATGAGGAGGGAGCCATAATGATGATGAAGGAAAAAGGATGGCTGTGTCGATCTGCAGATGGCAGCTTTTCTTTGTTTGCCAGAGAAACACACGAGGGATCACACAGGAAGTGTGTGCGTGATTTTAATCGTATTTTTATCCACAGCGGAAACACAAACGATGAGGACGCCTTATAAATGGAGACGTGCACAGGAACGGCGTTCAGCCCTGCAGGAAACTGAAGTCAGAGAGCCGCCTGTGTGCAGCTCTGAGCTCAGACCTGTTACTGCTTTACAGAAATCTCGCCTTGTTATGAGTTCTAATAACAGTGGAGAGAGTAGAAGAAAAACGCCCTGCAGAGCACGAGAGCTGAGACACTGAACTAAACATCTCTGCCTCGACCTTTAACCTTTCATCTCCTATAACCATTTCCCCTTTTAAGTATCTTTATCAGCAGGTCATGCTTGAAGAAAATTCAGAGCTCTCGTCATGAAATTCACCCCAGTAACACAAACACATCTATTCCTCCGCACTTTTAAATTACATAAAAATGAGGGGAAAAAATTATCCTGAATCTGAATCCAGGCTGAACTTTGACCTCAGAGACCCTCAGCTGTGTGCACTAGCTAAACCTGCAGCAAAACCCAGGACAGACCTTAAACTGTAGTTTACAGAGGAGGACCAGGCGCCCCCTGCTGGTGGGACTCTGCTCTGCAGCATGAAGTCACAGCTGGACGTTGCTGCCACCTTGTGGCCGAATTCATAAAAGCTTCTGCTGCTGCAGGTTCTTACTAAAGACAAGTAAATGGAGTTTAGTGTGAAGGATTATTGTTGCCTGTAGATGTCTGTGAGTCTTCAGTTATTTAAATTTGTGCCAGCAGTTTATTATTAAAAAAAACAACTACAAATCTAGAGGCGAGAACAGGAGAAACTTCCAGAAGCTGGAGGCGGATTTGCCTTGAGATCTGTCTGACTGGCAGATCAGTGTCCACCCAGCATCCTGGTCCAACATCAGATAATTTATTGTTTTATATCTGAAATGCTGGAGGAGAACTTTTCCTCCCTGATAACAGCAGAGCAGCTGCCTCTTCTGTTCCTAAAACCAGAGCATCCTGCTTTCTGTACGTGTGATGGTTTCTCTGTGATGTTTCGGGAATGTCCTACTTCCTCTGTTTCCTGTTTCCTGTATTAAAGCGTCTTTGATGTTCTCGCTGTTGCAGGTGAGCTGCTGAGCCAGCCGCGGCCCGAAGGCCTCACCGAGATCGTCTGTCCAAAGAATGGCTCGGAGCGGGTCAACGTGGCCCTCGTTTACCCCCCGACCCCCACCGTGCTCAGCCCCTGTCTCAAATGAAGCCCCGCCCACCCATCTACACCGACCTGGCTCGTCTTCACTGCGTCACCAGAGCCTCCACCTCCAACCTCCGGCTTCCATCGTCTGTCACCTTTCTGAGCCACCAACCACCACTTCGCGTCCTCCACAGTCAGAGCGAGCGGCTCGACGGGTCTCTGCTTCACGTGTACGTCAGTAATTACAGAACACAGCAGCGAAGGTCAGAGATCACCAGATGCACTTTTTTTGTTTTGTTATGTTTGTGTTTTTGTTTACAAACATTCAGGTGATACAAATAAAAAATAATGATTTCGTTTATCAGCTCCATAAAAACAACGGACACTGCGATGGATAGAAAACCTCCACATTTTATAATCTGTAAAACCAAACATTCGGTTTAATCAGGTTATTTATTTTTTATATTTCAAAAAAATAATAATAAAAATAAATTAATAATACTGTATGAACAAGTATTACTTGTATTGTGATATTACACTGAGGAGAGTGTGACCTGAGTTTTTCCTTCCCACTGTCACCAAAGCGCTTGGTCACAGGGGGCCGTCTGATTGTTGGGGCTTCACTGTATTGTTGTAGAGTCTTTATCTTATCTTATCTTAACTGTTGTTGTGATTTGAAGCTTTATGATTCAAATTAAATTGAAATTAATTTTTTTTACTATTATTTTTATATTTCAAAGTATAAAAAAGTATATGTTTTATACAATGACCGTACTCTGTCGTGTTCCTGGAGTTTATTTTTCCTTTTGAAGTTTTATTTGCTTTTCTTATTTTTCTTACTTTGATTTTATGTAAACGTTGCTACAGTTACATTTTTTACGTGACCGTCAGACCGAGTGAATTAAATACTCTTTGATTTCACCTGGCGGCTATTTAACTTCCTGTTTGTGTTGCAGGTCTCTGACGCCTCTTCACGTCGCACTGAGCGGTATCTGAAGAGCTTCAGTGAGCCCGACGCGATCCACACAGTCTGTAGCATCTAATGAGGGTTCCTCCTCCTCGGTCCCGTTACCGAGTCGCGCTGCTTCACACGTTTCTCTCTGAACAGTAACGCCCACTTCCTCCTGTGTGAATCTACGGCTGTAAAGACTGAAGGACATTTGGATTTTCACTTATTTCGTACAGTTTGTCGGGAGGAGTCTGTGAAACTGAGGTTCGGGTCGCCGCTGGAGACACAGAGCGACTCTGATCACGACGCGCTCTGCGGGAGATCTCAGGTGATGATGGGACAGACGCAGTTACAGCATCAACGCTGTATCAAGCATCAGGAAGTGTTCATTTCACACAGACAATGGAAAATATCAGCAACTCACACATGACTGTGAGAAAATAATGGGAAATAATGCTTACCAATGGGAAACAGTGGGATTTAATGGTTAGCAATACAAAAATACAAAAGCAATGGGAAAACAATGCAAAGCAGTGGGAACAACGGCTAACAATGGGGATAAATGGATAATAACGTTTCACAATTAGAAAATTGATGGAAATTAAAGGTAACAATTACAAAACTATTATGGGTTCAAAATGCAGAAATCGTGAAAATTAATGATTCACAATTTAAAAATGAGGTTACTAGCTAACAGTGTAGAAACTGTTAGCTGTGCAGAAATAATGAGAATTACTGTTTCACAATTAGAAAACATTGTAAATGATTGGTGATGGGCTCTGTTAGCTCTGGGAGAATGGGGATGAGCTAACGGGGAAACGCATAAGTCTTAAAACCACAGGTGACAAAAACAGCAGGAAGTTCAACCATTTTTCCTCTGGCGTGTTTTACCCTATTAGTGACCTTAATTAATAAATGAACTTAAGTTCATGAAATAAGTAAAAGAACAAAGTTGTAGAAGCTCTGAGAGCATCAGGGCTTTGAGGGGGACATTTTTTCTTTTACTGTCTCTCCTTCTCTGATGTTCATCAAATTAGGTTCAGTTCATCTCCCATGAAACCCATGAAAAAAGCAGCACTAGTAGGACCATGTAGCCGTTCACTGAACATTTCTTTTTTTGTTATTATCTCGTGAATATATTTCTCCTAAAACATTTCGGGCTGGGACAACAACAGTCACACAATCACATATTATCATGTGTGCAACTATAAACACAATCACAGTGTTTAACCGTGTGACACAAACATTATTCACGACACACTGTAACAGAACTGAACAGGTAACGAGGTTTTAGAGAGAATTTATTTAAAAAAATTAAAAAAAAAAAATTTGAAGATGATGAAACTGATTTTTTTCAGCCATGAGAAACAGGAATGCTGAGTGTGGAGATCCTCTGACTGAGCTGCTCAAACATTTCCACAGTGTGGGGTGTGCAATGGTGTGGGACTGCTGAGGTTTCGGAGCCTGTGATCTGCACTCGCTCTCAGACACACTGTGATGAACACACTGATGTGAAGGTAGCAGATGAGCCTTCGGGCCGAGGATGTGGCACGTGTACAGATATTTGTGCGTCTTCTAATGAAACCACAGTGATTTCTACATGTTGAACTTCTTTTCACTGTCTGATGAAAACACTGACACGTGCTGATGGGAAAATGTTGTTGTTTGTAAATAATATCTTTATTTTTGTATGTTGGCCTGAGGTGTCGTCACTCGAGCTTTGACTTTCTTTACAGTGCAATGATGTGCATGACTCACTGTGAGGCTGCACACGGGGTTTTCTATGTAGCTCCGTCCAGCGTCTCACAGTTCATCATGAAATACCAAATAAACAATGACTGCTTTAATACCTGCAGGCCATGTCATTCATTCACGCTCTAAACACAGTTTCACCTTTTCACTGGGTAAATGTACAGTTTGTAGGTCACAACTGCACAAACAAGGTCCAGAGGCCCAGTTCAGTTTAGAATTCAATCAGGAGAAGCCTAGCAGTCAACTAGCAGCTACAACCAGCTGTGTCGCCATCCACCTGTCAGTCAAAAGGCCACACCCCCAATAATGCAAACTTTAAGCCTTGATACAGTTTAAACAGGTGAGTTCTAGTTATTTCTGCTGTAAAGTTTCAACATGGGTCTCATTGCTGCCTCTTCTGGATATCAGAGGAACTGCAGTTTTTTGTGCCACCGCTTCATTTATGAACTCTTGGGTGGAGCATTTTTGTGCAGCAGATAACTGGAGGAGTCCTTGGAGTGAATACAAGCACTTATATTTTTAAAATGAAAAATCATCAGACACTTGAAATTCCTCATAAAGCATTTTGTTTCCAGCTTGTGAAAAAAAAAAAGACCACCACTGAATCAATTTTAATTATAATTTCTCTTCCCCACTAGAGGGAAATCAAGTAAAGTAAAATCAGGAAAACACATTATGACACATTATTTTAATAAAGTCATGCTAAGATTTACCTTCATACTACGAATATTTTTTGAGTTCAGGCCCTCCGAATACACACGAGTGGTTCCAGAATCAGTTCTTTAGCATTAGCAGCATTTTTCATTTCATAAGTCGAGTAGATATCCACACAAAAACCTTTAAAATGTCAAAAACTGTTTCACTCCTCCTGTCACAGCCTCAGTGTGGGGGATTTATCACAGTGGGAGTAACCTACAGCAGTTTCATGTCTGTGACATTGAAGAACAGAAGCTAACGCTGGTAGTTTGATCTGTTTATCATCATTCACAAAGTGCATTCTGGGCACAATTACATTTTAAGGCTGTAAAACCCCTCACTACACATTTTATACACTGTTCTCAGACAGGCATCAACATTTTCACACTTTTCTTATTTTCTTATTTAACCACTCTCAAAGTTCAAACCTACGCAGAAAAATAAGTCCAGTATTACAGAATGAAACCAAAGATCAAACCCTGTTTTCACGTCCAGAATATGGGAACAGAGCAGCTGTGAGAGAATTCAACAGCAACGATATGGTACGGAAGTAGAGGAAGCAAGAAGAATGAGTTAATAATCTGAAAAATACAGTAACTCCTACATTCTGTTAGCATGTCCAGAAGTCCAACTTTTTGTGCAATGCTTAGCATCTTCCTCTGCCTTCGACGGTGCAACACATTTCGTCAACATTGTTGTTTATTGGAGAGAAAACTTACAACATACAGTACAGCACTTTATGTAAATTTGACAAGTTAAACACATTCTGTACTGTACAGGCGACACAGCACGGAGATTGATTGACAATGCTCTACAGCCAATCAGGACGTAGAACACAATGAGCTGTAAAAAACAAAACAAAAAAACAAAAAAAACATGAATGAGAGGCAGAAGACGACTGTAGTTCTTATTAACAGGGTATTGCCGACTTTTGTCTGTATGTCATATTTATGATTAAAAACTAATTTAATCAAATTAGATATTATAATTTTTCATATGGGAATTGATCCTGCAACATGAAATGCTGGTATTGGAAGTATCGATATTCCTCAGTCAGTGAGTGAGACAGTAGACTGCGGTGAGAATGAGAGTCCAAGTGCATCGTAAAAACATGTAAATATGACTGACAACTGTAAACGAAGCAGCATCTCGCTCCAGCTTAAAGAAGAAGCAGATACTAACTAAGATGAGAAACTGCATCAGCTCATCAAGCTGAGGCATTTGATTATTCTGAATGTCAACCTGAGGACATACTGTTTGGCTGCTGAGTTTGGTTCTGTTTCTCTTCTGTGGATTTGTTTGCAGTGCTTTGTTTTTGTGTTGAATTAAAATCAAAAGTTTGATTAAAATATTATACAAAAGTAAGAATGCCTGCTTTTCTAACAGAACAAATACACAATATTAGGCAATTATAAGGCATCTCATAAAAACACTAAATGCAAAAGGGTTTATCAACACACAGAGCATTCATATTTGTCAAATATGAGGCTACAGATGATAATAAATTAAGAGCCATTTGGGAGCCAAAACTGCCAGCTCTTCTTTGAGATTCGAGCCACAAGAGCTGGCTCTCTGAAAAGAGACAAACTTCCCATCACTATTATCGTGTTTACGTCATAATCATGGCGTAACCACGGGATAACAATTTTTCTCGCGTATTTTGTGTGTGTGTGAAATACCACCCCCTGCTGTCCATTCCGCTTCACTGCGCCCCGAGCACCGTCCTCCTCCTCCTCACCGCCAGGGGGCGGTAACCCTCACAGGAAGGCAGAAGTAGAGGAGCGCCGTCCGGGATACTTCCTCTTCCTTCCGCGGCCTCAGAGGTAGGAGTTCTGTCCCGCTCACGAAGCGGAGAATCCATGTTAAATCTGAGTAAAAATACTGCATCCTGCGCTGCAAGCATCTGGATCGTGTCAGCTGTGTGTAAATGTGTGCGCTGATGGTTGAATTGTGTGTCTGGAGCCATTAAATGAAGTTTTATGAAGATATTTGCGGAGACGCCGGGTTGGTGGCTCCGGCGGCTGTCCGCCATGTTGGCTCCGTGTGGCGTGGATAGGAGTTGTAAAGCGGCCCTAGCAGCTCCTTTTCTCCGTGTTTGTGGGGTTTAAATCTGTTTAACGTCACCTGAGACGGTGCTGTCTAAGATGGTCTTACCTGCTGTGTGCTAGCCTGAGGAAACTAACGTGTGCCTCTTCTTACAGATATCTGACAATGGTCCGCTACTCTCTCGACCCCGAGAACCCGACTAAATGTGAGTAAAGGTGAACTTCAGCTATGTGTGGGGGTTAGCTGGTGGCTGTGATGACCTCTTAGGACACCTTTGGATTCCACATGAAAACAAACTAATGACACAACTGAGCTGCCGCACTCACTGGTGGAGTGATCCGGGTCTTTGCTGGGGGTGCTAACGGCTTCTCTCTGTGTTTCAGCATGCAAGTCGAGGGGATCCAACCTCCGGGTGCACTTCAAGGTAAGAGTCCACATGTGGGCACAGACAAAGGGGATCACAGGGTTCATCTGTCATCTCACGCGTGTCCATGTTAAAGTAGATTCTCTCAGGTGTAAAGGTGTGTAGAGGCTCAGAGTAGGTTACATGAGCAGCAGCAGGCTTCTGAATCTGGGCTCTAATAACTCATTAAACACACGTGGATGTGGGTTCAGAGTTAATATGGTGCTCTGACTCAGTAGAGAAAAATGATCCGATTTTACTTCAGAGTCATGAAACTGAATGGCTCGTTGCCGCGGGAGTGATGGGAGATGCACTGAAATGTTTTATACTCTTGCATTATGTCTATCTGTGATCCCAGCCAATAGAAACACTGTACTGTAGTTAGTTTATTTCACGCAGACACGTTTGTCCCCCCCAGTTTTTCCACTTCCTCACACCCAGTTTGAGTGATCCTTACATTGATGCTGTGGTTAATCGTCCTGATAGAAGTGATTATGGTTCTCTCACTGATACATGTAAAAACCACACAGGAGGAGTCAGTGGTGTTTATGAGCTGTCTGTGATGTGTAGTTAAATATCCTTCGAGGTTGTTGTCTCGCTGAAGCATAAACCTCAGTGAGGTCTGTTCATTAGAGCTTCAGGTAACAGCATGAGCCTGGTTTCTGTGAACAGCCCAGTTTGTTTGGAGCTCTGCTTCAGCTGCAGAATGTGTGAGATGTCTGAAAATAACTGGTGACACTTTTAATCTCTCTTTTGAATACAGGTGTAATCCTCCCGTAATTAAATAGAATTTCTGTGTATATAATTTGAAGTTAATATTTAAGCTCAGGTACTTAAAGCTCTGCTCCCGAGGATAAGGAGTGAATAAGTCAGGATTTTCCAGGAAAAATAAATTACTGTGAATGGCTTGAGTAACTTTTGTGTGTTTAGAAATGTTGAATAGACAATCTGCTGTGATTGAATGAGCTGCTGGTCTAATGTTTATGTCAGTGGGAGGAGCTCTAGTTTTAAAGATGGCTGCAGTGCTCCTAGGTTTGTTTGGCTGTGGATTAAAGAGACTTGGTTTTCTGTCGAATCGATCAGATCGCAGAGATTCTCTGATGGTTTGTTTGCCTCCCCTAAAATCTATAAACACATTCAACTTTCATTAAATCTAATGTGACGGCCGAGGCCCTCAGAACTGACCCGACATCTGGACGTCATGCTGATGTCATGAAGGTTACGACATAAAGGTGCCACTTTGTTGATCCGGTCTCTGACCCGTCTGTGTCCTCACTTTCAGAACACCCGTGAGACGGCCCAGGCCATCAAAGGCATGCACATTCGCAAAGCCAACAAGTACCTGAGGGACGTCATCGTCAAGCACCAGTGCGTCCCCTTCCGCCGCTACAACGGCGGCGTTGGCCGCTGTGCTCAGGTGAGGTCCCAGCGAGCGTGGCATCACTCTGACAGCTGCAGTGATGACCTTCTTAGGACACCTTTGGATTAAAGATGAAACTAAATCTAGTAACCTGAGCAGCAGCGAAGGCGGCCAGAGTTACCCCGCCTCTGAGCTCTGAGGCATGGTCTAAAAGCACCTTTGATGTTTTCTGTTTTCAGGCCAAACAGCACGGCTGGACCCAGGGACGCTGGCCCAAGAAGAGTGCCGAGTTCCTCCTGCACATGCTCAAGAATGCCGAGAGCAACGCTGAGCTGAAGGTGAGGTCATGAGGAGGTGAGGGGCCAACGGGTGTAGCAAGCAGACAGAGAGATGGACTCCCTGGAACACACTTTTATATTGAAAGGATCGATACCAATTTAGTCTGAAGGTCACACCCGTCTGTCTGCAGCTTTAAACACCTGAAACTGTGCTAGTGATGTGCAAAGTAGTTTGTGTGATCGAATTGTTGTTAGTTTTCTAAATGTGGCGTCTCTTAAGTAGTGTGCATGTCAGCGTCGCATTAATGAAAAATACTTGTTTATTTTAAGACTAAAGTCCAAATGTTGGACTGTTCTGCAAATGAGTTAGCTGTCTTATATCTGTGATGAGTCGTAGCTCGTCTGTATGGCATGAGCTGTAACATCCATCCTGCTGTTTCCCAGACGCAGCTTTCTGTACTGCCTCTGTGACGTCCTTGAACTCATCACGCTGTTTTTATGAACTAAAGGAGCCGTGGCAGCTTTGACTTATCGACACTTTAATCTCACATTTTAACTTGGTTCTCAAACTGAACACTAATATTTTTCTCTCAATGACACTCGTCGTGCGTTTCAACTTCTTAAACGTGACAGAGTATGCACATTTGATCTAAATCTATTGAGCATATCTGGATTTTGTTGGTCCAACAGAAAGCAGGTCCCTGAGGACACTGGCTTTGATTTCATGAAGTTATGACACAAGAGCGTTCTTTAAGTTTAAAATGATTATCTGCATCGTGACATCAGCCTACAGGTGGCGATCACAGGCAGGCTTTAGGGAGGCGAGCTTCCACATGAGGGCAGGCGGAGACGTTGAGATGACCCTGAGCTCTGTTTCAGCTCTGTGGAGCTGGTTGTTGTTGAGCTGATCGGTGAGCAGCAGATTGCAGTGATGACCATTTAGGACACCTTTGTATTAACCATGAAAAGAACAATTACAGTCTGAGCAATCTGAGAATCACAGACAGCTGGAACGAGAGGACAACACCACTTTAATGATCACATGCTTCAGGCCTCAGTTTGATTATTGATGTCTGAGCATCTATTGATCTGCAGTTGGTTTCTCGGGTGACGTTTAGTCTTCATCTCCAAATGTTTGGAAGCAATAGGTGAACCAATCAGAGCCTTTGATTAATAAATGATTAATATCTGATGATTTGAGCTCTGAAAGGATCGATGGAGTCCTATTTTCTCGTGGTGGTTCTGACCCGTGTTTGTGCTTTCAGGGTCTGGACGTGGACTCTCTGGTCATTGAGCACATCCAGGTAAACAAGGCGCCAAAGATGAGGAGGCGTACGTACCGCGCCCACGGCCGCATCAACCCCTACATGAGCTCGCCGTGCCACATTGAGATGATCCTGACAGAAAAGGAGCAGATCGTCCCCAAGCCCGAGGAGGAGGTCGCCCAGAAGAAAAAGGTGAGAACGTGGAGAGGGAAGAGCGAGGGGTGGGGCTTCAAACATGCAGCACGGAGCGAGGTTAGGGGAATTAAAGTTGGCTTAGTCTCTTGGGACCTGGAGAGCTGTGATTTCCCTTTTACTGAAGGTCCCATGAATGCCACAGCAAACACAGTGAATCCTGCTCCTCTGGCTGCACATCTGAACCCGTCACCTTCCTCCTCTTCATCATCTGTCGCAGTGATGACTCCTTAGGACACCTTTGGATTCTCCATGAAAACAACCCTGTTAAAACTGAGCGACTGTTGGCCAAGGCAGCGGTGCAAACTCTCTGATCGATGATGTCATAACTCTGCCTCTCTCTTCTCTCTGCAGGTTTCACAGAAGAAGCTGAAGAAGCAGAAGCTGATGGCACGCGAGTAAAATTCTAATAAACCTGAAACTTGTTATGAGAGAAGACTCGGACTCGTTTCTTTCACCAAGCATACCTGAAAGCAATGTTCCTCCTTCAAAATAAACCTCAGCTGCTGCTTTAGCAGCTGATGGGTTATTCCTCTCTGTGCTTTTCAAAATAAAAGACCTTAAGCCTACTGTGACCTGTTTACAACCCTGAACGATTAAAATCAAGTTATCTTTTGTTTTACTGGACATGTACTTCACAGAGCTGAAAATGATATTCCAGCAGCAGATGCAGAATAAAAGTTTACAATAAACATAAATATTAATGCCACAGTGAGGGTCTGAACTGTGAGTGCAGCTGTTTATAACAATAACAATGAGCGTAAAGAGTTGAGGTATTGAAGCAGCATTCGGGTTCATCCACCTGTGGCAGGTGTTGAGCAAATGTGATTCTCTGACGATTTAGTGATTTAACTATAATTTTGATAAACAATTTTGTTGACTCTGAGTAGTAATATAGTAGTATAATTAAACAGTATTATTAACATTCAACATTTGCAATGAGTTAGAATTAACAATAACTGGAACTCAACTATCAGCACTCAAGTACCAGTTCTGTAATCAAGTATTGTCAAGGAAGAAATGCAACTGTAGTGGCCTCAGCTGCAGGTCATTTTCCATAAGTTCCTGGTACTGGCACTGGTGTCTTGGGAAAAATCCATCTTGTCTCACTTAACCCATTTTTTTAACTAATGCTGTGTTCTGGTAATTTGACAGCATACATGCTACTGCAAACAGTTGGTTGATATTGTAAACATGTGACATGGTAATGATGCTATCAAAAAGTTTGTTCTGTTTTATCCTCCTAATGACTCGCTCCACATGTACCCTGAGTCTGGCTATGGCCTGCGTCTCCTTAACCTGGTATGCTGGCATCTGCTTCTGCTTAGATAGAAAAGGTGGGCAGTACACTTTGCATTTACAACAATCTGTGATTAGGAAGCCCTTATCTACCATCACTGCCATGTCTTCAGTCAACTTCTCAGCAATGCCTGATTGTTTGAATAGTTCCTTGTCACTAACCGAACCAGCATACAGATTAGAGATGAATGTCACTGGACCATGTGGAGCTATGCCAACCAGGGCTTTCATCGTACAGTGGGATTTGTACGAAGAGTACATTTCACTTTGGAGAAGTGGTGAGGATGGTGTCTGACACCTCAGCTCTGTACAGTCAAGGATCATCTGGGTGTCTGAGAAATCTTTGAATTCCTCAGAGAGGTAGCGCGTCTGCACATGTAAGCCAGATGCATTGAGACCCCAGTGCAGTGGCAAGAAAAATTGTCCATGTTGCAATAATGCGGCTCACTGTGGACTGGTGTATGCTAAATCGATGTGCCAGGTCCCTCTCCTTCAAACCAACTGACAGGAAAACCAGGAAAAGAAAGAACTCGTCAATTGGCTGTAGCAGCTGCCTCTGAAAGGTGAAAACAAAAGGGAAAGTGTTACTCCTTAAGCTATGAACTATAGGGAGTGCAGAATTATTAGGCAAGTTGTATTTTTGAGGAATAATTTTATTATTGAACAACAACCATGTTCTCAATGAACCCAAAAAACTCATTAATATCAAAGCTGAATGTTTTTGGAAGTAGTTTTTAGTTTGTTTTTAGTTTTAGCTATTTTAGGGGGATATCTGTGTATGCAGGTGACTATTACTGTGCATAATTATTAGGCAACTTAACAAAAACCAAATATATACCCATTTCAATTATTTATTTTTACCAGTGAAACCAATATAACATCTCCACATTCACAAATATACATTTCTGACATTCAAAAACAAAACAAAAACAAATCAGCGACCAATATAGCCACCTTTCTTTGCAAGGACACTCAGAAGCCTGCCATCCATGGATTCTGTCAGTGTTTTGATCTGTTCACCATCAACATTGCGTGCAGCAGCAACCACAGCCTCCCAGACACTGTTCAGAGAGGTGTACTGTTTTCCCTCCTTGTAAATCTCACATTTGATGATGGACCACAGGTTCTCAATGGGGTTCAGATCAGGTGAACAAGGTGGCCATGTCATTAGTTTTTCTTCTTTTATACCCTTTCTTGCCAGCCACGCTGTGGAGTACTTGGACGCGTGTGATGGAGCATTGTCCTGCATGAAAATCATGTTTTTCTTGAAGGATGCAGACTTCTTCCTGTACCACTGCTTGAAGAAGGTGTCTTCCAGAAACTGGCAGTAGGACTGGGAGTTGAGCTTGACTCCATCCTCAACCCGAAAAGGCCCCACAAGCTCATCTTTGATGATACCAGCCCAAACCAGTACTCCACCTCCACCTTGCTGGCGTCTGAGTCGGACTGGAGCTCTCTGCCCTTTACCAATCCAGCCACGGGCCCATCCATCTGGCCCATCAAGACTCACTCTCATTTCATCAGTCCATAAAACCTTAGAAAAATCAGTCTTGAGATATTTCTTGGCCCAGTCTTGACGTTTCAGCTTGTGTGTCTTGTTCAGTGGTGGTCGTCTTTCAGCCTTTCTTACCTTGGCCATGTCTCTGAGTATTGCACACCTTGTGCTTTTGGGCACTCCAGTGATGTTGCAGCTCTGAAATATGGCCAAACTGGTGGCAAGTGGCATCTTGGCAGCTGCACGCTTGACTTTTCTCAGTTCATGGGCAGTTATTTTGCGCCTTGGTTTTTCCACACGCTTCTTGCGACCCTGTTGACTATTTTGAATGAAACGCTTGATTGTTCGATGATCACGCTTCAGAAGCTTTGCAATTTTGAGACTGCTGCATCCCTCTGCAAGATATCTCACTATTTTTGACTTTTCTGAGCCTGTCAAGTCCTTCTTTTGACCCATTTTGCCAAAGGAAAGGACGTTGCCTAATAATTATGCACACCTGATACAGGGTGTTGATGTCATTAGACCACACCCCTTCTCATTACAGAGATGCACATCACCTAATATGCTTAATTGGTAGTAGGCTTTCGAGCCTATACAGCTTGGAGTAAGACAACACGCATGAAGAGGATGATGTGGACAAAATACTCATTTGCCTAATAATTCTGCACTCCCTGTAGTAAAATTACGCTTTTCTTGGCTAAATGTTTTGTAATGGTTATGCATACCATACCGTACTATGGGGTAAACAATGAGGTGCTGTAGTACACAGGTGTATGTATGTAAAGGATGCTGAGTCCTTTAGCATACATGCTATTGTACATAATGTAATGTTATTGTACATAAATACATTAAAATTACACCTCTAGTTCTAACTACCAACAAACCCATAACCTACTGTTGATGTGCGTGCACGTGTCAACACTTCTTCGTTCCTATTGGCAGCTGACTTGGCTCTTGAAACCTGGATCATTTTATAGATGCAAGGCTCAATCAAAAACCAAAATGCCATCAAATGATCATAGCTTGGAAATCTATTCACGAGAGAGACATACATCGTGTCAATCATTAATTAACATTACACACTGACATAAAAATAATATAAACTGTGACAAATATGCTAATGGTATGCTGTATAACATAGTCTGATTAAGAGTCTATTTGGTGTTGTATTTTACCTGTAGCATTAGGATATCGTTTAAATACTAAAGCATCTACATGAAACATACAATCAGCAGAGAAAAAGTACATTTCTATTGTGTTTCATTAAGACTGGAAACACTTTCGAAATTTAACTGATGGTGACCTTGGTATATTTTAAACAGTTAGCTTGAATAGAACTTAGGTGTAGCTTGAATAGAACTTAGATGTACCTGGTATAGAATCGGATGTCAGTGTCGGAGCCAGCAAAACGCTGTAACCCAAATTCTCGCTGGACACGTAACTCCTGTATTTCCTTCCTCAGAGTCTCCACGTCTTTGGACAGGTCTTCTGCAGCTGATGCAGATATGTCCAATGCAGACGGCTCAGGGACTGAGCAGTAGTCATGATCTCTTGTAAGACTTTGCTCTTCTTGATCGTCAGGAGGAACTAGTTCAAGGCGTCGCTCCGTTCTCTCCCAAACACTACGCCGCGGTGGTTCAACTTTATAGCCATTCCACTCAAAAAGTGTTGGTACAGCACCTTTAATAAGCCTCCTTCGACCATCAAGGGTTGTTGGCTCTATGAGTTGATCACTGGCGAAATGTCTGCTGCAGACCCTGGTGTGAGAGGTAATTGTGAAATGATGTATGTTTACCAGCCATTGTCTTCTCAAGTCAGAATGGGTCGGAACACCATGAAAACTTAGTATGCCGTTAAATTTGGCTGAAGCCGAACAAAGTGGGACACAGCAATGCTCGGAGTATTTCTTCTGCTGTTTTTGAAAATATTCTGTTTTAAATACTTTCCTTTTTATACTCATTCTGAAGTGACGTTAGCATAGCTACCGATAGATAAACAAACATACCGGAAACGCCCAAGCGGTAGTATTTGGAAACGGAAATACGTCACATGCCGTAGTGCAAGTAGTCCATTACCAAGAATAGAGAGGGGACAGCCTAACATATGAAACAGGAAGAAGAAAAAACCGCAGTGTAATCTATTTATTTCAACAAAGTAACTGTATTCTGAATACCACCTTTTCCAAATGGTAACGTAACGGAATACAGTTACTCAAATGTTGTATTTTAAATACGTAATGCCGGTACATGTATTTCGTTAATCCCCAACACTGATTTTACACCCCATTCCTACAACAGTGCTAAAAGAAGTCCTGCCATTAATTAATTGAAGCCTCCAGCTTTCTGGCCTCTAGCTCACCTTGGAATGGTTCGCAGCTGACTGTGAAGCGGTGGGAATGAGAATCAGCAAATCTGAGACCAATGTCCTCAGCCAGAAAAGGGTGGAGTGCCCACTCCAGGTCAGGACGAGTTTCTGCCCCAAGTTGAGGAGTTTAAGTATCTCAGGGTCTTGTTCACGAGGGATGGGAGAAGGGAGCGGGAGATCGACAGACGGATTGGTGCTGCAGCTGCAGTGATGCGCACGCTGCACCGGTCTGTTGTGGTGCAGAGAGAGCTGAGCGTAAAAGCAAAGCTCTCAATTTACCGGTCGATCTACGTCCCTACCCTCACTTATGGTCACGAGCTGTGGGTAGTGACCGAAAGAATGAGATTGCGGATACAAGTGTTGGAAATGGGCTTCCTCCAAAGGGTGGCTGGCCTCTCCCTCAGAGATAGGGTGAGAGGTTCAGCTATTCGAGAGGGGCTCAGAGTAGAACCGCTGCTCCTCCACCACATCGAAAGAAGCCAGTTGAGGTGGTTCAGGCATCTGACAACGATGCCTCCTGGGTGGGGTGTTCCGGGCATTTCCCACCGGGAGGACCCGGGGCAGACCCAGGATATGCTGGAAAGATTTTATCTCTCGGCTGGCCTGTGAACGCCTCGGTGTTCCCCCGGACAAGCTGGAGGAAGTGGCTGGGGAGAGGGAGGTCTGGGCTTTTCTGCTTGGGCTGCTGCCCCCGCGACCCGGCCCCGGATAAGTGGAATAAAATGGATAGATGGATGGATCTTTAATATGATCAACACATCTCTTATAATCGGCTGTGTACCACAGGCCTTAAACCGTTACTTAAAAATCCATCTCTTGACCCAGCAACTTAGGTAATTAAAGGCCAATCTCCAACCTTCCTTTCATCTCAAAAATCCTTGAAAGAGTAGTTGTTAAACAGCTAACTGATCAACTGCAGAGGAATGGTTTATTTGAAGAGTTTCAGTCAGGTTTTAGAGCTCATCACAGACAGAAACAGCTTTAGTGAAGGGTTACAAATGATCTTCTTATGGCCTCTGACAGTGGACTCATCTCTGTGCTTGTCCTGCTAGACCTTAGTGCAGCATTCGATACTGTCGACCATAATATCCTATTAGAGCGATTAGAACATGCTGTAGGTATTACAGGTACTGCGCTGCAGTGGTTTGTATCATATCTACAGTGGCTTGCAAAAGTATTCGGCCCCTTGAACTTTTCCACATTTTGTCACATTACAGCCACAAACATGAATCAATTTTATTGGAGATTTATTGGATTCCATTGCAATGTCTCTACCAGCTTTGCACATCTACAGACTGAAATCCTTGCCCATTCTTCTTTGGAAAGCAGCTCAAGCTCAGTCAGATTAGATGGACAGCGTTTGTGAACAGCAGTTTTCAGATCTTGCCACAGGTTCTCGATTGGATTTAGATCTGGACTTTGACTGGGCCATTCTAACACATGGATGTGTTTTGTTTTAAATCCTTCCATTGTTGCCCTGGCTTTATGTTTAGGGTCGTTGTCCTGCTGGAAGGTGAACCTCTGCCCCAGTCTCAAGTCTTTTGCAGACAGGTTTTCTTCCAAGATTGCCCTGTATTTGGCTCCATCCATCTTCCCATCAACTCTGACCAGCTTCCCTGTCCCTGCTGAAGAGAAGCACCCCCAGAGCATGATGCTGCCACCACCATATTTGACAGTGGGGATGGTGTGTTCAGAGTGATGTGCAGTGTTAGTTTCCCGCCACACATAGCGTTTTGTATTTTGGCCAAAAAGTTCCATTTTGGTCTCATCTGACCAGAGCACCTTCTTCCACATGTTTGCTGTGTCCCCCACATGGCTTGTGGCAAACTGCAAACGGGACTTCTTATGGTTTTCTGTTAACAATGGCTTTGTTCTTGCCACTCTTCCATAAAGGCCAACTTTGTGCAGTGCACGACTAATAGTTGTCCTATAGACAGATTCCCCCACCTGAGCTGTAGATCTCTGCAGCTCGTCCAGAGTCACCATGGGCCTCTTGGCTGCATTTCTGATCAGCGCTCTCCTTGTTCGTCCTGTGAGTTTAGGTGGACGTGTCATGAATAGGCTGTGTGCAGGCAGGATGAGGACCCAAACGCAAGCACACGGAGGCAGGAATGAACTCAAAACAGTTTTATTGCTGACGGAAGTTAAGACGATGCAAAATAATATGAAACTAAACTGGGAAGTCATAAAGGAACTGACTCATGAGGAAACACACGGAAGGGCACACAGTCATGAGGGAGAACACGACACTGAACTGAGGGAGACGCGGACATAAATGCACAGAGGGTTAATGAGGGAAGTGGGAGCACACGGGAAACACAGCTGACACAGATAATCATAATGAGACAGGGCAGGAGTGAACACAACATGACGCATACTGACGAGAGACTGTAAAACAGGAAGTACACAGAGGTTCAGACAGGAGGAGAGAGAGCACAGGGAGAGCACAGACATAACGGGCTGGGGAAAACATGGAATAAAACACAAGGAGGGGAAACGAGGGCTCACAGATACATAGAGGGGCACACAGGGGGTAATCAAATAAGGAACATCTTAACAGAACAACCTAGGGACCAAGGCATAAATAAGGAACAAAATACAAAACACACGAAAACTAAGAATACTGGGCCAACATGGCTCAGGACCATGACAGGACGGCCTTGTCTTGGTAGGTTTACAGTTGTGCCATACTCCTTCCATTTCTGAACGATTGCTTGAACACTGCTCTGTGGGATGTTCAAGCCTTGGGAAATCTTTTTGTAGCCTAAGCCTGCTTTAAATTTCTTTAAAGCAGGCTTTATCCCTGACCTGTCTGGTGTGTTCTTTGGACTTCATGGTGTTGTTGCTCCCAATATTCTCTTAGACAACCTCTGAGGCCGTCACAGAGCAGCTGTATTTGTACTGACATTAGATCACACACAGGTGCACTCTGTTTAGTCATTAGCTCTCATCAGGCAATGTCTATGGGCAACTGACTGCACTCAGACCAAAGGGGGCTGAATAATTACGCACACCCCACTTTTCAGTTATTTATTTGTAAGAAATGTTTGGAATCATGTATGATTTTCATTCCACTTCTCACGTGTACACCACTTTGTATTGGTCTTTCACGTGGAATTCCAATAAAATCGATTCATGTTTGTGGCTGTAATGTGACAAAATGTGGAAAAGTTCAAGGGGGCTGAATACTTTTGCAAGCCACTGTATCTAATAGACTCCAATTTGTTCATGTATATAGAGAATGTTCTTCACACACTGCGGTTAATTATGGAGTTCCACAGGGTTCAGTACTAGAACCAGTTCTGTTTACATTATACATGCTTCCCTTAGGCAATATTGTTGTATACTATCCCGTAGGCATAGCATACATTTTCACTGCTATACAGATTCTTACTCTGGATGACATTGCTTTGGCCTCCAGTAACACTGTGAGGAACCTTGGAGTGATTTTTGACCAGGATATGTCCTTCAATGCACATATTTAACAAATATGTTGGACTTCTTTCTTCCATTTGCGCAACATCTTTAAAATTAGAAATATCCTGTCTCAGAGTGATGCTGAAAAACTAGTTCATGCATTTATTACTTCTAGGCTGAAATCAAATCAAATCAATTTATTTATATAGCACTTTTCACAGGATAAAAACCACAAAGTGCTTCACAGTAATATAAAAAAGAAATACATAAAATACATCAATAATAAAACACACAGCACAAATCTAATTAAAAGCCAATCTAAATAAATGAGTCTTAAGCTGCTTTTTAAAAGAATAAATACAATCAAGGCAACGTAATGATGGAGGGAGAGCATTCCACAACCTGGGGGCCACCGCTATCACCTCTAGTCTTAAAAAGAGTTTGTGGGACTACCAACAGCCTTTGATTAGAAGATCTCAGGCTGCGAGAGGGAGCATGGGGTTCTAACAGATCAGAAATGTAAGCAGGGGCATCACAATTCAAAGCTTTAAAAGTCAGTACCAAGATTTTAAAATGAATTCTAAAATGTACTGGAAGCCAGTGTAATGAACGTAAATCTGGTGTAATGTGCTCTCTTTTTCGTGTCTTAGTTAAAAGCCTTGCAGCAGCATTCTGGACTAACTGGAGACGGTCAAGATTCCTTTTGCTCAAACAAAGAAAAAGGCTGTTACAATAATCTAAGCGAGATGAATTAAAAGTATGAATAACCATTTCTAACTCAGATTTAGACAACAAAGTTCGCAGTTTGGAGATGTTTCTTAGCTGAAAAAGGCAGTTCCTAATTAACTGGCGAGAGTGTTGTTCTAGGGACATGAACTACTGTAATTCATTATTATCAGGATGTCCTAAAAACTCCCTGAAAAACCTTCAGTTAATCCAAAATGCTGCAGCAAGAGTACTGACAGGGACTAGAAAGAGAGAGCATATTTCTCCTGTATTGGCTTCACTTCATTGGCTTCCTGTTAAATCCAGAACTGAATTCAAAATCCTGCTCCTCACATACAAGGTCTTAAATAATCAGGCCCCATCTTATCTTAATGACCTTGTAGTACCATATCACCCTATTAGAGCACTTCGCTCTCACACTGCAGGCTCACTTGTTGTTCCTAGAGTATTTAAAAGTAGACTGGGAGGGAGAGCCTTCAGTTTTCAGGCCCCTCTACTATGGAACCAGCTTCCAGGCTGGATTCAGGAGACAGACACTATCTCTACTTCTAAGATTAGGCTTCAAATGTTCTGTTTGGTAGAGCATATAGTTATAGGCTGGACCACGTGACCCTGAATCCTTCCTTAGTTATGTTGCTGTGTTGTGAGTTATGTTGCTGTGATTTGATGATATATAAATAAAACTGAATTGAAATCTTGTAGGTCCCACAGTCTGAGAAACAGTGACACAGCTGATCACTGTGATTTATTATAAAATAATGCAAACAACTCTTCAAAGGTGTTTATTTAGTTTCACTGTGGGATTAAATCTTTGTGCGAGTGTAAAGCTGAGCTCAGTGAAGTCAAAGAGAAGGCTCCGTCCAGTCTCTATCAGTGTTTCTGTGACACGTTCATAAACTCATAAACACTAAACTGCAGCTGCTGGTTGTGAACTCGGCTGACTTCATGTTTCCAGGATTTACACATATGTCTTCAACACTGTAGGATTTTCATACAGGTAGTCTCATTAAGCTGATTACAAGGCACGTGTATAAAATGAACCCCGTGTGCTGACACAGTCTGACCAGAGGGGGGCGCCTGCGCACTGCTGATTTTGTGTTTCAGTCTCTTTCAGCAGGTTGAAGCATCTTCCTGATCATCATCATAACACAACACCATAATTTAATCTGTCCAGCTGCTCCAGATTACTTTGTTATTTCTCTCCAACAATTCTCTTATCAAAAATACAAAATCAATAAACTTATAAATAGAATCAATCTGAGGTCTGTCGAGTTAAATTTTTTATTCGCATAAATGCATCGAGCCTGAAATATTATTATTAATTATTAGTAGTTTATTGTAATCAATAACACATTTTCTCAAAGATTCAAAGATTTAAAAACAAAATCGTTTGTTGATTTAAAGGATTTTCAAAACATTATTTAATTACTGTTATTAGCAGCAGTATTATGTCTTTGTACTGTGGTAACAGTGGGTGAACTTAAAAGGACTCAAAGTAATCTATTACATCTAAACTAAAGTAACCCGAATCAAGCAGTGCTTCATATTTTCCATGTTTTGTGTTATTAATGATCAGCTGTGATGTCATCACTCCATCCGGTTCTATACAGGAGCAGAGGTTTGAAGTTTAGGAAAATGGAAGCAATAAAACAGATTTTTTTTTACTTTATTAGTTTTTTATTCTTATTTATCACCGAAGACCTGCTAGATTTAATTAATTTACTAATTAAAAACTAATGAAGCCTAATTTTTCCTTAGTTGCAGGCTGCAGTGTAGCCTGAGAGGTCAAATCTAGGGCTGGGTGTGACATCACTTCCTGTTACTGTTTTCTGTGACTCATTTGTTTCTGGCTCTGTCACATTTACATGTTAGAGGAACAAATAGGAAAATCTGCCCCACATCTGCCATAGGGAGGGGTTTATTTTGTTTCAACGACAACAACAGGTATTCCAAAAAAAAGAGAGAAAGATAATATATTAATAATATATTATAAATGATCATATTTTCACCTCAGTAATTATATTAGAGGTGAACATCATTATCATTGATTATTAATTGTTTGTGGATGATGAAGCGAATAAATAGAAAATCAGCAGTAAATGAGTGTTAAAAAAACGTCTTTTCATGATCCCCCAGAAGGACCTGCTGCACTTTTTTATGCTGCAGCTTTTCAAATTTCCAATATTTCCTTCAAAATAAAAGCCTGAAATGAGTTCCAAACCCAGGGCTCGAGTCCCCGTAAAGGGTCACAAGGAAATTTTGAGCGGTCATGAGAAAGTTTGAAGAGATTAAATTAAAGCGGAGAACTTAAGACAGGAAATGACTCAGATCTTTGTGACTAACCGTCCAGATGTTTACAGAGGCTGAGCTCATGTTTGACCTGCAGGGTTTTTATCTCAGATTGTTTTTAGTTTAGAGCTGAAACACAAACACGTTCCTCTTAGGTCTGATCCACAGCCCGACGGTCGAGGCTGCCACTCTCAGAATTTATTTGTTCGTTCATTTCATGCATGAATTACACTGTAAAAAAAAAAGAAAAAAAGGGGGCGGGGGGGGGGGGGGGGGGGGGGTGGAGGTTTCTGTAAAATTGAAAAATTTAACGTGTAGTTTAAAAAAAACAGAAAATATGGAAAATAATTTTTAAAATAATAATAACATGAAAAAATGTTCATTTTAAAACTGTTTACACTGTATTTTACAGTTGTTGTTGTTTTTGTTTTTTCTGTGTGTGCGCTGTTAATAATCTTTATTGTTTAAAATGATAATGTTCAAATGTTCCTCTGGAAAAAACGAATCAACTTCATTTTGCAGTTATAAAAATACACTTTAGCTTCCATTTACGTTTATAAGAAGTTTTTAAAAATAGAAATTAAATAAAATCCAGCCTTTCCTTTAAACCTTTAGTTTGATTAATCTTCTGGTCTGTGTGTGTTGTTATGGATAAACTCTCCCAGCTACTAAGATTTGCCCCACAAAATTGGATTTGGTCCTCAGTGACCTGCTGGATGTTAAACTGTTTATAAAACCAGCGGTCATTTATCCGTGCGGTGTACAGGGCACATGAACGCAACGCAATCTGAGCCCTCTGAATTTTAAAAGAAATCTTGACCCTTAAACATTTACTGACTTTATCTTTAATAAAATTTGCTAAACTTTTATTTCTAAATGTAAAGCTGTGTGACCGATCATCTTTAACTCACCATTCTTACGTTAACTGAAAGTAACAGCAACTTATTCAATTACAGACAAACTAAAGCTAATACATAATAAATAAACAAAGGTCAGCTTTACTTCTTGCAAAAAAGCAGTGTCAGCATAACAATGAAGCGTTATATTAAACTGTTTGTTTTAAGAATTCAGGAGAAGTCAGACACATTTAATATTTTATATCAAAGTAAGAGCGCTCTAATTAATTTTAAGTTAAGCAGTTTGTACAGATTTAATTTAGTAAATGTTATTATAAATAAACTCAAAGATTATACAATAATTAACCTAAAAATGTATGAATTAAGTTTAACGCATTAATTTGAATCAACCAAAAAACAGTTCTGGAAACACTGTTGTTTGTTTGTTTGTTTGTTTGTTTGTTTGTTTGTTTGTTTGTTTGTTTGTATGTGCATTTCTTTTCTTCTTCTTTTTTTGTTGCTGTTGTAACCAAATTTCCCCTTGTGGGACAATTAAAGGATTCTTCTGTTCATCTATTCTATTCTACAAAGTGGCATCAAACCATCAAGCAGCACTTTCCTTTCCATGAAATCAGAGTCATGTGGATAATTATTATAAAATGAATTTAATGTTCTTGGTGATTCCTCCGAAATATAAGCGTTGCTATTGCAGCGCCCCCTGCTGGCTAGTGTTTGTCTGTTTAGATTTAAAATGATTAAAAAATATTTTCATTTATTAAGACAAATTTTAGTATATTTTATTAAACAGTAAAGCGTGACTGAAATCATGTTTATTATTTCAATCACAAAAGCAGAATGTGTTTAATTTTTTTTTCATGCATTTTAATTTCCACTATTTGACTTTATTTTATTTTACTTTATTTCATTTCTTTTTACCTCATTTTATTTTGTTTTAATAACCGACCTGGTTTTGCTCCTCTGATTATTTAAATCATACTTTTGTCTCTGACCTTTAAATTCTCGTTTTTCTCTTTCTTCACATTTTTTTATTTCCCATCACTCATCTCATTTCTGCTCAGCCAATCACGAGGCCCTCCTGAACCGGGAACGTCTACGTCACCCCCAGGTTAACCAATCCGGAGAGACCACCCCTGCCCGTCCTCAGCCCCCCTCCCCGTCCCCCTGTTCTCCCTCCTCTCTAACTTGGGGCTGATAGTCTCGCGCGGATGATCAGCTGTTATTATCTCACGCAACTCGCGGGCGGAAGCAGCGCGTGCGCCTGGTGCCTATCCGGGACTCGGAGCTGGACTCAGGCTGTCTGCATAGAGGACCGTGGTGGGATTAGAGCGCAGAGCGGCCCGGGATGGGCTCAGAGCGGCGTTAGTGCGCGCCCCTGCCCGCAGAGCCCGGCCCGCCCCCCGGGGGGATGTTAGCGGCGGGTCCGATGGACGGGTCCCGTCAGAGCGCCTTCCTCCTCAGCACGCCCCCCCTGGCTGCTCTGCATAGCATGACCGAGATGAAGACCCCGCTGTACCCGGCCTACCCGCTCTCCTCCGGTGGCCCCGCCTCCTCTACCTCACCGGCTACCACCTCCCCGAACCCGGGCGGCATGGCCGCAGCCTCCCCGGGCATCAAGAGCTCCACCGGCCCGTCCTCCGGGCTCGGCTCCCCGCAACAGTGCTCCTCTGCCACCCCGCACGGAATTAACGACATCCTGAACCGGCCCTGCGCCACCTCCGCCGGGGCCTCCGCCTCCTCCTCCGCGGGGATCCTGACGGGTCTGCCCAGGTTCAGCAGCCTCAGCCCGCCGCCTCCCCCCGGGCTCTACTTCAGCCCCTCCGCGGCCGCCGTGGCCGTGGCCCGGTACCCGAAGCCCCTGGCGGACCTGCCAGGCAGGACGCCCATCTTCTGGCCGGGGGTGATGCAGAGCCCCCACTGGAGGGACGCTAGGTTCGCGTGCTCGCCCCGTGAGTGGAAAACAAGTGTTAGATCCCAGAAACATGACGTACAATAAAATAATAGAACAGAATAGAAGCAGGCTATGGGCTGTGTGTACTGAATGTCTGTGTCGGCCTCTCGTTTCAGATCAGAGCTCTGTCTTATTGGACAAAGACGGCAAACGGAAGCACACGCGGCCCACGTTCTCCGGGCAGCAGATCTTCGCCCTGGAAAAAACTTTCGAACAAACGAAATATCTGGCGGGCCCCGAGAGAGCCCGGCTGGCCTACTCCCTGGGCATGACCGAGAGCCAGGTCAAGGTAACCGACACCCCTATTTCAATATGTGCTGCTGCTTACCCGTCTGCTTCCACAAACGGAACTTTCACTGTGTTTGTGGGTAAATCGCAGAGAATTCATCAATCATTATATCAGGGGTTTTTCCTTTCGCACTCTTTGTAAAGCGGGCTTGAATCCACGTTTTTCAGCTAAAATTCAGGTTTTAATTTTCCTGTCTCACAATAAAATTATTTAATTAATTTGAAGCAAAAACATTTTTTAACAATCATGTGTACGTTGTTTTAAGTTATTTATCTTGTAACTTATATCTTATTTTTAGGTTTAGGTAAGTTATTATTTTTGAGCTTTAGCTCACAATTTTAACCTTTTACATGCATCGGGTCAGAATACGTGTTTTTAATTAAATCTGAGTTCAAAAGAGGAAAATTAATTATAGAAAGAATGATGACTTAACCTGTCACAGTTTAAATCTGCCTTTATAAATAAAGTTTCTCATATTTAATAAGCTGCCGTTTAGTCGCCTGTATTGGTTTCTGTAGGAATTTAAATGTGAAAACTGGGACTGTTTCCTGTCTTAGCTTTAAATAATAAAAGCTAAATCATCCGAAATGTGAGTGGGCTTCTGTGTGTGCCGCCGCCGCAGGTGTGGTTCCAGAACCGGAGGACGAAGTGGCGGAAGAAGCACGCGGCAGAGATGGCCTCCGCCAAGAAGAAGCAGGACTCTGAGACGGAGCGGCTCAAGGGCACTTCGGACAACGAAGACGAGGACGACGAGTACAACAAGCCGCTGGACCCGAACTCCGACGACGAGAAAATCACACAGCTGCTCAAGAAACACAAGCCCGCGAGCTCCGCGCTGCTGTTGCACGCGCCCGACACGGACAGCTCCTAACCGGACCGGAAGTCCGAACTCAGCTGAAGTCACGTGAGCTTACCTGAACGACAGACTGGTTTTTACCTGCGGGCCGGAGCGGACTGTAAATATGAGTGAGTGGATAGAAATGTGAATATTTAAATTTAATGTTTTTCTACTTTTCATTTGGGTTTAACCCCCACCCCTTTCCCACCACCAACACCACCCCGCTGCGGCTCCTTGAAGGCCTCTCAGGAGGAGACCATGAACGCAGCACGTGTACAGACACAAACGGCGCAAACATTTACATTTTTTTATTATTGTTTTTTTTCTGCTCGCGCACATTTTATTTATATGTTCTGGGTTGTGAGTTGCGTCTGCGCAGTTGTGTACCCCGCAGGCTCATGTAATGCACTTTTATTGAATAAAAAAAGAACTGCAGGTGTTTGCTTTGTGTCGCTGATGCTCGGCTTCATCTGAGGCGGATTCTGGATTTCCTTTTTAAACCCGGCTGAAATCACGCAGAAAACATGGACGATTTTGTAGTTTTGGGGGGCTTTTTCTCTCCTTCGGCTGTCGGTGTTTGTGAGCAGTCACACCCGGCTGCACGTTGCTCTGTCCCGGCTTCAGTCCCGACCAGTCCGCGCTCCCGGGTAACACCACCCTCAGCGGTAACACCACCCTCGCCACCGCTCAATTAAATCCGAGTTCTGTTTCCTGATCAGCGCTCAGCTGATGAATTTTAATTCTGTGATTCTAACGCGGGGTCGAGTTTTTTGTTTTTCTGGAAATATTTTATACATTTAGGATAATAATTAAAGAGCGGATATGAACGTTAATGACTTTGAATCCTGTTTTTCAGTTTTGTTTTGTTTTTTTCGTCTCCGGCATGTTTTAATGCAGCTCTGTGCTCTCTTCTTCTCAGTCTAAATTATATTTTCGCACATTTTTACACGTAAAACGCAGAACATGGGGATACATTTCAGTCAACAGGAACTCCGTTTTAAACTGCCGCTGAAAATATGAAAATAATATTTAAAAGTAGTTAAAAAATAAAGTCCGAGCTGAAGCTCGGAGGATTCTTCCTGAGATTTGATCGCTGATTTCTTTTCCCCACATTCAGTTGGTTTTTCATTTTTAATGCTAAACATTAATTTAATCGTTTTAATGACTCTTTATCACGTGACTAAATTTATAAAACGTATTATTTATTTTATAATTTATAATTATTTTTATTTTTCTCTCCTCAAGGTAAAGAAACAAATGTCATTTTTCCTTTTTTGTGCTTCTGAATTTTTATTTTTGAATTAAATGTTAAACGTGAAACACACAGCAGATCTGAGGACAGACTCAGAGATCAGCTGATCCAGACGAATTATGATGAATAATAAATTCCTGTGTCAAACAGAAACAGAGAAAAACTGACGAGACACGAAAAACTGCGGCAAAAATAATAAAGCATAAGAACCGGGTTTTTTTTTAAATCCCCGTCAGCTTATCACAGAGCAGCATTCATTTATTGTTAAAATTATAATTTGTGAAAGCCAAAGAGAGCGAGATCTGAACTTCCGTGTTTATAAATTTTAAATGTCTGAATCCATCGTAGCGGTCTTGAAGCTGAAATCTTTAATAATAATAATTTGATGTATTATTATTATTATTATTATTATTATTATTATTATTATGCTGTCATTGTGTCCACGGCGCTGTTGTTTCGGTGCTCCTGGCCGGCTGAACATACAGATGACTTTTTATGCACTTTTATTCTATTTACATTTTTTTAAATCGTTTTAAAGGATCGTTTTAAAATGTGTGACTTTCAGTAATTAATGAGGTGAATTAATCCATTAATTGACTCGTTGATGGAAATGGTTTAAACATTTTTCTGAGGTAGCCTATAAATTTAGAGTCCAGCTCAAGCCGTGACCTCGTGCAACTCCAGCTGTTTGTGCTCAGCTGAGTATAAATGAATAAGCCAGACAAACGAAGAAGAAGTCCCGAAGTGATGTTTGTCTCGTTTTTCTTTGTTTTGATGAATCGGTGGCCATAAGCATCTCTCAGAGCTCCACTTCCTCTCTCCCTTTAAAACGAGCTAGAGGCCGGTGAGGACTTCATCCCGGGCTCCTCCCGCGGACTCCTCCTCACAGCTGGGCTCATCCTGGCTGAAGGATCCAGATGTTCTCTGAACATCAGCTCACTTATGTGGAGCTTCTGATTTTATTATTTGATAGTATTATTAAAGTAATGCTTGGTTACATGAACCCTTCACAGCACCAAGCATTACTTTAATAACTGATATGAATAATTACAAAAATGAAACTGATGAATAACAGAAAAAAGGACTACATTTTTAATCTATCATTTTCCAGCAGAGAAAAGTTATTAATTATTATTTTTAATGAACAATTCCAAATGTTCTTTTTTCCGTGTATTTTATGAAACTGACAGAGCATAAAATATTTAGTCTTCATCTGCTTTTTATTTTTAAACCAAAAAACATCTTCATCTTTTATTTATTAAATCTGCTGCGGATTGATTTCCTGTCAGCTGAACGGCTCTCATCCTTCCATTTGTGGGGTTCTGCTCGGGCTACTGCGAGGCTCAGAGGGACCCAGAGTCACATTTCAGGCCCCAGAGGAGCTTCATTCGGCCCTGACTCGGACCTGTGGCACTTCAGGCCTTCACTGAGCATCTGAGGCCCCACAGGGGTCCAGCCCCTCGTGTTTGGCACCTCTGTGGAGCTTCTCAACAGGAAGAAAAATGTTTAATTTTTAATGGACCAAATGAGACGAAACAAAAGAGAAAATAAAAGATTGAAATGTAAAAAAATTATTGAGTATTTGTAATAAAGCTGGAAGAACCAACCAATCGATTGATTTATTGATTAGTTTGCAGCTGTTTAGTGATGAATGATTTTATGTTTCATGCAGTTTTTTTCCCCTGTTAGAAGATCATCTTTTAACTTTTTGTTGTACAAACACGACACATGAGGAGAAATCAGTCAGCAATCTGATGGACGGGGAAGCTGCCGGCCTTCTCACACCTTCACATCGACCCCAGCTGCTGTCAGGGGCTCATCCTCCTCCTTCATCCTCCATCATCACAGCCAGAGACACTTTTAATGGTTTTAATGGTTTTTCTGGTTGGCGTCATAGAGGACGAGGCTTCGAGACATTTCCATGGATGAAGAAGCTGCCGGAGGCTCAAATGTATTTTCCTCAGCAGATGTTTGGATTTCCTGAACACAGTTCCTCATCTTCATCCTTCATCATCGAGCTTTCCTCCTGAAGCTCGCTGCAAGCCAACCTTTCCTCAAAAAATTCCAGAAATTTTATATTAAAACCGATAACAAATAAAATAAAATAATTTTGTTTGTTTTTGCATCTGGACAGAGATGGAAGAGACTCGTCAGGAATCATGAAATAAATATAAACAAAAAACTCCTCTGTGCTGAAACTTGTTCTGTATTCAAAGACAGCTTGTCTGTGTACATAGTCAGATTACTGCTGTAACATGTAACTGAGCCGCTCTGGATTTTTCTCTGATCTGTGATCGTTTCATTCATTAACTCCTTACATGGTTTCCTGCAGGATGTGAAGGATTTCCTCCTTTTTCATTGGCTGTTTCAGATCTCTGCTGGCTGCATCAACATCAGCTTCTGAAACATGACTTTTACAGGCAGATCTGAAATCTACACTCTCACATGTTACTGCACTTTAAACTTAATCTAACAGGAACGAAGAGCAACAAGGCACTCACTTCCAGCAGCTGCTACATCAGCAATTTAAAACAATTAACATAATTTTTTTAAGCAAGTAAAATTAAGATGTATTTTAAAGTTAAATTAAAATCAAATGTAATTAAAATTTAAAAATAAACATTTAAAAGTAAATTTTATTTTAAAAGTAATTGCTATGTAATTTAATCAAAATAAAGCCACAGAAAAAATGGAGGCACAGAAATAAACTTTTTGGAGCGTATCACATCCAAGAAATTTAATCTTTGAGTTTATGAAAATAGAGTTTAAGCAAAAACATTTTTAGTTTGAGTTCCAGATTTTTAAATTTTTCACTTTTCTTTGATAATTGTCTGGATTTATGGTCCAGGTTTCACTGTTTTAATTTATGTTTTGGCTGGCTAGAGAAGATTTAACAGATGAATAAATCCAGCTGATGATATTTAAAACCTGGAGAATTAAACATATCAGACGTTTCTGCACAGCAGTGTCTGCAGGGCAAGGTCTGAGGGCTGCTGATTGGTTGGTTAATGAAGAAGACCATCATTGGAGGCTCCGACGTGTGTTACAGAGGAGATGATGAGCATTGCTGAGGTTCCCAACACGAGGGGCAGGACCCCGAACAGGCACATGAGAGCTGCAACAATGAGCCGATTAATCAGCAGTCAATGGGCAGACATGTGACCTGTGCATGCGATCAGGTGAAGCATCTGGCTTCAGTGTGCTAATCTAACAGAGATGATAAATGCAGTGATTTATTGATGCATTAAATATGAACAAAATCAAATCTTTGTTCATATTTCTGCTCCATCTTTGTTTTTTCTTAGAGCCTTCCAGAGCAGCTTTGCATGATTCACAGCTCAAAATAATCCTTCTTTACCTCTAACTGAGCCTCTCTACAGGCCCTCAAACAAGCTCTTTCAGCTTTCTTCTGGTTGGTGGCCCCTCATAAACAGCAGGCGGGTCAGGTTTGCTTTTTTTGTGGGTTTTGTTACGTAGGGCACAGCTCTGAAGTTCAGGACCGTGAAGCCGCCTCTAAGCGTGCTTTGCTTTAGCATTGGGGTGTATTTAGTTTTATTGAATAACAATCAAGGCCAGCAGTCGTCTGCTTCAAACAGTAAAGGTTGAGCGTTTCAAACTGACGTGAGACGGCTCTTTGGTTCGTGCATTTCTCATTAAATTATGCACATGAAACTCAGTTGGACAAATCTGCCTCAAAACCGAACAGGAAAATAAATATTTAATCTAATTTCTGTCTGTATTTATGAAAACACAGCCTTCCTTCTGAAATTAATCTTTGAATCTAGTGGAATCCATGCAAATATGAACCTTTTCCTACTCTGAGACAGTAAAAGATTACCCTGAGGTCCCCTAATAAAAGCTTGGAGGACATTTCTGAGATATTCTCACCTCACTGAGTGTTCTGACTCATTAGCAGCAGTGAGATAACAGTGATGTTTGAAGGTGTCTGTGGACTCCAGCTGTGGAACAATATCCAATTAAAATCCTTGATTTCACTCAGCAACCCTGGAGCTCCATCTTCTTGGACAGTCTGTTAGTACAGTAACCTCACAGCAGCCATATTATTGGCCACATGATGTAATTAAAAATCCTCCAAAAGGCTCCAAATGAAGCTAGTAAACAGTTAGCAGCTAGAGTCCCCTGTCAATCAGAGGCCACACCTCTAATTATGCAAACTTTAAGCCTTAAAACAATTTTAAAAGCTGAGCTTCATGAAGGAGGAAATATTTTGTGCTTTGAAAAACAAGAATATAATTTAAAAGTAAATGAAAAGTAGAGGATCTATGATAGCGCCCTGTGGAACGCCACAATGCCCCATTCTGTTTTTTTACCCACAGTAATCTCTGATAGTTGCATCAGGTTTCACTTAAACACCTTTAACATATCTGTAATACAACATATAACAATAGAAAGAAGCCCCTTATTAGTACAATAATAAATGGAATAATTGGCTCCAGTGCCAATGGGCTGATTTGTTTTATTTATTAATTTCTTATGTGTCCAGTGTTTTTAAAATACCGCAATATTGGAATTTTGAAATTGCAGTGTGACATAAAAGTGTTTGAATGACATCAAAGTGATGCAGGTTAAAGGGCAAATGTCAGAGTGGGGTCAAAATCACTGTGCTGAGAGTTTGTGTTCTCATGAAGGAAACATGCAGCATGTGGTTAGTATAAGGACAGGCAGAAAGTTGAAAATCTGAATATTATGCCGGATTCTGCAACGCCTGGCTGTGATAAACTTTCCAACCAGATGCTGGTTATAGCCTTTAGAGTCACGCCTGTTAGAAGTTCATAAAAAACAGAAACGTTTTCCGTCAGAATTAAATTACCATGTGACTCTTACAGCCAATCACCTGCCATACTGCTGTGTGTGCATCACATGACCTCCAGTTTGTTCTCACGTTGAGTTGAAGGCCAGAGAAACACTTAGAACAGACTGTTCATGTTGTTCCTCGTGTTTCCAGCTTTGGATCTCCAGGACTGTGGAACATTTGCTTCAGGGTTTCTCCTGCACGTCTGGATTTTCATCCCCTCCCTGCTTCAAAGAATCATTTTTGTACCAGTTTTTTCTTCTTCTTTTTTTTTTAAATTCCTTATTTAGCTACTCAAACAAAAACAGATGTTCGGTGACAGAAGGTGACACTGATCATATTTTCTCTGTAAAACAAGAAGCAGCGAGCAGAAACCAACTCAAACCTGTTGCAACTCACCTGTTGACTTCCACCTGATCTTTCCGTGTCTGTATGCGTGACTAATGCGTATGCCGACCTTTATAAAGAGCCCATTGACGGGCTCTCAGTTGACTGTGTACTACAAGAGATTACACACAAGGACATGTGTCCCGGGGGCCGCAGCTCCCACACATGGCAGCCTTATCTCCCTGAATGCTGCCTGGAGCCGTGTGATAAGGAGCGCCCTGGGATCCTCCATTATGAGCTGTGGTGGCGATGGTGGCGCTCTGAGCAGTCCCCCTTTAAGCACATTCATGGTTGAGTGGAAACATTGTGCAGCTGTGATTCCTGCAGCGTTCCTCTGCTCTCTGAGAGCTGTCAGAGAGGAAATACTCTCACTGCTAACTGGTGTGTGTGCTACAGCAGCTTAATGACAGCCTCTGAAATCATTAACCAATCCTGTGTGAAGAGGAGGAGGAGGAGGTGTTAAAGCAGGTGCTGCTCCAGCAGGAGCACCTGTGATGGAGGAGATGATCTGTTATCAGCCCGGGCCGCTGACCTCGCTCACCGATAACCTCTTTATTGGAGCTTCAGCTCCTGTAGAAGCTCCTCTGCATGAACAGGTGTCCTCACCTGCAAACAAACTGGAAACGAGTTCAAAACTAAAGAAGGTTATCATGGAGACAGAATTCAACTGTTATTGTTTTCAATGACATAAAATGTTTTCTAAAATGACAGTTTTTACACTGCTTTTACTGTGAAAGTCAAATTATTTGTTGTAATATGAAAGTTTCTCTCTTAATGCAAAAGAAGCCATCAGATTTTAAAATAAAGATTTAAATAAATATTTAAAAATATTTAAAGATTAAAACATGTGTTTGTCCATCCCATCACATTAATGTATTTCTGCCAGCCATGTGGTGTTATAATCCAGGGAATTGTATCCATCTTCTTCACCTCATAACTGCTTTTGTGTTACCTGCTGATAGAGTGGAACTACGCTGCTCTCACAGCTGAATATGACATTTAAACGTATAACAATATTAAAATAAAATTAGTGTCAAATTTGCAAATTATGTTTTATTATAGGTCTTTTATGCTATTAAATAAAAATTATGTTTTGGGCTTTGATCAGAAATCAAACATTTCCAGGGCCAATGCGTACAGTCTGGATTACCTCAGCTGAAAAGTAGCAGACCTCGTCTCAGACTGTGTGAATGCTTCTATTTACAGATGATACATAGTTTTATACTCACTTTTTTTTATTATTCTTGTTATTTCAGTGGGTTTTTTTCTTCTCATACTCCTACCTTGCCACATTTCACAGGTAAATATTTTCTGATTTTACTTCATTATGTTTGCTTCCCTCTGTTAGCCTGATCTGTTAGCCTGCTGACCTTTTCAGGTTTCTGAGCTTTCAGTTTCTGTCTGCTGGTTCTTATTTATCAGTGCAGAAAACTTTGAAAATAAATACAATAGGCATGGGTAAGGGCTCAGTGATTATGATTTTGGTTTCTAAAGATTGTGAAGATATGTCATAAAATATTTATGTTCTTTTTGCACTCATTTTTACTGTGAAGCTTGTATTTAATTTCCTTTACAGAACTGCATTGTTACTGCTCCCCCCAAATCCAGTGTCAGTCATAGTTTATTTTACTTCCTGCCAAGATGACCAAAAACAAAGCCTGAATTCAACATGATCTATGAGGTGAAGGAAAGCCCCTGGAGAGCCAAGAATCTAGCAATGGAAGTGATAGCAGGCAGTCACCTGTGCAGATCTTCTGTGATTCACAGTCCTCAGCCTTCTTTGGGTTAGGCCTAACCCTGACCCTGAACCCTCATCCTGCAGTGGAGCCTTGTCAGCAGGAAGTGGTGTTTGAATCAGACACAAACAGGCACTACTCTGCGCCTAGACTCACCTCAAGATTATAGTTTTTATTTATTTATTTGAATGATATTTAAAATTCTCCCTCATAAAGATGCTGTTACTTTTTAGGTTGAATGCATGTTGTTTTGGCTAATCAGTAATCATGTTAAATAATCAAGATTCCAACTACAGAATAAAATCAACTTAATGATAGTTTTCATCTTAACTGAGAATATAAACAGTTAATAAGCGGTGAATATTTTAAATATGACAGAGTTTGTTGCACTCTGATCAGGTGTGTTGGCTGTTAAGCCTTCACCAGTCTCGTCTGTGACCTTCACTGTTTACATTTACATTCATTCGTCCAATCAGAGAAACCTCATCTTATGGGGGGGGAGAGCAGCTGTGGAGGATCTGATACTGACCTGAAGCAGACTGAACCTTTCACTGTTTCTGAATAAAATGGAGACAAACTATTGTGATTAATTATGAGGCTGTGGTCGGTCATGGCCTTCCTGAAGGATGGACGGCGATGAAACGCCGCCTGTTATTTCCCCTCTGTGGGACCGGGGGGGTTGACTGGGCTAAGTAATGACAAAATGAGCACCTTCAGTAGACTCTGGCAATGAAAAAGCCTGCCCTCATCACCCGAGTCTTTTGTTGGGAATTTTATTAGCACTAGCCACGCTAAAATAACCTGTTAACACGTATCATAGTGCAGCAATAATAACCTCCTCAATCATATTTTAAAAGTCACGTCAAGGCGGCCCGCCGTAATTCATCTCTATGCAAATACCCCTGTGTCAGCCCATTAGTGTGCTGCTACAGGGCTTTTTATTAAAATGCATTCTCGCCGCTCTCTTCCTGCTCAGGACTAATAAAACACGAGCCCTGTTGCACAAGAATTATTGCAACTATTAGGGTAACATATGGACAGCATGCACTCTGAAAATAAAACCAACAGATAAAGTGGCAGGGTCGGGCTGGGGAGCAAACACTTAGGAAATGGCACCGCGGTAATAGATGGTGCCCAAGCTGCCTGACGCAGGCCTGGGAATCAAAGCCTGATTATACATTCATTTGGGAGGGGGCTCCCTGGTATAACCCCCCACCGCCACCTCCAGCCGCTCCTCAGCTGGCATTAGTGCCATCACAGAGTGTTTCTCACTCATAAATATTGCAGACACTAAAAAGGTAATAAAGTGCATCGGGCCTTTAATGAAATTAAAACAATGGAGATGGATTCATGCGGTGATAAACAGACGTGTGACGAGCTGTGGGCCCGTTAATGTAGACACACTATTTGTGCAGCAGAAACATGCCGTCTGAGTCACGCTTTAATGATGTCTCAGAGGAAGGGAGATTTTTTTTCTCAAAGCCGCAGGTGAGTACGGGATAAGGTGTAGCAGACTCCAACAAACTTAGTGATCAGTTCAGCATCTAAAACTAACCAAGTCATTTTAAGAGCCTTAAACCTGATGACCGAGTTAGAGGACAAACAAGGATACAGAAACAGAAAGATCCCAGCAGTCGTCTCCACGTTGTTACTTTCTGTCAGGTCAAATAAAGGTCATCTTCATGTGACTTAAAAACCCGGCGCTGTCCTTCTTTTAATTTCACACCTCCAGAAATGAGCTGAGTTTTCTCTTTACTGCAAACAGATGTGGGCAGTAATACTGGACCTTCTTCCTGTTTTTTTCTCTCAGACACATCTGACCAATCAGCAGGCTGATTTTTTTTTTCTGCGTGAAAAGAAAAAAAAAAAGCTCAAAATTTACAAACTCACTTGATTCAGAGCAGAGTGGACAAACTCTGGGGGGGAAACGCCCAAATATGTGCACGAGTTAATGCCGTGAATACATGAGCGCAGTTTAAATATGACACTGGCAGCTTTGGAAACACTTTTGTGACGTCTGAATGTTAACCACGTTATCTTAAATGTGATTGGTCCGTTTCCTCACTGCATCAAAAAAAAGTGGCGATGTGTTTTTCCGGCGCATTCCACTAGCACTAAAGCTAAATCTTATATAGCCCTTTTCTACTTAAGCACTCACAGTGCTTTGTACAACCTGTCTCATTCACCCATACAAGCACTTTTTCTACCTGACATTCACACAGATTCACACTTGCTGTTAGTCCGTTAGCTACAGCGCTGCTTTTATTGTTTACAGTTATTTATTTTAACATGAAGCCACACACGCTCAACACTAAACCACAACGCTGTCAGAAAAGTAGAAAAATTAAAGGAAAAACTTTGAAAATTAAAACTAGACTGTCACTTTATATAAGCCACATTCACTTGTTCAAAGACTGACCTGCAGAACCACAGCTGCAATATATTTACCAAAGATCAATAAACCATAATCACATTCAGCTCCTACAGGATACATTTATTAAATATTCATTGGCATGGAAGGGACCACTACAGGCCTGGGGTAACCCTGCAGGACAGAAGTGTTGAACTCATTTGACATGGTGCAACTTTTACATAAAGTTCTTTGAAGGTCATGAATACGTGAGATGCGTGGATGGTCATGCTATCTGTTGGTTTGTTTTATTGTGAAGAGCTCCGTGCTTTAATTTGGCGGGTTAAATTCTCACAACAGAGGCGTGTCGCTGCAGACTCACCTTGCAGCGATGAAGAGGTGATTCAGGCTCTGATGACTGTCTGTCATTTAACGGTTTATCAAAGTCAGAGGATCCGCCATGCTTGTGTGGACGCCGGATTTTTCTGTTTTATGGACTCATTAATTTCTCTGGGACCATTAGCCTCCACGCACATCTCTGTTTTGACAAATGCAGCGAGTGAACTGTGCACACAATGTGCTTCCTCCTCCTGCACTGAAAGCATCACATGATAAACAGGAGCGCCCATCAAATTACCCAAATGTGTTTGTGGGGGTGTCCGTCACTCCATTACAGAGAGGAGCTCTCAGTCACCGTGGCGAGCGTTTGACACATGTGACCATCAATGAGGTTTTCACTGAGCGCGTCTGAGGGGAACCGCATTAACATGACGCGTGGCGAAGAAAAATGAAGTCACAGGAAGCGTTATCTCATCTCGGCGGCACGTTACGTTTCATAGATAAAGAAGTGATGTCGGAGAGGAGAATCTTTTCTTTGCAGACTCAAGCGCCGCGACCATCGTCATATCTTCAGGGTCCACATCTCTAAAAGCATCCAGCTCTCGCTTCGTTCAAGGGCCATTCCTGTCTCTGATTTGTCCTCAAAGTGATTTCACATCCCTACAAACACGTGTGTTACGAAATAAAAAACTTTTTTGTTGATTCTTGGATTTTAGTTTAGAGCTGCAAAAGTAATCTCTCCAGCATGTTCTGGATCTTCGTCATAGGCCAGAGGCACCCAGGAAGCATCCTGGTCACATAACTGAACCACTCAACTGTTTCCTTTCAGTGTTGAGGAGAAAGAACTTAAGAGTAAGTTCATATAAACTCATGACCGACCTTCTCCAAGTCCCCTACATGAACTGTTGGGTCCTGTCCAGCTGACTCTCACATACCTCAGAATGATTAAGAGTGGCTCCATTCTTCCCTGACCAGGACAGAAACCACACCGAACTAAATTTAAATAAGCTTTAAACTCTGGGTGTGTGAGGGTTAGAAATTCCAAACAAATATCTTCAAATTCTTCCTTTCCATAATAAAATCATGATGCTGGAGATATCATCTGTTTCTCTGTTGGCCGTGTCGCTGTCGCTGTCTTCCAGTGACTGGTTTGATGTATCGTGATGAGCTTCATGACTTCTTCCTAACTTCTGTTGTCAGGAAGAAGAAAAATCTGACACAGAATATAAGCAGACGCATGCTGGATGTATTTCTCTAAGATGAAGTGAAGTCATGTTCAGAAAAGCTTAAATGTGTATTCTGTTGATAATGAGTTGGTTTAAAGTGTTAAAAGTGCTGAAAATCATGGTGTAAAGAATAACAGATTCCCTCAAATTTTTCAGTCGATGACCTTAGAAGTCACTTTTAGATTAGAATGTTTTGTGTTCTCTTAAGTTTTCATAAAGTTTTTCTTCCTTTTAATGATTCAGATACAAACCATTTTTTCTCAATGGAAGTCCTAACTGATATTAAATATCAGTTAGGACTTGGTGTTAGGCTTAGGTTTAGTCTTGGGTTTGTGATGGTTAAACTTAGAGGTGAGAGGTGTGCGTGTTAGTGCCTCCTCTTGCACACAGAGTGGAGCAGCAGCAGTCTCTCAGAAAGCAACTTTCAGCCAAAATCAACCGAACAATCTAAAACTCATGGCGCTAACTGTTGTTCCCACCAAAACACCTGCTATGCTTGAACATGGTTTTAAGTTGTGTATGTTTGTGGGCGTGGCCTGTAGGTACTTGCTACAGGACCATAGAGACCCACCTCAGAGAAACAAGCTGTCCCCAAAAACTTCACAGAGTGAGACGGTCCTTAGAAGGAAAATGTTTAACTGAGCTTTTTGAAACTCTCAAACGTCACTTTCTGCATTTCTCGATCACATGTATACACTGCTTATCACGACTGCTTCTTTTATACACGTCACCTGTCGGTAAGGTGTATTCTCCAGTGTCATTAACGTCCTACATGGAGAGCTGTGCAGCTGCACTGATGATTATCATGTTTCTGTAAGCAGACTGTCTCAGCTCTCAGAGATTCTTCTTCTTCATTTGTGTGAATTTACAGAGACTCTGCTGCTTTGAGTCGATTCTGAGGTCACAGCTGTCACCTGGGCAGGTAACTGTGAGTATGCAGGGTCGTATTGATATTTAGATTTGTTGTTATTTGTGTGTCGAAGCTTTTGTCCGGTTCCTTCGGTGACCTTGTCTTCTCCCTCGGACGCTTGCTCAGGCGGATCCGACCCACCCAGCCCGTTGTTTGGTTTATTGACTGACCGCCGGCACGCTGCTGCACCTCCATTGGCTTAAATGGGTTTTCATTTTTTATTGGCAGGCCGGTGACGGCCTGTTTTTCTGGAGGCTCTTTACACTTTAACAGCTCGGGGTATCAAAATGTCTTTTACAAGCTCTCGTAAAAATCAAACAAAATGAAATAAAATCCAAAGCGGGCACATGGCGAGCTGTGCTCAGCACAAAACAGGTCAAGTATGGAAAGAAAGTGAAGAAGTCGAGCTTGTGGGGACGCTCCTGTGTGAGCAAGGCCTCCAGAACAAATTTTGTTGAGTTTCTGTCATTAACAGTCCAGCGGCTTATCATATTCATCTTTCAAAAACGGACCAAGAATCAAGATTTAATTGAGAATTAAATCCAGTTGTGACTGCAGGATCTGTGATTTATAAGTCTGTGAGGTAGCTTCAATGAGTTTGATGAACTTTTGCTTCTTCCAGTATCTCAGGTGTGAAGATTTGCTGGTTTTCTTCAACTAAAATGTAAAGAAACTGTAATGAAATTTATTTGGCACATGGTCAGAAGAAGAAACCATGTTTGGGCCAGTCACTTTGGCTTTTGTGGTGATTTAATTTAAGTGAAGATTCTGGTTTGTACCCATGTTACTTGATACAAACCGTTCCACTATTTTCACTGCTCTGTTATTTTACTCATCATATTAATATTATATACAGTAAGTCTGATGATGATTGCACCACAACACATTTTCTTTGTGTGAAACTTTAGTATTTTCACACTATGTCAATTTTATTTACTTCAATTTCACTTTACTTGTAAAGCACAAAATCACAGCAACAGTCGTCTCAAGGTGTTTTACTCAGTAAAAACCCTACTATATCCTGATGCTTTACTAAAACTGAAGTATACCACAATTCAATGTAAACTAAGGAGGGTATCAAAAAGACTGTTATGAATTTCATAAGATGGGAGGAATTATCCATAGAGAACAGAGCAGTTTGTGTATCATAGTGTAAACATGTTTGTTTCTGCTGTAAGTCTTAACATGGAAGTCTATGACTCACTGCTGGAGCCCCTGCTGGGCATTAGAGGAACTGACGTTTTTTTAGGCCCATGATGGAAGCTAGTTTCATCTTTTCATATAAGAGTCACACGGGGAGTTAAATTTTTTGGTTTTAATGTTTAATTTATCTTTAATTTAACAAAACAGCAACGGTGGGGATGCTGCACCTCTAAAGCCTCAGATGTGTGATTATTACCAACTAAAAGTTGTCATTAACAGTCCAGCGGCTTATCTGGATGTCTGGGTGTCCTCACACGGTGGGTCCACAATGGCTTCACCTTGAGCTTCAGTCGGGAAACGACAGCAAGCTGCGGCACTATTTCTCGGCTCTGACAGACACCCTGACAATAAATAACTCTATGAAAAATGAGGAGGGAGGGAGAGCACAATAACCTGCTGAACTTGAGAACCTCTTCTCATCGATTATGGAAATCCCTCCGCCGCTGACCGGGGCTATTATGAGTCTTAAGTATTGATTAAATACGCAGAGGAAAATACTTTGGCAGTTAAATCAGACGCTCATTTGATTAGCTTCCTCCCTCGCCGCCGCTCAAAATCAGCCTCAGTTTAAAAGGATTTCCTGTTTTTGGGGAAGAAGCTGCGTTATCTAGAAATTGAATTAACCCTGTGGGGTGACCTTGGCTGGGTTAAGGACCTCTGATCTTTGATCCAGGGGAGCGTCTGGGCATAAGGAAAGTAAGAGAAGGTTCAGACCCCCATGCACTTAAGCTGCTCCTCATCTCTCGGCCCTGGAGTTCGGCGCAGATACATCCGATGATTTGGCGTTCGGATCAATAGTCTCTCTGCGGCTGACTTCATAAGTAGGTCATAAGAAGCATTTTGGATATTAGCGCCGGGCAGACGAGGCTGGCTGGAGTTCATGCTCCCGCCTCGGCCTGGAAGAGTGAGTCTGGGCTGACGCCGAGCTCACAGCGTCGTGGACACTTCCATCAATACACAAGGACATCGATGGCTTCCTCCAAACCTGCTGCATTAATGGCAGGGCTTCTGTGCAGCAAAGTGTCAACTTTTAATGGATGAACGTAATCATTGCAGCCCTCACAGAGCGACGAATGAGACGCCTTACAAATCATTTAACTGCTTTGAGCACTCTCTCATCAGCGGGCTCTCACAGAGCTGGAGACTGAGGCACGGGACTGACCCAAACCATTACAGTAGATCTCACTGGAGTCACACTTTAAAGCCCCTCAGTCCCTCCTCTGTCTGACTATCTCCCCTTATAAACAGAAGGGGTGGGGCTTCTGTGCCTGAGATAACTATATAAGGGATATCCCCTATGACATCATACAGAGCCAAGAGTAGAAAAAACTGTGATAAACTGAGCACACTGAGTCTGGGCTCACAGGGGTTACTGTTCACACTGAGCTCATTATTAGAAACTCTGCTCATGTTTAACATGAACGTCGAGCACTGGAGCAGATTAATGGGAACACCTTACAGAAACGCAGTTAATACAGAGTAACTCTCCCAATACTGAACGTGGCACCTGCTCAATAACAATAACAAACGTATAAAATGATTCGGTGAGTGAAATAATTAAATTCAATAAAGCAAAAACCTCTGGAAACATCTGGACTGTTGCTCTCCGATCTCAGTTGGTCATGATTGGACTGTATGTGAAGCAGCGCATTTACAGTTAGTTATTTTTAAGGATGGGAGGCTCACTGGGGAGGCAGCACACGTTCGTTACTGCAATATTTATTGTCACAAAGTACTTTGCAAATCAAATATTTGCAGAGGAGAAACAACACGAGGCTCCTTTCCCCTGCGTGTAAATCTGCAGGAACAGTCATATGAATCCTCATTTGGTTCTCGTGGACGTTTTTCCCAAACTGAAATCTGCTCTGTTAGATTATAAATGAGTCACGGTTCTTTTTTAAGTGCTTTCCCCATGAAACAGTCGAGCAGCTTGAGCTGTGTCATCGTTTTTGATGAACACTTATTGTGATTCTCTCCTCGGGCTCCGGTTCGGACCGTCTGGAGGATCTTTGGGCTGATCGATGGTGTGCTGGTTTCCTCACGCTGCAGAAAGCTGGACGTCCGGCTGAGAGCACACAGGAGCAGAGTCAACACGACCCCGGCACTCTGATTTATGAGATCAGCCCATTCATGCCGCAGGTCCCGCCTGGGAAAGTCGGTCAACATGACAGAAAGTTGTCAGCTCGGTGCAGATGGAGGCCGGGACGGGCCGCTCAGCACAAGGCTCGGATTGTGCTCCTTGTTTTCTCACTTCAATTCACTGCAGCACCACAATGCTGTTTTCCCATGCTCGCCAAGGCCCCACGTTTGTTTAGTGATGTCACAACTGGGCGTTAATGCCTCTTTAGTTATGTCACCCCGAGCTCCTCGGTTAACCCCGTCGCCTCCAGAGTCGGAGAAAGCAGCAGCTCAGCTCTCACAAGCATGCGGATCACAACCTGCTGACTGCAACAAGGCCTCCCAACATCCCGATTCCGCTCACACACGATGAGGTAAACGTTCCAAGCGCCGTTACTGACAAGTCCTCCCATGGAGCGATTAGGAGCAGCGCCAGGAGGACCCTGTGCTCCTCTGTCTGTGTGAGGGAGCACTTCCTGTTCCGCTTCATTAAGGTGAAGCCAGACTTTATTTAGGAAATATGCAACTAAACAACCTCCTCACACACACACAGTTTTGAATCATTATTTTTGGGATGTCCATGTACCAGAATTCTGTTATTCAGTACTAGAACCACTGAAAAGCCACAATTTAAGTAGCAAATACAATAGAAAAATGCTAAAAAGATGAAATGGTTTTGAATCAGAATAAAGTTTCTCCACTCACAGCTGAACGTATTACGCATCAGATCAGTTTGAGGAGTTTGAATTCTGGCTCTTTTCTAATGTTTCCTGATAATTGACTCAAAGACTCACTGATCTTTGGTTTCTAAAAGAGCACTGAGAGTCGAATAAAACCAAACGCTGTCCCTGGACGTCTAACTTTGACTGAAAACATCTCCCCCTCGCCTCCTCTTCAGAGGAGACTCAGCAGATTTAACCCCAGACCCTTCTTACTGTCACAGATTTCTAACCCCTGCATCACTGTGCCACCCAACTCTCTTCTCTCTTCAGCCGCTTGCTTACACTAAAAAATACTCTTCAGGGTCAATAAACACAGAGACAGAAACACGTACATGTGTGGAAACTCACTCAATAAGTCTGCCCGGTAACAGCAGCTCAGAGAAGAGTCTGTCCGTGTCCGGTCGGTGGTTCCTCACAGAACAGCGAGTTACACTCTTTTCATTAAACATAAACTTCTGTCCATGTTAATGTGAATGCTTGTTTACATGTAGATATAAATATTTAGCTCAAACATTGCCCTATATTTTGCAGTGTTTCTTTACATTTTCCATAAAGGTTCATTCACATTATGCAAAACGTTAACAGCAGCTAACAGTGGCTAACAGCAGCTAACAGTAATACTTCCCAACAGAAAAGTTCAGCCTATAACAGCTCTCCTCAGTATGGCTGAGAAGCGAGTTTCACTGAGTCTTTGACTCATATCTGACTCCTTTCACAAACTTTTACTGCCTCCTCCAGAGTAAACAGACGTGGCTGCTTTTCACTCAGCATTGACAGCTGAGGTAAACAGTGGACTGAGAGCCTTCCACAGACAGCAAAAAAAACTCAGAGTGAGCAGGGAGGCTGTCTGTAAAAGTCACGGCACTGATGTAGAATGTTTTTGGATCTAAAAGGAGCTTTAACATTTCACGCATTTACTGCCTTCAAACCTGCTTTTCCAAACTTAAACTAATTAAAATGTCTGATCATGTATGTCATTAAAATAAATACAGGAAACAGTAAATTTGTTGGACCAATTTTTGTCAGCGAATCAATCCACATTTTGTTTCTGTAGTGAGTCTTTGGGGCAAAAAGTCCAGATAATCACCCTCTAATATGTAAACAGTTAGTGTATGTATTCATAATTGGGTCACCTGGTTTAAAAATATCAAATATGTATGATAATAAAGTGAAACCACAGCCTGTGAGTGCAGTCATACTGACGTGCTCAGCGCAGGTTTTAAAAAGAAACTCAGTATTTCTAAACAGGAGAGAGATGTGATTGTAATTCAGCTGCAGCCCTGCTTCACAGACCTGTTACTGTGTGTTTGTGTGTGTGTGTGGAGGATAACCCCGTTTGATGGCGGCTCCTCTGAAAGGAAAATGGATCGATCTTTAAGTATTTAATTCTATGATGGTTTCCTTTAAGAATCTCCATCTGGGCCATTATCATTAGAATTTGTTTATCATTAAATTATAAATTCCTCATCTGTCCTTAAGATGATGCCCTAATCCAATTTCTAATCCTCCAAATGCAGTCCTGCCCCGTGCACTTGATATATCCGTCTTTATTCTTTGTGACTTTTAACCTTTTTTTCTGCTCTGAGTTCAGAGCAGCAGAGCAGCACCGACAGGCTCGTCTGTGCTGCAGCAATCTGAAGCTCAAATCATCTTTATGTCTCGCTGCGTTCAAGCTCACCCTGTCACAGCAGGAGAAATGCTTCATAAACAAAATTATTATTATTGTTATTATTAATAGTAGTAGTATTATTTCTTTGGTGTTAGCTCAATAAACAATAACATTTACTTTTTCTTAATTGTGATTACATAATATAATACATTTTTAGATGTGTCCTTCAAAGAGTACAAATGTCCAGAATATAAAATATAATATTTTTAGCCTTCATCACTGAAATGGTGAGCAGAGACAGATTCTCTGTAAGGTGGTTTCCTGCAAAGATTTCAACGTGTACGAAAGGTAAACTTCATAAAACGTCTATTTTAATTCTATAAAGAGGTAAGAATCAGAATCAGAATACTTTATTAATCCCTAGGGGAAATTATTTAAGTAACAGCAGTGGATGGGTGGGGTGGGGGCCTTCACCCGTCTCTTTGTGTTTCAGGAGCCCAAAGAGCTGCAGCTGTAGTGGTAGGAGTGGTGCATGATGGGTAACTACTGGTTAAAGGCACGCTTTAACACCACACCCTGCTGGGAGACAAATTGTTACAAATGAGGATTTTTTCCACTTTATGGGATTACAAAGGGGCCCCTGTGAGGGGTGTCAGAGGGTGGAGGGAGGAGCTAAAGGGGGTCAAAAGAACAAAGAGACAATAGGAGTCAGTGTCGGGGTGTCGGGGTCAGCCCACGAGTCCAAACACACCTCAGACCCAAAACACAGCAAAGAGTGAAACCATTTTATGATTTATTAAAGTGAAGCAGAAAAAAAATCCTGCTCGTTTTATTTATTTATGTTATCAGCTGGTTATCTCCCCGTGACCAAAAGAGGTAGTTTAGCTTCTGCCAGAACTGCAGGATGGGTTTTTGCCATTACTACTTCGATATTTTTATCAGACGTCATCGAACACTCACAGGGAGTCTAAAATAAACTTCGTCTTTTATTCAGTTGGGCTTGAAAACAGCGACATAAACGCAGTTTATTGAGCTCAGATCAGCCGAACAGGACTTTTCTCACAGACTTTTATCTAATCAGGCTTCAGAGGAGTCGCTCCCTGATGGACAGGAACAGTGAAACTGATAAACTAGAACTTCTGAAACCTGGAAATAATGTCATTGTTAATTTTATTTTTATGGCAATTTTTAATAAGAGCAAAGCTGGTTTAAAAAAACAAAAGAAGATAAACAGTAAATCAATAAAATAAATACAGTAAAGTTGACTAAAAACGAGCTAATTTTTTTTTACATTTACTAAAAAATATGGAGCAGCAGGTTATTCCTGGCCAGGAGCTGCAATAGCGAAAATCCAGTCCCCTCTATGCTTAAATGAAGACTTCTGCTGTTTTGAGGTCGCATGTTTTGACTAGCAGCTTTTTAAATAGCTGCACGTCAAACCATACAAAACTTTAAAAGTCAGTAAAAGAATCTTAAACCCAGCATGAAAGAGGAGGCACTGTAAACCTGCTAAAACCGTAGTGTTGAGTTCATGTTTCTAATACGTAGCCAAGCGTATCATATTTGATACATGTGTTTTTGTGAGTTTGGGAGACTTCTACATCATCAGCGTGACTTTTTTACCCTCAAAAGATGATAGAAATTGCGTGAAACATTTTTAATGACTAAATTGCCAAAATATTGCTTATGTAGCAAATGTGGTTCAAATTAAAACCTCAATATGCAGATTAAAATTTTATATATATTTTTGTATATTTTGCCTCAAGGTTCAACAAACACTCCATTATCCAAAAATTAAAGATTTGTGGCAGTTATTTCATGGTTCAGGTTTTAAAGGGCTAAGGTCATTTTTCAGTACAGTATTAGACGCATGGGTCCAGTGACATCGTTTCTTTGTTTTTGTTCATGTGAGTCTCGTAAAAACTGCACAGAAGTGGAAAATATTCCACTTGAAAGCCTCTTTAGGAAATGATCAATGGTTCGAAGCCCTCTGTGCTCACAAATGAAGACACTGATGTAAGGAGATGTTTCCGGTGCACACCGGCGTGCTGATGTTCACTCTTCTTCCAGTGATTCCTGAGCTGTCGTCCAGCCTGAATAATTAAGTATGGTGGAAATGCTGAAGCTGAGAGCCACTCTTCACGTGTTCCCCACCGATTATAGTGACTCTATAAAGTCTGGTGACCTCACAGAGTCTCTCATTTACAGCCAATGACTCTAAGTGTGTCCAATCCAATCCGCAGGTATTTATTGAGAGAGAAGCGCCCAGACGCTCTTTGAGTAAATTGAAATCGCCGCCCTCCCGTGGGACTTCATTTCATTGCAGATCCAGCTTCAAGAGGGGGGCCTGCAGGACCCTGAGTGGACTAGATCCATTTATTGAAGAATATAAGCATATTTATACATCGCTGATGAGCTTCTTACCAATCATTCCTTCTATAAAGAGGCCTGACTCTGTCTCCTGTCCATGATTTTTATGGACTGCTCATTTGTTTTTCCACAGATGCTGTGAAGGAAATGGATTCCTCTTGTTTTATATCAGTCAAAACCCCAAAACTAAACTTATTCATGCCATCTCAGTGAGATTAAAATCCCTTTTATGAGTGACTTGAAAATAAGAAACATTCATAAGAACGAAAACATCGATTCATGAAGCTTTAAGAGCTCAACGAAGGAGTGAAGAGCTTTAGTTTGAGGACAGTTTGGATTTCATTCTACTTCATGCTGCAGTGGTGAGTCAGTCCCAGGAAGAGACGCTAATCCCTTTAAGGTTGCTTCAGGAAGAACATCCAGAATAAAAACTCCACCTGCTGTGGTGACCTCGTGTCAAAGAGAGCAGCTGAAAGTTGGAAAAACTGGCATCAATTCTGTTTGAAGTGTGTTTAGTACCTGATTTATTCCGTAGAATTTCACATTTTAAATATTTCCTGCATTTAAATGAGAGGACAGATGTGGAGGAGCTGAAGCCTCAGCAGTGCAGCATAATAGATGAATGATATGAACCATGATATGTATTAAACCTGTCACAGCTGATGGAGCAGAGTGTACAGTGACATAGAGTGTTTCACTGCTGTAGTGCTGTTTGGCTGTACAATAACCTAATAAATCCTGTGATAGTCAGAGCCAGAATCTTTGTATCTGTAAAAGATACAGGTGCTGTTTGGTACAGGTACGAGTAACTTATAGATACCGATTCTTTATGTATTTAAAATCACGTGCTAGTTGAAAAAAAAAATCGAAGGCACAGTTAAGGAGAATTAAGAACTCAAGGTCTGGACTACATGCAGCATGTCTTTGTGCATAAATAGGAAGCATTTTAAATCAAGGCTTCAGAGGAAGGATAAGGATAGAGATCACTGGGGACTCTGAGAGATTTAAACAGCTCTTAGTTTCTGCCCTGGATGACAGAAAGTGTAACAGGAACATCCAATCAAAATCCTAGAATTTCATTGTGCACCAAAACTGTACAGTCTCTTAGTACAGTAACCTCACAGCAGCCATATTATTGGTCAGATGCTGTCATTAATAAGGCTCCAACAGCACAAACAGAGTCCAGAGGTCCAATTCAGGTGAAGGTAGCAGACAGCTAGCAGCTACAGCCACCTGTGTGACCACAAATATAATTTGAACATGGATAAAAAGTAGAGGATCGATAATAGAGCCCTGTGGAACACCAAGGCATGTGAGGAAGCACTCATAGTGATCTCGGATGGTTACGGCATCCAGACAAACTCTGTTTTGGATGTAAAATGCTTCAGGTCAGACCTTTAGAGACTCATTATACATGTGGACTCATGTTCTTTAACATAAAAATCCACCATTTAAGTTTATTATTAATATATACAGTATGTCTGGTGCTGATTAAACAACAACACTTCATTTTCTCTGTGTGTAACTGAAGGTTATCTTTAGTATTTTTATGATGCTGACACCATGTCACATATTCAGATACTTTAGAAAAGTACAGTTCACCTGCACAAGAATCTGCAGCCTTTTAATGTTTAACTCTAAATAAATCTTCTGTTTCTGCAATATGTAGTGATATTGTGATAAATGAAAGGAGTGACAGAGAATGAGAGCAAGGATTACGAGACTGCAGGGCATTTCCCACTGCTTTCCCTGAAACAGCATTAGGAGCGCCAAAGAAGCTGATTCAGTTTTAATTTAGTGGCATATGAAACGTATTTCCACACAGCTGCTGAAGCTGAGGCCGACTGGCCTGAGCTACACTTGTCACGTGACTTTGAGCCAGTTTCAGCTTATGTGAAGCGTGAGCAGGTCACATGAGCCAGCGGGAGTCCTGCTGGGCAAATAAATACAGTGATGTAATACCCGCCCCTCCATCAGCTCAGGATTAAAGACATAGTTCATTACCAGAGAGGCACTTTAACCCCACAGCCACGTCTGACAGGCCGCGGCTCGATGATGACCATAAATCAGATAATGATAAATGCGCCTGATTGGTCTTTGTTCTGAACGAGCACCGTGCTGTGTTCTAATGCAGAAAGATGGATTCTTATGTAAAAATCAATGGAGGATATTCTGCAGAAAGGTGTCAGCATTTAGTGTTATGGATCCTTTCTGACGGAGAAGCAGCTGCTGTTTTAAGCTCAATAGTTTTGTCAATCGATAAACGGGCCACTTCTTTCACCATCTTCCCTTTTCTCGCTGTATCCGTCTTCTCGAGCACACTTAGATGGCTAACGTCCAGCTCTGAGATATTCTAATGATGACTCTAAATCACGTTTATCCATTTATTGCTGATCGAGGGGTTCCGAGCAGTTTCACGTGCTTAAAGGGAGCAGTTTCTATTCTGCCGCTCAATCATGTCGTCCAATAAACGTCAGGAAAGGGAAAAACTAAAATCTCAGAGTCATGCTGACATCTTTTTTATGTCCGAGTTCAAAACCAAGAGCTTCGTTCAGGGATATAAATCCTCACTGGCTGGAAGATGAGAAAATTAATTATGGACAACTTATTTCAGGTGGAGTGTTTTCTGCTTCTTGCTGCAAATTATTTGTAGAGCATGTATGAAGGCACTTTTCATCATTCAGTTCATTTAATTCACTTATTCCTCCAACTGGAAGACAAACAAGCACGAGGAAGTTGATTAAAAGAAAATTAACCGGTCTTTTTTTGTGTGTCTTTTTTTTTTTTTTTTTTTTTTTGGCAAAATTAAAAAATATTTCCCGCAGCTCCTGAATGTTGGAGTTTGGGGTTTGCCTTTTTCATGGGCCCAGTCTGGTTTCTTGTTAGGGACTTCAGAATGGAAAGTGAAGTTTGGCATTTATCTGCTTCGAGTCCAACACAAACACACAAATTCAAGGTTGGTGTATTCCTGCCTCCCTCTTACAATGACCAGCCTCTCCAGCTGAGCCTGAGGACTGGGACCCAGGTCAGCTGAGCGATGTTCAGCTTGGTTATCCACAGATTGTAGATACAGTCGCTCTGATGTCCTTGGGACATAGAAATGAAAGGATCACTGAGAAGAATAAACCGGGATCCCATCCAGAGAGAGGGATACTGCACAGAAGAATTTTTACTGTTTTACAGAACCTAATGTCATCTTTGACACTATACAGAAAGGCTGGTCATGTATTTTGTTGTGTGTGACTGTGGGTTGTCTGTAGACATTAAACACCATGTAATCAATAAGACTGTGTTTCAGGAGGATGCTCCACCCTGTCAGCCATTTTTCCTGGGTCTGTGTTTACAACCTTTGAAGCCATGTGAGTGTTTGGCTGTTCATTAGCTGGAATACTTTAAAAGTTCAGGCAGATTTGCATGAAAATTAGCCGGTGTATGATCTGAATCCAGGAATCTGTGGAAAACATCTGTGAAAACTGAACCTTTGCTGTCACATTTTTATAAACACACTTCAATGACACACTGAAATGAGGAAAAACTGTGAAAAATCATCTTGATGTGATCGTGAAAAAATCCCAAACTATTCCAGGTCCAGATATTGTTCTTAGTCCAGAGGCTCTGGTCCTGCATGCCGCAGACAATACTAAATATTAAATATTTAATAGTCGTTGGCTTTTCTGTGTTTACTGTAAATGTACGGCAGGTGTATTTTTATTTTATTCAGTCTCAGTCTTATGCAGGTGAACTCTGCACAAACCCTGATTTTCTGCTGTTTTATGGACAGAGTGATTCATCAGTTAATGAGGAAAACGGTCATCAGCAGCAGGTTTCCTCAGGCGGGGGGACAGCAGAGTCCAGGCTGAGCTGATGTCCCCCCGTTATTGATCCGAGAGCCTTTTAAACCTGCTTCCTGTTCAGATTCCTGCCCCTTCCTGTCATACACTGTGAGGGCTGCAGACAGTCGGATGAAGACCTTAATGGTGCAGAAACCTCCTCCTCCTCTCTCCTTATTGTTTCGTACAGGCAAACAGTCCGATCTCAGATTGATTACGCTGCTCCTCTCCATTGATTGTGCTGCTCTCCCTTCAAGTGTGCCGAGGAGAGAGAAATGACACAAACACTTTGATTCCTATTTGTATTTATTCTCCTCTCCATGAAGAGCTGAAGAATAGTTTTTTATTAATTTCATGGATTATTTGCTCATTATGCATTAATCATGGCTCCCCATCTGGAAGGTGCAGGCGCAGCTCTGTGAGAAACAGCCATTCTGATCTCAATTAGATTCTGCCGCCGCTCGCCATCTACCCATAAATCACTTCTCCAAAGTGAAATTAACAGTTACTGGAGCGCATTAATATCCACAGTCAGGCATGAGGGGGGAGCAGTGACTGGAACTAGCCATCTCTCACAATGTGAAAACATCATTTTGTTTGTGAAATATCAACATTACACGCCGAGGTCTCCCTCCCCCTTCTGTAGTGCTGATGCTGACAGCCAGAAATGATGGCGTGGAAGACAGGAGGTCTCCACTGAGCACAGACGGGCTCACGTGACCTTTACTTCTTTACATCGTGGTGATTACTGTTGAGGTCATGATAAAGATATCACAAAGGGAAATTACGTGTGATGATCCCGACTGTCCTGTAACTACAACACAACCTACTGTAGCAAATATAACAACAATAACTATAAACAGTTCTGATCATTGTTTAATCAACTTAATCATTTTCAAGCAATATTAACAAACATCTCCAAATATGGATGTAGTGACTGTAACATCACCCGTCAGTTATTGAACCTCTGAGCTGAGCGTGTTGGTCGGCATGGTTGGCGGCGGATCCCTCATGTAACCCACGCTTTATTTCGATTGGTTCAGTAATTATTACTGACGTTGTCACAGATGAAGACACCACACGTGGAAATAAAAAACATGTTAAAGTTAAAAATGTTGAGTTAGTTTCTTATATAAATGATTGTATAAAGTATTTTGATAATTTACTTGTTTTCAAGGGATAATATGAATATTCCTCAGGGACACACCTTCAAATATGAGAGTTTGATCTACTGTAACTGGCTGTGGCTGCCTGATGTGACCTCTTGTGGGTTTTTTTTTGTGTTTCAGTACTTCTGATGAGCCCTAAAAAGCACAGATGTAAACACTGCAGCGCCACCTGTTGGTTACTGAATAAGCGAAGGGTGGAGCCAAGCGAGGAAAAAGAGGGACATCTGATTGGTTGACATAAGTTGTCCTGAAGTGGAAAGAAGAAAAGTTCATAGTCAGATTAATGTGATTAATTTACAGAAAATTTGGAGGTTTGATGACGTAAAACAAACTGTGGAAATTAATTTAATTATAATAACAAATATCAGCAGGTTATCAGATAACAATAAAAAGAATGAAGCCTGAATTCCAGGTTCCTTAAAAGTAAGCCACAGTCACATCGCAGGCTCTAATTAAATTTTACGGTCTCTAATACATTTTTAGCCATGTACCAAAATAAACACATGTCTTTAATGGTGGTGGTGTTTGGGGGAACGTGGCTAAGCGCAGTATTTATGAGCCTTAATGGGACCCTTCAAATAAAAAAGGCTCAGGCTGCAGCATGCGGTGCTCTGGGCCCTGATTTAAGACTACAGGCAGGTATGAAGCAGAGAAGTGTCATTAAAATCACACCCGTCACTCTTCAGCGCCTCTCCATCCATCCTGTCAGTCCGGCTCTCTGAGGGATTTCACTCTGTGGTCTTAGCCAGAGGTCAAAGGTCGCCCCCCGTTCCCCTATCAGGTCTCCCCTGAGTAATTTCCATTTTAATGTCACACTTCCAATCTATCAGCGCTGTGATGGACATCACACAGAGGGTTTAAGTCTCCTTCCCCCGGGCCCTCGCTGAGCAATGCAGCCGTACAGTCAGAGGCGCCACTTCCTCTTTCTGTGTGTTAACGTGGACATTACACTTTAAAGAGTAATCATGATAAATCCTTGAAATAACCGCTGCACAACACTTAAAGGACGTGTGGATACGAACACAGAGGAGCTGATTTTAGTTTCATTTTAAAGACACAACACGAGTCTGAATGAATCATCCTGGTTTATGTTGATATAAGAGATCGTGCTGTGAGCACATGTCAGAAACTTTGGACTCAACATAAATATTTAATGAATATTTGTGAAGACCAGCATTTTCCCCAAAACACCAAGTGCAAAACAAGAGGGTGACATCTATCTTTCACAGCATTTATGACCATCTGATGGACATTTTACCTTCTTAACAAACCTTTACCAGCATGTTTGGTACGTTTCTGTTCACGCTGACAATGAAGCAGACTGAAAACCTGCAGCTAAGAAGGGGGGAGGGGAGGGGTGGGAGGCAGGAGGGAGACTATAAAAAGGAGATAAAGAGTGTAGAGATGGAGCTGGAGATGGATTGTGGGACTGTGCAATTCCCCAAACTCTGATGATTCCTGTTCTTACATCTGTCAGGATGTGAGCAGCACAGGAGGAGGAGGAGGAGGCCCCTGGACTCCCCATACATAATTAATGACATCATTTCAACTACACTATTGACTAAACAAATGCATAAATCACAGAGGCCCAAGTCAATAGACACGGAAACCTTTAATCATGTTCTAAATAATGACTACTGTTCCCATAATTATTTCCAGCTGCTGATTCAGATTAACGGGCTGTCAGGGTGTGATCGGAGCGCAAGGAGACGCGAAGCAGCCGCCGTCACGCCGGGCCTCCTGTGATTGACAGTGGCGGTGGCGGCGGCATCTTTATGTGGAGTGGCAGCTGAAAAGTGGCTGTCAAAAAATGCAGTGGATATTTGCTGTTTTGTTTATCAGCCGGCCGGCGCTGAATAAAAGTGGGGGAACATGTAGAGGCTGTCCTCCTGCCTTTTCATCTGCTCCCTAAATGGGTCTGGGGATTGGAGAGTGCAGTTTATCCCCTCCATTCTGCCTGACAGAGAAACCATTTAAAGCTCACCGCCGAGGAGACAGCAGTCTGTCACCGGAGACAGCGCTCAAATCAACTCTTCACATCGCTGCCTGCTGCCTGCACATCACCTCGTTTATCCCCCTCTCCGCCCGCTTTATCTAAAGCCCCTCTCAGACCTGCAGCCTGCCGTGCAAACGTGACGGAGATTTAACACGGCGGCCCGAATAAACACTCACTTGTTTTTTTATTAGACACAATAAGTGTGTTTTTTATTCCCACTTTAGACGCTGGTCAGCTCTGAAAGGTGCTCTGGGTCAGTAATGAAGCCTTCAGGCTCCAGATGAGCTTCTGAATTCTGTCTGTAGGAAGCGACAGGACAGTTTCACCATAGCCTGAACACCACAGATGGACACAGCCACATCACCAACTGGTTTCTGCATGGCTTCATTTTTCAGGCTTTCTGTTTGGTCAAAGCACCAGACCAGAGGGAACAGAGTCTGCCTACATGTGCAGTTTTAGAGATTTTCATTGTTCTTCTAAGCCCATTCAAGAAAATGACCCGGAAAACACCTGCAGGGACGTTCCTGAAGTCAGGGGAGACACTGGTCTCCAGGCAGCTCTAAAACATCCTGATACTATTTATTCGTATCTAAAGACAATCTTAGCAAGCAGGTATTAAACTGCCAGGAGCTCCGCCCCTGACTGCGGCCCAGTCCATCTTTAATGTGGGCTCCATCACCCAGAGGGGGCCACAGAAGGCTGAACCTACGTTGCACAGCAGAAGCTCTGCTCTCTTATTTTCTGCACCACACCTCATCCTTCCAGCTCTGTCTGAGCCGTGTGGGAATCCCTCAGATGGCTGAATTCGTGTCTGGGTGAGCTGTATCTTCACGGGTTTTCTTTTCCGGTCGTTTCATGTTTGTGTTCACGTCTTTTCTATGTGACTAACCCGTCATGAAAGCAGGGAGCCGCTCCTGTGAGGAACTCTGAAGAGTTTTCTGTTGAGGCAACATGAGAGCGTGACAGGAAGGAGGAGTGAGCAGGACAGGTTCATCTGCTGGGAGACAGACAGAGCTCCCACACTGGGGCAAACAGTCTATAAGAGAATGTAAATGAAGTAGCTTGTGCCAACAAACCCGGACTTTCTCTCCATCATGAATAAATATTAGTGCTTCTCAGTCCGTTCTCTCCCACAAAGCCCCGGGCGCCACGTCACATTCCTCACTTCCTGTTGCTACACCGCGTCTTCTGAGCGTGGAAACATGGCAGGAGGGAGGAGGGAGGGTGAGCCGGGCCTGTTATCAGAGAGCCTGTTGGATGACAAACACAAAGTCATTAACCTGCGACCCGGTCAGTGGAGAGGGGAGGGAGGAGCGAGTGTTTGGAGAGGAGATTCCCTGAGCTTCAGGGAGGCCTCACAAGGAGACCGACTCGTCAAACCGAAGGAATCTGAGGAGACCAAACCTCACAAACATTTAAATCAGAGTTTTCAGTCAGTGCAGGGAAGAACTCGAGTGTCTTTACGGCTGTAAAGTGCACTAAAAATAACTGCAACTGTGACATGTCACCTGCTTTGCTTTGAGACAGTCGAGTCTGCTCGGATCACTTTCAGTAAACAACACAAACTTGTGTCTTTATGGTAAATGTGGACATCAGATATTAAAGGAATTACAGTTTTTACTTCAAACACTTTAAGATTTATGCTAACTCACATCTTCACATCAGTTCACCAAATACAGTACTGTACCCTCAGGTGACCTCACCAAGAGGAAGTGATGTCATTCATCGTCCATCCCTGCAAAAGCTCTCATCTCAATTTTGTTATGAAAAATATACATTTCTCCTCTATGAGAAGTTTGATAATTGAAAGAACATCCTCACAGACGTTAATCAAATATAAAACAGACGACGATGTGTGACAGCAGATGTTCAGTTTGAAAGAGGTTTTGTTTGTACAGCAACAAATCACTGCAGCAGTCGCCTGAAGGTGATTTACACTGTAAAGTAAAGACGCTACAATAGCACAGAGAAACTGTAAGTATGAAACTAGGTGCATTGTTAGTAGGAATAACAAAACTTCAGATGTCAGCGTGTTTGTGAAGTAGATTCAAATATCACTTTGTTCTGTTTCACCGTATACAGTGAAACACTGCACACCTGCAAGGTGCTGTCTCATTAACTTGCTGATGTCACAGCGTCTATCTTCTTCTTTGCGAATTTATCAAGTTTATCATGCGTTAGTGTTATGTTTTATATTCACTCGACTTTGGTGAATATGAGCTCATTGATTGGTCGGATAGTCAGCAGGTGGCTGAGAAAGCGGAAGCAGAAGCCATGAAAGCCACATGGTGTTTGTTGGTGATGAATCAGGATCCAGGAGGAGGAAACTGGTCTGCTGGTTCCAGCGTGGCGGGGGTGAAAGGAAAGCTTTGAGCAGGGTCTCCGTGGGAACAGCCGGTTGGTGATAAGAGTGCAATGACTGGCCTCCGAGTTTAAAGATCACACACTTAATCACTGGTGGCTAAAAGAGCACTCTGGTTCTCTATCAGCAGCTGCAACTGCACAGTTTCTCACCACCGTTTATCTCAGAGCACTGCTTCCTGACAAATAACCTCTCATTGATAATATATGATTGATTATTCCTAAATATCTGTGATATTTCTTAATGTGGCCCTCTCTGTGAAAACTGCAGAGACAATGATGGGAATGAATCCAGGGTTCAGCACCTGAACTGGAACGAACCGAAACTCGGGTTGTGTGCTCTGCAGGCTCCTTTAAGGCGTCGGTGTTAAAGACGCGGACAACAGGACTTTCTGTCTGCACTGCATGATGAATTTTATAAACATGTTATCGTGTTGTCAAAGAATGAAACCCAGTTATTGCGGTCACAGCCGGAAAGATGGATGATGAGAAAATGCCGGTGATGTCGGTGTAACTCAAAGCTGGCGACGCTCCAGCCAGATATAATAATGGCTTTTAATGGCTGCAGATTAATGCACATAATGAAAGCCAATCAATAGCAATAACCCGCAGGGAGCTGAGAGGCAGACACGTCCTCCCACCTGCAGCTCGTCAGCACAAAGTGAACCCGTGACACGTTTTTATTTACACCTCAAACACATCATTCGCCTCCTCGGCTTCACGTCGCTAAATCTGCCCCCTCCGGCTAAAATGTATTGCCATTTAAACATGACAAAGAGGCCATCGGGGTGGCCATTACAATAATCCATCATGTCTACCAGTGGTTGGATCCAGCCTTGCGGTAAATCCAATCTAAGCAGGGTCAACAGTGTTTTTCCTCCAACATGGCTGATGCTGCTTCGCTGTCATCAGTTAGCTTTTGTCAACACGAGGACACCAGAGATGCATTAATGCTGCTGCCTGACAGCCGGCAGACACACGGACATCATCTTACTGTTAAATACCGTTACCCAGCATGCAGCAGTGCTCACCATGTGTGTCACTGTGACCTTTGACTTTTTTTTTAAACTATGGCCTCATTTAGATTCAGTTCATCCCCAAAACACTCATAAAAACTAAAATGATCTCATCAGAAAGTCTTTGAACGTCATCATCACTTCCTTCTCCATAAATCTGAAGCAGTTTCCTTTCTTTTTACTCAAATCCATACAAACACAAACACAACGACCTAAACGTGTTCACTTTTACCACCTTAAAAGTGAACACGAGTCCTTACAGATCCTGATTTGGATGAGAGGGCGGAGTGCTAAATTATCTACATTTGATCATAAAAATGATCAAATGAAGGAGAGATTTACTGGGGGAAGACACACGTAAACTGAAGCTGACAAAATTAGGAGAGAGTTTTCAGCTGGGATTAAAGGCTGTTAGTGAGGAAGATGAGCTGATGTGAGGAGAGAGATGAGAACACCTGTGCACCAATGACAGACAGAAACATCAATTTAAGAATAGGTTTCACTGAGTCAAACATAGAACAAACTGGATGTAATTAAAAACATGACTTTCTGAAAATACACAAATAAAGAAACGGTTTAACTTTAGTTCAAATCTTGTTTTTGGAAAGTGGCTTTAAAAGAGATAAAGAGTTAAAGAGATGATGTTGAAGTTTGTTCCCTGAAATTTAAGATATGATGCAGGGGCTCAGATCTAAAGTGGTAATGAAAAGTGTAACAGCATGTGAGCCACAGACTGTTTGGATCATTACAGATACCATATTAGTAACGATCAAATAAATTCTTCGAATTACACTCAACTAAACCGGAGCTCAGCCTTCTTGAACGCTGTTAGTACAGCAACCTCACAGCAGCCATGTTGTTGGTCACATGGCAAAATGCTCTAGATGGTAGGGCGCTGCTACAGCCACCTGTGTCACCATTTACCTGTCAGTCAAAGAGGCCACGCCCCTAATAATGCAAACATTAAACCTTAATACAGTTTAAACAGGTGAGTAGGGATGGGAATCGAGATACCTTAGAATCGTCTGCCTATCGATCCAGCTTATTGGTTCGCGCACGCTCTCTCAAATCAGCTGATTTCAGTTCGTGTGTCGGAGGAAAACAGTGGCACAGTCGCCAACGTGGACATTACTTTTATTTTTATTGCATTAAAGGATGAGAGAGCGATGGTGAAGTGGAGACTGCTCCAGGACAGAAAGAACTACATCATACTGTTAACACAACTTCGGCTCTTCACAAGCACCTGCACAGACAGCATGCTAACGCTAAGCTAGCCAAGAACCCAAAGCTATGTTAAAGCAGAGTGAATGCTGACCCCAGACCAGCACCGCCATAAAGTGAGCTGCTGCTGAACTTCAACAGGTAACAAAGTGAAGGCTGCAGCCTCCGTTTCTACATGTTCATGTTTCTACAGTAGAATCACCGTAGCATTATGAAAAGATGTGTTTCAGATCATTTTACAGAGTAGCATAAAGTAACTGGTAGTATAAGAGTGTCTTTCTCCTGGGTGTGATTAAGTAACCTACTGCATTACTTTTAAGAAAATTTATGTAATAATTGTTTTACTTTACTTTTTTTGAGTAGTGACCCCTACACTGATCACACCAAAAAAGGGAGCTACATCTAACATGCACAAACCTTTGACCATGCAGTTGTGTAATTAATTTGCATGAATGTTTGTGTTTGATATGCTGCTTAAAGATGGTGGTTACATTGATCCAATGAGAATTGGTAGGGAATCATAATCACTAAATTCTTATCAATTCCCATTCCTACAAGTGAGCCTTAAAAACATTCTCACCCCAAACAGTTGGTATGAAGGAGGAAACATTTTGTGAATAAAATGTAAACATGACTTAATAGAGGATCGATGACAGGGCCTTGTGGAACACCACGACCTGTAAGAAGACACTCTGTGATGCCCTGCTCTGGTTTTTGTTGTTCCCAGCGATCGCTGATGTCTTCTGCTTCCAAACAAACTCTGGTTTGGATGTAAAATACTTCAGGCTCGGCTCTTAGTGAGTTATAAAACCGTTCATCCCTCTGTGCAGCTGTTATGAAGGGGATTCTCCTAAAGAGTTTGGAGTTGCTTAAAGGGAAAATATTCCAGAGCTACCCCAGAACCAAACAAACCCATTAAGGCACGTGATTTATGATTGGACTAAAAGCGGGTTTATCCTGATGTGACTGAAGCCAAACTGTACCATATAGTAATGTGTTTAATGTGCAGGTATGAATCTTTTGTCCTTACTAGCCTCTGCATGTCTCCTGTCATCCTGCAGGCAGACTAAGGAACCCCCATATAGAGTTAATCATTACATCCCAACCCCTACCCTCATTGATTACCCACATACTAAAGCCGGTGGAGCAGTCAATCCGGCATTGGATGTAGATTGCTGTGGCAGAACAGTCGCCTCAGCCTTTAAAAGTGCTTTCATTTTCTGTGTTTGTGCTAAAGAAATATCGACCGACTCCACTCAACAAGTTTGTGCCCAGTCGATCTGCAGCACAACTCTGCTGTATCAAGATACTGTTCAAGCAGCTGCACTGACAGCACACGCGCACACACACACACACACACACACACACACACACACACAGTGGATAACAATGGTTTTTTTCTTTTCTTTCTCTGAGCTTTCATCAAACTTGAATTGACTTTGTGTTTTCTGACAGTTGAGCTGTGATATGAGAAAAGGGGCAGAACTCCTGTTAATCAAAGCCATGATAAGACATGATAATACAGTGTGTGCAGCGGAGAATACCAGAATCCAGACTGGCCTATCTGACTTTCTGTTTTACTCTAAATCATGTTTTACATTTAAATCAAAGCCAAAAAGCTATGTGGAGTCAGCTGAACATCCAACATCTGCCCTGTTGGAGTCTCTTTGTGACGAAACCTGCAGCAGGAGGCCAGATGTGAATCTCCTCTGTCACAGTCGTGATTTTTTTCCCACCTGCAGACGGTGTAAAAGGTGGGTGTATCTCCTGTGACGTCATCTGACATCCTGTTTAGAAGCATGGAGATGACCGTTTCTGCCGTCACCATCTTGGTGTCAAGAAAATAGATGTGAAAAAAAGGGGCGTGTCTAACTGTGAAACCACTGAACTGAGCGTATCAGCAGGAAAGTGTTTCCAGAGGTCACAAAGCAGTTTTTAGACATTTTTTCCTGTTAAAGGGGAGTTTTGCCTTCCCACTGTTGCCAAGGGCTATCTCACCTGATTGTTGGTGTATTTTCTGTTTTATTGTAGGGTGTTTATGTTACAATAGCAAACGCTTTGACAGGGCTGTGGCTGTGATTTGGTGTTACATAAATCAAATTTTATTCTATACATCCAGAACTGTTTCTGCAACCACAGCTATCGCCATCTGCTGGCCTATAGATGGAACGCAGGTGTAAGGCACTTCTGCTTCTTTTTTGCAACCAGGATTCTCCAATTATGTTGCCACAGGACGGTGCGCTACATTCAAGGGCATGCAGCAGGTGCTAGCGATACCTGCTGGAGGCCAGGACAGGTTTAATGCAGTTTTGCTTTCTACATATTTAAAAGTATATGTGGAAATTATTTAAAAGTTCACACCACCCAATCATGTGTGGCAGATTTTGTGTCTTTGCAGCTACACAGCTTCATGGCTAAATGAAGACTTTATAAAACGACGTGACTGCTGTGCTTTTCCTGAGAAGATGTGCAGGAAGTGTTAAAGAAGACAAATGAGAGCGGAGTGTGTGCTGACTTGCAGCTGTTTAAACAGGAGCAGGAGTTACAATGACTCTTTGCTTAGCTGAAGAAAGGATTCTGCCTCTGAATGAAAGTGCTGTCCACGGCCGTCAGGCTCACAGCTCAATATGCCGTACAGTGACTCCTGAACGCCGTTTCTGGGAATCTTCAGAGTGCACTGCCGCATTCAGAAGCTGTTTAATCTCTCCAAATCCTCCAACTGTCGCGCATCTCTTCCTCCGCTGCGTCGCCTCGCTCATTATTTCTGCTCGAGGATTTCAGCTAAGCATTCAGACGTCGGAGGCCTCTGGGTTTCAGCTGAGATGTAAAAGCTTTGTTAGACATGTGTAATTTAAAATATTGTCTCCCGCCATCTCCTCTGAGATGTTAAGCAAATGAGCCAAGCGCTTAATCTGCTCTGATTAATATTTTCTGCTGGGAATAACTTTCAAGGCTTTAAAGTCTCATAAGAAACAAGATGTGAGACTCATTTAAATCTTTGTAATTTATACTTTCAGATCTCTGATCTCCCTTCATGCTGATGCCTTTGAATAGAAACAGATATTTTCTATGAATCTATATTTTATGAGACATTTGGCTGCTTTAGATGAATTAAACAGATTACAGCATTATGCTTTGTCAAGAATATCTTTAGTGGTTTGGTGGAAAATCTTTGCAAGTCATTAAACTATTTACAGCCTTATATTTCTCTTTCTTCTCCTTTTCTTCAAGCCAGAAGTGGCCAAGTTATCATTTAACATTAGCACTAATTACCTGCTAATTAGTACTGAGTAACAAACAAATAAAATCCTAGAATTTCACTCACCAAAACTGGAGCTCAGACTTCTTGGACGGTCTGTTACTACAGTAACTTCACAGCAGCCATATAGTCACATTATTTCATTAAAAATGCCCAAAAGCACAAACATCATCCAGAGGTCCAGTTCAGGGACTCTGATTAAGCTGAGGTGAAGGTTAGAAGGCAGCTGCAGCCACCTGCAGACCCCTAATAATGCAAACTTTAAGCCTTCATGTTTCTATAACTCACCTGCAATTTAAACAGGTGAGTTATAGAAACATTCTCACCTGCACAGTTGTTGAGAAGGATGAAATATTTAGTGCTTTGGTAAACAAGAATATCATTAAGTATGAATAAAAAGTAGAAGACCGATAATAGAGCCCTGTGGAATGCTGCAACCTGTAAGGGTATTTTCACACCGATAGTTCATTTACTCTTTCAAGTCAGCTGATGAGTGTGTAAACTCATAGCCTTTTCCTGTCGTTCCAGTTTGTTTTCATACAGAAACATTCAAGTGAAAAACAAATGAGCCAAAATCCATCACTACAAATCAGGTGAGAATGTCTAATCCACTCATTGGCCAGATGTGTTGGGGTGGGAACAACAAGAGTAAGATTACGTGTGAGGAAAAAGAGAATTTACATTAATTTCACAGATAGTTGCTAGTCTGTGCTCAGCTTTGTTGAGAATACGAAGCACATGTGGCTACAATGCCATTTTTTAGCTCTAACAAACACCTGGTTGTTGGTTCAGGTCGGGGTCACGTAGAGTTGGATGTCTCGAGATTGGTCTTGGTCTCGAGACCACTTTTACGTGGTCTTGGTCTCGTCTTGGTCTCGACGGACTTTTGTCTTGGTCTCGGTCTTGGTCTCGCTGTTTCGGTCTTGCGTTCTCAAATCGACATAGTGTTCAGGAGATTTGGAGTCAACCATCAGCGGAGTTGGGGGGGGGGGGGGGGCTTACTGGGCTTAAGCCCGGGTCATTTTTTCAGAAGCATGGGGTCTTTTGGAGTGTAATTTTTTAGTTAGAGGCCTGACTGACAACTGTATGAAACAAAAACAACACACGAAGCACAGAGCGCACCGTTGTAAATTCCCCCTAATTGTGGTATGACCCGAGCTCAGGCACTAGGCGACTGAGCACAGCACCCATGTGAGCGAGGGGGGAGAAGCTGCTGCAGGACAGAGGAGAGCTTAAGTCTGACCAGGTACCAAAGCAAATCATTCGTACTGAACTAATAATGTAAATATGACGGTGTATCACAAAAGATTGATATCAAACTGATCACTTGGTTGCGTTACTTGCTCTTCGAGTGAATCAACAAATGGATAAATAAAAAGCCGAACAGCAATGCTGATTCTTAGCTTACATTTCATATTTTCAGTTGTTACCCTCCACGGCTAAACAAACTCTCTAAATCGGTTTCAATTGTGTACCGATGAACACAACAATGGACACAAGGAGCTTCTTTCAAAGAAAAAACACAGGTAGATGTTATTTTATATATGATGCTTTGGATGTTGTTCAGTATATCTATGCAAAACAAGAGGAATTTCAATACACAGCAGTATTTTCACAGTTGAAACCAGATATTTACATACACTTTATGGAGAAAACATCAATTTAGAGCAAACTTTTGTTTTAGATAAATGTTGAAATATCTTTTGAATTAGTTAAATGTCAGAATAAAAAGAGGGAGCTGTCTATTTTAATCACTTTTATCAAATTTAGGAGTACATATACACTAAGTTTATTGTTAATTAATAAGAAACTCCAGACGATTCCATTCTGAGCTGAAGAAGCTTCTGATAGGTTAGTAGAGTCCATGTGAGTAACTTGGTGGCACACCTGTGGATGCATATAAGGAAAAACACAGAGCCTGTTTCTGTGACATGGGAACATCAAGAGATGTCAACCAAAACACCAGGAAAAGAATTGTGGAGCTCCATAAGTGTGGCTCAATTATGAATACAATTTGGTGCCATTTGCAATTAAGAAATACAGACAATTTCTCTCTTTACTCTTAAAGTTAACAAATATGTTTTTTATATTTATCAATCTAAAAAAATAAACATTTAGTCTGATTTGATGTTACAATTAAAAAAAGTGTTTGTGTTTTTATCTGAAGAGTAAATGTCTGGTTTCAACTAGATTTGATGATTGTCAGCACAAAGAGGGAGAGAGAGGGAACAAGAGCAGGTGAGACACATGTTAGTCAAATGGTTGTTTGCCAAAACTCATCAGAACATGTATCTAGTACCTAGTGTTTCTTTTTAGATACCATTTGTTACTTTTCAAATTCTATATTTATTAAGTTATGCAGGCTTGTTTGCACAACAAGGCTAAATAATTTATATAAACTTTTCTCAATCTAAATATTGTACTTTGGTAGAATTAAACAATAAGTGTAGTGCAGGTCTATGATGATTTTTAGTGCTACTATCATCTAGTTCTGATTCTGGTTCTGTCTTGGTTACTGTTGTAGTCCTGTTTTAATTCTGGATCAGTTCTGGGTCTGGTTGAATTGGGGTTTAGTCCCTGTGTCTTGATACAGGCCCGACTTTGTTCTGCCTTGCTGCTTAATTAAAAAAACTAGTTTAAGGTGTCCTGCATATGTATATAGAATAGCATCTGGCTGCAGTTTAAAGACTTTTTTTGTCTCGGTCTTGGTCTCGTCTCAACTTGGTCTTGGTCTTGGTCTTGTCACCCTCTGGTCTTGGTCTTGTCTTGGTCTCGGATTAGGCGGTCTTGACTACAGGTCTAGGGTCACATTCACACCATAAACAAGCCGCTCTGGAGTTCATTTGGAACCGTACCAAGATCAACTTCTCCGAAAAGTCTCAGTGTGGTTGTTTTGGTATCACTCACGTGATTACTGTGTTCACATCCACACAAATGCAGCGCACCAAGGGGGAAATCAAACCAGAGTGCGATCTAAATGGACTAAACACTGAAAGTGTGAAAACACGCTGTGATGCCTCATTATGGTTTTGTTATTGACTGTGATCTTTGATGGTTACTGCTTCCAGAAAAACTCTGATTTGAATGTAAAATCCTCCAGACTGGACCTTTACAGGCTGTAAAGTTGCATATTTGAGTCTGTGGGGACTGACTCACTGCTGGAATTAGACTGCTTCAGAAAAGTCCACCATGGGGATAACGTAACGTAGACTATACCTAACTATAGGTATACCTAACTATACCTATCATTTAGAAATTCTGTGGTCTTAATTTTCATGTATGGAGGTCTTAAAAAGTCGCTGGTTCATGTTGTAAATGGAACCCCGTGACGTCAGAACCTCAGGATGGGTGGTTTGCCTCGCCCCCAGTGTAGCTGCTGTTTACTGGCCAAATGTGAAAGCGCTTGAGTAAACTCCATTTAATGTGGCCCGCTGTAACTGAAATACATAAATATGTCAAGTGAAGGAGCCTTAATAGACCTGCTTAGGCTGGTAATTGCAGCAGTATTGTTTCCCTCTGATTAGGACAAAAGCACTCCCAGAGGACCCCGCCACCCCCTCAGCTGCTTCATCTGCATTAGCCGCCTCTTCCCCTGCTTTAATCTGCTCCTTCCTCAGGTATTTAGAATAAATCAATGAGAATACATGATTGTTTAATGATTTTTGGAGGAGCTCTCTTCGACCACAGCTGCATGATTTAGAATGACCAATCCCACTTTTTACCATTGATCCGCGGCTGGGGGAGCCGAGCATCCTTGATGAAGAATCGCAGTATTTAGAGCGCGCTCAGTGGAGCTTCAAGGTTACAGAGCACCCAAGCAGGTGAGAGGGAGGGGGCTGAGCAAAGGGGACCCAGCTTAGGAAAACTAAAGGTGGATAATCAGGAAATCATATGATACAAAAGGCTAATGATCAAGTTTTACCACCGATTATTTCCTTTCAACTGATAATATTTAGTATCCTCAACTTTTAGTGGCACATTTAAAATAAATAAATTTCACCTTTGTATTTAAAAAGTTATGGACATCATTCTAATATTAACACTTGTGCAGCAGGCTAGAAGTCCCCAGCTACCTCCCTCCTAACCATCCCCATAGTTACTCTGGTCGCCCGGCCATGACCTGTAAGGGCATTTTCACACCTATAGTTCATTTACTCTGTTAAATCAGTTTTCCTGTGGTTTGATTTGTTTCCACACAGAGAAACATCCAAATGAACAACAAATGAGCTTCATTCCTGCTGATCCCTCCCACCACAGGAACAAGCTAACCCAGAACCCAGAGGTTCTTAGACCTAGCTGAAGACTTTGGCTTTCACTTCACCATCTCCACTTCTTTATAACTGCAGCGCTGCTGGTTCGAATGGTTTCCAGGCCACATGCACCGACCCAGTCCTTGCCTTTCACTCTGAACCTTAAACAAGCGTCCTGTTGGTCACCCTCATGCCCCTCCTGGTACCTACCGTGTGTCTGGTTAAACCCATTTCCCGGTCTGTTGTTTAATTGTGAGTCTGTTGGGGGGCCTCTCGCTTTTCCAAACGTCTCTGCAGACCAATGATCCATCAGCTGATCCGTGCCTTCAGCCTGTAACGTGGTGTTTATCTGTTACCGAGCCAGTAAAGGTGAAATCGTTATTCCCGCAGGTTGATTTCCTGAGGCTTAGGATGGAGGAGGGAGTGATCACTGTTGCCTGGCTTGTTGATGGACACCTTAATTACAGTGGAAGCTGATTAATTATAGGGCTGCCAGTTGCCACTTTGCAGTGACCTACTTCCTGCCACTGCCCCCTCAGCTGGTTAAAAAATGAGAGTGTGGCGGGAATGTCAGCGCTCAGTAACTCTGGTTTGAACCTGGATCATCTGAGGCGGGCTCATTAGCACGTTTACTGGAGGTCAGCATCAATCCAAGGACATATGAAAGTAATTAATTAAAATCAATTAGTTCAACCCCACTTACACGTGTGTTTAAGACATCTTTGAGTTCATTCCAAATTGCTTCCCTGTTTTGTCCGGGGTGGGTTGGTTTGTAATGGAAATCACATATTTCCAGTACCGTTAAAAAAGCAGTGTTACTGATCAAATCTCACATCTGCAGACACAAAGTCCTCCTTCTGCTTTAACGTGCTTCCACGTGTGGAGAAACATGTTTGTGTCCTTCACTTTAGCATTTATTGTGTTTTAATGTTTTAGCTGCTAATAATCATGAACATGAACCGATGGACTAGAGTCTGAAGTTTGCTGTCAGATTTTAAATAAGCGCGTTCTTATTCACATTGACTGGTCAGTGTGAGATGTGGCATAAATGAGCTGAGCAGCATTGGAAATGATAAACTTCAGTCACAGTGATTTATACCTGAGTCAGTGTTAGACCTCCTCCTCTTCCTGTGACTGTAGTGATTCACTTTTAATATGAAAGGACTCGTCTTTCCAACATGCTGATGTCATGACATCAAATCTTCTGAACATGAATATTTTATTTATATGTACTGTGGATATATATGTGTATGTTGTGCATATGTCCATAAGGGTTTAATAACTATCAGCTTTGACCTTCTAAGTTATTTATTTCTCATTCATTCATTTTTGGCTGTCTTTTAAATTCGGGAGGTCTTCGGTCTCTTCGTCAGACGTGATTTTTGGAGTTAATTATAAACCTTCCGGGTGTTGTTCGTATCCGTTTCTCTGATTTCCTTTTGGGATTAAAACACCGGAAACGTTTAACCCCCGCAGTGTGATCGCTCTCCTTTGTCTGTTCTGTTTGTGCTGCTCGGCTTTAACCTTCAGCTCCTCTGGAGTCACTTCCTCGCTCTTTTCTTTCCAAATATCCCCACCCTCTTTTTTTTAGAAGTGGACCGGGTTCATCTGTTTACCCACAAAGCCTTTGGGTCAATGATGTCAGCCTGCCGGAGGCTGAATGAAAGGCCACGGTGTGTTTTAGCTGCTTCATCATCATCCTCTCCCTCACTCGGCTGTTATTTTAAGCACGCAATGGTGACATTTACATATTTTAGCTGCTGAACTTGTCAGACATGATAATTTTGCCCAAAGCTGACAGCCACAGAGCGCGCAGGTCTTATCAGGAAGGAGAATGTTCTTATCCTCGTTAGAGTTATTGGACTTTAATCAAAATTACCCCATAATTGGTGTCTGTGATTAGATTAGCTGTAATAAAATCAAGCCGTCCCCTCCCCTTTAAAAGGATTAGCGCGGGTTAAAAAACAGTGTTCATTCTGAGCAGCAGCACAGGAGCGAATGCAAATGCAATCTAATAGAGGAGAAAAAGCATCAGATGGAGGGAAAAAAATTGACTTGTTCGGAATGCAAATTGGCCCGGCCCCGTTTTATGCTAATAAAAGAAGAGCAAAACATTTCAATGTATTCTTGTCTTGTTACAGTCGAGCTAAAAGCTTCTAAATCCCTACCATTTACCAAATTAAACTAATTTCAAGTGCTTCCAAAAGGCACATCTGTAGGCTGACGTTTGTCCCCCGGCCTTTGAGAAGTGGGCTCCGCCAGAGCATTCAACATCCCATTGATCCCTGAATAGCCATGCCTGTCAGGCAGCCATATCAACCATTATCATTCTAATTTTACTGCCTTTCTTGGTCCCTAATCTCATTTGCAATGATGCCGGAGCATTTCGCGAGGCCACTGCACTTTCTTCAGAATTTCAACAAGGGCATTAAACCCCCCCAATTTACATTAATGAAGTGCACATTTAATTAAGGCGGGCACAGCGGAACTGTGGAGGGACACATGCCGGGACGCCAGGTGGACGAGACGGATGGATACGAGGCAAGAAGGGAACTCCGGGAAGGACGGACAAAATATCAAACTAATTATCCTTCATAATGCTGGAAAGACAAACATGCAGGCGGTGGTCTTCATACTCTCAGAAACCCCCACCCTGTCCAACAAAGCCCCCCACCCAACTACAGGAATCTTACAAAAAGAAAATCTATATTAGACAGATTCTTCCAAGTACTGCATGATGCAGAGTAAAAGTAGTATAAATAAAAATATAATGAAAGCATTAAGTGTGGCAGGCCCAGAGTGAACGCACCACTGTTAGAGTTGTTTGCAGTGGCATCCTGTCAGCTAAAATCTGCGTCTTAATTTTACTGAGCAAAGCCTCCACCTGCATTATGGCCTCCACCTCGGAGCCGGGCTCTCGGGCCCCAGATTGGATGCTTCTCATGATTCTGCCTTCAGCTCCAAAACCGTAGAGCAGCTGACCACCGTGTCTTTGGCTCTGTGACTTCCTTTAAAACTCACCCGTTCAGACCTGCGTGTGGGCGGGGTTTGTGCGTGTTCACTTGGCCTTTTCCTTTGGCTGGTGACTGTCTCTCTATAAAGATAAACTTTACTTACATTGCTTCTTCTTTTGACTTTATTCCTGTCGTTTGAATGAATAAATGTTTTTCTGTGTAGCACAACAGACTGCCTCTGACGGAGTTTCAGGAACAGGAAGTTCACCCTTCTGATAACGTGACCACAGATTTGAGTTTAAGGGGCTCAGGTAAGAAGATCTCTGGGTGTATTTTTCTCTCTGTGGTTGGACTCAGAGGCGTGATCTGAGGTCAGCCAGCGGTGGCTGAACGAGACTTCCTGCTCATTGTGGGCCGTCGCTGTGGCTGAATGTGTGGAAGCAGAGAGGAATTAGAAAACATGGCGCCTTTACCAGGGTGGCCTGCCAACCCGGGTGGTGTTGGTGGGGGTGGGGGGGTCACACTCTTTCTCCCCTGCTTTGTACAGACTGAAGGAGGGGGTGTTAGTCTCAGTATGGGTGTCCTCAGAATAAGTGGTGGTCTCTGGGGTGGAACAGCAGAGGGAGGGGGGGCAGACAATGATCCTGCTCCTCCGGCGTGAAAAGCCAAAGTTATAAATTCATCTATTTGCTCTCTGCTGACCTCAGCTCTGAGGCGGCTGAGCGCCAGGAGCCTGGACTCGCCCACAATACATCAGCCTGTCACAATATTGAGGAAAACGTGAAGGGGAAAGAAAGACGAGCAGATGCTTTATTGTCTTTGTAATTTCCACATAATTAGCCGGGAAGAAAAGTCCCCGCTCCGGTTTAATCACGCTGAATGAACTTGAAGATTGCTGCCATTCTGCTCAACGCCACCAGCCCCCAAAAAAAACTGCTGCAGAGTTTAACTGTGTGTGACTGTGGACTGTGAAATTGGTTAACACACACACATACACACATGGCGGCTGTGGCCGACCCCATGCTGACTGTTGATGTAGTTGAACAGATTAAGCGAATCAATCTGTTAACACCTCCGAACATTAAGTTGGGCAGGCTGATTTAATGGGGCCACTCAGGCTGAGAGCAGCGCACCGTCATTAGTTAAGACTCGGCACGCGGCCCCATCAAAGCCACATTAGGCTGTTGATGATGTTTAATTTGCTTTTGATAAGCCACCTGAAAGTTGTCCTCCACTGATGAGCCTAATAGTTACTAATTACAAAGATATTACTAATGAATTAAAAAGACATTTACCTCCACCAGTAAAAGTTCTAATTAAGGAAATGAAGAGCGTCCTCGCTGACTGACTGCACTTTAAAAGTTGCTGCAACGAGCGCAGCAATCACTACAACTGTATGTGTGCGTTCATCAGCTGATTTGTAGAGCTTTAACTTTACATGAACAGGTGTTGCCACACCCACAGGCTGCTGTTATTGGCTGAGTTTACATTTCACATTTACTTCCAGACTTCAGAGTGTAACTGAGAGGGTGTAAAGAGTTAGTTATTGCACATGTGTCGGTAAGAGTTTACCTTTCAGAGTACCAGATACTAGGAAGAGAATATTTAAATGAAGCATACAGATGTGATTTACATGCTGAACACGGTGCCAGAAATGTGTTTCGGCGTTGTAACTTCAGACCAAGTTTAGCACATACTCCCACATATTTCTGGTCTTCAGCGTTACTGCAATGAGCAGAACTTAACATGGAGCATCAGAGTGATGGAAGAATAGTTTCCCAAAACATGATCCAGAAAAACCATGGATGTACTACAGCCAGCAAAATGATTTTTACAGTGATGGGAGCAGGATTCAGTGCTTCCTGTTTTTTAATGAACATTTTGTTGGTTTGGTTGAACACAGAGCTGTGCAACATCACAAATGGACTTTCATCTTTTCATCTTTTGTTTTCTTTTTTTCTTTTTCTCTAAGATGTAACACAGAACATAGTAAAGCGTCTGTTCGTGAGTCTTTCAGGTGTGCAGAGGTGGCTCTGATTTTGATTGTTTTATTTGACTTTAATAAATACCTGCAGCCTCACAAAACAATATGTGCATTTACACCTGTTTATAATTCAGCAGACCTTCCTGAACTCCACTTGTGAGCTGCCCAAACGTCCAAGAGTCCAAACAGTCTCTGTCTGATAGGACAATTTAGTCCTGTTATCAGAACGTATTGATCCTCTCGTTGATCTGAACTGCCGTGCTTCAGTGTTCTGTTATTAATGTTAGTAAATGATTTGCTTCTTCATCAGGCAACAAACTTTTAGTTAATGGGGATCCAGGAATTTTAGGCAGGATTCTTTAACAATGGGTTAAATTTAGTGTCTTTTACTGCTATTGAGTAACAACTACTCTGTAATCATGTGGAAGGAAACACAGCAACGAGACTGCATCCCCCCACCAAGCTAAAAATTCCTGGGATTCATGTGAATATGTGAAACTAAATATACAGTTTGCCTGAAATGATTAAAATTAGTCAGTTTCATTATGACCTTTGGTCATCTATAATTATTCAGTGATGACGGACACATTAAATGTGTCAGCACATGGCTCTGTCGGTGTTCACTGGTCTCAGTAAACCTGCTCCTGTCCAGGATTATCCACCCTGTATTAGAAAAAAACCAAGGGCCAGCAGCCGGAACATGTGTGTTACCAACCTTTTAAATGAGCAGTTATTTAGTGAGGAAAACGATCTGCAGCTCAGATTTAAAGTTTTACCTGCAGGAGCACCAAGTGTAGAGGATCAGTAGGAAGCTGAGCAGCAGACGGAGAGCAAAGATGAAACAAAACTCAGAGCTGACTCAGGAGAGCGGGCAGTGGCTGATCTCTAAAACTCTTCAGTGAGTGACATTTGTGTATTTTCTGTGTGCTTTGCTGCTGATCCGTCCTTGTGGCCTGAGTGTCTTTGAGTGCTCCGACTCTCCACTCGAACAGCAGAAGAAGAGTGGCCACTCATCCGCCTCATCATCTCATCCCACCGCCGCAGCCGCCACAAAGGATATGGCAGGAAACGTTGGCCGAAAAGCTCAAATCTGAAGATGAATTAAAGTGAAAGCAGCTGGACAAGGCCGGTGCTTCATACACGCGCAGTGTAGCTGAAACGCTCCCCCCTCCTCGGCAAGCAGAGAATGAATGGCCCACTTTATTACAACGTGCTGTGTGCAGTCAGACAGCAGCTCCGGGCCTCTTTGCCACCGTCAGCCTTTATTCATGGGCTGCAGGGGGGCTTGTAAAACTGCTCTGCCCGGCAGGGTGAAGGCTGGTGGCGCTGGTGGGGGAGCTGCATAACAAAAATCAGCCTCGAATTAAAGTCCAGCTAAAGACTGGGTGGGCTTTTTGTCCCCCGCCCACTCTGATGGCTGATTCCCACCATGGTTTCGGGTCTGACCTCGACTGACCGCCGCTCTTCAGCTGACAGCTTCATGGGCGATGACGCTCACTCATCACTTAAATCCTCCTTCATAAAAGAGGCCATATTTCCCTCAGTCGGCTGCGTTAAGTGGCGGTATCTGTCTAGTATACTGACCACGACAGACTGTCAGCCTCACGCTCACTGAGGGCTTAACATAGAGGTGAATATGCCGTGAAATCAGCCACAAAGAGGCTGGCTGCAGGGAGCAGATCACCCACAGGGGGACAAGATGCCTGTCCTGCCTTCCAGAGTAAAGATCTAATCAGGAGGTTAACCTGCCCCATCCTCAGATGGACACGAAGTCCACAGAAGGTCAAAGGGCAGATTTATTAAACATGTAAAATAAAAGAAACAAAACAGAAAAAATAACTGAAAAATACTGAGAATAGTACAACAAACAGGAGTTTCAACAAGGAGGAGGAGGAGATTAGGAACCTGGAGACCTGGTGCCAGGAGAATAACCTCCTCCTAAACATCAGCAAGACTAAGGAGCTGATCGTGGACTTCACTACAAAGCAGGCGAGGAATTACAAACCCCTCATCATCAGTGGCACGCCAGTGGAGAGAGTGGACAGTTTCCGATACCTGGGTGTCCACATCACTCAGGACCTGTCATGGTCCTGTCACATCAACACCCTGGTTAAGAAAGCCCGTCAGCGTCTCTTCTTCCTCAGAAGACTTAGAGACTTCCATCTGCCACTGAAGGCGCTCAAGAACTTCTACTCCTGCACCATCGAGAGCGTCCTGACGTCAAACATCTGCACCTGGTTTGGGAACAGCACCAAGCAGGACAGACGAGATCTGCAAAGGGTGGTGCGCTCGGCAGAACGCATCATTCAATCAGAGCTCCCTGACCTGCTGTCCATCTACACCAAGCGGTACAAGTCCAAAGCTAGGAAGATTATGATGGACCTCTCCCATCCCAACAATGGACTCTTCTCACTGTTGAGGTCTGGGAAGCGCTTCCGCTCCCTTAAGGCCAAAACAGAGAGAATGAGGAGGAGCTTCTTCCCCCAGGCTATTCGGGGCCTGAACCAGGTGTAGGACTGGACTCTCCCAAACACGTCACTATAAGACTGGACTCTCACACACGTCACCACACGCACCACCACACATTTCCTATAATCCTATAATTCCTATAATTTATAATCCTTATCTTTATAATCTCTTCTGCTATTTGCACATTCTTTACTGTAAATTCCTAAGTTAATTTGTAAATTTTTGTAGTAAATTGTAAATATTGTAGAACTTTTCTTCTGTCATTTAATGGTCGGGCATTGTACAGCTACAAGCATTTCACCCCCATGTCATACTGTGTATGGTTGTGTGTGTGTGACAAATAAAATTTGAATTTGAATTTGAGACTGGGGTTCATGTCCATGTGGGACCTGTATTTTTAGACTTTATGTTGATATTATTATTTATTTATTTTAGGGACCAGAACTACTTTATTAGGCTTCGATACACCAATCTGACATTCGGTTTCTATCTGGCATCACGTACCTGAGCCATAAAAGCTAGCTCAAGTATCTGAGTTACAGCCTGGAGGAAGCTCACAGCGACAGCAGTCTGCAGGTTTTCTTTGTAATTTTGCAGAAACATCCATGTTTCATGTTTGGTGCGGACTGGTCAGCATGAGTGTACGTGACGCTTCAGCGATGGTGTTTCTTTCCCTTTTCTCTCTTCGTGTTCTGTGTGCGTAAACGTTTATGGCTCTTACACAAACTTAATGTCTGATTGATATTATTTCTCTCCTCCTGTCCGTCCTGTCTGCTCCTCCCTGTGTGTGAGATGGTGCACTCAAAGCGAGACTAACAGCAGGGCAAGGACTAACGTGAGCATGATTAACAACTGTCAGTGAAAATAAATTAAGTAAATATTTCATTCTGGTATTTTTATTGGATTTATTTTTGGTCCCTGGATTGGATTCATTTCAACCTCACTGCGAGAAGGATCTGAATCCATCTGCTTCCTCTCTGCGTGGGTCCTCTCTGGGTTCTCCTCCTCCCACAGTCCAAAGACGTGCACTGGGCAGGTTAACGGTGATTCTGGATTAACGTGAGTGTCATGTTAGTCCTGCAGTAGAACAGTGGGCTCTCTCCAACATAGCCCTGAGTTATAATGAGTTAAATATGTTGACAGATAGAATAAAAGTGTGGGTGCATCAATACTGCAGTTGGTGAAATGTGGGTTGGCATTTGCTAATAAGCGGCTAAATTAGCACAGCTTAGTGGGGACGTGTTTCGGACACTGATTTAATTTTTAAAAAGCTTTAAATCATGAATTTTTTCTTGCTGAAGAAAACATGTAGGTACCATAAAGTTTTCAGATTTATTTTATGTTATGAAACCAGTTCATCTTCTAAGGTTAAAAATGTATTTTAAAAATATTTAATCGTTACTTGAATGTAATTTTTTTTTGCTCCACTGAGGATCTCAGGGGTTATCTTTTGCTCTTAAAGCTGATTCCATGCTGAATCAAATGAATTATTGATAGGAGATTATGACACGCTGCTGTGGCCGGAGTCTGAGGGTGTGGGTTTTGCAGTGAAGAGCGAGGAAGGCGAGTCTGGAGTGACAGCTGGGTGCTGGGAGGTCTGAGTGGACAGGAATAAAGAGCAGGATGAGACGTGTCGGGCAGTAAAAGGACGACTGGAGTGTTTGGGGGGGGGGGGGGTTGTGTCTGTGTGTGAGGGGGTGGGATAGTGGACTGTGTAAAGCCAATGAATAAATCAGTGGTTAGTAACAGTATTTGAATAAGAGGAGGAGGAGGAGCCCTGCAGCTGCATTACTGAACAGACAATGGCCACTCAACAGATGGGAGAGTTTAGTTAAAGAAAGTCGGCGCTTTAGTTAAGAACCACGCCGCCCATGAACCCCGTCAGGCCAGCTCTGACAGGTGGTCTGATCTCCGCGACACCGCAGCCTCTCACCGCCTTTCTTCCACGGAGCACGCCCAGACCTCCCGGGTGTGTCTGAGTCAAACGCCTTGATGTCCAGCAGCTTTCAAAACACCTGATGTTGGTCTAATCCGGCTGATGTGAGGAGGAGGAAGTCCCATCTGTTGCTTCATGAAGCTCTCAGCATGTGTGACAGCAGAGCTGCTCTCAGAGAGGTCACATGATACACCGCAGCCTGAGCCTCATCCACCTCCACCAATCATCTCTGAGCTTCTCAGCTCAGGTGACCATGTTAACTAGTCAAATGCACAACTGACAGAAAGATGACTGGCAGAGATGCAAACATCTGATTGAGATAAATCCTTCATTCTGTGGACTGAGCTGAACTCAAATGCAAATCAACCAGATTACTGGAAAAATTTGCATTTCCTGCAAAAATGCTGTGTGAATGCCTTGTAGTGGAACCTGCTGAAAACAGCACTATGTGCTGAAAGGAGGTGAATTAACTGAATATTCTGCAGAAAAGAGGTAAAGAAGCAGAATTTTTTGCTGAAAAGAGGTAAAAAGCCAAAAATTCTGCTGAAAAGGGGTAAAGAAGCTGAAATTTGTACTAAAAGGGGTTACAAAGTTGAACAGTGTGCTTAAAGGAAATGTTGCCATGAGCTAGATTCAAACCCAGTCCCCCTGGTCTTAAGGTGGATATTCATCAAGCCAAAATGGTTCTCAGGTAACTAAAAAGAGGTGGAAAAACTGAAAATTCCACTGAAAACAGGTAAAGAAGCTGAAGATTCTGCTGAAAACAGGTGAAAGAAGCTGAAAATTCTGCTGAAAACAGGTGAAAGAAGCTGAAAATTCTGCTGAAAAGAGGTCAATCAGCAGAATTTCTGCAGAAAAGAGGGAAAGAAGCAGAAGGCTGCGCTGAAAAGAGATGAATCAGCAGAACTTCTGCTGAAAAGAGGTTTCTGCTTAAAACGGCTAAAAAGGGTGGGATTTGTGCTGAAAAGGGGTGCAAAAGCTGAAAATTCAGCTGAAAAGAGGTAAAGCAGCTGAAATTTGTGTTGAAAAGAGTTAAAAAAGTTTAACTGTTAACTGAAAAAAATGTTGCCATAGGCGGGATTTAAACCCGGGCTTCCCGGTCTGAGAACGGCTGCTCACCTCACTGAGCTAAAACACAGCTCAGGCTGGCAAGCACAAATAAGTGACCACATTGATAATGTGTTCCATTCATTTAAATGGGCAGAAAAATTGCATAAAAAATTCAACATCTTAAAAGTATAGAAGTTATGAGCACCAAAAGGCATAGCCGGAAAGAGCATAATTTTTTAAAATTTGAACAGTGAAAATAGCACAAAAACTGAGGAAGTAGTTTAAGTAATTGCCTGTGAGGCATTCACACAATCACTAGTTTCCTGCTTTTTAGTTTCTACCTTAATAACATTAATAAGTTACCTTCACTTTAAAACTCACTGCTTTAAAACATGTTATGAGATGCTAGTTGAGCTGTTTTTTTTATTCTGAGTTCACACAAACTTATAACTGAAGTAAAAAGCTCTTACTTAATTAAAACATGTATAATAATAAACACGTCACTGTAATCTGGATTCCCTCACAGAGCTCAAAGACTTCAGTCTGCTCACATTCCTGAGTCCCACACAGTAACAGGAACATCAGCAGCCCGAATATGACCTCTGAGCTCGTTGCCGCTGACTCGACTCTGTTAATGTTTCACATCAGAGCTTTACTTCGGTTTGATTCCTGCGGGCTCTGATGTGCTCTCCAGTGGAAAGGTTTAATATTAAGTCTAGCCACATGACTGAGGCTAGACTGATGACTCGAGGTCAGAGGCAGGCAGCAAGCTCCAAAACTCCTATATAAAGATAAAGACGCTGCTTCTATTTACAGTCTATTCAATTTATATACACTAACAGGACATTTTATTAGGTACACCTTGTTCCTTCTGGGTTGCGCTCCTTTTGTGAAGCACTGCTGGAAACATTCCTCAGAAATCAGTGATGTCACAACATCATCTGACATCATCATAAGCTGCTGCAGGTGTGTCAGGTGCATCCTAAAGGTGACCTAGTGGACTGAGACTGTGACTGTGGAGTGAACTCAGTCTCTGTGATGGTGAAGATGGTGCACTGAGGTCATAAGTGCCTAGTCAGCAACAACACTCAGGCAGGCTGTGGAGTTTAAACGATGCTCAGTGGCCTGAAATGCTGACACAGGCAGGATAGATCTGTGCTTTTGTGTTAATCCAAACTCTGATCCTGCCATCTGTGTGGTCTTCTGCTGCTGTAGCCTGTTCAGAGATGGTCTTCTGTAGACCTTGGATGTAATGACTACCTTCTTATCAGCTTGCAGCAGTCTGTCTTTTCTCCTCTGACCTCCAACCTCAGCAGGACGTTTCCTCCTACAGAGCTGCTGCTGGCTGGATGTTTACTCTGTGAGCTCAAAAGATGGTTGGTGGTAAAATCGCAGCAGATCAGGAACCATGCAATGCTCAGCCACACAGAGCTTCTGCCATGTGATTGGCTGATTACATATTTGCAGTTAAACAGGTGTACCTAATAAAGTGGCTGAGAGTGTAAGCAGATTGCAAAGAGCGAGTCTTGGTTGGGTTTGTGTAAATGTGCCATGATTTAAACGCTGCCACCTTTAAGAAAAGACTCGTGTGAGCCAATAATAAAGAAATTCTGAGAACGATCAAAGAATCTGGAACAAACTGGATTTATTAAACATGTTCGGCATGTTGGTACTTCACTTCAATAAATGGCGGGAACATTAGAGAGAAAACACTTCTGGAAAATGTGAAATATCCAGCAAACAGACTGAATCTTTATGAATGTTTGCGGGACTTCATCTTAGATAAGTGAAATAATTTGTAGCGAAAGCAGTGACGCTTCACTTTGATGGATCTGCCTCTGCTCGCTCTGTCTGCACTCCAACTTCCAATTTGTAATTTCCCAATCATAACGGATGGCTCGAGAAAGACGTGAGCTACAATATGTTCATCCTTCTTGGTGGCACACTCACCTGAGGGAGATGTATCGACTGGCTCTGACAGCCGGTCGCTCCGAGGTAATTTAAGGCATGTGGATGTGCGTGTGAACACCTCGGGCGGCGTGCGTCGGCTGACAGCGCGCTGCGTTACGACGCTCCGTGTGACTGATGCCATTTTATATTCTCATTTCTCTGTTTAGCTCAGAAAAGGCGCCCGATCGACCCTCATAGAAGAGATGGATAGAAATTGAATTCTGTGTGTGTGTATAAACTCGTAATTGAATATCATATTTATTTTCCTATTCATAAAGGCTGCTAGCATTAGCCGTGCACTATTTGATTTTATTAGCTTTGCGTGGGATGAGTTATCCTCCGGAGCCCCTCCTGCTGCCAGATCTGCATTTAGGGACACTGAGGACATTAGAGTTAATCAACCCCCCCCCCCCCCCCCCCCCCCACACACACACACGCACACACACACACACACACACACACACACACACACACACACACACACACACACAGGACGGGGGCCTCCTGCCTGTGAAGGTTGAAGCTGAAGTTGTGGGGAGGACAAATGCTCTCCTTGCTCCTCGCTCTTTGGGAATGAATGATTTTTAAGCGAATTAGTGAGGGGGGATCCTGATTTGGAGCTTTGTGGAATCTCATTAAAAGCAGCTTTGTTAGGCACAGCCCCCCAATAATGACATGCAGGGAGGCCCGGCGCAGCCATAGGTCCGCTCATAATGGGCCTGATTCATGCATCTTTGATTGCCGTGTGGAATTGGATTAAAGGATCATCTCGGCTCTTAAAGACGTGTGTTTGTTGTGGACAGTTGCACAGTTGCCTCCTGCTTTGCATACATCAGCTCAGTGGACAAGGAGAGGTGAAAGTCAATTAAACATTGATGCTTCTTTAGCACCGAAACTCCAGCTCAAAGAGAGGAGATCACATCGGCCTGTTCAGACCCAACACTGAGAGAGAATCACTTTCATTACTGTCATTGATGGTTTCATCCAGCAGCAGACGTCAGAGGAAAGATCAGAGACACTCTTTGATTAAATTAGAACATTTTTGTCTTAAAATAGAGGCATTTTTCACACAGAAACCTCCATGAATTTCCCTTAAAGTAGTAAATAGATATACTATATAGAGAAAACCTGGATTATTTGAGGGATTAGAAAGTCATAAAGGTAAAAAAAAATCTCATATTAAATGGTCTGTATTTGTATAGCAAAGTGCTTCACACCACCAGTCATCCACCCATTCACACACAGGTGATGGCAAGCTACATTGTAGCCACAGCTGCCCTGGGGCGCACTGACAGAGGGGTGGCTGCCAGACACTGGCGCCACCGGGCCCTCTGACCACCACCAGTAGGCAACGGGTGAAGTGTCTTGCCCAAGGACACAACGACCAAGACTGTCCAAGCCGGGGCTCGAACCGGCAACCTTCCGATTACAAGGCGAACTCCCAACTCTTGAGCCACGATCGCCCCTTTTTTTTCAGCATGTACATTCATGTTAAAAAAAAAAGCTGAGTATCTTTTTAAATTATAGTTATAAATTCACAAGCAGGAACCTGAAATCATAAATCTTTCAGAAAAAAAAACTCAATTTATCAAAGAATTTTAAATGTGTCTTTAAAAAATATAATTATTCTCCCACCACTGGAGCACTCATCTAAGACCGGACAGTCTTAGAGATTTTAAAAATCAAAATATTCTGCTTACAATTACAAGTACAATTATCATAAAAATGAATATTGTCTTCTTAAATACATTTACATAAAGATATGTAGAAAAATATAATAATTCAGGGATTATAACATCAGAAAAATTTAATGGAAAAAAAATTCTCATATTAAATACTTTAATAACAGTTACAGGTGTAAATCTCATAATTTAGAAGGAAAAACTCAAATATTGAAATAACAAATTCTGAATTATCTGGAATAAATGTGTTTCCTTAAAAAAAATCAGAGGGGAAATGCAGTATATTTTTTGAAAATTCTGTTCAGAGGAACTGCAGGCTGGTAGGAACCATTTTGAAGTAAAAGCAGAGTTTAGATTTCGTAGAGAAAGAAAGAGAATGACATACTGGGTGTTAGGTGTGGCTGTGTGCAGACAGGAATAGGACCCAAGGTGCAGACTCCGGAGACAGTCGTGAACTCAAAATGGCTTTAATGTGATACTCAAAATATATCATAACTGAAAAAACTCAAAATAACCTTAAACTGGAGGAATGACAGAACACACAGCAAGGTAAACGGTAGATCGCGACACAGACACAGAGAAACACAGGGCTTAAATACACAGAGGGAGCAATCAGGGAATGAATAACAGGAGGGAAACACAGCTGGGGCAAATCAGAACTGACGAGACCAAAGGAAGCATAAACTGAACACACTGAGATAAGACAGAGACCTTCAAAGTAAAACAGGAAACACATAACACAGACTCACATGCAGGCACTACAGAGGGAACAGAGACGTGGGACCAGGGCAGACACAAACACTGACTGAACACGGGGATATAGGAACTAAGGATACACAGAGACGCGAACTAGACAAGGGGATACAGGTGATAGGGGAGACAGAGCAACTAAAGAAACACAGACAGAAAACCAAAACACTAAAACTCTAACCAAACCCCACCCAGAGGACCTTAACTAAGAAAAACCTGTAAAGCAAAGCTAGAATATAATGAAATAACAAAATCAAATAACCAAAAACACAAAACACTGGGTCACCGACCCAGGAACCCTAACACTGGGACTGTTGCTTGATTCTGCTGGAGGCTTCTTCCTCTTAAAAGGGAGTTTTTGCTTCCCACTGTCACCAAAGCTCTTGCTCATAGGGGGTCGTCTGATTGCAGGGTTTTCTCAGTTGTATTATTATAGGGTTTTTACCTTAAAGTATAAAACACCTTGAGGCGACTGTTGTTGTGATTTTGTGTTATATAAATAAAACTGAATTGAACAGCAATATGTCACTGCATGTAGCTACATCCATCTTTTATATACAGTCTGGTGTTCTGAGTTTAAACGTGTGACTGTTAACCCTTTAAAGCCGGTCGAAGCGGGCACGCTCCGTTTTGCATAACTGTTTTTAAATCCCGGTAGCTCTGCAACCACGTAAGCTAGCACAATAATTTTTTTTTCATATGAAACCGGAGGAGTTGTACTTACATCTTATGCCATCAGCTTGTCCTAGTTCACAGTTTCCTTCCACATATAGGTTTGCAAAAACTACATAAAAAGCACTTGCAGCAACAAAAACATAATATTCCAGAAACACGCTTTGCCGATCCGATCAGCTGTTTGTAACACTTCCTACGTCCATCAGCACGAACTATCACATGTCCGCCATGACCTGCCCGAAACCGGAAGTGACGTCATTTTGCAGAAATGTAGTTTTTTACCATCAGGGCCTCATGAGCCTATACTGGTGTTTTTAAAAGTTATGTTTGACTTTATGACTTTCTGTGTCATTTCTGGGATGCTTAGGACTCATATTGCACTGCTGGAAATAGTTTATTTTGATGCATATGCTGTTTTTTTGCAAATTTGCACTATAATATTTATTTTCTTTTTCCTGCAGTATATAAAAATTGATGTATTTCAAAAATAAAACTATGAAGACACTTAAAATAAATTTCCTGTGGTGGAAACTATTTTGTGCAAATTTTTTGTATTTACAGTTTTGAGGGATAAGCCTCTTAAATTTCTCTAACTAGAAATATATGTTAAAAAAACAAAAACGGTTTTCAATTTTTTTTTTTGTAGTTTATTGCACTTTTTTGCAATTTATGTAATTATTATGCACTTAATGCATACATATTATTAAAATTTGGGCTATAACAGTTGTATTGATGTATATCAACTTGAAATGCTCCCAAAAAATGGCACTACAGCATGTAAAAATATAACATAAGCTCTGGCGGACTTGGTTCTATGGTAGGTCTTAAAGGGTTAAAGAGGTTTTTGCCACACAGACATGATTATTATTATTATATACAGATTATTATTGCACCATGATAAGAAATATTCAAAGTCATTCTGCTACTCTGTGCCCACAAATCCTGCCTAATTCAGTGGGAACACTTTTTCATGCCGATTGCTGCACAGAGGTGACTGTTTTATTTATTCAGCCACTTTTCAGGGAAAGTTTTGGGATATTTTTCCTCAAGGTGAAACCCGCTCTTGCAGGTTCCTCCAAGTCCTTCACGGTGACCACGCTCAGAAACTTTATGAAACCCAAGGAAACAAATGAGAAGTGTATGAATGTGATATCCAGCCTCAGCCTGTCACATGACCGCTCCTGTAGTGCTCACATTAACCCCTGAGGCTCCTACTCAGATTCCCGTTGAATTCATAATCACAGCTCCTGTGCAGTGCACGCGCCCAAGCTCACGCCCCGCTTGCACCTCGCCCCTCCATCCTTGCCGCGCATCCGTGGACCATTCATCACCGGCCGCTCGCTGACAGTGACGGATGGGTCAACGCGCCGCTGGCACTCTCCCAGCCAGAGACTCATACGGCGGCGGCAGCAGACTGACAGCTGGAGCAACATGTCAAGTGGTTGAGAGAGCGCGGCCATTAATATCCTCCGTCACATGACCGTGGCAGCGTGGGGCCTTGGTGGGGGGGAAGGGTTGGGGCCACAGAGGGAGATGTCACGGGGACAGTCATGGACGCCAGATCTTTAATCAAGAGCTGATGGGTAATGAATATATCGCTCACAAACTGGATGGCGTGTGGCGGGAGGCGGCGAGCGGTCTGATGACCCACCTGTGGCTCGCTGTGACCCCAGGGACGGATCCTCTTGAAGACCTGAGCACATGTAGTGTGTTGCTCAGTCAGTGAGAGAGATCGTAATCATCTGAGGAGGACCGCTCAATGAGGCACAAGGGGGCGGAGCCTGAAGGTGGTGGAAATCATGACGTGACGTTCATTGGTCTATAAATCTGCTCAGAGTTCATCACTGTGGTGTTTTTGGTGCTTGTTGGTTGATGATGTCACTTCTGCAGCTCTACCTGAGGTCACATGGTCCTTCTGCAGCTCACACTGGAGAAGCTCTTTCTTCCTGTTTTTCAGCACAAACAGAGCACGTGCGTCATTCCTGATGTCACCGACCTTCAGAGCGTCAGTCATTACTGAGCAGGGAGATTTTATGAATCATGTGCTTTAAGTTCCTGTTTCAGACAGTCTTCAGGTGTTTCTTAAACTTTCACCACAAAACAACAGCAAAAGAAAAGAGATGCTAAGGCTGGCGTAGCACCTGTGACATCAGCTGTTGGTTGTGTGGTGTGAAGCAGATTTTTTGTTGCCACCAGAGATGACCATATTTAAACTGGAGGGAGGGAGCACTTAGTCATCAGTTTGCATCCATACAGACACAGATGCATGGTAATTAGTGCTCAGTAACACTAATTTCTCTTGCACGCTCTGTTAGGACATTAACCTCACAGCAGCCATAGTATTGGTCACATGATGTCATTAAAAATGGCTCCAACAGCACAAACACGGTCAGAGGTCCAGTTCAGGTGAAGCTAGCAGCTTCAGCCACCGATGTCACCATCCATCTGTCAGTAAAAGAGGCCACATTCATAATGCAAACTTTTTAAGCCTTACAATTTAAACAGATGAGTTATAAAAACATTCTCTGTCTGTACAGGTGTTATTAGGGAGGAAACATTTTGGACTTTGACAAAGAAGAATATAATTTCAGAAAAGTAGAGGATCGATGAAAGAGCCCTGTGGAACACCTCGACCTGTAAGAAAACACTCTGCGATGCCCTGCTCTGGTTTTTGTGGCTCACATTGATCTTTGATGGTTACTGCTTCAAGAAAGACTCTTTTGACATCATGTCAAATGTCCAGATGTTTCAGGTGTGATAAAGGTTTTACTTATACCACTTATCCCACCTTTATATCCAGTTTAGTTTTTACATTGAGTTTGTGTATCAGGCTGTTAACGTGTTTATTTCTGCTTTAAAGTTTTAACACTGTGGTCTGTGGGGAGTGGCTCACTGCTGCCTCTGCTGGACATTAGAGGAACTGCAGGTTCTGATGCTGACCCTGTGACCCCATCAGTCATCACCATCTGTCTTGTTTGAGCCTGGATGTTTGAATTTGGAGCAGTTACCATAGATTTTTTTGCTCTGTTGAATCCTGTGGGCCGTTACAGTGAATATGAGGCGCCTGTCAGCATGCACATGTGGTCTCCTCACAGTTCACCTGTTGGCAGCTTCCTGAGCTGCACATTCTCCCTCATGGATCACATGTCAGCTCTTCTCCCCACCCTCCACCTCCATCTCCTTTACTCACACAAATACAAAAGCCCCTGTGCAAATGTAATTGTATCACTAATTATGCATTTAATTCAGTTATAAGGAGCTAACAGCTCCCTGAGTGGCAGCGCTCGCCGCTAAAAGGCAATTCATCCCTGAGATTGAGAAATCTAATTAAGAGGAAATGCTTAGCAGACAAATCCTTTCTGAGGATAATCCTGTTTGCTGGCATTAACATCCCAGCTGTGGCTGCTGTTTGCCTATTACACAGCCCGTGTGTGTGTGTCTCTGTGTGTTACACACTTCCCGTGACCTCCTCAGATCACAGACTGTGTATCTGTATTTCCACCCAGAGGCCAGATTTTTCAGGGTTATGATGGTGGGGTACGTCACTATGGTAACCTGAGAAGATTGCAGATGGATTTGTATTTCTCTGATTTTTGAGATGAACATCCGAGTGCTGGAGCCGTAAAGGTGAGTTCAGGTGTTTATGTGTGCCTGGCTCAAAGTCCGGCTTCCCGTCCCTGCAGTTTTTATTTTTATCAAATAAACTGAGCTCAGTGTAACATCAAAGCTCAGATCCAACCCACACACCTCAAAGATCTGCAGGTCACATGATGAAGAAAAGCATTGAATCCTGAAATCTGATAGGCTGAAAGCAGCAAACAGAAAGTTTCTCCTCTGTACACGCAGGATGCCGCTCACATCAAATCTTTCTTCAGAACTGGTGGTCGTTCTGCTCTGGGCCTCCAACCCCAAAAGAGCCAAAGAGCAAATCCTCAAGCATGAGATTTAGCAGTTTTAAAAAAAGTGAATTAAATCTTTACTAAACTGGAACGACTTCTTTAAGTTCACCTTTCGTGGTTTTGGTGTACTCCTCCTTTGAAACCATTCCACCTTCGACTCATCGTCCTGCACGGCCTCCTTCAGACGGAGATCTTCACGTTCCCGTCACGTGATGCAGGAAGCCGTCTAGCGTCTGACTGTCCTCCTCAGAAAATGACCAAAACGACGACTCAATCATCAAAACAGTCGGCGATTAATTTTCTGTGACTAATGGCGGCGGCTGTAATTGATACGTGCGTTCTCCTCGTGCTCCTCCTGCAGCTGAGTTTCAGGGACCTCCTGCTCCACGCTCTCCATCTCTGTCAGGAGGAGCGTGCCGAGGAGCCTTCCCTTCTTTTAATTTACTACGTGAATGATTACATAGCTCATTGGCTGGCTATTGTCTGGCTGATTGATTTAATTAAGTTGGGATTAATCACGGCAGGTGATATTTAATGTTTGGGATGAGGGAGCAGGGGAGTGGCCGCCGACCGAGGACTCGCACCCCGTTCTTAGATTAATGCACCTTCCTGACAGAGGTTGAAAAATAAATTTCACCCGCTTTGCCTCCTGGCCTCTCTTCATTTTTTCCACATCACGGGCCAATGCTCACCCCACCCCCTCTGATGCAGCCGCATGCTCGAGATGAATTATTTTACAGTTGGAAGACGTCCTCCTCTGGTCCTCACTTCTGCATTCGACTAATGGAAATGTCCTCGAAGCAGTGAAAAGGCTCCAGTCTAGGCCCAGATTACAGAGGGAGGAGGGCTGAATCCTCCCTCATCTGTGACAGATCCGGACCTTCAGCAGCAGAAACCCTCCACGAATCGACAGTGGAGCACAGCTCCTGTGTCCTGAAAGCTGTGAGGCTGGAGGTAGCGCTCAGAGCACCTGTGGCTGAAGCTCCAAGCGCTGCTCGAGCTTTAATTCAAACAGTGTGACTTGAAGGAACACAGAGGCCGAGAGGTGGATTCATATTAATTAACACAGAGAAAAAAGTAGGAAGAAATGTTGTCGGCAAACGAGAGGCTCTGATTGGTCAGGAGTTGCTGAAACAAAGCAGCAGATAACAGATGTATTCATTCGCTCATTATATTTATGATGTCTTTACACTTACTTTAATTATCATCTCTTAAATTCTCACTGCTGCTAATATTTTTGTTCTTAATCTTTTATTTCCGCTTGGTATTTTTTTCTTATTTGTATATAATGTGAACTGGAATCATAATTTCCCTGAGGGGACTTCCCCAAAGGATTAATAAGGTTCTATTCTATTCTACTCTAGTCTATTCTTCTTCTTTCTTTAAATATTTAAAATACAATAAATAAATAATTTAAAATAAATAAATAATTAAAACTTTAAGGATGCAACAAACATGAAATCAGTGGATAACACACAATTAAATACAAATAAAAAATAAATAAATTCAATTAAATATTTTGTATGCACTGTTATAAAACATGGGGCCAGTTCAAATTTTCAATCAAGCAAATAAAAAAAACTGTAAAATTAATGTTATAGTAAATATATATTGTATATAATAATGACTGAAACAACAAATTAACACAAATACGCAATAATCCTTAAATAATACATGAAATTCAGATTACAATAAATGAATTTATAATCCCAAGAAGCACCAACATAAAATATATAAAAATGAGAAAATAACAAATAAAAGCTCCACACACTCTGCAAGCCTTCTCTGAATAAATAAATTAATACAAAAACAAAAATATAAGTTATGAAACTTTTATGCCCATAATTATTTGAATAAATAAACAATTTTATCTATTTCACTGCTTCGTGTTTATTGAGGGTGGAGAAGTTTTTACCTGAAAGTGTTTTTAATCCTGCAGGTATTGATGCTTCAGTCTCAGCTCTGACATGTTGAATAGTGTCGCTGTGAGCTGTGGGTGGAGGTGTTGCGGGTGTTGGGGACCTGCAGAGCTGCTGATGGATCCCCGCTGAGAGTGCGAAGCGCATGCCGCCAGCAGATCTTATCGGGCCCTGATCGCATTGATCGGTCCTCCGGGACCTCAGCCATTCAGCCAGCGATGGTGGAGGTGGGAGAGAGCGGGTGGGGCTGGGCAGGGTTGGCCACATATGCTCTGAAGCAGCTCCTCATCAGCGAGGCCATCAGCGGCGTGTGCGCTCCTGATTGTTATCTGTAGAAAAGCTTTGAATATGATTACGTGACCCGCGCCCTGCGATCATTAACATTGTAATGGGGCATCTGTCGGTGCTGCGACCCTCCGCCCGGGGCGCCAGGAAGCCCCCGCCACTTCATTAATTAACCTGCACCTCAGGTCTGCTGCGCCTCTTGCAGCAGCTTCACCTGCACAACTCATTAGCCCGGCGCTGCATCACCTGCGCGTTGTTGTGTGTTTACATGGGAACACATTCGGAGCAGGACTTTACACGGAGGCGGGGTGGAGGTGGGTGGTTGGGGGGGGGGACCTGCTTTATATCAGCCTCTCCACCAAATTAGTCTGCCATGTAAATCAGAGCGGCGACAACAAAAACACCTGTCAGGGGACGCATTCATTACGAGGCCTTTAATTGAAAGAGGTGCGTCATAAAAACAGCTTCTAATCAGCATCATCGTTCACGGCGGGAAGGAGGCGACGCTCCTGCGAGCTCCTTCTGCCCGTGCACGAGCCTCGCAACAAATGAAAGATTGTGTGTCAGTTGATTATCTGCCCATAGAAATAATGGCTGAATGAGAAATGATCATTAAATCATTGGTGGCTCTTTGTTGGGGTCCAAATGAGCTGTTTTGCTCGGGCCATCTGTTCCTGTTTCACAGGAAGCTCTTCTGTGGTGGCGGCGGCGTTTCATCGACGCTCAGCCCAGCGTTCAAGAGCTTTCACGTACGTCCAGGTGAGGCTCTGCTGTCCATAGAGCAGCATCAAATCTGATCCCCAGAGGAAATGCCACCTCTGGTCCACGCCACCATCAGCACACAGAATCTCTTCTTCTGACTACTCAGCCATCAACAAACATGGCAGGACTTTCTTTAACCTCCTAGGATCTCGCGTCCACATATGTGGACATCACATTTTGGGTTGTCTAGACCAAAAAACTAAATTTTGTTCTACAAGGGTCTGATATTCACTTACGAGGACATTATACTGCCACTGTTCTATCGGAATTTAAAACGAACGTCCTCATATGTGGATCTCATTTTTCTCAGAAACAGAACTCAGGTAAAAAAACAAAATCACGTAATTCTTTGTTTTTACATTCATCAGGTCCCAATCAGCCCAATAGCAAGGAGAAATTAAAAATGCATGCCATGAAAAAGTTTGGGTCTTAGGAGGTTAATGTCTAAACAAGCCTAACACCAATCTCGCCTTCACAAGTGACACTGTGTGAGACAAAGAAAGACTCCCTTTGGTGCCGTTTCAGCTTGTTGTACACCCCTCAATATATGTAACCACCTTGCATGGGTGCCGCTCTGCTGGAGCCACCTCCACCGACATTCAACACATGAGTTTATGATCGCGTCAGCCCAGAAGCTACAGAGGTTCACAGATGATACAGAAAGAGGTCGTGCAATGCATGGAAAAGATGAAACTTCTCCTCCTGTATCAGCACTGATGTGGAGGTTTTCTGTGAGTGGTGATGCCTATCTTTCTGCAGAATACAGCAACAGGCACAAGCGCCTACAATGCAAATGGTACAGAACTGTGGTCACTTTAGCAAAAATGCTAAATTAGCAGCTAGAGGATCGATAATAGAGCCCTGTGGAACACCACAGCCTATAAGAAAACACTCTGTGATGCACTGCTTCCAGAAAAACTCTGGTTTGGGTGTAAAACACATCATGTTAAAGTTTTAACATTGGAGCCTACAGTACTGACTCACTGCTGGAGTCTCTGCTGGACGTTAGAGGAACTGCAGCTTTAGTCTTCATTTTGCAGCTTGACCTTTGACTTACATACACCCCTTCACATCCTTAACTTCGTGCATTTAAATGTGCATTAAAGTATTAAATCAGTTGAAAAAGGCCTCCACGAACGACATAAACCCAGATTATCTTCGGCTGCACGTTTCCGGCTCCACCACGCAGTGTAAATCCTGCTCTGACTCCTGACATCATCATGTTTAGTCCACATAATTGAAATCTCTTATCCACTCAGCAGCACATCAGCCTGTGCTTCTGCGAAACAATGACAAACTGTGCAGAGGAACATGTTAATGTGAGCACAGGAGCTCTGTATTAGAATGACCTGCAGCAGGAAACTCGCTGGGACTGAATGGAATCTTGGATGACATGAATAATTTAGCTGACAGTAAAGGAGGTAATATAAATGCACACATATATTCTAATCTTTTTGGCCGGTGGTGCGTGGATGCTGTGTTTCCTGCCGCCTCTGTCTCTCTCTCATGTGGAAAGGCAGCAGATGCCCTCAGTGCTGCTGAATTAATCGAGAAATGTATCTGCTCCTTGGATTTATTCACATACAGATGCATGATAATGATTCCCAGATTAATCCGGGACAACCACTGCCGCCTCTGCGTGCACTCAAGGTAACTTTTTTCCCTCCTGACCTTTAGCTCGCTGGCAGTCTCATTTCACAGCTGATACTTTGATCGGCGACAACACCTGAGCTGTGCTCCTCCTCCTGCAGCACGGTGCTCCTGTAAGACAGCGCCCTGGGTGCACAAGCCCTCATCCTCATGTTCTGTGGCCAGCATATCTTCCTTCAGCCGCTGAGATGTTTGACTTTTATATTTGGCTGTACTGCATAATTTCTACTTTAGGCAGTACAAAAATATTTGGACATGGACAAAAAACCCAACCACTTACAAAGTGTCCATGTACATAAACACGCAGATGTTTTCTGCAACTATTTCACATTTTTTCCATGAAACCGAAAACAAAGTACAAAACTTAAAGCTTCAAAGCTCGGAAGCAGGACACAAACAGTCAAGCAAACTCCTCACCCATGAAATCCCGCTATGAAGGCTCAAGCTGAAAGGTGAGCGCTAGATCCACACTGAAGAACACTGTCGCTCGTTGGCCAATGAGTTTCTTGGGTGAGCCTCCTCTCTGTGTTTTATGGGGTTGTTTCAGGTACTTTCATTATTGCTGTCATTCTTCCTGCTTCCACCAGGTGGGCAGGTTTAAGGTCAAGGTTAAGGGTTAAAAAGCACACCTGAGGACACCTTGTGCAGGAATGAGTGACGCCAGCAGCATTGACAGCTCACCTCATCACAAACATTTGATGCACAAAAAGCAAATCAGCCTTAGCACATTAGCTTGGGATTAGTTTGGGATTTTTCTCTAAATAAACTAAAAATAAACCAATTTCTACAAATGAAAGCAATGATCGAGTGTTTGGCCTGAAAACTTGGAGCTGATGTATTTTTCTTTGTGTTGTACCTGAGTGGATCTCTCGCTCTTCATTATTCCTGACCTCTCTGTCTGCTCGTCACCTTCTTACTCAGCGTGTCTCAGGATTGGACCTGAGCCGCTGGCCCCCACGTCCAATCACGAGGCACGCTTCTCCTGAGTGACACCTGAGAGGAAACGCTCAGACACATCAGCGTCACCTGTCGCTGTAACGCTCAGCGGTCTGAGCGTACCTGTCAGTGACTCGTTTCACCTTCAGGTGACTCAGAAAACAGGAAGTCTGGCTCACTCCCCAACAATTAAAACTACAACCTTTTAATATATTTAAAGAAACCATCTGAAATACTTTTGCCATCACGCCATGAAAGATGATCCTGGTCACTAAGCGTAGCCATAAATCAAACCTTTGATATTTCCAGCTTTCCCAGAATGCATCTTGTGAATCAACAGAAATATCCTCTATGTCACACTCTGAAGTTCACAGGAACCAGGTTCAGTCTTCAGACTGTGGCTGTAAAATGTGAATTTGTAATGAACTTATGGCATCTTCTCAATGAGTGTACGGGGGCTTAAATGCAAAAAACCTTCAAACCTCCAACCACAGAGCGGCGTTTTCCACAGATGTTCGATATCAAACTAATTCCGGTGTAAACTAACCTTCATGTAGTCCCAATAAATAAAAAAGAATGTTTGAAGATTGTTAAATACACAATTCCAGTCCAGATTTCTTTATCTCAACATTAAGGAGGTCCAAAAGTGGCAAAATAATAGGGCTTAAAAAATGACACAATAAATTACTAAAACATTATATTAATTACCATTTAATGCATCCAAATGAGTTGGGAGGGTTTTTTGTTGTTGTTGTTGTTGTTGTTTTAATATTTCAGCAGGCACGGGTTCTTAATTACCTTGAAATCTGACATTTCACTTGATGATTACACCAACTTTTTAATTTTGCATTTGAAGTGAGTCCTTCAAAATATTTTATAACCAAACAAAAAACAATGAGCAAAAGAAACACAAGACATCAACTAAAAATCTGATGAATTAAAAAGTAAAAATGGAATTATTAAATTATTAGAGGAATAAATGTATACATAATGATAACATACAAGATAAAGCAGAAAATTTATTTATTTATTTATTTATTTATTTATTTATTTATTTATTCATTTATTATTTGTATATGGTGCGATTAGTTTTATTAGTACATCATATATTTTCCTTTTTACAATTGTCAGAATTGGCAGCTTCGGCCCTCCAAATAAAATCAGTCATAATTAAAATCAGCATCTTTGGTGTAACAGTGTTTTCAGCATGCTGGTCTGTCTCACAGCTGCTGCTGATGTGATGTCACAACGAGCTGTATATAGAAGGTTAATGAATCCAAATCTCAGACGTTTGGTGTTTTAAGCCGAGCGGCGGGTGCTCCGAGTCTGTAAATCTCCTTCACGTTTGTTCTGTCGGCTGTTTTAGGGCGCTCAGTCATCCTGAAGCGTTTGCCCTTTTTCAGGAAATCTGCTGCAGATGTTCAGCCCGCCCCTGATGAATCTGCAGTTATTGATGGCTTCATATACGCAGTGAACTTCTCCAATCGGCCCGCGCGGTAATTGTAAAGGAAGTCATATGCATAAAATTAATTATACGGCGCAATAAGGCCCATAAATCAGGTCACCATCAATTCAAGTGGAAATGTTTCAACCGCAGGCTCCTCTGCAGAGTTCAAGGTAAAAAAGGGTAGGAATCCCCACATTTTTTTTTTTTTAGGCAAATCAAGAAAGTAATCAGCGAGAGAGGACAAAGACGTGCCGGCACAATGGAGGCCTCAGCGCCGCGGCCTCAGCACGTGCAACCAGAGATGAGATTCGTCCTCTGCAGCGGAGCAGCAAGAAGCAGCAGGTCCTCCATGAGGAGCCATAGCGCCGCCTGCGGCGCCACCATTCAGTAGGTGTGAAAGCATGAGAAGATCCTGCCTCTGTCTCAGCGCGGGAGCTAATCTGAAAGAACAATTACACACGTTCAGTCCATTTATTTTCCGTCTCACAATTATTTGATGTATTTATTTTAATGACATCGTGTAATTCACTTCATCTCAGCCTCTCGCTGCCTGCTAGCTTCAATTACCGGCCACTCATTTATAACTCCCCGCGGCTAAAAAGAAGCTAATTGCCCAGATGGAATGCCTAATGAAGGTTGCACAATTATTTCGTGAGTTATTGAGATTTGTATTTTGTTAGCTACTTAATGAAATGGCTTCTTTTTCAACAGGTCCCTTTTTTCTCTCAATCACAGGCCTCTAAGGAGCAGATCATCATCGTCCTCCGAGTATTTACACACTTCTGCTGGAAAAATGAATTTCTGCTCTCAAGTCGCAGGCTGATTAGAATTTCATGGTCCGAGCGTGTAATTAGTGCAGCGGGACACGCTCTCCATTAACTTCAGTGTTTTCCTGTAAATCGGACTCGGACACGTGTAGATTCCTCTGATTTTATCACATCTGCGATCATCTGCATATTTTTGCTGTTTGTGTGCAAAATGAAAGTTCACTGAACCTGATCATCGTATCCCACAGCTTTAACGCCTCCATGTAAACCACATGTTTAATTTGTGTCCTTCACCTCCTGTATGTGCTGCTCACTAAAGCTTTTCATTATGAAAGCTGCAGATGCGCTGACTCTCAGTGATGACACGGTTCAACTGAAACCTGGGTCAAACTACAGGAAGTTATTATTACCGATCACATCAACAACCTGACACAGCGGAAGGAAGTAAAGACAAAACTAAAAGAGAAGCTGACCCTTCAAAATAAAACAGGAAATAAGCTATAAGAGGGACAGAGACCCAACTCACAGAAGAAAGAAAAGAAGAGACAATAAAAATTAACATTTAAACACGCACAAAAAAAAGGTTCTTTGATATACATTGGTGTGGAACATAAGGCCGGGGCCCAGAATCGGCCCAACAAACACTGTAATCTGGAAGGATTGGGAGGGCATAAAGGTTTTTTAGAGCTTTTCTTGCTGATGAAGAGTTCTCCTCACATATACCACACCGCAGTAATGAAGTAATATATAAGCAATAAACACAAAAGTTCCTGTTTTTTTTTCATATTTACTATAAAAATGAAACACATTTTGAGATGAGAAAATGAAGCACAACTGTGTTACCTTTATTTCCTCACTGTAAGGTTGAGCTCGTTATGATGGGGCGGAAAATTTGAGCTGCGTTTTTAAATTTATGCATTCTGCTGTTGATGATGTCATTCTCCCGCCCGCCTAGCGGAGAGTCGCCAGCTGATATGAGCCGTCTGTCACATCACAGTGTGTAACAATAATATTAGTGTGACGGGTAACTGCAGCCATTAAAGCCCATTCAGGCTTATCAGCTAACACAAACTGTGCTCTACGGCCCCGGCTGGTATTTTAACGAGGTGCTACGGCGCTCAGCCTTCTAGCCCGGCACGAATACTGAGGCGCGCCGCAGGGAGCACTCGGAGGTGTTCCTGACGGGGATGCAGGCCAGCTTCTTCTTGTGTTTAAAGTCGGAGCGTTGGTTGGATCGACTCAGGAGTCGTGATGTTTTAAAGCCTCCACCTGCATCGGGCCTTCCGGGCGGGGCAGTGAGAGCTGATTGGACGACGTAATGACAGCCTTCACTGTGCCTGCTCTTTGTAAAATGTTTATGTCATCTTTTGTTTGGTACCGGCAGTGTTCCAGTTTCTGTAGAACTGGGGCTGTGATCATGTGATGCAGGTGAACATCCTGTGGGGGAAAAAACAGAGCTGCATTTAATGAGATAAAATTTTGTCCACATTTGTAAATACTGAAGGGAGCAGGAACAGGAAGTACGGGTCCTGAATGCTTCCTCAGAGGCAGCAGACTGATACAATGACTGGTCAGGTTCAGTTTGCATGAGGAGGATGGATCTGAGCTCTGAGCCAGGGTCACAGCTTGAAGCCCCGATGGACGATTTCTGCAGCAATGTTTGCTTCTATAATGCTCGAGATGTTGGACGGATCAATACAGGAACAGGAAGTGATGTTCTTCCTTGTGTCACTCTCACTGATACAGGCGTTGGAGTGATTTTGGAAACCTGCAAACATCCACAGCTGCCAGCGGGAGGAGAAGCAGGAATCTCACATCTTTGAGTTTAATCACATCACATTTGACGTGGTTTAAGCAGTTTAGCAGCCAATCACTGCAAGTCTGCTGCTGAAAATGGCCTTGAGCGGCGTAGGGGTCAAATTGGTCCACATCTGGAGTTTATGAGAAGGGCGGCTTGAGCGGTGAATGATGCGCTCTCTTATCATGACCTCTGAAACATGTATGTTAAAGCAGGTTATTCATCAAACATGGCAGCCACGTCGATACGGGCGAGCGGCGGCGCCCGAAAAGGCAAAAACACATCAGCACTTTAATTAATGCAATTAAATAAAGCAGCAATTTCTCAGGGCACTGTCACTCACTTTAAGTGACCCAGTAACTGAAGGGCCCTTAATAACCGTGGCTCCTATTTATCACGCTGATGACGCTGGAATTGAATCTAGCCCTCGCTCACATGAATAGAATTTATCCATCAAACCTGCGGCGACCTCGGACAGCTTTTAATTTGGTTAGCAACACAGTCAGAGGTGAGCAGCCAGTGGGCGGGGCCAAACGAGTACCTGCTCTGTGGTCATAATTACAGCATCACTGACCTGGAGCTGTGACACTCTCTCTCTCACCTCTTTAACCTGCAGGATGCTGTCTGATTGGCTCTTGTTCTGTCACATGATTGTGTGCGATTAGCAGCAAGAGGTGCCACAGGACGCTCATCCGGTTTGTGGATGTTTGCTGAACTGAGACGTGTCGTGTGTAATCAAAGCTGAGCTACTTTCTTCATAAAGCGGCGATGGCGAGCACACAGTCGCACAATTAACTGCCGCTGTTTGTGGTAATAAAGCGGGTGGGGCGCAGGCGGTCTGCACATCATCGTGGCCATTTTTCACAGGCGGCGGCACCGTAATATTGTCCACAACATAATGGTAACACTTGTTCCAATAAAACAGGCAGTTTTACACCATGTTTTCATAGTAAGCTTTTATTTGACTGCTGCAACAGCGCCGTGAATTCATCACATCCTTTACAGCGCACACTAACCCGGGAACGTCTCCTCTAACAGCTGCACCGGCTCTCGTTAAAGCACGCCGAGCATCACAGGAAACGTCTCTGAGTGCGTGCAGGAACGACTCAACACAGAACAGCACGAGCAGCGCTTTCCCGCTCTGACTGTCAGGACTGAGGTCTGTGTCAGCACTGCTGCAACATGATCGGTTCATTTGATGGCTTCAGTTTTCCCAGGCCTATCTGTCAGACGGCCAGAGATGATTAAACACCCAGATTTGTTAAATAAATCTCTTACTCTATACATTTGATCCCACAAAGAAAAGACAAGAATTATGTAAAATACAGATCTATGATTATGCAGAAATCATGTTCTTGCCTCTGTCTGTTTCCTGGTGAGAAGCATGTTTCTAAAAAAAAAGAGGATGAGAGGTCTGCGGACCCAAATAAGAGTTTATAGGAGCATATTTTACTCCTATAAACATGAAAGCAACGTTTGGATCGTCTTCCTTTGGCAGTTTGTCAAAGAGGTGAGCAGAATCAGCAAAAATCTCCTTAACTCATTTTTTTGATCTAGCAGCTAGAAATGTAAGCCCTGATGTGTTTCAAGCAAACACAAAGATCCTTCTCACAGATCCTCCTGAAGATGATGGAGGTTTCCAGCCTTATTTCCTGCTGTCAGCTGAGCTTCACCATCAGAAAGGCTCTCCGACCATCTGCTGAGCGCTCTGTGCGGACACTGCAGAGAGGCTATGTGTTGGTGATGGACATAAAGCTGCCTTGTTGAGCTAATTTCCTTAATGAATGCCTTCAGCCCCCCTCTGTGTCCATAATAATGGCCGCTGCTCCTCCTCCTGTGGCTGTGAAAGCAGGGACCACCCACCCAGAGGACGGTGCAGGAGGAGGATTCATTCGCAGGTACGCCGTCACTGTCAGGAGTTCACAGGAAGTTCACACAGGGACAGCTGGGATGTGTGACATCACAGTGCTGTGAGGTCAGAGGCTCTGGGCGTCTACATACCGCCATCATGTAAATACGGCGCCGCTCCTCTGGTCTGTTTACAGCCACAGTAGTGCTACAACCTGCAGGCCGTTCAGCTGCAGCTGATGGTGTAAACACTCATGTCCAGCCTTATGCGTTGAAACAGGACGGACGGTTTAAACCTCTATCACAGCGTCTCAGACGCCTCGCTTGGAGAACTCTGTAGATTCAGTCATGGGGAAGAAAAAAGAATGTTTTTCATTGTTTGTTCAGAACTTTGTTAATGCTGAGCTCCTTGTTTGCTTCAAAGAAGTCTCAAGAGGTCACATTTTTTCATCTGTAGATATTCTCAGAAAGAGCAGCTTTTATAGAGGGTCAGAATTTTTAAACAAAACCTTTATGACGAGTGAAGACATGTTCAGTCTCTCCAAATGAAGTGTGAGGAAGAAAGAAGCACAAAAAGAAGTATTAATGATGTCATAACCAGTGCTAGGCAAGTTATTTTTTTAAAGTAATTAGTTAATGTTAGTAGTTACTTATTCAAAAAAGTAACTGAGTTAGTAGCTGAGTTACAATATTCTAAAAGTAACTAATTACTAGGAAAAGTAACTATTGCGTTAAAAAAAAAAGTTTAACACTCTGCGGTCCAGGGTGTAATTGGCCATTTTTGACTACTTTTTATTTGACCTCTACATTTCACCTTCTTGCCTTGTTTGGTATCATTCTTTTCGGCACAACCTCACATGTCTGAATTTACAGTTATGTTTTCATTTTGACATACTGTATTAACACAATTGATCTAAAATCAGACGAAAACCTAAAATCCGAGTAGAAAAAGTTATATTTTTTACTGTAACAACAGCCACAACAAACCATTTACATAACTTGAAATGCAAATTTAAATTGTATATTTTAAAACCTATGCACAAGTTTTGCAAACAATAAAGTTATATGCAGCTATTTATCTAAAAATGTAGCCAAGGCGTTTTTTATAACCATTTCAAGCTATTTAGAGAACAATCAGGTGTCCTGCATCAAAAAGGAGGCCACACAAATTATTTGCGCCACTCTAAAAAATTAATTCTCTCCACTATAAGACAAAGGAGAACATCAGAAGCCTGATACCTGCAAGCCTGACAACAGGTGTATCACTCCTTCTGTTTTTCCACCTGGAGACACTGTTTACAGTCTGCCCTCGGTGGCTTTTTGGCAGCACCTGTGACATTCACCAGTCGCCTCGTTTTTCTGACACACAAAACAAAATTATCGACTACACTACACACTAACTACATAACACACTAACTACACACTCCAAACACACTAAAAGTCACAAATCTTTTACATCTGAAAACTCTCTCTCTCTCAAACCACACCTTCACACCTCACTCCTAAAACGTCCCCCTCTTCCTAAAACAACCAAATGCCATGTTGGCATATCATTTCTTGATTGGTCGACATGGTACGTTTTTTTTTTAATGTTTTTCCACCAATAAGAAAGGGGTGTTTTTCGTTTTCTGGTCGTAAACAGAGAGTGCTTAAATGGTAAATGGCCTGCATTTGTATAGCGCTTTACACTACATTCAGTCATTCACACACACAGGCGATAGCAAGCTACATTGTAGCCACAGCTGCCCTGGGGCCCTCTGACCACCACCAGTAGGCAAACATGGGGTTAGTATCTTGCCCAAGGATATTTGGCATGCAGCCAGGAGGCAGCCTGGGATCAAACCACCGACCTTCTGATTAGTGGCTGACTTGCTCTGCCACCTGAGCTACAGCCACCCACTAGCACTGTTCTTAGACAGTAAACGTGACAATACTATTCAGGAAAAACCACAGCATATATTTTTTTTGTATCATGACTCTGGTTTTCCATGGACTATCAACGCAAATTAAAAAATGGTATGTAAATGGCCTGTATTTATATAGCGCTTTACTAGTCCCTAAGGACCCCAAAGCGCTTTACATATCCAGTCATCCACCCATTCACACACTGGTGATGGCAAGCTACATTGTAGCCACAGCCACCCTGGGGCGCACTGACAGAGGCGAGGCTGCCGGACACTGGCGCCACCGGGCCCTCTGACCACCACCAGTAGGCAACGGGTGAAGTGTCTTGCCCAAGGACACAACGACCGAGACTGTCCAAGCCGGGGCTTGAACCGGCAACCTTCCGATTACAAGGCGAACTCCCAACTCTTGAGCCACGATCGCCCCGTAGCACCCCGTAGGTATGTAGCGTCTTGTTGCTTTGTCATCTTAAATTGGTCACGTGATTGGTTTACCACGCCTACTTTATTCTTCCTCAGCCAATCAGCAGCACTCGTGCGATTGTTTTACCCCCCCCCCCCCCCCCCTAGCTCCCAGGAAAAAGAAAACAGCTTCAACTGTCTGTGGTGAAAAATACTAGCGTGTCCACACTGCATTTTCTTGTAAATAACGGTAACGGCGTTGTAACGATAGAAATGGTAATTAGTTAGATTACCCATTACTGAAAAAAAGTAGTGCCATCAGTAACGCAGTTACTTATAACGACATTATTCCCATCACTGGTCATAACCCAGTCGTATTTCACTAATTTGTATTAGGTCTCAGACCTCAGTTCAAACCAAGCCTCCAGCAAAACCTGCAGTTCCTCTAGTGTCCACTAGAGGCTCCAGCAGTGAGTCAGTCCCCACACACTCCCATGTTAAAGCTTTACAGCAGAAATAAACATTTACAGCGCGATACAAAAAGTTTGGTATCTGTAGATCATTTTTCTCTTCATAACACCTGTATGTATATAATGAGGGGTTTATGTTAAGAAACACGAGTCGACATGCACAAATACCCTCTAAAGGTCTGACCTAAAGGATTTTACACCTGAACCATCAGAGATCACTGTGAGTAACAAAAACCAGAAAGCACACAGAGTGTTTTCTTACAGGTCATGGTGTTCCACAGGTCTCCGTTGTTGATCGTCTACTATTATTATTGTTATTATTCTTGTTATTATTCATGTTTAAATTATATTCTTGTTCGTTAAAGCACAAAATGTTTGCTCCTTCATAACAACTGTATGGGTGTATATATGTATGTGTGGGTAGCGTCTAATAGCATCTAATAAGTTGTATACTTACTTCTACTGACTGTCCAGTCTAAGCTAGCATTTTATTTGAAAGTCACTGAGCACTAATCAGCAGTTATCTGAGTGATTTTATAGGAACAGATAGTCTGTGAGATACAGCTTGCTAACCTTGCTAGCATTAGCTAATAACTCCAAATATCACCAGTTTTGTTGCCAAAAAAGGGAGTGATGTCAATAAAACTAAAGTTAAAACTTCAAAACCCAATAGTGAGTGTCACATTTGGTCACATCTTTTATATACAGTTTATGGTTAAAATTGTAACTCAGACAGATCACCAATGAATACTTGGATTAGCAGATTTAAGAGTGACAGGTCTGCCTGTAGAAACATTATTATCAGAGGCAGCACTCTAAACAGAAAACTGTGATTTGTGTCCTCTGTATGATCATTGTTTTCATAATTAGCTGAAAATTTTCATTAATATGGTAAAAAAAAATCATCATTTTCCATTAATGAGGGGTTCAGTTTATGTACTGAAAACTACCTTTTTAGTTCTAAACTGGAAGCCTTTCTGAGGTCAAACATGTGCAACAAGCTTCTCCATTTTCTTGCTTTTGAATGTCAGCCAACCTAATGAACATGACAACAGCACAGATTTTATATGCACTGTTCACATGACCGCATGAGGTCACCTGCACGAACTTTCTAACCACGCTGAACAATCGACCAGTGTTGCTGTTGTTCCAGCCTCACTGAGAAAAATGTGACAATCAACCCAAATCCAGCTTTGCTGTTTTCTGGTGCAAATAAGGCAATAACTTCTAGTGGACGGGTTTATTGGATGGAGAACAAGGTGAAAGAGAGGCAAGACATGATTAAAGTCTGGAGCCTGTGGAGAAACACGGCTCCCAAATAAAGAAATTACTCTCTCACTTCTGGATGAAAACACGAGCACATCTTGCTTTTGTTTGCGGCTCTAACAACGGATGAATAATGGGCGAATGAACACAGTTTGATTAGGAGATGCTGAGCCATAATCTGACCCGTTCATTTTAATAGAGACTCAATGATAAATCAAGAGGGTTCATGCTCGCCCCGATTGCCCAAAGCAGTGGAAATGATTGCTTTGGCTTGGTGGCGTGGCACACAATGGTCTGCCTCTCAAAAGAAAGGAAACAGGGACAAATAGTGGCCAGAGCCAAGCTATTTATGGAGCAACTCCAGAGGGCTATTAAAAACTTCTCAGTCAAATGCTGATCTGCCTGAGTGGATCACAACAACACTGCAGCCTTTGGCTTGCTCTCATTCTCCGACTAGTTAGCATTCATTGCAGGGAGGGAGGGAGGAGGCAGGGAGGGAGGCAATAGTGAGGCCAAAGGGGAAATGGATTGTGATGTGAATCTGATTAAAAAGTCTTAATTCTGATATATATTTTTTTAAATTGCCACTGTTTTCATACTTTTTAGGAGCGTGAATATAGACTGTATATAAAAGATGAACTGTGCCACCCATTGTTTTCTGGATACAACATTTTGAAGCCTCAACTTCTGTAAAGCTAGTGTTTTGCATACTGCCATGTTGCACTTAAAGACACAGAAATAACCATATTTGGACGAGAGATTGGAAGACTGAGTTATCAGCTAATGCTAGTTAGCCTGGTTAGCATAGACTGTGAAAGCAACACACAGACACAAATGCTAACTAGCCATCAGCAATTAAAGTAAAATCCTAATTTCTCTCATCAAAATTGGAGCTCAGAGCAATTGGGTTAAAAATTCCTTAAAAAGGGCTTCAACTCCAATGAGCTTACTCTTCAAGGCAACCTCTAGTGGAGGCTAGAGGAACTGCAGTGCTTGACTCTTTTGTTTTGTTTTTTAATGTCTAAAGGTTCATGATTAATAGCAACAAGTGCTTTTGGAGTGTAAATTCCACAGAAAATGCTGGAAAGCTTTTGCTTCACTTCAAATTTCATCCCGTTTTTTTTTTTTTACTCTAATGTGACCATAATATCCAAATCATGTTTTATTTAAACATGATTACCAAGCTCAGAGATCAGCTGACAAAGAAGCTCATTTTCTCATAGACCTGCTTTTCGCCCCCTGCTGGTGAATAAAAAGAAAGGTTTAAGGTCTCACTTGTTAGACCTAGAAGGTATGTCCATCTTTTATAGACAGTCTGTGATCCCAGCCTCCAGGGGGCAATATAAGCAGACCACCAGCTTCATACTTTTATCTCACACACAAATGCTGAGGTGGAAAATCACTGGAGGTCCCTAATAAAATGAACTATTCATTACTGAGCAGCATCGCCGTGCCGCCCACTTATTCACTACATCACTCGCTTTAACCAGCTGATGCCGGTGTGTGCGTCATTAGGTTAACTCAACCTGTGTGTGTATGTGTGTGTGTGTGTGTGTGTTTGGGAGGTGGGGGGTGAATTCAGGGACATCTGCCCCTGTTTTTTGGGCAAGTGTAAAACACAAAGGCCATCAAAGTAACAAAGGTTAAGTCAATCCATGGCCGAGCAGCTGCTGCCCCCACACACCACACACACACGATACACACACGCCCTCCCACCTGCTTAATGGATCGACTTTAATATCATTAGCCTAAATGTTGAACAAATTGCAGCGCGCACACTTAAAACCAAATAACTCTGCCTGACTTTAATGGCTTTATACAATTAGCTGCGATGGGATTTCCATGCAGCTTCTAATCTGGCTGAGGAGAATAAATAAAATCACTGAGGCCTGTTGGTTAGGCGGGACAATGAATGGGGCCAGAGAGATGTGTTAAATGAGCTTTATGAACAAGGAAGAGGAGGAGAGGCAGAACACCAAATAATTTTCCATTTTCAGATCCTGTGGGAGGACAACACCCTAAAAAAGTAATTTTTCAGCTTATTCATCCCTAAAAGCCTGGGAGTGAAAGTTCCCCCGCAGTAATCAACCAACTCTTAATTAAACTAAAAATTTTTAAAACTACTAAAGGTTTCATTAAACTGTGAAAAGAATCTGATAACAGCATAAACTTGCAATTTAACATATGCCTGAAATGACTCTGTATTTTCATTGAAGTTGACCAATGCTGTTTGTCCTGATTTCCTGTCACATCTCTCCTGTTCGTGACCGAAGTTTCTAATAATGAGCTCAGTGTTTGTACAGTAATCACTATGAGCCAAATTTACCTTCTTTTTTTTACTGTAGGATGTGTGTAATGACTGTGCGATTTCACAGAGGGGCAACTCCCACACACTTCTGTTTGCCAATCAGAAGAAAACTTGCTTAGGATGACAAGGCTCAGCTCGTTTTAGCAGAGCATGAACTGAGGCCCAGGACAAGATAAAGATGCCTTATTTTGAAACAGGGAAAGCTGATAAATGAATAACTGTCATCAGCATAGAAATGAATAAAGCTGTTATTACTCATTAATCGTGGAATCCAAGATTTACACAATGAGCCACAATGAAAGATGAGGTCATCTTCAAACAAGGTACAATTAAATAAATCTCTAATTTTATTCAGCTTATCATCACATGAAACAAAAATGCAGAAAGTGGAGTGATGTTACATTAATGTTATTTTTTATTGTTTGCAATTGCAATAACACATCTCCTTTATCTCAGATTTGCACTAGTGATGGTATTTCCAGCTCTTTTTAGAGAACGTCTCTTTTGGCTCCAAACCGGCTCTTTGGGTTGTTTTGTTGCTTTCATTAATTTATTATTAACAATAATATAAAATTATGCACAAAAGGAACTACTAATGTAAAAAAAAAGTGGTTTTATTTATATATGTCGTAGGGCGAGAGGCAGGGTACACCCTGGACAGGTCGCCAGTCTGTCGCAGGGCTAACACACAAGGACAGACAACCATTCACACCTAGTGGCAATTTGGATTATCCGATTAACCTATTCCCACAAGCTGCATGTCTTTGGACGGTGGGAGGAAGCCACGCAAACACGGGGAGAACATGCAAACTCCACACAGAAAGACCCCGGCCTGATGGTGGAATTGAACTCAGGACCTTCTTGCTGTGCGGCAACAGTGCTAACCACCGTGCCACCGTGCCTGCCACTCATATATATTCAAATAATTTTTAAAAAATGTTCATTTACCTGTTACTACCACACACCAAATCAGGTTGTTGGTACTTGCTGGCTTGTGTAGCCACTTGGTAACAAAAGCTCAACACTGCGCCTAGCATTCTGGAGCACTTCTGCTGTGTTTTGTACATGTTTTGAGTTTTTACGTGTTTTGAAGTTTGTATGTGCTTTGTCTGTAGGGGCCACCGTAAATATACTTTTATTTTTTCACTCCACATAAAATGTAATAAATAAATCATATAATACAAAAAACAACTATTCACATTTCAACTTTTAACTATTTAAATTTTCAGCTTTTTCCTTTTAAACAAATTTAAAGTGAAACAACACAAAACAATGCAAACCACAACACAATTAAATATAAATTATAATATGAAAACTAAAAGAACATGCATATTCTCTGTCATATGGACCTGCATGAATAAACTTTCTGAATCCTTTATCATCCGCAACTGAATATAGTTGTGGATGATTACTATACCTTTCTAATGTGACATTGTTGTCCCTGGCTCTCTTTTAGTGATGGGTCGGTCACGAACGAAATGGCTCTTAGGGCCGGATCTTTGACGTGAACGACGTGAGCCGGCTCCTTATTTTTTTCTTTCTCTCACCCTCTCTCTCGCACTTTTTTCGCTTCACTCAGCATGCGAGCCTTGTGCTTTATGCTGGGAAGAGGGGTAGGGGCGGTAGTTACACTCAGTAGCACAGGAACAGATGGCATTACTTTGTGGATATCCTTAAAAACCTCCTAGATTCACATCAAACACGAAGACCGTCTTCTCTGGTATTTGGTGAGAAACTCTTCCTCCTCCTCTTTCGTCTCGACCTCGTCTTCCAGCTGATGGCGGGAGAGTGAAGTCACACTGAGTTTTAAAATATACTTCCCAAGCATTTCCTTCAGCACACACACTTTGATGTTAATTTGTGGAGGGATGTCCAGCACTGGAGCGTGCTCGAAAGTAAATACCACAGGGATTTTTGCTCTTTGAGAAAACACGCTGGGCTCCTCCGTGTCCTCAAATAGACACTTGACGTTTGAGAAAAAGTTCTTTAAGTTTGAAGTTTATTTGATGCAAAAACCCAGAGGAGGTTCAGGTGTGTGCGTAACCTCTCCGTCATTATCACGTGTTCGTACTTTTGTGTTTAAACACGATGTGAGGGTGAGGTCAGAGAGCGAGGGGGGGTCAGGCTTTGATGAGGCTGATGAGGTCAGGACTACAGGACTCCCAGAAAACACTCACATTTAGAGCACTTTCAAACAGAGGTCAGCGCTGCAATAATATTTTCCCCCGTGACTTTAGCCCGTTCCCCTCGTGAAGCAGCCATCTGTAACATGTAATTCCCAAGCTGAGTAAACTTGTGAGAGCGCGGCTCGCACACAGAGCCTCCCATCCACACATGTGAACCACTGTGTTTGTACTTGTGCAGTAACGTGGAGCGCTCAGTTTATTTGACTCGTATGCACATCCATCATTACATCTGACACGCTGCTAATTTGGATCACGGCTCAGAACTTCATAATGTGAGAGCTGCAGGAAGCTCACAAACTTGTTATCTGCATTAGAAATTCTGAAATATAGTATATGTGAAGTTTTAACTTGGAAAACAATGTGCCATATATGGGTAGAGAGGCACGAAAAAAGTAATTAGTGTAATTCTTTGGTTCATTGAGGGTTGATGTGGTTCACTGTGTAACACTTTTGCTATTAACAGGACACATTTGGCTCCTGTAGCCTAACATTGTATAATGTAGTAATGTATATTAAAGACTCAAGGTCAGAAGTCATGTTCATGTACCTGTTATAAATATTTGATAGTTTTAGAAAGTGCATTTAACTTAACTAACCTAATCATTTAACTAACCTTAAATTGGAGCTGTTGTGGAGGGCTGCACCAATAACCTCAACTGAGTTCTGATCAATATTAATTTTGTGTCTTTATGAGGTGACTGCTGCAGCCCTCCACAACAGTCCCAATTTGTCAGGTGGGCCACCTGACAAATTGGGACCTGCAGGAAATTCAAATGGAATAAAATGGCTTTAGTGTTACTTTAAAAACGTTTTATCAATACTGTTTTCTTTATCTGTAACAGATAAATTCTGAAATGTTCTGAAGTCATTAATTATGGTTTTCAGTCACTTTTATGAAAAAGCTGTTGGACAAGCAGATTGACAACCTCATTACAAGAAACATTTTTATGATGTTGATGATTAAATATTAAAATAATAATTATAACAACATGAATAAATGAACGATATAAAGTTGAACAATATCAATCCAAAGATTTTGTGCTCACTGTTTCAGAAGAAAAATAAAATAACAGGTCACATAAGTATTAATTGAAGTAAGTGTGAGTGCATAAAGTGCAGATAACTCAGTATAAGTACGTGAACATGCATTTACATTGTATTTTAAGTATTCATGGAGTAAAAAATGTGTTTTTAACTGTGAAAACAAATAACTTGTATCTCCAATAATGAGAATTTTTAGTTTAGGATCTCATAATCAAATTAAGTTAATTTTCATAATATCACAGACATCTCAAATAATTTTATCTTATTATTGTGAGGAGCATTATTATATGAAAGGCGGGATATAGTTTTTGCCATGCTTTCGCTCAGTATTTTTATTATAATGGAAAATCTTGAAACAATTTTAAATAATACACTTTACTGTAATTATGAATGTCATTATTTGTTATTAGTCATGTAGCCCAGTATCAGTAGTATAATAATTCTGATCTGCTCTTGGTAAATTTCACATCCTCAACTCAAAATACTCCAGCTCCAAGACTCGTTTCCCCTTTTGTAGCAAATGAGCAATATTTATCCATATCTCTGTCTCTTCACAGACAGAAAAATAATGAGAGATAATTAAAAATGTAATTTAGTTTTACTGCTAAACCTAAATTCACTGTGTGCAAAACAAAAGATGTAAATATTTCAGAGCTGTTTGTAAAGGCTAACGTGTGAAACGTACAGATGGTAGAGAAATGCACCAGAATAAAGCAGAATCATAAAAGCTGGACTCCAGCGAGAGCTCAGTGTTTGTATTCATGTGCTGACATGGACGCTCGCTGCCTCTCTGTGAGGGTCTGCAGGGAGGGGGAGGAGTCAGAGGGGGACGGGGTCTCCGTTTGATGTGGGAGGTCTCCCCCCTCGCCCCGCTGAGCTGCTCCCTCAGACCTCTCATTAAGCGTGTCATCAAAGGCCCCCTGCCCAACCAATCACAACATTCACGTTAACATTACCACACAGACCCCCGTTTCTCCTGTGCGCTGAACCAAACCGCTCGTCCATCCAGGACATGAAGTCCTACAAACACAGAGGAGCTCCACGAAGCCAAACAGCTGCTGCACCCGTGACACTCTCCCACAGTCAGGCGTGGACATCAAGAGCTGTGTGACGCCCAAACAAACGGGTTTATTTCTTAACTAGATACGCCACAAATTCAGCACGACGATCAGAACATCGTCAAACTTCTGGCATTTAAACCTGTTGATAGCATTCTGCGGCTAAGACCTGAAAAAGTGTATCACAGTTTGTCTGGTTTAAATGTTAAATTTTTTAACTGTCATGATTGTTGATCCATCCATAGTTTTCACCTGACATCAAAGCTGCTGGGACACGCCCACCTGGCAGGCAAAAACAGTACTGTGGTCTTTTGAACATCTTTGAGTTTAACTTAGTAAATATGACAGATAGTAGAGTGTGGCACCAACAGGTGAGCACACCTCTCCTGACCCCGCCTTCCAGGCCAAATTCAGTGACCTTGGCTGTCAGCGTGGCTCATTTAAACTGTAGGATTCATTTACTTAATGTGACAAATTAATCCTACCAGAACTTTTCTGGCCCTACACTGTTTATGTTGTTAAGATTCAATATTGAGGAAGGGTACAAGAGGTGATCGAAGAATAACCACACCGATCCGGCCGGGTGAAGTCAAACGATGATTTTAATGAATACACGCGTGGGAAGACAACTCTGTACGCAGACAGGAAGTAGTCTTCGACTTAATCAAAGCATGAACAGATATTTTATAGCATCAGGGTTTGTTTACTGACGCCCCTTCATGCGTCACCGGTACATTTTATACATAGATCAGATCAACATCATCATGACTTTTCACCCAGAAAATCATCTTCTATTTTCATGGCTTGGTACTTTCCGTTCTTATCTTAAAATGAATTGTTCCTCTTTCTTGCCGAGACAACAAGGACGGTTCCTCTAAATAAATCTAATTTAAAGTGTGTGTGTGTCACGACCTCACTCAGCCTCGATGTCACCTCTCGCACTTCTGACCTTTTACCAGACCAGAGGCTCACTGAGACTATGTGTATGTCTTCTACTAAATAAATGTTTTAACCAAGAACCTCTACTAAAACCTTAATATAAAATGATCTGATATATAAGTGTTTTGTAAGCATGTATTGCAATTCCTTCTATGGCTCCAAGTCACTTGCACAATAGATTGTCCGAACATCGCGCCGAACAAAGCTTCCGACCCCCAATTAATTGACCGAGCTCCAACTCTTTAATAAGCACAGATATGCATTGTGTATAAAATAGTCATAACTGCTTAAGGCCTTCTTAAAGCTATCTGTTAAATTGTTAAAGCCTCGTCTTAGCCTGCGGCTCAAAATAACTTCCTGCTTTCACTTCTGCATACAACTTCCTGTCAGCCTGCAACTCAGTCTTTCTGAAAGAGACACTGTTTAACCCCTGAATGCAATATAAACTCCAGATTTTATTATTAATGCAATGGTAATGATGACAATTATTTAACTATAGCAGTAAAATAATTTCCCTTCTCGACACTCCCCCTCATGACCTCTGGAACACCAGAGGTCACAATACATTGTGTCCTCACGCAGACCCTTCTCTGGTGGTCTCGAACCTCGAGATCTCCAGGATCCTCGCCCCTCCTGTGGTCGCCGAGATCGATCTTCTGCAAAAGAAACAAAACACCTTTTCCTGCACCTCCCTAACTTATCCTATCTGGGACTCTTTAATCAAAAGCCTGATCCTAATTATCTTCTTAACTTATTGACTTGTATTTATGTATATTCTTCAACGTTACTCATCACTTTAAAATTCTTTAAGCGCTGGTTTCACGTCCAGTTGCTCGCTCTACTTTCCCTTATCTGATCATCAACATCCTGTGCACAAATTGTCGCTGCTGCAAGTTCCTCTACTCCAAAAGAAAACAACCACTTTAATCAATTAAGTTTAAGCATATAAGCAATTACTCCTGTATACATTTCATCATAGCTAAATGCTGCCTTGAAACAACTCCTATGTGTTAACTTCATTTTAACCTCACATTTCCTATGTTATAACCCATTTTGGTATAGCCTTTTTATTTCATTTGCTCCCTTTAATGTAACAATACCTTCTAATTCTAATGTATCAGACTTAACCAAAATATATGCTTTCCTTCCTCTTTGGTCCTTTTTTAAGTTCAGTTAAAAGCTAAATGAATTTGAGGCCTTTTGCCTGGAATCAATACTGTCATGTGTGTTTCTTAACTCGGTGTCTGTAAGCGTGTGCAATCCTTCATGAACTCATATTATCCTCACAGTAGATTGGCTAATCATAGCGCTAGCCAAAGGCTCGTGACCCTCCAGAGACAAATTTGAGCCACAACTCCTTTAAAAGCACAAAATGCAATATGTATAAAAATCATTTCTACGTAGAAGCTCCCCCTTTATCCTAAAAATACCTTCCATGTAATATCTGTATGTGTAAGCCTACATTATAACCACTTCTTCTAAAGATCAAAAAATCAAACCTGTTCTACTCCTTCAACCCTCACTAATTTTCCCTCTAAGATTTATTCACAGCTTTGAAAAACCAGCATTGTATCTTCTAAACAGGATTCAGTTCTGTCATGGTCCTGGGCCATGTTGGCCCAGTATTCTTGGTTCCTTGTATTTTCGCTCCTTATTTAGGCCAGGTTTTCTCAGGTGTCCTATTGTGGTGTTCCCTAAGTGTTTTTCCCTTTGTGACTCTTACCCCCTTGTGCCCCTCTGTGTATTTATGAGCTCTCGTCTCTCTTTGTATTTATTCCATGTTTCCCCCAGCCTGTTATATCTATGTTCTCCCCGTACTTTCTCTGGGTGTATTTAAGTTGTGTCTTCTGTTATGGTAGTTGCTGGTTCGTCTATGTTGTTTCCCCTCGGTCTCCCTGCGTCTCGTTTCTGGTTTGTGTTATTAGCTTACCCAGTTTAGGTTTCCGGTTTCTTGTTTTTCCACCAGTGCTGTTTTGTGCCCACCGTTGTAAATAAATATTCACCTGCACCAGAGCTGCCGCCTTTTGGGTCCTTTTCTACAACTCCACACGGCTTGCCTCGCAAACCGTGACAAGTTCACTTTTAATCCTTTAACCTTAACTTAAAAATAACAGTTTCAGTTTTACCATATCCAAATGATCAAAAACCCAAAAGGTCCTAAAATGATCCTAAATTATTAAACAATTAAATTATTAAACCCTAAACCCCCCTTTATCTTGATACATTTCATGTGTCAAGATACTATACAAAACTTAAAAATGCTCAGTTTCCCCACTCATGATCCAATGTATGTCATAAAATAAACTTAAAACAGAACAGTTATCAGTCATATGTTTCTTCAATTAATGATAACTGAGTTACATCAAAAAATATTTCCCCTTTAGCATTTGGCCTTCTCCCAACAATATACTATAATCCCATAATCTAACCCCACCTAATAAAACAAAACAGAAATCTTCTCTGGTAAAAACAAATTGTTTGTCCACATTAATTCATCCTCACTCACATACAGTCTCACATTCACTCACATGCAGTCACACCATGTATTTGCTGATAGTGGAGCCTCCCGCACGATCAGATACTCCACCCTCAGCAAAATGAGCTCCGTCATTTTTTATTTTCCATAGGAAAATATTTCTTTATGCTTTTGGACTGGATTGACTCGCATAAAATCCTTTTTACAGGGACTTACGACCTTGATCAGTCCCCACAGGTAGCTTTCTCCTCAGCCAATTGTAATCTGGAAAGCCCCCTTATATTTGCTCCTCCCGAGAATTTTCAGCGCCGTTATTCACTGTTGCAGGCCTGCTTAAAACAGAAATGAAAAATAGAGCTGATTGTTAGCTCATAAAAACAAAACAAAATCACCTGACAGGTTTTCTTTAAGTGCACTGTTACAAAATAATGGGCCCCTCCCAGACATGTCCATGTTTCCTAAAACTCCCTCTATTAAAAACAAAAATAACAACAACAACCTAACTGACAGAATCAACCCCTCACCACAACAACCTCAACAACCTTAAACACACAAGTCTTGCCACCACATAATTTCACCTCCTCAATACACCAAAAGTCTCATTAAAACCACACAATTTGCACACAACAATCACCCCCTTATGCTCTGTAACATACTTCAATTCAGCATAAAACATAACCCCCTTTGTCATATGGCTTCTTCTATTCCTCAATTACAAACACAAATGTATTTTATTAAACATTCACACCATTGTATCATTCATACAAAATAGCAAGCTGTTCTTCATTGCATATGTTTGTGTTCTTAGCCAAGTTTAATCTGTATTTATGCATTAATCTCGATGAGCTTGTCTTGTCTTCATAAGGTTAATGCATTTTCTGCTTGTGTATGTGAATTTGCATATGTTGCTTTTGCAGTGTGTCAGACTCCTGCACAATTCTCCACTTAAGCCGTCAGTTTCTTTCCCAAATTTGCTAACCCAAATTTTAAGTTCCCACCTTATTAACAGCTTTCATGCTCCTCAGCCAGAAGCTAGGGCCCACTTGTCAGGTTTATGGAGACATGGCGCTGTAAACAATTCAACCAGAAACTTGCCTTGGCATGTCCAGTCAAGTTAACCTACAGGTCTCTTCCGACCGCTGCACGTGGAAAATTGATCCAGATCTGTTTCGCCCCTATAGAAACACAACTGAGACATTTTCATTATTTTCATATATACTTAAACTACCCGTTTCCCTTTGTCTGGTCAGAAATCCCAACTTATGTTATGTATATACGTGTAAGCAGGTCTTCATTGCTTTTCCTATGTATTTTGTTAATGTTCAGTGAGTGTAAGCTGCTTTCTTCATTGCCTCTATATGTTATAGTCAGGTTTAATTCATGCATCTTTTCTCTGATTTCTTAATTCAAAACTATCTCACTTCTGATTCTTTCCAGAAATAATTTCACATGTAACACTTTGTCTATGTATGTTTTCTATTCTTGTTTACCTCTTTGTTTGTGACGGTGGACATCTCTAAACCATCATGAGTTCAAGCTTCACTTTCAGTCCAATTACACCCTGTATTCTCACAGTCGAAGTCGTCCAGCTTCACCTCTCACTGGTCACCGTCCTCTTCTCTCAGTGTCCTTTTGTTGTCTTGAATTCCAGCAAACACAGTCTGTTTCTTCTCTGTTTCTCTTCAGTATTTTCCTTTTGGATCAAGTCCCAGCCTGGCAAAATACCACATTCAGTGCCTTTAAACAGTCATGTCACACTGTTCTTACCAGCCTGCTGTCCACCGTGCATGGTTCATCACGTGGTTTCTTCTTGTCTGTTGATCCTTTCACTCGTCCCTTTCAAGATTACTCCAAGCAAGACAAATCTGACAATCAGTGTCCAGTGCTTTACCACCGTTCATTATCCCACTGTTCAACTGCCCAGCCTGTAATTTACAGTACATGTTTCCACCTCGTGGTTCCTTTCATGCTGCTGCTGGTGTCGTCAGTGTGGTTTCCGTTGCACTGTCTTTTGCCTGCTAGTAATTCTTCTCAAGTCCACGATGTTCTGTCGGTCTTCATCAGGAGATTAACTGTCCTTTGAGCTTCTTCTCAGGATGGGGACAAGTGCGAGGTCAAGCTGTAAAATTTTAAGCCAAAATCTGGCCTGTTTTCCCCCAATTATGCTACTCTAGTGGTTTTGGCGCCGTACTCAAAATTCCAAGTTGAGAGAAGTCCACCTTCATTTATCTGTAATCTGTGTTGACACACTAAAACATACAATTAATATCCTTTTCATTTCTTTTCTCAAAACCTCCATTCGCTTTATCTGCCTAGAGTTTAACTCATCTGTTTCTCTCTCTGGGTGCTCACTCGTCACCTTATATGGGCATGCAAACTTCCTGTCACCCACACCATTTCCTGTTACACACACACAGCACGCAGCTGCTCAGAGCAGCTCAAGCTGCTTTGCTGTTTCTCCAGGCTAATCAAACTTATTTTGTATTTACAATCTACAAACCCTCTGTAATTCTACTAACTTTTGACCTAAAATGTAGCATTATTCACACAATGATTTCATAATCCTCTCACACACACCTTTTAAATAAACTAAACTCTTATAACATCACTCATGCCTCTCTCAAATTAAAAACACTTTCAAACTTTAAAACGTCCTACTTTACATCACCCAAGAAATACCTCTCACACCTTTATTCATCATGTCAAAGCTTCTAGTCACCGCATTCACACTTAAACTGTGACTAGAGTTAAGGAATATAACTCAACACACTTTCCTAAGAGTATTTTAGACATGCTTGTCATAATCAAAAAGAGCAAGTAAAAAACAAACAAACAAAAAATTGAAACCTCCATTAATTCTCACCGCACACACAAGAAATTGAAAAAATAAAACCCACCAGCAACTAATGCTGGAGAAAAGTTACTACTGAAAGTGATGTGTTAGTCTTAAGTATATACAGTGCACTCAATATATTTATATATCTACATCCAAACTCAGTCAATTACTATACATCCACTACGGCAACTCAAAACTTTATTTATAGTCCTCTAATAAACATAAATGGCATTTGAAACACACACTCAACAATGTTTGCAGCAGTATTTGTAAAACCAACTGTGGCTTAAACAGTTCACTGCTTACTCATTTGCATTTTCACTCACACACACACCGTCTAAAAATAGCTCCAGCATTGCCTCAGACTCCTTTCACACAGAGATCTCTTATTACAAAGACGTCTTATATTTACAACTACTGTCAGATCTGTCAGCTTTAGCGCCTAACCAATTTAGACAAATTTCAGTTAACGGTCTAACCGATAAAGTCCAACTTTTTGTAATCAATTAACCAGTATCTGTCCAACAGTTTCTGGCCTCATTTCTAAAATCCCTAACTCAATTTAAAAGTGTCCAACACCCAAGGTCCAACCTTTGCTGCCCAAAAAAGCGCAGATACCGTTCCAAACGGTAAGGAGATTCTAACTCCTAGTTTAATTCCAGGATGCCCTGTACCCCACAGTTAAACCACACTGAACTATCCCTCTTCGCCGAGAGGTCAATGTCGCGCGTCCACGACAAGGAGGGAGCGTAACCTCCGGGCTCTGCGCTTCCTACCAGTCCAACTGGCGTTCTAAAATAATTTATAATACTTTGAAACAACAATAAAACACCCAACAAAGTGTAAGACTGAAGCAGGTCCAACCTTATAACCAAAAAATAACCAAATTCCCTAATATACTAAAATCATTTCCAGCAGTCCAACTGCTTCCCGCGGTCCAACCGCATTAAATCCTTTCCAGCAGTCCAACTGCTTTAAATCCTCAGTACTGTCATGACATTCTCATCAAAATCAAAACAGACATCCACCAGTAACTTCAGTGAGTAGACTTAAATTTTATCATATCCAATTTGGCACACTTTGGAAATAATTCAACAGGTAGTGCCTTACCTTTTGGATAAGCCGGCTTATGTCCACTCACTTAGACCACTGGAATTCATGTCTGCCCGTCAGACCACCTAAGACCCCGGATTTCTCCGTCTAAACCTCCAACTCTCCCTCCTCAATAACCGGACGAAGCCCCCAAATGTTAAGATTCAATATTGAGGAAGGGTACAAGAGGTGATCGAAGAATAACCACACCGATCCGGCCGGGTGAAGTCAAACGATGATTTTAATGAATACACGCGTGGGAAGACAACTCTGTACGCAGACAGGAAGTAGTCTTCGACTTAATCAAAGCATGAACAGATATTTTATAGCATCAGGGTTTGTTTACTGACGCCCCTTCATGCGTCACCGGTACATTTTATACATAGATCAGATCAACATCATCATGACTTTTCACCCAGAAAATCATCTTCTATTTTCATGGCTTGGTACTTTCCGTTCTTATCTTAAAATGAATTGTTCCTCTTTCTTGCCGAGACAACAAGGACGGTTCCTCTAAATAAATCTAATTTAAAGTGTGTGTGTGTCACGACCTCACTCAGCCTCGATGTCACCTCTCGCACTTCTGACCTTTTACCAGACCAGAGGCTCACTGAGACTATGTGTATGTCTTCTACTAAATAAATGTTTTAACCAAGAACCTCTACTAAAACCTTAATATAAAATGATCTGATATATAAGTGTTTTGTAAGCATGTATTGCAATTCCTTCTATGGCTCCAAGTCACTTGCACAATAGATTGTCCGAACATCGCGCCGAACAAAGCTTCCGACCCCCAATTAATTGACCGAGCTCCAACTCTTTAATAAGCACAGATATGCATTGTGTATAAAATAGTCATAACTGCTTAAGGCCTTCTTAAAGCTATCTGTTAAATTGTTAAAGCCTCGTCTTAGCCTGCGGCTCAAAATAACTTCCTGCTTTCACTTCTGCATACAACTTCCTGTCAGCCTGCAACTCAGTCTTTCTGAAAGAGACACTGTTTAACCCCTGAATGCAATATAAACTCCAGATTTTATTATTAATGCAATGGTAATGATGACAATTATTTAACTATAGCAGTAAAATAATTTCCCTTCTCGACAATGTCCAAGTCAACAAAACCTAAGATTTCCACATGGTAGTTTGTTTAAGCTAGCTGTGTAGCCCTTACCTTTGCTTTAATGATGAACGCTTTATTGTTGTTCACCCACACAGCGGCTTTGTTTACCCATCCAGAAGAAAATATATGTAGCTGTCTGTACTTCGAAAGCTTTCGTCCTGGCAGCCGTGTGAGCGATTCTCTACAACATATATGATATATGTAGCTGTGACTGAACTGGAGCTCCGGGGGCAATTTCAGGGGCTTATTACGTCACAGCGAATCGATGAAGGCTGTCCAAGTTCAAAGGCTCCTCTAAATGCGGCCCACAAATGCATCCTCCGCTTCCCCGGATTTGAAGGACAGGTCACTTGTATCCTTCATGGCCCACCATATCCCAGGATTCATTGTGGGCTAAACGAGATTTCTGTTCCTGTATAAATGGCAGACGAAGCAGGCGAGGAGTACAGTTTTAAATGTAAGTATATGAAAATCTGAAGGAGCAAAAGTTCAAAGCTTAAAGTGGCTGTGTTGTTAGGCTTTTGGCATTTGGTTAGAGATGTTTTTTTAATATAATTTTAATAAGAAGTCATCGCCTGTGAACTAGTTCATTTGGCGGGTCCCACGTTTTTTTTGTATATTGCCTCCTACGTACAGCTAATTTAAATTTTTGCAAATTAATCTTTTTCTGATATGTTTTAGGGACCAAAGAGGAGACAGAGGTGGAAACGATCACCTGTTCACCGGGGTCAAGAATTTGGCCACTGTGGAGTGGAGGTACAAGAATAAACCCATTTATACATCTTATGGTTACGAGTTTTATTAACCCAGTATGTGAGAGCAGGGCTCCATGGGGTAAATTAGCCTTTATACATGTAGTGTATCATTTACATTTTAAAACATGGGATTAACCCTCTGGGGTCCAGGGTATAATTGGCCGTTTTTGACTACTTTTGATTTTCCCTCGTTATTTCATCTTTAAAAACTGTTTATCTTGCCTTGTTTGGTATCATTGGTATCATTTATATAACCATTTAAATCTATTTACAGAACAAGCAGGTGTTCTGCATCAAATAAGAAGGCACACAAATGATTTGTGCCAGTCCAAAAAAAATAGTTTGTGTTGAGTATAATACCAGGTGTATCACTCCTGTTTTCCATGTGGGAACAGAATTTGTTTTGGAGCAACTGTGACATTCAGCAGTATAACTGACACACAATACAAAACAATAACTACTCAACACGCTAACTACAGCCTCCAAACACGCTAAACGTCACTAATGTCTCACATATGAAAACTCGCTCGCTCTCTTTCTTTCGCTCGCCCGCTTTCCTTAGCGGGTGTCCCTCCTAAAACTTCCCCTTCTCCCTAAACAAACAAGTGCCACATGTTGCCTTATCATTTTTTGATTGGCTGACATGGTAAACTTTAACACCAATAGGGAAGGGGTGTTTTTTTCTTTTTCTCTTTTCACTCGCAAGCGGAGACTGTTTGCTAGCGACGTCTGTAGAAAACGCCTTTTTTGCCATTCTTCCTGCTGTAAACACCACTGTTTTATTCAGAAAAAAACGTCGCGTGTATTTTTTTTATCATAACTCTGGTTTTCCGTGGCCCATCGACACAATTCAAAAACTGGTATGTAGTTTGAAGTCTGCACTTTCGACCCAAGTTGAAATGGAAACTCTGAGTCGCTGCATCTTGTAGCTGTGTCGTCTTAAATTGGTCATGTGATTTTGACGCGCCAGCGCGTCTGTTGACCCCAAAGGGTTAACTAAAGTTTCTGCATTTTTTTTACCTCTTAAGGTTGTCAGCTAAGAAGAATTAACTTTAGCTAATGCTAACATGCAATAAGGAGCTAACTTCCACCACATTTCCATTTTTTCAAAAACAGCACATAAAATCCTTTTTTCTATGCCCATATTGTACAAGGCAAATTTACAAATTAAGTATAATTTTACAGCATGTTTTACTCACTGTTTTCAACAAGTCCAGAGTCCAGCTGTCCTTCAGTGACAACTGGTTTGACTAAGTAAATAGAAGGGTTCAATGTGCCATTCTGCCTCGGGTCCACAATGAATCCACAGTCTGATGGTCCGGTATCTGTTGGGCATCTATTTCAGCTAAATTTCTATACTTGCTATATTTCAGTTAGTATAGGAGCGAACTATCATCCTGGCCAATTACTTTATATGTGATTTAGCTCCCAAGCTAGCTACTTCATATTTCAGTTAACATTCCAGGTAACTGCTTTACATTAGAGCTAACTACTTTTATTTGAAATAACATCCAAGAAATTACTTTGTATTTCACTTAACATCCCAGGTAAATAGTTACATTTTCAGTTAGTATTCCAGGTTGATTCTCTACACAGTAGAAACATTATGGCAGTCACTCTTGCTACCTAAATGTAATGATGCTACAAATGTTTGGTTATTGTCTTATGGCTAGTTCCACATTAGACTAAATCTGCTAATGCTTTAGTCTTGAGTCTCTATGTAAAATTTACCTATATAAATGATTACAATAATAATGAGTTTTTGTTCTTTCATTGTCCTGATGTACAGACTGAAGCTAGCGGTCAGCCAGCGTCCATCCTTCTTTAAGCTTGTCTAAAATGCACTCTGCCAAATTTGTCAAATCAAATGAAATCAGCTTTTATCAGCCCACAATGTTGTTGTACATGTATAATAACAGTAAAGGGGTATTTTATTCTTTTTTAACTTTAACAAAATATTTTCAATGCATGAAATAAATATTTAATACTTCAGTCAATCAAATCACATTTAACCATGTCCAGTTAAGCTCCAGCCGTGTGCTCCTCCTTCAGTAGTGTTTCCACTTTATTGAACCAGGTGAACATTTGTAGCTCCCAACAAGCTAAACATGGGTCACTGAGTGCCCGTGTCAGCGCCAGACTTCATCCTCATTTTTGCAGGTTCTTTGAGATCTTCTGGTTCTTGATGAAAAAACCGTAAACGATGAGCTAGGATGACAGTTTCCTTCAGCGGGCCTCCTCCTCTGCAGAGCAGGATCTCGGGTGGTTCTGCAGTTCTGTGTCCTTGATTAAAGCAGCACTGACAGCCTTCACAGAGGTGCTCTGACAGCAGCGCTCAGATAGCTGTCCTCTCCCGTCCTCTACCCCTCTCCTCCCGCTCCTCCCTCCATCTCCTGTCCTCAGGTCAATGGGTCTCCCGTGGCTACCTTGCTTTTAAGCCATCACACTCCCCCCATGGGGCACATGAGGGAGATCTATCTGTGTCACCCTCCTCAGGTGATCTCAGGGTAATGTACTGAAGGACAGCGAGTGCGCCCATCAGCCCGGACGTACACGGCGGCACGCTCCATGGCGGCTTTTGGTGGGTAATTACAGGGAGGGCTGCTCTCCCCGTGAAAGAGGCAAACCAATTAGAGAGTGTCTACGCCGTTAAAGGACATCTCTGTGACAAACCCGGCCACGGGGTCGCATGTTTATTATGTCATCCCTCCGCTCGGGGGCCGTTATTACTAAGTATGGCGGCGTGGAGGTCGTGGATGGAAGTGCGGCTCCGTTTTGGACTTTGGTTTTACATGCCCTGATTAGTCTGATGGCTGCCTAAGTGCGTAATTATGATCATCCGTCTCCGATTGGACTATGATTCCCGTCCGTAAGTTATCAGATTAAAAGGTATTAACAGACGTCCTGCAAGGATCATTCAAAGACATGAGGGGGGGGCAGCGCTGGTTTACTCCCACTCAGGCTATGATAGATGAGAGCTGGAGGACATTTTTACATTTCTGATGTGTTCACTGAAGGTGTGGAACAGCCAGAGGTCTGACTCAATCACGGCAGGATCATCAGCATACCTTTAAGGACCTGCTACGAGCTGGAAATACAAATGAAGAGCGTTCAAAGGAGAGCTGATAACTCGAACAACAGCAGAACAGGACTTTTTCACCCCAGACATGAAGACGTATAGCATCATGTTCTTGGATGTTTCTGTCTGTACAGAAAAGAAGGACTTCAGGTGTATGTGGTCACCTCAGAAACAGGAAGATTTTTGGCATTAGTGACATCAGGAATGAGCCGCTGTGGTTTCTGCACCGAGTGACGTGGCTTTGTTTAACCGCTGGATGTAAAATCATTGAGCTCCTTCGGGGCCCATTAGCCGAGACTTTGAGTGCCAACAGTCTGTCAGGCTGTGTGTTAAACTTGTGGCAAGGCCGCTCTCCAACGTGATGCTCCATTTGCTTTATTCTCCTGAGCGGCGCATCCTGCAGGTGTAAAGCGAGGCCACGCTTCATTTAGCACCATTCACTTAATGAGGCATCGGCGGAGGAGCGGCGATTGCCGCAGAGCTGCCAGCAGCTTTTACAAGGTGGCAAACACGCTGTGACCCGATTCACCGCATCATGAAGCACGAGTGATTGTTTTTATTAGTTTTTACTCATAAACGAAGGAAAAAGTCTTCAATGTCTGTCTGTGTCTGACTAGCCATCCAAAACTCAAAGATTCAGTTTACTGAGAAAAATAAGAGACTCTGATGATTATTGAAGATTGTATTGTTTCTGCTTTGAGACATTTTTATAGCTCAGTGTGTATATAAGGATTATTTTCATTGATTATTATTTTTATGGGTCTGCAGTACAGTGCACTGCACATAACATGTTCAGAAGATTTATGTGATTCACAGACAGAAAAGGGAGTAAATAAAAACCAATGAAAACAGTTTTTGATTATGTGTGAATATTTTATTTAATTATCCATTTTGTTAATGAATTAAGATCAAATCTATAAGTTAGAGCACGAGTATTCCACCTGGAATATTTTAGCAGTTTGTTGTTTATCAGCCAGCGACCTACTCTGAAATCTGAATCTCGCCAAGATCGCACAAATCTTTAAGGTGCAGTCTGTAATCTTTTAGGTTGTTTAATAGGAAAAGGATTTTGTACTCAGGAGGTGTCGTAGATGTTCGTGTGCCACAAGGAACATTTAGATTTATGTTTACACCTTCACACTCAAGATACGAAGGATCATAGCGATCTTTATGGTCAGAGAAAGAGTTCGTTTATCAGCTGACAATAATAATAAGTATAAGTTATAAAACAAACATCATATTATTATTCAGTATGATCCATGAAGTTGTCAGGAAAGTATTTACAGACCTATACTCAGACGTGCAGCTGGAAATCTGCTTTAGACTTAGAGAGACTTAGAGCTTTTTATTGTCATTGTGCAGTTTCTTGCACAGCAAAATTGGGTAGCTGAACCACAAAGGTGTTAAATTGCAAAGATGGCGCCGGTGTATGTGGCTGCTCGTCTGTCGCTGTCAGTTTTGTTTGTTTTTATATTGCTCCTGTCGTGTGTCACTCAAGAAATCGGGTCATTACTGGTGTACGATCGCCAATCGCTTCTGAACCTCCGAAGTTCTGGACAAAATACAGCTCCATTTTCTAACGGAGGTCAGAATTCATGGTGTCCGTTGCTGTCACATATCCCAACTTGCCCATGCCGTGCAGTCATGCTACCTCCCCGAAGACGTCGGGGTAGGCGCAGTGGTCGGCTGGTTAAACTCAAGATCTCTTTAGCACACCATCCCACTACCGTCAAAGGAATACAGAGATTATTTCCTGGAGTTTTTGTGCACCGACGTTTCCTGGACCCCGTGGGTTCCTGCCTCATCCCCGTGGTCTGCCAGGATGATGCGCCGCTCCTCCGTGACCCCTGTCCCCCTCGGCTCAACGTGCGCCGGGCGAACCTCCGCAATCTGAGGCCGCTGTGTCAGACCCCCTGTGCCGCTGGGGTTTTTACCTCATCCCCAGCTCCTGTCAGGATTGGGCTGGTAAACGCCAGATCGCTGGTGAACAAATCTTTTATTCTGAATGAGTTATTCACCTCCTGGAAACTAGACTTCATGTGTGTCACGGAGACTTGGCTTAATACTGGTGAGTCCAGTACTTTATCTGAACTCTTACCAGCGGGTTGTTCCTATTTTAACACACCAAGGACATCAGGGAGAGGAGGAGGTACGGCGGTTGTTTTTAAAAAGGATTTTAAATGTAAACAGTGTGTTTTACAGCCCTTGTTTTCCAGCTTTGAGCTCACGTGTTTTGAAGTTAATCGCTCTAACTCTGTGCTCTTTGCTGTTATTTATCGTCCCCCTAAATACAATAAGAATTTCATAAATGACTTTTCAGAATTTCTAGCTGGGATTATGCCCAACTACGATCATGTTCTTATTGTGGGAGATTTTAATATCCATGTCTGCTGTCCTGATAAACCTCTGGTGAAGGAGTTTTTAAGCCTCATTGACTCTTTTAATCTGGTCCAGTCCGTACCTGGTCCCACACATGAACACGGACACACACTAGACCTGGTCTTGTCACACAGTCTACCTGTGTCTAATGTGGAAGTGACTGACACTGCTTTCTCTGACCATATGGCTGTATTATTTGATGCTGTGTTTTCACGCACTACAGCTCAAACCGGTGCTCCTGTTCGCCGCTGTCGGATTATTAACCCTTTCACTGCTGCCCAGTTCTCAACTGCTTTTAACCAGCTGTCTATCCCCGCCGATCGTACTCCCTTGGACACAGAGAACCTCAGCTCCTGGTTTCAATCTTCTTGCCTAACCATTCTGGACTCTGTGGCACCATTAAAAACCAGGAAGCCCAAGGCTAAAACCGATCCTTGGTTTAATGACGCCACTCGGACTGTGAGGAGGGAGTGTCGTAGAGCTGAACGCAGATGGAAGAGGGACAAACTGCAGGTGTCTCTTCAAATCCTAAAGGACTGCTGGCGCCTCTATCAGGATGCAATCAAAGAGGCTAAAAGAAAATACTTCTCAAAGATCATTTCCTCCAACAGTCACAATCCACGTGTGTTATTTAAATCTATTGACTTAGTCTTAAATGCTCCACAAAGTGACTGTTTGGAGGCCTCTCATAAACTGTCTAATGATTTTATGTGTTTTTTCATTGAGAAGGTTGCAACCACGCGGGCTCTCATTTCTTCTCCTGAGTCTGACCCCTCTGTCTTGATCCCTTACTCTGCTGTTTTTAACCAGTTTGAGCCTGTGTCTCTTTCTTATTTAGAGGATGTGGTTGGCCACCTGAGGCCCTCTGGTTCCCCAAATGATCCTGTCCCACCACAATTTTTTAAGGAGATTTTTCCTAGCATAGGCCAGGCTGTTCTTAGTGTTATAAACAGCAGTTTAATATCTGGTGTAGTCCCTGCTAATTTTAAGCATGCGGTAGTACAACCCTTGCTTAAGAAACCTGCCCTGGACCACACTGTATTGGCTAACTACAGACCTATCTCCAAGTTGTCTTTTATGTCTAAAATCTTAGAGAAAATTGTACATTGCCAATTGATGGATTTTTTAAATGAGAATGGTATCCTGGAGGTCTTTCAATCAGGTTTTAAAAACTTGCATAGCACGGAGTCAGCACTCTTAAAGGTTTTTAATGATATCCTCCTTTCCTGTGACTCTGGAAATCATGTTGTTCTTGTCCTCCTTGACCTAACAGCTGCCTTTGACACTGTAGATCACAACATTTTACTGTCTCGCTTGCACCATCTTGCAGGCATTCGTGGTACTTCTTTGAAATGGTTTAGGTCTTATCTTTGCGACAGAACTTTTAGTGTTAACTTTTTAGGGTATGAGTCTTCCTCTGCCACTTTTCAGTCTGGGGTCCCGCAGGGCTCAATTTTAGGGCCTCTGCTTTTTTCATTATATTTACAGCCCCTGGGAACCATCCTCAGAAGGCATGGAATATCCTTCCACTGCTATGCTGACGACTGTCAGATCTATCTGCCTCTGAAGCAGAACGATGCCTTCTCTATTAAGCCACTTTTAGCATGTCTAGAAGACATTAAATCTTGGATGTCCCTAAACTTTCTAAGATGCAATTCCAGCAAAACTGAGGTCATTCTGTTTGGTCCTAGTGGACCTTGTGAACCCTCCGCTATTGATTTGGGACCCCTGGCAGAGTATTTTAAATCTGTTGTTACAAACCTGGGTTTTAAGATGGACAGTGATTTTAAATTAGATAGTCAAATTAGGGGTACTGTCAAGTCCAGTTTTTATCATCTAAGGCGCTTGGCAAAGATAAGACCTATTTTATCTCAGCCGCATCTTGAAACGGTAATCCATGCTTTTATTTCATGTCGTTTAGATTACTGTAATGCACTATATTGTGGAGTTAGTCAGCATCTTCTCTCTCGTCTGCAGCTGGTCCAAAATTCTGCTGCACGACTTTTAACCAGAACTCGTAAAAGAGAGCACATAACTCCCGTCCTGGCTTCACTCCATTGGCTGCCTGTATATCTTAGAGTTCACTTTAAAATTCTCATGTTTGTGTTTAAATGTTTAAATGGTCTTGCCCCAACTTACCTCTCTGAGCTTCTGCATCCTTACTCACCCCCCAGGTCTCTCAGGTCAGCTGACAAGCTGCTCCTGGAGGTACCCAGGTCCAAGAGGAAGCTCAGAGGGGACAGGGCCTTCTCTATTGCTGCTCCTAATCTGTGGAACAATCTTTCCCAGCACATTAGAGAGGCCCCTTCACTGTCCACTTTTAAAACACGTCTTAAAACTCATTTTTACTCTTTGGCTTATGACACAGTCTGACCCTGATTTTATTGTTTTAATCTAATGTGCTGATTTTATTGTTTTAAATGTGTTTATATATATATTACTTATCTTATATTATTATTACTATTTTTCTCATTTTTTTTAACATGCTCAATGTATCATGTTTGGCATGTCAAGTGTACAGCACTTTGTGTTCAGCTCGTGGCTGATCTGAAAGCGCTATATAAATAAATTGCTTGCTTGCTTGCTTAAAGTAAGAAGAAGAGAAACCAATATACAACAAAGGCGGAAAATAAATAAATAATTAAATAAATAGAATAAAATAAAATAAAAATAAAAAAACAGTGTATATGTATACATATGTGAGTGGAACTATATACATGGTGTGGACCAAAATAATTGCACATGAGCCAAAAATATTGCACAGAACATGGAAAGACTGAGATATTGCACATAGATGATCAACAGCAGTGTCAGGGTGGATGTGTTGGGGAAGTCTTTACACACTCTTAGTTTGTATTAAGAGTTCTGACAGCCCACGGGAAGAAGCTGTTCTTTAGTCTGTTGGTTTTGCACCTGATGGATCTGAGCCTTTTTCCAGAGGACAGGATGTTGAAGAGGTGGTGGTTAGGATGGAGGTGGTCCTTTATAATTGCCCTGGCTCTGGAGAGACATCTTGAGCTGGCAATTAAGTCCAGGGAGGGGAGTGGACAGCCGATCACCTTCTCTGCAGTTCTGATGACCCTCTGTAATCTCTTCTTGTCAGCTGTTGTGCAACCAGCGTACCACACAGGGATGGCGTGCACCAGCACACTCTCGATAGTGGCACGGTAGAAGGACACTAGGAGTTCAGTCTGCAGCCTGTTCCATCTCAGAACCCTCAAGAAATGGAGGCGCTGCTGGGCTTTCTTTACTAGGGCTGATATGTTTGTGCACCAGCATAAGTCCTCGGATATGTGGGTGCCGAGGAACTTAAAGGAGGACACCCTCTCCACATAGTCACCTTTTATGGATAGGGGAGGGGGATCAGTTCTTGTTTTTCGGACGTCCATGACCACTTTCTTGGTGTTTAGGGTGAGGTTATTGTAGTTACACCATTCTGACAGTCGCTGGACCTCATCCCTGTAGGCGGTGTCATCATCGTTGGTGATGAGCCCCTTTAGCTCCTGTTTCGTTAAGACACCGCCTCCCTTAAAGTTCCCTTTGTTCTGGTTAGTCAACTCCGTGCTTGCTAGCAAAATATAAATTTACTACAGGAAGTATTTTTTGTGTTTGGGCTGCCATAGTAAACTTTTAGGACAATAACAGGCTTTAATATTTCTATTTATTGAATTTAAATGATAAAAATGAATTTTTGATCGTCTGCACCGTGAACACATTCAGATTACAGGAACAATGTTTCTGTGACGTTTCGCCTCCACTCATATAAAGAATGACTTATCGACGCGTTACAGCGGCCTGCTGATCTGTATCAGTGGGAGTTTTTGCAGTTTCATACAGTAGCTCTGTGTGTGTGTGTGTCTGTGTGTGTGCGTGTGTGTGTGTGTACATTAGTATGTGAGTGCAGTAGTTCAGAGTTCGGCGAGCGGCCTGACCTCGGGCTGATCTGCATACAGCGGGGACGATGTGCAGCTCTCTCCATCAGCATGCACTGACACCTGCACTGTTTAATGCACTCCTGCAGTTTATTAATGCCGCCGTGCGATAAACATTTCTGTGCAGGAAGCTCACAGGTCACACTCACTGTGGCACGCAGCAGCTCACGGGAAGCCCCAACCTGTCCGCTCGCCACACAGGTGGAGGCGAGAGGAAAGCTGATGTAATGAAACCCGCTCTGTCCCCAACAGCTGAGAGGAGTGTACTGATACTGCATACCTGAGGTCAGTTTGATGACCAAAGACCACCAGTGTTCGAAGTGTGTGTCACGCTGGGACACGCTTGTTTGGTGATGTCACTGATTGGCGCCATATTGTATCTGTATCTGTAATCCTCTAAGTCACGAAGGTTGAAAAAAGCAAAAGTATCTCCATAACAGACCGTGAGGACAACAGGACACAAAGTGTGCAGTCATTTATTTATTTACAGTCTTTTTACTGCTGGTTAGAATAGAATAGAATGCCTTTATTGTCACTATACAGTTGTACAATGAGATACAGAGCATCTCCTACTCAGTGTAAACATGCTGGAGGGGGGGGGGGGGGTACAGTTCTGCAGCGGTATGTACATATGGACAGTATTAACATAGGGAAAAACATATATATATAAAATGTACAATATACAAGACTTAAGTAATATGTAATAAATAGTGTTATGTATACACAGTTGAGTTATTGCACATGGAATTGGTATTGCACAGTGGTGGTCCATAGAGGAAGTGGGAAGTGGGGGGCTGTGTTATCTGTGCATGTGTGAGTTCAGGGTGGTTATCGCTTTGGGGAAGAAACTGTTTTTGAGTCTGTGGGTTTTTGTGTTGATGCACCTGTAGCGCTTCCCTGAGGGAAGCAGGCTGAACATGTTGAAGCCAGGGTGGGAGCTGTCCTTGATAATGTTTGCTGCTCTGCTGAGGCAGCGGGAGGAATAAATGTCCATCAGGGAGGGGAGAGGGCAGCCGATGATCTTTTGTGCTGTCTTGACCACACTCTGAAGCCTCACTCTATCTGCTTTGGTGCAGCTGCCGTACCATACCATGATGCAGTAGGTTAGCAGGCTCTCAATGGACGAGCGGTAGAAGGTCAGCAGCAGGTTGGAGTTCAGCTTGTACTTGCAGCCACTGTTGGGCCTTCATGATTACCGCTGAGATGTTTCCTGTCCAGGAGATGTCAGCAGAGATGAGGACACCAAGGAACCGGAAAGTGTGGACCCTCTCCACACAGTCCCCGTTGATGTAGAGGGGGGCCAAGTCGGTGCTGTGTCTCCTGAAGTCAACAATGAGCTCTTTGGTTTTCTTAGTGTTCAGTGCCAGGTTGTTTTCTGAACACCATGCTGCCAGCTTCAGGACTTCCTCTCTGTACTCTGCCTCGTCTCCCTTCGAGATGAGTCCAACTACCGTGGTGTCATCAGCAAACTTGATGATGAGAGTGTTGTTGTGGGTCGAACTGCAGTCGTGGGTGTAGAGAGAATACAGGAGGGGGCTCAGCACACAGCCCTGTGGGGAGCCGGTGCTCAGTGTGCGAGTGGAGGAGAGATGAGGGCCGAGTCTTACAGTCTGGGGCCGGTTTGTGAGGAAATCCTTTATCCAGGCACATGTGAGAGGAGGGAGGCCAAGAGTGACCAGTTTGATGATTAGGATGTCCGGGATGATTGTTGTCAGTTTTGGCCGGCGGTCATAGGTTCTGTCCAATAATATGACGCGAGACTGGAGTAAAATACATCCATGGATTGGCACTGTATTAAAGAAGGCGCATGATAACAGCAGAAACACTAACTACAACTAAACAAAATGGCTTCCTTTTATACTCTACCTTTTCAGGTGAGCATCCGGAATAGCCCAAGTAACTAATCAAAATGAACACATAACCCTCCACAAAAACAAACATACAATAACATTAAAGCACATCACAAACATATACATATTTCTAACACATACTATAAACAAACCAATAACATAAGCTTCACCCATTTCTATCTAAATTAAATCCCTCTTTAACCATACTCCCTAACCCGGCACACTGGTCTGCTCCAAGAGCTCTTAAACAGGTGATTGAGCCGCTTTCACTCTTTTGCTCCACATCCTGCAAGAAGCAACCAGGACCGGTGAGTACCTTTACAAGTTCTCATTTCACATATGTATAGGTTATTGATAAATGATTAACTGCAAGCAGCTCTAACTTTGGCTCTTCTCTGACACAGGTAGGATGGCCAGTCCCACTGTCTCTTTTCCGTTACAAGCTGTCAATTTAATCGTATGTCAAATAACCTAATAAAAGACTCCATAAGAACTAATGTGTTTTCTTTATTACCCTATTTTAAATTCCCAATCCAACAATTTATTATTAACAATACCAACCAGGTAATGGAACCCCTGGTCTCCATTACAATTGTATTAAAGGCTGAGCTGTAGTCCACAAAGAGCATTCGGACGTAGCTTTGCCGCTGCTCTAGGTGACTCAGCACAGCGTGGAGAGCTGTGGCAATGGCGTCTTCTGTGGATCTGTTTGCACGGTATGCAAACTGGTGGGGGTCGAATTCTGGGGGGAGGTAATCCTTGATGTACTGAAGGACTAGTCTCTCAAAGCAATTCATGATTACCAGTGTGAGGGCCACAGGGCGGTAATCATTCAGGCTGGAGATGAGAGACTTCTTCGGCACTGGGATGATTGTGGCTGATTTTAGACAGGATGGGATGGCTGCCTGATCCAGTGAGAGGTTGAAGAGTCTGGTGAAGATAAGGGTGAGCTGGTGTGCGCATGCTCTTAGTACCTTGCCAGGTACTCCATCTGGACCGGCCGCCTTCCTGGGGTTCACTGCTAGGAACACACGTCTGACATCGTGCTCTGTTACAGTGAGTGGAGCGGTGCAGGAACCAGGTGAGGATGACATGTGACTGTGGATTACAAACACATAGGAACGATCGCACAGCGTCACACCAGCCTAGAGTCAGTGCTGTAGCTGGATAAAGTCCACATTTGTTCACTGTTTGATTTATTTCATTATTTGTTAGTTTATTTATTATTCAGTGACTTCCTGTTTTATTTTGGTAGTGCTTTGTATTATTAATTTTATCTTCTCCTTGTCCCATTACCTAGATTGTGTTCACCGGTGGCCTCAGCTGTTTTTTGCTCCTAATCACTTCCCTGCCTTCCTGTTTGGAACCTGGTATTTGTGTTTTGGACTTTTTCCACGAATATCAATAATTATGTGTTTTCACTTTATTCTCTATCCAGAGTCTGTGTTTGTGTCTTCGTCCTCCTGTAAACCGAGGACATTGGAAACAGGAAACATTATACAGGAAAAGGACAAGAACAACACCCTCCCCTTCTGGACGACCAATGTTGAACATGAGCAGATTGCACAGGCTGCCTGGTGGTAGGCAACCTGTCTCAAAGCTATTGAGATCTGACTCAGATGACTGCAGTGAGCTGTATTCTGGTTGTAGTCCTGAATCCCAACTGGTCACCGCAGATGACCCCCCTTCCCTGGGCCTGGTTCTGCTGCAGGTTCCTGTTGAAAGAGTTTTTTCTTCCCACTGTCGCCAAAGCATTTGCTCATAAGGGCTCATGTGATTGTCCAGGTTTGTCTGTGTAGGTCTTTACCTTACAATACAAAGTGCCTTGAGCCAACTGTTATTGTGTGGGGCTATATAAATAAACCTCATGTCTGAATCAGCATTAGTGTTTCCAACAATCAGAAAGAAATCAGCAAAAATGATCTGCCAAGTCGTCCCTCTCACCTTTTCTGTGAGGGTTGGGATGGTGGTACGATGTATCTGAGGGTCTGCAGGGATATTAACCCACAGGTGATTAAATGTCCCCAAAAATCCCCGCTGAAATATGGACATTTTAAACATCCTCTCTGTTTGCCTGCTTTCACTGAAGTGTCTGTCTGCAGCAGGCGGAGGTGCAAGAAGATTAATTGAGTCCTGGATGCTTCGAGGGGCCGCAGAGGCCGCGAGGAGGCCTGGACGGGCCAAAGTAAAGAGACCATCCCATTAATATATGATTAATAGCGGCTGCTGCGGTGATTAATTAGTGTTTGTGACAGTAAACTTTTAGCAGGCCTGTGTGCTGTCCTCAGGAATGCCCATTTGTCTTTGCAGACCTCCACCTCCCCCTCCACCTCTCCCTGCCGTCCAGAAAGAGCGAGTAAGTTTGCATATTCTAGTCTTGTCCGATTTCATTCTGCCGCTGCCTGGAAGGAGCGGCCAGGAATGAGGGCTCTCCGACATGATTGATTGCTTTGCTTTTTTATTTGCAAGTTGGAATCCAGAGAAGTTTTTTTTCCTCCCTCTCTCTTTCTCATTTCCTCCCCCACCTCCTCGTTTTACTTCTGTGAACTTGTTCTTCTCCAAACGAGGAACCTCGGGCTCGTTGGTACAGAAATTTCTTCCGGCTCTGCTTTGAAATTGATTTGAATCGCTGGTGTATGAGCTTGTGTGTTTTTCTCACAGCCTTCCTCCCCCACCACCACCTCCTCCTCCTCCTGTCTCTGCAGAGCTCAGCCTCACGCACAACAAAAACTCAACAATGACCTTCATGCTAAAAGCAGAATTTAGTTAAAAGCTGTTTAATTTGATCACAAGATGCAATAGATTTTATTTTACTTATAATCATCTACAGAATATCAGCTGCTTTTCTTAGATAAAGTGAATATTTGGGGATTTTTATGGAGTCCTTCGGAGATGCTCTCCGAAGTCTTCAGATATGAGTCTCTGGAAGCCTTTTGTAAGCCGGTACCTGGAGGCTGGTAACGAAGGTCGCAAAGTTATCCGAAATAAATCCTTCTATAAATCATCCATAAGTAAGGTAGGTGCAGAACTGACCCGCACCAATGAAGCCCAAAAGTCCAAGATTTGATGCAAAAAAAATGTGGAAAAACCTCAAAGTTCATTCAAGGACTCAAGCCACAGCTGGATTATTGTTATTGTTCTGTAACCATATCTGACAGCAGTTGAGACAGGAGCATAAATTGAGTTTTTCCTGTCACATTACTGCTATCACCTAAAGTGTGAGTTACACCTGAGTGGCTAACACTTTAGTAATCATTTTCCCAGAGGCTGCCATCATCCTCCAGCAACACTTGGAACAAATCAGGGAAATTAAAATTTGTAACCCACGACGGTTGTTGCCAGATGGTTGCAGAGCGGTCTCTAGCTCTGCATGTCTGGGTCTTATTCACTAGACCCTGCATCGTCATCATTAACGTCACATGTCCTAAATGTTATATAAATATATATAAGTTGATGAAAGGACAACCCTCTGCTCCCTCTTCCTGTGACCTCAGTGAATAGTCTCCTGATCCTATTATGGCCTCACTCACCAGTTTCAGCTCATAATGAATAAAAATGATGATAAGTTTATTTCTGATTATTTTCATAGTCAGGAGGATGAAATGGGTTATGGTCAGTGGCGAATGACTCGTCAACCAGCATGTGTGGTTTCCAATCACCAAGGTGGCAACGTTGAAAAAGCTCACCGTGGGACTTCATAAACCAGCGTGTGACATCACGATGGCCATGAGGATCTTTTACACTGTCTGTGATTCGCTAAAGTCTCCACTCTCTCTGCACAGCAGCCTCCCCTCTGTGTGCAGACATATGGACGTTAACAGTTATTTTCTGCAGCGTGGGGAATATCACAGATGGTTCGCTCTTTTCATGATGCTCAAAAGTTGCTGCCTTCACAGCATCCCTCATAATCGGGAAACATGTCGCTGCTCTGAAACATAAATGGTCCAAATTAAGCAGCGAGACCACCGAAATGATCCATTAATCGTGTGAAGCTGGAGGTGAAAGAAGCAGCTGCAGACTTTATGTGGACACAAAAACCCTGAGAGTGTTTCTGATTTTTCACATCAGCTCATAATGAAATGCAACCTGAGCTGAGCCCTGAATATTAATCCCTCTCATTACATACCACACGTAAACCCAGAGAGTTCAGACTGTCCTCGCAGCTTCTGCGCTGTCGAGCAATACAGCCGTTTCAGTTTGTCTGTGATCCACTAACAGCAGACAGCCCAATGCTGATCTTTCACATGCCAAAGATTCATGTTGCTCATGCAGTTTATTTGGTTGCAGGTAGTTGCAGAAGTCATATAGTTACTGTAGAGGTAATGGGTGGTGTATTTAAGTTGCGGTACCTGGTTCAATAGGAGAAACTGTTGCTGTAAGTGTGGTAATGAGTGATTGTTGGAGCTGCAGTAGCTGTTCTAGTTTTACTTGTCATGGCGCACAGCTCATATTTCGTTGCAGTGGGTGGTGTACTTGAGTTAGCTGGACCTGTTGGTCGTAGTTGCAGGTGTGACTTTCAGGAGTTGCCACGCTTCATTGCAGTCGTGGTTTTTTACAGGCATGTATTTAGTTGCAGCGGCTAGTGTTGCTAGTTGTTGGTCTTGCATCAGTATTAGTGGTTATTGGTGGATTTCTTTGGTTGCATTAGCTGGGTTTGGCAATCATTGCCACTAGTTTAATTGCCGAAGCTGGATGTAATGGATGGTAGCTTTAGTTGCTGTGTTGCTTTATCTGTCAGTGTTTGAGTTGATTTGGATGATTTGGTTTTCTGACTTTGTAACGTGACTTTCGGTCAGTGACCTTTAATGAAAGACTGTCTTTATCAGGTTTCATATGCTGTGGTCGCCGTGGCAACTGTAAACCAACAGGAAGTCCTCATCATGTGTAGTTTGCAGAGTGGTTGGTTTGATGAAAAACATCCGCGTTTTTGATGAGATGAAGCAGCAGTGAAGCCTTTGCTGAGCTCCTCTCTGCTCCTCGTTCTCAAAGCGTGGCGTTCACAAAGAGAGGAATTAATCAGAATATATGGCTTTTAATATAAAAGCCTGTCATCCCTCCTGTGTGTGTTATTAGGTTTGTGGAGGCGAGTGGAGCTGCCGGGATCACAGGGCGAGCACGCGGCCACCTGTACGGCCTGCCTGCCGCGCCACACTTATACAATAAAAAGCCTTTTCTGGGAATTTGTTGGAGGAGCGTCCGAGTTTTCACGGCGTGTGTGGAGTGCAGGAACTTTTCTTTAGATTATCTTCATTGTTTATAATCTCTTTAACTACAGGGGTGAGCACTACACCTGAACCTCTCCATCCAGGGCCGCCGCAATCGCTCTATAGCCCCCCGCCACTAATCCCATCATGCCTCGGGAGGACTTGGCTTCTCCCCACGCTTCTCGTCTTCCTCAGCTCCTCTTCCTCAGCGCTTTTAGAGCAGCAGGGGAAGAAAAGCAGATTTAGAGCAGATCCATTTCATTTCAATAACCTGCATCTGCCCCGGAATCCTCTGCGAGGAGCAGAGTTCAGGATTCAGGACCGGAGGTGGGGCTTCGTTTGCAGAGCCATGACTGCAGGTTCAAATCACAGAGAACGATGTAAACCTGCAGATCAGATCAACGTTTCTCCTTTTCTGCAGGTAACAGCTTCTACAGCCCACAGAGCAGAATGCATTGGAATGTACAGAGACGTGTTCTTGGAGGGGCTCCCACAGATGTGTATGGCACACCTGGTTACAGCATTACTGAGCTGGAATTTTGACTGGTATCTGTAGTAATTTATAGTGGCTAATTCTAACTAGCTTCATAGTTTTATGGTGTCTAAATCCTGCTGACTAGTTTTTGGTCACTAAAACTAACCAAGCTACTTAGGCTTAGGTACTCTAAGTAGTTTTAGTGACTAGACTTAACCTATTAGCAGCTAATTTTAATTGACTAGTTTGTGGCAGTGAAACCAAATCAAGTAGTTTTCTTTTTTTTTGCCCCTCCGTTGGTCTTCCTTGGTCTCTTGTGCTCTGGGGGCCTCTGGATGTCTGGAGCCTGGATCTCCTCCATACCTGCTTCATGCCTTGGAGGACGGGGCTATGGCCCTCCACACCCTCTAGCAGATCATTACATGAAGGAACCTTTTAAATACAAGCGCGTTCATGCTCACAGGTGTACACACACACACAAACTACACCCTTTTTGGCTTCTACCTCAAAGCACACTGTGCGCTGTCAATCCTACGTGCTGCACAATAATATTCAATATTTAGTATTTACTGTTATATTCACATAGATTATCGCAATGATCAATGTTCCCTCTAATTTTTCATGTGTCTGAGCGAACACAAAAACTCCTTGAGCGGCCCCTTGGACCACTGTGAGCAACAGCAGACGTGTGCACTGTGGTCACGCCAGGATCGAATCCATCCAAGTTACATGGTTTATTAAAATAATCAAATTACAGCATTTACATTTATGTTAGACTACTTTTAATTAACTGCTTTAGCCCACTTACAATGAAAATTTTATAAAAATCTTGTTCATGACCTGTGTAGCATGTTAACACTATTGGAAGTAAAAATAACTTGAACTCCAATTTTGAAAACACAAATAAAGCTCTGACTTGTATTATGAGTCTGTGGTCTGGGAGAGAGTCCTGTAACTCTGTCTGCAAAATACAGTATATAATGACCAGTGCTGGGCAATTAATTATATAGTTACTTCTTCAAAAAAGTTACTGAATTTTGTAAACAACAAAGTTTTTTGCAGCTATTTTTTTAAATGCAGCCAAGGCGTTTTTTTAAATAAACATTTCAAACTATTTACAGAACAATCAGCTGTTCTGCATCAAATTTGATGCCACAGAAATTATTTGTGCCACTCCAAAAAATCATTTCTGTCCACTATGAGATAAAGGAGAACAACAGCCTGATACCTGCAGGCCTGGCAACAGGAGATGTATCAATCCTGTAACACCTGTAACATTCAGCAGTCGCCTCATTGTTCTGACACACACAACAAAACTATTGACTACACTACACACGAACTACACAACAAAACACACTAACTACGCAAGATTTGCGCTAAACGTCGCAAATCTCTCACATGTCAAAACACCGCCATCGCTCATAAAACTTCCCCCTCCCTAAACAACTAAAAGCCATGCTTTGATTGGTCGACATGGTACATTTTTCGACCAATAGGAAAGGGCGGGGTTTTTTGGTTTTGTTTTTGCTCCCAGGCTTTCGAGTGTTTTCCGTATAAAACGCAGTTTTTACCGTTTCTCCCCGCAGTAAATATAAACAACGACAGTATTCAGGAAGAAAACCAAACATTGCAGATATTTTTATCACAACTCTGGTTTTACGTGGCCTATCAACACAATTTAAAAACTGGTATAAAGTCCACACTTTTTCCGTCAATTGTTCCGTCTGTCCTGCTCACATCTCCAATGGTTGTACACGTTGTCATTAATGTGGCTTCACTCCACATCAGCCGCTTTGCTAGCTAAAACACCGGCGTCGGCACATAAGCACGCTGTCATAGCCTGTCAACGACGCTGATTAGCTGCGTATATATACAAATGTGAATCGCGTGATTGGCTGGACTATGGGATAAGGTGGCATCATTCCCATACTGGAGCAGCCAGTCACTTACTGACTAACACTGCCAGAATTGCCAGAATTGTTAACGTATCTACTTTAATTTCAATTCAGGTTAGTTTTTTTTTTCTGCGCAACGCAGATTTTTTCTGCGCAGAGACGTGCCAGCAGTGTACAATTGCGCACGTGCGCAGCTTAGAGGGAACATTGGCGATGATGTTGTTTAGTATATTGCTCTCTTTTTTTTGCTTGTTTTCCCTTTTTTCTTTCTCAACAGGTGATCCAGGTGATTGATATATGTATTTTTTGTCTGTTTGTCTTGTTGGTTTTTGTTTTTTGCCCTTTATCACCGTTCCTCTTCCCCGCTGTTTTTCTTTCCCTCTTTCTTTCTCCCTTTTCTTTTCCCCAGTCATGTCTGTCCCGTGTGTAGCAAGTGAAAATAAATTAAAATAAACAATAAAAGCAAAGGTGAATCAAATAGACCATTTGGTAAAGTAAATCCGTTGGGCATCTTTCTTTGCCTTTAGACAACAATTCTGATGGCAAAAGAACCAAACGGGCGACGGGCAAGAAAAAAAAGGAAAGAAAAAAAAACAAAAAAAGGCACTAGGTCTAATCTAGTGGGGTTTTGGCTTATACTTAGCAGCTAATCCAGAGTCATTTTTATAATGAGTGGTTTTCAAAGACTAACTCTAAATACTAGTGATGTGTCGGTCGCGAACGAAGCGGCTCTTAGAGCCGGGTCTTTGAAGTGAACGACGCGAGCCGGCTCCTTATCGCGAGCCGTGTTTTTTTTCTTTCTCTCACCCTCTCTCTCGCACTTTTTTCTCTTCACTCCGCACGTGAGCCTTGTGCTTTGCACTGGGAAGAGGGGGGAGGGGCGGAAGTTACACTCAGTAGCACAGGAACAAAGTGGGAGGGAGAGAGAGAGAAAGAGAGCCAGGGACAACAATGTCACATTAGAAAGGTATAGTAATTATCCACAACTATTTTCAGTTGCAGATGATAAAGGATACAGAAAGTTTATTCATGTAGGTCCATATGACAGAGAATATGCATGTTCTTTTTGTTTTCATATTTTAATTTATATTTAATTGTGTTGTGGTTTGCAGTGTTTTGTGTTGTTTCACTTTAAATTTGTTTAAAAGGAAAAAGCTGAAAATTTAAATAGTTAAAAGTTGAACTGTGAATAGTTGTTTTTTGTATTATATGATTTATTTGTGGAGTGAATAAATAAAAGTATATTTACAGTGGCCCCTACAGACAAAGCACATACAAACTCCAAAACACGTAAAAACTCCGAAACACGTACAAAAGACAACAGAAGTGCTCCAGGATGCTGGGCGCAGTGTTGAGCTTTTGTTACCTAGTGGCTACACAAGCCAGCAAGTACCAAGTTTGTACGTTCTTTGTCTCAAGGGGCCACCGCATATATTTCTATATAAACATATATAAATAAAACCACATTTTTTTACATTAGTAATTCCTTTTGTGCAAAATTTTATATTGTTGTTAATAATAAATTATTTAAAGCAACAAAACAACCTGAAGAGCCGGTTCGGGCTCTTTTTAGTGAGCCGAGCCGAAAGAGCCGGTTCTCTAAAAAGAGCCGGAAATCCCATCACTACTAAATACGAAGTCTTTGGTGACCAAACCAGTAAGAGGAAGTGAAATTTAAAAATGGCTCCAGGTCTTTAAAACAGGACTGCAGTCTGCTGTTGGCCAACAGCTTATGTGTGACAGTGAGACAGTTTTGGTCACCTTGTTCCATGTTGCATATCCAGTCAGTCATGTCTCAGTAAATGGTAAATGGCCTGTATTTGTATAGCGCTTTACTCAGTCCCTAAGGACCCCAAAGCGCTTTACACTACATTCAGTCATTCACCCACACACACACACACATTCACACACTAGTGATGGCAAGCTACATTGTAGCCACAGCTGCCCTGGGGCGCACTGACAGTGTCAAATCCGTGTCTCTGATCCTGCGTCTTTGCGAATGTCTCGTGCTTCCTGTTTTACTTTGATAGTCCTTATCTTATGTCAGTGTATTCTGCTTTGCTTCCTTTTTCTTGTGATGTCTGATTTGTCCCAGGTGTGTTCCCACCCATTCCCCATCCTCTCCTTGTCCTGCCTGTGTATTTAGGCCCTGTGTTTTCCTCTGCTTGTCGCTGGTTCACCTACTTGAAATCTCCCGTGTTTCATCTGCATTCCCCTGTTGTTGTTCCCGCTGCGTTGCAGGTTTTTCCTAGTTCTTCGTCTCTGGTTATATGTTTCTTGTTAGCGTTCCCAGTTCAGTTTAGTTTAAGTTACTGCCATTCTCTGCTTTTGTTTGTATGTCGCCTCCCACTGTAAATTAAGCTCTCACTCAGTAAGTCAGTCGTCAGTGCCTGCTCTTGGGTCCACACTCCTCTCATCTCCACGCGATCTGCCAAAAGTGCATTATTTGACACTCCAGGAAGGGAAAGTGTTTGACAATCGAGTAAATTTATCATTTTTAACGCAAACTGTAATCTTATCTTAAGTCTAACCTACAATCTAAGTGTCTAACTCTAATAAGATAAAGAAAGTCTATAAATATTCCCTCATTAGTAGGGATGGGTATCATTTAGGTTTTATCCGATACCGGTGCCAAATCGGTACTTTTGAAACGGTGCCGGTGCTCAAACGGTGCTCAAACCGGTGCTTAAAGAATGGAGAACACAAAATTGGTCCAAAAACCTCTCATGTTCAGCTGGTTTTTTTGTAAAAAGGTAACAATGTTAGCCTTTTCTGCAGCTATGGGGCATATATGGTATCACTCTTGGCTGGAAGCAGTGCTTAATCAATGGAAAAAACACAAACTTTGTCCTAAACCTCTCATGTTTAACTGTTTTTTTGTAAAAAGATAACAATGTTAGCCTTTTCTGCAGCTATAGGGCATATATGGTATCACTCTTGGCTGGAAGCAGTGCTTAAACAATGGGGAAAAAAACACAAACTTTGTCCAAAAACCTCTCATGTTTAGCTGTTTTCCACTTTTTCTTTGGTCATTTTAGCCTTTTTGGCCAGGGTGAAGGGAGTATCTGCCATCAAACAAGAAGACAGCCGCATGTAGCTATGATGGTGTTTGCTAGTTCACCTTACCTGCATTAATGTAATAACGTGGTTAGCCTACTCAACGTAAATTACACACGAACAACATTAAGCTACTCACGCAGAGAAGAATGACTGCTGCTGCCATCATCATCCTCATCATTTCTGCTACACTGGCAGGGCTAGGGGCCAGGACTCTCCTCTTCGTGTTTTTGGGGGATGTTGCTAACTCCGGGGTCCGATAACAGGCAACCCACCCGCAGTAGATGTGCACGGCGTGAGGTCTCGCAGCAAGCTATCAAATACGGCGCATTTCTCGGCTTTTAAAAAAACGCTATGCGTCGCCAGGTGTTTCATCGGATTTGAGGTGTTACCTCCTTTGACAGTATCACAGTATCAGCTTAAAGCACTTGTTGCAGGCTGCTGAGTTTGCATCTTTTGCTGTGAAGTACAGCCAGACTTTGACCGCTTCGCCTTGGGCATTTTTAATCTGTAGCTCTGCTCTAAAAGAACGTATGTACCTGGCCCCGCCTACTATCCTCGGAAATGTAAAATGATTGGCTAGAAGTGTATCACAGCTCAGGTAAAAAAAGCACCGAAATAAAGCACCGAAATAAAGCACCGAAATGTGCGCTGCTTTTCGGTCTGGTTACTACCGTTTATGTCAGAACCGTACCCATCCCTACTCATTAGTCATCTGAAAAATCAAAGTCAGTTTGAAGATGAACACGTCCTTTTTGAAAGATTTTGCTACGTCTAACCTATTTAACTCCCAACTATGGCTCTAAGAAACCTGTGTGATAAATAGTACTAACTTCAGAGGGCTTTGGGTATCCATACACTGTCATAATACATGTTAAACTACAAATTTTTTTTCTGTTGCTTTTTGTTTAGAAAATACTTATTTTTCATTCAAATTAGACAAAGAATCTCTGAAAAAGTTTTTAAATTGTGAGTTTGGCCTCTTCATATTCAAAAAGACTGTAATCAAGAACAAGTATCTGAAACAGTCGGATAAAATAGATGTTTCCTAATACTCTGATCTCAGAAAGCAATAATTCTTATTATTAGTCATCTTGCACATTCCTTTGGCAAAACAAATCCACCGCGTGGCATTTCACTGCATTGCTGCAAGTCAGACATCTGCATCCTTAATTAGAGTCTGAGAATCAGCCATCAGCCGCTCTTCATCCATCCACATCGGAGCGTTCGTACACGCTGTTAGAGGAAACTTGTAAAACCCTTAAAGGAGGAACACGTCGTCTTGAACCCTCGTTTCGCCTTGCCATCAGGGAAGATGAATCGGACATAAAGTGAGCGTGGGCCACAAAGTGTGTTTCATTTAAAGAAAAAGAAAGTGGGATATTTCCTCATCATGCATCCTGAATACGCCTGCTAGAAAATAATGGGGAGTTAATCAGATCAGTAGCACTCTAATTCACTGGGTATTGATCAGGGCTGATTCCTAATGGGCCTTCGGACGTGTGTGTGTGTGTGTGTGTGTGTGTGTGTGTGTGTGTGTGTGTGTGTGTGTGTGTGTGTGTGTGTGTGTGTGTAATTTGGTGAGGGCATGCAGAGCCATTCGACATTAGTTTACAGGAATGGAAACATCAAAGATCAGCCTGATAATCGCTGGATTCATCCGTCTGTGCGTACTTACAGAAACGTGGTAAAAATATCATCTGATTATATCTGTTAGAAAATGACAGTCGTAATCCCACGATGAGTGTAATTTCAATACATGAAGATCAAAGCTTGTTATAGCTCAGTTATGTTTGAGTATGAATTAAAGTTTTCTCTGCATTTTATTCCATGATTGTCCACTTAAACTGAATCCATACCAAGAAAACACAAAGGTCCAAACAGGAGGTGAACCACCGTCTTCTGGCTGGTTCTGACATTATTTCATGATCTGTGATGAGAATAAGTTTGGCAGGACAGCAAACTGGAAATGAAAGATTTTTAGATTTAGTCATAACATTATTTTTGTTAGCTCCGTTGAGCGGTCTATTTCAGTGCTAATCAGGAACTGCTCCTAAATAGTTTTCAGTCCTTAAATCTAACAACCAAGTAAAACCTAAGAGAGTGAACAAAAACAAACCCGAGTCTCCAGGGTGAAACTCCTCTACGTGACTCCATGCTGCTCCTAATGCAGATTTTTAGATAAATATAATTGGATATCATCCACAATGTGGTATAGATGTATGTGTAGTTTTTGCATTACATGCTTCCCTTTAGTAATGCTACGAGAGAAACATGTGTCATAGCACAGAATGAGGGACTGAGGAAACTTTACTTTGTTGAGGTCTGAATCACTTTGTACCATCTGCCAGCTGTGTTTTTCTGTTTGGTTAAACGTTTGTTTGTTCATAATTTTGGGTAATCAGTATTATTTTGTAGCTTGCTGTCCAGCAATTAATAATTTGCCAAAAGTGGCATATGTTTTATTGATTTATTCAACTTTTAGCAAAGAGTTCCCATATGGAAAAGATATATATAAATCTTATAAAGTTTGTATCTGTCTTGTGTGAAACTTGTATGAAAAGCATACAAGAGTGAAAACAGATATAAGATCCCTTGAAAAATTATATAATGAAACTTGTATGTTTTGGATACTTACTAAAACAATATATGAAAGTAATGCGAAAGTGGCCACTTTCATGAGTAAATCACATATAAGTTTTTACTATTTCTTTTCCGTATGGGTTAATCTGGTATTCCACAATTTGAATTAATATCTAACACTTACATATAATTATCTGAGAATTTCAACTATTATTTCATTATTCCAACACTAACTGTGAATATTAACCAATAATGAAAATAATCAGTAGATGATAATTCGACTGTAGGCTTTTATTTTGAAATGCTCTTATTGAACCATCTCCTTTCTGTTATTTTGATGATTGAAAGGTTGAAACTTTCATTTTTCTTTCTTCAGGGCAGCAAAATTAAACTTTTCAAGCAGCTGCCGTTTTCCTCCTTTAAATGAAAGCAGAGGGCAGGCGGGAGCCATGTTTTTAATAATAAACTTGACATGAGAGCAGCGGTCTGAATTAAACGGCCCCGCCTGTTGCTTGTTTTTATTAGTGGCTCTGAGATTACATTGTTTTTGCCGTGACATCATATTCTGTCCTGGTTTATTTTTGCATGGGATGAGGTGGCTCGCCACAGTCCATGCAAATCAAAAGCTTTGATTTATGCACCTTTCCCGCAGCGAATGGAACATTAAATTTAATTTTGCTGCTGTGGAGCTGTGCCCGCGGCGTGCTCAGGATTGACACGGTGAACCGGGCCCGCCGCCGCCGCACAGGAATTCATTACTTCCTCCACAATATGCGAAAGCAACATTTGAATGAAACATTTGTCTCGTGTCAGATCCAAGTAACGTCTACTCTCTCTATACAGATTCATAAAAACAGGGAGGAGGCAGGGAGGCGCTCATACTCGACTGTAACAAAGCAGTGAGTCGCGTAATGGTGGCACATTAAAATGAGGCCTGTTGGATGCGAGTAGCGGAGCAATCTGTTTCTCCCTGTGATCGCCCATTACTGCTTTGTAATGACGTGGAAAAAATGCCACAAAGCAAAGTAATGAAATGTATTTTTCCCCTCCGCCTGCTCCGACTGTTCGCTTCAGCTCTGCACCTCAGAGGGCTCAGCAGGAAAACAGATGGGACCATTTAAATACATTCATAACTGCAGATTTATTTGGATTTTTTTATCAGCATTAAGATTCTGCAGTTAATTCACCTGTAACTTAAAAAGCATTTATGCTGATCGCGTCTGTCACATCCAGAGGTGAAATAAAAGCAGGCTCCACCCTCCTGTAGCTCGCACACCGCCTCCGTTTTTATGGATAGAAATGAGCCGTCAGAGCATTTTACAGCCGTGACCTTACCGGATGTCACTGAAGTCAAAACCATCATTTCAAAGGTCCCTCAGCTGTTTTACAGCAGCTTCCACGCCTCCGTATGGAGCTTGTTCTCTCACCCGTGGATCTCTGCTGTGTTTGGGGTCATTGTCCTGCTGCCTGAGTGCTCTTGAGCTTCAGGACATGACCTGATGGGTGGACATCCTCCTAAAGCAGCAGAGCAACCCAGACCATCACACTACAACCATGTCTGGGTGCTGCTCTGATATTCTCTTTATGAAACGCTGTTAGTCTGATGCAGATGTAACGGGGCTCAAACCTTCCAGAAAGTTCAGTTTCTGTCTCGTCAGTCCACAGAATATTTCCCAGAAGTCTCTGTCCCTGACTCTGTTTCTCAGCTGGTTCTTTAGATCATGGCGTGATGTCCTCCTGTTTCAGATCTTTTAGCTTCTGTTGAAGTAATTTATGGTTCAGCAGGTCTGGCAGTGATCAGTTCTGGGTGCGAGACTGAACTTAGCTTTACAAAAACGTTATTAATCACAGTGATTAACAATTTAACAAGACGAGCAGTTACTGTGGAAAACTTTCCCGTTCAAGATCAACGGGTTAACTTTTAGCTTTTTGTTCTAATGTGTATATTTCAGCTTTTTATGCATGAAGTCTGGTGTAGTGGTTAACACACTGACCTTATTTGTGAAACAACCCTGGTTTTAGACCAGGAGGAAACACAAACCCAGCCTCAGGGGTGAAAAGCCAGAGGCCATCACCGTCCTCCTGTTGCTCACAGTGATATAGATAGATGGCCTCTTTACTCCTCACACAAACCATCTCCTTTAATTTCAGGTGCACAGCTCAGTCCTTTCCTGTCCTTCTGGCTCTCCAGTGTGGAGGTACCAAGGTGACGGCCACACTAAAGGTTAAACACCTGAGACTGGTCAGCTCTTAGACCCAAAGAAAGTTTTCAGGTGAGAGGTGAAGCTCAACTTGATTCAAACACTTAGCAGATCATCACTCAGTCTCCCATCCTGATTCGTTCATGAGGCTGTGAGTATTGTGCTCACACAGAGGTCTGAGCAGCATCTCACATAGTTTTTACTTGTTTATATTTCTGTTGTTTGAACAATCCCTCAGAGTCTGTTTACAGCACGTTAACAAGCTGAACTTAATGGTTTTATCAACAGTGAATAAATCACTGGTAATGCTTTATAGATCGCTTATCATTAATGGATAAAAACATTTGGGTTGCCAGATTGTGAGGAAATCCTGCTTCATCAGGACTTTAATTCATCACCGAACTGTTTTATGTTGTGTGAGAGAGCTTCAGGACATCTGGACCAAGAGACGTTTTTCCTGCTTATTAACATTTACAGCTGCACACATAACCGTTTATGGACTTGTACATAAAGTTTGGCATGTGGGTGATATACCTGCAACACTTCACAGGGCACAAATCCATTTTCCTAACTGCTCATCCAACTTATGGAAAACAAACGAGTGGATGTGAAACTTCAGATCAAGGATGTTCTGCTTCAGTGTTTCAATCAGATTTTCAGGGGTGGCTGTGTGTATTTATTCCATAATAATCTGTTATCATATGTTGATAATATAATGTTAATATAAAACAAACATTCAGGCAGCCATGTTTTTTTGAACGTTTTTGCTGATTAATTATGAAGTCAAGTAAATTTCTAGATTTCAGGACAACAAATGTGTCAAAGCCAAAGAAAACAGTGGGCAAATATAAAAGGATTATAAGTCAGGGTGAAGCAACGAGCTAAAAAGTGTCCTGATTGCACAGGATTTTCATTAATCCCGCAACCGTCTTTCATACAGAGTGTGATGTGTTAGCGTTAATAAAGGTGTTAATTACAGCTTTTACATCCAGCATAAACGAAGCAATGGCGTGGCGAGTGGTGGGTGAAATGATGCTGAGCAGCAGATGAGGTGGACCATCTTCTGTATCCACATCAAAGAGTGAGCACGTCACCACCTTGAATGAATCGCTTCCATATGGAGCCGCTTCACTCTCATTGGGTCCCTCGGCAACTGGGCACTGTGGCGGTCTGGAAGCTGGCGGGGCCCTTGGGGGAGGGGGAACGAGGCCCAGGGCTGGCTACCAAGGTGATGACGTGGCTACTGCCACGTGGCCGGGAGCAAATCCAGACTTTTGCGTCGCTTGGTTACCGGCAGTAAAAATTTTAATTTCCGAAGCTGTCTTGAAGTTTTACCTCTTCCTGTTTCTCCTTTTCCTCCTCCTCCTGGCTCTATTAGTTACTGACTGTACCTGTCAGTGTTTTCCAGCCTCCTGCAGTCTTTATACAGCTTTGTAAAAATGACCCTCTATGTTTCGTAGCGCCACCTTCAGTCGTGGTGGTGCTGAAGTCTGATTGTTATGAGTGCGGTGGTGCCTTTCACACCTCCCACATGTCCCTGGGGAACCTCTCCCAGCCAAAGTGAGGAGCTCGTGCCCAGATGCAAATGACTTTCCAAGGTCCTTGTGATCGCTCATTAACTTTCCGCAGGCATAAGTCCTAACTTTATTATTGACTGCACAGAATACACAATCCACCGACCTCTGCCACCTGCAACTAAATCTCTCCCGTCCGATCCATCGCACTGATTTCTGCTTCGGGCCAGAAAACTCGAGCCAGCAGTTTAGTCACCTTAAGTGTTTACACACCGCCCGACCCCCACCTCCCTGCACGCCGCTCACACATCACTGCAGAGCCTGCAAACACCATGTCAGCCTATTCCCTCTGTTAAACGCTGGCGTGTGGGCCGTCACGGTGTAAAGCGTGTTTGTGGCAGATCTGAAATCTCTGTCTCCCTTTAAAAGCAGCTTCATCGATTCGGCCCATAGAGTCCCTCCTGTGTCGCTTTATTCAGGCAGTGTCACCTCTGCATGAAATATTTATGGCAAGAATTTCCCGCGACCCGGCTCAACGTAGTGCCTATGCAGATCAGGCCTGCACAATCAACATATTACAAGCAGCTGACATTTGTCCGGATATATCGAATGGTCAACGCCGCACAATCACTTAAGCATCAAGTTTCTTCTTGTTATTGACCCGCTTGGGCCAAGCCTGACAGGTGGAGCTGCAGCAAAGTTCATTAATGATGGGAAATAAATCAATGCACCTGGAAATGGAGGAGGCCTAATTCTGAACTCCACACATAGGCATCCATCCAACCATCCATTCATCCATCCAACCAACCGTCAAATCATCCATCCATTGATTCATTTTGACACCATCTCTGGTTCATCTTCACTTTTAGAAAAATCAGTACCCTTTGTAGAATTTTACCTTCATTCTTTGAATATTTTTAGAGTTACAGGCACTCCAAGTTCACTCATCCCTCACCTTACATTAGTACACCAAATTAAAAGAATCTACATGAATATGAAACCACAAAACAATAAAACTGATCAAGATAGTAGTAGACTAAGACTGTGTTATGATGAAGGATAGCAATTCTAAACGGATGGATTTAGAGATATGATTTAAAAAAAGAAAGAGAGTTTATGGTCCGGAGATCGGGTGGAAGGATAGATGTTCAAACAGCTTGGCGTGGACAGCATGTTGTCCACAGGATGGATGCACTGAGGCTTTGATTAATCTCACAGTTTTTAAAAGAAAGACGAAAATAATCTATGCTCAGTTTGATACTCTTCATTTAAGTTTCTCATTGATGTTCCTGTTTTTATTTTTTTTAAAAAGCTTGGGCCTGAATTCACATCCCCTCATCGAAACTTACTCATTCATATCTGAAAGAACTTATTTTAACTTCCAAACAATTGCAATCAGAGTAGGTGGAGGGTTGAGAGCAGAGACATCAGGTTTCATAGATTTGTGTTTAGAGAGCTTCGTGCTTCAGTTTCAGCGTAAACTCGTTTAACCTGTCGGTCCTCGGGGTGACGTATGCTCCCGCGTTATTCCCAAATTCAGACAAATGATGGGTAAGATGAGCAGGAGTTCATATTTGTATTCGCTCTGGTGGGCCGGGTCATTTCTCAGGACATGTGGTTTCTCCAGAGAGCGAACATAAACACAGACTCGGCCCGATATGAAGACAAATAAACCCAAAGCGGCTGGCAGCCAACCAGAGAGCCGTTTAGGATTCCACCCGATCATCCATCATCTCCCGTCGGCTTGTTTTTGTTCGGCCTCTCTTTGAGGCCCTCGGCGCTCAGGTGGAGCTTCCTCGCAAACAGGCGAATTAGAGGGACACGAGGCTCGCCCTGGAATAACTTCATTAATTAAACCTCCTCATTAAATCTCGCAATTTACTCCAAACTTCAGAATAATGAAGCCAGCTGTGATGTGATGCACGAAGCTACAGATGCAGCTTCATCTAAGTTATCAATGACCTCCCTCCCCCTCCTCTCTGTGCATTTTGAACCTCCCCCCACCCCGCTCCACCTCTGCTCACGAATGTGACACGCTCGTTTTCGCGGTCTGTCTGTCTCCGCCTCTCATTTCTTCATCATTCCTCACTCCATCGATTCCTCTGCTTCATCAAACGCTCCACGCGACGGCCCGGACCTCTCACACCTTGGCAGCGACAGGCGCACTGACGGCAGGCAGGAAGTGCAGCATCAGCCAATCAGGACGTCCTTTAGCAGGCTCTGTCAGGGTGAGGGAGAGAAGGTCAACGCTGCTGACAGAGGAGGGAGGAGGAGAAACGGATCACTTCATTTCCCATTCCCACCCGTGGAGGAGATCAAACATCCACCAGAGGAGCTTCGATCAGATGCTCGTCACTGATTATTGATTATTTCTACCTGAAACTGAAACCAGACAGGAAGTCTGCACAATCAGTCCTTGCAGTCGGTCTCAGCAGAAATATCATCTATACTCCATCCACCCACCAATTCATTCATCCATCCATTCATCCATCCGTCTACCAATTCATCTATTCATCCAATTCCCCATCCATGACAAGCCAACACTGCCTAAACCAATAACAAAGCCCGCGTCAGAACAAAAACACGTGACTCTGGTTTCCTAAAAGTTCAGTCTCTGTTTTCTGCTTCAGTTATGGAGTAATTTGTTTCTGTCTCTGTTAAAATCGTCTGATTGTTAGATTTTTATAAGAAAGGTTCTATCTAAATAAGCAGCTGCTGAGTAGACTGAACACTTTCTATGAAGAGTTCAGTTTTTTGTTCAGGTGGTGTAGTTTGAGTGGTGAACAGGTGAAAACGGTGACTTCCTTTTAGCTGATTTACTTCCACCTTTAAACAAGGTTTAGTCATCGGGAAACCATTTGGCAGTTCATCTTTAACATCCACCTCTCACCTGGACTTGTATGAAGTTACAGTTTAAAGCTGCTCTGCTCTCTCGTTCCGCCTCTCTGAGCTGCTTCATCGTTCTTTAGTTCGCCTCTCAATCAGGATGGAGTCACTTATCGGCCGTCTGGAGGCCCCGCTTCGCAACTTGAACCGTTTGATGGATCGCTAATGGTGATTTGGTTATATTCAGTTAATTTCATTGCTGTTTGTGAAGAAGTGGATGTTCCCGCTGGCTCAGCTCTTCCTGGCTGTGACCGGGAGCTACCTTTGTGGTGCTGGAGCTCATTTGCTAATTGAAAAGTGATTGACAAATCAGGAGCTCCATGACTAGGAATGCCCTCCGCTAATTTCCAGCCCCTGCAGATGTGACGCACCAAGGAGAATGGAGGATGATGCTTTGAATGATGAGGTGAGCGGGTGGATGCAGTGGCTTCCCACACTCCAGCCAGACGGGAAGGATTCGGGAAGAGAGCGGCAGAAGCCAAATCCTTCATTGTAATTCCCGGCGGAGGAGCCGTCGGCCGGCTCGAATGCCTTCTGTCAGTGCCTCTAAAAGTGAGCAATAACAAATCTGCCGGCTAATGGTCAGTGAATTAAACCGCCAGCCTGCATAGACAGCGCCAGGAGATTGGAGGCTGCAGCAGAGCAGGGCCCAATCTCCCCCCTCCTCGCCCCCCACAGCCCCATTACCTGTCAGGCCGACCAGGCCTCGATTAGCAGAGACAAGTCCTTTCTGTGCTGCAGCAGAGGAGAGCTCACAGCTCCCCAGGGAGTCCCACAGCCTGTCGCATCGCTGTCAGCGCTCCACCACCAGCTCCGCCCGCTCAGAGAAACCAGCAGAGCCAGCGGGGATCACGCCGCACTGCATTGCTGACAGCTGACGCCACACTCCCCGATCACACTGAGGCAAGACTCCTGAGCAGGAGCATCATGTTTATGGAAAGGAGATGAAGTAAGAGAAGATCAACTTCTCACGTTCTGACTTTCAAAGTTCCTGAAATAATCTCGACTCACCGACCTCGTGACACTCGCTGTTTATTCATAATTTATACTCTTTTGCATGTTAAACTTTTCATCTCTGTATACCTTTAACTGTATTGTGCAAAAGTCATGGAGAACTGTGGGTGGCCCAAATTTATTACTGCTTTTTCTCTTATTTTCAGTCCAGTCCTTGTACCTGAACATTTTCACAGGAACATTTTTGTTTGTTAACCTCTGAACTCTGACCTACAAACCATTTAAACATAAAAAGGCACAAAAAATAACAGACAACTGAGGAAAGAGCAAGTTTTAAATGAGATTTTTTAGCTCTTTGTTCCCAGCAACCTCTCACACAAACACTTCATCTGTTCACATTTTAGCTGAATCTATGACACAAGGAAAACAGTTTGACAGAAAATAGTATTTTTGCCTCAACAAGGTGATTCCCAAAGGCCAGTTAGCTTAAAACTCTGCATATCTCAGCAGATGTACAGTGTGTGCTCAAAAATCTGAGGAAACTGGACGGAAGAAGTGTGAGGCCTAAAAACTCTACAGCAGAGGAACAATATCTGAAAGACCTGGCACAGGCCCTGAGAGATGATCTGGACGTTCAGCTGATCTTCTGCTGTTTACTGAAGAATCATCAGAAAGGTCTCAGTGAAGGGCAGCTGCCAGGAAGCCATTTTTAAAGATGGGGAACAGGAGGAAAGGCTGAGGTCTGAAGATCAGAGGAACAGGTCTGATGGAGAGATGGATCGACATCATGGTCAGTATGAACAGGGAGGAGGTCCAACAGTGACAGTCTGCAGCCATTTGTGAGACACGGTGGAGTCTCTGTCATGGTTTCAGCTGCATGTCAGTCAGTGTTGGAGATTTTTGACAAATGATGAATCATAAACTCAGTAAAATACCATCAGAGTTTGATCCTCTTTACAGAAACATCTGCAAACATCTAATTATCAGCACCTTAATGTTTCAGCATGACAATGATCACAAACACATTGCCAGTGAAGTGAAAGCATACCTGGATAGAAACACACAGTGGAACACCATCAGTCATGGATGGGCCTCCCCAGAGCTGGACCTCAGCATCACTGAAGCAGTTTGGGATCATCCTGACAGAGAACACAACAAAAGGCAGAAACACCCAAAGAAGAGCTTTGAATGTCCTTCAAGAAGCCTGGAAAACTGTTCCCGAAGATCCTCACAGAGATGACAGAGAGCTGCTCAGACAGTTCACACTGAGCTGAAGGATGAAACTGCTCACACCGCAGATTCACTTTAAAGCTCATTTTAGCCTCATATTCTGTATTTACATGTATGTTTCTCATTCTCCTTCACAACATAAAGAAGTGAGGGCTGGCCCGAGGCTTTTGCACACTGCTTTAAGTTTGTGTATAATTTTAGCTTAATATTCCAACACTTTATTAATGATTTTAACTGTTTATTCAGCATTATTATTCCATATTTTCAGATTATTGATTGTTACCAAGTGTCAGGGTTTCCGCAGCACTGATGATGGAAACACCTGAGCAGGTGTGTCTCATACCTGACACACTGAGTTCACCTGCACCATGTGATGCAGTTCTTTTAGATGAAAGGTGGATGCGATATGGGACACTTGCAGGAGAGGTGCAGTGGAGCGTTCCCACATTCGGTATTTCGGTGCTTTATCGGCCTCTTTATGGGGCAGCGGGGCTTTAAATGTCAGGGGCGTGTCTTGTCTTTGTGTTGTGGTCTGAGTCGCAGTGATATCTGCCTGCAGAGGTTTTATAGGCCTGAGTGAAGATGCTGTCACCACATGCTGGCTTCAAAGCTCACCCTCCCCCATTAAACACACAGTGGGGGGCTTTTTCAGCACTTTTAGCTCCTCACCCTTCATGAGAAACACGACTTTCTTCCTCCACTTGCAGAAGAAACATGCTGGGTACCATTACTGTGCTCAGAGCTTGTGTGATGAACTCTGATGGTTCTTGGTCAATCTTCCTGAATATTCAGCTTCAGGCCCTGGGCGGTGTGCGGGTGTTTAAACTGAGCAGTCCGGGCTTTTCTAATGACCTTTTGTTAAAATGCAGCCCCTTCTTTTCAGACCCACATCGCCTCCCATCCCTGCTAGTTAACCCCGGCACATTCACAGGAACTGGCCAATCACAGCGTCCTTTAAGGGAGAAACCCTGCTATCTACCCAGCATGCACGCCGCCCCGCCATCACTCTCCCCTAACGGTCTCTAATTAATCCCGATTATCGCTACAGGGGGTCATTGTCCCCGAATGAATGGCAGCATTTCACGGTCAATTTACCGCTGTGTTCTTATCAATGGCTGCTTTACATAGGCGCTCGTTTTAAAGGGCTAATTAGCTGGAAAATACATGACAAGTCAATTGTGGCCGCGGCTGAGACGGAATGAAACGACTTCGACAAATCTCTGCTGGTCACAGATACTCTTGTTCTGCTCTCTGAGGGGCGGGCTTCCAGATAACGCTTCAGACCCCTGGGTCAAAAGAAGCTCGCTGATTGGTCCACCAGGAAACACCAAGGTTATCATAGCAAACTAGACACAAGGATTAAAATAATAATGTTAGACTTTACTATATGCTTACTGACCCGAAATAAACTGAAAACATGAAGAAAAATAGATTTACATTAAACATCTTTGAGTCTGTTAAGTCAAATTTATCACAGATATAAATATAAATGTTTACCGAGGGTGTAATAATGAGCTCACGTCTGAAGAAAATCACTCTGATTTGATGACAGAGGGTCAAAAATATTGTCAGTGATGATTTAAACCTGATAAACGTGCCGCTGAGGCCCACCATGTTCCAGCTGCTCATTTAAGCTCCAGTTATATATTTGTCCATGTTAAAGACTCTTAACACCGTAAACACTCACAGTATGTTTACGCACTGTCTCACAGTCATACTGAACTGTCTGTAAAAGTCTAACTAGTCTAGGTTCAGGTTGAAATCAGCGCTTCTGAAAGACATTTCACCTGTTTGAACACCTGAGAGGCCAAGCAGTTTTTTGTCTCTCAGTTAGAATATGAGACTGGTTGTATCCTGGATGTTTGGATGGGAAAAAAACACTGTTTACATCATTACTGGCCACTAATTAATTTCTGTTTCAATGATCATCTGAAGCAAGGATCATTTAATGAGTGCTGAGTGATGGTCGGATCAGTTTTATGCTAATTATGAAGCACATGGGCCGGTCAGGTGACTCATCCAAGGTTTGGGTTTGGTAAATCTTTATCAAACAGAGAAGGTGCTTTTCCAAAGTGAATGTATGCACTTGATTTTAAAGGTAACATCTTTTGGTTTCAGACAAAGCTCCTGTGGTTTGGAGCGTTCCCGGGTCGACGGTGACCTGGAGCTGAGGCGTCCTTCTGGTTCTCTGCAATCTGACCTCGACAGACTCAACGTGTGTGTGAATCTGCTGCAGAGGGTTTCACTGTGAACTGAAACAAATATTTTGGGCGTGAAATCCGTGTGATGCCTCTGACTGAGAGGGCGTATGGCCGATTCATTAGGGCCATTAAAGCTTTGCGGCTGTCCCGATGAGGACAAAGGAGAAGCGCTCGGCACATCTGCAGCGTGATTATCCTTTTCTGCCTGACAGTAAGTGCTCTCTGTTTGTTTCTGCTGTCCGGTAATACTAATGAGAGGTAACATCTGAGTCCATCGCTCAAATGTCTGAACAGGGAAAAAGCATGAACTGCTGCTTTTGGCAGCGGTTCCGGACCCGCCATAACACGCTGTTAGTGCTGTTTCTCGGTTGGCTTGTGATGGCGGTGGGGGATTTATGTGGCAGTGGATCTATCTTACAGGCCGGCCCATCTGCCCGGAGCTGCCTCCACTGGCAGCGACTCCGCAACGCTGCAGATTGCTAATGTGGCATTAAACGATAAATGGACGAAGCGCTCTTCCTTCACTTATTTCTTAAAGCCGTCCGAGTCAGCAGCTGCAGCGTCCTCGTCCTGATTTTTTTTTTTTTACATCTATAAACCACAAACTGCATGCTGGTTCCACCGACGGCGCCGTTACACAAGCCCGCCGCTTTTTATTTACACCATTCATTACAGCTCACCTTCACTTTAAAGCTTTAAAGTGCAACTCTGAGAAAATCCTGAAAATGTTCGTCTTTGGAAAAAAACACAAACTCAAACTTATGACAGACAACATCAGCAAGTACGGAAGATACCGTAAAACATGGAAGACCCGAGCACAGTAACAAACACGACCGCATATGACAAACATGAACAAAAATAACCAAACACTTAAAATGTGCAAAGCTACAAAGGTGTAAAAAAAAAAAAAGCAAAATATTACAAACGATATTAGCATCACAACCACGAGACTCGTGACCATCTGCTTTAAACAAAGACATGAAAAAAAATGTAGGAGACACAACGGTGTTTAAAAACAATCTCCTAAATTCAGAAGCCAAATATGACATTTCAATACAATAATAAAATGATTGGAGTCACTGGAAGTGTAAATGCACCCGTGGATCTTCACTAATTTCAAATCATCTGGGAACGTGTTAGCATAATTTTAATACACATTCCCAGGCCTGCGGTGCTTTTTCAAATTCTTCATTCCACATTTAGAGCTGAATCAACCAAACTTTCATCGCAGATATAAACTTTTGTGACTATTAAGTTACGTACAGACAACATGCATGACACATGAAACAAACGCAAAGGGAGAACGTGACATCGACTGGCAGGGGAACGATAATGACACGAACGGAATAAAAGAAAAATCCAAAGAAGTCTGATTTATAATAAGCCTGTCTTAAAGACATAGATATTAATAATCACAGTATACAGTATGTGATGATGTTTGTGCCCGTTACGGAGGATATACTTACATACACTGCGGTAATTACGGGAAGACACAGGGTGGTGATTCTGAAAGTCCACAACAGGAGGCAAACGTCCACCCAGCATTTTACAGTGAAAACAGCAGGACAGCTGTTACAGCTTTGGTTTTCCAGGGGTTTTGATGAGTTTCCAGAATATTTCTGCTCCTATAGTTTCCTGTTATTTCCAGCAGCTCCTCCAATCAGCACACATGCTGTCTGCCATTCAGAGTTTCCTATTTGTGAACTACAGAACAATTTATCCACAAAAACATCAACATAAACTTCAGATTTCAAATTCTTTTTTAAATCTAAAACATTAAAACCATGTTGGGTAACAAGGCTGTGACTCCACGCCTGAAGGCTGTGTGTGCGAATACGGGTTTGTCTGAATTCACTCAGCTTGTCTTTTCAGCATTATTTGTTTTGGGGGGTTTTTCATCTTTTTGGCTTCTGTTAACCTTCTGTGATCTCCACAGATGATGAGTAAATCTGTGAAGATCGCTGAGGCATACTTGCCAACCTTGAGACCTCAGAATTAGGGAGACATTCAAGAGGGCTGTTGGGGGGGGGGGGGGTGATATACATATATGTACAAAAAACGTTTTCTCGGATAAAATTCGAATAACATAAATTACATTTCACCGTTATTATTGTCCGGCTGGAAACTTGGGGGTGTCCAAATTTAGAGGCTGCATCCACCTGAGGACCCGGCCCTCGCAGTCTAAGTGGGCCGGGTCCTCCGGAAGCTGGGTAGGCCAGAAGTGAGCGACTGTGAAATTGGACGGTCTAGCCTTCAGAATTACTTCACCAGCTCTCTCGGTGGAGTGAAACTCTGCTGTCTGCTCCTTACTATCTAAAATATAACAGGACACTGGCGTAAATTCTTGACCATCTCACACTTCTGTTTAATCAGTTTTCTCTTTGACGTTTATTCAGCTGTGTGAAAACCAAGGAGGAACCCTCCCGAGGGATTAATAAAGTTTTATTTAATCTAATCTAATCTAATAACTTTAGTCTCAGCCAAACCGATTTACTCATGAACAAATAAAACACAAAAGCCAAACAATAACATTTCTAAGTTATCTGAGTGACTTAGATATCATGTTTAACCTGAGTAGTGAAAGAACGTGGGGTTTGCTGTTCTCGCCGGCTCAGATATTTGAAGTTTACACAGCTACATTCTCGCCTGAAAATATGTTAAAAGTTTATTTTGTGACCCAGAAAGAGAAATAAGAGTAGGCTAATATTAAAAGTAGCTCCGGCCATTGTTGGAAACTGGAATTGGCTCGGCCGCGCTATGAATTCTGGGATATGGTTTTTCAATTTTGTTGTCCAGGTGGAAAATCAGGAGAAATTCGGGAGAATGGTGACTCCGGGAGATTTTCGGGAGGGGCACTGAAATTTTGGATTCTCCCGGAAAAATCGGGAGGATTGGCATGTATGCGCTGAGGTCCGACTGAACCGGGAGAAAACCTGGGAGAAAGTGGCCTTTTAATCAGGATAGACTGGAGTAATGTGACGGCTCCTTCATGTGTCTCCTAACCACATGCATGAAGCTCTGATAACTGTTTGAATCTGACTTATATTTCTAGGATGAGACATCATGAAAGAATCATAAGCTGACTTTGGATGCTGCCGCCACTCGCTGTCATCAAACGATCTGCAGAGCAAACATGAGGAAGGCTCTGGATGCTCGAAGGGAAAGAGAAACAGAGGTTTGGGATTGAGCATGTGGGCGGCGGGGGCGTCCTGCAGGGGAAGCTGTTTTCTCTCCACACACTGGGCACCGAGCACGCCTCTGCTCCTCGCCAACGTGACGTCAGCTCGCTGCGAGACGTTTATTTTTGCGGCGTCGTGTGCGGCAGCCAGAATGTCTCTTTCATCCCGAAGATTGTGTGTCCTGATCTGATGGACCAATCCTCACTGGACTGTTCAGAGTGAACGCACGTGTGCAGAAGCATGAGCACATGACAGGAAGTCGCTTGAAGTGATGAGAGAAACGAAACATTTGGATCTTGAAGGATTCGTGTATGAGTCACAGAAGCTTCTAGACTCCACTTTCTGCCAGGAGTTTAACGCCACAGAGTCAGATCATTTAAAAGTCTTCCAACTAAAAAGTCATTTTGGATTCAAGTATTCTTGAAATAATAAGCAGGTTGCCGTGCCCTGATCCTGGTTCTATTGGAGGTCACTTCCTGGTAAAAGGGAGTTCGTCCTTCCCACTGTTGTCAGGTGCTTTGCCTTTGATATAAAGCAGCCTGACATTACTGTTGCTGTAAATTGGACCTATTGTAGACACCAAGTCTTCTCTTAGTGTGACTGCTGAGCTCTGCATGATCAGTGTTAGAGCCAACCTAGGTGAGAAGAACCAGGCTTCGATATGTATGACCTCGAGTTAGAGGTGCTAAGGTATACGCCACTTTCCACTCAATGCAGCTTCAGTCGTGTTTTCAAGAAGGCAAAGGTCATCGGCATGCTGGAGCCTGGTCTTCTCCTCAGGGTGAGACCATCAGTGCCAGGTTCTGGTAATGGTGGTTTCATGTTTTCAGCCTGGAAACTTCTGGAAAAATATCTAACACAAGTTTTAAAAGATCAGCCTCAGAAAAGCACCGTGAAATGATTGCTGCTGTGATTTGGCACTAAATTAATACAATTCAATTGATTGAATTGTACTGAATGTTCTGATGGAATGAGAATGACAGCATGTAAGGTTTATGCCATAGCTGGCCTGAATTACCAGCATTTTATATACCAAAATCACTGGCATCATCCTCCAGTATGTGCAAAATAAAATAAATTGACTAATAAACATAGTTATTAATGCTAAAATATAAAGTATCTATGAATTTTCAAATGTACTGTTTTACAAAAAAGCTGAAAAAATAGTAAAAAAAAAAGTAAATTATTATTATTATTATTATTCATTAAGACACCAAATTGCAGTTATTTACGTTAGTTTTAGCGCTTCTCTAATTTCTCGAGGAAGTCCAGTGTGCAGCTCGGATTAGGATATGAAAACATGAATTCAGGTTGTTATTAGCTGAAAAAATATTAGCAAGGTCTTTAGTTTAAAACAAGTTTTTGACATTTTTTGAAAAAAAAAGTGTTTTCTTGTGTTTATGAATAATCATGAGTACATTAAACAGGTTTTATTTAAATTTCCTGTGAATCTGATCCTCTGTGTTATTATTCCATTAATAAAACAGAAATATGTGAGGCCTTAAAATTCATCAGGTCAGCCTTTAACACTCTGAAACCTGCAGTTAAATCTTCCTCTCTTCTGTCTGACCTGTTGAAACGACTCTTTGAGTTCTCCTTGTTTCAGCAGTACTGTGCGGTATCATGGAGAGGAGGGGGGGTTAAAGGTCACAGGGTTGCCATCATCCTCTACTTTGCCTAATTACCGGGAAGATGAGCGTTTAGCTGGCTGCAGTGGTTGGAGTGGTCCTGATGGGAGAAGCGTGGCAGCAGTTCAAAGTCTGGAAATATTTAATATTTAATACATCGATTAACATTAACAACTGAGGCAGAACTGTTTCAACAGTTCCATTATTATTTGATATCTCTCCATAGAGCCATGATGGGTGGTATAATGAAAGGTGGATCTCTATTTCAACCTTGAAGGGGTTGGGCAGAGTGCCAGTAATGAAGACGTATTAAAGCTTAATGTAGCTTAATGTAGCAGGTGTCATATATATAATGTACAGAAGCTCTTTCTAAAGCATTATATTCATCGCTACTACCTTAAAAGCCACTAAATCTTCTGGGCTAAGTTAGTCTGGCTATGATTCTCTTCCAATTAATCAATAGAAAAATTGTTAACACACCTTAACTGGGATCCATTAGTGTGTCCCTGGGTAATAAATGTTCCTGCGGTGCTCAGGGAGGGGGGCAAACTGCCTGCTGCACTCAGGTTAATGGGCAAAGTTGAGAGAAGTGACCACTAAATCTGCAAGGACACCACATTCACACTGGCTGAGCCTCGATCGCTGGCAAATGAGCACGGCTAAGAGCTAATCAATGGTTTCTGTGGGAGAGGAGGGAGAGCGGCGGGGCTCCGGAGAGACCTGAGACGACATCGAGTATGATTCATTTCACCTCCGTTTGAGTCCTCGCAGGCTTCATATTCCTTCGGTTTACAGTGAACGGCACAGGAAGTCTACCGCTGACGGAGCGGATCCCCCTGACCTCCTACAAGAGGACATCACAACATGATGCTCAATATGTGTACTGAAGCTGTATCTTATCTGTCACTCCATCATGTTATGACAGCAAAAGGAGGAGGAGGATGTCTGCTTCTAATAATAGTGGGAAAACATGAGTCCACATATGTAATGATATCTAAAGGTCTGACCTGACGTATTTTACACCCAAATCAGAGTTTTTCTGGAAGCGGTAACCACCAGAGATTACCATGAGTAACAAAAACCAGACCAGACCATCACAGACTGTTTTCGTACAGGTTGTGGTGTTCCACAGGGCTCTGTTATTGATCCTCTACTTTTTATTCACATTTAAATTATATTCTTGTTTGTCAAAGCACAAAATGTTTCCTACTTCATAACCAACTGTACAGGAGGGGATTGTTTTTATAACTCACCTGCTATAGTTTCATTAACACTTAACATTGCAACATTGTAACATTGTAACATTGAATTATTAGGGGCGTGGCCTCTTTGACTGACAGGTTGATAGTGACATGTGCGGCTGTAACTGCTAGCTGTATGCTAGGCTTCACCTGAACTGGACCTCTGATTTGTATTTGTCCTGTTGGAGCTTTTTAGAGCATTTTAATGACATCATGTGACCAAAAATATGGCTGCTGTGAGGTCAATGTACTAACAGAGGGTCCAAGAAGGTGGAGCTCCAGCTTTGCTAAATGAAATTTGAGGATTTAATTTGATGTCAGGGTAACATCAAAGTAGTTTCATCACGTTTTTTATATTCTATATATTTTGACCAGGGCAATTTTCAAAGATGGACACTGAGGCATATTCCTCAAGCCAAAAAGTTTTTAAAAATTGCTTCACCTTACATATTTAACACAGTATCTTAAAAGTTGATTAGCTGAGATTCTTTCCCATGATGCCAGTAACAGTCAGAATAGAGAAGCAGCTCATTGTTTCCATCCGCAGCTGAAAGAAGATGCTGAAAAGGACCCAACTTTAGCCGAGAGAACATCTGAGATGATCCATCCACAGCATGAGGTTAGTCATTATTATTATGTTTCTGCAGGGTTTGGACTACTAGCTGTGGAAAAAGTGCTGTTCCCGAGCTGTTAAAATAAAACTGGAGAGGTTGAGATTTTTAGTAAGAGGCAAAAAAGTGCAGCCTGTTAAGAAGATGAGAGTTTGATCCAACACATTAGACGCTCGGACAAGAAACAGTCGATCTGATCCATTTCTGGGCAGACAAACAGGAATACCCAATATGTGAATAATACAGCAGGCTTTTGCAGAAATTGGACAGGATGAACTACAATTAAAACATAAGTTGGAGTGTATCTAAGTGCAGAGAACTAATGGAAATTTGGCTCTAAAACAGATAAAAAGACTAAAAATGTTCCTCTGTTTCATAAAGTCTTTATAAAATCTCCTTCCAGCATCCTGAAAGTATTAAAGCAGCCTGCTGGTCGTGTGCAGAGATGATCCAGGAAGCTGCCTCTCCTTTGGACTCTGTGCAGCCATTATTATTATTATTGGGATGAGTCAGCTCCAATGCATCATGGAGGAAAATGGCCCCTAAGAACATCAATGTGAAGGCAGACAGAGAGGGCCGGCGCTGCCTCCGATCCACTTTGGGCTGCCAGGGAATTAGATCAGGAGGAAAGTGTATGTGACAAGAGCTAATTAAGTCCTATCATGCTGCTGAACCTGACGGGGGGGGGGACTGAGGTAATTGCATTTACTTCATCTTGTAATGCCGGCCATCATAACTGCTAATTCAATTGTACAATCATTCTGCCAACTCCTAGCCATTAAGCACACATTTAATTGCTTCCATAAAGCTTTTAATATGCAGCACACAGAGCGCAGGACGTGACACGGACCCTCGCCACCAGCCAACATGCAGATGTCCTGCCGTCACCACGGAGACACAGTCCAGCCTGGCCGGCGTGTTATTGGACAGTCCTGCTTCTAATGCATCACCGCGAGATGAGCGTTTGGGGTGAGTTTGGCGGGGTTGGATGGACAGATATCAGCTGTAACCTCAGTCTCACAAGAAGTTTATCTGCAGTGGTGGCGGCGGTGTTTACGGCACGACATTCAAAGTGCTTTATTTAGGACACAAAGAGACACACAGCGTGACGTGAGGAAGGACGGGGAAACAGAACAGGCTAAAGGGTCATTCCATATAAACCAAATCTAAGAAAAGCTCCCAGAATCAGCTGATTGATAGCTTTATTTAATGAAGCTGTGAAATATTTTACAGCACAAAAACTGAGTAACTGTTTCAGGCCCTCCAGAGACACAGAGGCCGGGTCCAAATTTGACATTTTTCAATTATTTTCCAGCATTTTTGAGCCCTCACAGCTTCATTTGTACAGCAGATCTCCACGTGAAACTTTCTGGGCTGAAAATATGTTTAGAGAAACAGTCTAAAGATGAAATGGCTTTGCTCTGACCTGCTGTGAGCATCAGTGATGGATCCATCACAGTGAGAACAAACTGGCGCCTCAGAACTGAGGACATCACATAAAATATGACTCGATCCCTGACTGCACCAATCTGGATGCATAAGTATCTTTGGGCAAGATATTGAACCTCAAGTTATTCCTGATGCGTTCATCGGACAGTGATTGAAGCGCTTAGATATAGTAAAAAACGACTACTCGTGCTTTATAAGAACCTTTTACCACTCCTGCAGGGATGAACATGATTCTTCTTTCCAACCTGCTTCACATCACTGGATGGAGGTGTTGATTGTGTCTACAAAACTGAACTGATCCTTCTCTTTAAGTGGATGAAACCATACTTACAGAGTCAGCTGGTAGTATTTTCCTTTAATTTGTCAGCTATCCACAGCGCGAGCTGTGTGGGGAGCTGAGGGCTTCATCGAAGGGTTAAATGCTGCTGTTGACCACACTGAGGCCTGCTGTGATAAGCAGACACGCTCTGAATGAGAAGGGAGGAGAAGCGTCTGATAACATCCCGGTCGGGGAGTCGTATATAACAGCAAACAAAGCTCTGAGGAGACAGCGCATCAATACCCTCGCATGTACACCACCATTATCGTGCTCGTACAAAGCCCCGGAGCCGTCTTTCAAATTAAAATCTTGTATCAAACCGATGGCAACAACTATTTAGTGGCCATATTTTACAGGCGAGCCAATGAAAAGTAATAACAGTTGTATTTAATGTATCTGCTCCTGCCAGCTGCCGGGTACGCGGGGTCTTAATAGGAGCTGTCCATCACTGTCAGCGCGGCGGCGCCCAACAAGAGGCCGGCTCTAATAAACATGAGGGGAGATAACGGCGGCCGCCTGCTGCCGACCGTCGCGCTCCTGTTAACTTCCTGCTCAACCGCCCGTTTGTCATCCCACTTTGTAACTCTCATAATTTGTCACGCTGGATGAGCTTTATCTCGCCTGTCTCGTGCCTTTTCTGTTTTCTTTTTTCAGCCATTAATTCATCTGCAGACGCTCTGAGGGGTTTCCTGTCTCGCACGGCGTTGTAGGGTTATTTCATCAGGCTAGTACATGTGGATCCTGGACTTACTGTTTCCTGGAGCCTCAAGCCTGCATTCTTTTAACAGCCTCCAGTGGGCGATACGCGTGGTCACTAGGGATGGGAATTGATAAGATTTTCACAATTCCGATTCCATTTTCCATTCTGTTTAACGATTCGATTCTTGTTTTTAAAAAAGGAGAACACTAAGGTCGATTAGCTTAGAACTTTGTTTTATATCGTCTCTTTGAACAAAATAGAAATTTAGGAATAACATGGCCTTACAAACCTAACAGTGAGATCTTAAGAGATCCAGCCTATGGCTCTTCAATGGGGTGTCACAGGGTCCCCAGAAAAAAACATTGTAAATGTAAAATATGAATAAAATAAATATTCTTCTGTAGCAATTACACACGCTCGCACAGAGACGGCTCCTGTAGAAGGAGGACGTCCCCCTGCCCCGACCTCCATGAACGCTCTTCTCGTGACTTTATGGGCTCATTTTGAGTCCTGCTAAATAAAAATGTGAGGGAGGATTATCTGGGCTAATCTCAAACACTGTAGTATTTCTAACAAAAGCTCCCTGTCCTTCTGCCACTAATCCTCACCAGATCACCAAACATGGATTAATGCACCACTGAAAGTAGTCCCCAAGATATTTTAGGATTATTTCCTCTCTTTTGTTTGATGCAGCCTCCTGCAGCTCTTCTGGAGAACACAGAAGCATTTCCAATGCCCTGGTCTCCCTTCAAACACCTCACCCATGAGGCGTCCTGGTCACTTCACCAGTTTCCTTTCAAGCTCTACGCTGAGCTCTTTCCTTCAGAGGAAGCTCATTTCCACTGCTTGTATGCTCCTCCATCTCAGTCTTTGGGTCAAAGGTGAGGGTGGGAACGCAACCAATAAATCAACACTTCGCTTTCACAGGGCGCTCCGCTCTCTCCACCATAAAATATGAGACATCATTTTGCTTTCCCGTTTGTATAATTACTTTAAAAAGTCAAGGTTCATGGCAGCTGTGGCCGAGTTGTTTCTTTACCAAAAAACTTCAAACCCGTGCTGCTGGAAGTCTGTTAGAAAGCCCATCTGACCTCAAATCAAACCAAAGTATGAACACACGCTAATCAAGTATCATAAAAACGGCAATATTTGCAGTATTCACTGATCCCTGGACCAAAAAAATAAATCAAAAACCTGGTTAATGACCAAACATCGACGCACTCGCTGCCATCTTTTAATTCTTTATTGCTGCCCGTTACTCACAAGTAACTGGCATTAGTATTTATGTGCTGTGTTCGGTAACTTTTGTCTGATGTGATTTAATTATAATTTAAAGTTGTATTTTTATAAACTGCTCAGAGACAGCTGCTGAAAATTCATATTTTTTGGCTCATTTGCATTTTAAAGTGAATAAATAAACTTTAATGTTTCCTCTGAACGGAGTCCAAACTTCTGGAGGCCCGGAGACGTTTTTTTTCCTCCAGTCGAAATCAGTCTAAATTAAATCCCGCCTGCTGTTTGTGTGTTTTCTCTGCATGCCTGTGTGTGCGTGTTATTGAGTGAAGTTTCCCAGAATGCTGTGCAGAGCCTCCCTCTCCTTGATTAGAGGACAGCGGTGTGGGTAATGAAAGCGTGGCGTTCTGGGTGCAGTTTTAATCTTTATAAAAACCTTCACCCGGGCCCCCATCCCACCGGAGGGAGATTAAATGCTTCTTCACATTAGTAATGTCAGCACAAAATGATTATCTTTTCTGAATAATTTATTCCTCGGCCCGCCGTAATTTTCTTATCTCTCCCTTTTTGCCTCTTTTGCTCTGCCGGAGACGGTAAATGGCTGTTAGTCTCCAGAAAACCTATGGATCGCCGTTTCCATCAATCAATTAAAAAACACTTACCTCACACTCAACATGATTTATATCTTGTTAATAGAATTGTCTCACTATATCCCTATATTATTATAGCCTTAATTCCATTAGCTGTTGGCTTAATGCTTTTTTTAAGGCTGACCTCCAGGAGCACGCAGATAGAGGGAGGATTAGTCCAATATTGGCCAGAATACAGAGCCTCTTTCTGGGAATGTTGGAGGTCAGGGCAGCCGGAGGAGTCTGGACACTGACTCCTGATTGGCTGTCGTAATCCCAAAGACCTCATCCTTTCATTAGTGCCTATTTACTACTGTGGCATTCAATTAAAGGACCTTTGTGCAAGCCACTGAACACGGCAGCTTCACAACCCCCCAAAAAGAAGAAATGCCCTCAGAAGTGATCGTCTTCAAGACAAAGTGATCCTTCTAGCAGATAACTTACCTTTTAATTGTTAAAGGAAAAACTTTCCATGCTGTTTTCATCACTTATTTAAATTCATAACTTTTTATTAAATAGTAGTACTAACCAAATCACCAAATGAATTCATTCACCACTAAAAATAGTCCCAAACAGCTCCAAAACTTGTTTCCTTACACTAGTTTAATACAACCCTTCTACAAAAACGTTGTTGTACTGTGTGAACAGTCAGCACCATCTTCCCCGGGTTCGATCTCATTTCAGAGGCACTGAAAACGGTCCTGTGAGCCGACACAGCAGCGCCTTTAATTACCAGACATCCAAATATACACCAGACAAGTCATTAATTTACAGGGGGGTCAATTCTGCAACTCGACAAAGATGACGGAAATTGTTATTATATTTCAGGAAAAGAAACAAGGGCAGAGCATCATAGCCCATGGCGGGGTAGCGTGGACATCTGTAAGCAACACCTCCTGGTTTAGGAGCTGTTTTAGGCTCTTTCTTATTTCAGCAGACAATAAGCAGACCACACTGAGCTCGGACTCCGGCAGTGTTGCTCCACGGCTGACCGGAATACCAGGCCATCACCCACATCTGGAAGTTCATGGAGCCAGGAACGCCACAGAGGAACAGCTGAGATTTACATCAGGCAAAAATCCCAAACACTTCAAGAGCATCGTTCTCACTGAAAAATATGTGTCACTTTACTGATACATGTTTCTGATTTCAAATAAAAGAAACGTACTGATGCAAAAATATATCATCTCTAAAAAGGCCTCTCACCCCACCACCAATGACTGGAGTCCAAGCAAAATACATCTGCTCCTGGGGTAATTACAACCACCATTAAAATGATCCATCTTTACAGAAGGCAAAGGGCTCGGCTTCATATAAACACTGCGAGGAGTCCAAGAAGAAAATGATTTCAATAGGACTCCATGACCTCATTTACTAACAACTAAAATAATGTCATATTACAGCAAAAAGCCTTGAAATCAGAACAGGAAGCAGGTGAATTCAGGTGTCCAGGGGGATTGGGAACCACGGCATGCGTTCTCTGTTTGAAACCAGCTGCATATGATGTTTAATTCATGATATTCTCTGAGTGATTTACACTCAGAAATCCAAACAATCATTTTAAATCCAGCCGCAGAGACAGAAATGGTTCTGTTTATGGACTCGTCTTCACATTTCCTCACTGATGCCACACTCATAATTCAGTCGTGCCCTTGACACAGTTTCATGTAAGTTTCTTTTTAAATATTCATCACATACGGCCTCATGAACCCATTACTGTTCAACATAGCCCGGAAAAGATGAGTTAAAAACTACGGCAAAGTGTCATCAAATAATCAATCACTCGCCGTGGCTCCCACGGCACGTGGCTCTTACTTAAAGCTGTTGCATAGTATTTCAATATATTAGGAGGGAATGAATAGGGACGATGCATCAGGCTGGTGTTACAGGAAGAAGATGAATTCAGCTGCAAGATCTAATGAGGATCATATCTGGCAACCTTTTGATCCTGAACCTCCTCCCGGTCCATATCAAACAGCTGCTCTACACTGGCCTGTAGGGTCAGGATGTTCTGGAAGTTTGGTTTTCTAACGTCGAGGTTGAGGCGTTTACATGTTCACACCGTCACCCTGTGACATTTAAAGCCCACACATAAACACATGCACTCGTGAAGTAGTATGTTCCTGGTGTTTGGTTGTGGACTAAAACAAGCCAAAAACTATAGTTCCTTGAATGTCCACCTGAGGCTGGCTCCAAAAGTGAGTCAGCTTTTCAACAGGCAAGTTATCATTCTAACAACAAATTAATTTAACACCTGTTATTTACATGCAATAATTCACACTGTAAATATATAAAACTATTTCTTTTCTTTTTTTTCTTTATTGGTATATTTGACATTTTTTGAATTGGGACTCTTCGTATGTACCTAGTAGAACCGCAGAACTGTGCACCTCACCCCCTTTCTTCTCCCACATGTCTGCACTGGGTAGGAGAAGCTCATTGTAATAATAATGGATTGGATTTATATAGCGCTTTTCAAGGCACCCAAAGCGCTTTACAATGCCACTATTCATTCACTCTCACATTCACACACTGGTGGAGGCAGCTACGGTTATAGCCACAGCTGCCCTGGAGCAGACTGACAGAAGCAAGGCTGCCATCGGCCCCTCTGGCCATCACCAGTAGGCAGTAGGGTAAACGACCAGGACAGAGAGCCCGGGGATCGAACCGGCGACCTTCCGGTTACAGATACACTTCCCAACCCCCTGAGCCACGGTCGCCCCAATCATTGTACATGTGTATAGTGACAATAAAAGGCATTCTATTCTATTCTATTTTATATAGAGCCAAAACACAACAACTGTCACCTCAAGGCACTTTATATTGTAAATAAAAGTAAGAGAAAACCCCAACATGAGCAAGCACTTGGCAACAGTGGTGAGGAAAAACTCCTTTTTAACAGAAAGAAACTTTCAAGAGAATCAGGCTCAGAGGGGAGCAGCAGTCCACATGACTGACAGCTATAGAGACTAGAACAGATTTTGCATCACGCTGTAAATGTTTGCTTCTGCTCTAAAGTTTTAAGATGGGAGTCTATGGGGGCTGACTTACTGCTAGACCCTCTGCTGGACGTTAGAGGAACTGCAGGTTTTACTTTGAACTCTGTGGCTACACTGGAACTGTTGAGATGTTTCGGTGGACTGGCTGAGGCGCACTGCAGACACACTGTTAATGTGTTTGTGTTCAGGATGATTTCTCTGAAACGACGGGGAGCCGAGCACAGGCTCCACACAGACGCTCTATATTTAGCGTCCTGTGAAAAACATCTGCCTTCCTGCCGCTCTGAGGGGGCGAGTCTGTGAGGCCTCAACTCACGTCTCACACTTTAAGCCTCTGTGACTTTCTAACGAATAACTCGACAGTGCAGAATACACAAACATGACTGTCACATAAAGCTTTACAGTAATGCGATAGGTGGCCTCTGGCTTCAGTGAAAATTGAAACCACCACCTCCTCAGTTTTTGTGGTTCCCCCACAGCTGCTACAAAGCCAATATCTATGTGGGAATAACAGGCCCAGAGTGGAAATATTCCAGACTAAACACATCCACAGGATGGGATCTCCTGCAGGAGCTGTTGATGTAAAGCTTGGGTGGAGTCACACAGCCAGCAGAGGGCAGCACAACAATCAGTCTGAGTATTAAGATCAAGAACTCACCAAAACTAGATTTCGGACTCCTTGGACTGTGTGTTAGTGCAACTAAGTGCACAGTAGCCACATTACCGGTCAGACAATGTCATTAAAAATGCTCCTAAAGGCTCCAGCAGCACAGACACAGTCCAGAGGTCCAGTTCAGGGACTCCAACTGAAGCCTAGCATACAGCTAGCAGCTACAGCTACATGCATCGCCATCCACCTGTAGTGTGGCTTGGTCAATAATGCAAACTTTAAGCCTTAGTACGATTTATAGCTCATGCAGTTATAAAGTAGGAAACACTTTGTGCTTTGACAAACGAGAGCATAATTTAAATTTAAATAAAAAGTAGAATCAGAATCAGAATCGTGTTTATTGGCCAAGTATATGTGCAGACACATACAGGGAATTTGGTTCCGGTAGATGGTGGCTCTCAAGCACAGCAATGTAAATCACACACACACACACACACACACACGTGTCTATATATACACATTACACATACATACACAAAGCTGTGCAAACCAACTATAAATAACGAATCTAAACTTATATCAGAAATCAGAAAGGGTTTTATTGCTAAATGTTGAGCGGGTTTACAACATTAGGAAATTGCTGCGGTGCTTCAGTGCAAACATACTGTCATAAATTACGCTTAAATAGACATGAAAATAAAAATGAGAATAAGAATTAAAAGTGCTAAGTAGATAGATATATACATGATATATACATGATATATACATGATATATACATGAGTGCAGGTGGTGATCAGTGCCAAACATGGAATGATGCAGTGAACACAGCGTAGGGTCATGTGTTAGTGGTGGGAACAGTCATACGGTTATTGTTCATGTGTCCGACAGCAGAGGGGAAGAAACTGTTCTTATGGCGAGAGGTTCTGGTGCGAATGGACCGGAGCCTCCTGCCTGAGGGGAGCAGGTCAAACAGACTGTGTCCAGGGTGAGAAGGGTCAGCTGAGATCCGAGCTGCACGCCCCAGTGTCCTGGAGGTGTACAGGTCCTGCAGAGATGGGAGTCTGCAGCCAATCACCTTCTCAGCAGAGCGCACAACACGCTGCAGTCTCTGTTTGTCCCTGATAGTGGCTCCAGCGTACCACACGGTGATGGAGGAGGTGAGGATGGACTCGATGATTGCAGTGTAGAATTGCATCATCGTCCGTGTTGGCAGGTTGAATTTCTTCAGCTGCCTCAGGAAGTACATCCTCTGCTGGGCTTTCTTAATGACGGAGGTGATGGTGGGCTCCCACTTCAGGTCCTGGGTGATGGTGGTACCCAGGAAGCGGAATGAGTCCACAGAGGTGATGAGGGTGTCAGTCAGGATGATGGGGGGGAGTGGAGCTTTGTGCTTCCTGAAGTCCACAATAATCTCCACTGTCTTCTGGGCGTTCAGCACCAGGTTGTTGTGGCTGCACCAGGACACCAAACGTTCAACCTCCCTCCTGTAGGCAGACTCATCCCCGTCCGAGATGAGTCCAATAACGGTGGTGTCATCTGCAAACTTGATTAGCTTGACAGACTGGTGGGTGGAGGTGCAGCAGTTGGTGTACAGGGAGAAGAGCAGGGGAGAAAGAACACAGCCCTGAGGGGAGCCAGTGCTGATGGTCCGGGAGTCCGAGACATTCTTTCCCAGCCTCACATGCTGCTTCCTGTCCGTCAGGAAGTCAGTGATCCACCGGCAGATGGGATCAGGCACATTCATCTGGGAAAGCTTGGAAATGGTCTGGAAGGATGGTGTTGAAGGTAGAGCTGAAGTCCACAAACAGGATCCTGGCGTAGGTTCCTGGGGAGTCCAGATGCTGCAGGATGAAGTGTAGAGCCATGTTGATGGCGTCATCTACAGACCTGTTGGCTCTGAATGCAAACTGCAGGGGGTCCAGGAGGGGGGCCGTGAGGGTCTTGAGATAGAAGAGAACCAGGCGCTCAAATGACTTCATGACCACAGATGTCAGAGCCACGGGTCTGTAGTCATTTAGTCCAGTGATCCTAGGTTTCTTGGGGACAGGGATTATGGTAGAGGACTTGAAGCAGGCAGGCACATGACATGCCTGCAGTGAGGAGTTGAAAATGCCAGAAAACACTGGGGCCAGCTCGTTTGCACAGTGTCTGAGGGTGGCAGGAGACACGCCGTCTGGGCCGGGAGCTTTTCGAGCATTCAGATTCTTAAACTGCTTCCTCACATCTGCTTCATGAATATGAAGAGTTGTGGTGGGAGGAGGTGGTGTGAAATCCTCTTTTGTGTGGGGTGAGGAAGGGGGTGTTGTAGGTGAACGGTTTGAAGGTGGTGATGGTTCTATGGAGGGGGGAGAGGTGGGGGAATGAGTGTCCAAAGTGTCTCTATTGTTGGGGCTGTTGGAGGTGTGAAGGCTGCCTGATGGCTCGTCAAAACGGCAGTAGAAGTCGTTAAGGGTGTTGGCTAAGAGCAAGTCATCAGTGGAGTGGGGGGTTTTAGGCTTGTAGTTGGTGATATTCCTAAAACCTTTCCACACAGAGGCCGAGTCATTCTCTGAGATCTGCTGCTGCATCTTCTCAGAGTGCTGATGTTTAGCAATGTCCACTTCTTTAGTGAACCTGTACTTGGCCTCTCTGTAGCAGTCCCTGTCTCCGCTTCTGAACGCCTTTCTCTTTTCCAGCCACAGCTTTTTGAGTTTAGGAGTAAACCAGGGTTTGTCATTGTTATAACTCACCCTGGTGCGTGATGGCACAATGCTGTCCTCACAGAAGTGGATATAGGAGGTGACAGTGTCCGTAAACTCGTCCAAGCTGTTAGAAGCAGCCTTCATTGTGTCCCAGTCTGTAGACTCCAAACACATGCGAAGCTCCTCCACAGCCTCGTTGCTCCACAGTTTTTTAGTCCTCACGACAGGTTTGGAGAGCTTCAGCCTCTGTCTGTACGCGGGGATTAGGTGGATCATGACGTGGTCAGAAAGTCCGAGTGAAGCGCGGGGCACTGCATGATAGGCCCCGCTGATCGTGCTGTAACAGTGGTCTAATGTCCTCTCCTCTCTGGTCGGACATTTAATATACTGCTTGTATTTGGGAAGCTCATGGCTCAGATTGGCTTTGTTAAAGTCCCCAAGAGCAATGATGAGAGAGTCCGGGAATGTCCGCTCCATGTGCAGTATCTGCTCCGGGAGTGCGCACTGAGCTGCCTGCGCATCTGCGTCTGGCGGGATGTAAACAGCGGCCAGGATGAATGAAGCAAACTCCCGCGGAGAATAAAATGGTTTGCAGTGAATAAAAAGGTATTCCAGAGAGGAAGAGCAGTGCTGAGCAATCACTGTTACATCTGTGCACCAGCCACTATTAATGTAGAAGCAGACACCTCCACCTTTGGTCTTACCAGAGAGAGAGGCCTGCCGGTCCGCGCGCAGCAGATGAAAGCCCTCCAGCTTGAGCGCGCTGTCCGGGATGTCCTCGCAGAGCCACGACTCCGTAAAACATAAGACACAGGAGGAGGCAAAGTCTCTGTTAATGCTTCACATCAGGGCCAGCTCGTCTATTTTATTCCTGAGTGAGCGTACATTGGAAAGGAAGATCCCAGGAAGAGCAGCTGCAGTCTGGCAGTGGGAGCAGTGTGACAGTTCAACTGTTAAGAAGGGAGATGGCGAGGGGAAAGAAACTTCCTGTGTCGGGTGGTCCTGGTCTGCAGGCTTCTGTACTGTCTGCCAGAGGGCAGCAGATCAAAAAGTCTGTGTCCAGGGTGTGAGGGGTCTGTGATGATTTTCCCTGCCCGTTTCCTGGTTCTTGAGAGGTACAGATCCTGGATGGAGGGCAGGGGCGTGCCGATGATCCTTTCTGCTGCCCGTACAGTCCGCTGCAGTCTGCTCCTGTCCTGTTTAGTGGCTGCTCCATACCAGACTGTGATGGAGGAACACAGGACAGACTCAATGACCGCAGTGTAGAACTGGATCAGCAGCTCCTGTGGAAGACTGTACTTCCCCAGTTGTCTCAGGAAGTACATCCTCTGCTGGGTCTTTTTGAGGATGGAGTTGATGTTGGTCTCCCACTTCAGGTCCTGGGAGATGGTTGTACCCAGGAACTTGAAGGTCTTCACAGTCGACACAGGGCTGTCTGATATGGTGAGGGGGAGCAGAGTTGAGGGATGTCTCCTGAAGTCCACTGTCATCTCTACAGTCTTAAGAGTGTTCGACTCCAGATTGTGCTGACTGCACCAGAGTACCAGCCGCTCAACTTCCTGCTGGTATGCAGACTCATCACCATCTTGAATGAGGCCAATGACAGTGGTGTCATCTGCAAACTTTAGGAGTTTGACAGCCGAGTTCTTGGAGGTGCAGTCGTTAGTGTAGAGGGAGAACAGTAGTGGTGAGAAGACCGGTAATAGAGCCCTGAGGATCGCCACATTTACTCACAGTGATATCTGGTGAGCACTGTTTTCAGAAAACTCCTCATTGTTTTCATCATTCTGTCGTATACATACAGTTATTATGAGGAGAGAAATTAGACCAATAAAGACTTTGGAGCCTCAGGTGGACTATTGGTCGATTGTTTGTCCCAGTTCCATACTGTAGGACAGATGAGCTGCTTCCACAGTTACAGATGGGAAAAGTTTCCAAAAAAATCATCTAAAAATGATGATGTAAAGAAATTTCAGTAATATTTTGCATTGCAACGTCTCTGGGGAACTCTGCAGCTGTGCAGTTATGTGAAACAAAGCCACGCTGCCATTATCACATTACTGATTGAGCATTATGTGGCATACAGTAGACGGAGCCTCCGATAATTCAGCCTAATTGAATGAAAGCTCTCAGGCCTGATCTCACAGAAGATATGGAACATTAATTGACATTTGCTGAAGCTGAACAAAGGACAGTAGAGCCGTAACGCTCATTTAAACATATTAATCCCCAGAATAAATCGTCCTCTTCAATCTGTTATTGATCTGAAAACGAGCTGAATCAATCCAGAAAATATAAAACAGCCTTTCTGCAGATTTATGTGAATTTCTTTAAACCGGTAGCTTTGGATTAGGGGAGCACATTCATGCCAGAGCTGAATAAAGAGAGCTGCTTTTCTGACACACACACACACACACACACACACTTGTAGAAGTGGAGAGGCTCTTATTGTGGTGGTGCCTCTCCTCGATCCCCCTCTCCAAGTCTCCATCTCCGATAGATAATAAGAAATCCCTGCGTGATGGTGGGGGTTTGGGATGACGGGTTAAACTGGTGAGAGCATGTTTGCTAAGCTGTTTGAGGAGCATTCTCATATAGCCGCTGGCAGTGATGAAGGCGAGGAGGAGGAGCAGGAGGTTTTTTTCCTGCCCTTTCCATCTCAGTGCACCAGAGAGCAATGATGGAATGACCTGGACTTGATCTTCGAGGGCAACATGGCTGATGGCTCCTGCAGATTGATAAATTGATTCAAAACTATTACCATGGTAAAAAAGCAATAAGGTCATAAAAATTGCATCGGTCCGGCCCGGCTAAGTAAAGCCGAGGCATTTTCGGGAGCGGGCACGGCGGGGCAGGAGGCGCCGGGCATGAGGTGGAATGAGAGAGCGAGAAATGACTTTGAAGAGCTCATCATCTTCAATCTATTTTTCCTGCCGGGGCTCCATGCCCCTGCATAGAGGCACTTCATTACAGGGGAATAACTGTACACAGGCAGAGCCCCGGCCAGCCTCAGGCCCCCCGGGGGGCTCCAGCTGGTTAATACCTCATCACAGGCTTCATTGAACGCTTTAATCTGCACTCCTGTGATCAATAGGAGCCCGCTGTAAATTAAAAGGGCCATTTCATGTAATCAACCCTGTTAATGCTCATTCTGAAAACCATTATTTGTGGAAGGTATTTAGGAGAAAATTGCCACCGTGACAAGCCCTCAAATTCCCCCCACATAACCCCACTTCCCCCAACCAAACACCCCCTCCTCCACCCCACAGCGCAGCAGAGGTGGTCAAGTATTCAGGGGCTTTTTTTCTTCAGCATCACAGTAAAAAAAAAAAAAAAAAACAGTTACAAGTAAAACTGCTGCATTAAGCTAACCTCTGGATCTCAGTGGCGCCCCCTGCTGTTCAGGTCCTGGTGGCTGCAGTTTGTTTTATTCATCAAAGCAAAAGATCCGAAAATTTATAACAAATAAGACACCAGTATGGTCAATTTAAAGTGCTGCTGTTACTGTTGTTTTTATTGCAGCTGAGGGTGTACAGAGGACTGAGAGGGTCATTATTAATAAACAACATTTAAATATACATAAATGGCGCCCAAATAAATAAATGTAGGCATTAAATAACTTAAAAATGTCTCTCAAATTGTTGTTTTTTAAACTTCCACTCTTATTTTTCTTTTTATTTCTTTTTCAGTTTTGCTCTTTATTTACATATTTTGTATTTATTTCTTCTCCTTTTTTCCATTATGCAAGAAAGGGGAAAGACAGTGGGACCTTTACATGACCTCCTGTCTGGAGGCAGACAAAAATATATGAATTTAAACTATGAAATTATATACATAAAATAATATGCTCGTATACTTATAATATCTTTTAATTATTATATTCCTGCACTTGCATTATGTTTAATGCTATGAATAGAATGCGCAATATGTCATATAGTTTTTATAATCATATTTTATTATCCTTGTTTATTTGTGATTTTGACAGCTTTGGACTTACATGCATGTGGAGGCCATTTTTTAAATCCTAAAAATCGGTTTACACATTCTTAGTTTGTTTCAGTCATTTTTTAAATGATGGGAACAATTTTGATCTTTCGTAGTGTAATCGATGTTTAAGCTACATTTTTTGTTTTGCTAAAATCTGTTTCACTTATCCACAAAATTAAATGTCACAGTTTAAAATAAATGTTGAAAGGAAAATATGTCTATTTCAGTTCTGCCTTAAATGATATGACAAATCAAAGTACTTTTTTCATCTGTTTTAGGAAAAGTAATTTGTTAACTGCTTCTAATTTAATCAACATTGAAATTTAGAAAATTATTATGTTTTTTATCTGTAATTTGCTGCTCTCCTTTCAGAACTAGCTCTCTCAGTCTCCATGCTGAAGTACCCTTGAGCAAGATACTGAACCCAATATTATCCTATCTTCTATTACTCAAGTGCACTTCCTGTGATGTATTGTTATATAAATAAAATTGAATTGAATTGAGTTGAACAATAAACCCTTTCTGCTCGAGTGTGAGGTGATAAATGCTGAACAGAGAACTGAGACGGAGTCAGAAATATCGATTGTGTTTGGCTGTGTTCAGGTGGCACATCAATGGTTTGTGTTAGGGTGTACCTGCAGCATTAGCATTAAACTTTAGAGCTCACAGGATTCCCATTGTCGGCTTTGCTTTAATTGTAACTCTAATCAGTACACTGTGACGTTTGGCAGCGATGTCTAACGTCCTGATGTAGACACTAAATGTCACCATCCTGGGTTTTGTTTTGAGTTTTAGATTTTTTGATCATTTTGACCAAAACCTGTGAACCTGGGTTTGATGTTGCTGTGCTTCTGGTGACTTGAGTTTTTGACTCCAGTTTCGATTTATTTATTTTTTTGGATTTCGTTACTGTTTGCATTCAGGTTTTAGTTGTTTTTCGTCTGTCTAAATCCTGGATTTTAGGTCTTTCCACACCTCTCATGGCACAAATTTTTCACGTCTCTGAACACAACTTTTAATCTGGCTATTCTCATATATACTGTGTGTTCATTTCATTTCATTTCGTGGTGGAGCAAATGATTTTTCCATCATACATATGACCGATGTTCACACATAACCTTTGATAAATGTGCTATTAATTATGAAACGTGGGTTGGTCAAGTACAGGCATAAAAACAGAGTTAGTTAGGGTTAGTAATTAAAATCTTGGCTGCTAATGATGATGCCTTCCTGCTGTTTCTGAGGCTGCGTTCATATGTACACGGCTATTTTGGAAAATAGTTTTTTTTCTGTACTTCTGAAACTGTTCATGTGTGGATGAGGAAAATGAAGATGTTTTCTTGCAACATCAAAGGTATGCACCATTGCCTCCTGTCTGGCATGATCTTTACTTGTTTTTTCATTTTCATGAGGACAGTGATATTTCTTAAGAAACACCTGTGTACGTGAAGACACAGTCCAACACAAAATAAACTCCCTATTTAAATACAGTATTGGTATGATGAACATAATTACAGAATTTCTGTGTAAAACCCAACTTTATTATTTTAGATACTATTGAATATTTACCTTCCTAGCTCTAGTGCCTCAGTTTTCTTTAATTTGTTTTTCTAGCACTCAGATTATTATTTTCTGATTATTAGGTAAAGCTAACAGTCCTGTGAGACTGGAGAGGATGGAGGGGCTGAAAACAGCAGTGGTGGAAGGACAGCAGTCCAGAATGGAGTGGGACGGCCGTCTGTGGGAGACTTCAGAGACTGGGAAATGGAAGACAGAGCAGATCAGTTAGGAAGGAGGGGATGAGCCTCGGGCGCCACTGCATTTAACACACACACATACACACACACACACCCGCTGGGAGCGAAAATGAAATTTTCCAGGCCGCTATTTCTGCAGCAAATTCAATTACTGAAGGCACTTGTACAAAGAGCTGTGACTTCCCTGATGGTGAGATTGGAAAAGGCTGATGGCTGCAGACAGTGAATAACACGACATGGCTGCAGCGGCGGAGCAGGTATACGAGCTCAGAAACAATATCTGGACAGGTGAGAGAGAGCGAGGAGGGCGGCCGCGATAAAAGGTTACGAGTTTAGAAAAGTTCCATCGCATTATCTTCCTCTTATATAAAGTGAGAGAAGGATTATGTTGTGACCCGGCGCTGTGCTGTGATTTACAAATGGCTGTTGTCAATACATGTGAGCCATCCTCCATCACATATTGTAGCACTTAAACACACCTGAGATGATAAATAGGAGCAGAGACAGGGCAGGATATTAACCTGCAGCCGAACACACCTGGAGACAAAGGGTCCATTTACTGCCGGCACTACAAATACATTCAAATAAAAACATTTTAAAAATCAGGAGAAGAATATCTATACGTTACTTTCATGAAGTCCAAACACATTATAAAACATAAATCTTTACTGATTGTTTTCTCTGCATTATTGTAGAGTCTGAGGAAACTGTTGTTGTGATTAATCCTTTGTAGATAAAATTGAACTCTTTTTAGCCGGACCCTGACTGAGTAGCTTTTTAGCATTTCAACCTGACTCATTTTTAACAGCTAAAGCAAAGGACTAGCTGTTAATGCTTTATTAAAATAACTGACTAGCTTTGGGGAGCTAACCCTGACCCTAGTACTTTTTACAGCCTAAAAGAGGAGCTCTTCAACGTTACAGTTTATAGTGGCTAAACCGAACCAAATACTTTTTAGAATTTACACTTAACCAAAAAGCTTTTAGCACTTAATGCAAATCAAACTGTTTGCAATTGTTTTTAGCACTTTAACCTGACCAACTACCTTTTATGGCATAAAGGTAACCAAGTAGCTTTCAGTTCTAAATCTTAACCAAACAATTTTTAGTAGCTTTACCCCAACTAACTAGTTTTTACTGGCTGAAGTAAAAAGTTAAATGAACCGAGTACCTTTTAGCTCTTTAATTTGACTGACTAATTTTAGCGCCTAACTCAAATCGAATGTTTTCATCAGTTTTATCTAAGTTTAATCTTTTGCCACCTAAAGCTAACTGAGCGCTGGTTAGCACTTTAACCTAACTGATTAGATTTTAACCGCTAATGCTGACCGAATAAATTGTAGCACTTTTCACTACTTTTGAGCTTTTGTCAAATAACCTTAATCAAAAAGTTTGAGTAGCTTTTAGTGTTTTAACCCAACTGACTAGTTGTTGAGTATCCAAATTACACAGATGCTACATTATTAGCTACATCTAGGTTTTTATTGTGCTGTCTGAAAAAACACCATTATACTACGGCTGGGAATTCAGTTATTTTGAAAAGTTAATGGTTTGGGTTTTATTGACACAGTAACAGTCGATGTATTTTATAAATGCATTCAAATATTACCGGCATTTTTAAAGCCTTCGCTCTGTTTCTTGATTTGATTGTTTGTTGATGATCTGTTTTTATTCATCGCAGGGGACCCTTGCTGTGGGAGTCTAAAATCACGGCCTCGTTCCCACACTCAGGCTTTGTCTAGCTTGGCTGGCCACTGGAAAATGAGTGTCCTTTCTAGTAATCCTGATCGCCTGCTCCTCATTCTCATTGTGTGCTTTTCCTTTAATTTCTCCTTTCTCTGCCACAAAGCCGGTGGCATTACCTACGAGGAAGAGGGGATCTAAAGTATTTGATTCCAATTCCAGGCAAACCCTGAGGGGGACTTCATCAGCACGGCAGCCTGTGTCGTTTCACACCGTGACAGACAGAGAGGGGAGAGAAAAGCTATTAAAGTTGTATCTTAAAAGGTCAATAACATTCGCTGTAATGACTCTGACTGTTTAATCCAAATATATGGGTGTGTGGCTGAGCCCTGCTGCTGACATTGATAGACTTGAGTGGCAAGCGAAGGATCCCTCCCTGTCAAAACATCCCCAGCTGAGAGGTAATGAGAAACGCCACTTGAGTGTAAACTCTCCAACAAAAAGCCTCATCTCGGCCTCTCCCTCTAATCATTGGGATTGTCTGACTGTGAAGAATCGGTTGTTTTGTATGTGAGACAATCAATACCGGACCATCCAGGAAAAACCTCCAAACATGTCCACCGCCAGCTTTTTTCTAAACACCTGCACAAGATGTATGCACCGGGCGATGAATCACAACATGCAGGGTGATAAGGCAGTAAATATGAATATGTGACATTTTCTATGAAAACAAACATTCATATTTGGTAGAAAGAATGTTGTGTCTAGTAGAGATACAGATCTTAAAAACATAACAGCTTTCACAAATATGATAACATCTGGATTGTTGGTGTTAGGCTGCTTTTCTTACATTTATGTGAGCAGATAAAATGGTGATTGCAGGTGAACAGGTGTTACTATGCACCAGTCAATCCAGAGTAACCTGCAAACAGGATGCTGTCCCGTTTGCACTGGATGTAGCTCCTGAAGGTGAACTTCTGAAGTAGCTTTGCATGATCCACAGTTCAAAATAATTTGTCTTTATTTTAAACTGGATCTCGGTTCAGCCACATCCTGAAACAAGCTCCTCCTCCTTTAAAACCTTCTTCTGATTGGATGCCCCTCACAAACAGGGTTGTGAGTGTGACCCACAGAAGCCTTTACACACTGGATGTGTAAAATTCAAGCAAATATTTCATATTTTAAAATATATTTTTGGAATTGTGTATTCTAAATGTAGCTGTTCACATGTAGCCATTTCATTTTTGCATTTGCCACAAATTCACATTTTGGGGTTTTTTTTTAAATCAAGTTTGATTTGTGGGATTTTCCGCATGTGAATAAACAGATCTGACCAATCAGATCACTGCATTTGGTAACAAGTGTGGTCATGGTTTAAAACACACACGAGCAAGGCCTCGAGTTGTTGAACATGGTTTAATACAGCTGCATGGAGCAGATTTAAATGATGGGAATAAACCAGGTTTCACAGAAAAGAGAATTTTTCTCTCGGGTTTGCCGTGCACCACCCCGACATCTTCCCTCGCCACACTGTGTTGCAGTGGGAGGATTGTTTGGCTTGGACACGAGTGCTCGGGCTCCTCCAGTGGGAGGCAGATGAGGTTGTTTGGGAGATGAGATGATATGTGGTTGTGTTTGTCCAGAGCTGAAACACAGTCTGATATCATCTCTCCGGCTCCCGGGCAGCTAATGTGATATTTGCTGTCGCCCTGGCCCCCAAATCCGGTGTCAAGCAGCAGATCTCATCTGCGATGTAAGACAATTTCCGCATATCTGAAAAGACAGTTTCTCCAGTCAATAGACTATAAATTGCACTTGGAAAATGGGATCATCTTAACTAGAGGTTATTCACTTTCCTCCCTGGGTGCAGAGGCTAACCCCTCCTTTTTTAATAATTTGTATGTTTAGATGTTTGGTCAATCTACCTTGCACTTGTAATGTCTCATCGGAGAGCCCATCAATCAACTCCATCCTGGCAGAAATCTCCTGCCACAATATTACACGTTATTAAAAGGATGATCAGAAGGCAGCTGGGTGTGCGCTGGCTGAGGCCCTCTTCTCATTTTCCGAGTGCACGGCCCCAGAATAATCTAGTGATTTATCCCCCACCTCCCTCCATCAACAAGTGCTGCAGCTCCGTGTCCTCAGCCATGAAACGCTGTTTACTCCAACCTCCAAGAGCCACAGGTATCATCATCTGTCCTACCTGGAACAAAGACTCGTTTCATCTTCATTCAGCTTCACAGCAGCTGCTGTCAGGTGCTTATCTTACTGTTTAACACCCTCAAAGCCATCATTAATTCTGACACTTGTGACTAGAAAGTGACCCACTGTCATCATTTCAGCATTGAGCATACCTGCTGTATACCTGAGCATCAGCACGACAACAAGGCTGACTGAAACACGACAGCGGTGTGCCAGGAAGGCATTGACACAGTCTGCTATCAGTCTGTGACTGAATGTGCTCAGGTTGGCAATTAAATGCAATCTGTTTGTGGTAATACGGCGATTAACTGAGTAATCTGCACAAAGCACAGCTCTGCTGCTGTCTGAATGCACAGAAATTCACACCCTTACAACCAAAGTCCAGCCGGGACCTTACTGATGTGACTCATAAATTTCTAAATAAAGAATGACATAGCGGCTGCAGGACAGCAATTTAACTGCAAAATGACGACCTGGCTGTTATACAGGAATACAGCAAGACTACTATATAAGATAAGATAAGATAAGATAAGATAAGATAAGATAAGATAAGATAAGATAAGATAACCTTTATTAGTCCCACACGTGGGAAATTTTTTTGTCACAGCAGAAAGTGGACAGTGCAAAGTTACATAGCAAAAATGAGAGAACACTGGAATAGTGTGATGTGAATATGCTGAGTGCAACCCCCCATTGTAGAGACGCATCGCAGACGAGTTGCGCTCATTAGCGCAGTCTTCAGCCCTTTAGACCGCAGACGTGTAAAATCTGTGTGAATATTTTGTGCATTAAAAATTTTTTCTTTTGCACCGACTGTGCAATTTCAATTCAATTTTATTTATAAAGCGCCAATTCACAACAACAGTCACCTCAAGATGCTTTATATTGTAAGGTAGACCCTACAATAATACATACAGAGAAAAACCCATTTCACTGGACACATTTGTTGCATTTATTTTTTCAAACCAAGCTTAGGGTTTACAGAGCTGACTACTGGGAACAAGTGCTATCACAGCTCAAAGTGTCCACTGGTACTGAATAACCAACAATATGGAATCGGTAAATGATCCAGTGTGACCTCAAGGCTAGCCGCTGCTACGGGTCAGAGGGCGCTCTGAAGGGATTCTTCTGCCTCCTCAGGTGTGTTCCACCTCTGCCAACAGGAGCTCAAACTGCCCCACTGATTCCTGAAACAAGGACAAAGCTTCGACTAGTAAAGGCAAAGGCCAGCGGTGTAACGGCCTTTACATAGACCGACTGCAATGTATTTATAAATTAAATGTCATATATTCTCTGCAATCATCATTGATGTGCAGCTTAAAATCTAAATACGTAAGCCAGATATTACTGAACATGCTGTTGGTAAATATTGCGATTTCCTCTAAAGCTTTGTGAGCTGACAGACGAGTTTAAGCTAAGCCTGACCCCATGTTTCAAAGACACTTGAGGGAATTGTCTTTACAGGTCTTTACTCACAGCGGCGCTCGGCTCCATTTTTGTGCTCTGACAACACAAGTTAAGAAACGCAATATGACCGTAATCATGGGTGATCCATAACCGGTAATTTCTAGAAAGATTTACGACCGATCTAACAAGGTTTTCAGTTAAACCGCAAAATATTGCTTTGATTAGTCAGCGTTAAAGAAATTAATGTCTTTATTTAAATGAAAATAAAGCCTTATCACGGTGGTATTTAAATAAGACAAACGATGACAGGACTTAAATAATGACCCTGTCTTTATGTTGGCCTTACATTAATATTGCTTTTTATCTCCATCCAGGATATTAATAATGGAATACTGTGGGAATTAATACTTTTGATATTAAGAGCTCAGAGCTGTGTGAGAGGGAGAAGTAAGCGCTGGGGTCGTCATTAATAACCATCATAAAACACTGAACCTGTGGCTCTTTGGTGCCTCATTGCTGATGATTGATCATGAATATTAATAACACCAAATGGCAAATAAATAGCATCGTTTAAATGCTTCATATATTACTTATCGAGGAGGTGCTTTGCACAAAGAGGCGCCGTATTTCATCCAACAAAACCGTCAAATATGCAAAAGAATATTTTACAATGAAGATAAAGGGGCAGGAAACACCTTCTCCCGAACGCTTTGTTAATACTTAAGGAATTTAAAATATTCATTTGTTTTTGTGGACATGGATTTGAATAATAGGAAAGGAAGAGTAGAAACTGTTGGCTTCTTTTTAATATTTTAGGTGTTGGAGCCTTAATTTCAGTGTTTTGGCTGCTGCCATATAGGCCTCTGAGAGAGTGACAATATTTAAATACCTGTCAAATGACATCTAAATAATCCTATAATTTCACTTGCCAAAACCATGGTTAACCTCACAGCAGCCATATTGTTGGTCCGATGATGTCAATAAAAATACAAACGGCTCCAACAGGTCCAGTTCAGGTGAAGCTAGCAGACAGCTAGAAGCTACAGCCACCTGTCAGTCAAAGAGGCCACGCCCTTAATAATGCAAACTTTAAACATAATGAACACACTGGTGACTTATAAAACAAAAACAACACATTTGTTATGATGGAGGAAACATTTTTGCTTTCAAAAACAAATTTCTGTTTAAAGGTAATAAAAAGTAGGAGATTGATGATGCGCTGATGGAGTAAAAATGGATTTAAAAGTGAAATCAAAGATGATAAACCTTTTTTATCAACTGATTTTCATGGAAAGTAGAAATGAATAAAAGCATTTGAAACAGAAACAGAACGATGTCCAGCAAACAAGTAAGTTTTCCTTTAAATTAAGCTGAAGTGATTCAGTCTGATTTAGATTAATATCAATCAACTCAAAGCTATAAGTTCGTATTATTTTCCAGATCGATTCATCTTTATTTGGGTTATGATAAACCCTTTAAAATTCCAGGAAATGTTTTGACTATAAGAAAATGAAAATGCTCTTTCCTTGTAAAACAACAGAACATGTGACTTGCTGATGTTTCTAATGGAGCTGATGAGGGAGACAAATACAGTTTGTAACCCGACGTGATCGAAGCGTCGCGGTGAGAGTGGACATGAAGAGACTGTGTCATCAATATCCTGATCACACACACACACACACTCACAGCTGTGCGCAGGCTGACAGGAAGTGGTCATAAATAATCTAGACTAAGCACCATGAGCGCGGCCTTTACCTCCCTCCTGCGACACCTCAGATATCGAACATGACATAATTCGCTGTAATAAAACCAAACGTTCACTTCATAAATTTGCATGATTTATATGGAAGCTGCAGAATGAATTCGGCATCATAAATATGCAAAAACATGAAAGCATTTTAATTTATTCTCATGTGATGGCGGGACTTAATTACTGATTGGTTTCCCTGAGCTCGCGCTCATTAGGAAATGTGCGTTAATGAAGTGAACGCCGAGCGTCTACCTTTTTATACTGTGTGCACACAGCGGCAGTGAATCTAACTTCTCATACGCTTCCATTCTTTGCAGCTTTATTTAAACGCCGGGGTCACACAGCGGGCGTACATCTGACTTTAGCAGCTATAGCGAGGTAATCAGAGTCCTCTCACGCCATCGCTCCTCCTCCTCCTCCTCCTCACTCTCCTCGCACACCTTCCTGGCTCTGTACAAACAGATACCTGTCACGTATGAGGAATTGGACCGCTCCTTAACGGATTATTTACTTTTAATGGGCGGGGGGATGATGAGAAAAGCACTTAATATGTGCTCACACGAGGCGTGATGTATGGGGTCATCGTAACGCCGGCGGCACCGCCCCGGGCTGCTCGGCTGAAATAAATCTGGGAGGCTGCAAGGCTCCGCGCAGCTCTCAGACCTCAGGTCTGCGCTTCTCTCACAGAAGCACAGAAAGGCTGGACGTCAGGAGGGCAAGACGGAAATACTGGCTTCGCACGTGGTCATGGACGTCAGTTTGCATCAGGCTATGATGGAGGCAAAAAATAAAAAATTACAAATAATACACATCTGCAGGCTAAAATATGTCAGAGACAACGCAGAAATATACATGTTTACGGCCTGATTTGAAAACTGGTTGATAATTTCACCCTGCATGACACCTTATTATCTACTTGTTTAAATTTACTTTGGTAAATCATGTGAAGATTTTACATGCTGTCGGATACAAAAGCAATTCTCAAAGCACAAAATGTTTTAATCTTTCATAATTCTGGGGACGGTGGGTTCATAGCTCACCTGTTTAAATTGGCTGGAAGTTTGTATTGTTAGGGGCGTGGCCTCTTTCACACAGGACTGTAGCTGCTAACTGTCTGCTGGGCTAGCAAAGTACTAACAACCCGTCCAAGAAATCTGAGCTCCAGTTGGTGAGTGAAACTCTGAAAAAGCATTGCAGCACCCAAAACTGAAGCTTTAAAGTTTATATACATATATATGTGAGTGTGTATAATTCAACAAATTCTTGTTTTTCATGAAGAAATGCTTTTTTGTTTGTTGTGGTGTTGTCCCTCTATACCATAGGTGTCAAACTCTGGCCCGCGGGCCAAATTTGGCCTGCAGCCTACTTACATTTGGCCCGCGAAGCCATACCAAATTACTATCAGAGCTGGCCTACTGGTATTATACAGCTAATATATATATTGTTTAGTATTAAGCTTTGCTTGTTCCATATTCAGTTTTTCAGCAAAACGTGTTTGAGTCCATAAGAAAAGATTCATTCTCATATCTGGAGGAATAAATATATTTCAATAAATATTAACGTTAGCCCGCGACTTTGTTCCAGTTTTGAATTTTGGCCCACTGTGTATTTGAGTTTGACACCCCTGCTCTATACTGATCAAAAACACGTAACATGTAGTTTATGAAGCATACTTGTAAGGAGAGCAGTGTTAACATGTTAGCTAGCAGCTGAACGTCCTCCTGTGGATCATGTATTTAAATGTAATAATAAAGTAAAAACCAGCCGGGATATTAAATATGTATATGAAAGATCTTAGATGTGATTACAGCCACATTAGCGTGTGTTATAAAGCATTTATTTTGTGTGCATATTGATTTTACAGTTAGTTCCTGAGCTCCTCTGCTTCTTTCAATCGCTGAGCTGCTTCACGTCATAAATAATGGACGATCCGTTGCCGCTGTGCCACACAGAGAAAGCAGCTCCGCGGAGTTAAATGATCTGAGGCAGGATGAAAAGCACACAATGAGCAAGAGGGAGGGTTAAATGGCCTCCCGAGCGTTTGCCGGTGGGTCGGGAACTTTGAAGCGTCTCCTCACAAACTCACCTTAAACTAGTGTCCTGCGGCAGCGGCCCCTGACCCGGCCCCACGCTCCTGACATGATTGCCTTTGTTCTGCGCAGAATATTTAAATGGCGCTCTAAAGCGGCAAGGAGCGTGTGGGTCGTAACGAGCTGCCGCTGCTAAAGCTGCAAGCGGTGCGGGGTCACAGCTCGCCGCTTAACAAAGAACAGCGGTGCCACAATGAGCCGCACCGCACATTCACTGCAATTTAGCTTGAGTAATAGATGGGGGTCACGCCGGGTCACTTTCAATTTCCACTTCAGGCAGGGAAAAATGAAAACAACTCATTTGCACATATCTGAATAATTCAGTCACTGAGAAGCGGGAGAGATGAAAATAGGAGGAAGAAGAAAGAGACAGTGTTGCACGTGGCGCGGTAATGATGGCCGGTCTCGTTGCCGCCGCCGTCGCCGAGCATAAAGGCTAATGATGAATCCGACGGAGGATATGAATCCAGATGTAAGAATAAAGCGGCCTCGCTCGGGAGGCTGCGCTGCCTCTGCTCAGCTTTTAAACTTATCATAAATGTATTAAGATTGCAGCGGGCCATGAAACAGCTGTAGACAATTAATCTTGTGCAAATCTTATCCGAGGAATTGGTTTCTGCAGAGTAACATCTGCTGCGAGGGGCGATTATTCATGGGTGCTGCCGCCGCCGTGCTTCTTTATGCATGGGGCACAATCATTGCCAATGAAGTAAAAATTTATAGTTTTCCCTGTTCAGTAAAAATAACATTCAGCAGCATTAAAACATCATCCATCAACATTGTCCGGGGGCCCGGGGCCATCCCAGGCAGCCAAATTAAAAAGTATTCATTTTGCAGAGAAGTTGCAGAGCGTGCCGGCTGATTTTTTCCCCCCGCTCTGCATCGCTGCTGCTGCTCGGAGGGAGATTGGAGACTTGGTGAGGTTGCCTTTTTTTCTGGTTGGTGGAAGAGGGGGAGATGAACCTCGTTCCCCCGGAGACGTGATCAGGAAGTGCGAGCCGTGATGGATGACAGTCGGTGTGGACGTGCCAAATATGAAGTTGGGATAAAAATGGAGCAGCGTGATTTTCTTTGAAGGTTGTTTCTGTGAGAAGTCACCATGTTCAGTGTCATCATCACATTTTCTGTGTATGAAATCAGTCAAACCTGAAAAACACTCCCTCACAGCCAGCCCACTCATTCTAGAAAGCAACTTTATTTAATGAAACAAGGGGAAACTATTATAAATATGTAAGGTACAGGTGCTCAGAGTATCAGAGAAGGAACAAATTTGGCTCTTTTTCTTTTAGTCCTCACATTGCAGAAATTCGTGGGTAAACTTTAAGGGCTCGTGTCAGCATGTGGGACGGGCAGCTGCTCGGAAATAAAAGTCTCCTCCTACCAACATTCAGAGACTAGTCCCCGTTTCTGTGCACCTCTATTAAATATCCTGAAATTATTGCATTATAAAAAAAATGTTTAAACACGTGGGGGGCAATGACTGATGTTTCATGTTTGTTTTCCTCTGTTTCTGTCCATGCTGGACTTTTTTAAGCTCACCTAACATAATTTGACCTCAGATGGCCTGAACCAGTAAAATCAGGGGATATGGTTTAAATAACAAAAATATATGAAAAAATTTAAATGTCTAAAAAAGGTTACAGGCGAGACACTAAAACGAACAGGGAGAAGATGGAGGTGGAACTGTAACTTCTAGAGGGAAGAAGCTTTTTATGACTTTATTTGGGGCAAAATCAAAAATGTTTAACTGTTTTAATCACATGTGATTAGTAATCCTGTGCACTCTGTTTTTATGACCACTGAAACTGATTAATGCTCCAGATGATTCCCTGGAGGTGCTGAGTGCAGAGACAGCTTCTAGAAGAGTTTTAAAATCTTAAAAACAAGCGAGATGTTCAGGCATTCAGTATCTGAACGCCAACATATTCAGAGACCAATGAATATTTGACTGTTACAGGAAGGGGCGGGTCTGACTGTTAAACTGCTTACTCATTGGTTAATTACTAATAAGTGGCATGAATGAGATTTAAAATGTAGATTTTCATATGTATGACCTAAAATGAGTGATGACCTCAGCAGCGACATGTTTACAGAGGTCAGAAAGACCTTACCTGACTGACAGGTACAGACATTCTTCACAGTTTCTGTCCTTCTGCTTTTTTTAATGTTTGAGTCATTTTCATTTTTGTTTCCTTTCTTCTTTCCCCGTTTGGTTTCTGATCATTTTTTGGTGATTTCTGTTTGCCTTTTTGTTGCACTGGCACATGTTTCAGTTTGTTGGGTTTGTTTTTTGAGTGTTTGGTTTACTTTAGGGGGTTTGTGTAATTTTTTTGGTCAGTGCATTTTGTGTCTAACTTGCTTTTTTTTTGCACATTTTGGGAAGTCAGCAAATACACTGCCACGGAGTCTTCACGAGTCAGGTTCATTCAGAAACACGTGGAGTTGTATTTTTTCTGCTTATTGCTTAACCCCATGAAGCTTTTTACAGCTGACTGTAAATGCTGAATAAGGCAACTAAAATGGATTTTCATGTGTCAGTTGAAGGAACATCAAAAGTTGAATGATTTGCTTTGTGCTGCCTGTGGAGTAGATCTGAAGTGAGACGGTAAACCTGATGTAACACAGTATTTTAATGCCTAAAACTTTACAGAAAATGTCGATAATGACTGAGTGCAGCAGCAGTCATAGGACTGCTACTGTAATACGAATGGGCCGAATGCAGACTGATAGAGATCCTCTTCTTCATTCCCCAACTGTTGTAATCTCACAGATGGCAATATCATTTACAACAGAGGCTGCGAGCTGGAGCGGCGCCAGACGCTGTCTTAATTCGACTTTGATCATCTGTAACTCTGGCTGCCTGTCACTCGTTTGGGTTTTTAAACAAGGCAAAGCAAAAAATATTCAGGCAATCAATCCTTATAGATGTTTCCGGTAGTTATTTGGAAAAATAATTAAAGTTATTGATCAGTGGAGAGTAAAATGGGGGCGATTAAGGTCGAGTTACATGCAGAATTACCAGAGGACAAAAGATCCAGAAATGTTTGTCAGACTTGCTCATACAGGTGAAACAGAGCCACCTGAGGGGGGCGCTGCAGAGCTGATCATATAACAATACTTTAAAAGCGAAAACTAGAAAGAAATTAAATACATGACAGTTTTGACACACTTCACTAGTTTTTTCTACTTTTGTATTTGTATGATGTCATACAGAGCGAATAGCCCTAATTTGGTCACCCAAGGCACAGAAGCCCCACCCATTTACAGTTACCAGGGGCAGCCAGTCAGGAGAAAGTCAGTTTAAGAGGGAGGAGCTAAAACAGCTCATTTCAGGTTAGGATGAACTGAAAGTTTGCACTGAGATTCAGTATAAGATAAAGATCGATTATTTTGAACTGTGAATCCTTTAAAACTAGCCAGGAATTAAAATGCAGAGCTGAAGTCGACCCACGGTAAAGTAACCTATTTGAATCGACTTCCACAGAGAGGTATGAACCATGTGAACTTTTTCACTATCAGATAGTACCTGTAACTTTAGTGATTCACATGGTTAGTCAAGCAAAAAAAAGAGCTTTCTGTTAAATTAGAGAAGCAGTAATGTCATCAGTTCAAATAAAATATCCACAAGCAAACGAGGCCTAAAATGATCCAAACTATAGGAAAAAATCCCACAAAGAGACAAAATAAGAAAAAACTAAGAAGTTCCAAACACAGAAAACAATTACAGACACAAAGGGTCTTCAAAGGGACCGATGAGTAAAGGTAGACACTCCCCCCCCCCCCCCCCCCCCCCCCCCCCCCCCCCCAAAAAAAACCAAAAAACACACACACACAAAAAAGTGTAAAATGAGGGCAAAAGGATGCAAAAAAGCATCCTAAAGGTTCTACATCACTACAAAAACATGCACAGACCCAAAAGGTCTTAAAAATTACCCAAAGCATACAAATCAACTACAAAAATATGAAAAACATTAATTAAAAGGCTCAAAATCGTTAAAGAAAATTCCATTTTTAACATTTAAAAGGCCTACGAAAAGACACTAAATCACTCAAACAGAATCGAAAAGCCCTAATAATGACCAAAAGCAGAGAAATGGGGATGCAGAGAAACTAAATGATCATAAAGACATGCAAAATCTCTGAAATGTCCTCAGAGACTTAAAAATAAGCCAAAAACAAACCCAGTGACCTAAAATGATGGAAAAAATGACAGCATGATGGAGAACAGTTTTTTTAAAAAGACATACAGCATACATGGTGCAGGAGTGTGGTGTCTTCATCAGTGGAAATAAAGATGGCGGTTTGTAAGCAGGCAGTCAAAGTGGAAAAGGACTGAAACTGATCTGAAGCTGGACGTCCCCCTCCGTCTACCTGCCGTGGAGCCTGGCCTGTGTGGAACAGGCGGCCATGTTTAAACCTCGACATGTATTGTTGGACGTGACACGCTCAATTTATCATTAGTTGTGAGGGAAGAACGGATGAGTACACTTTCAATTTAGTTCCGCTGCTTTCTCCATTCATCACGCCGCTCTCATCATCCATCATCTCCACCGCCGCCATCCACGGCAAACACACGTTCATAAGTTTAATGCAATTAATCTTCATGCTAAGATAATTTCATATTAATGAACCACGGCATTTATTTGATTATTGCTTTGATGAAGTCGACGGGCCCAGCGTCGCCGCTGAGCGTGAAAGTGGGAAGATTTGAAGTGTTTCCTTTGTGTCGGCGCTCTGCGGAGGTTTATGTGCGTTTCCCAGCGAGCGCCTTCTGTCTTCATACAACAAGCCCTGAGAAATTGGAAAAGTTGCAGGAATAGATAGGAGGTGACCTGGAAACAAAAGCAATCAAGGATAGAGGGGGATGTGGGCTCCGCGGCGGCCGCCATCAGCCCGCGGTTCAGCCACACTGTCAATAAAAGAAGAAATACCTTTTGAGGCATGAGGCCGAGGGCAAAGAGGAGTCTGCAATTTCACACCTTCATGTACCCTGCCGGAGGACATTTTTCATGCGACTCCACCTCCTCACTCAGCGAGCGCCGTCAAAGCCTCACAGCAGATTGTACACATAACAAACACGGAGAAGGGGATTGGACGAGGAGGACGGCCGCCGTATCAACGCATGACGACATCATTATTTCCCAAACTAAATAAGCTGGAATTTAACCACAAATCAATCCACTTGAAGAACTTCAGACTCAATTGTAGCTCAATCACAGCAGCAAGAAAAAAATCGATTCTGACCAATTAATGCCTGTTTCATTAGAGTATGCAAATGAGAGGTGCTGTCAGAGGCTCGGTCTTACATTTCCCCCTAATGGACAACGCCGACACTCACAGGAAGCTGTCACGGTCTGCTCTCGGCCCACTTTCATTTTAATAATGACCACTCAGACACAACAACAACACAACAGCCACACAGAGGTACAGAAACGACCCAAAATGGCACTAAACCTGAGAAATTACTTCAAATGATGCAAAAGAACATTTTACAGAAACAACATGCAGTAAGGCCAAACATCTTTAAAGGGACTCTGTGTCCAAAAGAAGACACGAAATATAACCACGGACATAAAATATTTTCAACAGCGACACATCAGTAATTAGTGAACCCACAAAAACAACCACACAAATAAGACCCCATCATACTGAAAAATACAATTAACCCAGTCACACTCCTCCAGGTGTCCCTGTCACTGAGTGAAGGTGGAGGGGACCAGCATCACTGTGGACAACTCCAGAGGAGACATGTTCCTTCCCCACTAAATAGGCCACTCCACCTTCCCTGCAGGGCGATCCTTACAGCTAGTTCAGGGTGAGCCAACCCTGGCCTCGCCGGGGAAGTCCTAGTCTCACCAGATGATGTCCTTGATCCAGGTGAGGGTTCTGGGTTTTCTCACAGGATCAGTTTGGGAGACTCATCCAAGTTCAAACTGCCCTCATTAAAACATCATGGAGGGACTACGCGACAGATTTTTCTACATTGTATTTTTTTTTTAATTTGGTTTATTGACATGGTTTTTAATAGTTAAGCAACACATTTTTCATGTTTTGTCATGCTGTGAAATGTAGAAATACTACTGTGTGCAGTAATTTGAGTGTGTCCATATAAAATAAGCATAAATAACCCCAAAATGAAAATACTCATTACTGATGTGAGTAGCAGTAACTTTACCTCTGCTTATAATGATCTGTGCAGCAACTGTTTTTCATACCTAATGATGCTATGACGTACCAATAATATGTAAATAACTGTGTTATGAGTAGACTCTCCGTCTATGTACACTTTTACTTTTCTCATAGTTAACCTCAGAAAATGAAGTTGTCGTTTTATTTTCCACAGAAATCATGAGAATATTGTTCCCATGATTTCTTTTATACCATGTGAGGCTCTGATATCCCGACGTCCTTTCCCGGCTGCGTGTCGTACCGTATGTGTTAAAGTGGGGTCGGAGCGAGTCCGGCTTCAGGAATCGATCGGCCCCGGGAGCTGGACCGGACCTCGTCTGCATCACATCCATCAGAGCGGCGGCACAGAACAGATGGCAGAACGATGTATTTAAAGGCATTACACTCGAGCTAATGGCGAGCCTTAGAGGGAACAGTCATTTACCCCTGTGAGTGGTCACTTCCCAGCACAGCGTCATTTAAAATGATGTCCGCCGCCCGATACACTCTCTTGGATTCAATTTGGAAATGTATTCATATTTACTCAGCGTACCTGCATTGCATTTGTATGGATCAGTCGGGGTAAACGTAAAACTGAGCAAATTGAATCAACATATTGGGACGGGGCGTACATGGGGGCGTTAGCGAGCAGCTGGGGTCAGCGCGATGCCTTTTATGATGTCCCCCTGAAATCTATCTGAATCACATTAAATTGGATCTAAAGATGTGCAGACACATACATCACAGTAAATGGTGGTGGAGCAGCGCTCGCCAACAATCCCACCTCAACAATCGGGTTATGGGATCGGCTTTAGATCCTATTAATAATTCACAATCTTGTTAGGGGAGAACAAACATTTCTGTTCAGGCTATTCCAGCTGTGGGATTGTTATTCCAGGCGGTGGCGGCGGCCTCGGCGTGAGCACAGAGGCTGTGAAATGTAAGCCGTCCGTGTGTGGAAGAATAACTCCATGTTATTTCACAGTCTCTGCTTTCTTTATTAAAGCGCCGTCACAGTAAACACATCGCCTGCCGGCTCCCTCTCAAGGCGAGGACCTCAGAGTCGGTTCTGAAGTACAGACGCGGCCTCACGTGACTCATTTAACCTCCGCTAACAGGTGACAAAATATTAACACATGTGGAATACTGGAGTAAAGTAACCCGAATACTTCGAACTCGAGTCCATTTTGCAGTAACCTTTAAATCTTTTTTCTCCCAAAACGTCTTGTCATTTATGTTTGTAATTAAAAACATTTTTGTATTATTCCAAATAACAAAATAATTACATGGATCCTAAATATTCTGATTATTTTAATAAAGAAAGAAAAGGTAGACTGACCTCTCACCTCAGTGAGGACCTCATCCCAACCCTGCATTACATCATCTCTGATGTGGGCAAATATAAAAATAATCATAAAAAAGTTTGATGTTTGTTTAATTTTCCCTCTGCCTTTTTCTTTCTTTTCATTTTACAAACTATTTTATATATATATATATATAGGTAGGTAGGTTGTAATATTGTAATAATGTTTACTTTCTTTACTATGTCGATCTCTGTTTAGATTCTTTTATTATTTTTCTTGTTACTGCAGAAGGGATTTGTTGAAAAATGTGGATTATTTATCTGTATGTGTGTGTGTGTGTGTGTGTGTGTGTGTGTGTGTGTGTGTGTGTGTGTGTGTGTGTGTGTGTGTGTGTGTGTGAGAGGTTTATGGTGTGTTGTGTGTAGACACACAGATGAAATATTTCTTCGTCCATGTGAGAAATAAACAGTGAGCAAAAGTGTCAGTTTGGTTCAGATGTTTGTACAAAAGTTAAAATCAGACACAGCGATGATGATAAATCATCCTCATCTGTGTGATGAAGAGTTCAGTCCTGGCAGCTGATGATGATGATGATGAAGAGGAGGAGATGAGCAGCTGGATGGGTGATTGTGTTGTGTCATGCTGCCTCCTGCTGGTGGAGATGCTGTCCTGCACCCACAGTCTGATGTGGCATTCAGGTCTGTCCTGTAAAGTCTAAAATCAGATGACCGAGTTTTGCTGTGACTGATTGTTTATGATTGATCGTCTCTGCGGGTGTGTGTGGCACTGATGCTGTTCTGCCTGACGATGACCCTGCTGTACATCTTCTGCTGCTCTTCCTTATACGCGTCCTTCACCTTCCCTCGCTTTAGGCTTCCGTCCCTGAAATGGAGAAAAAAAAAATCAGGAAGGAAGTTTTCACTGAGAATCTCAATCTTGCAGTTTCTTCGAAATAGATTGAAAAACAGTAAAAGATGGTTTTCGACACAGAATTGATGCTGTCATGGATTATAAATATCATATAGTCATAACTTCGGGACTCAAACACAAAAAACTACTCATTAATTTATTATTTACAGCGCGTAATCATTTGCTTGTTAGTTTTATTGAGTCGTGCGGACACGTCACTTTAAATGAGCCCTTTTCTCTGTGAGCTCGCTCGGCTGAGAGAAAATGGTCCCTGCTGCTGAGGTGAAATCCTTCAGCTCGCTGTATGTGAAAGCAGACGTCGCCACGACTGACACCTACAAACCGGGACGAACAAACTAAATCTAACGTTCAGTGTTTGATTCAGAACAAAGTTGTTATTTCATCATTTAAAAAAGTGTTTTCTATCTTTAAACTGTTGTAATGTAGATACAAACTTCAAGTGAGATGTACTTAACTGTACTGAGTAATCTGAGTACTCACCATGCCAGGTCAAGCAGTCCTCCCCGACAAGCAACGGCAGATTTCACTCTGTTGGCAAACTGGACTGCATCCTCTCCATCCTGAAAACACCCCGCGGTCATGTTAGCTGTGATCACATGACTCTCACAATCTGTGTGTGTGTGTGTGTGTGTGTGCGTGTGTGAGAGAGTGTGTTTATGCTTCGGTAACACTGCTTTTAAAAGCCCAAATGGCGAGCAGCACAGCATTTAACTCCTCGTCTTCATCTGCAGAGCTGTCATCACCATCATCACCCTCCATCAAAAGAGACGCTGGAGGGCGATGATGATGATGCTCAGGTGTTACAGTGTCACCTTCCTGACACAGTGAAGCAGATGCTGCCCCAATCAGGTCAGAGTGGGAATTACAGCATGGGCAGATCACTGAAAATCAAAGGAAAGCGCTCAAACCTTCAGACGTCAGGCCTTCAGGAAGTCCAGACTAACTCTGGATGAAACACAAAATAATTCATTGGGTTAACCCTCTGGGGTCAACAGACACTTTCTAAGGATAGTGCTCGTTATAACTTGCTGCTGAAAAACAAACAAAACAAGAAAAAAAACCTTTTCCTATTGGTGGAAAAATGTGATGTGCTCCTCGTCTTATAGTGGACAGAAACTATTTTTTGGAGTGGCACAAGTCATTTGTGTGGCATCTTATTGTGAGGGTTATAGAAAAAACGCCCGAGGCACTGGCTGCATTTTTAGGTAAATGGTTGTATATAACTTTGTTGTTTGCAACTCTTGTGCATAGGTTTCTAAACAGTACAATTTCTATGCGCTTTGCACTTTGTGTCTTTATTGTGTTTCTATTTGAGGCCTTTCAGTATTATTGTGTGTGTGTGCGTTTCTCATCAGTTAACAGTTAATGTTTGCTATATTAGTGTCAAATGATTTATGCTCAGACGTTTGGTGATGTAAACGTTGGTGGGAAGTTTGTTGGTCACAAGCAGAACGTCGGTCAGCTGATCTTTTCTACCTGTTGTTTCCTGTGAGGTCATGTGACGGGTGACCCCTGATGGATTAATCAGTATGTGTGTGAAAGGTTAAAGGCCAAAAATATAGTTTAATTTCCCCACTCGTACTTCAGATCCCTCACTGGGGTGTTTCTAGAGACGTTGACCTCCGAGGCGTACCTGTATGGTCATGGGTGGGAGGTACCACACATTGACGACGATGGCCCAACTGGTCATGGTGCGCAGCAGATAGCTGACCATGTTGTACTTGCTGCTGTTCCAGAAAGCATCACCCAAGCGAGGGTCGTACTGAGACACAAAGGGAGTGAAGGTGAGTCAGGTTCTCAAAGCTGATTGGCTCAGGTAAAACATTCTCTGGACTAATCGATCATCGTGCAGCTTTGCTACCTTGATGGCGACGGGATGGATCGTTCCTCCGATCTCAAAGCTGCCCTTCTTAAACATCATGACCGACGTGTTGTTGATACAAGTTCCTGTTACAGAGACACAAACAGACAATATACAGCCATCAAATCATGATTATCATTACCACCACCATCATCATCATCATCACCACCACCATCATGTGACGCTGACCTTCAGGAAATATAAGGATGGGAAGTTTGGTCTTTGCTGCTACGTGAGCTCTGAGCCTGCAGAGAGGAAGCACACGTCAGTGAGTCATCAAACACATCTGCATCAACACTTTCACAAAACAGCTGTAATTACAGATGTTCCCATTCTCTCGCTGTTTGACTGTAATGTGGTCACAAACCCTGAGTGTGACCCTCGAGCTCGAGGCTGTGGTGAGCATTTAGTTCACAGGAAGTGACCCTGGACCAATTCAGCTGACTCATCAAAGCGTTACGCCACACGGCCGCAGCTCGCCGAGGAGACAGCAAGGTAAACATCAACAGTTGATCATCAGCAGCTCGGCAGAGGATGAAACACACGCACAAACATACACACAGGCTCCTGATCCACCGGCTCTGACAGGCAGAGCCACGCTGAACTACCTCCTGAGCCAACGGAACAAATTAAAGGTCACGGTGCTAAAAATGTGTGATCATACGGGCCGCACCCAGCTGTCACTGATGTCAGAGCATCTCCACCATCACGGTTTGGAGCAGAAATAAAAACGTCTGACTCTGTCTGGCAGGTGAAATCGTTTACAGTCAGCCTCACCTGCTGGTCACCGCGTGGCGGTCTTTCATCTCCGACCTCTCAAACCAAACATGAGGGCACGACCTCACCATCGACCTCTGGATGACCCCCATCAGACCTCCATGAATCTGCCCCACCTGAGGACAACATAGCATCAAGACAACAGAACACACACACATGTACAAACACACAAAGGCACGCCGACACACACACATAAACACACACCCACGCACGCATGACACTTACCATGGCATAGCAGCCGTCATTGGCCAGGATCACCACATCGATGGGCGTGGTGTGATTAGCCACGCAGATCCCTCCTTTCTGAGGTCGGTTCTCTCTGCAGAAAGAAACACGTGTTCAGATCGACAGGAAGTGCTCGACAGGAAGCACTTGACAGGAAGCGATGAAGTGGACTGACTTATTGTGGTAGCGGATGGTGGCCGACAGCGCCCGGGCACAGATCCTGTAGCAGGTCAGGTGGACAACTTCGCTCAGCCAGTACTTCACACTGAAACAGATGCACATGCTCAGTCTGTGCCTCGCCGAGGCAGTCACCAAAGCTGTGAACCGTGGAAGCGCCATACCTGTTCTCAGGCAGAAATCCAACTAGAGTCGTTCCAATCACAAGCCACGAGAGGCCGATGATGGCCAGAGTAATCCTGCAGAGACATGAGGAGGAGAAGGTGAAAATCCCCCTGATCAGAACTGTCTCACTTTTATTCACTGAGAAGGCCTCAGAGAGAAAGTAGCTCTGTCACCTGGTTTCTGAATGATGGGTGTAACCATACAAACTGCACATGTACAGACTGCACTGCGGTGATGATGGTTTGGAGATAATTACAGCTAACTGCTCATCTATTATCTGTTTTCTCACCAGTGATGTGTTACAGTGAGCAGCACTTCCTGTTTATTAGTTAAAAGCAGAAGATGTAAGCACTGGAGTGACCTGAGAGCACTGAAACGTGCCTCTGGCTGAATTGCTTCACCGCTGTGAGAGCTGCTGTTCCTGTTGCAAAGGCCAATGATGTTGAAATCAGTGCCTCCCCGGGTAGGTGAGAGGTCGAGCTGTGACACACTGACCTGAGAGGGAAGAGGACACAATAGCGCACGAACACGCCGATGCCCCAGAAGATGGTGAGGCGGAGGCTGATGTAGCGGAAGTTCTGGTTGGTGCGGGTCAGGAGGTTCCAGGAGGCCAGCTCCTCAGAGGAGAAGCGCTGGGTCACCTGGTCGTCCACGATGCTCTCCAGGCCCTTCTTGCAGAAATACAAGGCGTCACTCAGAGCAAACTCACCGCCTTCCAGAGACCGAGAACGCCGCAACTGCTCCATCTCCTCCTCCATCGAGCCCTCCGCTCGCTCGATGATCCCTGAGTCATCAGAGAGTTTCAGAAAGAGTTCAGCAGGACCAGAGTTTAACAAAGACACAGTGGAGACGAGAGAGGAAGGAACAAAGAACAGCACCGCGTTTAGTCTCACTGTCTTTATTTGAGTATATATCATGTATTTTCATATGTTTTATCAAACTCCTCCTGTCTCTGTGATTTTCTTTTAAAAGCCTGTGTGACTGTCTTGATGCATGATCAATCATCCAGGTAAGCAAATCTCAATCGTTGATTCTGTTCATCTGGATTCTTCAGTGGGAGAAACATTTCATCATCATCCAAGTGATTTCTTCAGTCTCAGCTGACTCCAGGTTTCCAACCTTTGAACAGAACCTGACTGCAGGTTTCCCCAATCTTATAAACAGTACATGTGCATACTAACTGAAACTAGCACCACTGGTGAAAAATGGGCTGTGAGGTCAGTTCCTTAATCTTAACCATTGCAGCCATTCCCCAACTCTCTGTAAATGCTACTCATGGTCATAACAATGATCATGAAACTGACCTCACATTGTTCGTCAGTGGGCTGGTTTCAGGCAAATTTACTGTTTACAAGATTGGGGAAACCTGCAGTCAGCTGAGACTGAAGAAGTCACTTGGATGATGATGAAACGTTTCTCCTACTGAAAACATCAACTCTTTGAGAACCAGTGTGATTGTTTCTGTGTCGCTATGTGTTTTCATCTGTTTTGGGGGTCATTTTGTTCTCTGTGTGGTGGTTTTGTGTCTCTCTGTAGTTGTTTAGAGTCTCATATTTTTTGTTGTTGTCATGTTTGTATGTCTTCCTGTTTCCATGTCTTTGTCCTTGAATTAACCCAGAGGGACCTGAATGACCTTTTTTTTAAACGTTGGTCACTTTCCTGTCCTTAAGGACGTTTGACTCTGTGTGAAAGGTTCTTGTATTTATTTCTATTTTTTTTTTCTGATCTTGTGCCTCAGAAAAAGTTTGCAGTAAATCTGTGAGGCCTACAGGCTGTTAAGGGTTAAACCTCTGACACAGCAGCAAAGCAGCAGTACCTGTGTTTGTTATTAACGTGTGTGTTAGTGTGTGTGTCTGAGTTTCTCAGGCTTCTGTTTGACCAGCGTTATGTAAGCAGCTGTTGCATCATCATCCTGAGACGAGCCATGTGCTTCTCTCCCTGACCTACAGCCCAACATCAGATGCTGCAGCTGACCAATAGGAAGCCCCCACCCTCGGGGCACAGCGTCACGTGATCTGTGCTCGCAGCCCAAACATCCAAACAGGAACAGGAGCTGAAACTCCAAGCAGCAGCACAGAGGAATCTCTTTCTGCTTTTAAAGTCTTGTGCGCCACATCAGAACGGAACAAAAGTTTGATCAGTCATGAGATCAACGGGATTATTGGTTTATTTAATAAATACAGTTTCAATTTGACCAAATGTGATCATTTAACATAGCGATTCACTGTTTAAAGCCTTAAAAATCTAATTTTAGTTTTTTCAAATATTATTCTAATGTTATTAGAAATTATTTATTGTAAAAACATTATTATTTCTGATTTTTATTATGACACGGATTATGACAATATCCAACGGCTTTGTACCTCATTTATTATAAATATATGTATATATACATATATATTATAGTTTCTTTATTTAAAGTGTCTTTTTAAAATTAGATTTATATAATTATATAAAAATGTTATTATAAAACATATATACATGACATATACATAATTTTATTTTGATGTTTTTTATTCCCTGTTTAAAATATTTTTCCTGTTTTTATTATATTTGTTATTGAGGACGATGAGTTTTTATCTGACAGCTTTTGCTGTCCGGTAGTTTTTACATAAATGTGAATAATCAAACTTCTCTGATGATGTATTTCTACGTCTGATCATTAGTCATTATTTATTGATTAACTGACACACTGAATGTTTTCTGCTGTGATGCGAGCAGACTCACCATTGAGCAGCGGTGCGGGTACGCTGGGCTGCTCCTCGCGTCCTCTCTGGATTCGTATCGTGGCCCACTGCAATGTTATTAGGACAGATGACCTCTGACCCCACTCTGCCGCTGCTGCTCATTGCACAACTTTACACACATGTTGACCATAGACATGAATTCCTCTGAGGACAGCTTACCTCAAGGAGTTTAACCAGGATCTGGATGTAGACGCTGGTGACACCCAGAGAGAGGCCGAACATGGCGGGCAGCGTGATGAAGAACACGACTACAAATATCCACAGCTGGAAAACAGCCACGGCCACGGTCCACAGGTCCTCCATTGCTGACAGCTTGCAGGTCACCTCATCATCTGCAAACAGGAGGTTAAAGGAGGCGTTCCCATCATGTTCCCCTGAGGACGAACCAAAAACGCTCTGACCTGCTCCCCATCACCTCCACCACAGTCAGCATGCCATCCTTCTCCCCAATATACTTTCATTCTTTGACTTTCCAGAACAGAAGTAAATGATCATTGAATAGGAACAGCTTTATTCATTTCTATGCTGATGACAGTTGTTTACTAATCAGCTCCTTCTGCCAACAAAATTCTGTCTAATCTACTTACAGGATCTTCTTCTAAACATTTTAAGCTCCAGATTCTAAAAAGTTTTTAAAACTATTATTTCAAGCAAAAACGTCAAAGAAAAATAACATAACATATAATACATAACAACTTTAAGGTACTTATGCTCAAGTATTTCTGCTTTTTTATTATTCTATAATACTCCAAACCTTTTCAGTTATGACTGTAGATTTATTTTGGGAGTTTTTATGATTATCATCTTTCTTTCTGACCTGCTTTTAACTAAATGTGCTAAATGTGCTCATGTATTGTGTATATGTATAAAACAAAGTCTTATACAAATGAAAGAACATTTTAATTCATATTACAGCTGTTGCTGAATTGAAGTTATAATAATAGAAATATTTTAGGTTTCTGTTTGTTTGTTTTTTTACCAACAAAACATCAAATATTTGATTGAATATAGGTTAAAAATGTGAATTTCATATTTGTCTGCTTTTAAATGAGAGGAAGGTGAAGAGTTTTGACTATTGCGTGAGAAAGACAAATAAGGCATTTCATTATATCACAGGCTGTTTAAAAACCAAGTGCACATATTTAACTAATGCATAATTAATACATATATGTTTACAGCCCTTTTAAAACACATATAACCCTTTAAAACTTGTAATTTAATGTAATATAAAAACAACAAATTTTAATTGACATAAAAATTTATAATGAGAAAATGACCATTTTGAACTCAGAATGAAATCAGTTGTTAACTACAGGTTCATATACTGACTATAAAACAGTCACTCACAGCAGTAAATGAAGTAGTTTTAAAACTTTAGCAGAACAATCAGTTTAGCTGTTAAAACAACAACAACAACAACAAACATTCAAAACTATGATTATTAAACAGCCTGCGGTGACTCTGGAAGTTTAACTCTTACCTGTAATCGAGTATTTGTACGTTTCAAATCCAAAGTACCGTTACAGGAGTGAATTACTAGAGCTATTGTTCGGATAAAGGAAGTTAGACCCGGTAGTCCGACTATCTAAACTGAACTAACCCGGGTTACCGGAACAGGACCCCCACAGAAGGCCCTGTTTCAGTGGAAGTGTGCCTAGGAGCGAGGAGAGGCGAGCGGGTGCTGCTGTCCGGAGAAACTGAACCTTCAGCCCGCTGGTTTTATGGTTAGCTCGCTAACCAGCCCGCTCCTCCTGCAGCGGAGCCTGCTGCGCACGAAAAAAATTCGCAGCGTATGACTGCGCGTATGTGACGCGTCTGTGTTTGTGATGAAACGGCATCATGGCGGAGCCCACTGTCCGCTTGCCCGGGATCGTTTTAGCTTCCCTCATGTTTCAGCACGTTAACAGTGACTCCGATGTGGTAATGAGCTCTTTTACTCGTCATTAAAACTGATGAATTCTTATTGAGCCTTTGTGGGTGATTATGTAGTATTATTGGGAAAGCTAGCAAATAGAACAGACGCGCCAGGTGTTAGTATCAGGCTTTAAAGTTGATAAATTCGTATTTATTAGTTTAATTATTCGGATTTCAGCGTGTCGTTTGATGCAGCGAAGAACAGTTTGTCGTCTAAGTGAAGTCAAAACTCCCCCTGTGGTGTTTCTTCAACTTTTAAACTAGCTAACCGCTCTCAGGTTCCAAACAAACCAGACTCCATTCAAAAATCTACTAATTTAACCAGGTCCCGGTAAGAAGTCAAACAGTGTAAAACATATTAAAAAATATTTTAATATTCAGACAGGTCTGTAGGAAAATTCGGTACATCCATGATCCAACACGGAACGATTACGCGAGTCGAGTTTTGCATGAAACCCGAGATGTTACTGCTCCTTTTCAACCATTCCCGTCGGTGCAAACCACACTCCATTCACAGATTTTAGGTTTTAATGTAACACCGATTATTATTATTCGTGCACTTTTAAACAGATCCCCAAATTAACGATGATCTGTTGGTAAATTCGGCATATGGTTAATCCAACTACTGAATCTTACTGAAGCCATAATTTAATTGAAAAATTGGTGCTCAGTTCTCGTCCACCACCGTGTTTCAGAATACACCAGACTACATTTAAAAAATGTAAAGTTTAATGAAAATGGCTCCTGACAAGAAAACGTTAGCGTGAAACATAATCAAATACATTCAAGTATTCAGGTAGGTCTGTTGGTAAATTTGGCATATATTTTAATATTTATGTAAAAATGCTGTAGCTGAAATGATTATATTCAGTAAACAAATGCTTATAGATGTAGGGTTTTTATATCTGGTTTTATTCATCCATCAGGAGGGGTTGATCCTCGGAGAGAGCAGGTTTGACGAGCAGGTCACCATCAGCGACTCTCAGGCCGATCACATCCACATCGAGGAAACATACAGTAAGTGCATCTCAATTAACTGTACGGTTACACGAGTACTACAGTTACTGGTACACTTTTAGGAATGTCTGTTTTCTCTGACAGACGTCCAGAAGCACATCGCCTGCCACAGACTGAACACGTGAGTGATGCATCGTGACGTAATCATGCCATCGTGTGTGTGCTGTGTTCTTATGTAAAGGTGTGTCTGTGTGTCAGTCTGTACAGCAGGGATGGACAGGTGAACGCGGAGGAGCTACACAAGCTGCTGGCAGAGAACAAGCAGGTGAGTGGGGTGGGGAGAAGGTTTCGGCATGATGCGATCATGTGATTGACGTGTTCGGCTTGTGAAGGAGAGCGTGATCGGCTGGTACCGGCAGCGCAGGAACTCGGAGCAGCAGATGACCTTCAGAGAGAAGCTGGTGCACGAGAACCTGAAGAGCGCTCTCTCCAACCCTCACATGATCTTTGTGCTGCTGACTCCCACCAAGACGACACCGCCAGGCTCCACGCACAGGATGGAGTACTCGGCCTTCATCTCCCGCAGCAGGTGGCGCTCTGAGTATACCTGAATATCTTTATATCAGCTTGCTCTCTAGCGTTGTCTCTTAATCCTCTACAAAGACACATCATCTCATAGATTTTACCCAAATGTGGAGTTTGTGTTGTGGGAGGTTGCTCCTTTGGTGACATTTGAAATCAGTCCACAGAGTTAGCAAAGGTGGGCTTTTTTTTTTTTTTTAAGTTATTAGATTAAAATAATCTACCCCGGGGCTCCAGAACGATGCCCTGAGGAACACCATCAGAATCTGAGACTGCCAAACCTCTGTCTGCCTGAAGTTCCCGTATGAAACCTCTTAAAGATAATTTTTACTGTTAAAGCTGATCAACCAGGTCACTGCCACCTGTTTGTGTTGGATGAATGTTTCTTAGTTTTATATAAAAAGAAAAGAAAAAACCTCATTTTACTCAGCAGGTGCTGGCAACTTAAATATCAGAAGAAACTGAGTGTGAATGAAGTGAAATGTTGTATAATTATTAAAATGCTCCAGTTGGCTTTTAAAGTGAATAAAAACAACTGGGAGGCATTCAGGGACACTGGTGAGGCTTTAAGGTCAGTCACAGAGGTCTAAAACATCTCAGCTTTGGGTGAAGCAATCAGGTCAGTTAGAGGAACGTTGAATGAAAACAGGTAGGTGGAGGCGGGTGGACAGCTCGGTGTTTCCACGTTTAACTGACTCGTGTCTTTTCCTTATGGTTTGTGTTTCTTCTTCTCCTGTGGAGGCACTTCATGAACGTCCCCGTGCTCATCACCAACCTCGGCCTCCTCGAGCAGCTTTCTTACTGGAAGGTGTCGGCGCCGTGCTCTGCAGCCGGTTACAGCCTCACAATGAAGAAACACGGGTATGCCCCGCCCACGCTGGCACGTTTACACCGTGTCTGTGTTTCTGCTGGCATAACTGAGATCTCTTTGTTTCAGGTCAAAGTTCTTCTGCTCCAGCGGGCTGCTGAAGGAGGTGAACGAAGTGAATAAGATGAACGACTCGCTGCAGGTGGAGCTGCAGGTGAGCAAAATTGTCAGAGCACCTGAACTTCCTGCCACCTCACTTCCTGTTTGATTCACTCTGCATCCTTCTGTTTGTGAACAGAAAACGTGCAGAGACGTGGAGGAGAGCGAACGCCTGGTCGAAATGCTGCAGACGGAGGTGTCAGCCCTGAGGACGAAGCTCAGAGAGAGACAGCAGAGCGAATCAGGAAAAGGTTTCAGATTATTTTATCTAATCTCACACAGCAGCGGGATTAGATGAATTTCCGGTATCTGCCTCTTCCCGACACCAGAGACACGTCTCAGGATCAGCCCAGCATTTTAAAAACACAACGCAGAAACTCTTTCCGTGCTAACATGTGGACAAGGAAAACTGAGAGTTAGTCTCATAATGTCAAAGGTGTTGTGTGATTTGTGGGCTTTTGATTGGCCAGTATTTTGTCGTGGTTAGGTCTATATCACTGCGTGTTGCTTTGGCGTGCTCTCCACAGACTGTGAAGTCGCTCTTTGCATTTTCATGGAGAGAATTTTTCGATTTTTTCATATTTTAAAAATTCGACCAGTTAGAAATTAAAATAATAATAATGATGAATATTTGGTTCGCAGTGATAATTAAAGTGGTAGGTGAAGGTGAAAACCCTGACAGGAGAGGAAAAAGGAAGTGCCAGTTTAATGTCTTTATTTAAAATCACGGTTGGCTGATGACCTGCAGTAAAAATGTTTCTGAACTTTTGCACTTTCTCCATGAACAGAAAGCGCCACCGACCCTGGCGAGCCAAGGAAAAACCGGCTGCTTCAGGAGGCCGTCAGGGCGCTGCTCGCCTCCTCGCCGCTCTTCCACACTCAGACGCTCACGCTGCAGGGACTTCCTGTTCCTGACCACACAGATGACATTTCCACGACAGCAAGGGAGGCGCCGCCGCCGAGCGCAACAAACTGCCGTAAAAGGTTGAGGGAAATGCTGCCAGAGAAGGAGAGGAAACGCAGGAGGAGCAAGAGCTGAGTCCAGGACGTATCCAAGTTCTGTCGGATGTTTTTGGAACCGGTCTGTTTAAAAGAACTGTTATTGATAAAGTTTGTTTCAAAAAAGGACAGCAGAGGTTCTTTTTACCTGAGCAGGTGTAAAGTTCAGACTCTTCACGCTCAGATGGAGGACTGGTTTGATTTAGACTTCCAGCTGTGACACTTTGGTGTTTGTTCCAGATGTTCGGTTTTAGAGTCATCGGGTTTTTACCTTTTCTTTGGTTTCAAAGTTTTTGCCTGACCTTCAGTTGATCTCGCGCTCACAAAGAAACTGTTTCACACTGCGTTTTATTTTTCACTGTAAAGGATGAAGCGTGCGTTCCATTAAAGGTCTGACCGTGTGCGGTCATTCGAGTTTATCTTCAGACTGCAGCAGAAATCATAAAGCTCTGAATTACACAAACCTGCCTGTTTTTATTTTCTGTTTCATATAAATCAGAGGAGTCAAACATGTGGCTTGGGGACCAGAATCAGCCCACGACAGAGTCCGGTCCAGTCCAGGTGGTGGTGAGAACTCTAAAAACTGATGAAATGCAAGAAGAGTTTTCTCCCACAGCCAGTCTCACCGGCTCAATGAGGCCAACTGATTTTTCTCCATAAACACGAACCTTCTGGGTTTTACCGGCTCTGTACGAGGCGACGGGACTTCAGAGATCCCGGGTTACGTTAGTTCACGCATTGTCTTTGTTTTAAACTCCAGTGACACAAACTTTGAAAGAGAATCCAGGAAAACAATATTTCAGTCATTATTTTATAGATAGAATATTTTATAGATTCTCCGTTTAGTGTGATGGTTGAAGGTCTTCAGATGACGTCACAACCTTTCAGTTTTCAGAAGGTCCAAATTAAAAAAAAAAAAATTAGCAAGTGTTTTTAAAGTGTTTAAACTCCTTCACATTAAGAAACCGTGCAGAGGTGTTTACTCTGATGAGGACACGCTTCACGTTTGACGCTTTGGCCCAAGAAATTCACCGACAGCAAACTGACAGCAGAGAAACTTTATTTACACAGACACACAGATGTTTCACACTAATCCAGATGTTTGATTCCACAGATGTTAGGGTCCTTCATGAACTGTGGATGTTTGTGCGTCACTGACATGAAACCTGCAAACAAAAGTTTATATTAACAGCAGTAGCTCAGCTCAGAGGGAAACGCTTCTTATATAATTATGTTAGAAATGTGGCGAAAATGGGAATGTTTGGATTATATTTGTTAAAAGGCAAAAATATGAAAAAGAGGAAAAATGCAAAAAAAAGCTTTTCATTAATTGGGTCATCAAATATTAATTTACTAAAATTTAAAAAATTTAATAATTTAGTCTAAAAAAAAAAAAAAAAAAAAAGAACAGACAAAAATTGGGATTAAAGTTGAGATTATGACAGCAAACAAATCAAATGACGAAACAGAAGAATTGAAAGTTAAGATGCTGTGAACGTACCCATGGACTGAGCCTTCTTTATCGCCTTCGACACTTCTTTCTGTTTCCTTCCGCATAAACCTGAAAAAACAGAAGGAGGTGTGACCCAACCAGATGATGATTTAATCCAGATGACCTGTTTCGGGCAAAGACTCACCTGTGATGTGGCGGCCATAGATCCTGCCCGTGTGCGGCGAGATGAACTGAGAGAGCAGCTGCAGGGCGACAAACTCAGATTAATCCACGACTGAACTGAGACTCAGTCTGACTTGGGATCAGGAGATCCTGTCACACACCTGGAGGAGCAGAGCTGCTGCTTCAGGTGTGCACCCAAGCGCAAAGGTCAGAGGTGAAGGCCTGATTTCTGATAAACTGATTATAATCTTCCCGGTCACAGATATTCTGACAATAATCTCACTCAGCGTGTTTCTCATTATTTAATCTGTGGTGAAGAGCTGTTTCTTCCCGTTTGACTCACCTGGATGTTTTTAAAGTCCACCGTGACGTCACAGAGGACGCAGCCCTTCTGGGGCTCTCTGTACGGGTTCTCCATGTTCACCAGCTGAAAAACACAAACAAATCTTCATAACCAAACTGAAATCAACGGCGAGCATCCATCAGCCTGCACTCAGCACCCACCCCGCCCTCCGTCCGTCCGGCTTCATCTGCTGCGACCGCGAAGCTCCGCACACCTGCACGGAAGCAGCACGGCTAGAGTTAGCATTTGCACCAGAAGGATTGGAGTTAAACTTTTATTTTTGTAATTAACGTGTTACGCACGACTCACCTGTGTTTCCATAACGACATAAGACAGGTTTCCACCTCTGCAACTCCCTCAGACACAACATGTTGACCTAACACGGGACAGGAACCGCTTCCGCTGCAACTGAGAAATACTTCCAACCACTTCCGCAAAGGCTGCTTGTGACTTGGATATATACTGTGACTGGACGATGTCACTAAATTTAAAATATAAACCTAAAAGACGTATTCTGTCTGTTTTTAATATTTCACGGATTTACACAATCTAAATGTTTAATATTAATGAGATATAACGCTTCGCTTTGAGTTTTTTTACGGAAAGGTTTGTTACTCATTCCAAAGATAAACCAAATCAAGATAGAAATCACGCGGAACACATAAAGTCTTGGGAAAAGCAGCCCTAAGCCTCAGATTAGCTTTAGTTTGTGCCACTTGTCAGCTTGCTATTAATGTATGTTAAAGCGGTGTTGCAGTTTGTCATTGAAACGTGACTGAAACCACGTACAGCTGTCCTAAAACTCCTAAACTATCCGAGCGGCAAACATCACATCTAATTACCGTTTCAAAACAGACTTAACCCGTTTTCAGTCGAAACTAAATTTTTCATCCAAGGCGTCTAATTATTAAGGTTTGATAAGACTTAATTTTTTAGCATTTAAAAGCTAATCGAGATGTTTAATTGCACGTTTTGACACTTTTTGAACGACTGTAACTCAGAGTTAGCGCCTCAGTAAATCGAAAGCGGAAGTGATGGTGGCATTTCTCTCTCACTCCAGGATTAATGATAGTTATTTTGAATGAAGGATTCGCTGAGCTGCTGTAGATACGCGTTTAGTGAACGTTATTATTACTGGTGGTGTTAAAAGTTATTCCATGGACACACTTTTATTTATTTGAGCTTGTTTGTGATTAATTTGTAGTTTTTGTAACTGAATGCCGGCGCTTGCTAGCTAGCTGCTCACTGAGCCTGTGTGGGCTCTTTGGTGTTTTTAGGTCTCATCATTTAACGTCAACTTGTTTAAGGTGGCGTTTAAATGGCTGCAGCAGCAGGTTAGTGAAGTATGCGAGAACTATAAAATGTTTATTGTGTTTCACATGTAGCCGCAGGGGTCTGCGCTCACAGGGATGAACTACGGAAGGCTGGAAGTCAAAATAAAACGAGTCTGTCAGAGGAAGAGGGCGAGAGACCACCTGAAAGCTTACCTGACACCTGCCAGGAAGAGGGGAGGGGCTGTCTGTTCCCCGCTATGCAACTCCAACAGGAGGATCAGCAGCATCATGGCTGAAAGCAGAACTGTGGAGGTACATCTTGCATATTGACCAGCAGGGTTCGACTCTCCTCAAGTCTGAGTGCATTGAAGTCTGAGAAAATGGGCCTCCTCCTCACCTAATCTCTGAGCTCAGTGAACACCTCCCCGATGTGTTTAATGACTCAGTTGGTCATAGAGTAATCAGAAATCAGAAAGAAAAATGATGCCCTGATCGATTAATAACCTGTTTGAAGTCCACGCTGGTGGTATTCTTTTTTTCTTGGCAGTACTGCAGCGACAGCGAGGATTTATTCGGCGACTATGACAGCATCTTAGGGGATTCGTCTGTCCTGGCAAAACTGGATGATGCCGAGCAAAATGAAAGGCTTCGAGGGGTGGAGCAACAACCAGAAGACGAGGATGTCCTCTCAGACTCCATTCTGGACGGCCTTGGAGATGAACCCTTCGAGGACCTACCGGCTAGCCAGCTGCAGTTTCAGGAGGAAGTTCAGGAGAAGGCGAAGAGAAGCCGACTCCAGGACAGAGACAAAACCTCAACGCCTTTCAGAGGACTAGCAAACGGAGAGGGTCCACTCAGGAGACCAGCCGGAGCGAGGAGGAGCGTTGCCGACCAGCTGAAGAGGACGATGCTTGGCAACGCAGCGGCTCCTTCTGCCGTTTCACGGACAGCGATGCTGAAGGAGGCGGTGGTTTCTGAGGAGATAAACGTCGCCATGCAGGCCATGGAGACTGTCTCTGCTGACATGCCTGACCTTGGGCCATTCTTTGGGCTTCCAAGCAAAGTGAAGGAGCTGATGTTTAAACTGAGAGGAATCCAGAGTTTGTATGGTGAGATTTTTGTATATCACAATAAAATTGAAATATTGTAGTTTCTGCACAGAATAAGTCAAGTGAAGACATTTACAACCGGTTTTGTTTTTTTGGGTTTCTTCAGACTGGCAGCAGACGTGTCTGAACTTGGACTGTGTTCAGCAGAGGAAGAATCTGATCTACTCCCTTCCCACCAGTGGTGGGAAAACTCTAGTGGCAGAGATCCTTATCCTCAGAGAACTGCTGTGCAGGAGGAAGGACTGTCTGTTCATCTTGCCCTACATATCGCTGGTGCAGGAGAAGGTACAGAAACCACAGAACATCAAAACATATCAGAAAAGTCTGTTTTGTCAACAGAATGCATAAATGCTAGTAGATGCTACTGAGCTGCTAATGGGTAATAGGCAAATGAGTAAAATTAATCGATGTTGTTTAATGTTCTGTAGGGAAACTTTCAGACTGGGATTATTGTTGATGTTACTCTCACTCCTGAACACGAGCAAATGGTTAGTTAGCTTTTGGTCTCAGATATAAAAGTATATCATCTGCATAGAACTTGACATCAGAGGATAATAATATTTGTGTTTGTGGAATAAAAGAGAAGTAGAAGTAATGACTTTCTGGTTGTGTGGGATAACAAGCTTTGACTTAAAATATAAAATGATAAAACTTCTTCTAAGCGTAAATTTTAATTTGCGCTTAGAAGAAATACAAATAAAAATCAGAAATATAGCACTGTGGGGTGATACAAACTGCCATGGTAGTGTGGATTATCGATTTCCTTATCAATTCTCATTGGCTCCACTTTGAGAGTCACCACCATCTTTAAGCACCATATCAAAGACATTACATTCATGCAAATTAATTACATGCAGTGTGGTCAAAGGTTTGTGCATGTTGGAGGTATTTTCTCTCTTTGTTGTGATCAGTGTTGGGGTCATTACTCAAAAAAGTAAAGTAAAAAAGTTATTACACTGAGCACTTTTCTTAAAAGTAATGCAGAACGTTACATTGCACATATTTTTATCATAACTCTGGTTTTACGTGGCCTATCAACACCATTTAAAAACTGGTATAAAGTCCACACCTTTTCCGTCAATTGTTCCGTCTGTCCTGCTCACATCTCCAGTGGTTGTACACGTTGTCATTAACGTGGCTTCACTCCACATCAGCCGCTTTGCTAGCTAATGCTGGGCTTACACTGTGCGATTTTTTTTAGTCGCGCGATTCAGCTCCTGCTCAAACTGTACGATTGACTCGCAGGGGTTAGAAGTTCATAGGTCACGATGCAGGGTCTCACACTATACGGTCCGATGCTCTGATGCGACCCGACTGCTCACACTGTGCGTCCATAAAATGAAGGTTATAACAGAAATTCTGTCGCTCTCTCTCTCTGTCTTTCACTCACACAGACACACCACCACCATCAACTTTGCTAAATTGCTAATGAAAAACATTGATCAGGCAGCTGTGATTGAGCAGCAGTGTAGATCCAACTATTTTCACGGTTGTTGTGGTCGTGATAATTTTGTGAGGCCACATCGAAAAGGCTCGGATGAACTTGCCATAGTTCTACAAGTTGTGCCTCCATCGCTTGTGTCCAGATCACACGCTGCACTGCCGTGCTGCGCCGTCTTTTTCGCTGACATTTGTGTTTGCGCGTGCGCAGTGTGAGAAACTGCGGTGACACCCTCACGACCAAGCGATTGATGATCGGGAGCTGGTCGTGAGGTCTCAATCGCTTCTCGTTACCCCACGTATACTACACGATGAAGGCCAAAATCCGGCCGATCGCCAAAACGGTCGCACGACTCAAAAATCGGCTCAAAATGGGCCAAAAATCGCACAGTGTCTGCCCAGCATAAAACACCGGCGTCGGCATATAAGGACGCTGTCATAGCCTATCAGCGACGTTGATTAGCTGCGTATATACGAACGTGAATCGCGTGATTGGCTGAACTATGGAATAAGGTGGCATCGTTCTAATCCCATACGGGAGCAGCCAGTCACTTACTGCCAAACAGAATTGTTAGCGTATTTACTTTAATTTCAGGTTAGATTTCTTTTTTTGTACGCAACGCAGATTTTTTCTGCGCAGAGACGTGCCAGCAGTGCGCAATTGCGCACGCGCGCAGCTTAGAGGGAACATTGCTTACGAGGACATTATACTACTATTGTTCTATCGAAATTTTAAACAAATATCCTCATGTGGCTCTCATTTTTCTTAGAAACAAAAATCAGTAAAAAAAAAAAAATCTGGTAATTCTTTGTTTTGACATTCATCAGGTCCCAATATGCCCAAATATTAAAGATAAATTAAAAATGCATGCCATGGAAGAGTTCGAGTCTTAGGAGGTTAAAGCAGTTGTCATGGTGATTCTATGCCACTTTAGAAACATGAAAAGGTAGAAACGGGCCTGACTGCTTATCAGTTTGTTACCTGTTGAAGTTCAGCAATGGTTGTCTTCAACACAAATGACGATTCATTTTATCACGGTGCTGGTCTGGGGTCAGCATTCACTCAGCTTTAAAATCGCTCTGGGCTCTTGGCTAGCTTAGTGTTAGCATGCTGGCTGTGCAGGTGCTTGTGAAGAGCTGAAGCTGTGTTAACAGTGATGCCGTTTTTCTGTCCTGGAGCAGTCTCCACTTTACCATCACACTCTCATCCTTTTGTGAAATAAAAATAAAAGTCATGTCCATGTCCACACTGAAGACTGCACCACTATTTTCCTCTGGCACACAAACTGAAATCAGCTGATCGTAGTGAGAGTGCAAGAACTGATAAGCAGGATCCATAGGCAGGCAGATTAACGATTCCAAGGAATTGCACTACTACTCTCGATTTCCATCTCTAATCATATCATTATCATATTTATGTTCATAAGAAATAAAAGAGGATCAAAACTAGAGCCTTGTGGGACACCTTTCAGAGACATTAACAGCCTTCGTTTTGAACTCTTAGGAAGTACTTTTCACTTTTCCAGGTGCGTGGTTTAGCAAGCTTTGGTCTGGAGCTGGACTTCATGGTGGAGGAGTACGCTGGCAGCAAGGGCAGGTTTCCTCCCGTGAAGAGAAGAAACAAGACGTCCCTTTACATCGCAACCATAGAGAAGGCTCACAGCCTCGTCAACTCTCTGATAGAGAGCAGCAGGCTGGATAACCTTGGACTGGTGGTGGTTGATGAGGTACCTCCCACTTTGGATGAAAGGTGTTTTATATGGCTGGAGGACATTTAACTGAGATTTTGTTTCTTCTGCAGCTTCACATGCTGGGTGACGGCAGCAGAGGGGCCATTATAGAAATGACTCTGGCCAAAGTTCAATATGTGAGCAGTAAGTGTCTTCTTATAGTCTCCATAACTCAATCCAGCCTTAAGTTAAAAACAAACTTCTTGCTTTTGGGTTCTTTTTCTTTTTTTTCCAGAAACAACTCAGATAATAGGAATGAGCGCCACTCTGGGGAATATCAAAGACCTGCAGATGTTTCTGAGGGCTGAAAATTACACGAACAACTTCAGGCCTGTAAGTGATTGAATCAAAGCTGCACCCGAACCTTATAAAACCCTCGAGTGAACACTGACCCTAACTTCCTGCTTCCACAAGGACTTGCTCGAGCATAACACACAGATTAGTCCACCGCTGAAAACAGTTCCTGACACTGAGCAGCTGTTTGAGGGGCTCACTGAGCGTTGTTAAAGTTGCTCATTAACTAAAATCAGGTCTGTGTGTCATGCAAATGCAACTCTCAGAATTAGTCACGACTTATCAGCTGCACATATGAAAATGGATGTGGATGAGCTGGTGATAGTCAGAGGAGAACTTGTGTTTCAAGATCGTTGCATGGAACTGCTGGTTTCTATCAGCGGGGCTTCTTCCTGTCTTTTAAACTCATTTTGAGAGTTTGGGTAAATTGGCGCTCTGTGATTTATTTTATTTTGATTTTTTCCAGGTTCAGCTGAAGGAATTCGTCAAACTGCACGACACCATCTACGAGGTGGACCCAAAAGAAGAGAACTGCTTCAGGTTCTCACGTCTTCTCAACTTTAAAGTAAGTAAAAAACATAATTAACTCTAACAATACAGTGGAGGATCACACCAACACGCCGTGGCCACATTAATATGTACAGGAGACATTTTTCCTGCAGTAAATTAAAGTTTAATGTCCTCCTCTTTCGTTTTCGTGGTGCTTGGTCTTTCTCTTTCCTGCAGTACTCGAGCACGATGCAGAAGATCGACCCGGATCACATCATCGCTCTGGTGACCGAGGTCATCCCAGCGCACTCGTGTCTGCTCTTCTGTCCCACCAAGAAGAACTGCGAGAATGTGGCGGCGATGATCTGCAAATATCTGAAAGAGTGAGCAGCAGCCACTGGGTGACTCCTCCCACTCTGCCGCCCATGCCAATCACTGACTCAGAAACCTTTCTCGACTCTTTCAGGGACTTCTTGCGGCACCGCGAGGAGGAGAAGGGCGTCCTCCTCAGGGAGCTGCGGGACAGCGGGAATGGCTCGTTGTGCCCGGTGTTAAAGGTCACTGTGCCGTATGGCGTGGCGTACCACCACAGCGGGCTGACATCCGAGGAGAGGAAACTGGTGGAGGAGGCCTACTCCAGCGGGGTCCTCTGCCTCCTCACCTGCACCTCCACCCTAGCTGCAGGGATCAACCTACCTGCTCGCAGGTGAGCCGCTCATTAAACAGCTTTTTCCCTTTCCTGTCACAGCAGTCAGGAGCTCACCTGCGTGTTCATGTGTACATATCAAAGGTTATGCACATTTGCTGCTGCTGAAATGATCTGACCTCTGTTTGACCCCGGTTTGACCTCTGTTTGCACACAGAGTGATCCTGCGCTCGCCGTACATAGCCACGGACTTCCTGAAGAGGAGCCAGTACAAGCAGATGGTCGGACGAGCCGGCCGAGCGGGGATCGATTCGGTGGGCGAGAGCATCCTGATCCTGCAGGAGAAGGACAGGAACATGGTAACTAGAGCCATGAGGGACTCAAACTGATGTCTGATTAAAAACAGTGAGCCTAAAAACTGAAGCTTTCCAACAATATTATGTCAAAATACTTTTCTTAATCCTCAGATATCTGAAATACAGACCTGCAGGCATAAAATCTGTTTTAGGTTATTAAAAAAACAAAGAAACGTTAAATTAAAAGAGTTAAAAGGTTTAAAAGCTTTATTAAATCTTTGTGTGTGTTTATTTGAGGTCAGCAGCTGCACAGAAACCTCTGTAATGTGCAGGGTTGGACTGGGACAAGCCCGGGTATTTTGACTAGTGACCAGCCCACCATGGTATTATAGGAAAAGCCATAAAGCCTTTATAATAAACTTAAACCTACACCATCCTCCCTATTCTGGTATTCTAAACAGTACTTAGCAAAAATATAAAACAACCTAATTTATAATTACATATACCTAACTAATAGGGTTGCCAAAGGAAAAAAATAGGGAACCACTCCCCCACCCTCTGCCTCAAGATGCTTAACTGACAAAACCGATTTTAATTTAATGCACGTATAAAACAAATGCACATAAATCTATTATTTTTCTCCAGTAATTAAATAGATTCAACATCTTTCTTCAAGAGAATTGCAGACTGCACAGATGGTACCTTCCCAAAGGAAAGAATACTATAACTTACTAGTGTGTATACTAGGCTTAATATTTACTAAATACAATAATGGATTTCTATACATTTTACATCAGATGTAAAATTTGGTTGTAAGATTCAGATAATTATTCATGAAAAGCAAGACATTTTAAATGAGAATAAGAAAGAAAAGTATTTCTTTGTGCCCCCCTCTCCCTGTTAATGCCCTACCTGCCCCCCTGGCAAAACTTTGCTAGATCCGCCCCTGCACAGTTACCAGCTGTCAGCTACATAGAAAAGAATCCTGATGTTATTTGTCTCTCAGAAACAGTTCATAACTTCCCTTGAACTCATTCATGTCACCTAAAAGGTAAACCTGTTTCTCCATCACCTGTTCAGCTCTGATGATTCAGTAAGGACATCTCCTGGTTTTATCTTCATGTTTCCCTCTCACCAGATATACAAACCGATATCATGACCAGCAGCTTTACAGCTGTGGCTCCAGCAAACATCAGCTGATACTAGAAATTAATATTAAATAAATTCTAACAACAGCTGATCAAGCTTAAACGTGCTGCTGTTGTTTAGTGCTACAGCCACAGGTTTCTGTTTCTGGCGCAGAGAGAAAAGCTGATCATTGATCAGTTTCATGCTTGAATTAGCAACTTTCTAGCTGAAGTACGGCACAAATTGCGTTCCTTTTCACCTCAACTTTAAAGTTCGACCTCCTCGGCTGTAATTGGTCCAGCCCAGAGTCGATCATGACCAACTGGCTAATCCACCACCATTCATTTATACCGTTAAAAAATTAAAAGAAATAAAACCCCATTGGCCCATAAATACGAAAAATCACAAGCAGCCCACCGGGCAAATACCTGGTATGCCCGATGGCCAGTCCAGCCCTGGTAATGTGTTAAAAACAATAAAATTAAGGTCGATATAATAACATAACAATAACTCTTTATGACTTCTCCACCATCTCCGACTCCTGCTAAAACAATCTGATCAGTTTCCTGTGAGTTATGACAAAATAAAAGCATTCAGTTAAACTAACAGATGTCAGATAATTCTGCTTTTGTGTGATTTCAGGCTAAAACACTGGTGTGCGCGCCGATGGAGAGCTGTTACAGCAACCTGATGCACGATGATGGAAAAGGCCTCCTGAGCCTCGTCCTGTCCCTCATTGGATTAAACGTAAATCCTTCTAATTCACTCCAAATCCGAGCAGATTAGCCAGCAGGCGCTAATCTCTTTTATCTCTGCATCATTATTTAATATCAAATGGTACCTCTGTGGGGTCTGACTTTCTTTTCGCTTTTATTTTGAAAAACTAAACTGAATTAGTGGTTTATAAAGAAGCAGCTGATTTTTCTGTATCAGTGAATCTGTCTGTAATTCTGGTTCATTCTAGCTAATTCTAGGTAATTCTAGGTTTTTATTTTGTTTGGTTTGTGTCACTGATGGCAACATTGTCTAACGAACACAAGCTTCGAAATATTCAGTTCACAGAATATAATGGATCCAAATATTTCCATATATCCTTGTTTTTGTTGCTGAACTGGCCAATCAGGATGCCTGATCAATATGTTTTTAAAAATAATCAGATCACAGCCTGATTCAACTGGTGCTATTGTCCTTATGTCTCGTGGTTTCTGCAGATCACATCATCCGTGGAGCAGCTGCAGGACTTCCTGCAGGGAACGCTGCTGTTTGTGCAGTGGCAGCAGCTGTGTGTGGGGAGGAGCCTGCTGGAGGCAGTGCAGCAGTGCGTGGATGTCCTGAAGGAGAAAGAGCTCATCACAGTAGACTCGCACAGTCAGAGTCTGCGGGTCACCAAGCTGGGAAAGGCTACGTACAAAGGTACCCTCGGCATACCTGTAGGACTCCTTACTTCCTCTCACATGACTTAGAACGTCATGTTTAATCATGATTCTGAAAATCAACAATGAACACAGAGTTGCAGAGTTTTGCTCCTGTTGGCTCTGCATGATGTTATAGCGAGGGAAATCCCTAATATGGTCATCTCAGACACACAAGACTCACCCACTTATGTTCATGAGGAGCAGCCAATAAGAAGACAGTTGATTTAAAGGAGGAGGAGTTAAAACAGATTCAAACATGGAGGGTCATTTTAGCCTGGGCCGGCCACCAAAGATCCTGAACAGGGTAAACTCGTGTCCCAGTCTGGTCCCACCGTGGTCCCAGTCTGGTCCCACTGTTGTCAGATGTTTCGATTCATTGGGCTTAAATAAAGTTTCAAAGATCCTTTTGTAAGGTCAGAAAACTGCGATGGTGTAGTTTTGTGTGTCTGTAGCTGTTATGATTCGTGACGATGAATTAAAGCATTCATGGTGTTCTTCAGCCTCGGTGGATCTGACCTATGCTGAGGTCCTCTACAAAGACCTCTCCAAAGGCCTGGAGTCTCTGCTGCTCAACAGCTACCTGCACCTGGTCTACCTGGTGACCCCGTACGACCTGATTGATCAGTGCAAACCTGACTGGATGATCTTCTTCAGGCAGGTAAGCAGAGCCTGCCTCAGAGCCTCTTGGCCTCCTCCTCCTCACATCTCTCACAAGCTGCTCTCTGCTTCGTCTTCCTCATCTGCAGTTCACACTGTTGTCTGTGGCTGAGCAGAAGATGTCAGCTGCTGTTGGCGTGCCTGAGAGTTTCGTGGCAAGAAAAGCTGCAGGACAGACAGTAAAGAAGGTAAGAAAGTTCAGACCACAGATTTAATGCTTGAGATGTTCAGGTTTTATTTCATTGTTTTTGAGACGTGACCTGTGAAATGTACTCGAACCTGACTGTAAAGAGAGAATCACGAACACGCATCCATGAAATCAAAGATGAAGACCAGAAGCTGCGCAGGTGAACGCAGAGTGATGGAGGAAGCATCTGGATATGTGATGTGTGGCCGCGGTTTTGAAGGTCTGTTAGAAGCTCAGATTAAAACACGCTGAACGCTTCCAGACAGATTAAAGCTTCAGTACAGGATAAAAACATCCAGCTTCACTGTGAAATCTCACAGAGTGCTGCTGTTTCTCCTAATCCAGTTAAAAAAAACGAAACAAAAAAAAATTGGATGACTTTACCAAATTTGGATCAGCAATACTTTACCTGGGCGGCAGGCACCAAATTCACCAACATAAAAGAGCCTTAACTATTTTAATTTTACTAAGAGCTATTTCATCAGCACTAATTCGTTATTTTATCCACAACCTTTAAAATTCTTTCATACAAATGCTGCATGAAATAAACAACTGGGGTGGCTGTAGCTCAGGTGGCATAGCAGGTCAGCCACTAATCAGAAGGTTGGTAGTCCGATCCCAAGCTGCCTCCTGGCTGCATGCCAAATATCCTTGGGCAAGATACTAACCCCATGTTTGCCTACTGGTGGTGGTCAGAGGGCCCGGTGGCGCCAGTGTCCGGCAGCCTCGCCTCTGTGCGCCCCAGGGCAGCTGTGGCTACAATGTAGCTTGCCGTCACCAGTGTGTGAATGTGTGTGTGAATGGGTGGATGACTGGTTGTGTAAAGCGCTTTGGAGTCTTTAGGGACTAAGTAAAGCGCTATACAAATGCAGGCCATTTACCATAAACAACTGCACGACCACAAAAGCCAAAAGTAAGAGCTGCTGCTGTTAGCAAGCAAAGCAGGTTGGAAACAGGAAGCAACTTTGTGCACTGTCGTCATGCTTTTACTCCCCTGAAGTAAAAGCATGTAAAAATGTAAAACATGACCAGCAGAGGGCAGCAAACATCAAGAGCATTGATTAAACTGTTCTCTACTGTGACGGTATTCTTCATTCATAACACACAGCTCAGTTTAATGTAGATCTCATAGCTTTAAATTTAATGAATAAAAACGCAAATCCTGAATATTTATACATGTATATCACATGTATGAAATACAGTGCTCCATAAATAATCATCACTGTATGAAAATATATTATTATGTTAATATAGTATTTAATACACAGTGTAATGCAGTTTGTAGCACCGTCTATCAGTTCTAGTTTTCTTGTTTGATTAACTCTGGAGTTTTTATTTCATGTTTCCAGCCTGAATCCAGCCCTCTGCTGGAATCACAGTAATCCTGATCCTGTTCCAATAAGCAACAAAAACTGGAGTTTTTGATCTGAATTTGTTTTTTGTTTTTAAAAAAAAAGCTGTATTGGCTCCTCTGATTTAATCTGATCATGTAATCCTGTTTTCCCTTTGAACTGCTGGATTTCAGGGTCTGATCTGATCTGACGGGCTTAATCCTGCCAGATTAGTTTTTTATAACTGCCGAGCTCTGGTGTGATGTGTAGGGGTGGGTTTAAAAAAATCGATTTTCCAATTCAAATCGATTTTAACTTGACTAAAGACGTAACCACAAAGCACTGACAAGCCGTTGGTGCTGAAAGCAGACATCTCACAGATTCTGAAGCTGGAGGTTTTGTCACTCTGACCAAAATTCACTGAACCAGCAGCAAAAGAAGATCCAAAGTACACTTCACATTGTCATGAATTCTCTCTTATTTTTGCTGTTTTGCTTCCACCACGATAAAATCACACACTCCCCTCCCCCCTGTATTTCAAGAGCAGTTTACCATCAAAAATCTGTTTTCTGCATTATTTATTACATTATTATTGCTTATTACGCACCAGTCTACTGTCGTTTACAGTGCTGTCAGCCTCTGTTTGTTTGTTTGTTTGTTTTTTCCAAAAATGATAACATCCAACAAGAAAGCCTAATTTCTGCTGTTCAATACCAAAGAAATGTAAAATTTTACAAATGATGCCAAATTGCAAAACACTTCTATGTCTCTAATTAAACCTCTATGACTTTGCTCTACATCACTTCAGTAGCGTCAGGTAATGTTCATATGTTGATTCGTGGTTTTCTTCCGTTTTTGTTCTACTGCAGAATATTTTTAAGGCGGTTATCTGCTATAAAAAGACAGGCCGGGAAAATCTCCATGTTTTTCTGTGTTTTATCCTCAGTTACTTTGACACAAAGGCATCTCACAAGTGTCAGTACTGACAAATGATCAGAATTATAATATTTCTGACTGTCTGAGTCCAAATTGAATCGAATCGATTATAGAAATCGGTGATGATACCCAACCCTTGTGATGTGACGGACTCAGGCCGTTCCCTTACTCCAGCTCCACCCTCCAGAGGTGGATGTTTGCACCTTCACAGTAGGAAATGTTAATGTTGTTTGTATGGCACAAATCGAAAGGTTAAAGGTCGTGACCTTTTTCCACAAGCTCCTTTAAATGGTGAGGAAGTAAAAATGAGACGTGAAGCACGAGCAGGCAACTGTGAATAATAATGACACAGTAAAGACACGTCGGAGGGGGAAGTAGAAACAGAGTCACTTCCTGTTGAGGGTCACAGACGCGCCTTTCTCAAAGGAGGCGAGTGGCGACCTGACATCATCGTTTCTGCTGCAGGTTGTTGTGACGTCAGTTTAATCGTTTCACTGAAACTTACTAACATCGAAAATCATGACTGGAGTTCAGCCTGCTCCATGAACGCTGGATATGACAAGCGTGATCTTTGAATTTGACCTGACACGTGGTGCAGGTGATGAAGGCAGATTATGATGACGTCATAATCTTCTTGCTCTCTGAACTTTGTGATCGAGCCGCCCCGCTCAGCAGCGTGCTCTGTTTGTTTCAGGGCGTGAACTTGGCGGCGGTGAGGAGGATGTACCTCGCTCTTGTTCTCTTCTCGCTGCTGAAGGAAACGGACGTCTGGAGCGTCTCCGAGCGTTTCCAGCTGAGCCGTGGCTTCGTGCAGACGCTGCTCGGCTCCGCCTCTGCCTTCTGCTCCTGTGTGCTGCACTTTGCTGAGGTACCACTGGAGTTTACCCGGAGGTCATACCAAAATGGCCAGGCTGAAGGTGAGCCAGCAGGTGTGTCTCAGGTGAGATGGTGATGCTCTGATGTTTCTGTGTCTCAGGAGCTCGAGGAGTTCTGGCCGTTCAGAGCGCTGCTCGCCGAGCTGACACGGCGCCTCAGTTACTGCGTGAAGGCGGAGCTTATCCCTCTGATGGAGGTGGCCGGAGTCCTGGAGGTGAGACACCTTCTTCACCTGCTTTCTTCTTCTTCTTTTTCTTTTTCTCCTCCTGCATCCTTTTCTTACCGTGTGCTCGTGTGACATCATTGAAACACGTTAAGAGTGATGAGTTTCCGCACCGTCACAGTTCGGGGTGATGACATCATCAGCCTGTTGTCAGCTTGGAGGGTTTACAAAAAAAACATGTTCTGTTATTTTGTCAACGCATCAGCGCTCGCATCCTCTGCTGTCACTCGATTCTACTTCCTGCACAAGTGCACATTAGAGCTCCAGTACACTCCCATCTCTATGTAATAAACACGTGAGTTTGTGGACCACAGGAAGTGGACCATTTCAGCAGTTACTGATCACATGAACACCATCTTCATCCACCTCAGCTCAGGTTTTATTTTGTAAAAGGGTTATTACAGCTTTAAGTTCCTTCCTGTCAGCTTTCATTGATCCTGTTAGCATCCATTCTTTCTTCTTCTTCTCTTTATTGATGTTTCTGAAAGCAGCCCTGGAGGTGTACCTGATGAAGGTAGTGAAGGTCAGGGAGAATGTTCAGGTTCTGTGTCTTCGCTCCGTCATGTTAACGTGTGAAATGTCCCATCATGGCTGTAAAGTTTTACTTTATCTCACTGTGACGTGAAAGCTCAGAAGGATTTAGGCCACAGCTTTCTTCTCTGAAGATCGCTGATGCATCCGGTTCCCTCACACTTCACTTTATTAAACTCCTCTTAGATCACTTTTTATATTTTGGTTTAAAAACGCTGCAGAGGGGAGCCAGATGTTTCTCATGTCGGCTTATTCCACTCAGCCTGATTAATCAGATTCACTCTGGAGACATTCAAACTAAAAGGTCACGTTTCAGGATTATTTGAACTTTATTTTGTAGACATATTTAAACTCGCTACAGGAAGTGCATCCTGTGCTGAATGTGGCGTGTTAATGATTCTGAGAGAATGTAAGTGCTGCTGACACCTCCGTGAGCAGGAGGTGGTTCGGGTGCGGTTGTTATTCGGCTCACGGCCCGTCCCACCTCTCCTCTGCCAGATGTTTCACTTTTGTCCCAGTCACCGCTGACTCATCGGTGAACGTGCTGAGCTGCTGATGTTCGTGTCAGCAGGTTAAAGAGAAATGGGCGGCGCTCGCAACCCTGAGGTGTCCCATGCTCGACGTTTCTGTATCAAGGGAACAGTTTTATTCAACGTGAAAAGTTTTTTTTGCTTCAGGTGATTTTAAGTGAGAACCATCTGAGCCTCCATAGCTTCTCCATGTCCTCTGCCTCAGCTGAAGCTCTGACATCACCTCTTTTTTTCCCTGCAGTCGAGAGCAAAGCAGCTGTACGCTGCCGGCTACAAGACACTGACTCACATGGCGAACGCCGACCCAGCCGCTCTCTGCACAGCCATCCAGAACCTGTACAGGAAACAGGCCAATCAGATCGTGGCCTCAGCCAAGGTGAGACTGTCCTCAGAGATCGCGCCCACACGAGCTGATCACCGTACCTGAAATCAGCACGAGTACTGATGGTGTTAAATGACTGATGTGATGCTCTGTGGAGCTGACAACACTCACAGTCGGTCTCCGTGTTTGATGACATTACAGTGTGAAGAAACACTGAAACAGGAAGTTTAACTGTGACAGTTTCTTTGTTTCAGATGCTCGTGAATGAGAAAGCCGCAGCTCTGCAGGAGGAAGTGGATGAACTGCTGGCGCCGCCCTCTGACCTGCCACAGCTCTGACATCTTCTCAGGAGTTCTACCCTCTTTGAACACTTCTGATCTCACTGTGACATCATTTCTTATTAAAGTAACTGGGATGTCCTCGCCGTGTCTGTGCCAAAAGCTTCACTTCCTGTTCTCCTCACCTTCTTTCAGCCATTCATTGCGCTCTTATTTTGTCGTCTGTACTTCTTGTTATCACACTGAGAACGCGAAGGTCGTTTTTTCACGCGAGGAAACGTTAAAGGTCATTTTCTGCTCGTTAAAGGTTTCAGCTTCACCTGAGCAGTGTGAGTGTGTCAGGTGAGCTCAAGTGAGTCTGTTTCAACCTCAGGTGCCATCAGCAGGAAGCTGTCAGCTGTTTTTGCCATGACATCATCATGTCTTCACCTCCGGAGCACACAGAATGTCAGTTGATGGAGGCAACCTGCACCTGATGGTTCACTGCTTTGAGAAAATGACTCTGCGACTTTTCTCATTTTAGTAAATTTTAAACATTAAATATTTAAACTTTATTTTCTGTCTGTGTTTTTTGGGCATTTATTTATTCTGGAAACTGAAAATAATTTGTCTGCTACATCAGACAGCTGACCTACCAAAATAAAAGCATGTGTGTCATCAAATAAAAAATGTGTACTCTGTTTTTATTTGCAGTGGATTCATTTGATTTTTAATTTCAGTTTGTTTGGTTAAGTCGAACTGTTTCCATTTTTGATGATATATTTTTGACATTTTTCTCTTATTTGGAAGATTTTGGTGTTCTTTAGATGTGTTCATATTTTTTGACATTTTAATCTACATTTTAGGTCATCTGATTTTTTTTGTCTTTAAATATAAAAATATTTAAAAAGGTTTTTGGTTTTGTTTTGTTTTGTTTTTAAATCATGAATTCTGAGGACATAAATTTGAGTCTTTTGATAATTTATTTTAGTGTTGGTTTGTGGGCTGTGGTCTCATATGTGTTTGTGGGACATTTTATTAATATTTAATTTTTGACTTTTTGTCATAGTTTCGTTTTTTTAAGCATTAAATATTTATGTGTATTTTTATTGAGTTTTGTATTCGTGGGACAGTTCATGCGTGTTTCTGTCACGGTAACATGTTCGCAGGTTTCTTCGTTTCTGGCTCGTTATTAGATGAATATTAATTTCAGGTCATTGATCACTGATCGATTGATGGAGTGTCGTCTCTCGTGATTCCTGCTGAAATGTTGGACCTGCATATAAGTTCGTGATTTGAGGTCCCGGTCGTTCTGTGTGCGCGCACGAGGACGCGAAACAGGAAGTGTGACAGACATGAGGCTCGCGCTGCTGCTGTGCGCGCTCTGCTGCACCGGGACTCTGGTAACCGGAACCGGAGGATCCCGGCTCCCTGATGGACCCCCCGGGGAGCCGGACCGGGACCCCGGTCTGGGTTTGGGCGTGGACGTGTCGGCCCCTCTGCGACGCGTGGATCCGCGCTTTCTGTCCGTGACCATCGACGCGAGTCTGGCTTCACAGGAGAGCTTCGTGTGGCTACTGAGGTGAGCTCTGACTCTAATCCACCGACGATTGTCCCGTTAAACAGGAAACACCGGGTTAAAACAGACGGGAGGTCAGAGGTCACAAAATCAAAAACTCTAAGGATCAAAACTTTCAAACTTTTGTTTCACTTTCAAATCTGATCCTGAGTCAGTTCACCTGAAACCTGTTAGCTCCGCCTCCCGCAGTCTCAGACCAGGTGAGTATCACCTGCAGTTCAAGTTTGGAAAAAAAAAAAATCTGAACCTGATTTTAAAATCTTTAAAGGATTGAGAAGTAAGGTGATCCTGCGTCAATCCAGGTTTCACTTCTGTTTCCAGAGTCCGCATGGGAATTCCCAGAGTTCCTGTTTAAGCAGGAGCACACCCGAGAACCACAAACACTCTTAGATCTGAGAATAACCCGAGTAACCTGCTGACCCTCATAACCTGATCATCTGAAATAAAACTGCTGTAAATTTGAACTTTGAATCTCGACAGCCAAACTTAGATTCATGTTTCTCTGTGAATCCGACACGTTTGTGCTCCGGGAATAAACCCGAGCTCCAAAATCCCTTCTGTTTCAGTAACATGATGGATGTGAGATAATCAGCACAGATCTCTGCATGTAGAAACCAGAGGTCAGAGGTCACGAGTAAAATCATTTCCAAAGTCTCAAAACCAGGAAAGGAAATCAAGTTAAAGTCACATGTTTGTAGTCAAAACGGTTGACCAACTTAAAAACTATGACATCAGAGTTATTCTTCGTAACCCTTCAGGAGTTGTGACAACAAAATAATTTCAAAACTTAGATTTCAGATCAAAGATCAAAGTGAAACAGAGCTGGGGTCGTTTAAAACCAGCAGGTTTCGGTGCTTTGACCCGCGAATATTTCCGAGCATTCTTTAATGTGAACTGCGTACTGCTGTCAGTGCAGCAGTGCATCATGGGAGTGACTCTGAGGTTTCTCTGCAGCTCTCGGAGGATGAGGACGCTTGCAGCAGCTCTGAGTCCGGCCTTCCTGCGATTTGGGGGGACGCGGCAGGACTTCATGGTGTTTGAGCCTCACAGGAGGCAACAGTGGGAGGAGCCTCAGGACGCTGCAGGTAAACACGATCACCTTGTGACCTCTCTGACATCACACTGATCTGGAACATGTTGATTTCTTTGTTTTATTTACAGGAAATTATTTTTTTAATGTGTCATGTGATTCTTTTGTTTTTAGTCTAAGTTCAGGTTGGAGACTTTTTCTTCTTATTCAGTTTTTAAGTGTTGAAACTTTTAAATAGTTGAAATGTGAGTCTCTGACTTCCTGACCTCTCTGTGACCGTTGAAACTCCCAGGTGAGTCATGTGACCAGACTTTCCTACCCCCGTGGATGGAGGAGCGTCTGAAGTGCGACTGGGCGAAGCAGAAGCTGGTCCTGATGAAGGAGGACCTGCTGGGTACATACAGGAGCTTCTTCTTCACAGGTGAGTCCTGATGTCTGCCAGGCGTTGCCATGGAGATGCCACCCGTCCTCTGACTGTCGTCTCCCTCTCAGAGCTCACCGTGGACCAGCTGCATGCCTTCGCCAACTGCTCTGGCTTCCAGCTCATCTTCGGCCTGAATGCTCTGCTGAGGACGGCTGACAACAGCTGGAACAACAGCAATGCTGCCCTGCTGCTGCAGTACTGCCAGTCCAGACATTATGGGATGTCCTGGGAGCTCGGAAACGGTACGACTCCTTCTCTGATCAGCTGATAATCAATAATCACAGAGCCTCAATCAGCTTGAGTCTGTGACCTGCTTATTTAGGCCTGCAGACTTTATTCTGCCTTTTATTTTGAAATGCAGCTAGTGATGTGTGTTTCCTACCACCTGATCAAACCCGTAAATCAGAGCATCAGTAACAGGCTGACACTGTTAGTGTAAAATCTTCTCAGGCTCCTTCTTCTTCTTTATTCTGCTTTCAGTGATAATATCTGGCATAATGCTGAAACGCTGCGGTTTCTTATCCAATGTTTCAGTTTCACTTCCTCGCCTTCATGTGGCGTGACGCACAGACAGGAAGTCACCTTTCTTCTTTACATGATCTCTAATCAAAGTGATCTCTAATCAGAGCCAAACAGCTTCGAGAAGAAGGCCGGGATCCGGGTGGATGGGCATCAGCTCGGGCTGGACTTCATTCGTCTCAGGAAGATGATGTCAGAGTCCAAACTGTACCAAGATGCTGGGCTGTACGGGCCGGACGTTGGCCAGCCGAGAAACCACCACGTAGCCTTACTGGACGGGTGAGAGGTCAAAGGTCACTGTACAGAGACAGCTCATGAAAAGTTTCTGCTGTCAACACAAAAGAGCATAAAATGTTTGGGGGAAAAAATTACATTTTTTTTCAATGAATTTTTTTCCTCACATGAAATTTTGCGTTACGAATTTTTGAAAACAAGACACATAATAAAAAATGAACGTTTTTTACTTTATTTCTCTCTGTTTTCAGGAATTTTATTCACTCTGCTCCTCGTCTGTCATGAGCTGACAGATTCTGAAGTTTTCAGCTTTTTGATCTGATGTGATGTTTTAACGTCTCTCAGATACCAACAATGCAGAGAAACCTAAAACTTTTTATTAAAGGGAAGCAGCTAATTTTTGTGCTCTAACTGAGTTACAGAGTCACATGTGAGCTTCAGTCTGCAGGAATAAGACAGAAAACAACTTAATTACTGAGCCGACGCTGCCGATTTATCCATGAATTCTTGTGACTGTTGCAGATTCCTGCAGACCGGAGCCGAGGCCATCGACGCCTGTACCTGGCACCAGTGAGTTCACCCTCACTTTATTTACTCTGAAATGTAATTTCTGAGTTAAGTCTACTCTCACAACATAATGCATGCAGTCACAAGCGACGTGCATAAAAACTTTGCATTTTAACTGTAAATGTGAAAAATGTCACATTTACAGTCATTTACAGCCTGAAAGCTTCTCCGTCCATCGGAGGTAATTAAAAGTTTATGCACTCCTACTGACAGTGAGATACTTTTCCCATGCTTTTATTGTGAAACTGCAAATGTACATATCAGTCAGAGACTGTTCAGAACAAATTATTTAGCATTTGTAACACAAATCTTGTTGCAAGGAAACAGAATGTCAAAGTTATTAAAACTTAACAAAATTCTAATATTTTTAGTCCAAATGACATTCAGTGGATATAAAGTGTCTGTATGCTCCCATAAAGACAACAAAACCAACATAAATCTGTCTCCAAATATTTGTTTGAAGTCTCCTAATTTTGAATTTATTAAACCATAAATTCAGAAAATAGTTTTGGACTTTTTAAGTTGAAAGTTGGTCATAAAGCATCAATACTTTCTTCAGAAAGTCCAAAATTCTGAATCATAATCAGACAAGAAGAGATTTAAGTCAAGATAAGATTATTATTCATCATCCACACTGACAGTTAGTTTGGGTGATAAATTAGGCTTAACAATGATCACATCATTCACAAACAGCTGAGCACTGGTTGAGACCAGCAGTGGTCCTAAACTCGAGCCCTGAGGCACACCTGATTTAATTTTAAAGGATATCAGTGACACCTCGGCCTGAAAAACTGTTCTTTTATTCCCAAGCCTTCATGCTGCTTTACTGCTGTGAATGCTTCATTCATAACTCATAAAATAAACTTGCTCTCCTGTTTGTCAGTTATTACGTGAACGGCAGAGACACGTCTGTGAAGGACTTCCTGGATCCTGAAGTCCTGGACTCACTGGCCTTAAAGACCAATGAAGTCATGAAGGTAACGCTGTGCTGTGTGCCAGCAGCTCTGTGCTGGGTGTGTTCGGAGTTTCACCGGGATTGTTTCTTCTCATCCGGCTCAGAAAGTGAAGCTGGCGTCTCCGGGAAAGTCGGTTTGGCTCGGAGAGACAAGCTCGGCGTACGGAGGAGGAGCTGCAGGACTGTCGGACACGTTCGTCGCAGGATTCATGTGAGTCCCTCGTGTCTGCCCTGCTTTAGTCTTCTCTCTGAACATCATGAACGTCGTGTTGTATTCAGCCAGACCTTCAGTCAGACCAGAAACATAAAGCCATCATGAAGGCATTCAGGCATGAGCTCAGAGACCATTTCCTCGTAGTCTTCTAGACCTCTGGACCTCGTTGGTGTTTTTCAGACTGATTTCTTTCTTTCAGTAAACGATTTTTATTCTGCTGAGTGTGTTTTTCTGTGGATGAACATTTCTGCTCTCAGCATCTCTGAAACACTCTCAAATATCTCTGAGTTGCTGCTGAGATGTCTCCATGCTGGGAATCTGTGCAGGTGGCTGGATAAATTAGGCCTGGGAGCAGCACTCGGCCTGGATATCGTGATGAGGCAGGTGCTCATCGGCTCTGGGAGTTACCACCTGGTGGACGACAACCTGGATCCTCTTCCTGTAAGACAGAGTCAGGTTAATTCTCTTAAGTATTCCAGCTACGCTTTCATGTTTTTTACCTGTGCAAAATCGTTTTAAGAGTTCCTCCTTCCTACACTCAGATTGGATGTTATTGCTTAACCTCTTAAGCCCCAAGCCTAACTGATCTCCTGCCTTTTGCCCCTGTATCAGGGGGCGTTGGGGCTTAAGAGGTTAATTTTGTCCACTTTGGGACATCAAATTAATTAAAAACCTAAACGGACATGTTTAGCACAGACTCAGTGAGTTCATTAACTGATCATTTGTCAGAAAATGTATGTTAATCTGATCAAATCAGGACCTTCACACTAATACTGAGCGTTAACGTGGCTGAAATAAGCTGCTGTTAGTTTATGTGCTCGATGCATTTCCAGATCTTCACAGTTTGTCGTTGTCCAGTAAAGGTCGTGTCCTCTTTCAGGATTATTGGCTGTCTGTTCTCTACAAGAGGCTGGTTGGACTGGAGGTTTTAAAGATTCAAGTGCTTTCTGAGTTTGGCCGAAGTAAACGAGTGAGGATGTATCTGCACTGCACCAACAGGAAGAGGTACGCTTCACATCCTGCCCTCATACAAACACCGAGACCTCCCACCACCAGTAACCCTGCCACATCAGGTGGACGGGATTTTCTTCCGGCCCGTCCAGCTGTTTATACAGCTGTCTAAACAGCTGTCTCTGCAGTGGTCTGAAATAGCTAGAAATAGCTAGCTCACGGTAATGATGTAAGGTATTAGCAGTTAGAAGTAACAGATAAATGGTTAACAGCTGCTACAGCTCCCTTCAAGCAATGTCCTGTACAACAAAATAGTTTCTACATGGAGCTGCTCAGACTCACTACAAGCCAGAGGAAAGAAAAACTCAGATTTGAAAGTGAACTGTCCTTTTAATGAATCAGCTGAGCTTTGGATCTTTAAGGTTTATTTTTCCTATAAACCAGCAAAAACGTCTGGAAACAGAAACAGAAAAAAAATTTCTTAAATCTTAAAATAAGAAAAGATTGAAATTCTTAAAGCGTTATTCAAAACTCATCTCAAACCTGAATTCTGAATTATGCAGAAATGGGCAAAGATTAATATCTCAGTTTCTGAAAACCTGAATGTCTTTTACTTCAGCTCAGGAACAAACATCTTCAAACTAAAAGTATTTAAAGGAGGAAAAAAGCTTTTTATTTCTTGCTGTGTACACTGACACCAGTAGTAATTTCCTAGAGACATAATTTCTGCGCATGTTTTGCTTCGTGTGAGTAGAAACGAAGCTCATGCTTCGTTCTGTGTTGTTTGAGGTGAAGTGGAAGTCAAGCTGAGTAATAATGCTGCTGTTTTGCGTGTCTGCAGCTACAGACGTGGAGCGGTCACGCTGATGTCAATGAACCTTGGGAAGACGCCAGCAAGGATCTCGGTGCCCGCCGTCTTCTCCAACAGCACAGTGGAGGCTTTTGTCCTGGAGTCTGAGCAGCCCGGGGAGGAGGGACTCTACTCCAGGTGCCTGAATGTACTCAATGAAGCCATTTTCCTCCTAGTTAGAAATCTGCTTCGACCCCAAAGAAGACAGTTGTTTTTCACTAAATATTCCCGGCTCTGCAGAAGTACAGTGAACCTTAGATAATAAGCCCCGCCCCCATTTTTAGTGAAATACACACGGTGAAGAAGCAACAGGTCAAAATCTGTAAATGAACACCTGATTCTACCTGAACATCAGGATTGGCCCATTGCAGATGTTTTATGTGCTGATGATACACCGCTCTGTGTGTCAGACGGCCCAAACTCTGCAAGCCTAAGAAGACACGTTCAGGTCATTATAGTCGACCTGTTCTGCCTCTCCTCACTTCCTGTCCTGTCTCTGCTCTTCCTGTGGTGGAGGTTCACGATAAAGTTACGAATAATAAGCTCCGTGTGTGTAGTGATACCCGCAGGTCGAACACTCATTATTACAGTATTTTCTACTCTTTGATCTGAATGATGTCATCTCAGGGACTGAAGCCCCGTCGGCTACTGTGTGAGAGGGAGAGCCAAACAGAAGAAAAGTGGCGTAAAGCCAGCCTTGTTTCAGACAAGGGCTGAGCTCTGAATCATGCAGAGCTGCTGTGCTGGAGTCAGAAAATAAAAGCATGGAGCTGTTGTCTTTTCTCTTTTTAAATTTACATTTTCTGTTTTTGTTCTTATGAATCTGAGTCTCTGAAACATCTGGATCTCCTGAACTCAGTGACGGTGAAACGGTCTAAGCTTAAAAATGAAGAAGAATCCAGCAAATGTTTTGACGCTGAGGAAGCATCAGCGGATCATATCGCCTCAGCATTCAGTGAAACCTGCAGTTTTTACCATCTGCAGGGACGCCGTCTGTGTTTCAGCTGTGATGGCTGGTTGGTGTAGAAACCTGAAGACCAGCTCACATTTCTCTACAGAAGTGAGCCTCAACACTTCCTGAAAGCTACTTTTTAAATCCTTTAAAATTTTATTTTACTCATGAAAGCAAAAACAGGGGCGACAGTGAATCAGACGCTGGCTTCAGTCTTGTGACGCTCAGATTCAGGTGTTTATCGAGTCCTATGAGAGCTGCTGAGGTTGACCTTTTGATGCTTTTGATCTGTGGCTTTGCTCTGCTTCAGCGTGCCGGACAGAAAGCTGTTGTCATGGTGATTTAATGCCACCTGAGAGCGAATCAGCTGATGCAGACAGCAGCAGGTCGAGGACCGATGCCGTTGATGTGTAACTCTCTCTCAGGCTTTTATCTCAGCTGTGCTGACGGAGGACGAACAATGGCCTCATAGTTTGGGCTCAGCGGCGTGCTTCAAAAGAGTTCAAAGGTCACCGCCGTGAGTCAAAACTGGTCAGCATGAATCGACAGTCTGACTCCCGTCCACCGCTCCACAGCACCTCAGCTGCAGGAGGCTTTCTGAGAACAACTACATAAAAATCAAAAGCTTTACCTGATTTAACCGACCAATCTCAAACTAGCCCCATCCTAAATCCTCCTCTTACGGTGTCATGATCTGACTCATAAGCTGTGGTGGAAAATGATACAGGCATAAACCCGGAGAAGGGTAACTCTGCCGATGACACCCCGCACTGCTGCGGTCCGACCACAAGGGGGCGCACACAACCCTAACACCCGAGGATCATAAACAGTATGAGTTATGCAGAAATGGGCAAAGATTAATATCTCAGTAATCTTTGTGTTTGACTCGTTGTGTGGCGGTTAGCTTGATGAGCTCATTTCCTGTTTCTGCAGGTCAGTGAAGCTGAACGGCGAGGTGTTGATGATGGTGGACGATAAAACGCTGCCTGAACTCAAAGGAAAACTTCTCCTGCCGGCTCGCCACCTGCAGCTTCCTGCCTACTCGCTTGCCTTCTTCGTCCTCCCAGACGCCCAAGCTCCGGCGTGCAGCTGATGACATCACACGGAGAGGTGCTGTTTCCTCACACTGTGGACGCCTCAGTGTCAGATTTTTAGACAATACTGCCACTTTCTGATAATGAGTTTATTGATTCTCACTCATGACCAAACATCTCCATCTATGTCTCCACCCGCTCGTCAGTCACAGAGGCCACGCCCCTAATAATGTGAACTTCAAGGTTGATGAGGATGATGGATATGGAACAATATGGAATAAGATACTTAAATGTTTTTTTCATAACAATTTTCAGAAACCAAAAATATTTTTGATACGACCGTGTTTCAGCGTGTCATCAGTGAGGACGTCTAATGATCTAATTAATCAAAAAGCACAATGCTGACGCCGCCTCTTTGCCATCATCGTCGTCAGCAGGCTGGAGCACGTCCTCCTGATGCTGCAGCTTCACGTTATCATGACAGCAAATGTGTCAGAGTTTAAGCAGCGGGGAGACAGTGCTGTCACCATCAGGTCAGACTGGGAACTGCAGTAGTGTCCTCCATCATCTTTATCCAGTCTGTTCATAAAAACTTCAGTAAAACTAGAAAAAGGTTTTGAAACTTTAACCAGATGTATACATCTTTATAACAGATATTTTACACTGAAAATATAAATGTGTAATATATATATATATAATAATATATCTATAAACTTTAGTGTGAACTCTGCTAATTAAATATTTATTTCATGAAATCTTTCTGTTCTCTGCTGATTTTAAATTGGACTCTAATAAAACTAATGAACCAGTGCCCGACGCTCTCAGTGTGAGTGTGAAGCTCAGGACGCCTGAGAGGCCCTGCTCTGAGACCTTCAGCTTATTAAAGGACACTAGATTCAGAGTTTAATGTTTGAACTTTTATTTGATGCAAGATAAAGACAAACATCACATTTCCTTTTTCATTTGTCCTGCTCCTCGCCGTGAGTGACGACGTAACACAAGGATTTGTAGTCCAGGTTTCTGGTTGCGTTTATGTTTGATGACTGAAACATCTGCTTCATCTACAGACACACAGGTATCGATGTCACGCCTGTCACTAAACATTTCCAAAGCGAGCCCTTTTCATTTTTACACTTTCATTCGCTCAGTGTTTTCACTTTCTATCACGGCCTGAATAAGGAGACGTTGGCGTGAGAACTCTTTGTGGATGAAGCCTTTGTCGTCGGGGTCGAACATTTTGATGCACGCTGCAGGCACCGACCTGTTTCAGCGACTGCTGAAATAAAAATAAGAGTGTATTTGCAGGGTGAAACACCTCAGAGCGATGGCCACCAGCAGGACTCTGTACTGTATTCTACACGGTGTACAGAAGTTTATAAATGTATTAGTAGATCATATTTAAATATAACTATATTATAGTAGATACACAGTAGTATAATTCTGTGCTGTATTGTAGATGGTGTAGAGTAGTGTAACTTTATTGTACTACTGTTTACCATCTAGAATACAGTGTATTAACTGTATTACACAGAGTAATCCGGTTCGCTCTGTTAGGTCTCTGAGCGTTTAGCTTCATTGGTAACATTTCAAATTGTGATTTGTATAAAAAGCATAACCATGGGCTGTGAGAGAACACCTACCATCTCTGCTCATCAACTCTGATGCTGCTCTATGATGATTTGGGGTCAGAGGCTTTATATACAGCAGCTGTCCGGGATGCAGATGCCACACAGTGATAATCTGAACTGACCAGCCCTGTGGGGGTTGAGGTGGGAGCCTTTGGTCCTGCAAAGTTCCCCTTACATGGAAAGCGCTCGGTGAAAGCTCGGTTCTCAGGAGGCCCAACAAGTGTTTCTATTTTGAGTCAAACATCAGACGCAGGAAGGCCGAGGCCACACCCGTCTCTCTTTTTATGATAAATGGCCTGTATTTGTATAGCGCTTTACTTAGTCTCTATGGACCCCAAAGCGCTTTACACTACAATCAGTCATCCACCCATTCATACACAGGTGATGGCAAGCTACATTGTAGCCACAGCTGCCCTGGGGCACACTGACAGAGGCGAGGCTGCCGGACACAGGCGCCACCGGGCCCTCTGACCTCTGACCACCACCAGTAGACAACGGCTGAAGTGTTTTGCCCAAGGACACAACGACTGAGACTGTCGGAGCTGGGGCTCGAACCGGCAACCTTCTGATTACAAGACGAACGCCCAACTCTTGAGCCCCAATTTTATTTCATTAGTTCAATGATATTTTATATGATTTTATTTTGAGTTTCAGGTGAAAAATCTCATCAAACTCTGTGATGAAACTGAGTGACTTCCGGCCCTGGACAGACTGAGAGCTATTCACAGCTCTGTGTAATAATTCAATAATACATGTTTTATTTATCACAGCATTCAGAACTCAGATTTTTTAAAACCAGTGAACCGGTGCCGGACGCTCTCAGTGTGAGTGTGAAGCTCAGGATCACCTGAGACGTCCTGCCCTGAGACCTTCAGCTCATTAAGGGACGCCGTGTGGTCACTGCTGGCATTACCTACAGTGACCACACGGAGGCGCTGTGGTGTTTGGCTTCAGCTCTGTGCTGCGCAAAATCCATCCAACAAATACAGCACGTGACGTCAGAAACCAGGTGGCCTCTTCATCGTCATCGTGAGGAAAATAAGACCGTGCTGCAGAGCAGGTGCCGAACTTAATTAAAAAAAAAGATCCAACAATTTTAAATGTTTTTATCCAACAACAGGTGACAGTGAAGCACACGTGGCTCTTTGTGACGTATTTCAGATCTGCTGAGTGTGCTATCATATTCAGCGTGTAACAGCATGTAATGCGCAGCACAAGTATTACTGTGAGTGCGTTTAAATCAGACACTTCCTTGTTTTTCGCTTTATTTTATTGAAATGAGAATGAAAACTTTAAACGTTGAGAACGAAGTTTAGAATAAACACCAAGAAACCATTCTTTAGAGTTCACTGTTTGTTAAAGACTAATATTACTTTTGTCACAGTGAAACTTTGGTTTTTAAGGATAATATTTTTCTTCGTAAACAGTGTATGTAATTAAACATTTTTCCAAGACAGTGTCAGAGAAACTTTTCGGCTCGGGCTTCTTATTTTATATTACGCTTATTTTAATGAATGTTCCCCCTTTTTTCATTTGTTTATTTTTAATTTTATCCCAAAGACATTGCATTTTAATTTATTTTGCCCCACAGACAGTGTTTATTTAATATTATTTTTTACTGAAACTTTTTTATTTTCCATAGTGTGTTTATTATTTAATTTTATTTCTTAAATTTTTCCGTAGGGTGTATTTTTTTTATTAATGTATCTGTAATTTTTTATCCGTAATTTTATTAGAGATTATTATTATTTTCCGTACATTGTGTATTTTTACTTTATTTATCTATTCACACCGTAGACAGCAGAGTTTTTATTTATGCAGTTATTTTCCATTGACAGTGCGGTGCACACGCTGAGTGGGCTCTGAAGGAGGCGCATTCATACCGCTTTAATACTACATTACCCACAACCCCCCGCCCGCGCTGAGCCATGTTGTAGGAAATCCGCTTGCGGCGGATTATTGTAATCCGACAGAGGGTCTGGGCGACACATCGGATCACGACAGGAAAAAACTGAAGCGCAGCGGCCTGGAACAGATGCACCTTGTCCGAGAATAACGGGATAAAGCCGAGACATGATCCGCCGCGCCGCTCGGTGCTGCTGAAGCCAGAGATCGGCGCTGCTGCCCGGGCCGCTTCCTGCCTGGACCGCGGGTCGGCATCACCGCACCGCAGAGAGGAGTAGGGCAGAGCGGAGAGGCTCCGGTTTGTCGGTGAAACGGACGCCCTCGCTCCCTCTTCCCTACCCTGGTCAGGTCTGACTCCAGCTCGACTCGGTTCGCTTGCCCTGTACGCGGAGGGACGCGCTGCCGCCGCCGCTCCCAGCCCCACCACCAGCTAGCGCGGCTAGCTCGCTCCAGCTAGCCTGCTAGCTCGTCAGGAAGAATCGGTCCAGTTTAGTTCGGAATTTCTCCTGTTTTCCGGCCCGCAGCCCGCAGGGAGGGAGCATGTCGGCCAAAGACCAGAGCAAACTCTCCACCACGGAGCGGCCCGTCAAAGGTACGTGATTGTCCGGCTTTAGAGCGCGTTCCTGGGGCAGGAAGTTGACGGGTGTCGGGGCTAATGGCTTCGCTAAATGTGAGCAGCTGGATGTCAGAGCCGCAGTTAACGGTGATTTCTCCCCGAGCTGCCCGCTTTAACGCCTCTTCCACCAGGCAGGGGGAAACAGGCAGTCCGGCCAATCAATCAGCCCGCTAATCGATGCCGCGGCAGCTAACAACTTAGCCTTTTAGCTTAGCAGCCCTGAGCTCCAGATGTAGGTGTGCGGTGTGAGAGCCCGCCGTCAAGCCACGCTCGATGCTTGGGTTCACGCGGAAAGTCCGCACGACGCCGCGGATACCTGGATCCTGTCCGCGGGTATACACCGCCCCGTGTGCGGCAGGCAGCTGGCCTCGTAATGGTTCAGGGGTGAATAAACTGGCCTCGTCAACCCCCCGCCCCCGAATCTGCCCCGCTGTGTGTGTTTATGGAAAATGAGTTTGAAATTGAGGTTTGTGTGGAGGACTGAGCCACGTTCTGCTGCTGCGGTTTTTCTCTGCGGTGTTCAGAGCTCTCAGAGAGGCAGCAGCTGGTGCTTCACCGCTCTGCAGAACAAACACCCCCGAGACGAGCCCATCCGAGCCCGGAGGCAACCTCCTGCTCAGCATCACAGGCTCTCCGAACCCCTGCACACACACCCCACATTTAAAGACCTATCAATTTAATTTATTATAATTTAATGAAAATATTTTTATTTTATTTTTTACGTTTTATAATTCAGTTCATCTTTATTTTGGATTTTTTTTCATTTATATTTTAGTTTTTTATTGTATCATTAGTGTTTTAGTTTATATTTGAAATGTTCTGCCATTTAATTTCACAAATTATTTAGTTTATGTTATGCTATGATTGTGGCGATTTCACAGTGTATAACCACATGGTTATTATTATTATCAATCAGGAAACAATATTAATAATATTAAAATGGTGGTGGATAGTGTCTTTCTTTACTTCTGCTTTTGTTTTATTTTTGGAGTTTTTGATGGCACCTTAAAAAGTTGTTATTGCCCACTTTAGCCATCAATGAAATTATCCGGTTAGATTTAAACAGAACTTTTCATCTGCAGAAGGCTCATGAGTCTGAGAGACACTGCTCCCCACCAACATCTACTGTTTTATAAGACCTGCTTATTACACAGTAGATGAATAAAATTATTAAGTTCAATGTCGTTATCATTTCTTCATGATGAAACAGGAAGTAATGAAGCTATTAGGAGTTGTGTCTCCAAACGGGCGGCGTTGGGTTGTGAACTCTGGTTCCTGTTGAATCACTGAAGCCTAAAATAACTTCCTGCTGCTCCAAGCATCAATGAATTTGAGCGTTTTTAGCGTGTTTTAGACTCGACTGTTAGGCCGGCTAATGTATGCTGATTGATCAGGAGCACTGCACAGATGGGCCATCGCTGGAGCCCAGTTTGGTGGTTGCTGGAGAATAAAACGGCTTTCTCTCTGAGTCGTTGTGGTGTCGGGTGAAGCAGCAGGTGGGGTCATGTTTGATATGCTCACCGGGTTTGAGAAGCTTAGGAGGGCCACTGGTCATTACACAGACCTCCTTAATGCCGGTGCCACCGCTCAGGAAGCCGATACGGCCGACTCTGATTGGATTTACCTGCTCAGAATCACCTTTGATTGTTTATCTGTGAGCACCAACACAACAACTCTTCCAGGAATATCTGGATGGATTTCCAGATCCACTCTAAGAGTTTATCAGTTCGTTTTTGAAAGTCCAGAACCTTATCCTTCTGATAAGCTGCCCTGAGCACTCAGCCTCACTGTTGGTTTTCTCTGATGACAACCTGGTTGCTGTTTGATTTGGGAATGGTCACAGAGAACAGCTCCTACTTGGATTCTGGGAATTTTCTTTGGGATGTTTCCACGTGTTGTTTGCAGCCCTGAATCAGCTCGATTGAATTATGTAATTACTTCAGGCTGAGCAGCTTGCTGCTGATGGCTGTAGTTCATCACAGCAGCCCAATCTGCAGCTTCCTGTTGAACCCTGTGTGTGTGCGCGTGCATGTGTGTTCTGGCCTTTTGGTTTAGTTACCGATGGTAATCGAATCAGTCGGGCTGTCTGCCTCGCTCGGCATGTGTAATGATTCTGTCCTCATTCATGATTGATGGAGCTGGGCTGGAGGATGCAGCAGGATTGCTCTGCTGTCCTGGCCTCTGTGATGGAGCTCCACCTTGGACCCTGTCCACTCCACCCACAGAGAATCGGGTCAGCACGGTCTCCAAAGCCTATAATCTTATGGTTATTCCATCCAACATCAAAAGGAAGGAAAATGCTGATCTGTTAAGGTGGTTAAGGTGTTAAGACTTTTTGGGGTGGGCCCGAGCACGGAGTGCCGTCTGGGGCCTGTCCCGCTCAGGGGTACACGCCAACCCTCACCCTGTACGTTCGGGCGTTGTGCAGTCAAAAAGGTGCACATCTGCAGCACTTTAAGGGTCACATGAAGTTAGACAGGTATTTGGGTATTTATGGTGTGATTGGAGCTCAGTATGAGAGACTTCACGTTAGTTTCTCCTTTCGCTGCTCTTAGCCTTGCTGTGGGTGCACCTCCTCACACGCAGAGTGGAGCAGAGGGAGGATGGGAAGGAGGTGGTAACCATCCAGGTGATGACAGAGCTGCTCCTCAGGTGTGACGCTGAAGCTAACAGGCGCTAGCGTTTGACCTCGGTTTGTGGTAGATGCGTGAAGTCGTGCAGAGGTGTTCAAGTATGAACTCGAGGCAAGACTGAAAGTAACACACACACAACTGCAGGTTATTAACAGTAATGTGAAGCTGTCAGCCCGACCTGCTCCAACTTGTGTGGATGAGTCAGTTTGGGTTATTCGGCTGTGTGGGGTTTGTTCCTGAGCAGTTCCTTTTCTCTGTCGGTCACGTTAACGTTGCTCGTTATCGATGGCTGCGTCGGCTGCAGGAAGCTGTGAGTTCATATATATGCAAACAAGATGAAAATGAGCTTCTTATCTAACGAGTTGTCATTCTCGTCCGTGCAGATGTTTGCATGGCGGCGTTAATGTGAGGCTCAGACTGAAGCCTTAGCTGTGATGGTTTGGTCTCAGACCAGTCCATAGACAGCACTGACCCCCCCCCCCAAAATAAATAAATAAATAAATAAATAAATAAAAATAAGGGAAGGGGGGTCTTCCATGTTTGGCATGTGGGCTTCAGTCCGTGGGTTCTGTCGTTGCTGTTGCTTGTTTAAGTGAAGTTTCTTTGCACTCAGGTCTGATTCTGTGTGTCCTGCTGGTGTTTGCTCGCTGGCTGCACAGACAGAAACAAGCGGCCATCTGTGCTGGGCCGGCTCGCTGCTTTGCTTATGTTTGACTGGCAGGCAGCCGCGTGGCTTCAACAGCAAACAAAGTGCGGGGCGGCGGCGGCTGAGTTTACTAAGCATCTGAGCAGTTTCACTCTTCCTGTGTCCCTCCTGCTGATGGTTATTTGAATACCGCTTCCTGCAGCGGTCGGCAACACCTCCTTTTCACAATCGTGGTTTTGTTTTTCTCTCTCTCTCTTCACACACTCCACTCTCACTTCCGAGTTGTCGGGCAGATAAATTTGTCTGGTGGGGACTCGCAGCTGCTTTTACTTCGATGAACCAGTTCACGAGGAGCTGCGACGTGATTGGCTGAACACGTGCGGCCTGGTTTGGTTTCAGAGCTGCGTGCTGAACTAGAGCGCCGTGCCAGGAGCGAGTGTTCAGGAACATTCAGTGTCTGCGTGATTGCTCCCGTCTTCTTAGACCTTCCTCTCGGTGCATCACCGTGTTTATGTCACCTCAGCAGTCAGGTGACCAAACAGCCTCTGACCTCACAGCAGGTGAACTGGGCGGTCGGAGCCGGTGTGGCGGGGAAAGGTGATAAAAACACAAAATACATGTTTGTGACCAATCACAGCGCACACTGACCCGCCTGTCTGACTGAGTTCATGTAGACAGACACAGGTGATTCCAGGTCATAAATGTATCACATGACCTGGACCGTGCAGGTGAGAGCAGACAGTCATGTCATGTGTCCTTCTCCTCCTGCCTTTATATATTTTATATATTCTTTAACTGTGATTCTGATTCCTGCTGCAGTGCATCTGCTCGGGCTCAGCTGCTCAGTAACAGTTGTTACAGCAGCGGTTTTACAGCGTTGGTCCAAACACCTTTAAGGAACGTTAGTAACCGTGGGTGTAGAAGCTCGGCCCTGCCTGCTGGAGTCTGTGAGCAGCGACGGGTTTTCTTGAAATAAGCTGCTTGGTATTTCCTGCAGGGCTGGGCCGCGCCGCCACACTCTGCTGCTTTGTGTTCAGGACGAGCCCCGACATGCCGCGGACACCTCACCGACGCTGATCTGCCTGTGGGCCTGCGTGGTTGGCTCTGAGGTGTGACCTGGATAAGCTTGGATTTGAAGTCAGCGGGCCTGCTCTTTGCAAACAAAGCCGCGGGTACCCGGGTGATCTCAGGTGTGCTGCAAAGGCACGTCGTGACCTCGCTGATGATAAGAGCATTCCTAACGAGGCGTTATCTGAGCGTGGGAATGTTACAGCACAAAAACAGCCAGAAAACACCCGAACAGGGGACCAACCTTTATTAAAGATTACAGCAAGCGATCACCTGTCAGCAGGACAGGAATACGAGTTCCTGTTCAATATCATTAAATATCATCATTAAAAAGTATCAATTCTGTCCCTGAACAACAGCATGGAGCCCCTTTAAACTAAAGGGTGAAGGTTTTGTGTGTTCTGTATGAGGTCACAGTGTAACCGTGTCCCTTCTCTCTTTCATCTCTCTGCAGCCGTGCCGTATCCTCCTGGAGACCGCCTGATGGTCAAAGAGCTGTACGTGGACGGGAGGCCCAGTTTGGAGGTGCTCAAGGCCCATCTGGTAAAGGAGGGTCGGCTGGAGGAGGAGACGGCCCTGCGGATCATCAACGAGGGTGCCGCCATCCTCCGGCAGGAGAAATGCATGCTTGAGGTGGAAGCCCCCATCACAGGTAAAGCCTCGCCTTGACCCCGCCCACTTGGTATGTCAGCGACGTGCAGAGACATTTAAAGATGTCAGCTGAGAATTTATCACCAGCATGTTTTCCTCTTTGTTAATGATGAAAGAACACGGTCTGCTAACGCTAATGTTACAGCTTTGCATGAGCGACAGCTCATAATCATCCTCCTCTCAGCTCAGCCTGTGTCTGAAAGCGGCTGTAGTAACGCTGAGCTTGTTGTGTTTGTATGTGCAGTGTGCGGAGATGTCCACGGTCAGTTCTTCGACCTGATGAAGCTCTTCGAGGTGGGTGGGTCCCCCAGCACCACCCGTTACCTGTTCCTCGGGGACTACGTAGACCGAGGCTACTTCAGCATCGAGGTGCGTGTCTGTAGCTTCCTCGGCACAGGAAAGAAATGTCATTTGTTGCCTTTTTATACTTTTTGTGCTCTTGTTTTGTCTCTTTTTCATTATTTTTTTTGTTTTTTGGGTCACTTTGTTTGTCTTCGGGTTGTTTTCTTCCTTTTTTGGCTCTTGTTTTCGGTCTTTCTTTTGTGCTTGTCTTGAATCTTTTTTGGGTTGTTTTGTGGGTATTAGTTGGCAGTTGGGGCGTTCTCTCATTTATTCGTTAGCTCCTGCGTACTTATACCCGTCCAGGTTTGCTGTGCGTCTTCAGCCTTCCTGGGTGTTGTGGGAGTGTGTGCAGAGCTCGGAGTCGTCTTGTTTATTGTGTTGGAGTTGTCAGGCTGTTTTGGTACAGAAATCCTGGCGTGACATTTGGAGACTCGGCCCGCACGGCTCTGCAGGGCATCTTTAAATAGTCATGGGTAATAAAAGGCACACTGTTTGCCCCCTCGCCGCCCTGACTGCCACACCCACTCTTCCACACAAACACACCCTGCTAGACACACACACTTACACAAACACACAAACTCAAACTCCAGCTGCGCCCCATCAGAGGGAGCACCGGGCGTCTTCTGGCATGGAGCTGCTGACATTTGTATGGCTGCCGTCGTGCTTCCTTGTTTGGGATTAGTGGACATCCTGGAGCTGCTCCTCCTCCTCCTCAGCTCTGCCTGGACCTCAGAGACGCCGTGTGTCATCGTCCTGTTTCAAAGTCACACTCAGTTTGCAGCAGCAGATGCTTGACTGAACTCTGTTAGTTTAGAGGTCATTTGTCTTCATAAAGACTCGTTTTCCAGACGACTCAACAGCCGCAGACCGAACGGCGTGCTGCGTGTCCCGACTCTGAGTCACGGCTGAATCAGCTGATTGCTCTAATGTCTTTTGTGTTTTTTGACCTTTTCAGACATTTAATTGGGCAGAAAAAGTCTCTCAGAAGTTTTAACTGCAGCTCAAATCTGAGTGTTTAGTCATACCACATGATCATGGCAGCACCGCATGCTTCAGTTCCTGTGACGTCCAGCACAGGCAGCAGTGAGTCGGCCCCCGTGTTAAAACGTTGTAGCACAAATAAACATGTTTGCAGACTGATGCACAAACTGTTTGCTCTCTGGAGAAAAGACAGTTTTGCCGATTATCCATAAACTAAGAGGAATCTCATTTACTGCTAAAAATCTTCACTTTTTAGCCACAAACCAGAAATTCTTGAGGTCGTCTCCTCTCTTTGAGGTTGTGTAGTTTTATTTTGTCTTGCTGTTTTCCTGCTGTTCTCTCCAGTCTCATCTTTCAAAGGCTGAATGGTGAAGCGTGCCGCTGCTCTTTTACTAACAAAGGGAACACGAGCGTAAAGTCACCCATGTCTGACACAAGCCGTGGCTTTACCAGCGCCATGAAGTTACATAATTGCATGTAGGAATGACAGCGTGCACGCAGCCCGACTCCAACACTGGTTATTCTTCTCGTCTTCCTCTGCGCTCGGCTCAGTTGAACAGCTCGACGCCTTCAGAGCAGAAAAAACATTAAATTGAAACAGGTGGTGCACAAAAACACAGGAGTGAGTGGCAGCTGAAAGGATCCGTGGGTTTGTTTGGAGGTTGAGGATGACGTCCGTCAGCTGCCGGTTTACTGCATGTCAGTGCTTCAGCAGCTCTTTCCCTGATGGAGATGAAGGTTTCTCCATGATACTCGTATTCCCTCTGCACCGAGAGTTTCTGCTCGAGGACTGTCGGCCACGGCCTGTAGCGATCAATAATGGCATCGACTAATCCCCCATAATTAATGAATCTGTCAGAGTCAGTAAACAGCGGCGGATCATCTCACAGCGTCGGGCTGCTGTTAGTCATCTCACAGCCTGCAGACCTCCTCCTCTGCCGGCCTCCACCTTCAGTCATGGCGGTGAACCGGGAATGATAATCCAACGTTATCATCCTGATTATTATGTCACATTCAGCGTAAACCTTTTATGTTTGTGCTTTATTTTCACCATGACGGTGTTGCCTCTCCCCACCTTAAAATCTCACATCACTCACAACAACAGCTGGACTGTTTAACTGAAGGAGAATTTGGACCCAGGAGCGGTTAACTCCATCAGTCTTAGAGAACTGTTCACGTGGAGTCAGGTGATGGTGTTTCTCACGATTATCCCTGTGTGTGTGTGTGTGTTACTGCAGTGTGTACTGTACCTGTGGGCCCTGAAGGTCAACCATCCCAACACCCTCTTCCTCCTCAGAGGCAACCACGAGTGCCGACATCTCACAGAGTACTTCACCTTCAAGCAGGAGTGTAAGTGTTTGTCCTCACACACCAGCATCAGAGACCGCTTATCTGACTGCAGCTGACCTTGGTGTGTGTGCGTTTCCAGGTAAGATAAAGTACTCTGAGCGTGTATACGATGCCTGCATGGAGGCGTTTGACTGCCTGCCTCTGGCCGCCCTCCTCAACCAGCAGTTCCTGTGTGTGCACGGAGGTCTAAGCCCTGAGATCACCTGCCTGGATGACATACGAAAGGTGAGATGTGTTACATCACGAAAGGGCTGACAGCCAGAGTCTTCAGTAGGTACGTCACTGATAGTCTGAAGTTTTGCATTTTTCATCGGTTTCTAATAATAACGTAAATGTTTGTAAATGTTTATAAACCACAAGCCTGAATCTGACTTCACTGACTTCTCTGTTTACGACATGTGCTGGCCCATGGCTGGCTTACTGGGGTCAGCCAATCAGAAGAAAGTGTGCTTTTAGGGAGGAGGGCCTTAGGAAGAGTGAGAGAGTTATTGAGAGAGAGTTTGGCTCTTGTCCCAAAAGGCTGATTCTGTTCATCTGGACATGGCGTTTTTAGTGGGAGAAGCTTTTGTCACTCATCCAAGTGACTTCTTCAGTCTCAGCTGACTGCAGGTTTCCACAATCTTATAAACAGTACATTTACATAATGACTGAAACCAGCCCACTGAAGGAACAATGGGGCTGTGAGGTCAGTTCCTTGATCCTTAATGAGTGATGAGTGACAAAACATTTCTCCCACTGAAAACGCTACGTCCAGATGAACAGAATCAGCCTTTTGGGATTTACTTACCTGGATGATTGAGAATGCATCAAGATATTAGAAGAGCCGGCAGGCGAAGAATCAGAGCTGGAAACGATTTACTCTTCTTGGTGGTGGTTTATAAACACATTCTCTTTTAGAGAGGTTTCACAATGAGCTCACCTGAAACCCTGGCTGATTGGGACCCACACCCAGTTTCACACCTTGGCTCAGGCGATTAGAGGATCATCAGGGGGTCCTTTTGTCCCTCTGTGGGGGGATACTCCCACTAGGTTTATATCTGGGACTCTCCACCATTTGACCTTAGAACTGAAGAAGCTTCTCGGATGAGAGGTGAAACATCTTCAAGCAACTTAAAGAAGTCCAGACGCTTTTCTTTGCAAGCTCCTTTGACTACGATGACCTGGATGACTGAGAACCTCACAGACACATTCTCTTTTAGAGTTTAAATTATCTGAAATTTTCCTGTTTTTTCCAGCTGGACCGGTTTAAGGAGCCTCCGGCATTCGGGCCAATGTGCGACCTGCTGTGGTCAGACCCGGGCGAGGACTACGGCTCAGAGAAGACCCAGGAACACTTCTGCCACAACAGTGTCAGAGGATGCTCTTATTTCTACAGGTACAAGCCACGCTGCTGCCGCCCGAGCACCAAAAAGCAGAGCGCTCTGTTAATCCGAGCTGATTAAAGCTTTTACAAACAATGGCTTATCTGTGGATAAGTGAGTGCCGTTAAATCCGCTGTCACACAGATACTGAAAATAAATATTAGCATTCCCTGCTCTGTCTTAATAGTTAAGCTGAATCTGCAGCGTTGACACTGCTCGGAAGTCACAGGGCGACGAAAGCTGCTCCTAAGCCTCTTTTATCCACCATTAGTTTGTTTCAGTAGCTCGACATTTACAGAACTCATTACAGCGAGCATGTTTGGGGCCGTCTGGCCTTTATTACCGAGTCAGCACACACAAACCTGAGTGAGCATCTGGGTCGCTTCAGACGGCGTCTCAGACCCATCACTGGACACGACTGACTGGGAGGATCCACACAGACCCACACCACTACAGGAAGTAAAGACGGCCTTACTTAGGGTGGAGGCCACATATACAGTGAGAGAAAAATGTGACGCTGCATCGATTTTAACGTGAAATAATTCAAGAACAGAGGCAGCAGCATCAGAAGTTTACTTCCCGTCTCTATTTTTAGGGTCAGAAAAAAGGTCTGGGGTTTTGTTTTTTTTTGTTTTTTTTTTTTGTTCTGTTTTTTTTTTTAAACGTTGCTCAATAAAAGTCTGCTCCTATCAATCACCGATACAGGAAGTGTATCCTTTATTAAAGTAAACCGATAGCTCCCTGCAGTTTTTAAGACAGAATGTTTTCTTGCACTTCCTGACGCGAAGCATCGGTGACCTCTGCTGGAGGTTTCATCCTGTTAAATGGGAGTTTTTTCTCTCAAATGTCGCCAAGCGTTTGCTCAAAGGGTGTCATGTGATAACTGTGGGGTCTTTATTAAGCTCCCTGAGTTAGCTGCTGTTGTGATTTGGTGTTATACAAAAATAAATTGAAATGTTCCTCAACTGTAAGCCTCGGGCTGCATGATGCTGGTGGCCTCAGGCTTAAACTCAGGTTTAAGTGATGATTGTGTGACACCACCTGCACACCTGACCCATACAGACTGAGCTTCATGAAGGCGCCTCCATCTTCTTTAATGTGTGGTTTGCTGAATGAATCATCTCCTTGAACTTTAGTCAAGTGATGAAGGGGATTCATTTCTGGGCTTTGCTTTTACTTGAGTGAGTGTGGATTAAAGAAAAAAAACTCAGGAAGTGTGTGTGTGTGTGTGTGTGGGGTATGATTTTCTGAAGTGAGCTGGCATTTCTGTGAGGATCTGATCCCCCCCCGGTGTAAAGCCCCGACCTTAATTAATCCTAATTTTAGCGCTTTCAGCATCGCTTGTCATACTCGAGTTTGAGCAGCCCTCTTAGCTGTCATGGTAACTGCGGTGGGTTGGAGGAGGCGGTTCTGATGCTCATCACGTTCAGTGAGATCACCTCCATCTGTGTGTGTGTGTCTTGTAAAAGCCGTTCTTTAAAACTCTTCTTGTTGTGTGTGTGTTTCAGTTACCCGGCAGTCTGTGACTTTCTGATGAACAATAACCTGCTGTCTGTAATACGAGCACATGAAGCTCAGGACGCTGGGTGAGTTCATTACGGCTGTTTATAAACAAAAGTGTGTTTTCATGACCGTGTGTGTGTGCGGCCTGCCCCTCGTGGATTTTAGAGGAAGTGCAGTGTTTTTAAAGCACCGTCCATTTTTCTCCGGCAGGTATCGAATGTACAGGAAAAGTCAGACGACGGGGTTTCCTTCTTTAATCACAATCTTCTCGGCTCCCAACTACCTGGATGTGTACAACAACAAAGGTAAGAGGACCAGAGGAGGAGGGAAACCATGGCAGCAGGAGGCAGGCTGATGGAGTCAAGATAATGAGTGTGTGTGTGTGTGTGTGTGTGTGTGTGTGTGTGTGTGTGGTCCTCAGCGGCGGTGCTGAAATACGAGAACAACGTGATGAACATTCGGCAGTTTAACTGCTCCCCTCACCCTTACTGGCTCCCCAACTTCATGGATGTCTTCACCTGGTCTCTGCCCTTCGTTGGAGAGAAAGGTGAGGGTCAAAGAGGAGGGAGGATCTTTCTAAAGTTTGCATTCTGTGATAACCAATCAGACATGCCGCTGTGTGTGTCCTCTGAAACAGTGACGGAGATGCTGGTGAACGTGCTGAACATTTGCTCCGATGACGAGCTCCTATCCGAAGCCGACGACACGGGCGAGGGTAAGAACGCCTTTAGCCACACCCATTTAGTTTCCACACATGCTCAGTAAGGCTCGGCCTGCACGGACGGCAGTTTGGCACCTTTGCATTTCTTGCCATGTTAGGTTCACATGGTCACGAGGGTGTCGCACATACCTCCTGCAGCAGGTTCACACGTTTTATTTTCACTGTCTTCACAGTGAATTCTGTGCGGTTTTCTTAGATAAAGTGCAGCTCGCAGCAGTGAGACAGGATATCAGACTATCCTTGAACACACGACACTGACCTCTGATGGCGGTGATAAAAACACAACTCTGTGCTGAAAGCTTTAGTTTTCTTACAGTCGAGCTGATGTAAAGTGGATCTGATCCATGTCTCTGCTGTTCCAGTGGGACTTTCATGGTAAAATATCTAATCATGAGCTCAGTCTGTGTTCAGTAATCTCTGTGAGCCCAAAGCTCAGCATGCACACTGCTCTGAACACCCAGTTTACCCCTTTTTTTCCCTACTTTTGGATCTCTGTGATGTCATAGAGAGCAGGGCTGAGATGTTCTGGTTTAGATCAGCTTCACTGGAAGTGCTGTATGCCAGCCAGATGGTGCTCTGGGGTGTTTTATTAGCTGCTGACAGGCTGACTGTGGAGGCCGGCGAGTCAGAGAAGCCTTAAAAAAAAAAAAAAAGTTGTCAGTAGTATCTGGCGTGTTGCCATGGCGACCTGCAGCGGGTGCTTAACACTGAATGTAAATGAATCAGATGCGTTGGGGCCCAGGGAGGAAGTGAAACCCTGAGGGAAGTCGATGTGTGGCGGCAGCTGTTAGAACGAGTTTGGCTCATAACTGCGAGAGCGCAGTCGCTATTAGCCCCGCCTCCTCTGTGGTTCGCTGATTATTACTGTGATAATCTCTGCTAACAATGAGACGGTTATGAGGAAGATGAAGGAGATACCTGCTGTGGGGTTTACAGTCTTACTGATTCAGGAAGAAATAAATGTTTTATTCCGTCAGAGTTACAGGTCAGCTCAGATTATCACTCATCCTCTGAATTAATCATTAATGCTCAGAACACTTCAGCAGGTCTCTGAAAGGAAGACGACATCGAGCTGTGTGCGTGTGCATTAAACACTCAGGTTATCACAGCTTCCTCTAGTCTTGGATCTTTGTGATGTCACAGAGAGTCAAAGTTTTGTTTACCAGGGCAGACAATCAGAACATGGTTTCCTTAAAGGAAGATGAGCTAAAAAAAGCTTGTTTCAGAGTGAGCTGAGGCTCAGGATCAGATATAGAAGCATTATTCTGAATTGTGCATACAAAGCTGCTCTACGAGTGTTCAGGAATAAAAACCTGGAGCAGGAAATGGGCAGAACTGTGAATCCACTCCGACAGCTCGATCAGTGTCGGCCTGAAGCTCAAGAAACTGAGGAAACTATTTTTAAATAGTCTTTACTTGTGTGGACGGGGAATGATGAAAAAAGAGGAGCCTGTTGGGTATTTTTGAATGATGAGCTCTGGAATTAAATTAAAAAAAAAACTCGGGGAAAATAAACTGGATCAAATTTACTGCAGCAAACTGAGATTGAAAGAAAATGTTTTTAACTGTTAAAAGTCCAAAATGTATTCCCTCAATCACATTTACCAAAGACAGCTACTTTTCTAGGGCGCTTCCGGCCCCTGGGCCTTATGTTTGACACCCCTGGGAGAAACAACTTGAACTATAAATGTGTCATAATGCTTTAAACTTACTGAAAACTCGCTGCATGGGTGACGTGCTCGGGTTCATTGGGTTTAAATATGTCTGTGCATCATCTGTTTTCTCGTGTGACGGTTCACTGAATTTGTGAAATTTTAGACCAATTTGTTTGCTTAAAAATATACTTTTCCTCTGCTCAAATTATTATGTGGTAGTTAGAAGTTCCCATCAGGTCATAACTAGTCTGCACATTCGGTGTATTTTTCTATGCATGTGACTTTTTTAAAGTCTGTGTATTTGTTATTTCTGTGCACAAGTTACTTATTTCTGATTTAAGGCTGGTTCACACGGTTGAATTCTCCGACCCAGCTGCTTGGCTCTGAGGTTTTTCTCACTGTGTTCTGCAGATGTCTTGGTTAAATCCAGTTCTGCCTCAATTTCTAAAAACAGTCAGACTCGCATCTTGATATCCTTACGAACGTTTCGTCGACCCTGACAAGCTTCCGCAGTATAGATCGAGTTCTTCATTTCAAATGCCACCAAACTTTTCAAGACTTTTTCCATTCTGCTCCTCAGGTGGCGCTCCGGCTGTCAGGAAGGAGGTGATCAGGAACAAGATCCGGGCGATTGGAAAGATGGCTCGCGTCTTCTCCGTGCTCAGGTGTGTTTTATATTCCTGAAGGTTTGGGTGAAGTTTATACTGCAATGAGACTCTTTAACATCAGGGCCATGTTTAGAAGCAGGAGACGGTTTAAGTCCTTTTTCTGTACGATTTCTTTCTTTCTTTTTTTAATCGTCACTCTAAAATGTGGAATAAAGAGGTTGTTGGAGCACGGTACTGAGAGTTTTGCTCCACTTTGATTTAAGGCTAATGAGTTTCTCAGTCGTTTACATTTGTCCTCCTTTGATTCTGTGGAAGTGTGTCAGAATAATTTGTCCTTAAAGTGTGACTGCTCCTCTTCAGAAAATGTCTTGCTGTTATTTTAAGGCTCAGGAAAGCATCGCAGGCTCCTTATCTTCAGTCCGTCTTTATGACTGAGTTGATCTCTATCAGCAGTTTAATTCTACTTCTGTTTGCACTCACTTCTTCAACCGAGAACTTTGTTTCATTACAGCTTGGTGTCTTTTTACTGAAGTGCAAATCATAAAATGAAAATTAGGACTATAATAAAATCAAATGAAACGGTCCCACACCCAGGATATCAGATATGATATAAAACCACAGATACAGACACGTGCAAAGAACAAAAGCCTGAAAAAACAGGTCAAGTTTAAACCAGTTAACCAGATGTATATTGGCCCGTGTACGGGAATCTGAACAGCTCAGCAGCGTTTCATTGGACCTGCTGCTAACAGAAGCTCATTAATGCTTTCTAAACTAACAGGTTTAACAGATATCTGCACATGAATATTTAGACATGTTGGGAAATGGACAGTCTTTGGTACCAGAAGCATTCTGAATTCTGATTGGCTTTGGCTATAATCAGGCGAAAAGTCGGTGTGGTTTGGACAAAGTCGGACTGATAAGGTGGGATTTTTTTCACACCTAACCAACACAAACGAGGGTGTGTTTGCCTGGTATTTAGACTTGGCTTCAGTTACTCGGGTTTGACCTAAACAAATATTATGTTTGAACAAATCAGTTTGTTGTACAGTTTGAGTAATTTAGTAGAACTAAACATTTAGTTCAGCCACAGATGAATTCAACCCTGACTTCTTTAGAGAACTGACATCAGCCGAGTAGGAACAAATAGCCGTGTGTTGTCTGGATAGAGCAGCACCTTTATTATTTATTATTTATTTATTAGAAGGGTGAATAAAAAAATTGCAGCAGGCCAGTGATTGACCACGTCTTTCAGCTTTTATGTCTTTATGAAAATCACTTCATGTTTCAGTTATTTTTGCAAATCCCGTCATCTGCAGTAAAAGACTAAACAGGTGACTTGTCTCCTGGTGGAGAGGAACAAGCTTTCCTCAGAAAACTGAGAAAGAGGTTTGCATGTGTTTGCATCTCAGTGTGGTTGCTAATAAAGAGTACCTCCACCTAAGCAGAGCTTAAAAAGGCTCCCAAGCTGGAGCTCTACAAACGTGCTTTGTTCCTAGTTTCTGCTGTGTTGGCACACAGGAAACACACAGGAGGCTATGAAAGGTTGTGTGGAGCTTTGAGTTCTGGTTATATCATAAACAATAATCTGGAGAGCTAATCTGGTAGAATGTTGGTGAACCCGGTCAGGAGGAGTCCTTGTTTCTTCTTTCAGGTTTGTTGTGCAGCAGTGACCTCCTCCTCCCATCTGTGCTGTCTCTGAAAACATCACGCCGTCATATTTAGACTTCCTGTCTGGAGGCTTTTGAAGTTAACTGTGCCTCATCGGTGACACGATCAGCTGACACTCTCTAATGATGTTGTGTTTGTGTGTCGACAGAGAGGAGAACGAGAGCGTACTGCAGCTGAAGGGGCTGACCCCGACGGGGACGCTGCCCCTCGGTGTTTTGTCCGGCGGTCGGCGGACTCTGCAGAGCGGTGAGTGCGAGCGCAGCGGAACATCCCACCAAACACTAACCCAGAGTCCAGCTAACACTAACCGCCCCATGCCTGCACTCACACCGAGAGACTAACCGCCGAGAAACTGCCCCCGCCTCATCAGCATGTAGCCTGGTGGAAATGTCGAGTGTCCTCAATTCTCCTGTGATGGACCAACCTGTGCACATCTCTGCAGCACACTGGCCTTCAAAGACGAACGGCTGCAGGGAGAGCAAGCACATATCAAACTACATTTACTTATTTTCATGGATTAATGGCTAATTATACTTATTATTACAAAGCCTGAAAACTTCACCCACACTCCTGGTCCTGATCTGGTCATGTAGATCACTTCATCAGCTGCAGCTTGTGGCAATATTCCAGGTTATATGTATAACGTCTGTATTTATGGAGGTGAATTCATATTAAATGTTAAAGTAGTCCCCCCTGGTAAAAACCATCATCACCAGGGTCAGACTAACCAGCGGGTCTTACTTCAGAGCAGGGTAGGTCGGAGTTGGCAGCATGAACTTTGCACCACTGAATCAGGACCGATTGGGAGCTGCGTCACGTTTAGACGCCAAAATCGTCACTTTGATATGACGGTAGAGTCAGGCGCGGGTGGTTTGTCTTTGCGGTTTCCGACAGACCCCCATAAACCCAATGAAGATGTTAGCTGTGCTCTAATCTCGGACTCTGTGGTCAGGATGGTGGGGTGGTGGGGGGTGGGTGGGGTTGTATGATGATTGACTCCATGTTAACAGGACTGATAACGTGACTGACTGAATGCATTGATATATAATGTTCCCACTCTCTCTCCATTGGTTTTTTGGCATGGCACTTCTACTCACGCTTACACAGCCACCGTAGAGGCAGAAGAGGCACGAGGTATGCAACCGACCCTCCGACTCTCTGTGTGACTGTCTGTGTTCACCCACTCTGAAATATGTCTGTGTTGTTGGTGTCTAATGTTCAACCTGAACCTTTTATGAGCTAATGTGAGAGCTGATTATTGATCACCTGTTTCTTTGTCTTCATGCTGTCTTTGTCCTGTTTCAAGTAAGTTTCCTCACCTTCTCTTCGTGTTTTTAAAAGTGACTGTTTGTGCAGCGGGTCAGAAACGAGCCAGCAGGACAGCAAAAGTTCACACACAAGTTCTAAAATAAAAAGTGAAATATTTTTAATGATGTTACACGCTAATAAAATACTGTAGTAAAATACTAATCTGTTACTAAAATTTAAAATGTTAAATGGTAAATAATAAAATATCTAAATAATATTAACATAATTGCCATAATTATATATTACTAATTAGAAATATCCTTAAAGTACAAAAATATTGCTGAAAATAATTTTGATTAAATGTTTTCTTTACATTTTTGACAATTTATTTTATAAATTAAATGGAATTTGTTAAAAGTAATAGAAGTATTTTACTGAAATTTTAAAGAAAAATCTCAAAATTATTTTAAAATATTTCTTAAAACTGGAAAGTTTTTTTACACAATAACATGATTTTTTTTTTCACCAGATATTTATTTTTAGGAGAAATCGTTGAAATGTGTCATAAAATATTAGCATTACGTGCAGACATTGAAAATACGTTTTAAAGTAAAGCTGGACGGCGGCATCCAGCGCTGGCGGTGACCTTCTGACCCGGCTGTGCTTGACGTCTCCTCGTGTCTAACCTCTTCCTGTTTCCTCGCAGCCATTCAAGGCTTCAACCCGCAGCACAAGATCCAGAGCTTCGAGGAGGCGCGAGGGCTGGACCGCATCAACGAGAGGATGCCGCCGCGTCGCGACAGCAAGCAGCACGAGGCCCCGCCCTCCCTCAACAACCTGCCGGCGAGCACCGGACCCCCGGACAAGAACGGCACCAACGCTCAGGCCTAGACCCTCCCCCTCCTCTCCCTCCTTCTCTCCTTCCCTGCCTCCTTTCCTTTCCTCCCCTCCCTCCTCCCTCCGTCACGAGCGGCAGACGAGGCCGTTCAGTCCGAGCGACTCGCCGCGCTTTATTTATTACATCATCGGTTAAATATCGTAGATTCAGACTGAACAGGAAAAGTCTCAGCGCCGCTCGATGCCTCTAATCAGGAGGCAGCTGGTACTTGATGCCACACCTTCGTATCAGCCACACCTCTTTTTCTTCTTTTTTCTTCTTTGGTCCGGGGAGGAAGTGACGCTCATTCAAACGCTGTGTTCGTGCCCACACACACACACACACACACACACACACACACACACACACACACACACACACACCCATCCTTTCTTATGCCAATGATAGTGTGACTGAGCTCCGCCGAGCGAGTATTTACATTTATAATATATGTATATTTTAATTGTTCCCTCTTTTCAATGTGATGTTTTTTGTTTTTTTTTTATAACATAGACTTAGGCTTTAACTATCCAGGTGGGAGGGGGCGGAGCGAGAGTGGAGGTGTGGAGGCAGTGGAGGGAAAGAGTTGAAGGTTCTGCTTTATTAAAACTGAGTTTCTGAGCTGAAGCTCCTAATTCTGGAAAAATGACTCGAGCCTCCCCGGCCGGTTGAACTTCAGACAGATCTGTTATATTCCGATATTTTGGAAAAGCCGGGAACGCGTCATGCTCCTGTTTTACAGGAGTGAGTTTAACATGGCCTCCACTGGCGCTCCAGCGCGTTTTAGTGAAATGCACCTTTACAAATCCATCGCAGCTCTTTGGGAAAATTGTTATAAAAGAATTATATTAAAATCATTGGTCAAAAATATCTGAGAAAAATGGAAATGACAGCCTGAGAAAATATTTTAATGAATTAAAAACTCAAAAGAGAATTCTGCCAAAACAAATCAGAGAAAATCTGAAAATTATAATTTGTGAAACTTGTGAGAGGAAAAAAAGTTTAAAAAAAAGTGTACATAAATAAAGTCATCTGTTAATAAATGGCTTGAGTGCTGACGCAGAATAAAGCTGAATCATTTAACATGACGGCAGTCAGAAACCACCGATCCTCCTAGTCTCTGAGCTGGATGTAAATAATAATCATAATCATCAATATTAATAATTTACGTCATTTTTGATTGAAATTGATTGAGACCGGCAGTTTTAGTAGAACAGAAGAGCCCTTCACACAAAGAGGAGGAGGGAGTTTCAGGTGTGCTTCAGGTGTGATGAGGACCTGCGTGGGTTTGATTTGACTCTTGATTTATTTTTGGTGGGGGGGGTTTGCCGGGCCTCATTTCTCAGAACATATCTCACCGAATGTACAGAGAGGAAAAAACATCTGGATGTTTGTCTGTAAGCAGCTGGATTTGTTCCTGCGAGGCCTCATCTCTGTAGACGTTTCACTCATTCAATAAAAACTCAACAACAGCTGCTCAGTGTGTGTCTGTGTGTGCTTTGGTCTCAAGGACGCCGTCTGTGTGCGAACAGGTCGCCGAGCAGCTGCCAATCAGAGTGCGGCGTGGGAGGTGGTCCTTTGTGCAGCTTTTATCTGTTACCAAGCAACGCAGACTCTCCACATCATCACCTGCTGCTCACTCCACGTGAAGTAGCTCGCAGCCAGGCGGGAAAGGCTGACGATGATTCAATTTAATAATTAAAAAAATAAAATATGGTGGTGGGGGTGTTTGGACTGCTCACAGCAGAAACCGTCAACAGCGAGCTGGGAGGTGTGACGCTGTAGTAACAGGAAGAGGCATTTCCAATCTCCTGTGACTCGGTCACACCTGACACAGCAGGAGATCTGCTGCTTGGACTTCTGGAGAACCAAAGGAGATGAGCACACAGAGGTGTTCAGATGAACTTTGACCTTTCAGGCTGTGTTTTCCTGCCAACATTAGTGCTGTGAGCTCAGTGTAAATGATTTGACTCCCGTCTTTGTGTTCAATGAGTAAAAGCAAGGGTGTCAAACGTAAGGTGCAAGGGCCAGATCTGGCTCGGGAAAGTCTTTGATCCGGCCCGCTGGATGTCTTTGGAAAATGAAAAATTATAAATGAATAAAGAATATAAAAACTTTCACTGTGAATGAACAGGAACTTTCTGTGTTAAAATTACAGAGCTTTGCTGTAATTTTACACATTTCTCAGTTTAAGCTCAAACAGTCGCGCTGACAGATTTCTTTCACTTCCTGCGACGGCATTTTTTTTTCATCGTGTGGAAAAACTTTCTCATGTTCAGTTAAACTTCTCACACTGGCAGGGAGCAGCTATGAGTTCGACATCCCTGCTGGGGAGAGATGTAGACTGGACATTGGATAATGATGGTGGTGGTGGTGATCATCATCATCATGATGATGAAGGCAGAAAAACCCAAAGATCCAGAGAGAGGGTGGGGTCGAGCCAGAGGTGGAGGTCAAAACTGTGATAGGATGATAAAAGTGGAAGCTAAGTAAGAACCCAGTTCTGAATGTGTGAATGCCTCGACACTGACAACCAGTCCTGTCCCTGAGCCGTGTGGTTGGAACTGGTTCCAGTCTGAGCTCTGGTATGCAGGTACGGAGGACTTTTATGGTGAAAATGTGTGGAAAAAAGACTCGAGAGACAGACGTTACTCTGCAAGTTTATTGGTCTCCGTTATATCAGAGGACAGAAACAGGACTGCGAGGGACGGATGAGACGGCACAGGTGACACCAGGTGAGCTAGCAGGAACTGCAGGTGTGTGTGGTCTGAACTCCACGTGGAGTAATATTTAAAAACAAACTATACAGCCAAAAATATTTTCAACAAGATTTCCAAAATAAAACGCTTCACAGTAGCAGACAAATGCAGAAAAAATACAATCATCCAATAAATAAAAGCTGCATGTGGTTAATCATTACAATCAGCTGTTAGACCCGGACTGCTACCATGAAGCTGCAGGACCACAATCACCACCACGAGCAGCCTGCTTCTCTGCAGCTGACAGAACAGGCTGGGCAAGCTTAGAGCGCCCTCAGCTGGGCCTCCAGGGGAATTACAGCCAGCCTGAAGCAGCCCGGTGGGTTTCAGACTTCCTGAAGCCTCTGCAACTCCCAGAGCTGCTCTGAAGATCTGTGAAGGATTGTGGAAGAGCTGCAGGCTTCCGTGATAACGGGCCGTCACTAAAAAGAAAGCTCTCTAAATAAAGATCATGATCCTCCTGAACCTGAGGTTTGACTAACAGACCCAGGATATGCTGGAGATTGAGGTCTGTTCTTTCCACAAATCCTTACGAGGTGTCCATAATGACTTTCCTAGACCTAGAAATGATTGGGAAAGCTGTAAGAGGTCATTTTCATTTTTACTATCACACTAATAATCCCATCTAACTGTCTAACTACAAGGATGAAAGTGAAGCAGCTTCATGTTAGCGTAACACCTGAAGATGGCGTGAAATCTGAGGGACCCGCAGCAGGTCCCTGACATGGATCAGACCCGGAGCTGGGAATAATCCACGTGAGGAGACAGAGCTACAGAGATTACATGTGATGAAGATGATGAAGATAATGTGGTGACCTGTAAGCAGTGGTGATTATATGCGCGGCACAGGTAATCAGTGTATCGATTAAGGTTAGTCGCAGTAAAAGGTTAACCAGGACTGGTCTGCTCCTCGGCGAGCTTCCAGGAGCACGGTTAGTAAGATGGAGGACGTATCGGAGTGAGGTGATTGGCTCTGTGTGTGTCTGCTGATTGGATATTTTATTTGAACCCCTCCTACTTTAAAACCTTCATCAAGTATTTGTTGGGATGAGGTCACTTCCTGTTAGAAAAGCGAGGCTTTCTTCTTCAGTTCATTTCGTTTCCACAGCGAGAGGCGCTCAAACTCGGCCATCGGCATCCCGAACACCTGCTCAAACTCCTCCTGGGACAGGTGCCGCTGACAGGGAGGAGAAGAAGAAGAAGTTAAAACCTCCAGTGAAGCAGTCGTGCTTCAGCGACGCTCAGACTGGGAGGACTGGAACCAGTCCCACCTCTAAAAAAGTTTATGTAAACCAGTTCTAAAGTTAAACTGGGACGCGCAAACAAGTCTGACTTCAAACAGTCAAATTGGGAAACCAGAGAAACCAGTGCTACCACAGAGAAGCTTCAACTGGGACACTGAGAAGGAAGACAGAAAATGACTACCCAGCACAGCGTCCCTCACCTCAAGCCGAGTGCGGTCCACGCCTGGAGGCAGCTTACAGCGCCCTCTGTGGGTCACAACCAGTGTCTCATAGGGGTAGATCTGAAATACACAGCATGCCATCAGCTGGAGGGAGTACTCGGATACTACACTGCAAAGTACACATCAGTGTAACGAGCCAGTAGTACCTAAGTTAGGGGTATTACAATGATATCAGAGACAGTACCAGTCAGATCTGATCAGCTGATTGTTTGCGTCAACTGATTATAAAAATTTAGACAAAATTCAGAAGTAAAATCAGTAATCGAAGTGATTAAAAAGGGTCTAATTTTGTTCCTGTACTTCACAGAGCAGCTTTGCATGATTCACAGTTCAACATAATCCTCCTTTATCTGATCGGAAATGCCTTGTTTTAACTCCTCCCCTTTTAAGTCAGCTCTCTTCTGATTGGCTCCCAATCACAAAGAGCAGCTTAAAGATAAATATGTTTTATTTTGAACTGTGAATCATGCAGAGCTACTCTACCAGAGACTGGGAGCGCCTCACCTTCTGCTCCAGGATGCTCGGCAGAGAGTTTCCTCGGTCCATGCGCTCCCTGCGAGTGTCACCGTTCTGCACACACACATTTAAAATGCTCAGACTGATTTAACACGACACATGAAACCAACACGTTAATCTGACGCTTCTGTCAGCACAAGTCAGGAAGACTGTTTCTAAATTCTGGATTTCTCCATCTCTGGCCTGGAGCGTTCCAGACAGCCGGTGACAGGAAATGAAGCCAGTGGTATCTTTACTGAAGCGTTCCTTCATGGAAAACACGGAAGTTTTCTACAGTCCAACACGTTAAAGCTCGAGCCCAACAGTCTCTGTGAACATCAGCTGGATCGTGACATGTGGGCCATCAAAGCCCTCCTGCTCCTGATGGTCTGCGCCACATCTGCCTCATAGTGCTGTTTGGATTTATCCTCAGCAGCTGCAGCAGCTGCAGCGTCTGCATCACAGAACAGCGTCTGTGGCCCTGAGAGCTCAAATGCAATGCGACTTCAGAAAACATAGCAAATAATAAAATATCGCAAAATCTCACAATATGAAGCAGACCGTGATGAAAAGCTGCAACGGTGACAGTAAACAAGCCAAGGATTGGTTGGAGCTGATTGAGGGAGAGATGCTATTCTAATCACATGATTCATGTACTGTACATGTATGTTTGCTATTACTGGTTCACCTGAATCACCTCTGTTGTGTTTTTGCTTTTTTCAATTTTCTGGTGTTTTGACCTCTCTGGGCCTCCTTACAAACTGTCTATCAAAGAGACAAAGACTTAATGAGAGTGTTCTATAAGAAATAATCCAACAATAACAGACCAGTGAGGCTTTAGAGAGGCGTGAGACTGCAGGAAATACGAGGGTGGGGTTAGTCGCCCTGCTGTGAAGTGTCTGACAGTGACCAGTCGTGTGCTAAAGTGGTAAAGAGGAGCTGATTCTTTATGTCGAGGTATGCAAAGCTGCAGGAACCTAAATTCAACCGTTGACTTCCAGGTGCCAAACCTGCAGTTCCTCTGACGACCACCAGAGGCTCCAACAGCGAGTCAGTGCTCCTTTATAACAGCTGTGGGGGCGGGGCCAGTAATGTGCTCAGGTGTGTCAGGGCTGTGCCGGTTAAACAGGTCATGCACACAGACATGCTTACCTGAGCAGCTGAAAGATAGAAGACACAACAGGAAGAGCAGAGGTTAGTACCGAGTGATGTCACTCAGGTGTGTCAGGCACAGTTCATCAGCACACTCACAGGTGACTCGTTTCTACAAACTCTGGTTGTTTTTGTTTCATGTGATGTGCGTTAGGCTCATGTGACCAATCGTCTGTGAGAGCTGCACGCTCAGAAGGAACTCATTAAACCAGCAGCGCCGCTCTTTTTTCTGATGTCATGAAAAAGGTGAGCGAGGACTCATACCTGGCCGTCCTTTATCGCCATCTGTGGAAAACTCTGCCGACTGCATCTGCAACACACAACCAGTTCTTTTGAGCGTTAACTTTACGCCATGGGCGGTTAAAGATGGGCGGAGCCACTGTGGCATCACCTCCATCGGTGCAACGACTTATCAGCCAATTCTTCACACCAAAGCTAATCCTCCATTTTGAAACATCGTGGGACTGAGATTTAATTTTATACAAGTTTGACCCAACAAACACAAACAGCTGTTTCATACACGTCTACAGGAAAGAAGTGTTTCTGCAGCCACAGCTGTCGCCCCCTGCTGGCTGCTCAGGAAGAAAAAATGCTTCATTTGTCCAGAAGCTCCGCCCATGTTTGTTGGTGTTGTAAACACTTCAAACCAGATTCCAGTTTTAACTATTCATTTACTACAGTGAGATAAAAAAAAAGTCACTTAAAGTGAGCCTAAGTCCGGTTTAACTCCAGTTTCGGGGTCTCACTCTGCACCATGTCAGGTGTGAGCACTTACTCGTGTCAGGCCTGATCCTGAGCGTGATGGAGACTTGGAGGCACCTGCTGACAAACCTGCAGGGAGAAGTGGACAGAGAGACGTCAGAGGAGCGCTCCGTGGTGAAAGTGGGGAATGTGAAGGCGGTGGCTGTGTGCGAGCACTCTTACTGCCGTGCATGTGCGTTCTGTCGGGCAATGACTGCGTCTTCCTCCTGAAGTGGACGGCTTTCTCCTTCTCCTCCTTCAGGATCAGACGGCCCAGGTTGGACTTGATCTGAGTGGCCACAAAACCGCGGGTCAGATGACGCTTTTAGTCAAAATGTGAATCTGGAAAGAGGGGGCGACGGTCACAAACCTTCTCCAGCTCCTGTTCCTGTAGCGTCTTCGCTTCTTCTGTGAGGTCCTCAAACTCGTCTTCCTCCTGCAGCTCCTTCTTCTTCTTCCGCCACTCAATCTCTGCGGGGTTCAGCCTCAGAGTTACCAATGACCTCACAGCACAGGTGTGTGTGTGTGTGCGCACATGTGTGTGTGTTGGTGTGTGCTACCCATGGTGGCCAGTGAGGGTGGGCAGGGCCAGTACTCAGTCTCAATCTTGGAAGGCTGGTTGGGATCTGGCGGCTGGGCTGCAGGAAACTTTGCTGACTGGATGACGCCGCTGCCCTCGCCGTGTTTGTGAGCATCTGTGGAGACAGCATGAAGTTGCTGAGTGATGAAGCAGTGACAGACACACACACAGTGAGGAAGAGGAGGAAGAGCTCACCCTGTTTGTAGATAGGAGGCTTCCTGTAAATGTTGGTCCCGTTATCTGAAAAAATGCATAAAAACTTTTTTGTACGGTTTCTCCAATGTCAACCTCTGTAGATTTTATTTTATTGTTTATTCTATTTAATTTTTAAAATACACACACACACACACACACACACACACACACACACACACGTAGATATACACATTTAGTAATGCGCATACACTCTTATATTGTACATATATTTATTCATATAACTCTGGGTAAACCATTCTTATATTTTGCTTGTTCTTATGTTATTGTATTTTTGCACACCTCTGTTGCTTGTGAAGCTCGCACACAAGAATTAGTACCTGCACATGTGATGTGACAGTAAAAGTGATTTGATTTGAGCGCACAAACTCAGACACATGGCCGCTTTGCCTTCAGGGTTGAGAAAGGTTTTAGGATTAATGAGTCCTGACAGCCCTCAGGTGTGTGTGTGTGTGTTACCTGGTCGGTGGAAATGCTGCAGGCTCGTACTGATCTTGCGTCCAGCCTGCAGCTGCAGCGTGGATCCTCCAGGAGAACCGCTCTCACTTTCTGCCCTGCGCCCCTTCACCTGGAAGCAAACAGAGTCTTTTAACCTGACAGGTGAGCTCAGACCAATCAGTGAGTCAGAACGTCAGCATGGGTCACGCGATTGACCGTGAGAACTTTGTCTAAATCAAAGAGGCCCATAAAACAAAGCTGCTGCGTGGCCTCTTTGGCTGACAGGTGGCTGTAGTGTGTTTTCCTTTGGTGGATGATGTAATCCAGCTCGTCCAGCTCATGTTCTTGTTCACACAAAAACTGGACAGGTTCATTCTGATCCCGTATAAACTTTTAAGGATTACCAGTAATTTAATTGGGGTGCAGGGGGCACTGAAATTAACTCAAAATAAAGGAACTTTAAATAATTATATTAAATTTGTTAATTTTCATTGTTTTTGCTTTTTCACTGACCTGACAACAAATCACCATCATTTACAGAAACACTGTGGACGATGTCCTTAAGTCATAACATTTAAATAATTTCAAAGAAGGTAAAAAGAAAGACTATATTTAAAAATTTTCCAATATGATTTAATGAGCTGGATTTGCTTTAAGTTTTAATAATTTAATTGTCATCTACTATGATTGTATTTATCATTCTTAACTCAAAACCTTTTTTAAACCAATGTCTTGACTTTACTTCCCAGCTCACACTTTTTTATATAATTGTTTTCTGTATGAATAAAAATTAAAGTCCTAAATATAAACATATTGCATGTATGACATGCAATGCATCATAAATAAACTTACAAAACAAGTATTTTAATGCAAGTATAGGACAAAGTTTGAAAACTGTAGTCCAGGTGCAAGTTTTTTATTGTCTTAAGTTTATCAGTTCTAGTTTTCTTCTTGGAATAACTTTTCTTTATTACATTTTTTTTCTTAATTTTGAATCCGGCCTGGGATCAGGGTAATCCTGATATTTTGGAAGTCATCCTGATCCTGTTCCAGTGTTTTGAACAACACAAACTGAAGGTTTAATCCAGATAAAAAAGCTGGACTGGATTACTTGATCTTATCCGAACATGTAATCCTGTTTTTCCTTTAAACAACACGATTTCACTTTTGACCAACTGGACCTGTGGAACATGTTTGTGCTGTAAATCTTAATTAAAGTTAAAAAAGGACCCAAACTGAGCGATTTCTGCACAGATGTCCCGTCCTTTAAATCTGGACAGAAACGGAGCTCCTATTTTGTTTTGCCCTTCGCGCTCTGACTGAGGGGAGTTTCCAGCCGTCTGAACAGAGGTCCTTCTGTTCCCCGGCTAGCGAGTGTCATGGTTTCAACACTGCGGTGAAGACAAAGCTGCGATTAAAAGCTGGACGAGAACAAGTACAAACCACTGTTTTCCTAAAAAGCCGAGGTCGCGAACCACTTGAGGTTTCAGAAAGGTCAATGAATGCTGTGGCACCAAGAAATGAACCACCAATCAAAGCTTGTGTTTGAGTCTTATCGACCACAGATGCAGGTCTACTCAGTGTCACAGGGTCAGGTTAACTCGTGGGCGGGGCTTTGTTCCAGACTCCAGGTCACCGGACCAGAGCATTAAAGAAAAGCCTGGCCTGAATGAACAAGTGGAAAATGTAAGCACTGCCACTTCATTAAAAACAGTTTATATCCCCGTGGCCTGAAGGTGTAGAAGAAACCGGGATGGAAATGAATAATGGAGCTGGGTTATTACCACCAGCATGGACTGATGAGGGCTTACCTCAGGAGACATGGTTGGAGACAAGGCTGGAGACGTGGATGGAGGAGACAGAGATCTCTGCAGAGAACACAGATATGAACAGTCATCATAGATGCTGCAGGAATTTAATAAAGTCCAACAGCTGCAGGCATCAAACACGCCTCAGGATTACATTAGTGTCAGTAATGACCTGTTAACACACACCTCTGTGTGCTCTCTCTCTCTCTCTCTCTCTCTCACACACACACACACACACACACACACACACACACACACACACACACACACACACACACACAGATTTTTTCAGCTGATATTCTTTTAATAAATGTGCACTCAATAATATAGAAAAAACCCTGTATATTATGAAGAAAATTAAAGTTAAAATCAAAAAACTTAAAGCATATCTATGAAATATGATCATTAAAAAGTAAAAGTTTCATCTGATCTTCCTTTAAGGATTATTCCAGATTATTCCTTTCCTCTGACTTTAAATATGATGTCAGGATTTTAATGAGCGCCATCGAGGGGAAACAGGAAGTGATGTGACTCCAGTTTTTTTAATAATAGAAAAGTGTTAAATTGGCAGGAGAAGCTGAAATGGAAACTGTCTGTTCTGATTTTGTCGGCTGTCCCTGAACGCTGCTGTATCAGTGCTGTCAGTCGGGGTCAGAGGTCAGCTCACTTGACAAATGGACTAGCAGCAGTGTTTAAGTCAAATATTTCAATTTCAGGGTTGAAAATGGTAAATGGCCTGCATTTGTATAGCGCTTTTCTAGTCCATAGGACCCCAAAGCGCTTTACACTACATTCAGTCATCCACCCATTCACACACTGGCGATAGCAAGCTACATTGTAGCCACAGCTGCCCTGGGGCGCACTGACAGAGGCGAGGCTGCCGGACACAGGCGCCACTGGGCCCTCTGACCACCACCAGTAGGCAAACATGGGGTTAGTATCTTGCCCAAGGATATTTGGCATGCAGCCAGGATGCAGCCTGGGATCGAACCACCGACCTTCTGATTAGTGGCTGACCTGCTCTGCCACCTGAGCTACAGCCAGCCAAAAGTGAAGCAGTAATGTTCCTTAACTACGAAAGAATCCAAACCCGCACCTCTCTGCGTGGCGGGTCGAGCGGGGAGAAGCTCAGGTGGGGTTGGTAGGTCATCAGGTCCGGTCTCTCCACCTGCAGGATGGCTTTATCTCTGGGCAGTGCCGCCAGGTCTCTGTAGCCCACCACCTGGTCATTGACACGGGCCTGACAGAGGAAGTTCTTTATTTACCACGAGCACTCCAAGTATCATCACAAAGATTACTTAAAGATACAAATACAAGTACTCCATGTATAAAAGTGTTTAATTTCACTGGGTAGGATTACAACTGGTTAACAGCTCAACATAAAAATTCAACATTCAACATAAAAATAAAAGAAGAACTAAAAGAACTAAAATCATCTGATCAGAGCTCAAATTTCAACAAACAAAAAAATCGTACATGCAGAACTTTGACAGTAAACGCTGCCACCTTGTGGTGAAAGTCTGCATTTTGCAGAGGTTTTTACAAAAAGTACGTTTACTAAAAGTAGAAAATGTCAGTAAAATAAAGAAATGTGTTAAAATAATGTTTCCATGGATGAAACGAGTAAATAAACATCTGAACATCTGAACGTCTGAGCAGGTGTGACATTACCACAATGCCCGTCGCCGGAGACCCCGGGGTGCTCGGGCCCCTCGAGGACGGCAGGTTGACCGGAGTTACCCGTCCCTCCACCTGCCAAACAGCCAATCAGAAGAGACAATCAGGAAGTGAAAACAGTCCAGTTTATTGGCACCAGCTCAAAGAGCAGGTGAAAACCACAAACAAACCAGGAGGAGAAGAAGATCTGACTCGACAGCAACAACAGCTTGTTTCAGACAGATGATGGTCATGAAGGATTATTTTGAGCTGTGAATCATGCAAAGCTGCTGCAGTGACAATACATCCACTTTAAGGTGTAAATGAACTTTCAGAGTGACAGACTGCTCACTGAGCTGAAGTCTCAGTGTGAACCTCATTGTGCAGCAATATTTTAGGTGTAAGTGTGGTGATGATTAAGCTCCAGCAGTGACTCATTACCTTCTGCATAGCTGTGGACACGGAAGTCGCTCCGACCTGATTTAAGCAGCTGCAGAGGAAAAACAGAGAGAGGGTTAGTGAACGCATCAGCTGCTCCAACGAACGAGCTCGACTCATCTGATCCAGAATCAGAGGAAGAGCAATTTCTCTCACAGCACAGCCTCAGACATGATGTCAACTCGTTTCCTTCCTGAAACCACTAGAAACATCCAGGAAGAAACAGAACAGGAGGAAACAGAGAGAAGGAAACAGAACAGGAGGAAGGATGCAGGAAGAAGCATCGAGGCATTCTGGGGACTTTGTTTCATATCCTTTGTTTCCTTTACCATTGACATCCGATCAGCAGTTTTGAGACGATTTTTATTTTATTTTATTTTATTTTTTTTGTTTTTCAGAGTTTTGTCTGCATTTTTTTTTATTTTTTGTAGTTTTTAGTTCTTTATTTAATTTCTTTATTTCTTAATTTCTTAATTTAATTTCTTTATTTCTTTATTTGTCGTTGTTTTTTTTAATCAAAAGTCTTTTAACCTTTAAGAGGCTTTTGTTGAAGTTTTTGGAAAAAAAATTCAAAACTAATTTAAAATGCAGTTTCTGTTTGTTTTTCCTTTGATTTTATTTTGGTAGATTAGCTTTGTTTTTATTCTTTTTTATTTTTACTGTTTCTCTTAATGTTATTAGATAAGATAAGATGACCTTTATTAGTCACACAGGTGGGAAATTTGTTTTGTTACAGCAAAAGTGCAAAGTTATGTAGCAGAAATTAGTTTCATGCTTTTGTGATGTTTATTTTTTTGACTTACATTTCTCAGTTTGCTGTCTCCAGTAAGCTCTCTGATTGGCTGCGAAGAGTTTCAGGAAGAAGACGCAGACTTGTGGTGATGTTCGGGTTGCCGCGGTGACTTCAAGATACAGTAAAGTGAATATCTGAATCTTTGTGTTGATGCTGAAAGTCTGACAGTGATAAACGAGCTCGAGTGTATATGAAGGTGCTGCAGCTTTGTGAGGATGTGTGACAGCGTCCTGATGACGAGCGTTCAGCGTTAAAGGTGTTACTCACGGCTCAGACGGTGTTTGGAGCTGCTGAGGACGGACGACTGCTGGAGAGTCACAGCGAGGCTGTCAGAGGGGAGGGGGCACACCTTCTACCTAAACAACATGAGAGTTGGGGGAGGATATCCTCCATCCTTCCTCTGACCGTCCCCCACCACCTCCTTTCATCTCGTTGTCCTCCTCCCTTCCTCCCCCTCCCCTCTGCTGTTTATCAGCTTGCCCAGCCGGGCGACGCCCAGCCGCTGCTAACGGCTGCTGTGGTTACGCTTGTCCTCAGAGTCAGCAGAGCAGCTTCACCCTCCCCCCCCTCCATCGCTGTCCAACCATAAAATCTGACACCAGATCAGTGAGAGGAGAGCGCCCTCAGCTGAACCTGATCTGTGAACATGTGTGAGAGTCACAGTGATGGTTCTCCTCCAAACGTTACCCAGGAGCACGCTCAGATCCTCCCGCAGGAGGTCAAACAGTATAAACTCATCCAGCAGCTTTAATTTATCTTAAAGGCCGAGAAGAAACCTGCTGCAAACACCTGCTTCTGTTAACGAGCTCCTTAATTCAATTTATACAGCGCCAAATCAAAGCAATGGCTGCCTCAAAGAGCTACCGTGAGGTAAAAACACCAACAATCAGATGAACACCTATGATATACTTGCCGATGGTGAAAAGGAAAAACTCCCCTTTAACTGGATGAAACCAGGATCAGGGAGGAGGGCCCATCTACCATAACCCAGGGGAGGGGGGGGCCCCTGAAGTTTAATGGTGGCCATGGCTTTGTTTTTTTTGTGGCCAGAATTTGTTTCTGTTTCTGCTCGTTTTTTGGTAATGATGGAGTCAGACCATGGGGTGAAGTCATCTCTGGTTGGACTTGATAAATCCCAGCTTGATCTTTTTTGGAGTACGTCTGTACCATTAGGAAGAAGGAATCTCTAAAGGAGAAACCAGCCTCCTTCAACTCAGTCAGCTGACCTCCGACTTGACCACCTGAAGCAACCTCAGACCTGCCCACACGGGCTGGTACAACAGGCCCGAGGCATAATGGGAGCATCACTTCTTACCCTGCTGCCCCCCTCGCTCTGAAGCAGGGTAAATCTGGACCAGCCCATGTGACCTTCTCCCTGTAAACTCCTTGTTCTGATTGGCTACACTGTTGCTAATGATTTCCTGATTTTAAAAAAAAATCCAGTTTCAAACATTTCCGGTGACCTCAGAGATGATGGTTCAACTCTGCCCTTCCAGGGTTTTTAACACGTCTGATTTTAGCTTCAGTTTCTTCATCACTGTTTTCTTTGAACAATGCACGTAAGATCTCCTGGGGCCTCCTCTGTACCCAGGACATGCTGGAGAGATTGTGTCTCCAGATAAGCTGGAGGAGGTTGCCAGAGAGAGGGATGGTCTGGGTTTCTCTGCTTAGGCTGCTGCCTCAGCCATCCGGCCCCAGATAACACAGCATTAATAACATGAAGAATGATTTATCCTAAACTTTTAAGGTGGACTCAGTTTCCTGTTATCACTGTTTTTGGTGCTTTTATACATTTTAGTTGTTTTATTGTAATTTTATAACATTTGCTCTAATAACCACGTGAGGCCGCCTTGACTGTATCTTGAGTGTGTTTGCACAATAATGATGAAGGCCGTGTCTGAAGGATGGAGGACAGTGAGCAGCTGGAAGTGAAATGTTTAAACATGAAACATCTAAAAGCAGGCTGACTTTGATGAATTATTCTTTATTAATGTTTCCTGCTTTAGTTTCACTTCATTATGTTTTATGACATTTTATTCTTGCACTGAGCAGGTTCGGGGATTAGGTCGGTTTTTCCAGCAGGACTTGGATAGAAATCACTCGGTTTGGTAATGAGGAACTGTTGGGAGGATTTTTCACCACTGTGAAATTCAAAAAAAAAACAATCAAATACAAATGAAATAAGGACAATTAGGAGATACCACACACAGGCTCCAGGAGGGACGCCCTCTGGAGCGCTCTTTTTTATTTTTCAATAACAGGGATCATTTTTGGACATTTTATTGTTTTATTTCTGTAGCTCATGGTTTAAATCACTCTTCACTGCTTTTCTCTGCAGGAAGCTGAGGCTGCAGTTACAGCGGCTTGCTGAGTAAAAGTACTCGGTTACTTGACTGTGCTGAGTGTCTCTGAGGACTGACAGCAGGCCGAGTGCTCTGTGTGGCTGATAGTCTTATCACTAAGAGCTTTTATCTGCCATTAGCCCAAGCACACACACACTTAAACACACTTTACAGGCGCTGGGTGGATCCAGGCAGCGGCCTGCTTCACATTCACATCCCAGCAGCACACAGGCCGGAAACTCATAGACGGTCTGCAGCATGTCAGCCATGCTTTCACTGGTTTTCTGTTTGTTTTCTGTTAAAAAAAGTCCAAATGTGTCATCTGAACAGAAAACAAACAGAAAAATGACTCAAATAATGAATCAGATCATGAAAACAGCTGCAGACCAAATACAAGTCAAACGAGAAACACTGGAAGGTTTCTAACTGAGAAGCTACAGAAACACTCAGAAGGATCCACCACGGTGACTCTGTCAGAGGAGTCATCCCCACTCCGCCTCAGAGAACATCAGGTCTGACCCTGAACTCCAACCTGATTGGCAGATTCCAGGCACTGACTGAAAGCTTCTCCATCTAAAATCTGAGATCAGATTTTATTGGGAGCTCTTGGACTCATGATTGTAAACAACCAGAACCAATAAACCAATCAGCTGATGAATCAACAGCTCAAATCTAAGGAGCTAGGAGAAATCGACTGGAATTCTGTAAGTTTCCTGAAAATGTTTCAGCTCCCATCCCAGAAGCCTCTTCACTCCAACAGTTCAGTGATGATCAGTAAATGACTTCCAGAGACTGATCCAGCTTCCTGTTAGAGAGCATTTCACCGATTCTGACATTTTGTGGATTGAACTGATCGAGTTTCTCTGATCAATCACCGATAATAGAACTGATCAGTGCCAGAGCGTCGCAGCTGCTCTCAGAAGGTGTCCAGGATCTCTGAGAGCATGAGGAATGTTAGCGATGATGACGATTGGTCCTCAGCGGCAGGTGTTTGGGCTACGATTGGCGTTCTGGCTGCTTCAGCGCAGCCTTAAATGTCCCAGATGTTAGCTCTGCTTTGACATCATCACCACATCTGGCCCAAAGAGCAGCTGTTCTACTATCTCTTCAGACAGCCTCATGAATCCCTGACTGACTCAGCTCCGCCTCTAATGGGCCAGGTGTAACTTTCTGACCAACAGCTGAGCCATAAATACCAAACACACCTGCAGCTCCTCTTAATCTGTTTGGAGGTAAACGCTGAGCTCCTCCTGCCTCCTCCAGGAGCAGCAGTAGCATTTTCATCATTCCCTCATGTTTTAGAGACTGAAGCAACTGCTGCTCCCCTCCTGGAGGAGGCTTTAAACCTCCTCATCATAATCATTTGTCTTTATTTTCTACATCTCACAGGACCCCCCCCCCCCCATCAAAACATCATACCGACAGATCTCCTTCCTCCTCTAAGAGGAGCAGAGCCGGTTGAGGCCCGAACACACACGCACACACACGCACACACACACACTGAACCTGAGACGCTGTTTTTTATTCCGAGCTGAGGTGCAGCGGAGGGATGAAGGAGCTCTGCGGTCATGTGGCCGATCTGAGGCTTCATTACACGGAGGAAGAGGAGGGTGAGGAGGAGACGAGTGCGTCTGCAGCGACGCGAGAAAAACAGAAAAGCGCACAGAGGGAGATCTTACCTCCGAGCAGGAGAATCAGGCTGACCGGAGATGAGAGGAGAGGAGGCGCTCCGTCCTCACAGCCCCGACAGGAGGAGGAGGAAGGGTGGAGGGAGGAGAAAAATGAGGATGTGGCGGCTGGCTGGTTTTAAAGCCCGGGCTGGGGGCTGCTGTGACCCCAGACGGAGGAGGAGGAGAAGGAGGAGGATGTTTTCCTGTTGCCCGGGTCGGTCCACTGTGGAGCTCCGCGGGGGGAGGAAACGTTTGTGACGTTCGCATTAAATAAAATCATAAATACGTAAAAACAGGAGCTCAGCACCGAGAAACCGAAGCTTCATGCTGCAACCAATCAGAAAGAGCCAGAAAAAAACACCAACCTCACCTGATTTACCAAAAAAGACACTAAACAAGAAACATTTACAGTGAACAGAGGGAACTCTTTATCTGATTAACACGGGAAAATATTACGTCTGATTACAAAAATGACAGCACAATGTACCACCCACTGTGGAAGCCCAAGTCTGCCAAAAAAGCAAAGCCACTCCCAAGTTTTTATTTATTTTATTATTTTTTATTTACAGAGGATATAGATTTTATTTATTTATTTACATCAGGTACATTTTTCAGATCAAATGTTCAAATGTTGGCCTGATGGTGTGAGATACTACCAGCACTGACAATAACAATAACATGTTAAATATCAGTGTTC